>NC_081405.1:9011295-11411295 GCF_030272615.1 Cryptomeria japonica
CTATCGAGCAAGGCTATGGATGATATTTAGGGCCTTAAGACTATATCCTCCACTTCCATCGAGTTAATTAGGTATGCTCAGACCTATGGAGCCAGGTGGAGTTGGTACCTTGTACTTACAATTTATGCATCACTGAACCACGCACACACATATTCAACATGGTAGACACACCGGTGAAGGAGAATCATGACGTTCCGTGTCTCACCGAAGTGAGTGACAGAAAATCATCTTCTCGCACCCCATACATACTCCTCACATAAATGAAGACAGATACATAATGCAACTCATACATAATGTAAATGTGTTAGTCCATGGTCAATAATACATAAATGAAGTTAACATCTAATCATCCATAAGGAAGTATGTATAATCAACATTCACTGAATCACACATCAAAGCATAGTCCATAACAACATAATATCTAAATAAAAACATCACCATGTAGTGTATCCAAAAAACCATTGAAAAGTCAACCATGGTCAAAATCAATATCGAAAAAGTCTGATCAAGGGAGGGGTACTACATTGAGGGGGGCTACATGGTCTCTCTTCTTCTCTCTTATGGGGTGGAGCTTTTCCTCACATGAGGTTTTGTTCTTCTCATTCAACATTGAGAGCGTTGTGTATTTTCATCTATCTTTTGGCAGGGAGTTTTCCCCCATTGGTTTTTCTCTTTTTCTCTATTTGTGAGAGATTGTATTGCATTTGTACATGGGTACCTAACATGGTCTAGAAGTCGGGACCTATCTTGCATTATTATCTTTGTGCACATCTCCCTAAGTTGCACTTAAGGGGGAGTGTTGGTGTAATTAAGATATTTCACTTCAATTATTTCTCACATAGGTCCTAATTACACATCACTTAAGGTTACTTAGGGAACTACGTAGAAGTAGTTGGAGCATCTCTACTTTAGGTGGCATTATCATGTTATTATTTCCACTTTATGTGGTGTCTCCCCTTTATCACATTATCATATCTACCTTTTGTGGTTGCACTTTTCCACGTTTGGTGGGTGATCCACGTTTAATGGTGTTATCATGTGATCACTTTTCTACTCTAGGTGGGATGATAGGTTGTCACTTTTTGTCTCGTGTCATAAGATTGTGACACTTGTCATGATCTTATATGCACTCCTATGTTCTCACCTTGGCTATATAACCAAGGGTTCTCTTATGTATGTTCATTCATCTGTGGAATCTAGTTGATTCTACCATATTGCATCATTGATAGGAATACAATTTTTTCTTATCACATTATTTCTCTCTTATTTATGTGCTTTCCATTTGGTCTTTAAACCTCGGGTGGCTACCTTCATAGCAAAATCTTACATTTTCAATAGGTATCCTAACATTATCTTCATCCTATTATTCCTTTGGATCCTTGCATAATATTTTGAAAAGGTCTTCGTCTTCCATCTCACCCCATCTAGTAAAGGTGGTAGGATCCCATTTGATATAACTTTTAACACATGTTGTGATGACTATGGTCTGCCATAAGTCTTAGGGGAGTCCATAAGTTGTTTGACATACATGGATTGATGCGGGCTATACTATCCCGTTCCGTTATTCTTGATGTTGGGCTGCTTGGAAGTGGAAAGTTTTAATGATGCATGATTAATGTGTGATGTAGATGAGCTGGCTTGACTAGCATCAAGCTTAGGATGAATGTTATTACAATAGAGGTATGGATTTGGATCACTAGGGATAGTGATTTTGCCTCTATATTATGTGGTAAATCAACACATTGATGGTACGTGGATGGAACAACTTTTGTTGCACAATTCCATGATAAGCCAAAGAGGACAATGTAAGTGAGATCAAGGTCTAATACTTGGCAAACCATGTGTTTCACTATAGGCCCAACTTTAATTTGCAACACTAATCCTTTGGATGAGTGCTCTTCATCATCATTAGATTTTATTGTTATCTTCTTCATTGCATTGACAACCCCTTCAAAGAACTGTAGAGCGGTAAACAATTTTAATGTATCGATATTTAGACCCGCTCCTTCACCTATGAAGATTCATTTTATTATATGTTTATGGATGAAAGCTTTGATATAGAGAGGTGTGTTATGGAGTTGTTGATGAGATGTATCATGATTTTCAATGAATATAAGGAAATGAGGTGAAGAAACGTATCCCACCATAGATTGAAACTAATCCTCATGTAGATTGGTAGGTAGAGAAGTCTCTTGCAATGCCTTGTCTTGGATGGCCTCATGCGAAAGAGATATACATAAAATCTCAATTATGCATATATGGAAAGGGGTCTTAATATTTATACATTAAAAATTGTTATCGCTCTAGGGTTCTCTAAAGGGGTTGCCAATGCAATGAAGAAGATAACTATAAAATCTTATGATGACAAACAACGCTCATCAAAAGGATTGGTCACATTTCTAATCAAAGTTGGGCCAATAGTGAAAGACATGGTCTGCCAAGTCTTAGACCTTGATCTCACTTACAATATCCTCTTAGGCTGACCATGGATTCGTGCAATGAAATTCGTTCCATCCACATACCATCAATGCATTGACTTCCCACATAATAGAGTTGAAATCGCTACCCATGGTGATCTAGAGGTCACTTTTGACGTGACACCTTGTAAAGTCACTTTAACTTGCCATGATGCTACATTTCACTAAGGGGGTTTGTCCTTTACAACTATGGTGGTGACATGAGGATCCATTTCAATAATATGATTGACTATGTACTTGTGGGAAACATTGGCATAACTAGCATTATTATCTGAAGTGGTTTTAGGAGCTTTTCCTTTATCATGTTTGGGAAAGGGATCCTTAAACACCACATGTTCTTCATTAGATGAATGACCTTCAACTTCAGTTACACCATTGTACACAAGATATTGGATGAGATTCTTGAGTTTATTACAATTACTAGTCTTAGGACCCTTGTTATGATGATAATCACAATATTCATCACCATCCCACCATGTTGGCTTGACTATAGGCTCAAATGTTTGGGCTTATGGTAATGTAATAATCTTATTGGCAACAAGAATCTACAACATAGACTCTATAAGCTCACCCAAAGGCATAAATTTTCATCGTGATTGAGCAAAGGGTTTTGATGTTCTTTGGGTGTTAACTTGATTATTCAATGTGCTAGGTCCTAAAAAATGTTGAACACCTAGCGGGATTGAGAGGGGGTGAATCAATTTGAAACTTCAAAATCAATTATTAATCAGCAACATCAACTTATTTAGGAATAGCACATTAACCATCGACACATAAATATTAAACATCAACACATGAACACCAAATTTACGTGGAAAACCCAAATAGGTAAAAACCACTATGAGAATCCAACTCACAATACGAGTAAATATTTTTAAAACATTTCGGGCATACAAGAAAAGAGCACTGAGACCTAAAGAACTTGCAAAACTAAGGTACACAACCTTAGGTAAGATACAAAAAGGACTTGCATACCTGAAGAACACTTTTTTTGGACAAGATACAAAGTTTTTTTAAAGGATTCACTATCAATTAGCAACAAACGAAATAGCTGAATTGAAATCGAGAATGTTTCTCCTGGTCATGAAATTATCCTTGAACAACTGAATCAAGTGACCAACATCATGACAAATATCTCTGATAATCTTCGCTGTCACAACACACTGTCTTGTAAAATATATCACCTTCAAAGCTCTTCTCAAACTATCTTTCACATCACAACAAACTCAAATTTGCTTGCAAATACATCACATACACTTCTCACACAATTCACTTCTCATCTACACACAACTCATCCATCTACACATCTTAAATATGAGATACAACATTGAAAACCTAATTGAGAGTCGACCAAAACAAAATAAGCAATATTTGTTATCCTCAATTTTAACATTGGGTAAAATTGAGGTAACCCCACAAATTTTTGACCTATTTGTGGCATTTCATCTCTATGCACGCTTTTCAAGACATTTTTCGTCATCTTTGGTGTGATTGTCATTTGGTTTTACCATTTTTCACTTAGTGTGAATTTTGGGTGTAAATTGGGCTCATAAGCCCGACTTACACCAAATGAGAAACCTAGATGTCAATTGGGTTTATAAAATTGATTTACCCCTCTTTGCCACTTTTTGTCCCAAGATGCAAATGGGGTTTGTAAACCCAAAATGCACCTTGATAAGTGCAAATCTGGTTCACTAACCTGATTTGCATGTATTTATGACACTTGAGATATTAAATGCATGATCCTTTAATTCAATTTGGAGTCTTTCACTTAGTTTTCCTTAATCTATCTTCTCTGCAATTTGATCTCATTTTGTCATTTCAAGTTATCCAAGGTCATGGGAGGAGAAGCTCTAATTCAAATTTCACAAAGTTTTTTCCATATTTTTAGGGTAAGGTTTTTCCTCTTACCTCTTGTTCTTCCATTAATTTATCTTGTAGGGTTCGAAAACCCTTTTATTTTATATGATATAATGATCTGAATGTATCTATTTCTTTTCATTTAGTTCAATTTATAGAAACCCTATTTGTGGTGTCGTTCAATTTCATCAGCCCAAACAACACCACATTTGCGGTGTTGCTCAGATTGATGGAATTGAGCGACACCCATTATCATTGTTAAGCCCTTTGATTTTTTAGTGTTTTTGAACTATCCATATCATGGTGGAGTTCAGGTTCACCGACCCATGCTCCACCTCCCTTTCTATCTTTCCTTTCGTTGTGTGGATAGTGCATGGCGGGGCCATAGGCCCACCATACACTGAAAACCTTACTTGGTGCATAGTGGGTCTATCGCCTTGCCATGCACCTTACCAACCTTACATGCCATAATCTAAGTGTATGGCAGGTTTGTGAACCCTCCTTACACCATTTTTTGTTGCCATTATGTATGGTGGGTTTACAAACTCGCCTTTCACCATGATTTGAGTTTTTCCCCTTTCCAAGTGTATGGTGAGTTTTCAAACCCGCCTTACACCTTGATTCACTCATACAGGTGTATGGTGGGCCTATGGTCTGATCAACACTTGATTTTGATTTACACTAAATCAGTGTTTTTTGGACCCATAGGTCTGACCTACACCTAGTTTTGTTTTTCCTAAGGTGTATTTCAGGGCTATGAACCTAAACGACACTTGAGAACCACACTTTGTCAAAAAGTGCAATTTGGGCTTATGAACCTAAATTACACCGATTGTACACATGTAAAAAGGGTTCATACACCCAATTTACTTTTTAATTACCATGATACAAGGAGGGTTTTTGAAACCCTAATGACATCAAATGCATCTCATTCAGGAGTTTGTTCAATCCAAAATGAACAAAATGGTTGGTTGATTACACTTCCCCAGTATTGATGTTTTACCCATGTTCTAGTGTTGTTATTATACAAATGATAAAGACATCTCCAAGCAAGAAGGCTATGAATTTCAAAAAGTAAGATCCACATCCGGTCTTACCGCCTTTGTCAATTTCGTCAAACATAGACCAGATAAGGGACACTGAGATAGGTCATGTTGACCTAATCGTGTTTCTCAAAAGAGTTGAGAAGCCTGATTCATACAACAAAATGGAGTCCATCATCAACAATGGTATTCATTTAGTTGCATCTTTTCCCATGTCTACTCAAGATCCTGAATTTGTCATGGCAATTGTGAGTCACTTTGATCCTACTAGCAAGAGTGTAAAGGACACCACTGGTAAAAAGTTGATCAAACTGGATGAAGATTTCTTCAACACTATTTTTAAGTGTCCTAACATTGAAAAGTACTCAGATATTACCATACAATCATCTCAAGACTAGTATGACAGGAATTTTGACAAATGTAGGAGGAACATGAATGATAATTGGTTGAAGACCTGAAGCAGTCATCAATTAGGAGGGACCTCAAAGAGATCAATTTGGATTGTTCAACAAGAGTAAACACAAAGATATGATGGAGGCAATGCAAAAAATATTGCTTTATTTCATAAAAACTGATTACAACCATTCGGTAACAACCGTGTTACAGAAATTGGCTCACAAGCCTGCTAAAACATGCTCAAAGTACAGAATAGGTCACAGTCGGGACCTTCAATCTTAAGATTTATCTTCTACACTCGGTCTAACTACTTGATTCCATTCTAATGCTCGATTACAATGATTTATATGATTCAAGGGAATCCGTTCGGCCCAAAAAGGGATAAAAACCCGAAGAACAAGACCTAACGTGTAAAACCAACAAGGTTGGCCTCTGCCAAGAGATTCCTCCAGAAAATCCAAAGGATGAAGTTTAGATAATGGGAAAAGGTCGGCCACATGCCAAGGAACCTCAGAATCAACGCTCAAGGATCCACAAGCTACGAAAGGGGTCCGGTACTTCACTAATGCAAATAGGTCCAAGCAATCGGTAACAGGAAACTGTCAACCGGTAACAAGAAACTGTCATGGAAACCAATAGCGATAACTTGCCAAAAAATGATCCAAATGTTCCACGGTTTGGAAATAAGGAAGATGGCCAATTCTTCAAGTAGAATCCAACTCCACAGGATCCAGTGAGCCAAATCCAGGACACACTAAAAGAAATGCTACAATTGCAAACAAAAGCAAAACAGAAAGGAAAATATTTTTGGTTGATGCAAGATTGCTATGAATCGGGGATGCTCCTGCATCAAGACCTCGAGGATGACAATTGCAAGATGGCTAGAGACTTTTCCTAGAAGTGATCTCATTGAAGAAGTAAATGATTTGGTGAATCTCCTGAGTAGGGTGAAAGGTATTCCCACTTCTAACACCTATTATAAATGAATGTATCAATATATCCACGTCATTAGATAGAATAAGGAATAGGTCTTTTGGGGTAAGCAAATCAGTGATGCAATATGTGAACAACTTACCAAAGTTCCAAGTTGCCAACCACTCTCAAGTTATACTTGACCTCCTATTTGGTGTACGCTGCAACTTCAATGAGGCATTTTCCTGGACTGTCTACAATGGGACACAAAAGGCAAGTTGTTGTACACAAGTACTACTCCCAGTTGGTGCTGAAGAACAATTTCAATCATTTCTGAAGAGTGAATGATGTTTTCTTCAAGTATCATACGTGCATGATGAAAAAGGATTTGTATAATAGAAGAGTATCTGATCATGCTTGGGAGGCTGTAAATCAATATAGATGTATGTTCTTCCAGTTCACCACTTTCACATATCTCAAAGTTCATTTTTTCGATGGTGAACCCTTTATGTTGTTGAGGTACCCATAAGATAAAAAAATTTATAATGTAGTTGGCTCATCAGATGGTGATAGTACATGAGGCCCAATCAAGTTCCCGCAAGATAGGTTTGAAGTTTACTTTGACCATTTCTAGATATTCCATCAATTCCATCTTCAAAGCTAGGGCAATGGAGTTAGAGATGAGGAGAGTGACCATGAAGTTATTGAAAGCATGAATAGAATTCGACTATAGAGGAATGAGGAACAAGTCGAAAAAGGAGTATGTTCATGTCCATCGTATTGAATATGTGTTGGTGGATTGCAGGAGTAAACATGATATCAAGAAGCTTGATTACTGTTGACTAACAATAGATAAAATTAGGGAGTTTGATCTTGCTGATATCCTAGATGACATAGAAGAAGATGGTAATGTCCTAGAGCTTTCCTATGTTGATAAAAAAGTTTTATCTACCCCTTTTCCCCTTATTCATTGGTCACAAAAGGAATCAACTTCCATCAGAGATAGATTTCAAAGTATTCTTGCAAATACTAATGTGTGGCTTTCAAGCAAGGGAATTCAGTTGAAACCCTTCTCCTCTGGCTTTGATGATGATTTAGTGGAACCTATTGGAAAAAGATTAAAAATTAGAACAAAGAACAGACAAGACTCCTCTACTCCTTCAAAGGCTCCTAGGTTGAAGTTCATAGTTGGAATCAACAAAGGAAAATCTCAAGGAGATCCATTAGCCTCTAATGTTCGTGAAACACATGAATTTGAAATTCAAGATGAATAATTGGAAGGTGAGTATCCTGATATAGAGCTTATTGATGTTGATCAACTTGAGGATGATCAGGATGGTGATCAAGAGCATGATGAATATGATGAGGAAGGAGCACAGCAAGCAGATAAGTCTAACACAACTCTACCCCAAGTATCTCCTTCTTCATCCATGATGCAAGCTCCAGTTTCCACTTATCAGTCAGACCCCTCTGTTGTCACTTGTATTTCCCCAGGCACAATTATTCATATTTCTTCGACCATTTCTAGTGATACTGCTCTAGATACTCCCCATGATAACATCGAGAATGTTTTATTCACTTTTCCCAATCTATCAAAAGTATATGCCACCATGTTGGATGATTTTGACAAGTTCATCATAGAGACAAGTCCTAGACCCAATGAGTCATCTTTTGAAAACCCTGCCAATGTTGTTACCATGACATCACCTATTGTAATTACTACTGTAGACACCTAAAATTGTCCTATCTAATTAAATAAATATTTTTTATTTAATTATTTTATCCTAAGTCTTCTATTAATTAATTAAATCCTTATTTATTAATTAATTCTTAATACTCTTCTAAGCCTTTCCTCATTTAAATAAATACTATTATTTATTTAAAGTGTTCTTTACCTAAATTAAATAAATATTTTATTTATTTAATTGATCCCACTTCTTCTATTAATTAAATAAATCTTTATTTATTTAATTAATTCATTAGCCTTTTGTACCCATGACACGTGTCATTCATCTCTTAATTCTTATCTTACCCACCCCTTTATCATTTAATTATATCCTCTACCTACCTTTTAATCTTAGCTGACCATTTATCTCTGCACCTCTTAATCTTATCCCTCCATATCTTGCAGTGTCTTCTATATAAGAGAACACTCTCCTTCATTATCAACCCTAATGACAAACCCAAGCCTTCATGAGATCAAACTATCACCCACGTTTCTGTTCTTTGTTGAGCTCTTGTGCACACATAAAATCTGGGAGCAAGAATATCAAACAAGATCAATGGAGATAGGAAGAAATGGAGATTGAAACCCTACCAGACATGTGAATGGTATATTTGGTTTATTTTGTTTATTTGCATGGTCTTAGGTATCTTCATTCGTGTATGGTGGATTACTTTCATTGTTAGGATAGGGTTTTGTGGTTGGATCCTTGTTAGTATTTCAATATTGTTGTTTTCACTATCTATTTTCACTATATACATTTTGGCACGCCCGGTGGGACTCTTGTCCCTTTTATTTTGACATCTTGTCAGATTTTAGAGTTGCAGGTTTGGCATTGCGATGGTTTGCATTTTTTTGCGTCTGCAACAGATTTGACCGCGTCTGTGACTACTAATTTTACATTTTTTATTTTTTGTTGTTTTTGCAGATCTGTCATCCTAAAGTTGCATCTGCGTAGCATCTTATCATTTTTTTATTTTTTTTTTCACGTTTGCGTTGCATATTGTTGCATTTTTTTTGTTTTTTTGCAGGGTTTTTGCTCAGTTTGCAATTTCAGGTCTCTGGAATCGCGTCTGTGAGATGTTTTGTAGTGTCTATGTCTAGATCTTGCGTATGTGCAAGTTTTTGTTGTGTCTATGTTTCGTTGTCTATTTCGCAGGTCTCAGATCTGGGAAACTGCATCTGGGTTTCATCATTTTGCGTCTGTTATTTGTTTCTGTGTTTGTGTTTGGTATAGCTGCATCCATGTTTTTAGTTTTCCATTTTTGGCTTTCATTTAGGGTTTTAAGATTTGGTTTTTATAGCTAACTTCTTTTAATCTGACTAATGAAGTGGTTCAGTTGTTTAAAAAGGAGAAAAACGTCTTGTTGAAGGCTCCTATTTCACAAAGTTTTTTTGATCTAAAATTTACCTAACTTGTGTGCTTGCAGGAGGGGTATCATTTCAAACTACTAACAAGTTTGGTGCAGAACCTTTGGCAAATATTTGATTTTAAAATTGCTTGTTGTCTTGTTTATTTTAGCAAACACTTCAATTGGTGCTCTAAAATCAACAAGTGTCTTTTGTGTCTTGAGCAATAGGTTCTTTGTGTTAACTTTTAGAGGGCCTGCCTCCCGAGTAGCTCATAAGGCCAAGTGAGAGGGAATGACCTAAGTGGTAACGGGCTAAAGTCAAGCTCTTCCAAGCCACTATAAATAAAAGTGTTTGTGATGAAAGTTGCACGCAACGATTGTTACATGCTGCTATAATGGCATTATGACTCCCTATAAACCCTATAGAGTGCAACCTCTATAGGTTGGGAGGCCTTCCATTTAATAGAGTGTAACATGTTGTTGATTATAGACACCCAAACAGATACCCTTACTAGACACCATTTTGTGTTGGAAGCCAAAAACCTTCTAGTTGTTGGCACAGGAGATTGGACCTCTGAAGTGGCTAACATTCTTATGGTTCTTATTAGATATACAAAGTTCACCACAAGGAGTTTTCGTGGGGACTAGTGCTTGGTTTCCCCAAAAAAGTTAGTGTCAAGGGTGGAGCTTGTGGGGTCAAGCATCTAAGTATCCGCTCTAAATTGCTTAGCCTCCTAGTAACCCCCCAAGTGAGATTCAACAACTATTGTCCTGGCCAGCGATAGTATTTGTGCTTGCATGATCAAAACACTCAAACATTTTCAAATAAAACAAAGAAACATTGTGTCTACCGTTTTTCAAGTGTATGGCAAATATTTCACATTATATTTAACATTTGGAAACATTTTTGATCTTTTGGAAAAAACACCTTCAAACATTGAGTTTTCATTGTTATTGTGTCTTCTTGCCACGAAAAGAGTCAAAACATTGAGATTTGGTCACATTAAACAATTTTAAAATCTGACAAAATTAACAAAGTACCAAAAAATGTGTCTTTGTCAGTTAAAACCACATTTGTGTTGAGAAAACACGTTTGTGCAATGTTGAATTACATTAGTGTCCTATAACAAACTATCAGCAAGAAATTGTCACAATTTAAGAAATTGTGTCTTTATCAGTTAAAATCACATCAGTGTTGAGAAATCACTCCTATGCAGAGCAGAATTGCATTTTTTACTTTCAGGCTAAAATTGTCGTTAGTATCAGCAAACCATGTCTGCGATCAGAAGTTGCGTCTGGGTTGGTTAAAAATGCATCTGCGTTTACACTTGGGAGATTACATAAAACTCTCGAGAACAAAAAGGACTATTGTTTTCAGATTTAAAGAGCTTCTAAGGCTGCTTCCTATAGGGATTCATTTTTCAGTCAACCTGTCTTGGTCACACATAGTCAATCATTTTCCTTTACTTGTATTGCCGTCATACATACTTTCTAAATTTGAGTCAGAAGGTTACTTTAATTGTCCTCATCACACTTTGCAAACATACTACAACACAACACTAGGTGATTCCTGCATCAAGATCTATCATCTTAGGGTCTCATTTGGTTTTCTTGACTCAAGGTCATCTTACCTCATCAAGAGATGCATCATCTCTTTGGAAGCCATGCCTTACTCTAAAACATACATATTTTGGTCTTACACTCTTGGACATATCAAATTTACCATAGATTCATCTACACTTCATACACCTCTTGGTCTTCCATAGTTTTTGCATCTTCATCTTATCCTTTCATTTTGGTCAAGACTTTAGTCTATGGTTGAAACCCATTCCCAAAGGTCTAGAAGGGAAGATGAAGAAGCTTTAAGGTCTTTAAACATGAGTAATTATGAGTTTTATGGAGATGAATTCTACAATCCATTTGACAATCACAATAATATACTAGACCACGACAATGACAACAACAATGGAAATGACAATGTATCCATGAATTCTGCAAAAGTTGAGGAAACTATCATGGATCCCCATTTTAATAAATTGGTTCAAGAAATCATGAAGAGGGATAGACAATATTTCCTACAAGTTATGGCACAAAGTGGAACAAGACTACCCCATGATTTTGATATGTCACAGATTTTGGAGGATGATACAAACCAAATAAATCAAGTTAATACAAGACAAAGGAGGCCTAATAATGGTGGTAATATATTCGTCCTCCGCCCGGTGGCTCAGGCATGGGACTAGATCAAAGAGAAAAGACTCTGTATATGGTGAAAATGGATAACAATAATAACAATATTGAAAGGCTAAATGAATCCAACCACAAAACCCTAGCCTAACAACAACAAAGATCCACCATAACATATGAAGATTACCTAAGACAATGCAAATCACATGAAATCACAAAGATTATACCATCACGTGTCCAATAGGGTTTGGATCTCCATTCTTCCTATCTCCATTGATCTTGTTTGATATATTTGCTCTCAGATTTTATGTGCACAAGACCTCAACAAAGAACGAAATGTGGTTGCAAGTAGGATCGTAGTGTAGTCAATAGCATAAAAGATGATTAGCATGAGTGATTAGAATGATTGATTAGGGTGATTGATTAGGATGATTGATTAGGGTTTGATAATGAAGGAAGCATCTCCTTATATAGAAGACACTATATGAAATGGAGGGATAAGATTGAGAGGTGTAAAAGGAGGTCGGCTATGATTAGAGGGTAGGTAAAAGAAATAATAAAATAATGAGAGGGGTAGGTAGTGTATGAATTAAGAGATGAATGACATGTGTCATAGGTAGAAAAGGCTAATGAATTAATTAAATAAATAAAGATTTATTTAATTAATAGAAGAAGTGGGATCAATTAAATAAATAAGAATATTTATTTAATTTAGGAAAAGGATAATTTAAATAAATAAATGTATTTATTTAAATGAGAAATAAGGCTAGAAGAGGATAAATGAATTAATTAAATAGATAAGGATTTATTTAATTAATAGAAGAATTAGGCTTAGATAATTAAATAAATAAAATATTTATTTAATTAGACTGGACAATTTTAGGTGTCTACATTTTGCCCCTCTTTGAGACAATGCGACTTGTCGCGTTGTTTCAAAGAAGATAAGATGAACCGATATAGAGTTGCCCCAGAATGGGAATGATATGCCCCCTTGAGAGATTGGATGAAAATGTCTGAAAAGATTGCAGACAATCTCTCGATAAGAAAGACAAGATAGAATGGATTGACCGGATAAAGTGACAAAGTCACGAGATAATGAAGACTAACTCGAGAGGCGAGGGCTAGGGTAGTCTAGAAGATAGACCACGGGGGAAAATACATCCTCATTGTCATCTACACATTCACAAGAGCATATTGTAGAGCGAAAATAGAGCAGGAGCAGTCAGCAGCGATGGCTTTCACTCATAGATTCAACCGCGTTCGCCGATTCCAGAGGCCAGCAGAGGCAGGAGAGCCGGTAAGTACCACCAAACCTCCTCGTACTTTGACGCATTTAATTTTGTCATTAATGCATATCGAATAGGGTAATAAATGCGCTTAGACTAGGGTTCAAAAAGTGTCAAAAAACGTCCAGGCACGTCTGTGCAGAGCATAGGCACGTCTGTGTCAAGAAGGCGCGTCTATGTTTTTCAAGCGCGTTTATGCAGTCTTTGAGCGCATTTATGTCATGCAAGCACGTTTGCATTTGAAAAGTATGAATTTGCATCTTCTAGGTCAAATCAGCAGTTCTGTGATGAACATATGTTGTCGATTGGATAAGCTGCTGAGGGGATACACTCAAGCAGGTCCTCTAGGAAGACTAGGATAGATCAAGGCACTTTGTGATGAACAGTGAGTACCAAGATAGAGTACTTTGTGATGAACAGGGAGTACTGAAATATGAGCAACACTTTGTGATGAACAGGGAGTGCAAATGTGAGCAACACTTTGTGATGAACATGGAGTGTCACACACGTAGTACTTTGTGATGAACAGTGAGTACCACTAGGATAAATAGCAACACTTTGTGATGAACAGTGAGTGTCACTAGGGTAGATAGCCATATGCATTTAGATAGCGAGTAGCATTTTGTGATAAACAGTGAATGCCACTATAACTGACATGATTGAGTTGTTTGACTGGAGGAGTATTTGCCGATGCTAGAGTCACGGGAGAGATTCTCGTCGACGCAGAGGTTGCGACTTGAGTTGTCGCTCGAGGACAGAGCTACCATCGAGGAGATGGGTTTGAGACATGTGTTGTATGTGCCTGAGTTTTGGGCAAACATGGGTTTGCTGACTGCGCTGGCTAAGAGATGGCACTCTGAGACGTGCACGTTTCATCTGCCGATGGGTGAGATGACAGTCACCCTGGAGGATGTATATAGGATTATGCAGATACCGATTGATGGGGAGTTGATTCCGTACGATCGAGACTTAGACAGGGATGCCCTTAGACGAGTGTTCTAGGATCCAAGACTGGAGATGAGGGTGTGACACGTGGCATGGGATACCATGACATGGATAGGATTAGCACTACCAATAGTGTTGGTAGGAGTGATTAGTGAGTTCCTCTGTATTAGTTTTGTACCATTTTGTATAATGATGTAGACACCTGCGGGTGATTGTAGCCATATGATTTTGACATCATTGTATCATGACACTTTATATATATATGAGATGATTCATCTTTGCGGCAGCTATATGCATGTGTACCTATGTGATGAGATGTTCTTATGTGATGCTTATGATATGGATGCAAATATGTATATGATGCAATGCAAATTTTTTTATTTTTTTTTTCTGTTTATGTTTTATATGTGTATGCATGATGCAAATGTGAATGTAAGTAATGCAGATGAATATGATAATGCAAATGTAAATTGTGCTAACAGGTGTTGTGTGCAGGATGTGATGCAGTTGTGATATCTATATGTATGTATGAAATGCTTATATGTGGTAATGCAGGTGCAACTATATGAGACGCAAATGTTTTTGGTGTGTCATTATACTCAGTCATGCGATAGCAGGCTACGCGGACTCGAGAAGGATGATGGAAGTCAATCAAGAAAGGGGGATGAAAGACAGAAGATATGAAAGTGAAAGAGCTTCTTGTGCGTTATCATCATTGAGCTTTATTATGGCAAGTAGGTTATGACAATTGAGGCATATGTTTGACCTAGAAAGTCATTGTACCTGTTTGCATGGAGATAAGACAGTCACAAACAAGGAATGCCCCAGTTCACACTAGACTCACAGTGTCCTCATATCCTTGGACAAGTCATAGCATTACTAAGAGACAATCCACAAATAGAAAATACAAATAGGTGACGATACCCCATTCTTGCCTTTCTAGTCAAAGACATCCTGGAGATAGAATCTCTAGTCAAAGACATCCTGGAAAAGCTAAAAGACATGTCACCAGAAAGATAAAATCAAAAGAAAACCAAGACTCGACACCAACATCCACTGTAGTCCTCAAGTTTAGTGTCTCTTGTCACCTGTATAAGTCTTATTTGATTGTGGTCACAATGTTTACTTTCACAGAAAGGATAGATAGCACTGAACCATAATGTTGTCTGAGTCTGTTGAAAGATTTGATTTGTTGAAGCCCATTGTTGCTATTGTGTCTCATCTGAAACTAACTGAATCCATGAAACTGATACTTTATTGTGGAGAAGATGAAACTTTATTGCGGATTTGTGATGCAAATGTTGCTTTATTGCAGATTGTGCGCGGATAGACTAAAGAAAGCTGGAAGAAACTGTACTCCTCGAAACATGTGATGTTCTCAGTTCCACACCCATTACTAGACGTAGGATTTTGCCTTAGCCACAGATAGGATCTGATTTATTATGGATGGAAAGGGATGAAAAGGAATGTTTATTATGAATGGCTAACCAATCTTGGGTAGATCAATTGACAAGCCATGATGGGAATGGGTAAGTTTGTTATAAATGAATAGGTTGTGAGTGTGTGCAAAGTGAAATGATGAAAGAGAATCCTAAAGGAGGGAGGAGCAATGTCTCTACGCATGGCGCTGGTGACCTAATTTTCACCATGGTACTTGCCCAGGGCGCCACCGAAGTGGTTTTCACCGTTGGACGAAATTATTTCTCTTTACTTTTTTCGATTTTTCAATGTTTTTTGTGTCACAAGGCGCTTGTTTGCCAGGTTTTCACCAAGTAATGATTTTTTTGTTTTATAAATTTATTTTTTTGTATTTTTGAAATTTTTTTATTTTTTTTGTATTTTTGAATTTTTTGATTTTTTTTGTATTTTTGAAATTTTTGTTTTTTTTTGTATTTTTTGAATTAGGATACTCTGAAGAGCTATGTGTAGAACCTGCGAAGGTGCATGCTGTTGATAGGATCCTCCAAAGGTTCACCTTCTATAGTTGAGAGCTGATATGCACCAGATCCATATGCTGCTATAATAATGTAGGGACCAAGCCAGTTTGGTTCGAACTTGCCCTTCTTCTCTCTGTCTTGCTGATTTTTGGGATTTTCTCAGAGAACCAAGTCACCTACCTCAAATGTGTGAGGCTTTACCTTGTGATTGTACTTGCATTGTTCCTTGACTGAATGATGTGTAGCTTGATTGAATGTCTTCCTCGATGAAGGAACTGAGATAGAATTACTAGTGTGTGGACTACACAGGCCCGTATGCATGTCACCTGAAGAAGTTTGGGCATCCCTGATAACAAAGTCCTTCAAGGAAGCTCCATTAAAGGTCCATGATGTATCACTAGAAGGGGATGGATGTGTGGAACAAGTGGATGAGTTATGAAGGCTTATGACTGTGAAAAGAAGTGAAAGTAGGATAGCATGATGGAGACTTAGGATCAACAAGTATGCTTTTCGAATTGAAATTTTAGAACTTTTGCCCCCAGTTATTTTGATATTAGGGGAGATCAACTCTTTCTCTTTTTGCTTCATAGGATTTTTATCCTTGACTTTGATTTTTGTAGAGTCCAATAGCTTTTGATTTTGATTTAGACTAAAGGACTTTTCTTTATTATTGACTTTTAGATTTTTCTTTTCAAAACTTGATTTTTGATCCCCAATGAGTAAGGGCTTTTGTAATTCTTGTTGATCCAAGTCTGGAAGTGGAGTGGAAATGGAATGAGTGGATGAAATGGTAAGGCTATGTGAGTTATCAAGAGGGCTGGCGATATGCTCAATAGATTCCTCGCTGGAACCACTCTTAGGACTATTGATATCAAGAGTTGCTTGCACCACTGGAGGAGATTTGCATTCAGACTCAGTAGCCACAACACTAGGTGGTTCACACCCAATTCCTTGTAAATTGTTTATAGATTGTTCTTGTCGACTGAATGTCTTAGGAGATAGTGGGAGTTGGTCAACATGAAATATATACTCACCACATCCTAGGTCTTTAACCTTGAATTTTTCTTTGAGCTCTGTTTGTTTTGATGTAGAAGCTTTCAATGATTCTGGATCCACATATGCTGAAGATGGAACAACTTCTAGATTAGCTGAAATTGTTATTTCTGATCTAGATCGTAGATTGTTGCAATATATGAATGGATTTGGGTCAGCTTTGACAGTCACTTCAACTCCATTGTGAGGGAACTTGATACATTGATGATATGTAGATGGGACTGCGCTCATTTCATGAATCCAAGGACGTCCTAGCAATATATTATATGTGAGATCAAGATCAAGTACTTGACAAACCACATCCTTTGTAACTGGCCCAACTCTAAGAGGTAAGGTGACTATGCCCTTGGATGAACGCTCTTCATCATCATATGCCTTGATGGTAATTTTGTTTGTAGAATTCACAGCTTTGTCAGAATATCCCAATTGTTTAATAGTGCTTAATGTGCAAATGTTTAGACCTACTCCTCCATCTATCAGGACTCTTTTTATTCGATGTTTGTGTATGAAGGCTTCAATGTGTAATGGTGCATTATGTGGCTGACTTACAGAGGCGTCATCGACTTCTGTGAATGTAAGGGAGTGTGGAATGGAAAGGTATCCCACCATGGCTTGAAACTGGTCCACGTTCAGATCAGGAGGGACAGAAGTGTCTCTCAAGATTTTGTCAAGAATGGCTTTATGTGCGGGAGATATGCGTAATAGCTCAAGGATTGAAATGAGCGCGGGTGTCTTCCCTAACTGTTCTACAAGGTCATACTCAAGTTTGGTTGATGAAGAAGCAGTTTTTTTAGTTGGAGCACCTTGAAAAGTGATTTTACCCCAATGGGTTGTAACATGACATTCAGAGGTAGGTTCGGAAGAAGATCCAACACCTTTTAGGACAATCCTAGGTCTCCGAGTAGAATTCTCGGACGCTTTGTCCTTGATGATAATAGTAGAGACGTAATTGTCCATCGATATGTGATTGATAGTTGAATCATAGTTATAGGATGCTCTGGTATAGTTGGTTTGGTCATCTGTGGCTTTAGCTTTTCCTTTGTCATGTTTTGGGAATGGTTCCTTAAACA
The DNA here is from genome assembly GCF_030272615.1 of Cryptomeria japonica. Lineage (NCBI taxonomy): Eukaryota > Viridiplantae > Streptophyta > Pinopsida > Cupressales > Cupressaceae > Cryptomeria > Cryptomeria japonica. Next base: position 9,029,537 of record NC_081405.1, read on the forward strand.
TCTCATGTTCTTGATTGGATGAATGTCCCTCAATCTCAATATCACCTCTATCAATGAGATCTTGTATGATGTTCTTCAATTGATGACAATTTCCTGTCTTATGACCCTTGCTCTTATGAAATTCACAATACTCATCATCATTCCACCAATTTGGTTTGACCTTTGGTTCATATGGCGGGAAATCTGGAATTGTGATCACCTTGTTTGCCACTAACTTCTTGAAAACTGACTCAAGTGGTTCTCCCAACGGGGTATACTTCCTTCGTGATCTAGAAGTTGTTTGAGTATTCATTTGATTTTTTGTAGAACTTGATCCAGAAAAAATGAATTTGGGTCGCACTGTGTTGGCATCAACAACACCATCATTGATTGTGTTCTTGTTTCTATTCCAAAATCTTGGCTTGTCTTTTCCTTTAAAGTCATCTTTGTTTTCCTTGAATATTTTAATGACTCCTTGTTCAATTAGGACCTTTTCTGTCGCTAAGCCTTTTTCAATGACGTCCTTGAAGGTGGACAAACAAGCTTTCCTTAAGTCATAACCAATCTTTTTGTTAACATTTTGGGTGAACATTTCTACCATTTGTTTTTGTGGAATTTTACAAGAGCATCTGCTGGCTAGATTTCTCCATCTTTGTAAAAATGATGCAAAAGATTCTCCCTCTTTTTGCTTAGTATTGCACAAAGTAGTGACTGATATGTCTGTCTCTATGTTGTAGGAGAAATGTTGAATAAATGCCTCTGCTAAGTCACCCCATGACTTAATTCCAGGTGGAAGTTGGGAGAACCATTCCATAGCTTGATCACCTAAGCTTTGTGGGAATAATCTCATCAAATATGTCTCTTCTGCTGCTACCTCAATGCAAGCTGTGAAAAATTGTCTTATGTGTGCCTTAGGATCCCCTTTTCCTCTATACTTATCAAATTTAGGCATCACAGAGTTTGTAGGAAAAGGAGGCATTGGAATGCTCTTGTCAAATGGATAAGGACATATGTCTCTTATTGTGTATGTTGGCTTCGGTGTATTTATGTCCTCCATTTTCTTTTGTAAGTCCCTGATTTGTTGCTCCAAATTGCTCTTAGGTGGAGATCGACTTCTTGGACCATACCCCATGCTTGAGGCACCAATTGGAGGAGGAGCATGTTGCATATATGGATGATATTGATCATACACATGTTCATGTGGAGGAGGTCTGTAATGATGCTGTGTATATGGACCACTTGGTATAGATTCATATTGAGGAACCCCATATCTATTTTGCGCATGTATACCATATTCTACAGGCATGTCATGTTCCATTGTGTTGCCCCCAAATTTGACATGAGGTTTCCTTGTGTCCAAATTTTGAGCATACCTTTGAACATCCAATTGTTTTGGTGGTTGATCCTTAGCATTAGTATGTGATTGAGCATATTTGTCTGCATAAGACTTCCATAATGGTCTACGAAGGTAAGTATCATATGTTTGACCATGTGTATGTGGGTCCTCTGGTTTTTGAAGCAAAGCTGATGGTGATTCAGGTACCATATGTGGTCCTCTATCTCCTCCACTATTAGGTCTCCTTTGATCCATATTGGAGTGAGGTTGTTGCAAAGGTCTATGTTCCATTATTTGAGACATGTCAAAATCATGAGGTATCTTGGCTCCACTTTGTGCCATCATTTGTAAGAAGTATTGTCTATCCCTCCTCATTATTTCCTCAACCAATCGATTGAAATGGGGATTCATAATGGATTCTTCCACATCTGCTGAATGTACTGAAAAGTTGTCCACATTGTCATTGTGTGTAACATTGTTGTTTATAGTGTCTATGTTCTCAACATTTGGAATGTTTCTATAGACATCCATGTCAGGTAATGTAGTATGATCAGAATTGAAAAAGATATCATTGTCATACTCATAAGAACTTATGTTTGCGGACTCTTGAGCCTCTTTAGTTTCTCTCCTAGATTTTTGAAGATGGGTTTCAACCATGAACTAGGTATTGACCAAGATGTGAGAGACTAGATGAAAAATGGAAAGAGTATGGAAGACCAAGAGTTGAATGGAATGCAAATGAGTCTGAAGTGTACTTGCAATGTCCAAAGTGTAAGACCAAGTATGTATGTAGTAGAGTAGGTGTGACTTCCAAAGAGAGGATAGTTTCTCTTGATGAGGTAAGTTGACCTTGACTCTAAGTAAAACCAAATGAGACCCAAAGGTAAGAAACCTTGATGAGGGACCACTTAGCAAAGTGTTGTTGTATGTAGTGTGCTGACAAAGTATAGTGAGGACAAGCAAGTGACCTTTTGACTCAAGTTTAGACAAATGTGAATGTAATGTAAGGTGTAAAGCAATGATGGATTTTGTGAGACCCAAAGACAAGTTGAATGCTAGATGAAAACCTGGAGAAACAACCTAGGAAGCTCAAGAATTTCGAAATTGATTGCTCTTGTTTGCTGGACTGTAAAAATTTTCCAATTTGTGAAGTTGTGACCAAATCTGAATGTTTGACTGTTTTTCGTGACAAGAGGACACAATGTTGATGAGGACTCAATGTTTGCAAGTGTTTAGACTCTCCAGGAAAAGTGTGTTGTTTGATGTAAAAATGTTTTGCATACACTTGAAAACACAAAAGACACAATGTTTTGCTGTTTGGTTTTGAATGTTTTGAATGTTTAAAATAAGTCAAGCACAATTCTTATGGCTGCCCAAGACAATAGTTGTTGATCCCACATGAGGTTTTACCCCCGAGGCTATGCTATTCAGAGCGGATACTTAGATGCTTGACCTCACTGGCTCCACCCTCGGCACTCACTTCTCGGGTCAGCCAAGCATCAGTCCCCACGAAAACTCCTCGTGGCGAACTTTGTATCTCTACTAAGAACCATATGTGTGTGGGCCGCTACCAGAGGTCCGACCTCCTGCCCCAACAACTAGAAGGATTTGGGCTTCTAAAACAAAAAGGTGCTAGTAAGGGCATCTGCTCGTTTGGCCATACATGCGACACTTTCAATTCTGTAAATACAAAAGGCTCCCAGCCGGTAGGGATTACGCCCTACAAATGATCAAATAAATTTGATCAAACAAGTTTATGGGGAGACATAGTGTCGGTATGAACTAATCAGCACACGTTATTCATAGTTTTCACCATGAATATAGTTATTTATAGTGGTTTGGAAGAAGATGGCTTTTCTTTTGCTACCACTTGGGTCATTTTCTTCTCACTAGTAGTCCTAATGACCACACGGGAAGACAGGCCCTCTAAAGATTAAACAAAAAGAGCCTATTGCTCAAGACACAAAAGACAATGATTCAATTTTATTGCACCAATTGAAGTGTTTGCTAGTCTATGAAAACAAGGCACACAATAAAAATCCAAAAACCCTTGCCAAGGACCTGCAACATAGATTTATTAGTAGTTTGGATTGTTTGAAATAATCACCCCTTCCTGCAAGCCCACAAGTTAGGTAAATTTTAGATCCAAAAGACTTTGTGAAATAGGGGCCTTCAACAATGCGTTTTGTTGACCAATTCAAAGATCTAATTCATCATAAAAAAAGAACACCTGTAAAATTTCAAGAGATTTCCAGAAATGTAAGAAAATCCAAAAAATTTGCTAATTTGCTCCAAAAATTAATTTTTTATGAAAAATCATAAAAAATTCATATAAAATGCAAAATCAATCCAAAAAATCTGAAATTTTTACTAGAGAGTCTTGATGGTCTTCCAAACTGCACAAAAAAATTTCTGCAACAAATCCAAGCAGTTTGCGAGATATGAGTAAAATAATGCAAAACCCTAATTTTCAAAGATCTAATTTTTGAAGAATAATTTTACATAAAATTTAAAATCACAAAGAATAGATCCTGTGTATAATTCTGAGAGATTTCCAACAATGTAAGAAAATCTAAAAAATTCGCTAATTTTCTCTCAAAATTAATTTTTTATGAAAAATCATAAAAAATTCATATAAAATGCAAAATTGATTCAAAAAATCTAAAATTTTTACTAAATCTTTCTAATACTTTTCTTGACCTATACAAAAAATTTGATGTCAAAATTCAAAGCTGTTTATGAGATCTGATCAAAATAAGGAAAAACCTTAATTTTTAAAGATCCAATTTTTAGGGAAATATTTTGCATCAAAATTAAATTCACAAAGAACAGATCCTATGTATAATTATGAGAGATTTCCAAAAATATAAGAAAATCCAAAAAATTCTCTCATTTGCTTTCAAAATTATTTTTTTATGAAAAATCATAAAAAATTAATAGAAAATGAAAATGTGCTCCAAAAATTTTGAATTTTGGATTGAGAGCTCCTAATACTTTCTTCAACCTGTGAAAAAAATTTGGTGCAAAATTTCCTATCCGTTTGTGAGATATGATCGAATCTCTCCAAGATCTTGATTTTGTGTCCAAAACCCTAGCTGCACAAGGTTATTCTCCAAATTGTTTTACAAAATAGCAATATAGGGTTAGAAAAATCTGCAAAAAACATAGATCTAAGAAAAATACATGTCCCACAGGGCGTGCCAAAATGTATATGGTGAAAATGGATAACAATAATAACAATATTGAAAGGCTAAATGAATTCAACCACAAAATCCTTGCCTAACAACAACAAAGATCCACCATAACATATGAAGATTACCTAAGACAATGCAAATCACATGAAATCACAAAGATTATACCATCACATGTCCAATAGGGTTTTGATCTCCATTCTTCCTATCTCCATTGATCTTGCTTGATATATTTGCTCTCAGATTTTATATGCACAAGAGCTCAACAAAGAACGGAATGTGGTTGCAAGTAGGATCGTAGTGTAGTCAATTGCATAAAAGATGATTAGCATGAATGATTAGAATGATTGATTAGGGTGATTGATTAGGATGATTGATTAGGGTTTGATAATGAAGGAAGCATCTCCTTATATAGAAGACACTATATGAAATGGAGGGATAAGATTGAGAGGTGTAAAAGGAGGTCAGCTATGATTAGAGGGTAGGTAAAAGAAATAATAAAATAATGAGAGGGGTAGGTAGTGTATAAATTAAGAGATGAATGACATGTGTCGTAGGTAGAAAAGGCTAATGAATTAATTAAATAAATAAAGATTTATTTAATTAATAGAAGAAGTGGGATCAATTAAATAAATAAGAATATTTATTTAATTTAGGAAAAGGATAATTTAAATAAATAAATGTATTTATTTAAATGAGAAATAAGGCCAGAAGAGGATAAATGAATTAATTAAATAAATAAGGATTTATTTAATTAATAGAAGAATTAGGCTTAGATAATTAAATAAATTAATTAGACTGGACAATTTTAGGTGTTTGTAGACTCCACCCAAGAATGACTTGTAACAATAGATTAAGGATTTACAAAAGCAAATGGCGGACATGAATATACCAAAGAAACAATACACAATTAAAGATATACATCCTTACCCATTTGATAGAAGCATTCCAATGCCTCCATTCCCTCCACACTTTGTGACACCAAACTTTGAAAAGTACAAAGGAAAATGGGATCCTAAGGTACACATAAGACAATTTTTCACAACTTGCATTGAGGTAGCAGGAGAAGAAACACACTCGATGAGATTGTTTCCACAAAGCTTAGGTGAGAAAGCAATGGAATGGTTCTCCCAACCTCCACCTCGAATTAAGTCATGGAATGATCTAGAAGAGGGTTTTATACAACACTTCTCATACAACATTGAAACAGATGTGTCAGTGGCTAGCTTGTGCAATACTAGGTAGAAAAATGGGGAATCCTTCTCTTCATTCTTACAACGATGGAGAGGTCTTGCTAGTCGATGCTCCTGTGATATACCAAAAAAACAAATGTTAGAAATGTTCACTCAAAACGCCAACAAGGATATTGGATATGAGCTAAGAAAGGCTTGTTTGTCTACCTTCAAAGAGGTCATTGAGAAAGGAATGGTGACAACCTTATTGAACAAGGTGTCATTAGGATATTCAAAGAGAACAAAGAGGAATCAAATTGGAAAGACAAACCCCGCTTTTGGAACAAGAAGAAGAACACAGTCAATGACAGGGTGGTAGATGCAAATGTTGTGAAACCTAAGATGACTTTCCCCGATGCAAACTCATCCAATACAAATGATCAAGTGAACAATCAAATGCAATCAAAAACCTCAAAGAAAGTACACTGTGTTGGGAGAACCAATTGAAACAACATTCAAGAAATTGGCTTCAAACAAGCTAATAACACTACCAAATAATCCACCATATGAGCCAAAAGTAAAACCAAATTGGCTGAATGGTGATGAATATTGCGAGTATCATAAGAGCAAAGGTCATCTCACTGGTAATTGTCACAAATTGAAGAATATCATACAAGATCTCATTGACAGAGGTGACATAGAAGTTGATGGTCACACCTCCAATGAAGAACATGTGATGTTCAAGGAGCCATTTCCTAAACATGACAAGGGAAAAGCTAAAAATATAGATAATCAAGCTAATTATACCAAGATGACCTATGATTATGATTCTATTGTTAATCACATTTCAATGGATAATCATGTATCTACCATTATCATAAAGGACAAAACTCCTGAAGGATCTACCCAAAGGAGTAAAGTTGTTTTAAAAGGCATTGGACCATCTTTCTCATCTTCCAAAGATGAAACCTCTAAATGTAATGTCACAACCCGTCGAGGTAAAGTCATCGTGCAAGGTGTTCTATCTAAGACCACAACCTCTTCATCCACAAAGAATGCGTATGACCTTGTAGAGTAGTTAGGGGAAAAACCTACCCTCATTTCTATCCTTGAGATTTTATGCATATCCATTGCACATAAAGCCATCCTTGATAAGACTTTGAGAGAAACTTTCGTACCCACTGATCTGAACGTCGACCAGTTTCAATCCATGGTGGGATACCTTTCCATTCCGCATACCCTCACATTCATAGAAGTCGGTGATGCATATGTCACCCAACCTCACAATGCACGTCTACATATTGAAGCCTTTCTCCATAAAAACTGAATAAAATAAGTTTGGATAGATGGAGGAGCAACTCTGAACATTTGTACATTGAACACTATTAAACATTTAGGATATTCTGAAAAGGTTGTGAATTCTACACATGCAATCACCATAAAGGCATATGATGATGAAGAGTGCTCATCCAAGGGCATAGTCACCTTACCTCTCAGAGTCAGACCTGTTATGAAGGATGTGGTATGCCAAGTCCTTGATTTAGGGCTCACATACAATATACTCTTGGGATGCCCATGGATTCATGAAATGAGAGTTGTTCCTTCTATATACCATCAATGTATTAAGTTTCCACACAATGAGGTTGAAGTGACCATTAATGGTGATCCAAATCCATTCATATATTGCAACAACCTCTAGCCAGAATTGGAAACAATAATACCAACCAATAGAGAAGCAACTCCATCATCTGCATATGTTGATCCTGAATCATTAAAACCTTCTACATCAAAACAAGCAAGGCTCAAAGAAAACTTCAAGGTTAAAGACATGAGATGTGGTGAGTATATCTTTCATGTCGATCAACTCCCACTATCTGCTAAGACATTCAGTCAACAGGAACAACCTACAAACAATTTGCAATATAAAGGAATTGGGTACAAACCACCTAGTGTTGTGGCTACTAAGTTTGAATGCAAATCTCATCTAGTGGTGCAAGCATCTCTTGATATCAATAGTCCTAAGAGTGGTTCCAACAAAGAATCTATTGAATATATTGCCAGCCCTCTTGAGAAATCATATAGCCTCACCATTTCATCCACTAATTCCATTTCCACTTCGCTCCTAGACTTTGATCAACAAGAATTACAAAATCCCTTACTTATTGGGGATCAAAAATCAAGCCTTGAAAAGAAAAATCTAAAAGTCAAAAATAAAGAGAAGTCCTTCTGTCCAAATCAAAATCAAAATCTATTGGACTCTACAAAAATCAAAGTCAAGGATAAAAATCCTATGAAGGAAAAAGAACAAGAGTTGATCTCCCCTAATACCAAAATAATTGGGGGCAAAAGTTCTAATATTTCAAGTCAAAAAAAATACTTGTCCATCATGCCATGCTACTTTCACTTATTTTCACAATCATAAGCCTTCATAAATCATCCACTTATTCCACACATTCATCTCATTTTGGCGATACATCACGTCAATGGACCTTTAATGGAACTTTCTTGAGGGATTTTGTTGTCAGGGATGCCCAAACTTCTTTAGGTGACACGCATATGGGCCTACGTAGTCCACACATTAGTAATTCTACCTTAGTTCCTTCATCAAGGAAGAGAATAAATGGAGCAACATATCATTCAGTCAAGGAACGTCGCAGATATAACCACAAAGTAAATCCTCGCACATTTGAGGTGGGTGACTTAGTTCTCAAAGAAAATCCTCAAAATCAGCAAAACAGAGAGAAGAAAGGCAAGTTTGAACCAAATTGGCTTGGTCCTTATGTCATCACAGTAGTCTACGGATCAAGTGCATACCAGCTCTCAAAACCACATGGGGAACCTTTGGAGGATCCTATCAACAGCATGCACCTTCTCAGGGTTTACACATAGCTCTTCAGATATCCTAGAAAAAAAAAAAAAAAAAACGTTACTTGGTGAAAACCTGGCAAATAGGCGCCTTGTGACACACAAAAAATTGAAAAATTGAAAAAAGTAAAGAGAAATAAATTTGTCCAATGGTGAAAACCACTTTGATGGTGCCCTGGGCAAGTACCATGGTGAAAACCAGGTTACCGATGCCATGTGTAGAGACATGGCTCCTCCCTCCTTCAAGATTCAATCCCTTTTCCATTTCAGTTTGCACACACTCACAACTTGCCTCCATAATAAACTTACCCATTCCCATCATGGCTTGTTATTGATCTACCTAAGATTGGTTATCCATTCATAATATACTCCCTTTTCACCCTTTACTTCCATAGTAAATTAGTTCCAATCTATAACTGGGGCAAAATCCTAAATCTAGTGATGGAAGTGGTACCCTGAGCATCGCATGTTTTGAGGAGCATCGTCTTTTTCATTCCTCCTTTTCACACACAATCCGCGATAAAAGATCACTTGCATCGCCAATCTGCAATAAAGTTATGATCTTCTTCACAATAAAGTATCAGTTTCATGGATTCAATGAAGTTCATATGAGACACAATCAACGGTGGGCTTTCAACAAATCAAATCTTTCAGAAGACTTTGGAAACAACATGTTTTTCAATATTATCTATCCTTTATCAGAATAACAACATTATGATGAAATCAAACATGTTAACATATGTGGAAAGAAACACAAATAACTTGAATATTTCATTGTGTGTTGTTGTCAAGTATTGGTTTTCTTTTGATTTTATCTTTTTGGTGACATGTCTTTTAGCTTTTCCAGGATGTCTCTAACTAGAGATTTTATCTCCAAGGTCTCTTTAACTAGAAAGGCGAGGATGGGATATGATTCACCTAATATTGTTTTGTTGTATGTGGATTGTCTCTTAGTAATGCTATGACTTGTCTAAGGATATGAGGACACTGTGACTCTAGTGTGAGCTGGTGCATTCCTTATTTGCGACTGTCTGATCTCCATGTAAACGAGTACAATGACTTTCTGGGTCGAACTTACACCTCGATTGTCATAACCTATTTGCTGTAATAAAGCTTAATGATGATAAAGCATAAGAAGCTATTTCACTTCCATGTCTTCTATCTTCCATTCCCCTTTCGTGATTGACCTCCATCATCCTTCTTGAGTGGGTGTAGCCCGCTATCACATGACTGAGTATAATGACATGCCAAAAATATTTGCATTTCAGTCACCTGCATCACCACATATTAGATTTTCATTATATGCATACACATAGATATCATAATTGCATCACATCCTGCACACACCACTGATTAGTATATTACATACACATCATGCATTCTCATCATGTAAATAGTCATATCACTGTCATACATCCATCTACATTTAATACATTCACATCTACATGTCATATAAAAATAGAAAAGAACAAACACATATTGCATATCATCATGTACATATTTTATATCCATATCATAATCATCATCATAAGCATCATAGAATCATGATAAGAACATGCATACATAGACAACATCATCATATAGAACATCACATAGGTACACATGCATATAGTTGTCGCAAGGAATGAGTCATCTTATATATATATATATATATATATATATATATATATATATATATATATATATATATATATATATATATATATATATATATATATATATATCAAAAAATAATGTGTCACGCTACAATGATGTCAAAATCTCATATGCCTACAGGATCACCCGAAGGTGTCTACGTCATCATACAAAAAATGATACAAAATGGGAAGCAAAAGAGATATGATGATGATCCTCCCTCGGAGCCAGCTGGCCTCAAAGGAATATGAGCTCTCGAAGTTCCTGCTCCAGGATCACCCCCTCTGTCTCTCCCTCCTAGTGGTGCAGGTGGACCCATAACTCCGCCACTGGATGGTTGTCATTTGTCCCCTCCCCCCATGGTAGTATTTCAGGAATCTCTCCTAAAGCTCCTAGCCCTCAGCTTTGGAGGAACTACCCCATAGTACAGATATCTCTAATAGGCTATCTCCTCCCCTGCCCATAGGACATATGCATAGCCAGCCCCTATGTCCTCAAATTCCCTCCTGCCTGCCCTCAGTGCCTCCTCAGCCTCAGTATACCTCTGGATGGTCTGATCCCTCTCCCTCTATCTTGCTGCTAATTTTCACCTTAGTCGAGTCACGTCTCTCTTTCGAGATCCTCAATCTCATCTGCCTATCCTACTACAATCTCTCATAGCGCTAGCAGCTCATCCTCCTCCTCATCCGAACCCTGAGAACACTCTTCCTCCCTAGCCTGTCCTTGTACGTGTCCTAGTACATCTCTCCCTGCTACCTATCCCTATACCTGTCCACCAACCTGTAGCACCTATCCTCCTCTACCCCTCAGTGATCTTGGTGGTCTCCTTGCCCGTGGATCCTGACTCTCCTCAGCCCTCTCTCTGACATCCCTATGTCAACCTTTTCCCCTCACCACCCTCCTTGCTTCTCCTCTCCTCTACCCCCTTTGTCTCCCACCACCCCTGTCATCATCATCCTTATCATAATCATCCTTTGTTGCCACAAGCTCATCTGGATCTATCAACTTGGGTATTTTATGTGCTGCAAAATAAGTATCATACTCTGCATCTGCACCTCCATCATCTACATCCCTCAGTAGATCCCAAGGCATCAAATCCATTTGCTCAAATTGAGTAATTGCATCGTCATAAGAAAAATTTGGCCCACAGTGAGCCTACTCTCGCACTTTCCGTGCAAACTCTCCTGAACCCCGAGGCATCCTCTGCTACCGCCCAAACTGCCTGCATACCCTATTAGTCAAATGCATGTCAAGTATATAATTCATCCACAGAATCATATACCTGCTCTTGAACACATAGGGAGGCTCTGTGGCATCCTCCTCCCAATCCTCACAGTCAAGATAGCGTCTGCATACGACACTATCTATGTCATCTATAACCTGTCTCCAATAGTCCACCTTCCCAATCCGTGGCTGGGAAGTGATCATACTATACAAGTGTGTGTAGGACTATCCATGCCCCCTCCCTCTGAAGTGCACTGGTCTAGTCACTGCAATGTGCTCATATGACCACACTTGTAGCAGAGTCACCCACAACCTAACCCGCAGCCACTGAGATACACAAACTGGTAAAGCTCATGATATAAATGTGCCAATATGCATGGACCCCATGCATACCTAGTGTGTTGTGTCACCAATGTCTCTAGATTCCTCCCCCAACCAACAACCATACCCCGTGTTGCCTTGTCTGGACATAGGTAGCCACTAATCACCCCTCCGACTACTATCGGTAGTTTGCATCTAGTAGTTAGCATCACATCCCAGTTGACATGGCCGGATCTCATCTCCAGCCCTAGATCTCTAAAGACTCATCTTAGTGCATCCATGTCGCCCTCTCGGTCATACGACACTAGCTCGCCGTGGATAGGTATCTTCAAAATCCTATAAACATCATCTAAAGTGACTGACATCTCGCCAGTCAACAAATGAAACAAACAGGTCTCTAAGTGCCATCTCTCTTCTAGAGCAATCAGTAATCCCCTATTCACCCTAATTTCAGGCAGATACATGATGTGTCGCAATCCCATACCCTCGATAGTTACTCGCTCCTCAAAGGTCAACTCTGGTTGTAACCTCTGTGTCACAGGGAATCTCTCCCGCAACTCTATCTGGGGCAAGTACTCCTGCATCCAACCAAATCAATCATGCCAATCCTAGTGGTACTCATGTTTATCGCATAGTGATACTCCTATCCTAGTGCTCATGTTTATCACATGGTGCTGCATCTTAGTGTATATGTTCATCATATTACACTTGATCCTATTTAGAGGCCCTACTTAAGTGGATCCTCTCAACAATTTATCCAATTGGCAACATATGTTTATTACATAATTATCAATTCTAGCCTATTTCTCACTTTGTCTTCCTAGGGCATCTGCTCAAGTGTATCCTCTCAGCAGCTTATCTAGTTGACAACGTATGTTCATCAGAGAGTTGTCGACTTGTGCCTGCTTAGACATAGACGCGTTTTTACAACACAGACGTGGTTTTTATCAACCCAAATGTGCTTCCTTATCCTAGACACACCTAGACACCACAGACGGGCCACTGTCCTACATAAACATGCCTTTGTGACACAGACGTGTTTTCTGCACATAGACAAAACTTTATTGAGCATAGATGTGATTACATTCACAAATGCGACTATACTTGACCTAAGCGTGACTATCCATCCTAGGCGTGCCTGACACTGACCTAAACACGTTTCTAGTGCAAAACACTGATTTTGCATTTTTGTTCATCTACTCTAAAATGCATTAATGATAGAAAAAAATGCAAAAACATACAAAGTGGCTTCGAGGTACTTACCGCCTCACCCATGTCTTCTGGTCTTTTATATTGCCGGACTCGATCAAACCTGTGAACTCTATCCATTGTCGCTGACTGCTCTACGCTCTCTTTCTGTACTATGATCTCTTAAGTGTGTGGATGCAAATGTGGATGTTTTCCTTGTGGCCTTATCATATAGGCTACTTAACCCTAGTCTCCTGTGTCAATTTTTCTTCCTTGAGTCAGTCTTTTTTGTGCGTGACCTTGTCACCCAATCTGGTTAGTCCTTTCTAGCCTTTCTTTTTTATCGAGAGTGCCTGCAATATTTTCAAACATTTTAATCCAATCTCTCAAGGGGGCATATCATTCCCATCTTGGGGCATGTATCATTTTTTCTTCTTTGAGCCAATGCGACAAGCTACATTGTCTCAAAGAGGGACAAAATGTAGACACCTTGTTGGGTCTCAAATCAATAGATTGGATAGGTTCTAAGGAAATGCCAACTCCTATGCTCAAACCCTCCAATTGACTTGGCCAACTTATAGAGTGAACCTATTTGGTTACTAACTCTCTCACTTTAGGCTCTGCAGGACCTAGGCGAGTATACCTACTCACTAGTTGTTCCTTCAACTAATGCTTTTTATAGCAGATTTAGTGTCTTGATCTGACTTCCTCCTATCTCAGAATGGCATAAGCTCCTAGGATGGAGATATAGCAGATGAGTTCAAGATTGTTGTTGTAGAAGCTATTTGATCTTTGTGCTTGATATATATATATATATATACATACACACTATTGCTAATTTATTATAGAATTCCTACTCAGCCACTCCTATTACTTTTAATATGAAAGTATGAATTGATGAGTTGTATTTTATAGATGACCAGTGCCTTTCTTTGTTGTTTGGGCTACAGAGTCTTTATATCTCTTTAGGACTTATTGTGTAAAGTTATGAGACAGTTTTTAAACCCACCCCCTCTCGATGAATCTATCAGTTACTATTTCTTATGAGCTCTACTTCAATGTCTATATTGTAAACCGCCTGAATGAATTTAACTCTAACCTTAAGAGACCATCCAAGGAAGAAATACAAGGAACAATTACAATTCGCAAGTAAATCTTTTTGATCCAAATCTACAATATGAAACACAAAATTTTACTGGAAGAACACAAATAACGTTATCTCCTTTAGATAATATCATAAGCAACTGCCTATAGAAAAATGCAGTAATCTGCAACACATATGCAAAGGAAAAACAACTGATTATATTATATATATTCACCAAAATAGTACAGTAGTAAGCTTGAGGCTATAATCTACTTCTTTCTCTTATTGATCCTTCTCCATATTACAAAATCTCCCTCCTTTATATGAGAGTATACATTATCACCAAGCATTGTGGCTTTTCAACATATAACTATTAACTAACACTTTTGTTTCAAATATTACTTCGATCAAGTATTTCCTTCATTCATCAAAATACCATATTCGGTCGCTATGGCTGTCTCCTCACCGCTACCTATCTGATATCCATCGGGTCTTTATGTCGAAGAAACCTTGGGCTTCGGTGACATCCTTTATTTTTCCACCGAAATACTTCTTCCATTGATATCACTATGCCTTGTTGATGAATGGATCTATTGTCTCACCGAAGCCTTTCTTTATCCTCTCTTGTTGTCTTCCACCAATAAAGTTGTATCAGCGAAATAACGCATATCGGAGACATGCCTTTTAGCCTGCTCAAAACCTATATCCTCATCGATATCTTTTATCGATGTAACTTCTTTTTGTCTGATCGACCTTATTCTTTTGATGAAAACGTTTCTTTCAGTGAGTCCCTTTGCACCAATGGTATTATCTCCTCGAAGACCTTTTCCCGTCGATGAAAACCATCTCCACTTTCCTCGATATCTTTTGTCGATGGAATTACTGTCTTCGATGAGTCTTTTCTAAAGTTCATCGGCGTTTCCTTTCTTTGATGGCCCTTCTATATCAATGAGACATTGTTGGGTCTCATCGATAATGAGAGTATACATTATCACCAAGCGTTGTGGCTTTTCAACATATAACCATTAACTAACACTTTTGTTTCAAATGTTACTTCGACTAGGTATTTCCTCCCTTCATCGAAATGCTGCATTCGGTCATTATTGCCGCCTCTCATCAATATATATCTGATGTCCATCGGGTTTCATGTTGAAGAAACCTTGGGCTTTGGTAACTTCCTTTATCCTTCCATTGAAACACTTTTTCTATCGACATCACTACACTCCTTCGATGAATGGGTCTATTGTTTCATCGAGGCCATCTTTCTTTTGATGATTTTCTTCCACTATCATCTTTCATCGATGAGCTCATTAGTAATCTTCCTCGATAAAGTTGCATCAGTAAAACCACACATATCGGTAACATGCCTTTTAGCCTCCTCGAAACTCATATTCTTATCGATATCTTTTATCGATGTAGCTTCCTTCTGTTTGATCGATATCATTATTTCGATAAGAATGCTTCTTTCGGTAAGTTTCCTTCATGTTGCGCCGATGGTATTATTTCCTCGGAAGCCTTTTCCCGTCGATGAAAACCGTCTCTGCTTTCTTCGATATCCTCTTTCAGTGGAATCATTGCTTTTGATGAGTCCCTTTTAGAGTTCATCGGTGTTCCCTTTCCTTCAATACCCTTTTTATATCGATGAGACATTGCTGGGTCTCATCGATACTATTTGAATTTTGGATATTTCGATAGAATGCTATTAGACTTGTTCAATAACTTATGGGTTATTACGGTATCAATGAAAATGATGATTTCTTCCAAAGATAGATGGCTTCTATGATTTAATTTCTCAAATCAAGATATTTTACTTAATTCGGATTTTATGCTCAACAGTGGCTCTGACAGGGGATGGGGGTATGCTACGGATACCTTCAAGAATCTAGACTCTCTGGTTTATACAAGGGAAAGGAGATTTGAAGAAAATGTGGCTTTTTTACAATGGCAGTGAGACCTAAACTATTGTACATGAGGATGGTTCCCCCTTTTCCCTTTAGGAAAAGAAATTTTTTAAGAATTATCCGTGCACTGGCAGTTCTTGGACTTCTCCTGTAACATTTTGGAGAAAATAGGAATCCTCTCCCGCTCTATCCATAATCTTATAAGGTCCAAGCCATAAAACTTCAAACTTACCATGTTTACCTTTATCTTGACTCCTGACATTCCACATCAAAACCAAATCACCAATTTGAAATTTCCTATCTGTTGTTCGTTTGTCATAAAACCTTTTCATCTAATTCTAGATTTTAATGTTTTGTTCCTGAGCTTCTGCCATAAGTTTAGCTAATCCCTGGCATTTGATAACTTGGGAAATTTTCAGCTCAATATTGAATTCTTGAATCTGATTGATCCATTTGCACCTTTTCCCTGTGACCTCAGTCTACCTGAATATGTCTTTTACCACTGCATTAGGAACATGTGCTATGACTTCTACACCTACCAAATATGGTCTGAATTGTTTTACTTCTTTTACTAGGACATAATCTTGCTTTTCATTTAGGTCATATTTAATTTTGGATGAATTCAGTGACTTACTGAAATATGCAATAGGTTGTTTGTAATTATCCTGGTTCTTTTGTAGCAAGACTGCCGCTACTGTATGGCATGATGCAAATGAAAAAACCAAGCAGGGTTTATTAAAATCTGGGGATATCAATACTGGTACCTCAGATATTGCCCTCTTTATGTTTATAAATGCATCTAATGCCTCTGCATCCCAATCAATTCTAGATTCCTTTTTCAACATCCTCACTATAGGTTTTATGATATCTGCAAAATTAAGGATGAACCTCCTAACAAAATTGATTTGTCCCAAAAATGGTTGAATAGCTTTGACGGCCTTTGGGATAGGCACTTCATTTATTGCAGCTACTCTTTCAGGGTCATTTTTCACCCCTTCCTTGGATACTATGTGTCCCAGGAGCTTCCCTTCTTTAACTGCGAAGTGACATTTCTTTGGATTGCATATTCCAAGGCTTTCTTGAATATCTTCTCAAGGTGACCGCAATGGTCTTCAACCCTTTTTGAATAGGCTGTTAAATCATCTTGATTTACTACCATTATTACATCAATCAGTTCTGCAAACGCTACATCCATTGCCCTCTGAAATGTTGCTCATGCATTTGTTAATCCAAATGGCATTCTTGCATACACATATGTGCCCCATGGTGTTGTGAAAGTTGTCTTATATTGTTCAGCTTCTTTAACTTTCACCTGATTATACCCCGAGAATCCATCCATCATGGACAATAAGTCACATCCTGTTACTTTCTGCAACATATTATCCATGTTTAGCGAAGGATAATTATCTTTTAATGATGATATGTTAAGGATAATTATCTTTTAATGATGATTTTATGGTTGGATCCTTGTTAGTGTTTCAATATTGTTATTTTCACTATCCATTTTCACTGTATACAACTACCATTAAAGAGTCAATAAATTTCTCTCAAGTTGTGGCCATAGTTGTTGATGATGATGATGCAACTTTACCTCCATGGTTATTTTCTAATGCTCCCAAGAGAAAGAAACAAGCGATGTCTCCTGATAACTTTGATTTTACTCAACTTGTTCCCGTCAAACCCAAAATCACCAAGAAAGCCAAAACCTTGTATAGGGTAAAGGTAGAAAAATCAAGAAACAAGTATGCAGAGGTTGTCATTACTCCTCCTGAAAAAGATATGGATCAAATTAAAGAATCAGATTATGTAATCCATAGGATTGAGTTAGGCAAACAAACTCATGATTCTGCTTCTGGTGATGTTCAATCAGCTTTAGATGCTCTTGTTGCCAGATATCATGAAGACAAGGTAAAAAAGGATAAACTCAAAGCACAAGGTGAACAACTCACCATTGTGTTAATTAAGGTTACCAACTCTTCGGAAGCGATTGAGCCAGTGACTTCATCACTAGATGAACAAGTTGTGAAAAGGGCTAAGTAGGCAGTGTCACAGAGTAGAGCAGTAGGACAATGGACGGACATGATGTAAGTCTAGGTACACATCTCCTAAGCTCATCTTTCACCATTGTCAATAACCTTGTTGTTGTAAGGACATAAGTGGACAACACCATAAAACTTTTCTCCCAAGAACTGGAATCACATGATGAATACTAAGAGGGGGGGGGTGAATTAGTATGCCAAAAATCTTTGCACTAAAACACTTACACAGTCTAAAGATAAATCGGTAAAGCAGTCTGATAATCAAACTGGTTACCACACATACAAAACAAAAAGCGAATAAAACATTCACCCACAAAAGCAATACAACCATAACACAAGATATTTGACGTGGAAACCCAACTGGGAAAAACCACGGTGAGATGGAACTCACAAGTCACTATCTACAGAATAGAAACCAGACCAGTTAAGGTCAGACCGGTTAAGGTCTTACAATGTTCTTCACTAGAATAGATCCTGTTAGGAATCTCAATCTCTATTAGGAGATAAGTCCGATTAAGACTACCTTGTTAAAGTATTTTAGATTCACATGTGTGAACCACCTTATTAGAGGATTTTACAAAGGCCTTGAGGCCTACCCAGTTAAGGGCTACAAACTTGTCAAAGATGTGAGTAATCAACAAGTGTTTGATCTATCTAATAGCACAAACTGCTTGGTTAGATCCAGTATTGCTCACAGCTAATGCATTCTAGCATTACTTCAGTCTTCTCTATCTCTCTTAGTTACAACTTGATCTTCTCGGATAAGATTGCTCTTCCAACAACTCAACATCCACCTTAAACCCTAGCTCAACATTAACCCTTTTTGTAACTTCTTCAACAACTCAAAAACCCTAGACATGATGTCCTTTTAAAGGAATCTGATTTCATGTCAGTCCAATAGGATTACATTACAATTTCCTAGGTTTAGTGAATCTAGACATACTCAGTAACACGACACAAGAATCACTGTCAATGTATCGACACCGTCAAACAATCGGTGGATTGGTAACTCATCACAAAATGTCGGTTGGTAACTCATCACAGAGTATTACCGGTTTATACAAAATGCCGGTTGCCGGTTTGACAAAAATGAAGACTGGTAAGAATGTGTTGTGTCGCTTTGCTTCCTCATACAGTTTGTGATCTGCGGACCGCTTGGGGTCGACATGCCGCTTCAGACCAGGAAACACATTCTGCAAAGTCACTACTAGTCCAAAGACTAGAATACAACATACCGGTTGGAACAAATATCGGTTGAGCATGAGCTCATACATATAAAGGGGATCTCAATACAAGTGTGTGTCCATCAATGACAATCACAACATAAACATAAAAAATGCCAACATCAAAAGAGAGAGATTTTGAGGCATGGTTGAAACTTGCGGATTTTGATTATGATGATCTTGTGTAAAATGGTGTCGTTCCTTCAAAACGTATGTATGTTGAGCAAAGAGAGGTGCTGGAGCACCAAACGAATATTCTAGAGCACCTTACCAAGGAGATGAGGAAAGCTCAAAAGGAATGTACAGATATAATGAAGGAAATTGTTGATCAAATCTTTGAGATTCCATGTTCTTTCCTTGATGAAAATCAAAAGGTTATTGATGTGGATGTGGTCATCAAAGAGTTCACTTTGTTGGTGACTACTGAAATTGATAGAGAGGACTTCTCTGTGTCCTCCATCTGGTTGATTTCCAATCCATCTTAGTTTTTCTGGATTCTCATTTTAAAAACACAAGAAGTGCTACACTAACTTGGAAGATTCTATTACAGGGGTCAAACTTATCACCAACTATACCTAGGGACCCAATGGAACTCAGATGAAAGATGTCTTGTAGAAGTTTGAAGAATTCCAGAAGTGGGAGTCAACATGAAGAAGATGACACTTAGTCATTTTCGTGATTTCCTAGCGGTATTTTGTGATGTTCGTCGATACCTTAAGTGTCATTTTGTATATTCTTTAGTACACGTGTAGGACTGCATGTGTTCCAAGTCAAATAGGTCTCTACTTTTGAATTGGTCACAAATTAGTTACATCTTTCCTATTTTCATGTTGCACTTCTCCTCTATATATATGAGGATTTTCATTGTAATAAGGATCTTTTTCCATCATTATTCTATGCAACAAAACTCTGCCAAAGTGAAGAGCAAAGTGAGACTTGGAGTTCGTTTTGTGAATTTGGAAACTTAATCAAAGAGAAGACAAGTTTGGCTTTCAAACTTTATGTTGGAATCAACCTTGAGTATGATTAAAATGTTCTTATGTAATTTATGTTGTGTGTTCTTGAAAGATCTAAGTTTTATATCGTTATTGCTGCAAAATATTGAGGAATAACTTGAGTTTATAAAGGTACACATTTTGTTACTTTGAGAATTCAAGAATAGGAAATTGGTGTGGGTAATATTGGAAAGTCCTTGAGATTTTGTTTATTATATTTAAAGTTTATATTAAGCGGATAAGAGGGTAAAGTCTTTGTGCTATGCCAAGTTATCTTGTTAGAGTAGAAGATCCTATGATATATTTGAAAGTCTTTGAGTTAGCAATATATCAGTGTTTTGGGTTAGAGTGGTTAATAGGACTTAGTTATTAGAAAGAAACTTTGAGTTCTTTGTATACATGAGGCCCATCCCTAAGTCATTTTTAGAAAAGGGAAGTAACAAAAGACTTTGTTCTTTCATGAACACTTTACTTCCTAATTAGTATAGTTTTAATATTACTGCAAGTTTGAGTTATTTCAATTGAAATAAGAGATTTGTTCTAAATAGAGAATTAGATATAACTTGTTATAAAAAAAGAGAATGAAGTTGTTGTGACACCATGGATTAGTGTAAAGTTAGTAGGTTGAATAGAGAAAATTGAAATTGCAGTAGAGATGGGGAGCCTTCCCTTATAAGTAGGAGAGATTGTAATTTGCCTTTTGAGAAGTATTATCTCATGTACTATCGTGAAAATCAAATTTTGTAACCCTTCACTAGTCTAGAAATTTTTCACCCAATAGTTTTTGGGGACTCTGTTGTAAATATGAGCACAGAACCAGTGTCTACTTTGGCAAGTCAAAGTTACACTCGTGGTAGAATAAATCAAGGTGTTGTTGGTCCTATCTTTTAACTTCTTCAAAATCATAATTTTGATTATTTACCTATTCATGCAATTTTTTCACTTCAGAGAATAAGGAGTTATCCACCTACCATTCAAAGATCTCCTATTCCAAGTGAACCTTCAAGTGCACCAAGGCCTTTGGTAATTACACAAGTACAAAGGTTTGTAATTCCTTCATATCAACCTATATAACCAGTAGCAATGGTTGCTCAAGGACCATGGGGACAAAATTTTGGTCCCCTTAATTTGACTCCTCCTCTTCATCCTCTTTTGCAAGGTTCGAGGAAGAATATTCCCAACTTATTTGGGGATGGAAATAAACACCCAAATGAACACATAGCAACATTTCATATTGCATGTGGGATTCATGGTGTGGAATTTGAAGGTGTGGCAATATGTCTTTTTGTTGAAACATTACATGGTGCAACAGCAGATTGGTTTTACCATTTGGAACCTCAAACCATCACTACATGGGATATTCTTAAAACTCACTTTAAGGTATGGTTTAAGCTGAAAGAATATGTGTGCATTCTCTCTTGGCCCAGTTAACTTCAATGAGAAAGGAATCATATGAACCCACGAGGGATTTTGTGGCTAAGTTCAATAAGTTGAATAATAGAATTCCAACCACTTCTTAGCCAACTAAGGAAAATCTCAAGTGTTTCTTTGTGAATGGTCAGTTACCAGAGGTTAGATTCTTACTAAGAAGAACACCTCCCGTAAATTTGACGACAACACAAACTCAAGCTGTGGAAATTGAGGATCACTTGATTCTTGCAAGAGAAATTCAGAAGAATCTGAATAAAGCTAAAGTAAGTTTTTCTACTCTTGATACTTCCAGTTTTCCTTCTTCAAGCACCATTGATCCTATGTTGTAGAGACGTTTGAATGAAGTGCTTTCTTTGAAAAATTAAATATCACAAACATCTTTCCTTGCTCCATACAAAGATGTTCCACGAAGAACTTACCCCAACAATGCTACTAGCTATGGGGCTAGAAATCAAAATAAGTAACCTCCTCCTCCTGAGAGGTTGGCCCTTGAAGCACCTCTAGTCAATGCTTCAGTGGGCTATAATGAAGCAGAGAAAGGAGATAACACTGTTGAAGATCTTCTTCCCCTGGAAGAGATTGTTAATTCCTTTCAAAAGGAGGAAAGTGAATTAAGTGGCGACTCCAGTATCAGGTTCATGGAGTACTAGGAAGTCAAAGAGGAAACTAAGAGTGAAGCATTTGCAGTCTTCACACGTTCACAAGCTCCTAACTAGCCTAATCAACAGTCTAGTGATAAATCTAAGGTAAACGATGCTCCTCAATTGTTGGACACTCTTGAAAAAAAGGGTACTCCTTTGCCTTTGTTGCCCAAATATCCTATTGCAAGTAAACCAGTAAGCACTCTCGATCCTTTTTCATCTAATATGTCGAAGATTTTTCCTATTAGTTCAAAACTCGTAAATGATGTTCCTGCCCTTTCATTGGATTTACAATATCAATATTTTGACATTATTGACTATGCTTAAAAAACTAAGATTCAAATGTCAGAAGTAGAATATCTAAAGGCAAATCCTGACCAGTTTGATAGATTGGCTAAATTTATCAAAGAAAAAGAATTTCCCAAATTCCTATTGTTTCCCAGAATAACCTAGTTGTTGTCTTGTTCAATGTATCAGGTAGGATAGAGCCTTTTTATATTTCTCTCCTTATAAATGGGTATAAACTTAGCCACTATGTTATTGATTTTGGGGCCTTAGATAATGCAATGCCTGTTAAGGTAGCTAATGCCTTAGGTCTCACTCTTACCAAAACTTTTGGTAAATTTTTTTCAATGGAAAACAAGCAAGTACCCTTGATTTGTCAAATCAAGGATTCTCAATTTGCTTTTGACGCCTATCCAAACAAGAGAATCAAGATGACTATTTTGGTGGCCGACGTTCTGACTTCCTATGGTATTCTTTTGGGAAGAAGTTTTTGCAAGGATTTTGGAGGTGAGATCAACATGGATTGGTTTGAAGCAAGGATACCTATAAAAGGTGAGATACATAAGTTACTTCCTGAAAAGGAAGTGAAGTACTCAGTGGTCAAATCAGATGATCACAAATCTTAAATTCTTTTTGAGTCATCTGGTATGGGAACTTATTTTCTACAAACAAAATAAGAATCAAGTTCTTCAAGTAATTCCAATGATGATAGTTTGTCAACCAAAGACTTTAAGTCTACTTTGTTTGCTAATTTTTTTGACTATATGTTTATTTTTTCTCCTAGTGAAACTTCTAGTTCACAATCTGTTGTCACAAGTGATGATAATTAGGTATTACTGATGGAGTTTGATCGTAGTTGTACCTTTGATAGCTTAATTGTTGAATTTGTTCTAATTACCCCTTAAGGTGAAATCTTTCCTTATTCTTTCAAGCTTCAGTTTTTCAATACAAATAATATGACTGAATATGAATCTTTATTTTTGGGTATTAATGTGGCTCAAAAGAAGGGTATCAATAATCTACATGCACAGGGAGATGTTGAGTTGGTGGTTTTCCAAGTGAGGAATATTTATCAAACTAGAAATGATTGGTTAAAAGATTACCAAAATTTGGTTTGGGACAACATTGAATGTTTTGATGCCTTTAACATATTAGTGGTCTCAAGAGAGTTTAATTCTATAGCGAATTCTCTTTCTCATTCTGCTACTCTTTTGATTCTGTATAATGATTTTTTCTTAAAATGTTTATTCTATTGAGCTAATTTGTAGGCCAAGCATACCAGATAATTGAGACCACTGACAAATCTTCAATGATAAACGAATTATTAATTTTCTCAAAACTAGTGATAGTTTCAATAAATTTTACTTTGAAGGAAGTAATTTCTCAAACTCTGTAACTAGTGATGACTCTTCACGTGATGAGTGTTTCCTGCAGCTGAAAGGAAAAAAGACTCGAAAGGGTCTGGTGTCTCTAGAAAAAACTGTTTGATAAGCATGATCGATACATCAAAAGTCAACAATAAGTGACATCGGATGCTGCCATGGGGTATGAGAAATATAATATAGGATCAATAGATGATCCAAAATATGTAAATATTGGTAACAATTGTACTCTAGGGGAAAGGGAGCAGTTCATACAGATTCTACTTGATGTATTGGCATATTCATATGATGATAAAAAATTCTTTTTAACCCAAAGAAATACATGATATTCCACTCAAATCTAGGAAAATGCCTTTCAAACATAAGAAAAAGCAATATAACCCTTACATTCCAGGTACTATTCTTTTAGAAATTTAGACGATGTTGAATGCAAAAATAATATTTCCAATTCATCATTCAACATGGATTGCTAACATAGTACCCGTGAGAAAGAAAATGGGGGAAATTCACATTTATGTGGATTTCCATAATTTAAACCAGTCATTTTTGAAAGATGATTATCTTTTATCAGTGATGGATCAATTCCTTCAAACAGTTACTAGATCACAGATATTCTCAATGCTTGATGGCTTCTCAAGCTTCTCAAGTTACTGGATCGAAGGATACCATTTGGTCTGATTAATGTAGGCACAACATTCCTAAGGGCTATGGATATGGCTTTTCGAGGTATTATTGGTAGGTACATTATTGTGTACCTAGATGATTTAATATTTTTTTCTAAAAATTGTTTACCTAGATGATTTAACCATTTTTTCTAAAGATTGTGAGAATCACCTTTTTCATTTAGAGGATGTTTTGAAAGGATGTCGTAGGCATGATATTTATTTAAATCCCAAAAAGTCAATTTTTGGGGTCATAGAAAGTAAACTTCTTTGACACATAGTGTCCAAGGAAGGTACTAAAGAAGTGTTCAAGACAATTCAAGGTTTGTCTTTACCTTCTAGTAAAACAACTATACACTCTTTATTTGGCAAAGTTAACTTTTTGAGAAGGTTTGTGTTGTCACGGGGATTTGTACTCGATGCAAGTGTGAAAAAATTGCAATTCCATGAAACATGGGACTACTCTCAAGCTGTGGGTATCCTATTGGGAGAGTAGACCTTCGAATTATAGGTTGGCTTTCTGTTTGATCACCTAATACTAACTTAAATCTGACTTGGGAAAAGGGATAGGAGGATATGCAAAAAACTAAAAAATTAAACTATTAAGGTGATCCACCAATGACTGAAAATGATCTAAAATGCTTACAAACTCACAAAATGCTCAAAATATCGAAGCTATGCAATCTGACAACTCTGTTACTTATGCCTGCAAAAATGATTCTTATGAAAGGTTCTGACTTTTCGATGTATACAAAAAGGAGAACAATGAGGTTCTCACAATTTTGATGCAAAAGACTGAAAACACTAACATAGATTTGCACTAAGACATAACATTCTTTGCATTCAACATTGAAGGAATCTGATAAAATAAAGGATAACACAAAATTTCACCACGAAACTCACAAACAACACTTAAAAAAATGAAGAATAATAAGAAGGAGAACAATCTTCTTTATTTAGAAATAGGAGCTATCTGCATTCCAAATCTATGAAACTGCTTACAAAATCTGAATATACTCATAAGGAATGAGTTACAAAGCATGAACAATTTGTTGCCACTGTAGGTACAAACTCGGAACTAGAAAATGATTGAGTGACAAAAAGTCACTTATACAACAAGCCTCCAAAATTCAAATTTGAATTTTGGCTCTAAAAAATGACGAGTTGTCAAAATTCCAAGCCCTCCATCAAATCATGCACCTAATTGAAAGAGAACTCCCTCAAAAGTGCCCAAAGAGTTGTCAAAATGAAGACAACCTCTTGGGGTCGAATGCAACAAAAAATCCCCCAAAAGTAGGGATGTAACTGCAAGAATCAAGTAGTTAACCTCCTCAAAATTCTCCTTGACTGAAACTCCAACTACTTGGACTCTCAAACTAGACTTAAATTGACAAATAGGTTCCCAAACACCTATTTTAACTCCAACAAGTTGACAGATCATCTAACAAGATCAAAATATCAAATTAGAACTCCAAAGGCTAACTAAACCTTTACTCTACATTATCTCATATTACACTCGACTTCTACATGCATTTCAAAAATATCATCTATCTAAAGTGATTTAAGATTATCACTTAAAAATAAATGACACAATTCTTTGAAATAAAAATGCAAGTAAAAACAAAAACCTTCATAAAATACTTAAGACTTATTTAACCTAAACCTATTGAGTGTTTAAAAACACTTAAAATAATCAAAAAGGTCACGGCTAAAAAGAATAAAGATTTTGTTTTGATAAAATAAAAATAAAAAGGCTTTTGTTTATCGGGTTTCATTAGAGTTATTCACTAAACCCTAAACAAAAGTAAAAAGATGAAGACTTTTCATCTTATTTCATTATTTCCTTAGTTGTTGAACAAGTGTTGCCATCATGCTGAAACCCCAGGGTTTGATGTCAAAACCTTCCATTACTGCTTCTTGACCTTGAAGAGCAGAGAACTTGTACAGGGGAGGCGAGGTAAGTCTTCCTATTTAGATATGTTCTTTTCTTGAAGCTATGGTCATGATCTTCAACTTGTACCCCTATATTTGTTGTCATTGTCAGGTGATTTCTTGGAGATTTCCTATAGGGAAGAGGCAAGGTATGAATTTTTTGCTCCATATTTGATCCTTCTATGAGTGCACTTTACTAATTTTGTGGGTGATTTTCGGATTTATTAGAAGGATTTGTGTACTTTTAGATATTCTCCTTCTTTTGCAGGAATTGTATTTGTTTCTGATATTGGAGTTTCATATTGACTGTTCTCTAAGCACCTCTGGAATATCAAAGTCATTGTCTTTAGAGATTTTTGTTCCTTATATGCTACTAAGATCTGCTCATTGCTCTTGATGAAGGTGTTGTTTGTATTGTATCTCTGAGACATATAGTTTCTATAACAGTCCTTAAGACTATTTTGTGATCACTGTGCACTGACATGGTTCAAAACCCTTGATTGTTCTAATAGTCAAGACATGATATCGATTCATCATTGTTACTACTATTATCATTGACTTCAATGCTTGTTGTCTCAGACCTGAGACTGTGAACATGCTTTCTCATAATGACTGTTGTCGAATATTTGAAGGTATTTATTGTCATGCTACAAACTCTCCTTCACTGTGATCCTTGAAACTTGTGACTAGGACTAGGCTTGTGTTCATTGGTGAGCTATAACTGCTCCAAAGCAACTCTTTTGACTATGTCTATGAATTAATCTTGATTTGACCTTGCTTCTCTTAGTATATATCATTCTTATAAATATCTTTGTTGCAACCTCATGACCTTCCTTACCTTTAAACAGTGACTTGTACATTCTTCATTGCTATGATTTTATTTTCTTTTAGAAGCTTTGTTTACTGTGGGAAACATCGATACTATCTTCGGCCTTTGAATGCTCTAGGGATTAAGATTGTTGATTAGAAGATGATGTTGTTCTTCTATTGATCTATATGAGACCCCTGTTAGTATCTCTTTGCTTTAATAGACTATAGAATAATAGTTGTGAATGCCCATCACTGTCTTAGAGGTGCAACTTTCTTGACTGTAATACTCTATGTCATTACTAGCTTTGACTACTATCGGGTTATGAGAGCTTCTTCTTTTGTTGTCATGCTTGTGAGCACTATCAAGATGGTTGTGACTAATGGTTCTTTGATTTAGTGATTGTTTGTTAACCCTTGGGGACTATCCTTGCTTGTTGTCTTTATTGATTCCATATTGTCCTAACACTATCCTTGATAGCTCCAAGGCTCTTAGCTGCAAAATGGATGCTACTCTCTATCTTGCCTTAGTTATTTAGTTTTGATCATATCATCTTCAAACCATTCACAAGACTATCTATGTTATTCACTGAGAGTTGTTCTAAGATTGAATTTTCTTTTGCTTTGAGTGCTTTTGTTCTTTGAGGGGCTGAATCTGAAAATATGCTCTTTGATGTATGTATCTTGGTATGTTGCTACAAAGCTTGTTCTGGAAGGATGTGACTATCTCTTGCTTCGAATGCTATTATAACATTTGCTCGCTGCTTTTGCCATTCACTGTAACTTTCATTAACATTGTCTTATTCTTATAGTGGATAGTAAATCTCAGACCTGAGGCTATTGCAATTATATGACTGATCTAACTTTGTTTACCCTTTGTTGGATACTTGCACTTACATAGCACGGTGAATATCAATCAGTCTTTGATATTGTTCATGGCATTTGTTGTACTTGTTTCTTCTAATAGTGCATTCCCTTTGGTGATATAACTATTGATGTCTTTTGAGGTGACTGCCAAGACAACTATACTACTATCTTTTGTCTTTGGTGTTATCTCCATGTATTTTTAACCTTGTGTACCTACAAGATCTATTTTCCCTTGTTTGCAAAATCAACCTTGCTACTGCAATGATATTGACTATGTCTTTGATGCTACAATGAAGTTTTTGTGTGGTTTTCTTCTTACCAAAATTATTTGAGAGTTTTATTTGGGCCTAATCCCTTATGCAAGATGTGCTCATCAAAGCCCCTTGTGATCAAGATCTCTACTTGTGGTATTCCATGAAGAGAACTGACACCTTCTTCCACCTTTTTTATCCTTCCTGAGGCTCTTAATGCAAATGATGTCATTGTATTGCTATGTTTTGAGGCTGATTCTCATAGCATGAACTCCTGCTAAAGACTCAAGACTACCATATCCCTACAATTTTGGGTTACTATAACTTGAAATGGCTCTGAGACTACATGATGTCTTGAAAATGGATGTCCATAAGGGTATGTGAGGTGTATTACTCTCTTCTCAAAGGATTCTCTATTGTTATATAGCTCTGATGAAAATAATGTTGCATACCACAAGCTCTCTGTCATAACTACTTGTCTTTGCTTCCATGATGTGAAGAGATATTTTGATCATGATAAGTATGCCTCTTTGTTGTTATAAGTCACATTTATTGATACTAAAACATTCTCTCATGAACGCTGCAATATTTATGAGCACTGTCATTTTGATCAAATGCTCCATCTAGTTTCTTTGATTTAGCCTGATACTCTTTGTTGATGATGACAATACTTTTGATTGTCTCTGAAAGTTGTCTCTAATATTAACACTCCTTTTTTATTCTTATTGATTGTCAAAAATACCTTCCTAATTGCTAAAAAGAATATAGCAGCCCCTATAACTTATGTACTTTGAATGTTTGTATTTGTGAAGAGCATATGATTATCATTGCCTTCTTCATGTTGTCATTGAAGGTCTTCTACAAATGTATCTACAATACACTCTTATTGCCTTTGAGATATTGGTAGTGTCTCACTTTATTCTTTGATCTTAATTAGTTGCAACATCGTAGTTAACAATGTATCTCATAACAATGAGTTTTTATTTTGGCATACACATGAAGACTGTGCCTTGGATGCTTTCCCTATCAAAATGCCATTGACTGTCATAAAACTTGTTGCTTTCATAAATCATTGTCTTGGCATGACTATTACTTAAGATAGTTCACCCCCAATCATACACTGTTGGCTTCATGACTGCTATCACTGTGATTTGATGATACATTGAGTCCTTTTCCCTCATTACTGCATCTTGACAGTGAACTATGCAGTATCTCTAGCAGCATGACGGGCTCAACCCTTGTGGGAGCCACATTTTACTCCACACGTTGTAATTCGATGAACAAAAAGTTACTTTCCTTGTTTCTGCACATGAAGCAAATAAGTTAGATAAAATCAATGCATATCTGATTTCTCCTTGATGATTTGATCTGATATTTGTTTTCCTAAATTTATATGTTGAGCTATTTTTGGTGATGCACATGAGGGATAGATTGTATGTTTTTAGATGAACGTGCATATAAAGAATGATGACTCTTCATTTTTCTAACACATTTCCTCAAATGCAGGTACTCAAGGGGAGCAAGGAGGTAACACATCAGACGCAAGCTGGGCAACCCAGAGTCAATCAGAGAGGACTCATCATTCAGGCAATGACGAGTCACCCTTATTTTTGTGCATTTATATTTATCTCTTTTTTGCATCTACAAATATACAGTATGTTCTTCATTTGCACCAATATCAGTCAGTCTCATGGCTTGTGTGAGACATTGTACATTCATTTTAATAAAGATTACTTTTATAAAATGTGTTCTCTCTCTATTTCATATGCACTTGCATAATGAGAAATGATAGTTGTAGTCACATAAATCTGTCCATTTAATTAAATGAATATTTACTATTTATTTGATTAATAAACCACCAGTCACCAGTTAATTAAATTAACATTTAATTAATTCATCCTCAAACTCTTCTCCTATTAATTAAATAAATTATTCAATTTATTTAAATTAATTCATTAAACCAAATTCACAATCAATGAATAAATCCTATTTATTTAATTTAATCCCCTTTCCTCTTTTGAATAAATGAATAAAACATTTATTTAAAAACCCTAAACTACCACCCCCACTTGCATTCTCCTACAAATGCAAGTTGCAACCATAATTGAAATAAATTAATTTTATTTAATTAAAATCCTAGTTTTCCTCACCCACCAAACCCATTTGCAATCCTAAATCCCCTTCTAGACCCTTCTAACCACTTTCTAAGCATTCCTAATTAGCCTAATCCCATCCCCTGATTATTGTCACATTCCTAAGCAACTTGAAGTCACTTCTCAAAGCCTTGAAAGTCCTTGAAAAGCATTTAATACTTTATGTGTTCAACAAACTAACCCCTAAAGTAATCCAAACCACTAAAGGCTCTTACATGACCATTTATGGCTCTTACATAACCATTTATGGTTAAATCCACTTGCCCTCATGGTTAGAGACTTTACCTCTTACTCAAACCTCATTTGACTCATAGGTCTCTTCAAGCATTTATTGCTTTGACCATGGTTATTCTCATTAACTCTTGCACAAGAGTTTATCCATTGGATAAAGGCATTATTTATTGGATAATGGTTTTATTCATTCAACTCAACATTAACCTTACCTCCCAAGTTAACCTTCAAGTTGTGTCAAGCATTTAATGCTTATTCCCTCTCCCCTCAACCCATCTCATGTTGACATTTGTCATCCTGGGATTGGATTGAAAGCCCTCACATGGATCATAAACCCATCAATCCCGACCCTTGTTGAGATTACTCAATCTCAACCATCCATTGCTCCATTTTACCTATAGATAGAGCTTATTTCTTGATAATCCAGATCTTGAAAACTAGTATGCATCTAAGTTATAGTGAATTCTAGAGAGCATTTTAGCATAATAATCTACATTTGTCTTTTTAGCTAAAATTGATATTAGATAATTAGATAATATCTCATTTTAGCTTGTTCACATTTGCATTCTCATAAGCTTTCATTTCTACAAGTTTGAATCTCCATAAGACATCCAGAATGGTGCAAAAAGCTACTGAGAGCTACACTCATTTGGGAACTTGGAGAGGAGATGAACAAGGGAGGAGTAGCTACAAACATGGTGGAGGGCATTTGGAGATGTCTTATTGCTTTTCTTATATTTGTTAAGCTTTCTATCTTATGTTTTGTGTCTCTCTTGATATGCTTGCTTAGGATAGTATTTGATTTGTGATTTCTAACACTAACACTTGGTTTTGTTGCTTGTGTGTTTGTGTTTGTGTTTGTCTTAACAATATCCTAACAAATCCTTTTTGAAGAGCATCAATAGTAATCTATCTGTTTCTTTGTTTTAAAAGTTCATGAATGTAATACAACGGAAAAAAATGCACCATTGTTTGTAAACACATAAAAGCTTTACCTAATTGAGCTTGTAGTGAAAATAGGTAACAGTTTGTTCTAGACATTGTTGAGAAAACTCATCATATTGTAAATATGATGAAAGGGAAGACTGCTTTCCACTAGACCCCTAAAGGAAAAGCAACCTTTGAAGAAATCAAAGAAGCAATAGCTCATGCTCTAGTACTGATATGTCCCGATTATACCAAAGGTTTCACAATTTATAGTTATGCTTCTGAACATACACTTTTTGCAATTCTAGTACAAAAGAATTTAGAAGGTATTGAGTCTCCCATTGCTTTCATGAGTTTTCCACTCAAAAATCATGAGATTAAGTATTCTTAGATGGACATTTATTTAGTTCCAGAAACTACAGTCAAGTCTATTTTGACTCAACAAGATTTTAGAACTAAAAGCGGTAACCGGATAGCAAAAATCTAGGAATATGACTTGGAGATTAGACCTACCAAGTTGGTACGTGGAAAGTGTCTTTGTCAGTTGATTTCAAAAAATGAACCTAAAGAAGTTGTTCTTCTTGAGAAGGATTCACATGGAAACATCCCTACAATATTGTTTGTAAGTACTAGAGATGAATGATATTCTAACATATCTTATTTCCTTACTTATGGTGAATGTCATGTGCATCTCACATGTAAGGAGAAAAGGAATTTGAAGCTGAAATCGGCAAACTTTGTTCTTTGGGAAAATAGTTTGTATAAAAGAACTCTGGATGGTACCTTTCTCAAGTGCATAGATAAAGCTTAGCGAGCTAAGTTGTTAGAATATTTTTCATAACCTAACATGTGGTGGACATTTCTTAGCTCCAATAACAACTCACAAGATCTTGAGAGCCAGATATTTTTGGCCCACAGATGCCTATGATTGGGTTATAAAATGTGAATTGTGTCAACAATTCATTGGTAAGTCTAATCTTGCGACATTTCCTCTCAAACCAGTGGTGATTGAGGAACCATTTCAACAATGGGACATTGACTTCATTGGTCCAGTTAATCCTCCTTCTAGTACAGGTCATCACTATGTTTTGATTGCAATAAATTGTTTCACTAAGTGGGTTGAAGCAATTCCTATTAAACATGCTACATTTGACGTGGTATGTGATTTTATGAAAAAAAGTATTGTGAGTATATTTGGTGTTCCAAATAAGATACTAGTTGACAATGATACGTATTTTTCCTCATATGAGATTAATCAGTTTTGTTTTGAGTACCATATCACTCTTGCCCATACAATGATAACCATACAAGCTCATGCAATCAACAAAAACCAACAATATCCCTCTTTGTCACCAATGGCAAAACCAATGAAAAACTGAAAATCTCACGACAATTCTCTCTTTGATGTCACAACAACTCTCTCTTCAATCTCACAACAACTCTCTCTCTAATATCACAACAACTATCTCCCCCTTTGACAACAATGATAAAGGGCACTGCAAATCATACTAACCAACTCACACCACTGCTACTCCTGAGACCAACAACAACATCAATCCAAGAGACAAGGATAAGTGCTACGTATCCCCCTAGAAAGATGCACCATTAAAAAAACATCTAGTTAGAAAAAGGAGGGGCAATAACCCCTAATTTCTCCTTGAGATAATCAAAAGTATCCTTAGCCAAAGCTCTAGTAAAAATGTCTGCTACCTTCTCTGAGTTAGAAATGTATTTTGATCTAACTTTTTTCTCTACAACTTTCTCTCACAAGAAATGATAAAAAATTGAATATGTTTAGTTTTTTAATGAATAACCAGATTCTTCAAAATGTTTCTAGAACTAATATTATCACACATAATAGGAATAGCTTCATCATACACTACTTTGATATCCTTAAGAGTCTACTTCATCCACAAAATTTGAGTACAACAAGATCTTGCAGCAATATATTCAACTTTTGTAGTGGATAATGAGACTAATTATTGTTTCTTACTTATCCATGAAACCAATATGTCTCCCAAAAAGAATGCACCACCACTAGTACTTTTCTTGTCATCAATACTTTCGGTCCAATCAACATCTATATATGCTTTCAACATGGAATCTCCATCCTTTTTGTACCATAAGCCAAAATATCGAGTTCCTTCAAGGCATTTGAAAAACCTCTTCATTGTTTGATCACGAGTTTGCTTCGAACTAGCTTAAAATATTGCAATGAAACATACAACTTGCATGATATCTGGTCTATAAGTGGTAAGATAAGACAGTCCTCCAATCATAGATTTGTATTTCTTTTGATCAATAGCTCGGTATATGCCATCTTTTCCTAACTTGTATCCAACAACTAAAGGGGTAGTAATGGATTTAAAATGCTCCATATCAAACTTCTTTAACATCTCTTTAACATACTTAGCTCGAGAAATAAATATTCCATCATTCAATTGAGTAACTTGAAGACCAAGAAAAAATGACATCTCTCCAAACATAGACATCTCAAATTATTTCTACACAGATCTTCTACAAATTCTTTACACGAACCATCACTTCCTCTAAAGATAATATCATCAACATAAACAACAACAATCAAAAACTTAATGCCTTCAACCTTGAAATAGATATTACTATCTGCAATACCTTTCTTGAAATTTTATTGTAACCAATATTTGTCCAGTCTTGCATACCATGCTCTAGGTGGTTTTTTTAGTCCATATCATGTCTTCTTTAATTTTCAAACCATGTCTAGATGATCTAACAGTCTGAATCCATCTAGTTGCTAAATGTATACTTCTTCTTCTAGTACTCCATTCATAAATGTTAACTTAACATCCATTTGATATACTCTAAAGTTCTTGTAGATACATGACATAAACTCATAGATAGACAACAAAACCTCTTAGACATGCGGGATAAGCTCACAAATACACAACAAATTCTCTCAAATATGTGGGATAAACTCTCAAATACGTGGGATTGGCAAAAAATTTCCTAATTTGTTTTGAATGTCAAAATTGTGACTAAATCTGAATGTTTTATGATTAATGTGGCAAGAAGACATTACAAACATGAAGGCACAATGGATATTGATTCATTGAATTACAATAAGGATATGGCCTATGCTCCTCAAAGTCTAAATTTCAGCTAGTCTAGCACAAAAGAAGACACACCAAACACTCTTTACACCTAAGGTCAATGCTTGTTTGCAACAAAATTAGGCCCACACTCGGTATTTATTTGAATCAAATATGCAACACCTTAAGGAGTGTTTTGTATTCATGTTTTCAAGAGAAGGATAGGTAGGGGCCCCCAAGCCTGGAGGCATAACCTAATCACCCTCTTTTTCGAAGCCGCAATTAGCTTATACAACTCAACTTTTTTGTCTCAACTCAAGGAAATATAGATGGTTAGTAACTTTAGGATGTGATTTTACACCCTTGCACTAAGAATGCCACAAACACTCAATCAAAAGGTTGGGCCACTACAACAAGGTTTCTAGTCGCTATTCACAAACATCCACTTACATGCTACAATGGTGAGACACTCAAGTCTCTAATCAACCCAATATAGATGATACATCCTCATCCCAATTGACACCATAGGCATTGATTATGGATTCTTGAGCTCCATATT
This sequence comes from Cryptomeria japonica, assembly GCF_030272615.1. Classification (NCBI taxonomy): domain Eukaryota; kingdom Viridiplantae; phylum Streptophyta; class Pinopsida; order Cupressales; family Cupressaceae; genus Cryptomeria; species Cryptomeria japonica. Next base: position 9,064,886 of record NC_081405.1, read on the forward strand.
TTTCTTTCTATCCTTTTTATAGAGCAAATTGAAGGAAATACCTCTTTAGGTTGCTCCCCTTGGAGTGATAACTTCTCCAAAGGCAAACCCACTATAAAAAAAGAAAAAGAAGATATTGTGATTTCTTTAGCACCCAAGGTCCATGAAGGCAAGGGGAGAGGATACTCTCACAATATCTTGGGTTCTATCCTAAACAAAATGTGCAAGTGCACCAAATATGACAAACAAGGGTTTTTTTTAGAGCACCAAATCTAAATGTGAACTAATCTAGAAAAGCACAAGCACGTACCCCTACAAAACAACAAGTTAGTAGTTGCAAAATAATTAACCCCTTTTCCACACTAGGTTCTACAAGAAAGGATTAGTAGTTTTCAATTGGGGCCTTCTACAACCAAAGAACAAGCTACACCACTTAGTTCTACAAGAAAGAGAGGTTTGTCTCCATTGTTCTCCTATCCTCCATGATATTGTATGATTTGATAATGATGTTCTCAAATTTATATGCACTTGCACAAGAGTGCAAAGAATAATGGAGTGGTTGTGATGATGTATTGTTGGAATGATTGTTGGGAAAAATGGTGTCTCGACCTTGCATTTACATGAGGTTACTATTTATAGTAATTTTTCATTTGAGCATGAAATAGTGGGAAATTCTCCCTGAAGCTTCTGGTTGGCTAGATAAGCATTTTGGTAAAGTTACGCCATAAGATCACAGCTAGTTTTGAAGATATTATTTTTTTCATTATGGAGGGGTGCAACGAAAGATTTAAATTTAATTTTATGGACTTTAGAGGCCTTGAAATTCCTTGAAAAGTGGGTGTAAGTGGTGTAGTGTCTTACAAGGCAATAGAGTACTTCACAATCTTTTCAATGCTTCAAATGGTTCATCAATAGGACACACGGTTCTCAAGTTATGGCCTTCGGAAGTTTGTACTCCTGAAATAGGAAATATAAAATACATCGGACACATAAATGAGCTATAAAAGGGAGGGACACATGTTGATGCGTGTTTTAACATATCGTAGGGAATCTAGAAGGGAGATAAGATGGGCTACACCTTATTGGGTGGTTTTAGCCCATGGTTTTGTAATACCATTTGATGGATTCTTGTATTATATCTCCTATATATGAGGTGTGTGAGATAGAGGTTGTGTGTAAGAGTCTTATGGTGATTGAGTTACCTTTGAGTCTCTGATTAGTGGTATTCCTGCAAAGATCTTGCCCTGCGAGTATATTATAATATGTTATTGATTGTTGAATAATATATTGAGCTGCTTTTGGAGTGTGGGGTTTTTCTCCTGAAAGGGTTTTCCCCACGTAAATCACTGTGTTATGGTATGCATGTTACTGTGTCAATTTTTGTTAAGTTTTTGTAACTGTTGTAATAATTTGTAAAAGTTTTTGCATTATCCTCCTCTCAAGGTTAGTGTAGGAAGTTGTTTTGCTACTTAAATTCCTCACAAGTGGTATCAAAGCCTGATCACCTTTGGTTTCAATTGTGAGTTGTTGGGTTTTTTTAACTAATCCATATTTGAGTGTGAGCTTGTGTAGAAGATACTTTTTGATCTTGTTGCAGGAATTTTTAGATGACAAGTTCGTCAAGGAGAATAGAGGTGGATAAAATTAATGGTAGTAATTTTGAGATGTGAAAGTTGGAGATGGAAGATCTACTAATAGATCAAGATCTGCAGGATGTTGTTGATGCAAATGTCTCAAGACTTGCAGATCCTATTGCGGTTGCTCAATATGATGTCATGGATCGAAAAGCCAAGGGTCTAATCAGATTGTGCTTTGCAGACTCTATTCTAATCAATGTCCACACAGAAAACACTACAAAGAATTTATGGACTAAGCTTGGTGAGATGTACCAAGCCAAATCTTTATTAAATCAGATTTTTTTGAGGAAGAAATCATACTCCTTGAAGACAGTAGAGGGTGGACGAATTGTAGATCACTTGGAAGAATTTAATATGTTGGTGGCTCAATTGGTATCAGTTGGTGTTAAGATGGAAGAAGGAGAGAAATGTCGGATCTTGCTTTGTTCTTTGCTTGATTTGTGAGATTATATTGTTATGGCTATCGATAGTACTTCTGTTGTTTTGAAGTTTGAAGATGTGGTGGGTGCCCTACTTGGTGAAAAGATGCGAAGGAAGGTATCCATTATTTCAAATGAAGCACTAACTATTTGTGGAAGACCTAAGGAATAAGGAAAGAAGAATGAGAAGTGCAATAAGTCCAAATCGAAAGGGACATTCAAATCTCCTAGAAAGTCCAAAGTCATATAATGGAATTGCAGTAAACTAGGTCACATCTGTAAGGACTACAAATAAGAAAAGAAGAAGAAAAAGAAGTGTGATTTTGATTCTCAGTCCAAGAAGGAAGATGGTGATGCATTCATTGCAGCTTTGGCTACTCATGCAGGTAATGATGCATGGTTAATTGACTCAGGTGCACCTTTTCATATGACTTCCGATAAAGATTGGTTTTTTGAATATGAATAATTTAATGGAGGCAAGGTGTAATTGGGTGATGATTCACATTTAGATATTATTGGTCGAGGTAAAGCTAGGATCAGTTTTCCTGATGGTAGAATAAAAAGGATTAGTGGTGTGTTTGCATATCCTTGGCTTAAAACAAATTTTACTATCTGTGAGCAGACTGATGGATGTAGGTGTGCAGGTAGTCTTTTCTGATGCAAGATGTAAGACAACTGAGGGTGCTATGGTGATTTCTAGAGGTGTTAGGTTTGACACTTTGTATAAGATAGAAGCATACACTGTTAAGTGTAATAACACTTATGTAAAAATTAAATCTATGGATAATTCATTGGAAGATTTGAGGGTTTCACCTTCAACGGATGGACATGGACTTTGGATACCTAAGGGTGCTCTTTCTTGAAGCAAAATTACCTACAGAGAAGACTATGTTATGGCACTAGAAACTTGGCCACATTGAAGAAAAGGATATAAGGACCTTGAAAAATAAAAAATTTGTTGAAGGTTTGAATGATTGTAATCTTGACTTTGATTTTTGTGGGCATTGCATTTATGGAAAACACAACCGCGTTCAGTTTTACTTTAGTTATCATAAATCTTGTGGTGTTTTGGATCTTATTCATTCTGATGTGTTTGGTCCTGTAGATGTTCCTTCGATTGGAAAATCCACATATTATGTTTCATTTATAGATGATTTTAGTAGAAGGACATGGGTATACTTTCTCAAGAGTAAATATGAAGTTTTCAGTCATTTTAAAGAGTTTAAAGCAATGGTTGAGTTGCATAATGGAAAGAAAATTAAATGTTTGAGAACTGATCATGGCGATGCATTTTGCTCTAATGATTTTGATAGATTCTGTAAAGACTGTGGTATTGACAGACAAAAGACAACTCCCTATTCTCCACAACAGAATGGAGTTGTAGAAAGAATGAACATGACACTGATGGAGAAGGCTAGGAGTATGTTGAGTGGTGTTGGTCTAGAAAAAAATTTTTGCACTGAAGTTGTTGTTACTGCTTGCTACCAGATTAACAGGTCCCCTACATCAACTCTTGTTGATAAAACACATATGGAAGCATGGTCAGGTCACAAGCTTTCATTGAGACATATTAGAGTTTTGGTTGCGAGGCATATGCACATGTGCCAAAGGAGAAGTGAACAAAGTTGGAGAACAAGCCTGTGAAATGTATCTTCATCGGTTATAGTTATGGTGTGAAAGGATACAAGCTTTGGGACCCTATTGCATAAAAGGTATTCATTGTAAAGTGTTATTTTTAGAGAAATTAAGTCTCCCCCTAGTACATTATAGCTAGAATAGACTAAATAGAAAGATGTGATTCAATTCCCTTCTTCACCTGAAAGAGTTGAATCGAAACCACTTGATAGGCAAGAAGTTGAGGAGAGATCATCTAGCTCTAAATCTTCATAAGAAGAAGAACCTCCAACTCAGCTTGTTCAAAGGTCTACAAGACATGAACAACCACCTTAAAGGTATTCACCTAGTGATTGGAGATGTATTTTTGGTTTGAATGCTAATGTGGATGAACCTAGATCTGTAGAAGATGCATTAGATATGAATGATGCAGAATCCTGAAAGATTGCTATGGAAGAAGAAATTACAGCTTTGAAAAAGAATAATACATGGGATCTTGTAGCATTGCTTGAAGGACGGAAGCCTATTGGTTGCAAATGGGTGTTCAAGAGAACAATTGGTTCTGATGGAAGCATTGAGATGTATAAAGAAAGGTTGGTTGCAAAAGGCTACTCTCATGTTGAGTGTGTTGATTATGGTGAGATATTTTCTCCTGTTGCAAAAATGACATCCATTATATTTTTGCTTTCTATTGTTGTTGCTTATGATTTGGAGTTTGAGCAAATGGATGTGAAAATTGCTTTCTATTTGTATGGCATCAAATAGAGTCCTAGGATGTGGTACCAAAAATTTGATACATATGTGTTGAGTTTGAGATTTGAGCGTTCTAAATCAGATCACTGTGTTTATTATTGGTGATCATTTCCTATACATTGCATTGTATGTTGATGATATGTTATTCAATGTAAAGGGAAATGTATGATTTTAGAACTAAAGTCTCAGCTCACTGCTAAATTTGAAATGAAAGATCTTGGTGTAGTGAAAAACATTCTTGCTAGAGTATGTATGTGAATTCAGTATTGCAGAGGTTCAACATGCAGGATTATAGACCATTATGTGTTTCTTTTTGCAGTTGGAACGAAATTATCTACTTCAAATTGTCCTACATCCCCATAGGAGATGAAATCCATGAGTAGATAACCTTACTAGAGTGCAGTTGGAAGTTTGATGTATGCTATGGTCTGTCCCAGACCACATATTTCCCAAGTAGCAGGAGTTCTTTCCAAATATATGTCTAATCCTGGTAGAGTACATTAGGATGCAGACAAAAGAGTCTTCAGATATTTGAAGGGTACCTCAGAGTATTGTTTGTGTTATCATGGCAATTTAGTTGGAGACATGACTTCTCTTGATATACATGGTTATGTGGATTCAAACTAGGCAGGTGATATTGATAGCAGAAGATCGACCAATGTTTGTGTGTTTACTTTATTTGGTGGTGCAATTAGTTGGATGAGTAAGCGACAAGTTGTGGTTGCTTTGTCCACTACCAAAGCCAAGTATATGGCAGCTACTCATTCTTGTAAAGAATCCATTTGGTTTAAGAGACTATGCTCATATATTAGAATAAAACAAGGTACAGTCACAGTTTTGTGACAGTTAGAGTGTGATCTGCCTAGCTAAAAACCCGACATTTCATGGCCAGACCAAACATATTGATGTTCAAATATCATTTTGTCAGAGATATGGTTGAAGATGACAGGGTGAAGCTGGTTAAGGTAGAAACTTAGGTGAATGTTGCAGATGCTTTAACGAAGGTTGTGAGCATAGAGAAGTTCAGATGGTGTTCAGAGTCTATGGGCCTCATGGCTCCTAGCAATTAATTTATTGTGTTGATACTCCCTTTGCTCTTGCAAGGTATTCGACAAGTAGGAGAATGTTGGGGAAAATGGTGTCTCAACCTTGCATTTACACAAGGTTAGTATTTATAGTATTTTTTCATTTGAGCACGAAATGGTGCAAAATTCTCCCTGAAGCTTCTGGTTGGCTAAATAAACATTCTGGTAAAGTTTCATCGCAAGATCACAACTAGTTTTGAAGATATTATATGTTTCATTTTGGAGGGGTACAATGAAATGTTTAAATTTAATTTTGAGTAATTTAGAGGCCCTAAAATGCCTTGAAAAGTAGGTGCAAGCAACTTTTGAGGCAATACAACACTTTGTGAGCTTTCTGTTGCTTCAAACAATTCGTCAATAGGACATACGGTTCTCAAATTATGGCCTTCGAAAATTTCTACTCTTGAAATAGGAAATATACAATACACCGGACACATAAATGAGTTGTAAAAGGGAGGGACACATGATGTGTGTTTTAACACGTCATAGGGCATCTAGAAGGGAGATAAGGTTGGCTACACCTTATTGGGTGGTTTTAGCCCATGGTTTTGTAATATTGTTTGATGGTTTCTTGTATTGTATCTCCTATATATGAGGTGTGTGAGATAGAGGTTATGTGTAAGAGTCTATGGCGACTGAGTTACCTCTGAGTCTTTGATTAGTGGTACTCTTACGAAGAGATTACTCTTCCAATATATTATAATTTTCTATTGATTGTTAAATAATATATTGAGATGCTTTTGGAGTTTGGTATTTTTCTTTCAAAAGGGTTTTCCCCATGTAAATCACTATGTTATGGTATACATTTTATTGTGTCTATTTTTGTTAAGTTTTTTATTGTGTCTATTTTTGTTAAGTTTTTGTAACTGTTGTAATGATCTGTAAAAGTTTTTGCATTATCCGCCTATCAAGGTTAGTGTAGGAAGTTGTTCCTCTACTTAACTTCCTTACAATGATTTTGGTAGAGTGTAAGTATGCTCAAGACATGTTACTATGGAAAATGAGAGAAGGAAGGCTCTTTTATAGAGATCATCCTAAAAATGGAGGGTTTGGATTATGAGGTTAAAGATGAATGGTTAGGATAACATAGATGAAATAAAAACAATAAGATTTGAGGGTAGGTAGAGATGAAGGGAGGAGATTAAGAGGTGTGTTGACTCTGGAGAAAACATGGAGTGAATGAAGAGAGGGTTGACACTTGTCACATGCATACAAAATTAGAGTATGATCCATGTGAACAAGTTGGAGGGCTAGGATTAAAGAGGAAAAAGGTAAGTGAGGTAATTAAATAAATAAAAGTATTTATTTAATTAATAAAGTAAGGGTAGATAAATTAAACAGATAAAATGTTTATTTAATTTAGGAAAGGAGATGGGATCTAAATAAATAATAAATATTTATTTAAATTAGAAAGAAGAAGCTTACTGAATTAATTAAATAATAAATATTTATTAAATCAAAGGAAAATTTTAGGTGTCTACACATACCAAGATGCAATTTCTAGTTATTTCAAAACCTATATATTAACACATAGGGTTATTCCCTCGCAACTATCATGATAAATTTTCAACTAGGGAAGAGGGGCCAAAAGCGGAGGGGGGTCCAATAGTAGGGATACACGTGGAGAGTTATGGTCCCCACATATGAGTAGTCATGTTATCAACAAATGTCATAAATAAGATCATAAGCAATTATTAAATGGAGTAGACATTATGCACAAAACATGTTTTATAATGTATGCATATATTTGTCAAAATTAATTGGAAACGAGTACAATTTTTCAAGTCGGAGCATATTCAATTGACAATTATCAAAACCCATACGCCGTCAGTGGTGGTATGTAAGTGACCACAATATTGAAATAGATACCCCCACATAAGTCAAAAAAGACTACAATTGTGCAGACACATGAGTCTTAGCCACTCAACATTTTAACTTGTACATCAAGCTAAGTGAATCCATATCTTCACTTTACAAGATGTTCCATCCCATCACAATTACTAATCGAATATAGTGCCAATCTATCAGATTCATATTCACATCAATTATCAAACCAAAACCAACACAATGTGTTCCATTAAGCATACTGAAGCACACACGTAATGGACACTTCTACTCACTTCTCCTACATCAAACAAAAAGAAAATGTAAGGCCACCATTGAACCTATTAAATCATTAGGACATGATTGTAAACACCACCACATATTACAAGCGATCAACCATACTAGTCAAGTCATCCATTTATGCCTATTTTAAAATCAGAGAAATGAAATATAAAAACACAATCCAAACAGCATGACACATTTATTTTTCCAAATCAGACAATGGATCCACAAATCATTAATGCAAACAATTCAAATAGCTATGATATGCACTCAAATTAATTTCATTACATTGCTTCATAAAAGGTTGTGGAGGAGGAGCAATTGATTAGGAGAAGAAAAAGCCATTTTCATACAGGTATTTCTTGCATCCTATTTACTCTGGGGTTTTAAGTTATATTGTCGGATGAGCTAAAATAATAGCTCTTTTATTTCTATGACTGATAAGTTTTTACGGTGTTTTAATTTGCATAATCAGACAATGTGAAGGTCATTGGATATATCAGAGTTTTGATCGTGTGCATATTGAACGATATCTAAACCTGCTGAACCTTGTATTGTTTTGACTAAATATTCCTGTAGTTATGTGGATTCCTATGGTAATTTAATATGTGGATGTATAAATGTTGTGATTAATGAAAATGGATGTATATGTGGTTGTATGTTCTAACCTTTGATGCAGGAGTAAATAAATTGTTGCAGAAGCGGTCAAGTTAAGCCAAATGGAGAATCGCGCCATGCAAACAGTTAAGAGATATCTCGAGGTGGTTGAGAGCATTTAAGAGAGTGAAGAAGATGGTGTTTGAGTGAAGTAGTAGAGGAATAGTGAGGCAGTACCAGACCTATTTATGAGTATCTTTAGCAAGTAGCGATGTAGTAGAAATCGTCATGCGATATTCTTAGCTGCGTGGTAATGAAGTCCCACGATCTCTGTGGTTGACTTCTTCTTCTTCTTGTAAACAAAAATTCCACCTAGTTTCATGGGCATGATCTAAGTAGTTGAAAGTTTGTTATAACTTTCTTTTAAATAAATATCTACACCTCTTTGCAGAGGTTAGACAGAGTTAGAAGTATTTCTCTAATTTTACGTATTGTATCAACTTTTGGAGATGATGAATAAAGACTATGTTATCCTAAGCATATAGAATAATTTTTTAGATCTTGATACACTCATCCCAGGGGGGCCACTTGGTGAGTTTTCCTGTGTAATTGTTAAGATAATTTTTCTTTTGTTGCAGTAGATGTTCTGGCAACTGACTGTTCCTATAGCCAATAGAACCAGATCTTGTGACTGTTCCTGCAGCCAAAGCAGACAGAGTAGTCCCTGTTTGTTAGATTTGAACTTAGATAACAGTTATTTATTTAGAGTCATCTATTAATGTTAAGATTTCTTATAGCCATTCAATTGTCATATTTTCGCATGTATATTTTAGTAGATTTAGTTGTTGCAGTAGAATAGAGTGACTCTTACCGGAACTTAGTGCATATAGTGCATGCCCATTTCAAGTAATATGTCCCTGGGTTGAAAAGTAAATGAACCCTAGTCATGGAAATGATAGCTACTCAGAATGGATGACCAATCCTTGAGTTAAGACTTTCTAGTTATTGTTATAATTGGCAAGGCAGACATTTTTGGCGTCGTTGTCGAGGATGGTGTCAAACTAAGAACTTGTCATAGTCATGAATTTTCAAGTTTTTAGTTTAGTTTGTTTTGTTAGTTCAATTGGTTGTCAAGTATTTCTCATGAATCTACATGCATAGATGAAGAAGAGATGCTCATGGTAGATTCCTTCCTAACCATCTTGATCATAGAAGACTTGATCCATATGAAGCACCAGATGTAAACCCTTTTGCTACACTTTATCAAGCCCCAAATAATTTGAACTATCCTGCATTTGAACTTTCAGAGAACAACCTTCATTTTCTCTTTGGACCACCCAAAGAGGATCCTTTCCTTGTACGTTCTCATCAGGGACCAATGGCAGGAATAGGAGGTGGAGCGAATCCACCAGGAAGTGGAGGTAATCCCCCACCTCCACCTGTTAACCCTACATTTGAGTTCCCCATTTTTTATTTGCATGATAATGCTAACCTCAAGAATATTCTAGCTTCTTCTTTGCCTAAGTTTTTTGGACTGGTGACAGAAGACCCTGATACTTTTTTGTTTGAATTTGATATCCTCTGTAGGAGTTATGAATACACTACAAATGCCCATAGAGTTAAAAAAAATTCCCTGCTACTTTGAAAGAGTCTACTTTGAGATGGTTTATGAGTCTAGGGAGTAGTACAATCAATACATGGGATGATATGAAACGATTGTTTCTTAAGAAATATAAAGATTATTATCGAGGAACTGACCACCATGGAGATGATATCTTCAGAATGACACAAAAGGAGGATGACAATCTAGAAGATTATCTCGAGAGATTTCTATTATGTGTCAAGAAGTCCAAGCATAGTACTTTAAATGAAGAATCTCTTAAGTTGGTATTTCTGAGAGGGATCAGTAAAGAATACACATGTCTTAGACCTTATGGGAGGTGGAGACATAACTAGATCAACATGGAATGGCATTGGCCAAATTTGTCAAAAGTATTCCAGATCCTCTTCTAAGAAGAATAGGCATTCTAAGCCAAGAGTGTCTTCATCAACATCCAATAATGGAGTGTCACGAATGGATCTCAACCATTTTCTTAGGGATTTTAAAGAGGAAACATGAGGAAGTTGAGGCAATGCTTGCTGAATTTTTATCCATATTGTAGGCAGGAGAAGAGGGATTGTAGATGTAAATTGGTTGCAAATCTTGATGTTAGTGAGTTTAAGCCAATACATGGAGATGATGAACAACTCTTTTATGTTGCTCAAAGAAGGCAAAATTTCCCAAGACAAGGTATGCCTCCTAATCCATTGTCTTTTTTTGGTTATAATGGGAATTTTTTTGCACAAAATAATCAGTGGCAACCTCCATATGCTCAAAATTTGGAAATTATTCACCACAAAATTGGTATAACCCTCAAAGCCAAGGGAAAAAAATTTCAAATCTATCTCCACAGTGGCAGTAGCCATAGGGAAATTGGTCTCAATCTCAGGGACAATGGCAACCAGCACAAGGGAATTGGCAACCTACTCCTCAATGGAGAGGAGGTCAACAATGGTCAAATCAATCTTTTGGGTATCAACAACCACTACAACAGCCTCAACAACTTGCTATAATGCCACCTCTTACTCCTAATGCTACCCCATCTAAACCTACATAGCTACTTGCTTAACCCATGCCAAATCCTAATAGCAAGCCCCAACAACAACAAGTATATTCAGTTGATCCTACTCAATACCCAACATATTCTCTTGATATAAGTGATATTCACCTTAGATCCAAGACCACATTGCCTAACCCATCCCCTCTAGTTATAACTGAAGTATCAAAGGAAAAGAAAATATCGAGTCTAACAACTCAAATTCCTCAAAATCAATAGCCTACCAGTTCACCTCCAGTTAATAAAATGCTCCCATTTCCTCAAAGGTTGCAAGCCGAAGAGAGTAATCAGCAAGAAGATATACATTTTAATCTTATTGATCAGCTGAAACACATATGTGTTAAGATTCCATTATTCCAAGCTATTAAGGTTGTCCCTATATATGGCAAGGCAATTAAGGAAGCATGTTTAAAGAAACCTGGTAGCAAGAAAAATGATCCACAAAGAGTTTATGTAATGGGTCAACTAGTTGATATTATGTTGGGCAAGGTTTCAATACCTAAATATTCTAACCCTGGTAGTCCTATTGTGAAAATAGTCATTAATGACACCTAGATAAAGAATTCTCTAATAAATTTGGGAGCAACCATCAATGTAATGACTAGGGATATCATGCAATAACTTAACATAACCAGTCTCAGACCTACTCCTACGGTCCTACAACTTGCTGACAGTTCGACCTGATGGTATGATGGAAGATGTTGTGGTTACTCTAGATTCCTGGGAATATCTGACAAACTTCATGATATTATCTCCCAAAGCTACATTGGGAGGATATCCTATCATCTTAGGGAGACCTTGGCTTGCTACAGATGATGCATATATTGGATGCTAATCAGGGGACATGACTATTTCTAATGGAAAATCCACTAAAACTCTTGTCCTGTATTTGCCTGCTCAACCCCAATTTGATAAAGAGTGCATTGTTTGTCCTAATGTGGGGGAGGAATTAGAAGTTAAAGTCAACTCTGTTAGTCATTTTATGATGATTAATAGAGAATCATTTATACTACTTCAAGATGAAGATTTTGTGCTTTCTAATATTATGGAAAATCAATATGGCTTGGAGCAGCAATCACAGGAGCTAACATCATGTATTACGGTATTGGGTTTTCCTACAACCACTGACATACTATATACCTTGTTGCCGCAAGAAGTCTGCACTTCTTATCTTTCTGAAGTGACTTGGATAGATCTTTATTGTCAAAGTGGAAGTTGCTCCAAATAAATCTTTTTATATTAATAATCAGCTCACAGAAATTCAAAAGCTAACACTGGTTGATTTGCTGAAATGTCATCAACATGCTTTTGTATGGGATTACAGAGATATGAAAGGGATAGATCCTAAGATTTGTACACATCGAATTTATATCAAAGAAGACTGCAGACCAATAAGACAACCACAAAGAAGAATCAATCCTGCATTAAGGGAGATAGCTAAAGAGGAACTGCAAAAATTGTTAAATGTTGGATTTATCTATCCTATATTAGATAGTCAGTGGGTGTCACCTCTAGTCATAGTTCCAAAAAAAGGAGGAAAATGGCGAGTATGTGTAGATTACAGAGCTTTGAATTCAACAACTAAGAAGGATCATTTTTCGTTACCATTTATGGATCGAGTGTTAAATTCTTTCGCAGGGAAGTAGTACTTTTCATTCTTGGATGGATTCAATGGCTACAACCAGATTCAAATTGCTCCAAAGGATCAGGAAAAGACAATATTTACTTTCCCTTGGGGGACATATGCATATTTTGTTCTTCCCTTCGGGCTACGTAATGCTCTAGCTACTTTTCAAAGAGCAGTCATCAACATAATTTCAGATATTTCCCAAGATTGCATGGAGATTTATATGGATGATTTTACCACTTATGTATCAAAGTTTGAGGAGGCATTGGAAAATTTAAGGAAAATTTTACAGAGGTGTGAAGATTACAATTTATCCTTGAATAGTGAAAAATGCTTCATGATGATGTAGGAAGGAATAGTTCTTGGACATCACATTTCTACAGCTGGAATCTAGGTTGACCCAGCCAAAATTGAAGTCGTCCAAAACCTTCATGTTCCCACAAATCAAAAGGATGTTAGAAGTTTCCTTGGTCATGTTGGATACTATCTAAGGTTTATTAAGGAATTTAGCAAAATGGTAGGACCTTTATATTATCTTTTGACTAAAGATATGGAGTTTGATTCGACTCCTGCATGCCATGAAGCTTTCTTGAAGCTCAAACATGCATTGACTCAGACGCCAAAGCTCAAAGGTCTAAACTAGTCATTACCTTTCCAAATTCACATAAATGCATCAGATCATGCTATAGGAGCAATTTTGGGCTAGAAGATGGATAATTTAGAGAATGCAATTTATTTTATCAGCAAAAATTTACAGGGACCTGAGCTTAACTACATTGTCATGAAAAAGGAGATGTTGGCAGTCATATATGCACTTAACAAATTTAGGCATTATATCACAAGATATATATATGTGCAAATTGATCATACAACAATGAGATATCTTATGAACAAGCCTTCAATCACAGGAATATTAGCTAGATGGTTACTATTGATGCAGGAATTTGATATTATAGTTGTTGATAAATGAGGTAAAGCTAATGTAGTTGGAGATTATATTTCTAGGCTTCAATTGTAGGATAGTCCTAAAACAATAGATGATGCTTTCCCTGATGAACACTTGTGCATACTGATCATACAACAATGAGATATCTTATGAACAAGCCTTCAATCATAGGAATATTAGCTAGATAGTTACTATTGATGCGGGAATTTGATATTACAGTTGTTGATAAATGAGGTAAAGCTAATGTAGTTGCAGATTATCTTTCTAGGCTTCAATTACAGGATAGTCCTAAAATAATAGACGATGTTTTCCCTGATGAACACTTGTTCTTGATAAAAGCTCACGCTCCCTAGTATGCTGATATCACAAATTATTTAGCTGCTAATAAGTTTCCTTCTCATTTTTATCCCAAGGAAAGAAGGTTGTTAGTTGAGAAAAGTTTCAATTTCTCTTGGATTATTGATTGTTTATTCTACACTGGACCTGATCAAGTCTTAAGAAGGTGTGTCCGAGAGGATGAAACTTATGATATTCTTCATGCATCTCATGATGAGCCATGTGGAGGACATTTTGCTTCTAAGAGAACAACACTTAAAATCCTTAACACGGGGTATTATTGGCCAACTTTATATAAAGATGCAGCTAAATACACTAGAAAGTGTGATAGATGTCAGCAGATGGGTAGGCCCACTAGATCTGATGAAATGCCATTGTATCCCCAAATACTGGTTGCACCATTTGACAAGTGGGGATTGGATTTTGTAGGACCAATTGATACTTCTTCCAATGGGAAATCCTACATTCTAGTATGCACTGATTATGTTACAAAATAGGTGGAAACAAAAGCAATGATGCATGCAAGTGATAATTAGGTAGCCGAGTTCCTCGATGAGGAAATATTTACAAGATATGGAGTGCCAAGAGAAATTGTAACAGATGAAGGACCACAATTTAGTTCCACACTAATCACAACACTGGTTAACAAATATAATACCAGGCACATGAAGTCCACTCCATACCATCCTTAGGCAAATGGTCAAGTAGAAGTCATAAATAGGGAATTAGAAGCTATTCTCACAAAGACAGTAGCTCTTCATAAAAAAGATTGGTCAAATAGACTTCCAAAAGCCATTTGGGCATAGATAACCACATGGAAAACAACTGATTTTACACCTTTTGAATTGGTGCATGGAAAATCAGCCATGATTCCCATTGAGTTTGAACATAAAACTCTTAGGACAACTCTGCAACTGAATATGACTCTATTAGAGGCACAAAAAGACTGCATCATGCAATTGAATGCTTTGGATGAAATGAGAAAGATGGTTGTCCAGCACACAGAAGTTATTCAAAATCAATGTACTAAGTGGCATGACAAATATATTAAGGAGAGGAATTCAAATCTAGATATTGCACACTTTTATATGATTCCAGGTATAAGGATACAATGGTAAAGTTACAGACACATTGGTTGGGCCCATATGAAATTGTTGAAGTTTTTTAAAATGGAGCAGTTCAGTTAGCAACAATAGACCCAGTAAAATTCAAACTTTTGGTCAATGGTCATCGATTATGTCTTTATCACAAGCCTGCCACAAAAAGAAGACTTCCTAAAACAATTTGACATCCAAGCAAAGAACACAGTTCTTGCAGCCTCTGCAGAGGGTGTTTTTGGCTCAAAATCTTAAGTTTCTTTTTGCATGCAGTCATAATAAATATTTGCATATTCTATGGAAATAACATTCTCCATTAATAATTTTTTTCCATCCACTTCATCCCATTTCATCTCTTTTTCTACCACATCACCCACTTCATGTCACCTCACCTCATATAATGATTAAATAACCATTTGATGCAACATTCATTAGCACGACTGCAGGTACGTATATTATTTATTTTTCTTTAATCATGCATTTATTTATATATTACGATGATTACTCTATGTGATTCGCAAAATCCGCATTCCTTTCCCACTCTGTCCTTTTTCACATGTGTGGACACGTGTCATCTTAAGTTGGGGGGGCGGTTGTTTTATGGTTCAATCTATGGTGCATCATTTTTTGTAAAGTGATGTGTCTTGTCCACCTCCCATGGCTATCTTGACAACAAAATGCAAAGTGCTAAGATACCTTGTGAAATTTTAAAAATCATGGACAGTATCCTTTTATTTATCCTTCAGTACCTTACAACAACAATGGCAGCAGGCAAGGTATACTCACTCGTGATACAATTTTGTGAAAGCCTGTAGCACGAGTGAGTATACCTTTCCTGCCGCCATTGTTGTTGTAAGGTACTGAAGGATAAATAAAAGGATATTGTCCAGGATTTTTAAAATTTCACAAGGTATCTTAGCACTTTGCATTTTGTTGTAGCGGAATTTTTTGTTGTCAAGATAGGCATGGGAGGTGCGCCTATCCACCATGATCTTATGACTCATGATGCCTTGTTGTAGGATAACCTGTGTGAACTCTATTTCTGGACTTATAGATGGGTTGATTATATTCTAAAATTGACAGATTCTGATGAAGAGATTGCATAGGAATTTATGCGTACATTCAATGAAGGAGAAGCTTCTGTGAAGGGTTTACAAGTTATAGCTACAAAATAGAGAATAGCGGAGGTCACAGGGTTTCTGCGGGATGGGGAATTATTTCCTGAAGCTAAGGATGCAATAAGTGCAAGGGCAGAATTCACTCATCCAAATGATGGACCTCTTGGTGTGGACAAGCAAGGAACAAAGAGGATGTCTCTTCCAGAAGAATGGCCGCAAATAGCATATCATGTGATGAATTATTTGACATGTGATGGTAAATATTCTAATTTGCATTATGTTCACTTCAAGTTATTGAGCCATTTAAGGCATGGTCGAAGAATGAATATCCCAAATATTTTGTATCACCTCATTTCTATTAGTGCAAAAGAGACGCAGAAGGGTAGTACCCGTTCTGTGAGTCATCATGGGTTAATCAACTTATTGCTAGAGCGTTCTCTTAGGGATGTCTCTCAAATGTCATGGGGTGAATTTGAAGATATTAGGCAATTTGGAGAAGGTAATTGTATGTGGGAAAATGAGGTGACAAAAAATGAACAAATCAGATTCAAAAGACTCACACACCTATGAGACTCTTGTTGCAAGTATATAAACTGATTCCATTAGTTCAACTTCCCGAGGAGTGTCACATTGTTCTCTATCTCACGAGATCCTTAAAGTCAATGTTTTGCTCTCAGATCATTGAGCAAAGTGACTTAGGAATGACAACTCCAAGAACGACTGATGTTTAATTTATATGCATGAATGCATTCTAAGATATATATGATGTTTGGAACTATGATGATCAAGCTAGTATGAGGATGATGATATGATAAATGATTAGCAAATTTATCCTAACATGATATACTAGTCTAGCATGAATATTCTATGATATGAAAAATGATCCTAAATGCTATTATGATGATTTAACAAAGAGAGGCTGAAATGTTTAGTAAATTAGACTATAATGTAGATGCATGAAAGATTGTTGATACGAAAATGAGGAATGAGAGCTCTATTTATAGGAAAAATAAGGCAATGGATGGTCAAGATTGAATAATCTTACCAAGGGCCAGGATTGAAAGTTAATCAATCCATGTTTACAATTCTCACCAATGAAATGGTGACAATTGCCAACAAAGGGTTGCTTGAGAGGAGAAGTAAGAAGCATTAAATGCTTGAGAAGACATGAAGGTTACCCTAGGAAGTAAGGGTTAAGGTTAGGTTAGGGTTATCCAATGGATAAAGCTTTTACCCAAGGGGTAAACTCTTGTGCAAGGGTTAATAGGATAACCAAGGTTAAAGCCTGAATGCTTGATGAGACCCTTCGGTTAGTTGAGGGTTAAGTTAGAGAGAAATTCTCTAAACATGCAAGAAGGTTGAGTTAACCATTAATGGTTAGGAAGACTTTGGGGACAAATTTGTAAGAGTCCTTCCAAATTTGGGGGAACTCAACAAGTTAGCTTGTTGAAGAAATAAAGACTTTAATACATTTCAAAGACTTTGGAGGCTTTGAGAAGTGACCTCTCTTTGCTTAGGAATGTGAGAATGATTAGGAGATGAATTAGGCTAAATTGGAAGTGATTAGAAGAATCTAGAAGGGGTTTAGGAGGCAAGTGGGAGATGTAGGAAAATGCAAATGGGAGATCTAATAAATAAATTATATTTATTTATTTGCAAGGATCAATTTAATTAAATGTAAATTTAATTAAAAAGGGAGAAAGGAGAATTAATTAAATAAAGTGATTTATTTAATTAAAGGCTAGAAAAGGTTTAGGTGAATTTAATTAAATAAATAAATTGGGTAATTCATTTAATCAAATAGATGAAAATGAAGAAATTAATTAAATAAAAATTTTATTAATAAGAGGAACGAGGTTAAAATAAATATTAAATATTCATTTAGGAAAGTGGTCTGATTTATACATCTACATTTTGCCCCTTTGAAGTGTCATGTGTGCACATGTTGATTCAAAGAAAATTTGTTGGATATGCTACCAAAGTTTGATCGATATGATGTTGTGTGTCAAAATGTCGATATGATGCCCCATATTTGATGAACGATATTGATGATGCCCCCTCGGGAGATGAATCAAGGATTTAGCAAAAAATTGTCAAGTTGACGAGTATTTTTGAATTAATTACAATATGAGAATATTGACTACGTTGAATGCACATTATTGATTTCTCTCTTGAAAAAATGATGTTGATAAGGTTAAAAATGAAAAAGTGGGAGTAAAATACATGCCGCACTTATTAACCTTTTTTATTTTACCCTATAAAAAGGTAAAAAGTGACTTTGAAAAATCATTTGCACACTTATCTTTTTATTATTGTGAAATTTGGAGCTCTGACGATGATGTCGATTCCATACTCCTCGCACTGATTTGAGCGCATCAGGCGACACTGGAGACCCGTCGCCTATGGCCCACCAGTAAGTGGCCAAAATCCATCTTCATTTTTTATTGATTTTATTTATTTTTGTCACATTTCTCAATTTTGGGTCGGATTTTTTCGGTTTAGAATCTCGGGTAGGTTGTTTAGCACATATGATAAGAGTGTTAGCGCGTTGCAAAACCCTAGGAGGTTTAGTGTTTAAGGGCCACATTGTAGCGCGATCGGGGGGTAGGTTAGCGCATAGAGTTTGCATAGAAGCGCATAGAGTTTGCATAGAAGCGCAATGGATAGGTCGGGTAGCGCATAGGATAATTTAGTGTTGGGTGAACAAGGTAGCGTAAAGGGTGTGCAAGTTAGCGCATGGTAGCAAGATAATGTATTGAGTATGTGTTTTAGCACATTATGGAAGAAGTTAGCGCATAGGTGGCAACTTAGCGCATAGGAGCCCTGATTTAGCACTTAGGGTCCAAAGTTGGAAAAAAGTGTTGTGAAAAATGTGTCGGGAGTCAAACAGACTAGATAGGTTGTGTAGATGTTGATATGTGTCGGTTGATTGCTCTAATATGATCCAATGTGAGTCCTTTGTGATGATGTCTGATTTTGATATGTTGTTGTATTACAATATGAGTCTTGGTTTGATATGGATCTTGTTGCTTTCGATATGAATTGCTTTTTGATATGGATTCTGATGGTGATTTCGATATGAGTCCTTGATTTTGCTTTCGATGTGGATTCTAATTGTGATGTTGATATGAGTCTAGATTGATTTTCAATATGGGTCCTTGATGTTGCTTTCGATGTGGGTCTTTGATTTGATTTTCGATATGAGTCCTTGATTTTCGATATGGATCCTTGATGTTGCTCTCGATATTGGTCTTGATTGTGATTTCGATATGAGTCTAGATTGATTTTCGATATGGGTCCTTCATTTTCGATATGGATCTTTGATTTTCGATATGGTGTGAATATATTTCTGATGTGTTTTTGAGATGCTTTGTTGTTTCAAATTTATTTTTGCTTTGATTGCTGATAGATTAGATGGAATTGAGAATCTATGATGGATACTTGTTGATTTGCAGGTAGAGCTTGGTGTGCTCCAGTCTCGAGAGCAATTTTCAAGGCCATGGACACTGATTCCCTGTTTGTCACAGGCTGATAGAGATGTTATTGAGAGATGTGGGTTGTCCTCCTTATTAGACATGCCTCAGTATATAAGTAATCGAGGTTTATTGACAGTGTTGGTAGAGAGGTGGCATAGTGATTCAAACACCTTTCATTTGGCGACGGACGAGATGATAGTCACACCAGAGGACTGCTATTGGATTTTGTGGATTCCTGTGGTTGGGGCTCTCTTACGTTACGAGCAGACTGAGGAGGGTGGGACATAGGCTCTCTGCAGTATCTTCTAGGATGATGAGATTAGAGGTTTATGAGATCCTAGGGCAAGAGTTTTTGGATTTAGGTTATGCTTTGCTGCCATCAGTATTAGCAGGTTTTATTGGTGGGTTTTTGTGTCCCAACCGTAGGTCGAAGGGACTAGCTGTTGGATGGGGATTGGTGTTGGAGGACATGGTAACGCAGGTTTGCATGGGGGTTGTGTATGTTGGCCCATATATATAGAGAGATTCATTAGGTGGTATATTTGGGATACACTAGATTATCAGTCGGGGTGACTTTGTTACAGGTATGGGCCTGGGAGCATATACCAATGTAGAGACTGCTTGCGGACAGGTGTGAGATTTTACCAAGATCAAGAGGCAATGGAAAGCACAAATAAGAGAGACAAAATATATGATAGAAATAAACTATATTCTATCAAGATGAAAATACTGATCAACTGGATCATCAATCGTTCTTGTTACATACAATGAATATGAGCCTGCTTATATAGGCAAGGCTATATGGATATGTGAGCACAGAAAAATGACATGTGGCTCAATAAGAAACAAGGGTAGGTAGGAAATAGGTGTGGGTAGGTAGGAGAAACAATATAATATTCCACATGAGGTGGATCACGCACTGAATGTGGAGTGTAACAACAAGATCACACCATAAAAGGTGGAAATTCTCCTAGACACACTATCCCAATGTGGCACAAGCACCCAAGTGTCTCATACCCAAACTACTATGAAATGCATGTACCTAAGTAAACTTAAGTAAGGTGTAATAATATCCAAGATGAATAATTATTTACACCAACACCCCCCCTTAAGTGCAACTTAGGGGAATGCACTTAAGTCTACAATGCAACTAAGCAATACAAGATGGGTCCCAGCTACGAGGCCATGTTAGGTACCCATGTACAAATGCAAATGCATAAAAACCAATGCAAGGAAATCTCTCACAAAGAGGGGGAAGAGAGAAAAACCCAATGGGAAAAAACCCTCCCCCAAAAGAGAGATGAAAACTATATACAAAGAAATCTCATAGAAGTATGTCAAAGACAAAACCCCATGTGAGGAAAAAGTCCCCCCCATATGAGAGAAGAAGAAGAGAGACTAGGAATCCCCCCCTCAATCTGGAATCTGCACCAATGATAGAAGCTCAAAGATGAATGAAGAAATTGCTCCATGAACGTCAAACAACATTCCTCCCCTTAGGAAGAAACAAAACCAAAGGTGTATCCATGAAGTGTCCCCAACCATGAAGGGAAGATGAAGCAAAAATACTCATGATGAAAGGAATCTCTGAAAACTACTCACGCATCCCCATGTTGATGCTGAAAGGTACCCCCTCCAAAGGTGGTAAACTGTGCCACACTACTAAAAAAGGCACTCCAAGATCTAGTGGAGATGAATGCAGAACAATATCCAAAGACTCATATGTCTCCTCAAAAGATAAAGAGACCTCCTCCAAGTGTTGTACAAAAGTATCCACAATCATGTCAACCTCTAAAGATTGATCATGTAGAGAATGCACAAGAGGGTTAGACTGATCCCTCGCAACAATCAAAGAAGGATCATCTTCATCAAAGAGAAGATGAATGTCATCAATTGTGTCTCCCAAATCTGCAATGTAGGAGTCCACAAACAAACCTGCAATATCTGTCAAGTAGGCATCCCAATCAACTGAAGGTGGAAGACATGAAATATCCTATTGCACTGAATCATAAGAAGGCAAAATTGTCGCACTAGTTGCATCATCAGGTTCAATAGGTGGTGTGATATCAATAGAAGGAGATGAAATGCAAGGCTCAAGAATGGGGTCACATGTGAGAATCCCCAAGTTCAAATGCCCAAAGTTCTCCTTAAAATCTGAATCATCAACATAGGAAGAACCAACCTTATCAATAGGACCAAAATCTGAAAAAGAGTACAACCGAGATGCATGATCAACCACCCCAGTCGCAATGATAGCTCCACTCTCCAAGTCTCTAATGATAACTGAATCAGGTGTGAACTCCACAGTTTTCTTAGTTGCCCCATGTGTGATTTGATAGATGGAAAGAAGATTATTTGTCAAGTGGGGTACACACAACACATCATTGAAGGAGTTATCCCCAATGGCAATAGATCCTTTCCCAATCACATCCATGTATGTATAATTGCCCATCAAAATCTGTGGCATGTGGCAAGGCTCAAATGTAGAAAACATAGACTGCAAAGATGCCATATGATGAGAAGCCCCTGAATCTAGAAGCCATCTCCCTAAATCATGACTTGTAGTAGCACAAAGAGCTTGTCCCTTTCCTTTATCTATCCCAAAAGAGTGATCCTTTCCTTTATCCTTGGAAGAAGAAGCCGATGTAAACATTCTAGAAGGTAAGTTGATTCTATTCTTCTCAAGAAGATTCTTCAACTCATCAATATCCTTCTTATAACACTGATGTTCATCATGTCCTGACTTCTTGCAATATCCACAAAAAAGATTGTCCTTATATGATTTCCTCTTAGGTGAGAATGGTGAATCACCTTGTTGTGGAGAGGAAGATTGTGCTCCATCTTGTTGTGGTTTAGACTTAGGTTGCTTTTGATTCTTGCCTTTTCCTTGATTACTTTGATTCCCTTTGTTAGCCACCAAAGCTTGTGACTTTGAAGATTTGAGAATTCCCATCATGATCAACTTAGATTGCTCAAGTATCAACATCTCCATGAATGAATCAAATGAGGGAGAAGTGTATGAGGAACCTTGAGCTAACCTATGGGTGTGAAAGTTAGATACAAAGGCTGCATACTCTGAAGGAAGTTTGTCCAACAAGTTATAAACCAATTGAGCATCCTTTTTGTCAATTCCACAATCCTTTAGCTTTGCTCTTAGCTCAGTTGCTTTTGTGACATAATCTTGGATTGTATCGAAATCCTTGGGATCCAAAGTTGTGAGTTTACTATCAAGCTTGTAGCCCTTAATCTCATCAACTTGACCATACAATTTCTTAAAAATATCCCAAGCCTCTTTAATTGTTGTACACTTATCAATGTGAAAAATGAGGTCATCTAATACATACTTTCTAAGAGTTCCAAGTGTCATAGCATTCTTAGTAAGGCATTCAATTTGAGCATTAGGATCAGCCTTAGGATTAGGTGGTGCTGTAATAGTTTCATTTACATGATGAATGAGTCCTTTTTCCTCTAGTTTACTCCATGCCTTAATTTTCCATGATGCATAATTATGAGGAGTTAAAAGTGGAAATTTAGGAGAATCCATAGCACCAAAATGAAAAAACACAAGATAGAGAGAGGCACAAACACACAAGACACCCCCCCAAAATACTCAATCAAGAAATCCCCCCAAAATGGTGATTTTGGCACTTTATACTTAGTGTGTATAGAATGGGCCACTTGCAAAACAAGGCAAAGTGGACTTCTGATTTCAATTTACAAATTCTCAAAATGAGATCTAAGAGATTTCAACAAATACTGCTAGTGATCTAAACTGAGATCCAAGCAAAATGCGAGTACCAAATATGCCAAAAATGGCCAAATACAAAAAGTACAATTTCTACTTAAAATTACTACAAACAGATGGTAGATTATGAAAGTAGATGAAAAAATATGCACTTTCAAAAAAAAACACTTGAAAAGGAGTCCATATGAGCCCAAACGAAGCCTCCAAAGTTGTAAAAATCAGGATTTCATGATTTTCGAAAAACCTGTATCCAAAAATCAGAAAACTCCTACACCACTGTACAAATCACGAAATTCTACTCCAAAACAAAAAAAAAATGCTCGAAAAAATGAGTCCGGATGAGTGAGATATCGCTATTTGAAAAATGCCTGCAAAATTATAATTTCTGGAAAATTTCTGTTGCAGCGTCAAACTTCAAATGCTTCTAGATTTGGCCTTCAAAGTCCGATTTGGATGAAACAAAAGGCAAAACTGACTTTCTTGGACCTCCTAAATCCAATGGTGACCTTAGATTTGACCCATCAAGCTTCAATAAAAACCTGCAATAGAAATCTCCAAAATGCAAACCCCAAATAGCATCAAATTTCTCTCAATTGAAAAACCAATGACACTCTAATGGCTCTAATACCATGTAAGCCATGGACCAGCTCTGATACCATGTGAGATTTACCAAGATCAAGAGGCAATGGAAAGCACAAATACGAGAGACAAAATATATGATAGAAATAAACTGTATTCTATCAAGATGAAAATACTGATCAACTAGATCATCAATCGTTCTTGTTACATACAATGAATATGAGCCTGCTTATATAGGCAAGGCTATATGGATATGTGAGCACACAAACATGACATGTGGCTCAATAAGAAACAAGGGTAGGTAGGAAATAGGTGTGGGTAGGTAGGAGAAACAATATAATATTCCACATGAGTTGGATCACCCACTGAATGTGGAGTGTAACAACAAGACCACACCATAAAAGGTGGAAATTCTCCTACACACATTATCCCAATGTGGCACAAACACCCAAGTGTCTCATACCCAAACTACTATGAAATGCATATACCTAAGTAAACTTAAGTAAGGTGTAATAATATCCAAGATGAATAATTATTTACACCAACAATAGGGATAGGCCAGTTGGTCGGCCTTATGCTTATGGGTATACAGGTGTAGTTCTCCAGTGTAAGCTAGGAAAACTAGAGCATTGGCGGAGGGCACTAGATGATATTGATACGGTCATTTGGATACTGTATATGGATTGTGAGGTGTGGGCAAAGGACAAGCTAGAGATACCCTATGTATAAATATCGAGGTACCTGATTGGGTGGACGCCCTTTATTATTGAGCGATTCTTGCACAGCCGTGTTCAGCGGCAATATGGTAGACAACAAGGGATGCCATAGGGATCCTATTTATATGCTCGTCAGTGACAAGATGTGCTGGAGTGGGGACATACCCTAGATAGTGTAGAAACTATTGAGGAGTATATGTCGCTGGCAGGACAGATCTGGGATTATGGGGCTGGGGTTGTTGATGTTGGGATGACGGAGGAGTTTTCAGCCTACTACGTGGCACATGCAGTGGCACGTATATCTAATCCGGTAAAGCTACTACCCACTTTTGATGATGATGAGGATGAGCAGCCACAGAGGCGAGGAGGAGCCAGACGGAGAGATGAGGTGGGAGAGGAGGTAGGAGAGGGAGGTGGAGGAGGTCATGGAGAGGAGGAGGTAGAGGAGGAGGTAGAGGAGATGGAGGAGATAAAGGGAGAGGTAGAGGGGGTGGAGGAGATAAAGGAGGTCTCATTCATGGTGTTGGCAGGGGTGGTAAGGTAGGTGCGGTGCTAGCTACGGTGGGGGATAGAGGATGATAGGCGACTTGCTGAAAGGAGGAGATCTAATGTTCTACCTCCATTGACGCCTCAGATAGGGACAGGTATGGATGGGACCATGACACAGGTACCCACCCATCGATAGGATTCGCAAATCAAAGCGCTACAGGTCTTAGTACAACAACTGCAGGCATAGGTGCTAGTGCAACAATGACATATTATACAAGTTATTGCCGAGCAGGATACAAAGATAGAGTGTCAGGGTCAAGCATAGGCCCTTGCTGACAGGTTAGAGAGAGCCACGTCTGGTGCCCCAATTCGGGATACACTAAGAGAGATACAATACTCGGCCAAGGAGGCTGAATATTATAGGTGCCTATACGAGGAGGTGGTCCATTGAGATCACGTAGCTCCTAGCTATGTTGTAATGGTGTCCAATCGATCTAACCGCAGTCATACAAGGACAAAGAGCAGAGGTGTTACAGGGCCTGCTCGACGTGATCCACCTAGTGGAGATCTAGGAGCTGGGACATCTACTGCCAGACAGTCTGCCTCGGAAGATAGTCATACCTGAGAGACTGTCTATGTTGTTTTTTATCATCCTCGTTGTATTTTGATAGACATGATATTCCTTGTACACACACACACACACACACACACACACACACACACACACACATATATATGTATGTATGTATGTATGTATGGCACTGGTTTTCTTTTATCCACATGTGATGTATTATTGATGATGATTGATTTATGATGCATTATGTTTTGATATGATGATACTATGAGGATGATTAGATGCTTAGATAATAATGATGCTCTTGATTTTTTATTTTGTTCATGATGTGAATGTATGATTCATGATGGAATGAGTGATAATGTGATGATGTATTTGCATTGATTACTTTGATTTATGAGATGTATGAGAATGATGTGAGATTAATGCAAGATGAAGATGATATGGAACTAAATGCAAATTTAAGACATGTAACTAATGCAAGATTAAAATTATATGCAACTAATGCAATATTAAAATGATATGCAACTAAATGATTACTTTAATCATGTCGTTGTCATTCCCGTTAAGTCACTTATTTGTGCTATTTTTGTCATCATTGAGCCTTTGATATGTTGAAAGTTAATATAAACATCATGGTATAATTGAACCATAATGACCTGAGTAAAACTTACATGGATGTTTGATATTGCAAGGCGACATAAGCATCAAGGTATAATTGAACCAAGACGACCCGAGTGTTGCTTGCATAAAACAAACGAGAGTTAACCATTTGCATGTGCAAAGTGGAAAATGTCTTCAATGATATGTTTCCAATCATGTCTCAAGACAAATTTGCACCATACGAATGATTGCGTCATAGACAGAAAACCAAAGAAAATATCAGATTCCTTCGTTCCTTCTCTAGCTTAGTGCATCCTTGAGTAGCTCAGGAGATCTAATGATTCATAAATTAAGATACAAATAGTCAAAACTTCATGATAAAATGTAAATAAATCAAATTCAGAAAATCATCCATCATGTGTGTGTTTGAAGTTGCAGTTGGATAATGATCCTGTTTTCTAGCCCGATGAGCAATTTTGACAATGGTTTCCTAGTATGTTGCGGTCCTTGTTTGTTGTCTGAATTCTAAAGTGAGAGGGATGTTGACCCCAATCATAGATATTTGTCGATGTGGATATATACATTGATCACCAAGCCATGGTGGGATATGATATTGATAACTATTTAGAGCATCAAGGACAATGACTACGCTAAGTATGTCCAAGATAATGTTGTGTGTATAAGTGTTTGGCAATGGCTTATTAGTTGAGACTTAGATCAATCATAGATATGAGTATTGATAGATAGAGAAGTTTTTCTCTCACAAATAATGCATGTTGTCAGGTTTTCACCACTTGGTTTTATTGCACTTTTTGATTTGTTTTTTATTTTTTTATATTTTTGTGATTTTTTGATTTTTTTTTTCGCTTAATCCGTGCATTGGACAACTCAAGTGTAGAAATTCTTCAGATGGATGTTGTTAGTTGGTTCATCGAGCATGTCCCCTTTTGAAGTTGACAACTGATATTCTCTTGATCCGTAGTCTAATATGATAACAAATGAACCCAACCAGTTAGGTTCAAACTTCCCCTTCTTTTCTTGATCTTGCTGATTTTGAAGATTTTCCTTTAGGATGAGATCACCGACTTTGAAAGACCTTGGGATGACTTTGTGATTATAGCTTTTGCACATTCGTTGCTGATATTCCTTGAGATGGTCATAGGCATGTTCTCATTTTTCATCAAGAAGTTGTAGTTCATGAAACCTGTTTACTCAATATTCCTCATCTAGTATGAGGCCCTTCAAAGATACTCAGAGAGATGGGATTTCTACCTCAAGAGGTAGAATTGCCTCTAAACCATACACCAATGAATATGGTGTAGCCCCTGTAGGTGTCTGGATGCTTGTTTTGTAGGCCCAAAGTGTTGGATTGAGTTGTACATACCAATCCTTACCAACATCATTTACTGCTTTCTTGAGGATTTTCAGTATTGTTTTATTTGATGCCTCTTCTTGACCATTCCCCTATGGGTAGTATGGTGTGGAGAAGCGATGTTAGATTTTGAATCATTCACATAGCTCTTGCACATCTTGATTCTTCAAAGGATGCTCATTGTCCGTGATGATGGAACTGGGAATGCCATATCTGCAAATGAGATAGTTGAGGATGAATGATGAGATCTGTTTTCTAGATGCAGTGGTCATTGGGACTGCTTCAATCCACTTGGTGAAATACTTTGTTGTTGTGATAATGAATTTTTTTCCATTTGAAGAAGAAGGATGAATTTTCCCTACCAAATCAAGTCCCCATTGACAGAAAGGCCAAGATGTGGTGAATGACTACAGCTCCTGTGCTGGTGCATGGATAAGGCTGTCGTGAATTTGACATTTAGGACATTTCTTAGTAAATTGATAGGACTCTCTTTCCATTGTTGGCCAGTAATATCTCATTCTCAGCAGTTTCTTGGTGAGAGTAGGACCACTTGAATGTGTACCACATATACCCTTGTGAAGATCATGTAAGGCAGATTCATATTCATTACGATCGAGGCATCGAAGAAGAGTACCATCTAGACCTCGACGGTAAAGTGTGTTGGCGGTTAAGGTATATCGGGCGACTTGTCAGATGAAGCTACATTTTTGGTTGTGAGATAGGTCGGGTGGGAAAGTATTATTTTTTAGATAATCATAGATTGTCCCGTATAGAGGTGAATCCGAATCGGTTAGGGCATAGATGACTTGTGATGCAAAATTGTCATAAGCTAGGGAAAACAATTGCTCTACCAAGAACTCGTAACGACTCTGTTTATCTAGAATTTATAGTAGTGAAGCGATAGTGGCCATTGCATCGGCAACTCTGTTGTCCAATCTTGGGATTTGTGAAAAGGTGATGTGCACAAAGTATTGTTTGAAATCACCCACCATTCTCTTGTAAGGCATCAGCTTATCATCCCTTGTCTAATAGTCATCGTTGATCTGATTGACAACTAATTGAGAATCCCTATAGACTCTCAATTATGTGATTCTCTATTCCACAACCATTTTGATTCCTATTACCAGAGGTTCATATTCAACAATGTTGTTGGTGCATGGAAACATCAGTCTATAAGATCTTGGAATTGTGTGCCCCTCTGGAGTGACGAATGGGATGCCAACACCTAATCCATGTTGTGTATAGGATCCATCAAAGTATAGGGTCCATTGCTTGGGTATGACAGTGAGTGCATCCATGTCTGGAAATTCCTGCAGTGGTTGTTAGTCTGGTAGTGGTGCTTCTACCAGTTGATCTACAATTACTTCTCCCTTGATAGTCTGACATTCTATGTACTGGATATCAAACTCATTCAGAATCATGACCCATTTAGCTAATCGTCCTGTGAGAGATGCCTTGCTGAGTAGATACTTGAGAGGATCGATTTTTACTACCAGCTTGATTGTGTGGGCTACCATATAGTGGCAGAACTTTTGAGAGGCGAACACCACTGCTAAGCAAACCTTCTCAATGAATGTATAATTTAAACTCATATCCGTTTGAAGTTCTGCTGATGTAATAAATAGATCGTTCTTTACCTGCTGAATCTACTTGTGCTAGTAGTGCCCCCAATGATACTCCAGTTGTTGATATATAGAGAATGAGAGGCTTGCTTGCCATCAAAGCTATCAAAATTGGCGGATTCATCAAATATTGTTTGAGCTGGTGAAATGATTCCACACACTTGTCTTCCCATCTGAAAGGTATATTCTTATGAAGCAAATGATTGAATGGGAAACATTTATCTGCTAGTTTAGCTATAAATCATCTGATGGATTGCAACCATCCCTACAGAGATTTCAGTTGGCTAATGTTCTTGGGAGGTGGCATTTCTATGATAGCTTGTACCTTTGCTAGATCTACTTCGATGCCTTTTTCTGATACAATGTAGCCTAACAGTTTGCTGGATGTGACTTCTAAGACACGCTTCTTAGGGTTTAGTTTGACTTTGAATTGCTACAATTGTTGAAAGATTTTATCTAGTATGCCCAGGTGTTCTGCTCGGGTGAATGACTTAGCCAACAAATCATCCACATAGTCCTCCATGAAGGTATGCATCATATCATGGAAGATTATTGTCATGGCTCTTTGATAAGTTGCCCCAACATTTTTCAAGTCGAAAGGCATGATGTTCCAACAATATGTTCCCCATGGATAGGTGAACGTAGTTTTATCTTAATCTTCTGGGGCTATCCTGATTTGATTATAGCCAAAGAAGCCATCCATTAATGATAATATCGTGTAGCCTGTTGTTAGATCCACAATTATGTCAATGCTTGGAAAGGGAAAGTCATCCTTCAGACATGCTCTGTTGACATCTCTAAAATCTATGCATATTCTGATGCTTTTGTTAGGTTTTGAAACTGGTACAATGTTTGAGATCCATTCAACATAGTCTATAGGTCAGATGAATCTGGCATCTAGTAACTTGTTTAGTTCTGTTTTGACTAGTAATGCCACATGCGGATTCATCTTTCTTAATTTTTGGTTGACCGGTTTAGCTCCTGGAGCGATGGATATATGGTGCATGATTAGATTCGGATCTACCCCTTGTTAGCATTTCACAAAGGGAGATTGTTGGCATTCCAATAGGTTTGTTGGTATGAGGATATTGAGAAGGTTGTTGAAGATTGTGGATATAACTGAGAAAGGATGATTACTGTCTTAATAATATTATTTTGTCATTGATGTCAAGAAATTGATTTTTTGATTCAGTATGATGTTGCCATATCTTAATGAGTATGTTTTGATAAGTATAAAGATGTCGGTAAGTGACACAGAAAGAATGAAAATGAAGGGGAGTAATAAGTTATTCAATGGGCAACTATTACCAAGTTAGACAATGATGAGATTTTGTTGTTTTGATTATTTTGATATCCTATATATATACGAGTATTCTAAGAATGAGAAAATATTTCATTCATTAGATGAGTTAAGGTTTGATATTGTTCTATGTTACCGAGCATGAAGCTAGTCGGTAAACACTAAGGTTATCGATATCGGTTAAAGCAGCTAGAATATCTACCGAGTAAAGGTTCAGTATTTACCGAGTAATAACATAATGCATTGGATGGATAAAAGCATTATTAAATGAAGGATTCCAATGACCTGGAGATGTATAGATGATTGGTATGTCGTGCAAGAAGTTTGTTGAAGATCTACAACAATGAAAATACAAGAGTTAGATCTACAACACAGATTGAACGGTCATAACCTAGCACAAGTTCCAAGGAAGGAATACAAGTTACAAGGCGAGATAAAACATTTTCAGATCGAAAGATATGATGAACCTAGTCAAAATTGAAGATCTGATTGCTAAGACTGATCATGGGAAATGTGATCAAGGAGATTAAGCGGTTAGGAATTGTTTATAAATAAGAAATTATTGATGAACAACAAGAGCGGGCAAATAGAAGAACAATGATACTATAGTAGTGATCACCGAGCATAGAAGATTGAATATCTGATTAAAGAACAAATTGAGAAGCCCAACAAGGAGCAAGATAAGTCTTATGACAAGATTATTCTGAGCATATAGAGTCTGCTTTAGCATTTCAGATGTGAAGTTGCAGATATATTTTATACTGTTATTTATTTTGTAAGTGACAGGAAATCTCTTAACCGAGTGGACCTAACAGTCTTATTTGTAAATCCTCTAGCAAGGTAACATTCTGAATGAGTGTTTGAAATCCTTTGACAAGGTCAATTCTAACAAAGTGCAAGATTCTAACAATTCTGAGGGAAATCCCTTAACCGGGTCACATCTAGCAATGTGTTTATGTAATCTGTAACAGGATTGGCTTTTAACTGTGTATACTCTAGAAGGGTATATTTCTTAGTGGGTCCGAAATCCCACAGTGGTTTTTGCCTATTTGGGTTTCCACGTTAAACCTAGTGTTAAATGTGTTATGATGTTTTAAGTGTATATGTTTATGAGTTTGAATGATTTACAGTCATAGTTGCATATCAGTAAAGGTTACCGAGGTTGAATCTGATGAATACATTGATTATTGAGTTTTTATGATTCACCCCCCCCCTCTCATCTTACTAACACCCCTGGCATGTCAACATAAGACCAAGCAAAATTGATTTGCTTTTCTTTAAAGAATTTGATAAAATCTGGTTGTTCTTCTTTTGTGAGTGATTCTGCCAGATGTATTGTTTTGACTGCTTCTTCAATACCGATATTTATTGATTGAGTTGGCTCAATCAATATTGGTGACCTTTCTTGATAATGTTCAGGAAGAGTGTCAAGTCTCGCATCTTTAGGTGCCTCTTTTCAGCCTCAGACGTGTCCTTTATTTTTACTTTTTTTGTGATCTAATACCGACATTGATTGGTTTTCACCATTAGAACCTTTGTTTATTTCATTTTTGCGACTAAGAGACTTGGCACTCCCCTAATTGCAGACATCGTTATTTTGTTCGTTGGTAGAGCACGTTTCTGGATTGACTGAACATAGGTATTGGACAATGGATTCATCGTTTGGGAATATTGGTATATCATGATGTTTGGGTTCTTCCCAGTATATGAGATCAAGATATTTGAGCGGTAAGGCGACATTTGGTGGGTTAAGATCAGCTTCTGTAAGCGTCGTGATGGAGTCATTGTTATAGCTGTTTGGGATACTAGTGAGGTCTACGATATTTCTGAGGTCTTTTATTTCTAAGATTGATAAGTTTTTCTGGTGTTTTAAGTTGCATAATGGGACAATGTGAAAGTCATAGGATATATCAAAGTTTCGATCGTGTGCATATTGAATGATATCTAAACCCGTTGAACCTTGTATTGTTTTGAATAAATATTCTTGTAGTTATGCGGATTATGGTAATTTCATGTGTGGATGTATAAATGTTGTGATTAATGATAATGGATATATATGTGGTTGTATGGTCTAACCTTTGATGCAGGAGTAAATAAGTTGTTGCAAAAGTGATCAAGATAAGCCAGATGGAGAATCGTGCCAGGCAAATAGTTAAGAGATATTTTGAGGCGGTTGAGAGAATTTAATATAGGGAAGAAGATGGTGTTCGAGTGAAGCGGTAGATGAATAGCGAGGCAGTACCAGACCTATTTATGAGTGTCTTCAGCAAGCAACGATGTAGTAGAAACCATCACGCTATATTCTTGGTCGCGTGGTAATGAAGTCCCACGATCTCTTCGTAGAGGTTAGACATAGTTAGAAGTATTTCTCTTATTTTATGTATTGTATCAACTTTTGGAGATGATGAATAAAGACTATGTTATTCTGAGCATATAGAATCATTTTTAAGATCTAGATACACTCATCCAAGGGGGCCCACTTGGTGAGTATTCCTGTGTAATTGTTAAGTCAAGTTTTCTTTTGCTGCAGTAGATGTTTTGGCAATTGACTATTCTTCCAACCACTGGAACTAGATCCTATGACTGTTCCTGCAGCCAAAGCAGACAGAGTAGTCCCTATTTGTTAGTTTTGAACTTAGATAATAGTTATTTATTTAGAGTCATCTGTTAATGTTAAGATTTCCTGTAGCCATTTAGTTGTCATATTTTTGCATATTTATTTCAGTAGATTTAGTTGTTGCATTAGAATAGAGTGACTCTTACCGAAACTTAGTGCATAAATAGTGCAGGCCCATTTCAAGTAATACGTCCCTGGGTTGACAAGTAAATGAACTTAGTCATGAAAATGATAGCTACTAAGAATGGATGACCAATACCTGAGTTAAGACTTCGAGTCTAGTTATTGTTCTAATTAGCAAGACACACACTGTCATTGGGGTTTTCAGTTATGTAGTCATTGTGGCATGTTGGCATTGTATTGTCATTGATGTCAACCGGTATCCAAGATGTTTTTACTAACATTGGAGATTGTTGGCATGTTGATGTCAACTGATATGGGATGTCAACCGATAAGTATGTCAACTGGTAAGAAGGCAAACCCGGTAAGTAAGTGTTGTCTGATATAACATGACCTAACCGGTATATCAGAGAAGTGCACGATATGAAGGTTAACTGATTAGTGTATATCGGTCGCACGTTCGATCGATGAATGAGTTTGAACCGACATAATCAAGTGATTTGGATGCTGACAGATAAGTCACATGGATTCCAGGTGGCGAACATGCAGTGGTAGTTGAATGGTGCTTCAGCGAGGTAGTTGTCGACTAGGTCGGTATTAAATGTCAACTGCAAAAAACACGGATCAGTTGCAGAGGATTGCAACTCAAAGAAGATCGAAGGGCATAAATTTTATTCTTTGACATTATGACTGAAGCATGATATCTGATCGTTTTGTTGATCTAGAGAAAGAAACAGTCAAATCATTTATTGTGATTGACAAAATCAAGATTGATGAACAAAGTCAAATTTGTTAAATATAGTAAACATTTTTAGGAAGAATAAAAAAGAGGAAAAATCTATTTGCTGAACTGTTGTAGGTTGACAATTCAAGAAGACGAGATCCAATTTGATACGGATCAAGGTTGGTGAAGAAAACCCTAAGCGCGTGAAGTTTGAATTTTGTTTTGGCGGGAAAGCATGTATATAAATATGTAGATCAAATAATTAAGTTGTGTGGAGAACAAGAGAGAGGATGTTGGATGATTGATGAGAAAGTGTGTTTATGCCAGGTGAGAGTTAATGAGTCTGAGTGTTGATAGCAAAAATCTCAAAGTGACTGAGTGTTAGTCGAAGAACCGGTAAGGAAGGTTTAACTAGCAAGGTTTAAGGTAATCGGTAGACAGTTACAAAGTGTAACAGTTCATCTAACCAGCAGTGTCTTAACAAGTAAGATAACTGTAGAGAGTGAAGGAGAGCAGAGTGAGTTTCAAAGAAGATCCAATAGTAAGAATAGAGGACTGGTAGAAAAGAGAAGCAGCGTAACAAAAAAGAGTTTAACACCGAAATAGTAAATAGTTTCTAGGTGTTATAAAACTCATTTGTAACTAGGTGTTTATCATTGTATTGTTTTATATCTCATTGTATTTCATCAAGTGGGTTCTTGGTGCAGGGGTTGGTGCTCCTTGAATTGGTGCTCAGAATAGCTTAGGGATTCGTGCTCCTTTAGGTAGGTGCCCATAAATTGCTAGGGGTTGGTGCTCCTTGGGTTGGTGCCCTAAACATTGTAAAACTGTTATTTCATTGTGAGGTTGGATTGGAGCAGTAGATCTCCAACAACATTTCTCACTGAGGTTTTTCCCACATTGGGTTTTCCTCGTATATCCGGTGTTATATGATGTGATCTCATGTGTAGTTGCTTGTTAGTGTTTTCATTATCCTACCGATTGCACACATTGTTTGAAATTGTTTATAATCAGTGATTCACCCCCTCTTAGTGATATCTTGTGTTCTACAATTGGTATCAGATCCTTAGGTTCCTGGTTGGTCAAAGCTTTCTCTAGGTTGGGTAGATTCTAGTTTAAGAACACAATGGCAAGGAATGAATCCTCCTCCTCCAAAGCTCCCATGTTTGATGGTACCAACTATGCCTTCTTGAGCAAAAGAATGGAAACCTATCTGTCCTCCCTAGGTTTTGATGTTTGGATGTCTGTGAAAAATTGGTATATTGTCCCTAATGCTCCTCCTATAGATCCAGATGCTAAGAAGGAGTATGAAAAAAATGCCAAGGCCAAGCATGCTATTCTCAGTGGACTATCTGATAATGAGTTTGTTAAGGTTATGCACTGCTCATCCACCAAGGAAACTTGGGATAAGTTTAAAATATTGTTTGAAGGAGATGTCAAGGTCAAGGAGGCTAAACTGCAAACACTAAGAGGTCAACTTGAAGGCCTGAAGATGAAAGATGAAGAAAATATTGTTGATTATCTTCAAAGAATTGATGAAACAGTGAATCATATTAGAGGACTTGGAGAGGATATAGCCGATGAAGTAATTGTCAAAAAGGTGCTTAGATCTCTCACATCTAAGAATGATACAAAGGTCTTTGCAATAGAAGAAGCCAAAGATCTAAAAACCTTTTCAATGGATGAGTTCTTTGGATCCCTAACTACTTATGAGATGAGAACAACCAGTGAAGGAACTTCAAAGAAAGAGGCTGCTTTCAACTCCATCAAAAAGGGTGAGGAAGGAATTACTCATGTAGAATCTAGTGAAGACTCGAACACAGCTATAGCAAACTTTGTAAGGAAGCTTAAAAAGAGGATCCCATAAGTACAAAGGAAAATTACCTTTCAAATGTTTTAATTGTGGTAAAATAGGACACTTTGCTTCAAAATGTCTTTATGCCTAGAATGTTGGAGAGGAGCAACAAAGCACCAATAGACACTTGGGTAAGGATAAAAAGAAGAAAGCCTACTGACAAGATAGAAGAAGCTACGGGAAGTGGAACAACCTATATACTTTTGAAGATGATGCCACAAATGAAGAAAGTGCCTTAGAAAATGACTGCTATGAGGATGAAAGAGAAACTAATCGCTTTATGGCACCAGATGAACTAGTTGATGAAGCTAATGAAGATGAAGACATTGAAGTTGAAGTGGACTTGGAAGGTGAGCTCATAAGTTCTCTTGAGGAGTTGAGTAAAACAAGAAGGGAACTCAAAAAGGTTAAGTGTGTTGCTGCAAAAGAACAAGATCGTTTGAAGCAATCACTTGAGGAGACCAAGAAAACAATTTTTGATCTTAAACTCCAATCGGAAGAAGCTAGAAGGATAGGTAAAGTTACATTCTCCAATTTCATAAAGAAGGAGAAGGAGCATCAGAATATAGAGTAAGAAATTGTAAGGCTCAGAAAGGAGCTTGAAAAGAGCAAAGATTAGTTGAAGATGAGGAGCAAGTATGAGGGCAACACAGATGCCTTGGACAAGATGTTGAGTAATCAGAAGCACTCAAAAGATACTGGAGGTTTAGAATTTGAAGAAGGACAAATTTCCAATAGCAAAGACACATCGTGCAAGGAGATACAGTTTAATTCTTCAAGTGAAAATAAAGAAAAACAAAACTTTATAGTTAGCAAAGCTACCGAGAAAAAGACCTATGCCAAAGCTACAAGAAATCCGCTAGTGAACCGGAATGCTCATAACCGGAAGGCTCACACATCATACCATAATGCAAACCATAAAAGAAAGTTCAAGATTGATGAAGATGGGCTCACTAAAGTCAATAAAATGAGAGGAAAACATCCGGTGAGACAAACGTTTTTCGGTCCAAAGCAACATGATTGGTATGTACCCAAATTCCATGGTTACTGTTACCCGTGTAACTAAATTTCATCATAGAATTGCTGATTGCAGTTTGATGCGTAAGCCCCCTACTAGTTTTGAAAGTAGAAATTTGTTTGCTGCAGTCCAGGAGATGAATGTTATTGTTATCATTGTAATGAGTTTGGTCGTAGGAGTTATGATTGTAGGACAAGTCAATCAACATCCTACTTGATAGTTTTTCAAGTTCATCTTTCAATGTCAATGTGAAATGCTATCATTGTCAAAATGTTGGCCACATTGCAAAGCATTGCAAACTCAAGACATTTAAGCAAAAGAAGTCAGTACCGGATCAGAGATTGGAAGAAAAACCAGAGCAGAAAATTGCAACATACAAGATGAAGGAAGCCAACCTGATTTGGGTTGAGAAGGATAAGAATAAAGCAGAATCAAGTCTCATTGTCCATACTACCTTGCATGGAGAAAGAAGAAATTTATGGGTAGTTGACAATGATTGTTCCAATCACATGACCAGAGACAAAAATAATTTCATCAAGTTTGATGATTGGAATGGGGGTTCGGTGAGGTTCAGAGACAATTCTTCCATCAAGATAAAAGGCAAAGGTACTCTGAACATAGATGGCAAATAAAAAACACGTGATGTATACTATGTGGAAGGAATAAAGAAAAATTTTCTGTGTGAGTCAGATGTGTGATAAAGGATACAAATTCACATTTAACTCTACTAGTTGTTAGATAAGGAAAGATGATACTGGACAAATTGTTGTAGAAGGTAAAAGGATGGATGGAAACGTGTACAATTTGAAGGAATACTTTAAGTTCCAATGCATGATGGGACAAGTAGATGAGAGTTGGTTGTGGCACAGAAGATTAGGCCATATAAACTTTGATAATTTGTTTAAGGTGAGAAAGAAAGGCTATTTGAGACATATACCACTGATTATCAAACCGACAAATACTTTTGTGATGAATGTCTGAGAGGTAAGCAAACTAAGGTAACCTTCAAGACCAAAGAACATAATACCTCAAGGCCCTTAGAACTTGTGCAGACAGATCTGTGTGGTCCAACCAGTGCAAGAGCTTTAGTTGGTGAAAGATACTTCATGTTGTTCATTGATGATTTCTCAAGAATGACATGGGTCACTTTCCTATATGACAAATCACAAGCATACGAGAGGTTCAAAATATTCCAGAAGATGATTGAGAGGGAAAGTGGATGCAAGCTAAAGTGTCTGAGATCGGACCGGGGTGGTGAGTTCACATCAAATGAGTTTGTAGACTACTGTGAGAGACATGAAATTAGAAGACAATATTCAACCCCAAGAACACCACACCAAAATGGTGTTGTAGAAAGGAAAAAATGGACTGTCAAGGAGATGGCAAGAACTATGTTGAATGAAGCAAACATACCGGATATGTACTGGAAGGAAGTTGTTCATACTACTGTATATACACTAAACTGGGTTCAACCGAGAAGAAATAGCAGAATGACACCTTATGAACTGTGGTATGACCGGATGCCATCAGTTAAATATTTCAAAGTTTTTGGAAGTAAATGCTTCATCAAGAGAGATTAAGATAGTGTAGGTAGTTTTGATTCTAGGAGTGATGAAGGTATTTTCTTGGGTTACTCTACTTAAAGAAAAGCCTACAAATGCTAAAATAAAAGACTGAGAAGAGTCACTAAAAGTGTGCATGTAAGGAGTTGATGAAGATTTGCATAAAGGCAAACAATCACAAGTAAACAGGTATGATGATTCATGTGATGAAGATGAAGTTCAGCTAGAAAATGAACCCGGAGAAGTACCCAGCAAGACCCCTAACAGATATGTGCAAAAAAATCACCCAGAAGAGCATATTATAGGAATTAAAAGTGACGATGTACAGACATGAAGAAGACTTGCCTGAAACGATGAACAAGTGAATTTTTGCCTCACGACTGAAATGGAACCCAAGACATTCAATGAGGACAACAAAAGTGACCAATGGATGGATGCTATAAAAGAAGAGCTGCAATATATTGAAAAGAACAAGACTTGAGAATTAGTTCCTAGACCAGCAGATAAAAATGTCATTGGTACTAAATGGGTATACTGGAACAAGATGAATGAAGAAGGTAAGATTGTTAGGCATAAAGAAAGATTAGTGTGCAAAGGGTTTTCTCAAGTAGAAGGAATTGATTTTGAAGAAACATTTGCACCAGTTGCAAGACTTGAGGCTATTAGAATGTTCTTAGCATTCTCTGCCTTCAAAGGATACAAGGTATATCAAATGGACGTTAAGTTTTCTTTCTTGAATGGAAATTTGGAAGAAGAAGTCTACATTGAACAACCAAAAGGTTTCTTGCTGCATGATGATGAAACTTTTGTATGTCGATTGAAGAAAGAATTGTATGGTTTAAAGCATGGTATTCAAGGTTGGATAAGTATCTTAAGGAGCAAGGTTTCAAAAAGGGAAGTACATATAGTAATATGTACATCAAAGCAGATGGAAATCACTTGATTATTGTTATTGTATATGTGGATGATATAGTATTTGAAGGCAACAAGGATATCCTGTGTAAAGAGTTTGTTGATTGAATGCAATCAAATTTTGAGATATCAATACTTGGAGAGCTGTCATATTTTCTTTTTTTGCAAATTTCACGACAAGATAAAGGAATATTTATCTCTCAAACCAAGTATGTCAGAGTTATATTGAAGAAGTTTCAGAAGGAAGACAACAAACTGGTAAGTACCTCCATGGTGATCGGATGCAAGCTAAGCAAGGTTGATGAGTCACTAGAAGTGGACCAAACCCTATATAGATCCATGATTGGTACTCTGTTATACCTTAGTGCCTCAAGACCGGATATAGTGCAGGCAGTATGTATGGTGGCAAGAATTCAAACTGCACCTAAATAGTCACATGAGAATGCAGTTAGAAGAATCCTCAGGTACCTACAAGGAACACTTAATTATGGCTTATGGTATCCAAAGAAAGGAGATTTCACTTTACAGGCCTACACTGATGTTGATTGGGTAGGCTGCATTGATGACTGAAAAAGCACAAGCGATGTTGCATTCTATTTAGGTGACCAGTTAGTTTCATGGCACCACAAGAAGGAGGATTTAGTCTCCTTATCTACTGCTGAGGCAAAATATATTGTTGTTGCTACATGTTGTTCTCAAGTGTTATGGATGAAGTAGACCCTCAAGGACATTTAAAAATAAATATTTGACCCTATTTCAATCCGATGTGATAACTCAAGTGCAATCAACATTTCAAAGAATCCAGTTATGCACTCAAGGACAAAGCACATTGCCATCAAAGACCACTTTCTCAGAGAGAAGGTTGCAGAGAAAGAAGTGAAGGTAGAATATGTTCCTACAAGTGAACAAGTTGTTGATATCTTCACAAAACCTCTATCAGTAAACACATTTGAGTATCTAAGACATAAGTTAGGATTTTTCTCACTCGTTTTATGCACTTAAATGTGTATGGAGATCTGTGGTCCAGGGGGAGTTCATAGCCATACATTTTTTAATCTTGGACCATAT
The DNA here is from genome assembly GCF_030272615.1 of Cryptomeria japonica. Lineage (NCBI taxonomy): Eukaryota > Viridiplantae > Streptophyta > Pinopsida > Cupressales > Cupressaceae > Cryptomeria > Cryptomeria japonica. Next base: position 9,105,209 of record NC_081405.1, read on the forward strand.
GCTAGACACAGGGGGAGATGAGATGTCTATATGGAAGTACCGGCTGGTTTGAAGCTTTGGGAAGTTTTCTATTCAATTTGTTTATCTACCAAAGTTGCCATCAGCTTGACTGGGAGAGTAACTTCACAGGGGAGAACTTGATCATCAATCCTCGTTTGTGAGTTTTATAGTTGTCTATTCAAATTGTCTATCTACAAAAGTCGCAATTGGCCTACTAGTAATTAGTGTTTGAGCCCTTTGTCATTGTTGTCAAAGGGGGAGAAAGAACGCAGTTGGAGATAGTGCATATTGTGAGTACGGGTTGTGGAGGTTAACCCGATAATATGTGAGTTGACATCAATGCCAAAGGGGGAGATTGTTGGCATTGTATTGTCATTGATGTCAACTGGTAAGTATGTCAACCGGTATGCAAGATGTTGTTACCGGCATTGGAGATTGTTGGCACATTGATGTCAACTGGTATGGGATGTCAATTGGTAAGTATGTCAACTGGTAAGCAAGCAAACCCGATAAGTAAGTGCTATCAGATATAACATGACCTAACCGATAGATCAAAGAAGTGCACGATATGAAGGTTAACCGGTTAGTGTATACCGATAGCATGTTCAGTCGATGACTAAGTTTGAACCAACACAATCAAGTGAGTTGGATGCTAACAAAGATGTCACATGGATTCTAGGTGGCGAACATCCAGTGGTAGGTGAATGGTGTGTCAGCAAGATAGTTGCCGACTAGGTCAGTATTAAATGTCGACTACGAAAAACATAGATCGATTGCTAAAGAGTTGCGGCTCAAAGCAGATCGAAGGGCAGATATTTAATTCTTTGACATTATGATCGAAGCAGGGTATCTGATCGTTTTGTTGATCTAGAGAAAGAAACGGTTAGATTATTTATTGTGATCAACAAAATCAAGACTGATGAATAGAGTCCAATTTTCTAAATAAAGTAAACATTTATAAGATGAATAAAAAAGAGGGTAGAGCTTTTTCCTAAATTGTTGCAGGTTGTCGATTCAAAAAGATGAGATTTGATTTGATACAGATCGAGGTTGATGAAGAAAACCCTAAGTGCGTGAAGTTTGAGTTTTGTTTTGGTGGGAAAGCATGTATATAAATATGCAGATCAAGGACTTAAGCTGTGTGGAGAAGAAGAGAGTGGATGTTGGATGATTGATGAGAAAGTGTGTTTCTGCCACATGAGAGTTGATTAGTCCGAGTGTTGATAGAAAAATCTCAAAGTGACTGAGTGTTAGTTGAATAACCGGTAAGGAAGGTTTAAGTTAACCGATAGACAGTTACAGAGTGTAACAGTTCATCTAACTTGCAGTGTCTGAACCGGTAAGATAGCAACAGAGAGTGAAGGAGAGCAGAGTGAGTTTCAGAGAAGATCTGACAAGCCAGAAACTGAGTTGGAGAGGATTCAAATAGTAAGAATAGAGCATTGGTAGAAAAGAGAAGCAGTGTAACAGAAAAGAGTTTAACCGACAGAGTAAATAGTTTCCAAGTGTTACAAAACTCATTTGTAACCAGGTGTTTATCATTGTATTGTTTTATATTTCATTGTATTTTACTGAGTGGGTGCTTGGTGCAGGAGTTGGTGCTCCTTGAGTTGGTGCTCAGAATAGATTAGGGGATCATGCTCCTTGAGTTGGTGCTTAGAATAGATTAGGGTTTGGTGCTCCTTTGGGTAGGTGCCCATAAATTGCTAGGGGTTGGTGCTCCTTGGGTTGGTCCACTAAACATTGTAAAACTGTTATTTCATTGTGAGGATAGATTGGAGCAGTAGATTTCCAACAACATTTCTCAACGAGTTTTTTCCCACATTGGGTTTTCCTCATATATCCAATGTTATGTGATGTGCTCTTGTGTAGTTGCTTGCTAGTGTTTTCATTATCCTACCGATTGCACACATTGTTTGAAATTGTTTATATCACTGATTCACCCCCCCGCCCCCCCTGTCTCAGTGATATCTTGTGTTCTACAATTGGTATCAGATCCTTAGGTTCCCAGTTGGTCAAAGCTTTCGCTAGCTTCGGTAGATTCTGGTTTAAGAATACAATAGCAAGGAATGAATCTTCCTCCTCCAAAGCTCCCGTGTTTGATGGCACCCACTATGCCTTCTCCAACAGAAGAATGGAAACCTATCTGTCCTCCCTAGGTTTCGATGTGTGGATGTCTGTGAAAAATGGGTATACTATCCCTAATGCTCCTCCTACATATCCAGATGCTAAGAAGGAGTATGAAAATAATGCCAAGGCTAAGCATGCTATTCTCAGTGAACTGTTTGATAATGAGTTTGTTAAGGTTATGCATTGCTCATCCGCCAAGGAAACTTGGGATAATTCGAAAAGATTGTTTGAAGGAGATGTCAAGGTCAAGGAGGCTAAACTGCAAACACTAAGAGGTCAACGTGAAGGCTTGAAGATGAAAGATGAAGAAAAGATTGTTGATTATCTTCAAAGAATTGATGAAACGATGAACACTATTAGATGACTTGGAGATGATATAGCAGATGAAGTCATTGTCAAAAAGGTGCTTAGATCTCTCACATCTAAGTACAATACAAAGGTCTCTGCAATAGAAGAAGCCAAGGATCTGAAAACCTTTTCAATGGATGAGTTATTTGGATCCCTAACCGCTTATGAGATGAGAACAATCGGTGAAGGAACTTCAAAGAAAGAGGCTGCTTTCAACTCCATCAAAAAGGGTAAGGAAGGAATTACTCATGGAGAATCTAGAGAAGACTCGAACATAGCTGTAACAAACTTCTTAAGGAATCTTAAAAGAGGATTCAGTAAGTATAAAGGAAAATTATCTCTCAAATGTTTTAACTGTGGTAAAATAGGAAACTTTGCTTCAAAATGTCCTTATGGTGAGAATGTTGGAGAGGAGCAACAAAGCACCAATAGACCCTTGGGTAAGGATAAAAAGAAGAAAGCCTATCGACAAGATAGAAGAAGCTACGAGAAGCAAAACAACCTGTATACTTTTATAGATGATGCCACAGATGAAGAAAGTGCCTCGAAAAATGACTTATGTGAGGATGAAAGAGAAACTAATCTCTTTATGGCACTAGATGAACCGGTTGATGAAGCTAATGAAGATGAAGACATTGAAGTTGAAGTGGACTTGGAAGGTGAGCTCATAAGTGCTCTTGAGGAGTTGAGTAAAACAAGAAGAGAACTCAAAAATGTTAAGTGTTTTGTTGCCGAAGAACAAGATTGTTTGAAGCAATCACTTGGGGAGACCAAGAAAACAATTTCTGATTTGAAACTCCAATTGGATGAAGCTAGAAGGAAAGGTGAAGTTACATCCTTTGATTTGATAAAGAAGGAAAAGGAGCATCAAAATCTGGAAGAAGAAATTGTAAGGCTCATAAAAGAGCTTTAAAAGAGCAAAGTCGAGTTGAAGATGAAGAGCAAGTATGAGGGCAACACTGAAGCCTTGGACAAGATGTTGAGTAATTAGAAGCACTTAAAAGATACCAGAGGTTTAGGATTTGAAGAAGGACAAAGTTCCAATAGCAAAGACAAATCCCGCAAGGAGATACAGTTTACTTCTTGAAGTGAAAATAAAGAAAAACAGACCTTTACAATTAGCAAAGCTACCGAGAAAAAGACCTATGCTGAAGCTATAAGAAATCCGCCTGTGAACCGGAATGCTCAGAACCGGAAGGCTCACACATCATACAAGAATGCAAACTATAAAGGAAATTTCAAGATTGATTAAGAGGGGTTCACTAAAGTCAATAGCATGAGAGGAAAACATCTGATGAGACAAAGGTTTGCTGGTCGAAAGCAATAAGATTGGTATGTACCCAAATTCCATGGTTACTGTTACCAGTGTAATAAGTTTGGTCATAGAATTGCTTATTGTAGTTTAATGCGTAAGCCTCCTACTAGTTTTGAAAGTAGAAATTCATTTGGTGCACTCCGGGAGATGAATGTTATTTGTTATCATTGTAATGAGTTTGGTCATAGGAGTTATGATTGTAGGAAAAGTCAATCGACATCCTACAATAGTTTTTCAAGTTCATGTTTCAATGTCAATGTGAAATGCTATCATTGTCAAAATGTTGGCCACATTGCAAACTCAGGACATTTAAGCAAAAGAAGTCAGTATCGGATTAGAGACTGAAAGCAAAACTAGAGAAGAAAATTGCAGCAAACAAGATGAAGGAAGCCAACCCGGTTTGGGTTGAGAAGGATAAGAATAAAGCAAAATCAAGTCTGATTGTCCATACTGCCTTGCATGCAGAAAGAAGAAATTTATGTGTAGTTGACAGTGGTTGTTCCAATCACATGGCTAAAGACAAAAAGAAGTTCACCAAGTTTGATGATTGGAATGGAGGTTCAGTGAGGTTCGAAGATAATTCTTCTATCAAGATAAAAGGCAAAGGTACTCTGAACATAGATGGCAAACTAAAAACACATGATGTGTATTATGTGGAAGGACTAAAGCATAATTTGCTAAGTGTGAGTCAGATGTGTGATAAAGGATACAAATTCACATTTAACTCTACCGGTTGTCAAATAAGGAAGGATAGTACCGGACAAATTGTTGCAGAAGATAAAAGGACATATGGAAATGTGTATAATCTGAAGGAATGCTTTGAGTCCTAATGCATGATAGGACAATTAGATGAGAGTTGGTTGTGGCACAAAAGATTAGGCCATATAAACTTTGATAATATAGTTAAGGTGAGCAAGAAAGGCTATGTGAGACATATACTACCGATTATCAAACCGACAAGTACTTTTTGTATGAATGTCTAAGAAGCAAGCAGACTAAGGTAACCTTCGAGACCAAAGAACCTAATACCTGAAGAGAGGAAAACAGATTTGAAGGTCAAATGATCAAAACATAACGAAATAAACATGCAGAATGCTAAAATATCATTAAAATACCATTTCACCTTGCTATTTTACCTTCTCCTTCGGATTGAGCTTGATAAAGTGAAGGCGCCCCTTGATAATGCTCCACTTGATGTGCTCCTTTGATTGCTGGATGTGGATGGCTATCCAATGTTGTGCACAAATGGAATGGATTTGAAAAATGATAAGGATGAGATGATCAAATTGCCAAGATGATTTCCTGGGCTCAAAAGGGCAGCATAAACTTACTGGATTTCAAGATGTTTTTGAATGAAGGGATGGAGCCCTATTTTATAAGAAGAGGAGAGGAAAACGGATGGCTAGGATGAATTCGAGATGAAGGGCTAAGATTTACATGTGAACTCACACAAGGTCCAAGAGAGGGTGTGGAGACCAAGAAATATGCCTTAAAGGCATTTCGTATCTCCACGCTCCACAAGATGCATTGGAGGAATTAAAAATTCTCCAAAAAAGGATATCATGGGGATTGGAGGAATAAAAAGGAATTAAAAATTCCTTGGGAGAGGGGATGCCTAGAGGAATGTGTGATTTCGAAAATCTTACATTCACCTAGGAAAAGAGCATTTAAAGCTAGTGGTTAGATGAAAAGGACAAAGAGTTGACTTTGTGGCTAATCATGCTGATTAACCATTAACGACTCATTAGGAGGGGGATTAAAGGAAATGTTAGGTGGGATTAATATTTGTAGGAGAATTTGACTAGGAGAGAGAATGAGGGGAAGATTTGCGAGGATTTGATTTTTTAGAAGAATAAAGAAAGGGATTGGTTTATTAAATAAATCAATCACATGCTATAGTGACAATATTAATTATATTTAATTAATATTGAGAGGAATTTGAATTAACATAATTAATTAATTAATTATGCGAGGAATTAAAAATAATGAAAATAATTATTTTTAAGTGTTTACATTTTGCCGCTCTTTGAAGCAAGATGTGATGACACATTGATTCAAAGAATAATCTTGTTTCGATGCTGATATTGGTTTGATAGGATGCCTCGGCTCTTGATTGATAGATTATGGTATGGTGATGCTCCATTGGGAGATCAATCGAGGTATTTGATCTTTGGAGTTTTGCAAAATTGATATCCCGATATATTTGATTTGATTCGATTGATAAGATCTAGATTCAGTCTGGTTTCAAGAAGAATTCATCCTGTATAAGACAAAAATGATCAAAGTGTCTGGTTTTAGGAAAGATTAATCCTGTATAAAACATGATTGATCACAATATCTGGTTTCAGGAATGATTCATCCTGTATAAGACACGATCGGAGTGTCTGGTTTCAAGAAGGATACATCCTGTATAAGACATGACTGATCACAATGTCTGGTTTCAGGAAGGATTCATCCTGTATAAGACATGATCAGAGTGTCTGGTTTTAGGAAGGATACATCCTGTATAAGACATGACTGATCACAACATCTGGTTTCAGGAAGGATTCATCCTGTATAAGACATGATTGATCACAATGTCTGGTTTCAGGAAGGATTCATCACGTATAAGACATGACTGATCACAAAATCTGGTTTTAGGAAGGATTCATCATGTATAAGACATGACTGATCACAAACATCTAGTTTTAGGAAGGAATCATCCTATATAAGACATGATTGATCACAACGTCTGGTTTCAGGAAGGATTCGTCCTGTATAAGACATGATCGGAGTGTCTGGTTTCAGGAAGGATACATCCTGTATAAGACATGACTGATCACAACGTCTGGTTTTAGGAAGGATTCATCCTGTATAAGACATGGTCAGATCACAATGTCTGGTTTCATGAAGGATTCATCCTGTATAAGACATGATTGATCACAACATCTGGTTTCAAGAAGGATTCATCCTGTATAAGACATGATCAGAGCGTCTGGTTTCAGGAAGGATACATCCTGTATAAGACATGACTGATCACAATGTTTGGTTTCAGGAAGGATTCTTCCTGTGTAAGACATGGTTAGAATCATAATTAATTATGTGAGACAAAAAAAATAGAGGAAGAAAAATTAGGGTGGAAGGGATAGATGAGGAAGAAATATGAAGCAGTCGTGAGGTATTTGGAAAGAAGAATACGAGATGCGAGACCGCGGAGGAAAATGGGGGCAATTGAGAACTCCATGGGATTATTGAGTTTATGATTTGATGGAATGATGGTGAGATTTTGTGCACAACAAATGTGGAGAGCCAACCTAGTTTGATGTTGCCCTGAGTGACTTGCACCACTGATTATAGAAATCAGTATGCCATGAGAAACGTAGGGCATGGACTGACTCTGTAGACAAATGGGAATTTTTTGCACACAACAATGCAAGTGTTAAGAAACATTAATATAAAGTTGCGGGTTCATGCAAGGAAACCCTCAAACACATCGATACCTCTTGTACATGAGAAGGTAAGTGTTGATAAACACTAGTACCAGGTCACCAATTTATACAAGAAGGATCCAAAACATGCCATGCTATGAGATATGCCTCAGTATGCACCTATCATAACGTACTTGGATATGGAAGAACCCAGGCAGTTGTAAATAGTGGCAGTCGTAGGGCAAAAGATGTAAGCCTATATGAAAAGATCTAACAAATGATACCTTTTGCCAAGAGTAGAACTAGGATGGAGGATTAGGTTTCTAGGTGAGGGAAGGAGTCATCCCTAGGGCAAATCTATATTGGGGAGCGGGAAATCATCTTTAGGACAAGCTATATTTAGATCTCGGAAATTTGTGCAGATGCGGATGCCCTCAACAGGTTTGCCGACAGGTACAAATGTTTTGGGAAGGAGGATTAACTCCTTGGATGGTTATGACATTGATATGATTGTCTGCAGGTTCAATCAATGTCACCTACTAAAAAATCAAAACCAGTTATGTGATTAGCGTAGTCATAACCCATTGCATTAGATGATGAGCCTTTTCCTTTATCATGCTTCGAGAAGGGTTCCTGGTACATTTTGAGTTTGTCATTATTATTACCAGGTTTTGTATTTGCTATCTCAATCTCACCTCTATTAATGAGATCTTGTATGTAGATCTTCAGTTTCATTCACTTTCATGTATCATGTCCCTTGATACAATGGTATTCACAATACTCATTTTCATTATAACATCTTGGTTTAGGTTGATTGGGGTCAAATGGGCGAGTAATTGGAAAAACCACTACACCTGCTTGGACAAGTTTTTGAAATACCACTTCAATAGGCTCAGCCAGAGGAGTGAAATCTCTTGGAGTCCTATTATTCGATCGGGGTGGTCGTCCTTGGATTGAGACATTGTTGTGAGGTTTTTGGGATTGATTTTGGTTGTTGAATTGATGATTGTTGGTGGTAGATTTTGGGGGAGCGACCACGGTTTGGACCCGCTTTGCATCAGTTACACCATCATTGACCACATTTTTGTTTTTCGACCAGAATTTTGGCTTGTCGTTATAATAAGAGGAAGAACTTTGTGTTGATTTCTGGTAATGTTTCAAGGTTCCTTCCTCCAACAAGACACGTTCGAGGGCGAGACCTTTATCTGTCAATTTTTGGAAGGATTTGATACATTGAGATATTAAAGGTCTTGAAAGTTCAGGCACCAAGTTCTTTTGGAATAGCTCAATTTGATGTTGTTCTGGCATGTCCCACTGAAATTTCTTGATAAGATATCGCCATCTTTGTAGGAAATTGGTGAAGGTTTCTCCGGGCCTTTGTTTTGTATTACATAAGTCCATCATAGATACATCATTACCCATGTTGTATGCATAGTGGGCCATAAATTTTTCTGCCAAGTCTGGAAAAGAGACAATGGAACCTCGTGGTAAAGATGAGAACCATGTCAAGGTGTCTCCTATGAGACTCTTAGGAAAGAGTCTGCGAAGATAAAGGTCACTATAGGAGACTTCTTGGCATAAGATGTGGAATTCTCGGACATGGTTGTGAGGATCTCCTTTGCCTTCATACTTGGTGAATTTAGGGATCTCAAATCCTGGGGGATATGGTGCAACTAATATAGACGGGTCGTAAGGACAAGGGCAAAACTCTTCGAACGAGTACGTTTTCCTTTTATTAGTCCTTTGTTTCATGTCCTTGATGAGGTCTTGTTGTGGACTTTGATATTGATGAATTGTACTTGCCCCAAGAATTGGATGAACCAAATAAGGTGCACCACCACCAATATATTGATATGATGAGGAGGTGGGAATGTGGGATGTGATGACCGATGTCGCCGGGGTTTGAGGGACAGTTGGTTGCGGTCCGTCAACTGTTGTGACAGGATTGAATATGACCCGGATAAAATTTGCGACATTGTTGGGAGGAAGGGAAGTTTGTGGAATATAAATTTGTGGTTGAATAGAAGGAGGTGGTATAGAAGTTTGTTGGAGAATGGATGAGATCGGATTTGATAGTGGTATGGATGGTAAGGAGGAAGAAGGTGGGATGGAGACCACAGTGGGAGGTACAATGGGTGGCATTAATTGAGCCTGGATGATTGATGGGGCTGCAATTGATTGAGTTTGAATAGTAGGTGCAGCATTTTGTGTGGGAGCGAGATCTCCTTGTGGTTGTTGGGTGATAGCGGATCTATTAAATTTAGGCGGAAGTTGAGCTCCATGTTCAAGAAAAGTTTTTAGAAGTGCAGTAGGATTGTGTTTAATAAACTTTTCCATCATCTCTTGGTTATAAGAATCCGCTAGGAAAGTTTGCACTTCCGGACAAAGTTCATCTTGGTTAACGATGTCAAGATTTTGACTTTGATCTTGATCGCTAGGTTGCCCACTTTGTGTATGATCTTGCGTGGGATCTTCATATAGGACATAAATGTCCGGCATGCCATATTGTTGTTCAACCATCTTTTTCTTTCGGGATCGAGTTGCGACCATACACGATATTTGTGATGAAAAGACTTAGGAAAAATGTGATGAAAGAACTTAGAAAATTTGTGATGAAAGGATTTAAGAATTTTGTGATGAAAGGATTTGAGAAATTTGTGATGAAAGGATTTGAGAAATTTCAGGATGAAAAGACTTGAGAAATTTGTGATGAAAGGACTTGAGAAATTTGTGATGAAAGGATTTAAGAAAATTGAGGATGAAAGGATTTAAAAAATTTGAGGATGATTGATGAAGAAGGTATGGTAGTGATGGTTTAGAAGAAACTTGATAACTAGGTTGTCTTTGACATAAATACGACTTAATGGAGGATTGATTTGAATGACAAATTGTATGAAGGGATATGACCACCCTGATTTGGACGATAATAGGTGTTTCAAAGGACAAACTTGAATGTTGTCACAGATGACAGACTCTTAGCTTCTCTCTTAGGCTTATGAAAAATGGGACAGACATAGTTTTGACGCAATTTCGGACTTTGTGTGGGTAATGACTTGGACAATTGTTTGTGTCTTGACAAATGTTTTTGCAAAGTGTTTGGGGATAGTGATGTGTTTTTAGTCTACTCTTGGCAAGTATGTATAAAACAAAGCAAATACAGTGATCAAATGCATATTATATCAGAGACACTCATGCTCATATACAACATTCTTAAGGCTGGCAAGGACAATAGTCATTGAATCCCAATTGGTTTCCCATCTACGCTTACCCAGAGCAGACACTTAGATGCTTGACCCCACTGGCTCCCCTCCATGACACTCACTTCTCGGGGCTACCAAGCATCAATTCCCATGAAAACTCCTCATGGCGAACTTTGTGTCTCTACTAAGGGTTGTAAGAATGTGGGCCGCTTCAGAGGTCCGACCTCCTACACCAATGACTAGAAGGTTTTTGGCCACTATGAACAAGGTGTTTAGTAAGTCTTCCCGTTAGGAGCTACCCTTTGAAGTTGCGCAAGCGCAATTGAGGCCTATAGCCTAACGAAGCACCAAGAACTTAGTAGTCACGCAAGCATGATTGAGATCTCTAGGATCCTACTAAGCACCCAATGTGAGAGTGAACTCTCATATAACCCCAACCATTAACCCTTTCGTAGTCGATGGCTTATTTATTATAGTGAGTTGGGAACCCCAGGTCTGGGTGTATTCACTTGGGTCGTTCCCCTCTTACCTTCTCAAATAGCAGGTTGGGAGGGCAGACCTGCTAGAGGTAAACACACAATTAAACAAGAAAATGTTGGAGGGTCTGGATTTCTGATCGTCTAGTAAGACGAGAGCATACTTTCCTACCTTTACGCTTTTCTTAAAGACACATAAGACAATGGTTCATTCCATTTTAATTAATATCTAGGAGCCTAATTTAAATAAATGCATAATATTTGGTTGAATCAGCTAGGCAACCTGCAAAACCACTTGATTAGTAGTTTGAAAAATGGAGTCTTCAAAAAACGTCTTGCAAAACAACTTGATTAGTAGTTTGGAAAAATAGAGTCTTCAACAAGCGTCCTGCAAAAAACAACAAAATGACAAAAATATTTTATTTTTTTTTATTTTTTGGGAATGAATAGAAAAACATGAATAAAAACTTTTTTACTAATGACAAATGTGGATTTGAAGAAAGCTTTGATGGGTAAATGGGGTTTGACTAGGTTTTTGCCACTTTCCAAAGGATAGGCAAGCGAAAAATGGGGATTTTGGAGGAGAGATGAAGGAATGAGAAAATTTGTCAATGAGGGGCAAAGAAGTAAAAGTTGAAGATGGATAATATGGGAAAAATTTGGAGGTGATTGGATAAAAAGAGGAAAAAGTTATGGTAAACCCTAAAAATAGAGAAATATGGGATTTAGGCTTCAAAAAGTGGATTTTTGGGATAAAGCCCCCAAGGAAGAAAATGTGGAAAATGGCAATGCGGAGAATCCAGTGGAGTTTGGAGGAAAATGGAGTCAAGATAAGGAAGATATGGTGAATTTTTTTATTTTTATTTTTTTTAAAAATTTTTAAACCTTAGATTTAACAGAGCAGACATGAACCCTAGATTTAATAGAGCAGAAACCCTAAATTTAACAAAATAAAAAAGAAATGTCAAAGGTTTGGATTTCTGATTGTCTAGATAGACAAGAGCATAATCTCCTACTTTCACACTTTCTTGTGGTCAGATAGATTATCTTTAAACAGAGCAGATAACAGGAAATGAAAAAATAAATAAAAGAAATGCAGATTACAGTTAGCGCCTAAAAATTTTAGACAGATTAACAGAGCAGACAGTAGCACTAAATAGATAGAAAAGTGTCAAAGGTTTGGATTTCTGATTGTCTAGATAGTGTCTAAATAGACAAGAGCATACTCTCCTATTTTCACACTTTCCTGTGGTCAGAGCATACAGTCGCGCTAAACAAAATAGAAAAGTGAAAGGTCTAAATTTCTGATTGTCTATATAGACAAGAGCATACTCTCCTACTTTTACATAGATTATAATTAAACAGAGCAGATAACAGAGTAAATAACAGATCAGCTAACAGGAATTCAAATTCTCATAAAAATGCTCGCGCTAATTGCAGAGCTATCGTGTTGAAACAGAAACAGAAACAGAAACAGAAAAAGAACAGAAACAAAAACGAAACAGAAACAGAAAAAAAGCTGTTGCGCAGAAATACAGAGCCGCTATCCTGGAACCTGCAAAAAAGATTTATTTATTTATTTATTTATTTTTTCTTTGCAGTCGTGCTATTCTGGAATCTGCGTCTCACAACTCACAAAAACCTAACAAAAAAACATTAGTTCTTAGGGACGTGGGTCCCACCGGGCGTGCCAAAATGAAAAGGGGAAAACAGATTTGAAGGTCAAATGATCAAAACATAACGAAATAAACATGCATAATGCTAAAATATCATTAAAAGACCATTTCACCTTGCTATTTTACCTTCTCCTTCGGATTGAGCTTGATAAAGTGAAGGCGCCCCTTAATAATGCTCCACTTGATGTGCTCCTTTGATTGCTGGATGTGGATGGCTCTTCAATGTTGTGCACAAATGGAATGGATTTGAAAAATGATAAGGATGAGATGATCAAGTTGCGAAGATGATTTTCTGGGCTCAAAAGGGCACCATAAACTTACTGAATTTCAAGATGTTTTTGAATGAAGGGATGAAGCCCTATTTTATAGGAAGAGGAGAGGAAAACGAATGGCTAGGATGAATTTGAGATGAAGGGCTAAGATTTACATGTGAGCTCACATAAGGTCCAAGAGAGGGTGTGGAGACCAAGAAATATGTCTGAAAGACATTTCGTATCTCCACGCTCTACGAGATGCATTGGAGGAATTAAAAATTCTCCAAAAAAAGGATATCATGGGGATTGGAGGAATAAAAAGGAATTAAAAATTCCTTGGGAGAGGGGATGCCTAAAAGAATGTGTGATTTCGAAAATCTTACATTCACCTAGGAAAAGAGCATTTAAAGCTAGTGGTTAGATGAAAAGGACAAAGAGTTGACTTTGTGGCTAATCATGCTGATTAACCATTAACGACTCATTAGGAGGGGGATTAGAGGAAATGTTAGGTGGGATTAATATTTGTAGGAGAATTTGACTAGGAGAGAGAATGAGTGGAGGGAATAAAAAATTAGAAGAATAATGTTAAGTGAGTTTAGGGAGTTTCTAGAAGAATTTATTAGGTTAATGATGAATTAAGAAGATGATTTGTAGAAATCATGTAGGTTAACTAATTAATTGAAATTAATTAGCTAAGAGGAAGATTTGTGAGAATTTGATTTTTTAGAAGAATAAAGAAAATGATTTATTAAATAAATGAATCACATGCTATAGTGACAATATTAATTATATTTAATTAATATTGAGAGGAATTTGAATTAACATAATTAATTAATTAATTATGCGAGGAATTAAAAATAATTAAAATAATTATTTTTAAGTGTCTACAATACCTCAAGGCCCTTAGAATTTGTGCATACAGATTTGTGTGGTCCAACCAGGACAAGAGCTTTAGCTGGTGAAAGATGCTTGATATTGTTCATTGATGATTTTTCAAGAATGACATGGGTCACTTTCCTACATGACAAATCACAAGCATATGAGAGGTTCAAAATATTTCAGAAGATGGTTGAGAGGGAAAGTGGATGCAAGCTGAAGTGTTTGAGATCGGACCAGGGTGGTGAGTTCACATCAAATGAGTTTGTAGACTAATGTGATAGACATGGAATCAGAAAACAATATTTGGCCCCAAGAACACCGCAACAAAATGGTGTTGTAGGAAGGAAAAACCAGACTGTCAAGGAGATGGCGAGAACTATGTTGAATGAAGCAAACATACAGGATATGTACTGGAAGGAAGTTGTTCATACTGCTGTATATACACTAAATCGGATTTAGTTGGGAACAAATAGCAGAGTACATATAGATTGATTGACGGTATAAACTTGAGGTTATATTGCACAGAGTATTGGAAGTGTATCTAAGAGAAGGTGCAAAGAAGAGAGATTGTGTGCATGTGCATAACATAATGAGTGAGTGTGTGCATAACATAGAGAGAGCAACACAAAAAGTTATAACACATAGAGAGATCAAGTGTAGAGAAAGAGGGTGCAAAAAAGAGATAACCGAGAGCCTGGACATAAAGAATAGGAACAAAGAACAAAAAGGAATATCATAAAAACATTGTTGTTGAAGACAAAGAGGAAATATTTGCAAACAAAGAGCCTATATGAAGACACGACAAGGAGTTTATTTTAAGTAGTAGGGGAAAAGATCAAAAGTGCCAAACTATAAAGGCAAAGATCAAGTGCAAAGCTATTCAGAGGTTACAAAACATCATTTGTAACAAGGTACTTTAACTGTATTTGAAATTTATCTTCATTGTATATCACTTGAGTGGGTGCTCAGATTAGGGGTTGGTGCCCATAAATTTAGGGGTTGGTGCCAATAAACTTGTAATCAAACATTTTTCATTATGAGGTTGGATTAGAGCAGTAGTCTCTAACAACATTTCTCACCAAGGTTTTTTCCACATTGGGTTTTCCTCGTACATTTGGTGTTATGTGTATGCTTATATAGTGCACGTGTGTTTAACTTTTCATTCATTGATATTTTTGCTCCCTAACTCAACTATTTTTATTGTTTAAGGATCTAATTTTAACTACCATAGATTCACCTCCCACCTCTCTGTGGTCTATTTGTGTTCTTTCAATATATTTTTATATGTATGTATTCATCTTATCGAAGGAACCATTAAGATTTAAATCTAAAGATCATAATCATTTGCTCGATTGGTTTATATTATACTTTGTTTTAATAAAAGAAACATAATCCATGGCAAATATGAGATAGCCTTAACTACTAATGGAACCAAACCCTACTCATCTCAATAAGTCTTAAACTTACAGATTAGGGTTACCAGATGACATTAGGTCCTTCTTCTGTTACCTCCGATTCTTGATGATACTTTCCCTCCCTTCTTAGAGGATGACAACTTCTTGCATCTACTAGGTCAAAATCACGTAGTTAGTTTGAAATCTTAGCATAACACTAACATTTGCATATATTGATATAAAAATTTACTCATATGTCATAATGATTAAAACCAAATCATTAACATGTGCATTGTGAATTACCATTCATCAATATTAAGCAACAAGTATCAGTGTATAGAACATCATAAAAATATTTAGGGAACAAGTGGGATGCAACGCATACATGTATATGTATATACACATATGTGTACATGTATACACACACGTGTGTATGCGTACACACACATATTCGAATAGGAGCTCCTAGAAACTTAGGCCACCTAAGAAATACAAAGGTTAGAAAATAAGAGGATGAATTGAAGATATAGATAACTCAAGATGAGGTAGATATAGGCCTTAAGGTTTATATATGTATACACACACACACACACATATACATACTATACACACACACACATGTATATGTATATTCATATATATATATATGTGTGTGTATATATATACATATACATGTTTGTGTGTGTATACATAAATGTGTATATATGTGTGTGTGTGTGCACATATATGTATATGTCTATATGTGTACATATGTACATATACATATAATTGCACATCCCACCAACGTTCTCTCCCTTCTTTCACAAACATAGAGATAGAGACACACATATATACGTAATTGCACATCTTGCCCACTTTCCCTCGTTTCTTTCACAGACATAGAAACACGCACACGCGCACATACACACATTGTGATATAACAACATGATTGGACACCGACCTTACAAAATTGGTTGCTTGCCTTGAAATGCCATGAAAATTGGAAACCCATTTGACAATATAACAACCATGACCAAGCAAACCTTACAAATTGGATACCTACCTTTAAATGCCATGAAAATTGGAAACCCATTTGACAATATAACAACCATGACCAAGCAAACCTTACAAATTGGATACCTACCTTTAAATGCCATGAAAATTGGAAACCCATTTGATAGTATTTACTTAAAACCACAAAGTATTACTTTTTTGCCATAGTTTTGGTGTGTTTATGAACACATTCTTTATTAGTGTTCATAAACACCACATACGCAAGTGTGAGAATTGGCAAAGAAAGGAGACTAGAGTTGAAGAGCCTTCGAGAAAAGTTTAGAGACTACAAAAGGAAAAGAGAAAAACTAAAAAAACTACATATGTAAGCTTTTGGCAGCCTTAGGGAGGAGTAGTTCTTCACCTGGGTTAAATGGCACCAAAACCTCCAAGCAATCTCTTCTAGTGGCTGCAAAAACTTGCAAGCAACCCCTCCTATTCGCTACCAAAACTTGCAAGCAATTGTCAAACGAAAGTAACTTGCATCAAAGACAAATGTTTTTTGGAAATAAATGGCAAAGAATTTATAGCATAGCAACGGTTACCTTAAGTAGCAACCAAAATACGAGGATGCTGAGAATGTTGGCATGGCAAGCAGGTGTTATAGAATATGTCCAGGTCTCCATGTGCGCGAGCATCTTGCCATGCAATAAACGATGGTTTACGGTCCTTAGGCAACCCACTTCTAGTTGCTAAAGTGACGAATAGTCTAAAACAAGTGCGAAAGAAAGGAGGGAAAGTTGGCGTGTTTATTGATGAAATGAACCATTAAGTGGTTCTTCTGTTGGATATTGAGTGGCAAATAGGTTGATGAAATACAAGGGGGCGCATAGTAAATTCCCCTTGCTGGATGGCTTTTAGAGGACGATGCAACATTAATGCAGCTTGTCCTCTGCAGAGGGTGGCAGATTGCTTGCATGCCACACAAACGATACAATCTGGATGCCTGCCTTGACATGCCACTTCTCTCGGTTGACATGCACAATGACTTGTCGACCCAAAAATGGGCCCTTTTTTGACACATTGGATCGATTGAGTCATTACATGTGACAAATCGTGTCTAAGGAGATTGAATTTTTTTTTCCCAAATTCGCAACTAGTTTGACTATGCAATTACAGTCTACATAATGATCCGAACATAATGACCCGAACATAAGATGCCCCACTTTTGACCCCTCTCCCCTAGTATGCTTTGTTGTTATACATACGCTTTGTCGCATAGATTTTTGTTAGTCTGATAGACGTTAAAATTTATTCTTCTTCTACTACCCACCAGCCCTAATTTTAACAAACGACACCTAAATCACCAACCAATCACACTTTTCACGTGTGCTACGTCTGCACGGAGCACGTTTAACAGCCCGTGGAAAAAGTCTCATTGCTAAGCAAAAACAATCTCCAATTTTATCTGTTCGAACCTACTCCACACAGCCATGTGACCACATTCTAATTAAGCACTTATGTAATCGTCTTCGAGTGACCGGCTTCAATTATAATTTATAGGGGCCCCATCGGGACCCGAGGGCTTCGATTAGCCACCAAACTAACTAATCAAATAACCTGGGAAGCCACAGACACTTGTGTCAGACGACTTCTTACATATCCAACAGTTCGCCGCCGGCTACCGGAAGTCGTCTCCGGAGTTCTAGAAGAACTGGCAGCAGGCACTTAATTCATGGGTTTCTGGATGCTTCCACGAGTCCCGACTAACCTGCCTTGATGTGTCCCATAGAAAGCTTGCGACCGTGCGATAAAGTTGGAGGCGCTGTTGAGCTTTCCGACGCCGGTGACGAGGGGTGGATTTCTGAGCCTTCTCGTCTTGTACGCAGACGAGATTTCTAGAGAGATCGAATCCTCGGAGCTCAGAGATAGTCAATTGTGTTTTAGAGGTTTATATTCGAGTACTTCGCGTAGCCTCGTGCCTGCATCTTCATTCATTGATTCACTCCAGGTTTTGATCGCCTTCTTTACACTTTGTACTCTAACTAGGCTTTTTTGACCCCGCAATGTCATAAGAATTAATCTTTTTTTGGAGAAAGGTTTCTGATTTGGAAAACGCAGTCTATTTGAATGTGGATTTTCGAAATATGGCGGAAGACGTTTTTGTTTTTCTGTTTCTCAAGAGCGCCGGGCTAACGAGAGTATTTTTGATATCTCTCATTCATTGTATTGAGGCGTTCCTTGATGCAGATGGATTGAAAAGAGTTATTTAAAGAAAACACAAACAAATAAATCGTAAACCAGCTGTAAAACTGTTTTGGCTGCACTTAGTTTTTTAATTCCAAGAGAAATGATAAATTGAGCTAAAAGTTTAATATTTGTAAATTCTGGTCTTTGTATTTCATTCTCACTGATAAGATATTCCTTTGCGGGGTAATTTTCGATTTCTACGGGGACTGTAGCTGGCCTCCTTATCTGTTGTGTTAAGACCAGAGTGGATGACCTTTTTACCTCAATACGAAATCCCTGACGATGTACCACTTAAACTCATCCTATTCGAGTGTTGGAACTGAATTGATTGTCGCCCTTGGATTTCTTTTCAATGCTCGTACTTTGCTAGTTTAGTGGGTTGTCAACTACTTTTTCCTTTCCAAATTTGTAAAGGTATGGTGGTTTTTCTGTGAGAAATATATATAAGCTTTAGGGCGAATTTTCAAAATTTATGGTTGTGTCTTTGTTATTGGCAGGTGGCGCAGCCGTCAAGAGACTGTAATTCGAAATGTGATAGTCTAGAGTCTATCTAACCGGTGAATGATTGGCCGGGAGTCCATATCAAGCATCCAATTGAGATTCCTCGCCAGCAGATGATCAATTTAAGGTGTTTGTCTCACTGTGAATCGATTGAAGAGTTGTTATGGATCTTAGGTTTATACCATAGGAACGAGGTACATGCTATTTGGAGGCCATATGCTAACGGATTGCTTTTTTACCTTAACAATCAAGATTGGGGTTATAGCTAACAGCTGGTGAAGGTTGCAAGGAAGTTCTGAATATAGGAATGGAGGACTCCAAAGAGGATTGCTTTTATTCTATTTTGGGTTTACAGAAAGACTGTTCCGCGTCTGACGTTCGCTGTGCTTACAGAAAATTGGCTATGGTATGGCTAGCGTGATGTGCTTTCTGAAAATTTCCTCAAATGATTATAATTTATGGTTATAGTATAGATTTCTATATGTTGAATTTGGATTGCATGACAGAAATGGCATCCAGATAAATGTAGTACGAATGAGTCTGCGGGAGCAGATTCTAGCAAAGCATCAGAGAATGCAAAAACACGATTTCAGGCTATTCAGGAAGCATATTCAGGTAATACTTTTGATTCACTGCTTAAGAAACTAAGTATTGTGGCGGAAAAAGCCCTAATTAGTGTCTTCAATTTTTTAATCGTTCTTCTGTTGTTTCACAAGTATCAGTAGTTATTTTCTTGAAAATTTGTCAGGTGTAATTGTAAGAGCTGTAGTAAGAACTTAAACCAAAATTATAAAGAATTCCTTTGTGATAAGTGAAAGTGAAAATATGCAGGATTGTAACTGGTTCCCCTGTTAAGGTAAGCTAGGTTCTTTTGGAACAATGTGATCTATTATGCTTGCTGTGCATTACTTTTGCAAATTTTACTTTTACAAATGCTATTGAAATTTAAAGCCTAATCTTACATCATTAGGGTCGATAACTTTAAAGCCTATACTTCATATTTGGCAAATTTAAACCCTAACTTTCTAACAAGCCTAATCCTAAAAATAACTCATTATTTTAAAGAAAGAAAAAAACTAAAAAAGCTCTTATGGACTTGTGTCTTTTGTGTGACCTAATTGAATGAGAATGAAATAGATATTAGCAGAAGAATGAGTGCCCTCAAGTTTGCCTTAATGTGATGTCCCTACCCGTGGGAGATGTGCCCCAAGAACCACATGTGTGCCCTCAAGTTTGCCTTAATGTGATGTCCCTACCCGTGGGAGATGTGCCCCAAGAACCACATGTCTGCAGAGGGTTGTCGTAAATCCTTGAACGCTTGGGTGGAATGCCTATGAGGCCTCAACTCTGCTACCACTAAGGATCAATCGCTACACCGAAAGACCGGCCTGGTGGTGAGGGCAGCACTGACAGGCATTAAGGGTGGCCCCACAGGCATTCCACCTGAGTTTTCAAGGATTTACAACAACCCCATACAAACACGTGGCTGTCAGGGCACATCTCCCATGTGCAGTGACATCACAAGGAGAGCTTGCCCTATGTTCAACGTTGCAACAACCAAAATCTTCATGGCTCCATGGGATAGTCCATTCCTATCCTGCCCTTGGTTTTCAAAAATTGGCATACATTGATGTAGCACTATGAACCATGGTGGACAAGCCATCACCAAATGCCAAGGAGGAGTTGGAATAGAGACTTCTTGAGAAGATTCAACACATGCAATAGTTGGTTCATGAGATCTTGTAGAGGACCAAAGAAAAGTAGAAATAGTGACATGATCGACATCGACTCGCTCATTAGTCCTATGTGGAAGACAGGGAATGGTTGTATGTTCATAGAGAAAAGCTTTAGAACCCTAATAGGAAACTCAAATATTTGCAATATGGTTCATACACCATCTCCATGGTGTGTGATAATGCATTTGAACTTACCATTCTATCCTAGGTTGCATTTAGTGTTCAACAAAGAATTACTTTGGCCATACTTTCTGCTATTGGTGGAACTCTAGATGTTGTTTAATAATTGGAGAGCACAAAATTGAACCTTAGCATTGCCACTCGAGATATCTTAAGTATAATATTTTTGTTTTCTAATTATTTTGTAAAAACAAATTGAAACAGCATTCTGGAGTCAACTATATTGATGATCTATAAACAATAAACAACTATTGTTTGTCTTTGCCACGGCACTACGGAAATGAAAGCATCAACAATCCTGAATTTTACTGGTTAGAATAAAGTCACTGAATTTTCTGATGAAGCTAGCACCAAAGAATATGTCCAATCCAATGATGAAATTGTAACCACAATATGCTGATATAAATATATTTCTGATCTAAACAGTATTACTAAAGATGCGACCAGTCAGCAATACTGTGAAATCCTTGGGTTTAAAGTAGCTACAGCACTTAATTTGATCTTCAAGATTGGGTCAGCTCATTCATAGATAACCAGTTAGATCGAACTATTCATATTCAGGAGTACTAAACTGATATAAGAAACTCATACAATGTTCAGATAGATACTGTGGTCAGTAAACTTAGAGTAACTCCTCAGACGATAAACTCACTCACATGTAAACTGCAACTTGCATGCCCCTGCTGCTGATCTGAATGATATTTCATGAGCTAGTGCATGTGCTGTGGTGCTGGGGCCTGCCAACTTTCTTCATGGGACCTCTTTAGCAATTGTAACCCTCAGCTGCCTGGATAATGAACTGTGTGTGTCTGGGAGTGATCTGGTCGCCCTTATCATGCTGGTAATTTTGTTGGTGATGCAGAAATCTTGATCTTCCAGGGCTGGTAATGGGATAGGCAGTGCCCTAGCTGCTGTGTTGTTTGCAAACAAAACTGCTGCTGCTTCCAGTCTGTGGGAAGAGGTCTGAGAGTTTGAATCTCCAGTTCTGGTTTTAGACAACCCTCCCTTGTATGGTGCCACAAAATAGTGATGTCCCTGCATTCATGTATGCTGTTCAAACTTTATACTGCCCTGAGACAAGCTATAAACTCAGTAAATTCACAACATTTATCAAGAATGGAGATTAATGAGAGGATGGGAGTTTCGTCATACCTCTGCAATTCACCACGAAGGGTTTTCGTCCTTATTGGCAATTTGTCTTGAAGATTCAAGTACAATTATTTTTTCTGATAATTTCCAGACGTGTGTTTTGAATGTCAAAAGAACTTTTTATTTATATCTGATCGCCCATCCAAAAGACAGGTCAGTCTCCAACATTGAAAAAGAATTGGCACCCAAAAAAATTCAAAAATAAGTCAGCCTCAAAAGAGCTTATTATTATTAAAATAATTAATTTATTATTATAATATATATTTTATTATTATAACAGTGTTATAAAAACACTTGTATTAATTAAAATAGAATATTACTGGAGTATAGTGGTGCAGGGGACATGACATCACTCCAATCCTCGTGGATTAGATCTTTGATGCATTGGTTAACTGTTAAGGAGACGTGTAATGTCCCCTAATGGGGTTTCCTTCATTTAATCCTGAGACAACAATTCCAACTTAAGGTGAGAATTGTAATACAAAATTTACCCAAACTGATGACATTTTATTATGATATTTAACTTAAAATTTTAAGAATAGTCCGGAAGATAGAACTTATCTTCCCAATTAATGCTATCATTTCTCTTCTTCTATATTTGCCCAATGTCTTTCCTTTATATTGCTTATAGCGATCAAACCAAGTTGCTGTTTTTGATTTAAAATCTGGAAGCATGCGATAGACTCCTCAATGTTGTTTATAGTTGTTTCCGACATGACAATATGAATTTGCTGAAGTCTGTTGTCTGTCAGTTTACATCAATGATGTAGTTTGCTGTGTCTGATTTGTCTTTAGAAATGTGCAACGATGGTGGTGTTATTCCTGGTTACTATCTATAATTATATGCTCCGAATTTATGCCTAAGGTGAGTGATCAACTGAGTGATCCAATAAGGACCCATAGAAATAAGAAACAATCGATGATCCCCTGAATTGATGTTTGAAACTCCTTTTATGCCTTTATTTTCCTAAAGGTTATGTCTTTTGGAATAGCCATTCCTTGAAGAGTCATGTCTTGTCCTTTAATGATCATTGTTTGTTAACGTAGGAAGTTGTCTTGATAATTAATGACATCGCACCACTTCATTATGCTAACCGATATTGCTTATCCTCATGTTGATCACCTAATCGGTTGGCCATCTATATGACTTGGTGCATGTTGATAACTAATCACTATTGTATCTTCTTATAATCAATGTTCCTTCTATCTTCTCCACTTAGGCATCCCCTTTTATAAATGAATTTGATATCCCTTGCATATCTTACAAAGTTGAATGGTAAATCTTCTGGATGTTAGAAGACATGTCTCTTTATATACTTGAATAGATCACTTTATTTATTCAAATCGCACTTCCTCTAATTAAGCAACCATGTAATCTCCTTAGTTTCGATTCCAATATTTGTTTGACTTCTTTTAATAACTCTTAATCACAGAGTTCGGGGATCGTGTATTTTCCATTTGTAATGTATGTTAATTTCTTTTAAATTGTTTATTTTATATTTAAAGTCCACTTATTACTAAGAGCGCTACCACTTTCACCATATGGATACTGCCTTATGAAGTTGCTTCTTTAATTATACAGACCGCTGCATCAACATGTTATAATCGTTGTTTACAGTATGTCGCTGTGCATTGTCTTTTATTTCTGTTTGCCACTACTTGTTTCATAGAAATATGATCGACGCTTATAATGATCTCTATTATTGTTCCTTTTATTAGATCACTCATAAACAAACCCAATGTTACTTCATATTATATTCTTCTTTAAACACAATCGCTCCTGTCCAAATAATGGTCGCTGCTTTTCCTAATTGATCGCTGTAATCAAAGGAAGATCATTGTTATTAGAGGGAGATTACTGCCATAAGGGAGATCGCTATCATTTGCAACTTGCAACTCTTAGTTGCACTTTTTTGACTTAAAGTTTATTTTAATTATTTAAATCACTAATCTAAATGATCCTTTAATTGTTGCTCTAACACATTGCTGACTTAGAAGTCTTTAATTATAAATCAATTCTTAAACATGACTCTTCTCCTTGATTGCTACCATCTCGTTGTAGGATAATTGCTTCTTTTAACAAATGAAAATTCTCTCAATAGACCCGCAGGACATATAAATGGTATTCCTTCCTTTTATAATCCGCTTCCATACCGTTAGATGATTATAAATGCTGCTGATTAATACATGCTTTCTAAGTTCCGCCCCCTTTTACTTCTGCTTTATATTCATCATTAATAGTCTTGATCATTTTTAATACATTGTCATCAAACCATTTGGTTTCAATTGCATCAACTTCATTATAAAGATAATACAAGGAGCTTTCTTAATATCAACAATATTTGATGAGGTTCAGTTTGGGGGACATCACAAGATGAATCAACAAAATCTACTCTATTTGGTGGTGTAGGTAGGGCATTTTCTGTATCAAGGCAAGTGGTTTTCTAAGAATCAATCTCATAAAAAATTCCCTCATCTAGTACAGAAACTAGGAGGAATTGGACAAATCACTTCTAAAGAAGGGTCTAGAAAACATCTAAAGTTATTCAATTGACAGTTTTGTGCAGATTTATGAAGATTTCTAAAAGCCTATTTTTTGTTTTTGTATTTTGCATTTTGCATTTTTATAAAAACTCAGATTTATTAATTCATGATCTAAGCTTTCTAATACATGTGCAGATTTCAAATCTCCAGGAATGGGCTGTATGAGTTATGACTCCGATGAGTAGGGATATCAAAATTAACTTGAATATTTAAAAAGGTTTTCTAATAAGTCTGTCCTTATTTGGATGTTCATTTCAACTTTTAAGTAGATGGGTTTCTGCCAAATGCAGTAGCTCTTTGGTTCTCACTATGAAACTTAACTATTTTTAGTAATTTTTCAATTTCTTAAATAGGCAAGGTATATTATGACTGGATTCAAGACATGTAATCATAGTAGAGGGCATACGGCTTTCCCATGGAGTTTGTCTGTTTTGTATAAGCTCTCAATTAAAATAAGAATCTACTTTGTTTATATATTCATTAGTGTTAACTTTGTTTTATTTGAGTATTGTTCAATTGCTGCTTATAAATACGTGAATTTCCTCATCTAGCGTATTCTCCTCTGGATTATCAACTTAATGCAGATCAGAAGGGCTGTGCCAACATCAGTTGCAAGTGGTCTAGAGCAAGAATTTGTGCTCAGTTGGTTGTTTTGATAAGGGTCAAAGTGTACAATAGGATTCTCAGTACTGTCTTATGAGCTTCAGAATGCTCTACATGGAACTCAGTTGGGCTATTACAAGAGAAATCTCAATTACGAAATGCAGAATTTGCAGTTTTATGGGTAGAATTCAAATCCTTGAGTGGCATGTTTGAGGTATACAAGTCTCATTATAGTGTGATGAGACTATGCTTCGAGGACCTCAAAGTTGAACAGCATAAAGAAGAAAGAAATTTTCTTAACATCAAGCCTATAGGTCCATGGCTGTGTTAATACAAACCCCTCAACAATTGAAAAGAAGTACAGAAAGTGCCCATGATCCATATTGAAAACAAAGGCCTACTAAGTAAAATTGCATGCATTGTGCCAAGTAGAAATTATTCTACAAATAAAGGCCCCGTTCCCTCTAGAGATGAGTTGTTAACGAGGTATACTCTTCTAAAGTAGGGTTTTGGGGATTTGTGAAGTAAAGGAAATAATATGGCGGGCAGGCTATAGGAGTCAAAGAGCAGTTTGGAGCTGTAAAAGGTGAAGGGTACAATGGAATGAATCTGCTGCTGCCGATGGCTTTTCTGCTGCAGACTCAAGGAGAAAGCATGTCTAATGGGGGATTTAGAAAGTAGAGAACAAAAGTTTGGCAGGTGGATAGCAAAACAGTAGTTTGAAGCTGGAAAAGGTGAGAGGTACAGGAATGAAGCTGCCACTATTGATGCTTTTTCTGCTGTAGGCTCAGGAGGAGAAAGCATTTCTAATC
Organism: Cryptomeria japonica; assembly: GCF_030272615.1. Classification (NCBI taxonomy): domain Eukaryota; kingdom Viridiplantae; phylum Streptophyta; class Pinopsida; order Cupressales; family Cupressaceae; genus Cryptomeria; species Cryptomeria japonica. The sequence goes on from NC_081405.1 coordinate 9,131,035, forward strand.
TTTTTGAATGGAACGCATGGCCTTAGGTGGCCAGGTTCAATTTGAGCTTCATTTTTTATCTTCTTTGAAGCCTAGTTTAATTTGGGCTTCATTTTTTATCTTCTTTGAAGCCTAGTTTAATTTGGGCTTCATTTTTTATCTTCTTTGAAGCCTAGTTTAATTTTTATGCTTAAGTATAGATGTCGGTTGGCCTCCTTGTGTGTTTCCTCTTAAGGAGTCTTTAGGTAGCTTGCCAAATCTGGTTAGTGATCTGTGCATATTATTTTTAAACACAAATTTCTAAAAATTATTCCAGCACACAGTGTTGGGAATGATGGTTACAATGGACCCAAACAATCTAATGTTAATTTTACCAATCAAAAAAGATATATATTAACTAGCATTGGAGAATCACATATCTAGTTTAAAAGCAAAGCAGTGGTAAAGATGTAACGATGAATCTTTGGCATGTTAAAGTTTCTATGCTCTTTATTATTTATTCTTTCAATATTTAATTTGTTTCATGAAAACATTATCCAATTAGTCATATATAGCAATCTGTGTATTTATATGTTCAAGGGGTTGGGCTTAATTGGTTAAAGTATTGAGCTCTCAATGTGGAGAGCCAAGTTCAATTCCCAATGGGACATCTAATATAGAATTCTAAATTGTGACTATTGCTCTTCAATAGTTGGCTTCTAATGTGGAGATTGTTTCTAAATAAGTGGATTTCTAAGTTGTGATTCCTTGGTCTTTCATAGGTGGTTGCTCGAAAGGAGCTGATATTAGTCTCATGTTGATGCTTGTATGAGCATAATATTTGTAAACAATTAACAATATATTTCATCCCTTATCACATAATTAATTTGACTCTTTATTCATTTCGTTTGCCATTGTAATGAGGTAGTCTTGGGAATTTTGTATCTAGTACATGTTCTTAACAATCTTAGTCAGGTTTAGTGTAATGTCCCCTATTTGCAGGCTGTCAATTCCCAAAGGGAAACATACATTACTGCTTATCATGCTACATTAATTGTCATATTAAATAACTAGGTTGCTCATAGTACAGTAGGAATTGTCCTTATTCAGGCCTAAACTTAATCTCCTTCCGAATTCCTAGTCCTGGTTGGGAGACTTGCTTGTCTAGGGCGCAGTGATACCATCTCTAATGCAGCCCAGATTACTGGAACCTCAGTCTATTCACCCTTGGGGCCTACAGCCCAGATTTCAGGATCCTGAGTTCTTTCACCCCTGGGGCTCATCTTTCATGAGTTGGTTTTACTCTGCCTCTCCCTAACAGCATCACACCACTTCTCAGAAAAAAAAATCAGAATTGGTTAAGAGCTCGGGACTCTAAATATGCCAATATCTTGTTGTAATATGAATGCATATGAAATTAAGCATGACTGTCCTACATATTGCAGTTTATACTGATATTACTATTAAATTCTGCATAAGAACATTATCAGGCTTCATATATTACACATACATATTAAGCACATCCCCATGCAAACCACCAAGAACAAAGATGTTATTGCCTCTAACTTAATAACAGTTCTGATCTGATCTGATCTGTGATGATGTCAATGGATGTTTTTGATTGCTTTATATCTCTCAATGTGAAGGAGAGGTCACACCTCTTTATCATGTATGCCCTTTGGCAAGAGACACACCCTTCCACCATTAGCACCCTTTGAAAGAGTGCAACTCTTAATTATTTCTGCCCTTTGAAAGGGACGCAACCTTTCACAATCAGATCTGCAATTCTTATTAAAATCAGATCTGCACTTCTGATTCCCAAATTATCATTCCTTCAAATGAGTTTCTCCTCTCCCTTTTATACCTCATATTTGGGGGAATCACAACTTATCATTTCATGCCTTTTGACCATTCATTTACTTTAATCAAATTTTAATAATATTTAATTATATTCTTTTATATTTTAATTTAATTTATATTTCAAAGTGGGGACAATACATTTAGGGCCTCTCACAAGCAATCTATTGCCATTTATTTTGCAGTCCTGTCCAACAACAACAAACGCTTAATGTATGATGCAGGAGTCTATGATGATGACGACAACGAATTGGTGCGCACTAATTGTCATTAAATCACTTAACTTTTTTCTTGTAGGGTTTTAGTTTTACTTTGTGTTTTATAGAAATACTTATTTTGAATAATTGTATGCATGAGTAGGAAATGAGCTCTTTTGTAGGAGAAATGGCTGCAATGATGTCAAATTCAGCAAAGGAGGTATGCTTCTATAGTCACCATAGTAGAGGTATGCTTCTATTAAATCTTTCATGTGATAAATATAAATACAAAACAATGGTTGTAATGTTGAAGCTTATTATAACTTGGATTTCATTTGACGCAGTATTAATGAAAGCTAGAATTGGAGTATATAACGGTTGATGCTTATTAAAAAAAAGATAAAAGCAGGACAGTGATGGTGAACTTGCTTGGTTTTAATGAGCATTTCTCTATATAATGCTATGTATTGTTGGAATAATGTGATTCTATAGTCTTCTAAACATAAATTTCAAAATCTTTAAAGAATTGAAGAATTTATTGTTCTAAGTAACATGATAGAGGGAAAAACACTAGCTAAATTCACCTTTGGTTCTCTGTATCAGTGAATATCATTAGCATATAGGTTCCAGTTACTTGTGGTTATTTTTCTTTCCTGGTCATTTCGTGGGGCAGCAGAGAGCATAGGTTTTAAGTCCTCTTCTTGTCCAATGTCGATTAATTTGAAATTTGTAGTTGTAATCAGATCATATACGAGTGTACATATCTTGTTTTTAGTTGTGCTTAGGTAAAGTGTCATGCATATCTAAGTGTTCCTCAGGTAATCAATGTTTTCAATGTTTGTGTTTCTCAACATAGGTAGTATGATTTGGCTGTTACTTTGGATAAGTTGGATCTCTTCCAATTAGTCAAATATCTTTATTTGATCCTCGAATTTCTCATCATTTGCTGCTTTGGATATTGTACGTCGATTACTTTATATGAGGATAATTGCGCGGTCCATCTAGATGAATGCCCTTGATGAATTTTATAATGAATATGATCTTTGTGTATATTGCTTCCAAAACATGTGCATGAAAATGAACCTTTGGACAAAGGGCAAAGAGCCTTGTGTGCATGGGTTACCTCTATATTGTGGTTTGAAATCAATTGTAGACTCACTTCGACATGGCCTTTGCCCATATTGGAAAATTATATCCCTTGATCTCATGGAGCATGCTTCTATTCACACCCTCTAATTTTGAATTCGTCTTTATTGTGTATTTATTTGATACCATCTCATATCCACTTTGCAAAGGTCCTTTTGGTTCAGCATATTTGGTTTGATAATATTTTTTTATTTATCTTCTAGAATTTTGAATCACAAATTTCTTTTGAATGATGTAACATGACATGTTTCTTTCAGTTGGCTTCTTTCGCTGCCTCTCACCATTTTTTATACTGCATTCCCCTCTCATCTTTGAAATACTGTTTGATTTTGAGCATTGGTTGCAGAACTTTTTTTAATGTTGCATTGGATTTCTTGTCTCTATCTGCACTTATAAATTTTGAGGAGGATTCTTGCCTTAACATTTTGTTTGGTTGATGTTGATTTGAAGAGTAATGAGCTATCACTCAAGTATAAGCCCTTTTGATACATTCTTAGTTCTTGAGCTTGATTGTTACTCACACCTCTCATTTTGTTTTCATATCTACATTTTTTAGTTGGAAGCACCTGTTTGTGAATCCTTAATCATCACATTTTCCTGATGTCTAATAAAAACACCTTGCAGGATGTTCATTTTCTGTTAATTAGATAAGAACATCTAGCGAGTTTCTATGCTGGTCTTGCTTCATTATTTGGCTTAGCTGTAAAATTCCTTAACTGAATTTATTTGCAAAGAAAAGAAATATCACAGGTCAAGCAAAGGATTGCTAATAAAACATAAAGATATTGAATCTTTGAATTTCTGGAAATTTCATCACACTGTTCTGTTTTAATTTCATCCTTCCTCTGGCTTAATTCACAACAAATTTATACTTGTTTGATATGATAGGGGAATGATTATTGATCATTTCAAATAATGTTTCCTAATTCTGCAAATGAAAGGAAATGAATATGCAGCTTGCAACTGGTAAAGATTTTAATTTTTGTGCATCTGAAGTGTTCACAGCCGAGTTGGCAATTCGGTGTTGACTCAAATTATTATACTGAAACGGCTCTTTCCAGAAACACCGTCATAGGTCAAGCAAAAGATTGCTAATAAAACATAAGATATTGAATCTTTGAATTTCTGGAAATTTCATCACACCGTTCTGTTTTAATTGCATCCTTCCTCTTGCTTCGATTCCGCCATGGATATAATAGCAATAGGAAAATCCCAATAGGCCAATTATTATTGACGAAAGGAATACTCTGTATTTCTTATCGGAAACTACAGAGATGAATATGTACACTCTTCCAGTTATTAAACCTAATGATATTTTCTGCTGCCCCATTTCCAACAGTGCCTCCATTTAAAAATGAATTTAGAAAGGAATCCGTTCCGCCCCGAAACTGTTTGGAAACCAACCCGAAACTTATTCCATTTCAAAAATAAACAATAGTTTATTGGCTTATTAATTAGTTTATATTAGTGAAGAAATACTAATATAAAATAATTAACTTGAGAATAATTTATTTAATTATTAATTAATTTATATTAATGAAATGGATAATTAATATAAAATAATTAATATAATATTCTAGTTGAACTTAAACTAGAATATATTAGGGGACATTACATTAGCTCTCAATTATTTGCTTCTTTTATCTATTTTTTCACAATATTCTTGCAACTTGTTTGGATCTACTTCTCCGCCAAGTTGAAGTCATGGTATGTATCATATGCATACTTCCATCGTGTTCTTTGGAAGGGTACTCAGCAAAATATGGAAAGCATTGCAATTTATCTTTTGTCATGGTTTAGCGTTTCAATGGTCCCTACTTTTTACCTATGTTTTGACATTGTTTAATGCATTATGTTCAGTTAGATCATGGACTTCATTTATGAAATAGCTTTGTGAGAGAGCTTGTGGGCTAACTTGGCTTGTTGCCAACTCTTTTCACGCACAACTATTCCTTTTTTCCCGTTTCCTCTTGGCACTCAGATGTCTTTGCTTGTTTTTATCATACATAATCCGAATCATTCATGTTCTATGTATGAGGTTTGTTTTAAACGGTTCCCTTATGCAAAGCATAAGTCTAGGTTAGGAAGCTTGCCCTTACAGTATCTATTGGGATTTTGTCCATTCCTTAATCAGTTAAGATCGTAAAGGGAACTTTCTTCTGGCATTATGAAATCCAAAGGAAATATACAATATAAAGAAGTTATATTCAAATAAATTCTTAGGAACCAATTTTAATGGCTTGTGATTCTTTTGTTAGTGCTGCTGCCAAATAATTGAATTAGCTTTACTATTGAGGAGAGAGGTTCCCTTATAGCAGGCATGAAGGAACTGCCATGAATGATGAGATCAACATATTATGCTTGCCATGCAGTCGAATTGATAGGTGGTAGGCATTTATGATCCACATTTTGGGTGCCAAGACTAAATTTTTAAATTACGTTTGGCAAAAAACGCTTAAGTATTACATAAGGTTGTTCTTTTTGAGCTTTGTGTGTGTGATCGTTAATATTGTTATTGAGATGCTTTTGGTAGCCTGGTAGGCATGTCATTTTCTTTAGGGGTAGTGTTGTAAAGACACCTTTTAAGCTATCCCCAAAATTTACACTCAAAACACATTTATTTCTGATCATATGTAAGTTTCAGTACTGCTGTTCAGTGTGTTCCAGATTGTAGATATGATAAGGTTTTTGCTTATTTGATGTATTTGACAGAGAATATAAGAATGATATTCAATGCATTAAAATGAACAGAAATATAACATGTAATTGAAGAACCAAATGCTTCAGAAAACAATATGATACCTCTTTATAGTAGCAATAATGAAGCACTGAAATTGTATTGTAGATTCTCAAATTAGAATAATATGAAATCATTAATGTTCAGTGTTGCCAAGTCGCTTAACTTAATGCGTGACATTCAACTACCATCAAAGAGCATACATGAATGAAGGAACATAGTTCCATGCCCCAGAAGTAAGCTCATGTCCAAGGAGAATACATCATCTAGAATGATAAACCTACTTTAGGATGATGGTGTGCTGCGCCCAAGAGAGAAGAACACCCTGAAAGAAGGGATGCCATTATAGGGTTCCTATGCTTGTGGAAAGGACGCACGAACTGCCAAGAACTGGCACCCACTAAGAAGCCCCTATCACAATACAAACCTCATGCCAAGCGAACTAGAAGCTGCGCCAAGATTTGGAAGCCTGACAGCTAGGAAAAGAGGGCTCACATGAGAAGGAAAGAGTTGTGCCCAACAGAGATACTTGTGCCAGGCTTATGAAATGGAGTGACCAACATAAACAATACTCCACACCAAAATGTCTTCAAAAATATAACCTTTCATCCTTCAAAATGATAATTCAAAGCAAGGCATCCAAAACAATATACTTTGCAAAAAGACTAGAACTCCCTGCAAATTTGTTTCTGAAAGGGGCTTCACAAATTTGAAGAATACAACTGCAAGTGCACTGTGAAATACCTGAATGATATTTCCAACTCTGGCTAGGGTAAATGGTCTCACTACCAAAACCAACAATCTCATAGGGTTACGTCGTAGGGTTTCAAACTTTCAAGCTCCAAGATAACCAAGAATATCTCAAAGAAGGCCCAAACTGCTCTTTTATAACCAATGGAGAACTTTTAGACACTTTTTTAGGTTTTCCCTCTCTTTTTAGGCTAATTTTTTAGGTTTTTTACCTCTATTGTTTCAACCATTGTTATTGTTATTGTTGTTAATTGCAAGGTTTTGGGCCATCAAGTCCATCAGCTGAGCCATGCATTGATTTGTTATACACTGTTCTGCAATAAGAGTCATTTAGAAGATTCATTGCAGGATCTCCTCTTGCATCTCTGTCACCCATATTCACTTCTCTCTATTCACCACCATCCACAATAGAATCTGAACTACTTGTACCAATTCTGGAGGATAAGTTCCAATGCAGACCAATTATGCAGGAAGCAGTTTCACCTTCTGGAACCTATGGAGGTTGCCAACCTTTATTTTGTTCTCTGCTATAATATCTCCATTTTCTTTCACTCGTAGACACAGGCTGGTAGGAAAACCAGCTTTGATACCATTGTAAAAACCCCTTTCAAGATATCCCCAAATTTCACTCTTCACACATTTATTTATCATCATATGTAAGTTTCAGTACTATTGTTCAGTGTGTTTTCAGATTGCAGATTTGATAGGTTTTTGCTTATTTGATGTATTTGACAGAGAGTATGACAATGATATTCAATGCATAAAAATGAACAGAAATATAACATTAATTGAAGAACTAAATGCTACCGAAAACAATATGATATCTGACCACTATAGCAGTGATAATGAAGTAGATGAATGTAATGCCCCCACTTTAAAATAGAATTTAATAATAAATAATTAATATTAAAATACAAAAGAATTAAAAATAAAAATTAAATTAAAATATAAAAGAATATAATTAAGTTAATTAATGGCCAAAATACATGAAATAAAAAGTTTTGACTCCCTCAAACATGAGATATAAAAGGGAGAAGAGAATCTCATTTGAGGGGGGAATACTTAAGGGAGTCACTGAATCGGAAGTGCAGATCTAATAAGACAACAATGAGGAGGCATGACCCTTTAAATGGATGTCTCTTTTCCAAGAGATGTGTCTCCTCAATAAAATAGGATAGTATAAAAGGATATGGGATGAAGGGAGGAAGAAAATACACAAGGAGAATCACACCAAAGAAGACATTCAGCAGATGGAAAAAGAAAAGTAATCAGCATCAAAGAAGAGAATCAATAGCAATCGAACAGCAGAGAAGAATACAGCATTCTAAACACTTAACAAATAATCAGATTAGAATATTCCAATCCATTGTGGCAATGTAGAGATTATTGTTTAGTTTAATATATGAATTTATTACACCTCTATTGTATACTAATAAATATTAAAATATACATAATAACACTACAACAATCTATCAAAAGTAAGGAAGGAAATCTGCAATTAAGGGAGAACAGCTATAGGGCACCCTGCTACAGTAGCAAAAGGGGAGAGAACAGCTATTAGGGCACCCTATTGCATTGTCAAAGGGAGAGAACAGCTAAGGGCACCCTATTGCAATTTTCTTTCCATCCCCTACATTGAGGGACTGCTGATAAACTCAAAAATCTCCAATCATGGAAGAATGGAGAGGGATTGCATGGAGGGAGAAACGGCTGTCTTAAGGCACCCTAGAATGCCTCCTTATTCCATATCTTATATGACTGAGATCCCACTTACAAATCAGACTCTAATTTAGAATTAGGATTCAAATTCAAGATCACATTATTTTAAGAGATATTTTAGTTGGTAAGATGTAATCCTAACCTAATTTGTTGCAATTGCTATTCTACGGCAAATTAGGAAGGGGACATTACAATGAATTCTATTATAGCTTCTCAAATTAGAATATAATCAATGTATGAAACCATTAATGTTCAGCATTGCCAAGTTGATTAAATTAATGGATGACATTCAACTACCATCAAAGAGCATACATGAATGAACATAGTTCCATGCCAGAAGTAAGCTCATGTCATGAAATAATTGAAATAATCAATGTTAAACAAAGGAGCGAAAGACTCCTTAAATGAGAGATTACAAACAACCTTTCCATAACGAAAATGATCAAAAACTAAGAAAATCAAACTAATTGAAAGAAACAAAGAAAGTTTCTAAATACAATCCGAAAGACGTAATTGACCATTATACACTAAATATAACAATTATTATTTTAATACCCTCCCTTAATGGTCAATCTACTAACTACACCAAGTTTGTCTTGAAATTTTAGAAATTTGTCTAGACTCAAGGACTTGGTAAGAATGTTTCTAGTCTGATGTAGTTTGATCCTTAGTTGGAACATACTACAACATCACTGATCCATCTTCTACAAGTTGTCATATGAAATAATAATGAATCTCCACATGTTTTGTACGCTTGTGGAAGATTGGATTTTTGGCAAGCTTTAGCACCTCTTGGTTGTCACAAAACAAGGGTGAAGGCCTTGCTTGAGACATTGGCATGTCAAAAAAGCATTCTTTGAAGCCATATTGCCTTACATGCTACTTTGGTGGCTCCTCAATACTCTCCTTTTGTCAAGGAGAGAGCTATAGCCTGCTGCTTCTTAGTAGTCCATTTGACTACACCCGTACAAAGATTGAAAACATGTCCAAAAGTAGACTTCCTATTTGTTTTGACGTTTTCACACATCGCCCCATTGCAAATGGGGACCCCCTACTTTTTAGGCCCTTCTGGTCTTTTGGCTTTGTATTTTGGTTCTTTGCGTAGTAGTCTCGTTAGTCTCTCTGCTTTGCAAGTGTTTGAGCAAATTTGGTTAAGTCTAGGGCTCATTTTGTCAATTTTAGGGTTTCTGCCTTCAGTCTTAGATTTTAGGGGTTTCTTTTAGGGTTTTGGAAAAACTGAACGTAGAACTAGAATCAGGATCCTTCAAGGAACCTTCCAGTAAAATTGTGCGAATTCTGAGCTCTTACTATTTTTAGTAAGTTTCATTGCCTCCCGGATTGGTCTAATTTTGCCAAAAATCAAACTTACTATTTTTAGTAAGTTCTTTCTTGACCTGTTTTGTCTAAACCCTAACATTTTGAAACACTTACTATTTGGGAAAATCTATTTTGGCAGGTTCATCCCTGAAGACTGAATGTTCCTGAAGATCATTTCTAAATTTGGAAGAGTCAGAAGGCAGACAAGTTGGATTAAAAAAATGGCTATGGAACTCCTATTCCAGAAGTGGAAAGCATGCAAAATCATTTAAGTCTAGAAATTTACATCAATCCACAAATGTCATCCTGATCCGGAAATGGCCTGAAATTTGATTGTTTGAAAATTTAAAAGATCTTCTAAAACCTAGAATTTGCATTATAATTCCTAGAGATCTGAAATCACTCTCAAACATCCTACCAATATATACATGAAATATAACTTAAAGTATAAGAAAGAAAAAAGACATATTGAAATGCCATAAGAAAGAAAAAAGACATATTTGTTATGTTTCATGTATATATCCTGATGAAGAGAATGAGATTGACTTGGAAAAGTGAAAATCATGAAATTTCCCTCCCCAGAGCAAAACAACACCCAATGATGGAGTAGGGCGCTAGAATCACCCAGGAATGGAGAAATGAAGAAAAGGTAAAAATCCTTGCTCCATGCAAAATAGTGGTCAAAGGAAGAGCAAGGGCACTAAAACATGGGTGTGGAGGAATTTTCCTCCACCCCCATTTTTCTTGGACATGCTCAATCAGCTTCCAAAGGAGATAGAGGGCACTAAAACCAAGGTGTGGAGGAATTTTCCTCCACACCATGAATTCCCTCACACATGCAAAATTCTGCCCAAGGTTGGATGAGGGCACTAAAGGAGAGGGGGCAAGGAAAATCAAGTGATGAAGGATTTCCTTCATCAGGTGGAAATAGCGCCTAGGGAGATGGAAGAATGCCAAAATCCAAGGATCAAGGATGAATGCTTCAAGATTAAATTTCCTACATCAAGGTCAAAATTCCACGCCCAAGCCAGAAATTCAAAATTTTTTCTAAGGCAAGGAAATCCAGGGGTCAAGGAAGAAAAAGCAAGAAATTTCCTGTTAATGCATGGTAGCTTATGCAAGATAAGATCTTCCTAACCTTCCTTGTTCTGTTATTTATCTACATGCTTCATGTCTGATTTATATTGCATATGATTATCGGATTGTACAAACATTGCTTATCATTATGCTATCGGGCTAACAACCCGATAGCATATTAATGTCAATTGTTAATTGGCATTAATATGCTATCGGGGTATTAACCCAATAGCATATTAAATGCTATAAGTTATCGGGTTAAATTTGCCGATACATACTTGCTATCGGATGCATAAACATTGGCACCGATTCACATCTGTTATCGGGCTTAATTATATCAAGCATATTTGTTATCGGGTTTAATGAATACACCGCTTCATTTGGCATTAACATTGGTTAACAAATGCACTGGTTGGATTATATTCATCGTGCACTTTGAATCATCGGTGTTTATATGAACCGATTCATTAAATTGATCAGTCATTATATTATGATATTACAATATGCTATCGGGGGTTTTTGAACCGATAATCAGCATTGTGTTAATGGTATAATTGTAAAGGCATTGATCAATGGGTGCATTGATCGGTCATGCCTAAAAGGCATGACTGGTCAATACACCAATTGACCGGTTGCCTAAATGATATATGTGCCAATTGAATTCATTTGGAGAAGACATAGAAAATATTAAATGATCTCTCTCCTTCAGACCTGCAGATAAAAATCAGAATTATTAGACATTGACATAATTCCTCATATCCATATATAGCATTCATAGTTCATAACTTGTTCTTTAATTAAAATTGAAATAACTTTACATTTCCCTCCATTAATTTTTTTTTAAAATCCTATTTTAGGCATCAGAACATGTCAGAATTCATAAATTTTTTTAGATCTGAATTAGTGAAAGAATTCTCTCTTCGTCAAGACCTGAAATTCTATTTTTGGGAAGTTCCTAAAAAATAGGAAATTTTGAAAAAAAACTTTGAAAATTCCTCTGAAGCACAGAAAAGTTGAAATCTTCATGAAAATCCTTAACAAATCAAGAAGTTTTCTCTCTCGAGGGATTTTCTCTCTCCTAGGGTTTCTCGCCAAGTGGCAGCCGGGTCAACACATGCTGAATTAATGGAGCATCTCTTTTCATGCCGCTGTCACATTTATGGCATTGTGGCAGATTCGTTTTGCATGCAGCCGTCACGTTCAGGAGATGATGGTGCATTTATGGCATCATGCGCGATTTTTGCATGAGGGTACATTCATTGTATAGTGGGCACTTTTTGAATGTAATGGTTAATTAATGCTTTATGGGTGCCATTTTTGGCAGGATTGTAATTAATTGTATATGGGCTTTATGGGGTATTTATTGCTAATTCCCACCTTGTTGCATCTTGAGTGGAGAATCTTTTGGGGAAACCCTAATTAGGGTTTTGCAACGCTTGAGGCCTATTTAAAGGGGCGACCCCCCTCATTTGTAAAGCAGGAGGGAGACTTCTATGAAATTGTTGCGATAAGTTTTGAGATAATAACAGTGAAACATTGTTCTCTGATGGTGTCCACTTAAATTATTTTTTCAAGACTTGCATGGTTTCACCTTCCTCACCTAGAGTAGAATTTTATTTTCTCAGTTGTTAGATAAAGTGCTTTGATTTCAATGAAGAATGTAATGGTGTTTGATGAATTTCCATTGTCCATACTTTTTGCATCTTGTTGATTATAAGATGCAGTGTAAAGTTAGCTTGAACCCTCAAATTTATGCTAAGTTCGATTGTGAATAGTCGTTTGGATTGCGCCGTGTTGGGTATTCAAATGCACTTTCTCAATGTGAAAATCTTTCAACATCCTTAGAAGATTGCACTGGTTCTTGTGGAGTTGTAGTTAATCTTGGCGAAGTAGAGCTTGGTTTATTTGGAATTTGTCCACCAGAGCACTATCCATTGATATCATTGCCCTTAGGAGTAGATTTAGATCCTTCTAAACCTTTTCCCTTTTATTTTTTGATCATTTTAGTTTGTTCGAAGCAGAAGCATCGCAGGATTGCCATATCCGATGATGGAGTTCCAACCACAACAAAGAAGTGAAAGAACGATCCAAACGTAAGGCCCCTTGGATTACCCACAATCACATAAGCCAATTGAGTCACGTCTGTAGCATAAAGGAAGCTCCGAGTGGATTGTTTGAACTTCCTGTGATCTTAGCATGCAATCGCACTTTGATCAAGAGAGAGTAAGGTGATTGTTGGTAAATTTATTTTGTGTTCGACGTAGTCATAAAAAACACGTCAACATTGTCATCAAGAGAACCTGCCCAATTTGAATCTGTGACCCCAACCAACCAGGATCTTTGCTTTTGCTATACATAATGCCAAAGTCAAGTGTCCCTTTCACATATCTCAGTACTCGCTTCACTACAACCCAATGTTCTGCCTTAGGGATTGTGTTATGAAATGAGAAATGTAATTCACGACATAACTCAAATCAGGTCTAGTGGCTGCAAGATAGATAAGGCTGCCCACTAGTTGCCTAAAATCTGACTCATTGATCACCTGAGTCTGATTTCGCTAAAAGTTTCAGTCCTTTCTCCATAGTTGTAGACGAGATTTTGCAATATGTCATTTTGAACTTGTCTAGCAAACTCTTTGCATATTTAAATTGAGAAATAAAAATACCATCACCTGTCTACCAAACCTCTATACCCAGTCAATAACGAAGAAGGCCTAGGTTTGTCATATCAAAAGCTTGACACAAATTCCATTTGATTTGCTCAAGCAAATGTGCCCCACTACCTGTAATTATAATATTATCCACATAAATGACAAGAGAATGATATCACTATCTATGGTTTTGACTTATAAATTAGGATCCGAAGGATGTCTTTGAATATTTAAATTGAGAAATAAAAATACCATCACCTGTCTACCAAACCTCTATACCCAGTCAATAACGAAGAAGGCCTAGGTTTGTCATATCAAAAGCTTGACACAAATTCCATTTGATTTGCTCAAGCAAATGTGCCCCACTACCTGTAATTATAATATTATCCACATAAATGACAAGAGAATGATATCACTATCTATGGTTTTGACTTATAAATTAGGATCCGAAGGATGTCTTTGAAACCCCTATGCATCCAAATACCTGTCAATTCTTTATGTACCATGCTCTAGATGCCTGTTCCAAGCCATAAAAAGCCTTCATTAATTTGGATATGTGATACTCTTTTCCTGTGACCCCAAAACCTTAAGGTTGTGTCATGTATACTGCTTCCTCCAAATCTCCATTGAGGAAGGCACTCTTCACATCCATTTGATGGGCTTTCGAGCCAAATTGTGTGGCCATGGCTAGAACTAGACAGATGGTGCTCATCTTTGTTATAGGAGCAAAGGTCTCTTCATAGTCTATTTCTACTCTTTGTGAGAATCCTTTAGCCACCAACCGTGCTTTGTATTTGTTAAGTGAACTGTTGACGTGCTTTTTATGACGTCGTCTAACACAGATAAAGTTTTCCAACGGTTATTTTACTTTTTTGATCAAAGTATGATTGTATGCTAAGATTGTTGTAAGTTCAAACAATTGACTCCAAGGTTCCTATTCGCAAAGGACGTGACTCGGTTGATGTGATATGCCAGTAATCCAAGGGGACTTACGCACACATGAAGAAGATTGAACAATTTTGCAACTTTATAGGAATTCAACAGCGAATGATTTAGCAATGAAGGGCTCTTTTTAGGATTTTTTGGATTTAAATATGCTGAAAGTAAATAGGAGAGGGTTTAGAAAAGCTATGCTAACTCTTAAGAAAAAAGAGACAATGATTGCTTGGGTGAAACCAAACCGCACTTTGTTTCGCCAACTCCGTACAACTACACAAAGAGGGTGCAATCTTCAAAGGTTTTGCAAGAGTTTTTCATACCACCAATGGACACCATAATAGAACAATGTCTACTAGATGATCGAAGTAAGTTTCCACATATAAAAGGCTCAGACTAACCTTACAAAGTTAATAACATTCAGCTACTAACAAAAGGTATGAGCAAGGGTTTCACTACAAACAATCTCATTAATCCCGTTCATCTAACAACTGAAAGCAAATCTACTTAAGTGAAGAGAGCGAGACCATGCAAGTTACAAAACAGAACAAGCATACACCATCAAATTGAACAATGTATTAAGTTAACTGCTTCAACAACTTATCGCAACAATCTCAAAAGCAATCTCTCCTCCTTTACAAATGAAGGGGTCACCCCTTATATAGGCCTCTAGCATTGATTACATGCAAACCGTAATTAGGGTTTGACCCAAAAGATTCCACACACATGATGCAACAAGGTGGGAATAAACATTAAATGCCCATCATGCCCATTTACAATAAATCCCTCCATGCTTAAAATGGTGTCCACTTGTGCATTAAATGCACCATTTTCCATTAAATCAGCCCAATACATCATAAATGCAATAAATGTTCCTCCATGCAAAATCGCCCATGATGCCATAAATGCACCATCATCTCCCGAGCGCGACGGCTACATGCAAAAGATGCTCCACCACCTCGCCATGCATTGACTCAGACTCCATTTGTCAAATATTTTGGCAATGAATGTGACACCATGTTGCCATGCGTTCAATAGATTCTTGCCATGCAAATGGACCTCGCCATCATTTATAATTTTCTTGGTTGTGCTTCATTAATACAAAATATCCTCTTTGCATGTTGCCAACTCATCCTTTACAAGAATCTTTCCATTCTGGGCTCACAAAAGACATTTTGGAAGATTTTCCTACCTTGGAAGAATTTTAACAATCTTTTCCACTTTTGAAGGATTCCCGTATGTTTGGAATTCAGGAGAGAAAATTCTTGAAGAGAGAATTTTGTCCTTAAGGAAGTTTTTTGTGCACACTTCGTCTTGAAGGAAGGTTTTCCTAACCACTGACCTTTTTTCGCGCTTAAGGAATTTTGTCTTGTTCTGAGCTCTGGAGAGAGAAAATCTTCTTTCTTAGGCAATTTTCCCTGTGCCTTGAAATTCTTCACCTTGGGCGCATTTCTTCCCTGAGGAGGGAATTCTTTGAATTCTTGAAGTTTTCTTTCTGAACCTTGATTTTCACGTCCTGCTTCCAACCTTGGGCATATTTCGGAATTGGAGAAGAAATTTTGGAAATTTGTTCCTCAAGGAAGGAATTTTTTGTGCTTTTTGAGTTCATCTTGTTCCAAGGAAGCTTTTTCATTAATTTGTCACATTGCCTATTTTTAGGAATTTTTTTAAAATTTGGGTTTCGGAATTCAAGAGAGAGAAAACTATCACTTAACCAATTTTTGTCTCTGCCTCAAAATTTCTTCAATTTTGGGTGAATTTCCATGCCTGAGAGTGGATTTTGATTTTTCTCCTTGAGGGGATTTTCGTGCCTTAATTTCCATGCCCGTCTTTTAAACCTTTTCCCATGGGTGTGGAATTGACCCATGGAGGAATTCATGCTTGGAAGGAATTCCTTCCTTACCCTTATCCAATGCTCTCCTTATTTGGGCGCTATTTTGCTCATGAGGAGGAATTTGGGTGTGGAGAAAAATTCCTCCACAACCCTTATTTGGCGCCCACTCACCATGCTAGAGCGCTAATCTTGCCTTGTGGAGGATTCTTGCTTGGGGATGGAAATTCCCTCTCCACCTATGTTTGGCGCTCTTGTTCATGCCTTGGGTGCTATCTTGACCATGTGGAGGAAAAATGACTTTTGTTGACTCTCCATGATGCCTTGGGTTTAGTGCTCCTTTCTTGGATTGGGCACTGGAATCACTTTGTGAAGGATTCTTTCATTTTCTAACCTTTTCCTGAATGACCTCAATCTGGCGCTCTCTTATTTGACTTGGGCGCTGTTTCCATGCCTTGGGGGAATTTCACGTTTTCCTTGCTCCATTCTGGCGCATTGACTTGGACTTGGGTGCTCTATTGACCCCCTGCAGGATTTCCTTGCTTTGGAAACATTCCTTCACACCCCTGAACTAGGGCTTTGTCTTGAGTTTGGGCACCTGAAACATATGCAACGGGAATTTGACTTGTGGAGGAAAATTCCTCCACAAGACCATTTTGGCGCCCTCATACCTTGCTTGGGCGCTAATTTCACTAGGTGCCCGTTCTAGCGCCCATGTAGATTCTTGGGTGTGGATTCCATGGTATGAAGGATTTTCGCATTTGAAGAGATTTTCCTTCACCACCCAAATTTGGCGCCCATGCTATCTTTGGAATCCATTCACTCCCGAAGTAAGGATTTCATTGCCATGAAAAAATTTCATGCTTTTACCTCCATTTTTGCTCACTTTCCAGATTTAGATGCCACTTGAGGTTGAAGTGGATTTTTGTGCCTTAGGAGATTTTTTGATGCCTTTCAACTTCTAGAATGAATTCCACACTTAGTTGTTTTTCAATCAACTGAGGCTTACCAAAAATAATAAGTTTTTTAGAATGTCAAAATTAGGGCAAATCAGGACGAGATGACACTAAAAATAGAAACTAAAATTAGAAATTGCTAAAAATAGTAAGTTTGATTTTTGGCAAAATAAAGACAATTTGGGAGGCAGTGAAATCCTTAAAAAATAGGAACTTTCTAAAAATAGAAAGTTACTTAGAATTCCCTCAAATTTCATTTGTAGCTTCCTTGAAGGGTCCTTATTCCAATGCAATTTTCGATTTTTTCAAAACCCTAAGGAAAAGATCTCAAATCTAAGTTTGTAGAGCGAAACCCCAAAATAGACCAAATGAGTTCCAGACTTAGCCAAATTTGCTCAAACGACTTGTAGCCCAGGGGGATTGAAGGAATTGCCGCGAAAAGACCTAGAGAAACACGATCAAAAACCAAGAGGACCTAAACAGTAGGGGGTCCCAATTTGCAATGGGGTGATGTATGAAAACGTCACAACGTGAACAATCATACTAGTACTTGACTTTGTACACCCATTTGTAGCCAATGGGTTTCTTCCCTGGTGGAAGATTTGAAAGGATCCAATTCTTTCTTTTTAAAAGACTTTGATGTTTGGATTCCATGGCCTTTTACCATTCAGGTTTACCTTTTGCCTTTGAATAATCCTGGGGTTCATAAACACTTTGAATGTTAGCCATAAGAGAAAAGTTAACTATATTATGCTTGCTCTTTCCTTTGGATGATCGACCCTCAACTAGTTTATCATCTCGAACATCATTAATGAGTTTTTCCCACCAGTTAGGTCGCATTGTGGAAACACCTGCATCCAAATCAGCATGGTCATCATGACTTAGGTTACATTGAACTATATCATTTGGATGCTAATCCATGTTTTCTAGAAGAAAATCTTCTGGTAGAGGTACTTGCCTAGGAGATTCCACAAGTTCGGAATCTGAAGAATCCCCCCCTTAAGGTGTAGTTAATGGAAGCTGAACACCCAAATCTTTAGCCTTAAGAGTTTGATCTTCAAGACTCTTGATGTTAGAAGAGAGCTAAAAAAGGCCCAACTTTTCATCAATCACGACATCCCTGCTGAATGTTAGGCAGTTAGTGTCCACATCAATTAACTTGTAGGCTTTATGATTGTCACTGTACCCTATAAACATTAACTTTTGACTTTTGGAGTCAAGTTTGGTTCTCTTGGCATCTAGAATCCAAACATATGCAGTAGAACTGTTATCACAAAAGCTTGCACCCTTGCTGAGCTATCAACTCAGCAACCTTGTGAAACATGGAAACAACCCCAAAGTGTGGGACTTTGCGCAAGGGGGTTGAATCTCCGGAGAAGGCCGACTTCCTTCTCACTCCAGGTGCAGGTGTTGAACTAACTCAACACTTTAAAACTAACTCCTAGACCTATCCTAACAAATTGTAGAGGTAAAGGGAAGAGAGAAATCTTTGAAATCAAAGGAGGTGATACACCAAGATAAGAGATTGTTCCTCTCCCCACCCGAAATGGCACAAAGAATCAACTGAAATACCCAAGAGATGCACAAACTTCGGTTGCATGAGTGACCCAAATGCATGTAAGGAGGTTAGAATTTGCTAAGTGTCAAGAGGGGATAAGGATTCCCACAAGTCACACTCAGAAAAACAAGTTAACACAACATATATGGAGAGAAGAGCCACAAAACATACACCTATGATGAAGGTAAAGAAACATACACAACATGCATAAGTTGAAGGAAGGCAAGAATGCAATTTCGATTCATTCAAAGGCCAAAGGCCAAACTTATAGGTGCAGAAATGCAAAAATAATTACAAGTCCTCGAGAGAAGAGAAACAGCATAGGTTAGCTCAAGGCAGCAGGGAGAGAACCCTTTACAATGAGGCTTAACAACCTTTATATAGAAAAAATGGTTACAAGGGTGATCATGACCCCTGCATGTCAGTCTGGAAGTGCAGGGATGCATGCACTTGACTTGTACATGCAAGCAACTTAGCCATACCCACAAGGGGCAATTCTGAGAAGGTGGATTGATTGACCTTCCAAAGTCAGAGTATGCAGTCATGACACAAGTCACCAAGCATGGCCCCGTACCTCCCTTGATGGAAATCCTGCCAAAAACATTTAATGCACCCTTGTGGCTCCATAAAAGAAAGTGCACAAGTCACCAAAACTGTCGGAGCATTTAAAGCCTTGAGTGTCGATCACGTCATCCGGAAGTGTCGCCGGTCGAAAGTAAGTCCAGAGATTTCGGAAGCTCGGATTCCCGAAGTGAGGAAGACAGGGGAAGGAGCAAGGAACTTCAGAACCTCAGGGTTTCAGAGAACTTCAAAAGGCTAAGGAAAGAACTTCGGAACCTCGGGGTTCCGGAGTTCCGGGATAGAGAGAGGAAGAGAAGGAAAGGAACTCTAGAACCTCAGGGTTTCGGAGTTCCGAAGGAACTAGAGGGAGAAGGCAAAAGGGGAAGGAACTTCAGAACCTCAGGGTTCCGGTGTTCCAGAGGAACCTTCAAAAGGCTAAGGAAAGAACTTCGGAACCTCCGGGTTCCGGAGTTTCGAGATAGAGAGAGGAAGAGAAGGAAAGGAACTCTAGAACCTTAGGGTTTCGGAGTTCCGAAGGAACTAGAGGGAGAAGGCAAAAGGGGAAGGAACTTCAGAACCTCAGGGTTCCGGTGTTCCAGAGGAACTAGAGAGAGAAGGCAAAAGGGGAAGGAACTTCGGATCTCGGGGTTTCGGAGATTCGAAGAGAAGAAGGGGAAGCGAGGAAGAGGACTTCGAAACCTCGAGGTTCTGGAGTTCCGAAGAAAAGAAGGAAGAAGGGCTAGGAGGGAACTTCAGAACCCCGAGGTTTCGGAGTTCCGGAGGAAGAAGGGGAGGGAACTTCGGAAACTCGGGGTTCCGGGGAACTGCGCATAGGAACTTTAGAACCTTGGGGTTCCAGAGTTCCAGGGAAGGGGAAAAAAGAAGGAACTTCAGATTCTGGGGGTTCCGGAGTTCCGGGGAGAAGAAGAAAAGGGAAAGAAGGAGGGGAACTTCGGAACCTTGGGGTTCCGGAGAAGAGAAGAAAGGGAAGCAGGGAAGGAAAGGAAACAAGACTAGGAACTTCGGAACCTCGGGGTTCCGGAGAAAGGAAGAGGCAAGGAGGGAACTTCAGAACCTCAGGGTTTCGGAGTTCCGAAGAACTAAGGAATGGCTAAGGGAAGGAAGGGAACTTCAGAACCTCGAGGTTTCGGAGCAGGAAAGAAAGGACTAAGGCAAAGAACTTCGGAACCTCGGGGTTCCGGAGTTCCGGAAAAGGAAGAAGGAAGGAGACAAGGGTAAAGAACTTCGGAACCTCGGGGTTCCAGAGTTTTGGAGAAGGGAAAAGAGAGGGCCGAGGAACTTCCAACAAAACAACACTTCACCTCATGATTCCATTATCCTTTCTTGATCAATCTTGGAGCAACGCTGGTCAATAGACGTATCTCTGATCGGTTCTGATTGGTGGACCAAGGTGTCAGAAAATGACAACAAGAACCAAAAACCTTTAGGTGGCTGATTCGTGGTTTCCTCCTAGACTATGCTTCCTCTGGGGTCTTCTTCTTGACAGCTTGTGTTGGAGACTTGTTAAGAAGGTGCACTATAGTGTAAACCGCCTTTGCCCAAAACTTCTTCGAAACATTCTTGCTCTCCAACATGCATCGAGCCATTTTTGTAATAGTATGGTGCCTCCTTTCAACTACACCATTTTGTTGAGGGGTATAGGGTGTTGTCAATTGGTGTTTAATATCGTGTTTAGAATAAAAATTAGTGAATTCATTTGAGCAAAACTCGCCCCCATTATTAGACCTAAGAGTTATGATTGCACATTCAAACTCTTTTTCTACTAAGGATTATAATTTCTTAAATTCTTTAAATACTTTTGATTTTGCTTTTAGGAAAAACACCCACATTTTCCTACTGAAATCATCAACAAACAAGAGAAAATACTTGGAACTAGTGACCGATGTAGTATTCATTGGTCCACAAACATCTACATGAACTGGTTGAAGGACTTTTGATGCCCTCCAAGCTTGTCCTTCCAAAAATGGAGTTTTGTGTTGTTTCCTTGCTTGGCAAGCTCTGCAAACACCTTGTATTTACTGTTGGAATTCAGGTAAGCCTTTTACCATATTCTCTCACCAACTGAGAGAGATAAGATAGATTGAGATGCTCATAACGTTGATGCCAAATAGTACTGATTGAAGATGAACTCTTTTTAGCCAATGCATGTTTTTGAACCTCTCGAGTATCATCAAGCTGATACAACCCTTTATCTTTGATGGCAATTGCAGTGATTTTCTTGGACACCTTGTCAACAATATGACACTTACGTGCATAAAGATGACGTTCAATTTGGGATAGTGGCGCATAATCTGACTCATTGAAAGCAAATTGAGCTCCATGCCCAGAACATACTATACATTGAGAAATTTGAGATTTTTCCATCCAGAAGTTAGTTGAACATTGCCTTCGCCAACAACTGTATGCTCTTCACCACCACCAAAGATTACTGAATTTGAGCAAGCGGTACACTCAGTTAACCAATCTTTCCCGTTTGTAAGTGACAAGATGCTCAAGAATCAATATACCATGCAAAAGAGTGCATGATTTGTAGGTCATTTGGCCATGACGAGATAAAAGGCTGATTCCTTTTTCTCTGAATGCTCAGTGACATGAACCTTATATTGAGACCCTCCATGGTTGGAGTTTTGATCAGCCAATTGCTTTCTGCAATGCTTCTTCATATGACCAAGCTTACCACAATAATGACATGTGATAGTCTTTAGATTCTTTGAAGAATCATCAAGTTTGCCTTGCCCTTTCGGTTGAGTGGACTTGCCTTTGCCTTTGTCCTTGGTAGTAAAAGCTTGTTCCACACTTACTGAATCATTGTTGGTATCTAGTTGTTTCTTCCATCTGTCCTATTGCAATAGTGTGTTGCACAACTCATTGAACTTCAGATCAACATTTGTAGAGGTGATGTTGAGTGTCTCTATGAAATGCTCATATGACCATGGTAAGCTTTTCAGTGTTGTTATGGCCATATCTTCTTCCATCTTGCGACCAATGGCCTCCAATTGATCATGAATATCATTGATTTTCATCAAATGATTCTGCATATACATTTTCTCATCCATCGTTGTCGAGAACATATCTTTAAGGAAGAAGACTCTACCTTTATCTGACATTTCGTGTAGAAATTTCAGATGAGTCCATATTTCTGCAGGGGTCTTACTTGAGTGAACCTCTGGAAGCATTTCATCTGCGGTAGACAACTTGAGGTGCATAACAGCTTCACATTTACTCTCATCGAATTTGTCTTGATCTGTATCAACAATTGTTGGACGAGTTGAGTTTCCTAGCACTATTTGGTCAAGACATTTACACTCGAAAATGGTGAGCATCTGCTGTTTCCAGGTGTTATAATTATTACCATTAAACTTCTGCCTTCCAACATGATATTGGGTAATGAAGCCATCCCTCCCGCTATTCGAGGTCATAAAAAACAAGGTAAACTATAGCTTTGACTGAAATTTTTTGGGAAAAAATTGGAAAACCCAAACACCTTTGATTTTTATTGATAAAAATCAGCAAAAAAATAATGATGCTGAAAACCCACATTTTTTTTTTCAAAAATTGAAAAACAAATTTGCAGAAAAAAGAATAGGTTCGACAAAAACCCTAGGCACTCGGGGGAAAAAAAGTTTGAAAAAACCTTGTAGAAATTTGTCTCTAACAAAACCCTAGTCATGGAAAAAATAAGCAGAGCCTTCTGTTGTGACGTTTTCACACATCGCCCCATTGCAAATGGGGACCCATGTTTTTTGCTCGTTTTGTTCGTTTTCGCTTTGCTTTTTTAGGGTTTTGTTAGTTTGTTAGTTGTCTGGATTTAGGGTCAAGCCTTAGGGTTTTAATTACCGTCTTTTCAGGCCAGAATCCAGTCAGTTTTGAGAGCTTTTTGAGCTTCCTTTCGTAGGATGCAAATTTTGAATGCAATGAATTCGCCAGAATGGTCTAATTTTCAATTGGAATTTTGAATGCAGAGCTTAAATTTGTCTAAGTGTTGAAGATGAAATGTGAATTTTTGTCCAATTGAATATTTTTGACCAAATTTTGACTTTTTTGATATTTGATCTTGGGCATTGGAAATGTTTTGTTTTCACCTCGTGAAGTGTTAAAATGTGTAAAATCATGATATTTTGGCCTGTAGGAGCAAAATCGCTCCTGTCCCTCAGTGAAGGACGGGAGCTCGTTTTCAAATATCTTACTATTCCTGCAGGGTCAAGATGAATTACGAATTGGAAGTGATGGAGAAAGGCGAGATCTTTCCATTGAATATAAATTGAAGATTTTCATGAGCACAGAAATGCCTCCAGGAGCAAAATCGCTCCTGTCCCTCAGTGAAGGACCGGAGCTTAAAATCAAATATTGCTTTGTCCTTGCAGGATTTTAACGTCTTGACGATGTGAAATGGTCCAAAGAGGTATATTTTATCAAATGAATATAACTTGAAGTGCTGTCGGGGAGATCAACAGGGTAGCAGGTCCGGCTTGAGTAAGGTCCTGATCCTGAAATTTGGCTAAGTCTGGAATGCCCTGATCCTGAAATTTGACTAAGTCTGGAAACTGAAAAAACCTCCAAAAACTAGATTTTGCAATATAACTCCTGGAGGTCTGAAACCACTCTCAAACATCCTGAAAGTATATATTGAATATAACTTAAATGTTATATTCCATAAAAGTTATCCTGATAGAGAGTGCGAAAAGTCAAATTTCGCTCCCGTCCTTCACTACGATCCAGAGCGAATTTCGCTCCTGTCCCTCACTGGAGGACCAAGGCGATGCGCTCCTGTCCCTCACCAAGGGACCAGAGCGAAATTCTTCATAAGGTACGATCTGGGCAAAGATCAAGCAAATTTTATGTTCGAAGGAATGAAAGGAGGCATTGCGAATCCGTTGAATATAATTTTCGAAGATGACAAAGTGAGATGGGGCCTACAAGAGCAAGATCGCTCCTGTCCCTCTCCAAGGGACCAGGGCGATATGATAAGTATGATGCCGTTCCTCCAAGTTCAGGACCTTCCAAGACAATGAACAAGGAGGCAAAGGACGTTTCAAGGCATTTTCAATCGAACGCAAGCATCAAGGTTGTCACATTGAAGGGATTTGCACTCTAAGACCCAGGATCGCTCCTGTCCCTCAGGAAGGGACCATAGCGATATTTCCATTAAGGCATCGATTTCAAAAGACAAGCAAGTGTTAAGCTACCAAGAGGATCGAAAGGACGTCATTACACGCATTGAAGATAATTGCAAGTTGATAAAAACAAGAACAAGCTCACAATGTTGAACTTCGCTCCTGTCCCTCAGGAAGGGACCAGAGCGATATTGAGTGTATTGATCAATTCATGCAAAATTACGTTGAGTCAAAGTTTTTTCAAGGTCACACGAGGTTCAAGACATCTTTTTAAAGTGATATTCAAGGGTTTTTAACGTCCAAATGTTATTAATCAAGCTAAGGAGTCTATATCGCTCCTGTCCTTTGGACAAGGACCAAGGCGATTATTGCAAAAACACTCATACTCCTTCAAAGGCAAGTCAAGGCGAGGATGGACGAGGTAAAAAGACATTATTTCGAAGACGATAAACGATGAACCATGGTCAAATGTTACCAACTTGAGCTCAAAACGGAGAAAAGACATGGATCGCTCCTGTCCCTTTCCAAGGGACAAGGGCGATGATCCTTATAACATCCAAACACCTCATGAAAGCAAGTGGGACGTGCGTGGAATGGACAAGCAATGATATTATTCGCCTTACAATGGAAGTTCGAAGGTCAAAGATACAAGATGAACGTGAAGACATGGAGATCGCTCCTGTTCCTCTCCAAGGGACAAGGGCGATGTTAGGCAAAACACATGATATTCTTTGAAAATCACGTTAAGACAAAGACGCACAAGGTTTTAAATGGCATTTGGAAGATGATACAAGGAAAGGATCGTATCAAAATGGAGAATTTCAAGCGAAAACCTTAGGATCGCTCCTGTCCCTCTCCAAGGGACCAGGGCGATAATGGTCATGAGATGCACTTGTTCGCACAAGAAAGAAATTCAAGCTTGAAGGACCCAACAAACATCGCAAAATCAACGTGGAGATGAGGACCTTGGACGTAAAAATTGCAAGAGTCATGACAAAGTTGATGGATCGCTCCTGTCCCTCAGTCAGGGACCAGGGCGATGAGGTACGTATCTTCCCACTTTTTCATTTTTGGGCGCTAAACAAACATTTTTGAATTTATTTAAATGCTAAAATTCGATAAGTTTTGAAAATTCAATTAAATGGCATTTAAATATTGCGCTTGATATTAATTAAATTATTTTGCCTTGTAAAAAATCGAATTTGTTAATTTAAATGACAAAGGCATTTAATTAATTATTTATTAATTAATAGAAAATCAAAAGGAGCGCTTGGTATTTTATTGGTTTATAAAAGTCGGCCTTGTTATTTAAAAAAATCGTTTAATTTGCTTTATTTTCACAAAGTCGGCCTTAAGGTAAGTATGAGGTGAGCGCTATAAAGGGAGGGTGAGAATCTTCATTTTCACATCACCATTTTATCATTCAAATGCGATCAAAGGGAGAGGTGCGAGTGTGTTTGAAGTAGCGAATTTTATTTCAAAGCAAGGTGGTGCGAACTTGAAGTTTCCATTTGAGCGAAGTTGCCTAGGACGTCAAAGACATATCAAAGATGGCGAAATTGCTAACTTGAAGAGGAAATCACGTCCAAGACTTGAAGGGTGGCGAAGTTGATAAGAGGAACGTTCTTTTGAAGATCACATCAAGACTATCGAATTTCAAATTTTGCCTAGGCGAATTCCTTTATTTTGCATTTTAGAGTTAAGCTCTCAAAGAGGTATGACGATATGGATTTATTGTTTTGATTTTTGAACGTTGATCGTCATTTCCTTAATTTTGAATTTTGGAATTTTGTTTTGCCTTAGCTCAGTCTTTTTTAGGAAATGATTAATAAAGGACTTATCATTAAGTTTCCTAAAAATTTGCTCTCTAATTTATGTTTTATATTGCAAAATCATGTTACTAATTTTGAAATGTTGTGTAGGCATCAAATGGAGATCTCTTCAAGGAAGATCAAGCCGGATCAAGGACGGTCTTCGCCAGGACGATCAAGCCAGGACATGGACGACCTTCTTTGGACTAACATCATCAAGGGCGAACTCTTTCAATCCAGCGTTCCAAGGCGAGGTACATCATCTTCCTGCACATCAAGGACGCAAGGAGTTAGAACAAGGGCTTGTTGAAGAAACAAAATAGATCCAGAGGAATTAATTAAAGCAAGTTTCTCAACAATATCAAGATGAATATCTACCAAGTTACAAGTGTTAGATGAGGTGGCGTCCTAGTCATCATTTCTCCAGTCAGTGTGTTCCACCTCAGCATGACCAGATTCAATGTACTTAACTCATGGAAGGTGGCACAAACTCCGATGTACCTACCCCGGCTATCCATTGGTCGATTTTTCTAGAAGGGACATGTGTCCAAGCAATACAATTTTATCATTGGTCAAGCATTAAATGTTATGTAATGGTTGTAACAAACCCTAATTAGGGTTTTCATTGTAAAATCTTGGCCATTGATCTTGAATTGATCTAAGCCATCAAATTGTATTGTGGGCACTATATAAGCCCAGGCATTTCATTTTGTAAAGGTTAATTTTTAGATGATTAGAGAGAGTTGTAAATAGTTGGAAAAGTTAGAATATAGTTGATAGAATAGTAATTAGAGTAGAATAGGAGGACAAGGCAAGAAATTGTTGCCATTGATTGTAAACAAACTCCATTTTCATTGAAGTAATGGTGAAATATGTCGTTTTCTTGCAATTTGCATGGTTTCTTGTTGAAGTCTTCAATCTTAGATGGTAGATGATTAGATGAATGGAGGAAATGTGATTGATTGATGGTGGAATTCGTATATCCATACTACTAGCAGTTTGTTGATTGTAGACTTGCCTTGTGTAGTCAACTGGAATCGTTCAGCTCAAGCTCAATTTCAATTTGTCGCCTCTTCATTGATATGCATCAACTTGGATGGTATCTATGCCTGCGGTGATGATTTGAACATCATAAAGCTTCCCATAGAAGATCGCACTAGTCTTGTGTAGATGTTCCATTGATGTCAAAACAAGACCTAGTTAGAGTTTCATCAAAAATCAAGTCATTGCTCCTACATTCTTAGTATTAGGATTAGATCCTCTCTTCGCCCTTATCCTTTTTCCATTTTTTTAATCTAAGTTAGTAAGAGCCTGTGTCCAGCAAAGCAGATCGGAAGTTCAATGTAAGTCCCCTTGTGATTCCAGCAAATCACATCATACCACTGGAGCTTGTCCACACGTAGAGACCCTACATCAAAGAACCTTGGAGTCTACCTAACTGATCCTTTACGCGAATCTTCAGCAGTTAGAGACTATTTTCTCAAGAGAGGATAAGATGCCTTTAGGTATTTTATTCTGTGTATGATGGTGTACAAAATACACGTCAACACCTTCACATAGAAGAACTCACTAGTCACCAAACCTATTGTTGTGACGTATTCACCTATCGCCCCATTGCAAATGGGGAACCCCACTTTTTCGCTTTCTAGGTTAATTGTCTTAGCTTAGCTGTTGTTAGTAGTAAGATCTTTAGCTATTAACTTTTTGTTTGAAGAAGTGCACTTTCTCAGGTGGCTAGGCAATGGTAGAGTCATTTCTCCCTCCTTAGGTTGGAAGAAGGTCAAGTGGCATCAATTTGAGCATAGAAGGTAAGGAAGTTTAGTTGGGCAAAATTTGACTAAGTAAATGAAAATTTCCATTGCTCCCTCATAGGAGTAAATTTTTTTACCTTGCCATCTAGGAGGTCCAAGATACCCTTGATCATCACGAATTGCAATGTAAAACCTTGGTCGAGCAACAAGTTTGATCTTAAATTTCCTTTGTTCTCTCCTAGGAGCGAAATGCACTTCCTTTGCCTCTCCAGAGGATCGGATTTCTATTGGCCATGTTTAGGAGCGATTTTCTTTGAGTCATTTCCTTTGCTCCTCAATTGGAGCGAAATTCACTTCCATTGTCTAGACATTGGAGCGAATTTCTTCCTTGGCCATCAAAGTGGAATGGTTGCATGGCATAAACAGGAGATTGAGTGAAGAATCTCTTAGATCAGGCCTAGTCAACTATGCAAGTATTTCTTTCGTCATCCAGGTGATCCAATCCTATTTCAGTGAGAGGTAAGTTACAGAGAGCAAAAATTTGGCTAAGTATGCAAAAATTTCCTTTGCTCCCTCCTTGGATCGAAATTCACCTCCTTTGCTCCATTCTTGGAGCGAATTTTGCTTCCTTTGCTCCTCATGAGAGAAATCCCTCTCCAAGCCTTCTAAATCATATGAAATTCCCTGTAGTCATCATGTGATGCCTTAGTTTGAGCGAAGGATTCAATTCTTGATCGACAACCTTGAATTGGGCTAAGTGTGGAGGTCACTTCCTTTGCTCCCATCCAGGAGTGAAATCTACTTCCTTTGCTCCTTCTCAGGAGTGAAATCCTCTTCCTTTACCTTCACCTTGGAGCAATTTGAACTTCTTGAGTATATTTGAGGGTAAGGAACAAGTTTAGTGCCTTTAACATCATTTTGGATCATGAAGAGGTAAGTGCATCATAATTTTGACAAAGGGAAGGATCGAGATGGCAAATTGAAATGACTTCCTTTGCTCCCCTCCATGAGCGAAATCTACTTCCATTGCCCCTCATTATGAGCAAATATGCCTTCCTTTTCTCTTTCATGAGAGCGAAGTTGATTCTAAAGCCTCCCTTGAGGTTAATTTGACACATCCACACGCATAGAGGGCAGAATACCAAGACATGAGTTCATAAGACCAAGCTAAGGGTGAATTTGAGTGACTTCCTTTTCTCTTCTCCACGAGCGAAATTTGCTTCCACTGCTTCTTATTAGGAGCGAATTTGACTTCTATTGCCCCATCCTAGGAGCAAAGTCATCTTCGAGGCGTTTGGTGAAGGCGATTTAATGACTTTTGCACGAGGATTAAAAACTCAAGGGATGAGTTGATGGAATGGAGAGAAAGGATGAAAATGTGGTTAAGTGTGAAATAATTTCCATTGGTCCCCTTTAGGAGCGAAATGTGCTTCCATTGCTCCTCCTCAAGAGCGAAATCACCTTCCTTTGCTCCTTCTTAGGAGTGATCTTCCTTATAGATGCGCCTATCAAACCTGCAACACATAAAATCGGAGATCATGTCAAATTAAGATATTGTGAAGGTTATATATCATGTATTTTTGATGCCATATTTGTTTTGTTTTGCAGGTGTGAGAGGATGATAGTGCAAATTGCAAAGCAACACCTTGAAAGAATAAGAGGAGGAGGATTGTAAGACCCACACCACCATGCAACTTCAAGGGGAAAACCTCATCAGCAAACACAAAGGTATCAAGGAAGGTGACTACACGAGAAGCATTCACTTATACAAGAAGATGATCCACACATCCAAGGATGTGGATGAAAGAATCAACAACATGGAGGGAATCACAAAGAAAGAATTTCAAAGGAGTGAAGAAGCAGTTATGACATCAAGGGTTCATTCCAAGGCAATATCAAGATTCAAAGTTGAGAGGAAGTCAACATCTACACCCTGCACTTTCATGGCTTTCGACATTAAGATATTCAAGAGGATAGTTTCAGAAGAGTTAATCAAAGTTAGAAGATCAACTTGAACAACATGATATAATTTGGAAACACGCTTTCGTCATCATCACTGTTGAAACTTGATAATGTTGAGTATCAAGAGATATTATTCAATATGATGATGAGTCCAGTCCACAAGTGCAAGTTGAGGTGGCATTCTAGTCACCATTCCACCAATTAGAAGGTTCCACAGTAGCATGTCCAGATGCAATGTACCTGACTCATCCATGGAGGCACAAACTCCAATGCACCTACCCCCGTTTTCTATTGGTTCACATTCAGCATTGAACCTAAATGTAATTTTCTCATTGGCCAGAAGGAGTTGTTTTAACAAACCCTAATTAGGGTGTTCATTGTAAAATCTTGGCCATTGATGGGGTTCGATCCTGGCCACTTATTGTAATGAGCACTCTATATAAAGCTTGAGCTCTTCATTTGTAAAGGTTAATAGAGAATAGTTAGTAGTAGAGAATTAGTGAATAAGAGAAAGATAGAAAACTGGAAGTTAATAATAGTTAGAAGTTAGATTAGGAGGAGGAGGAATTGTTGTTAAGACTCGTTAATGAAGATACCCTTTTCATTGAAGTTATGGTGAAATGTGTTATTTCAACAAGTACCATGGTTTCTACTTCCCATTTACTTTCATGTTGATTAGATTGAATGGAGGAAATTGTTGAATGCATTTGCACGGAATCCATCTAGTCCATACCACTAGCCTCTTGCTGATTGTAAGTGTGCCTTGCATGGTCAACTGGAATTGTATAAGCTTTACTTCAATTGTTATACATCCATTGTTTATGCGTTAACCTGATGGTAATCAATGTTTGATGATAATGATTTGAACATCTTTGCACTGAGCTTGTGTCAAACTGTTCGGCTTGATGGTGAGACCTTGCCCAATAGGATTCCATCGAATCATTCACTCTTCTCTTACATCCCTAGGGGTAGCGTAGTCTTCCTAAACCCTTCTCTTTTGCTCTTTTTTTATTCTCCATGCAAGTAGATAGAACCTAAGTTCCAACAATTCAAGTAGTCATGTACAATGTAAGGAACAACAATCACAATGACCAATTGTGCTTATCCACACGTCGTGATCTGACATTGAGGAACCTTGGAGTTATCTCAAATGATCCTTGTGCGAATCTTGAGCAATTGGGAAATTTTGTTCAAGAGAGGATAAGATACTTTTGGGTATTTTATTCTGTGTTCGCATGTGCCTAAAAAACACATCAACACCTATGACTAAAAAAAAATTGCTCAAATAACAGACACAAAACCGTGCAATTTTGAGTTGATAAAAAAATGCAATTTCAAGGGTTGAAAGAGCTGCAACCATGCAAAAAAACCTACAATTTCCAGCATGAAAAGAAAGACCCATGATTTTCACAAAAAAATCAATTGTTTTTTTTGTGGAAAAACCCTCGATTTCCAGAATTAAGAAAACTGCTATTTTTCACAAATTTTTCTTTGTTGATTTGCCACTAAAAAATTCAATGATTTTTGAAAAAAAAATTGTTCAAAATACTTAATGAAAATTTTCCACAAAATTTTCAAGTAAAGAGACCGCGAATTTTATTGGAAAAATTTGCCAAAAAATACCTTTGCTTTGATACCATGAAATAATTGATATTAAACAAAGGAGCGAAAGATTCCTTAAATAGGAGATTACAAACAGTCTTTTCCATAATGGAAACAATCGACAACTAAGGAAAGAAAACTAACTTAAAGAAACAAGGAAAGTTTCTAAAAACAAACCTAAAGACCCAATTGACCATTATAAGTTAAATATAACAATTATTATTTTAATACGTCCAAGGAGAATACAACGGCTAGAATGATAAACGCACACTAGGATGATGGCGTGTTGTGACCAAGATAGAAGAACACACTACAAGAAGGGATGCCACTATAGGGTTCCCGCACTTGAGGAAAGGACCCACAAACTGCCATGAACTCACACCCACCAAGGAGCCCCTTTCACAATCCAAACCTCATGCCGAACAAAATAGAGGCTGCACCAATGGCTAGAAGCCGCATCAAGAGTTGGAAGCCTCACAACCAACAAGAGAGGGCTCATGTATGAGTTGCACCCAACAGGCTTATGGAATGAAGCGACCAACATAAACAATACTTTGCAATAAAATGTCGTAAAAAATATAATGTTTCATTCTTCAAAACGATAATCCCAGGCAAGGTGTCCAACATAATATGCTTTGCAATAAAATCAAAACTCCCTGCAATCTTAAATTTTCAACCAAGCATATCTTAAATTAGGCCCTAACTGCTCTTTTATAACCATTGGAGAAGCTTCTAGACACTTTTTTAGGTTTTCCCTCTCTTTTTAATTTAAACTTTGAGCCTAGGGAAATAATAAAGTGAGTTTATTAAAATCTCATTTTATTTACCTTTAAAGTCTTTTTATAAACTTCATTAATTTAATTAAATAATTGTACCCTTATAATAGACTTTGATGGATAATATTAAATAATTAAATTAATTGATTCCCTTTTTCCAACTCTAGACTATGCGAATAAAATAGGCTAATAAGTCAATCTAGAGCGACTATGCTAATAAAATAGGCTAATAAGTCCATCTGGAGTGGCTATGCAAAGGGGAACATTACAAGTGTGTATGGTACTCAAGAATAAATAAAAAATGTAGATTTGTAGTTGAATATTTCTAGGCATAGGTTCATATTTCTAATAGATTGTTCATGTAGAAGATCTGAAGATAGATGATATGGAAGACTTCAAAATATTAAGCTATTCTACTTACGAATCAACATTTAACTTGAAAATTTAACAGCAATAACTCATCTTATCCTTTAAATCAAAATTAGAATGAATATAGATGAGGAAAGCAAGAAAAGTTGATAAGAATAAGCAAGTAGTTGCAAGTCCCTAGAGAGGGTGCTTAGAAATGTTGACTTGGATTGCTAGATGCATCTCTATTTATTTCCCTGTGTTGATAAATTATTGAAAGGCAAAACTGTAATCCAGGGGAAAATGTACGTTTTTTAAGAGGACAAATAGTGGAGATGTAATGATGTAAATGAGAACCTAAAAAGCTGCAAAAGCAGAACCCATATTAATTGAAGAAATAGAATGAATCTAGAAACAAGTATTGTAACCTAGTATACTCAACAATTTAGAGGTTGGTTATACACAAAACACAATGAGATGGAGTGGCTACCATAAGATCACTCAAATATGGTCGAATTGCAGCTTGCATGGATTGTTATAAGACCTAAAGTGGCAAGCATGAGTCATTGTAACTTGGTAGCTACTAAAGCCTAGTTGTTCAGACATATGCGAGATATTTCTAACCCTAGTAAACATTAAGGGTGGAATTTATAATAATTAATGTTTGTTGACCTAGTGCTAGTGGTATGTAGGTGGCTAGGTAACGTTTCAATTGTAAAGTTGTCATAATTATAGGAGAGAGCCACCATTGCTACAATTAGAGCATGTTGTGAATAGAGTCCACAACTATTTTAATGTATGTAATGAGGTAATATCTCTCATTATAAACCAACAAGACAGATCCAAGATGAAGATCTGAATGTAATTTGAAGGCTTGGCTTCCTTGTAAATGTTATATTTATTTGTTCAACCCCATAAATCCATGAATTGCTTGCAAGGAAAACACCTATCACAAAGGGAGATCAAACGAGATATATTTCGCTCAACAAATTGAGAATTGTATTGATGCACAAAAGATTTAGTACAAATAAATACAATAAATCCTTATAGAAAGGATGAATGCAACCCTAGAGCAAGATTAAAAGAGAGCTTGACAATTGTCCACATCATAATGAATGAGACAATGTGTTAAATAAAGTTCAATATAACAAAAGATAAATGCACTCCTAAGTTTAGCTTAAGTGAATAAAGTATTAAAGGACCTAAGTAATTAATTAGATAATGTCCTAATTATTCCAACACCCCTTTAAGATTAACTTAGGGATAAGCTAAAGAGTTAACGATAAATGCATGAATGAGTCCCGTCAATAAGGGCTGTTTAGGTACCCACGTACAAACCAATGTAATCTCTCATAATCGGAGAAAAGGAGAAAACTACACAGGGAAAAATCCTCTCCAAAAGAGAAAACGAAATAATTGCACTAATGAGGGAAGGAAAGAAAGAGGACTCAATGTGACCCCTCAAGGACTACTTCTGTCACAATAGTACAATGAATGTCCCCCCCATAAGAGAGAGAAAACGAGTATAGGAATCCCCCCAATGAAGAAGTAGCTCTTATGCCAATGATGAAAGCCTAAAGACTGAACATGATCCATTGCTTGCAAACAACATTTCTCCCTCTAGGAAGAAACAAAAATAGATCCACTAGAGATATGAGAAGCCACTCCCATAAATTGGAAGAAGTAGGAATCCAAATTCAAATACAATGTGCCTTTGGAAACTGCTCACAGTTAGATCCCTCTCGAAATTTGGATAGGAACTTAGCAGATTTGGAACTTTGATACTATGTTGTAGTTATATGTTCAACTCCACAGGCCCATAAATCACCTGCAAATAGAACACCTATCACAAACGGAGATCAAGCAATATAGATTTGCTCCACAACCTGAGAATTGTATTGATGCACAAAAGATTTAGTACAAATGAATACAATGAATCCTTATAGATAGGATGAATGCAACCCTAGACTAAACCCTAGAGCAAGATTAAAAGAGAGCTTGACAAGTGTCCACATCATAATGAATGAGACAACATGTTCTAAATAAAGCTCAATTTATTAAAAGGTAAATGCACTACTAAGTGTTGATGTGTTTTTTATGCACATGCGAACACAAAATAAAATGCCATAAGTATCTTATCCTCTCTTGAACAAAATCTCTCAGATGCTGAAGATTTGCTTAAGGATCATTCGAGAAGACTTCAAGGTTCATGAATGTAGGGTCACTATGTGTGGATAAGCTCATTGGTTTGATGTGATTATGCTGGAATCACAAGGGGACTTACATTCGAATGCTTGAGTGCTTGATTTACTGGAACTTAGATCCTATCTATTCGACTGGAAGATATAAAAAGAGCAAAAGGAATATGGTTTGAGAAGTCTATGCTAGGACCTAGTATGTAAGAAGATAGATGAATGACTAGGTGGAATCCTACTAAGCAAGGTCTCACCATGAAACTGAACAATTTGACACAAGCTCAGTGCAATCTTCTAAGGACGTTTCAAAGATGATCACCATTCAAGTTAATGCATAAGCAATGAGTGTAGGACGATTTGAGTTTAAGCTCGTGTCACTCCAGTTGACCACGCAAAGCACACTTACAATCATCCATAGGTTAGTGGTATGGACTAAACGGATTCCACATAAATACATTCAACTTCTTCTTCCATTCAATCTAATCAACATGAAAATAAATTGAAAAGTAGAACCATGAGGCTTGTTGAAATAACGAATTTCACCATAAGTTCAATGAAAAGAATAGCTCGTTTACAAGTCATACCAACAATTCTTCCTTCTCTTAATCTACTCTAATTCTAATTGTTATTCTATTCTCTCCTAACTATTAGCTATTTGCTAACTATTCACTATTAGCTTTTATAGAGAGCTCATTTACAATGAATGGCCAGGATTGAATCTCCATCAATGGCCAAGATTTTACAATGAAAACCCTAATTAGGGTTTGTTACAACAATCTTTTCCTTAGCCAATGAGAAAATTACATTCCATGAGTGTGGACCAATAGAAATCAAGGGTAGGTGCCTCCGAGTTTGTGTCGTAACTGGTGAGTCAGGTACATTGAATCAAGACATGCAGATGTGGAATCTCTTTGATTGGCGAGTGGTGATTTGGATGCCACTTCATACTTTGTAGGTTTGATCTTCTAACTTTGATTAACTCTTCTGAAACTGTCTGCTGGAATGCCTTCATCTTTGTATTTCTCCTTTGGAATTCCTTCTCTTTTGACTTCCTTCATGTTGTAGATAATGTCTTCGTGCAAGTGGATGCTTCTTGTTTGATTCTCTTATTTCCTTCTTCATCTCCTGCAAAACAAACAGGCGAGTATCAAATACACTTGGTACATGAGCTTAATAAGAGCTTATAAAAAAGGATTCGCCATCATGAATCAACACTTGAAGTTGCTTTTTTGCTCATGAAGAGGAGCTTCTGAAGTGTATTCCATTAAGTTCTCCTTGTCTTTGAAGTCACTCACTTCACTGAGATCATGAAGTTGTTAATGTAGATCAAATCATGAAGTTCGCTTGTGTGAAGTTTGCTTGTATGAAATCCGCTCCATTCCCTCAAGACATGAAGTTCGCGCTTAATCTCTTAAACACGAAGTTACAAACTTCGCTCCAAGGTAGCAATTCATGAAGTAAAAACTTCGCTCCTATCTCTCAATTCATGAAGTTGTTGAGTTTCGCTCCAATTTGAGAGATCATGAAGTTGATAATCTTTAAATTTGTTTCATTCCCTTGAATCTCACTTTGTCAACGAAGGCTTGAAGGTGCAATCTGTTTCCATCTTCTCTATTCATGAATCTCGCTGTTATCCATCAGCTTGTTAAGTTTGTTCGTGTCTTAATTCTTGAAGTTCATTTGTATCCCTTGGTTTGTAAAGTTGGAATTTTCCATTGAAGCCCCCCTATGTGAAGCTCGCTTGTCTCAAACATGAAGTTAAAATTCGCTCATGAAGCTTGATTCATGAAGTTGACTCCAAAACCTAAACTCATGAAGTAACAATTTCACTCCTCCTTTGCAATTCGTGAAGTGGAGGATTTCACTCCTCTTTGGTCAAACATGAAGTAAAGAATTTCGCTTGAAGCTTGCAGCTGCTGAAGTTATCAACTTTGCTCATAAACTCAAACTCATGAAGCTATCAACTTCGCTTCAAAACACCAAATCATGAAGTAAGAAACTTCGCTCACCTCTTTTGATACATGAAGTATGAATATCGCTCCTAGTTGCTTGAACTTGAAGTTCCCTCCTCTCTCCTTGAAGCTGAAGTTGTGAAATTACTCTACTTCGCTCTTCTCAATGGGATCATGAAGTTCATTTGATATTGTATCCTTCGTAGGCAATTATCCTTTCTTATTCAATTTTGCTCATGCTTATGAAATTCGCTCTTCTTGATGAAAACATGAAGTTCACTCACCTTTCTCAACTACCAAAGTTAAAACCTCACTTACTCCCTTCAACTCATGAAGTAAGCACTTCGCTCTTCTCCTTCAATGCATGAAGTTGATATATTTTGTCTTAAGATCGCTTCATTTTTCTAGGTTATGATCTTCGCTCCAAATTGCTTGAACATGAAGCTGTCAATTTCGTTTTAAAATGCAAATTTGTGAAGGAAGGAACTTCGTTCTATAGTGGTGAAACTTGAAGTTCGCTCCTATCATCTCCAAGGTGAAGTTCGCTCCTTTCCTCTTGAACATGAAGTTCGCTCCTCTCTCCTTCAACATGAAGTTTGCTCACTTCTCCTTCAACATGAAGCTCACTCACCTCTCCTCCAACATGAAGTTTGCTCACCTCTCCTCCAACATGAAGTTCGCTCACCTCTCCTTCATCATGAATTCGCTCACCTCTCCTTCAACATGAAGTTTGCTCACCTCCTCTTCAACATGAAGTTTGCTCACCTCTCCTTCAACATGAAGTTGTTTGACAAGTTAGTCTCGCCGTCAGGATTCATATATGGAATATAACATTTAAGTATATA
The DNA here is from genome assembly GCF_030272615.1 of Cryptomeria japonica. Taxonomy (NCBI): domain Eukaryota; kingdom Viridiplantae; phylum Streptophyta; class Pinopsida; order Cupressales; family Cupressaceae; genus Cryptomeria; species Cryptomeria japonica. The sequence goes on from NC_081405.1 coordinate 9,168,662, forward strand.
CTTTAAGTTATATTCCATATATATTGTCAGGATGTTTGGGAGTGGTTTCAGACCTCTCCTTCAACATGAAGTTTGCTCACCTCCTCTTCAACATGAAGTTTGCCCACCTCTCCTTCAACATGAAGTTGTTTGACAAGTTAGTCTCGCCGTCAGGATTCATATATGGAATATAACATTTAAGTATATACTTTAAGTTATATTCCATATATATTGTCAGGATGTTTGAGAGTGGTTTCGGACCTCCAGGAGTTGTAATGCAAAATCTAGTTTTTGGAGGATCCTTCAAATTTCCAGACTTGGTCATATTTCAAGACACTTCAGGATCAGGATGGCATTCCAGACTTCTAAGGTGAGTTCGCTTTGATCTTGATGTAAGGGACGAGACTTAGGAGGACACTATGCATTCAACCAAGGCTTGATTTAGCAACTTAAAGTATGACCGGATAGTACACAAAAAACCCTAGGAATGATCTAAATAACCCCTAATCACTCAACTGATCTGACCTCCTTCACTTCACCTTGAGGAAATCCACCTAGCTTGATGACCTTTGAGAAACTCAATCTCTTCAATGCAAAGGCTAAGACACTAAAACAACCAACAACAAAACTAAAAGAGCTAACCCTAGAAAGCAAAAAGTGGGGGGTCACCATTTGCAATGGGGCGATGTGTGAATACCTCACAACACTAAGTTTAGTTTAAGTGAATAAAGTAATAAAGGACCTAATTATGTAATTAATTAGATAATGTTCTAATTACTCCAACAGTAAAGGTGTTTCTATTGTCTTGTTTATTTATAGCTTTTATAAAGAACCAATGCCCTAATTACATGGTAGGTATAGGTCTAATTCCTCTATAGATAATAACTACTAATTTATACTTTATTTTGATATATCTACTAATAATGAAGTTAATAAATGATAATTGTTATAAAAAAATGTAAAATTTTGGACTAGGCTCTGGTAAGCATTAACTTCTGAGCATTAAACTAATTACTGAGTGATGCAAGAGCATCCACTTCCACAAGTGATATTGCATCACAAAAATAATAGATAAATAAAACATAGAAACAAATCTTTCATGATTGTACATCATTAGTTGCTGTACAAGAAACCTTAGTTCTTGCATAACAGTTACAAGTGGTTGTATAATGGTTTTTTATTAACAACTTTTTTTAGTTGCTGTGCAATAGCTCTCAGTTGCTATGCAATTGTTCCCAATTGCCGCACAACTATTTTTGGTTGCATTTATTCATTTTTGTCAAACACTTGGAATATGAAGCCTTTAGACACATTTAGTTAGAATGAAGCTGATGGAGGTTAGGGGTTTTGTCTGCAATGATTTAGCAAGATTTATCTTGAACCAAATGTGGGTTTTAAACAACAATCTTATTTAAAACAGCTCAACATGAAGACAAATCTGCTAGGAAAACAAATAGCAGGCTGTAATGATTGGCGATCACTTTTCCAAGAATCAGGATGTTTAGAGCCAAGAAAAAGAATCAGAACAGCAGCAAGAATGAAAGGGTGCGAGCAGAAAACAACATGACAGCAATTTTGGGCAAGAAAGAAAAGAAATAGCAGGGCAAGCATGTGGAAGGAGAAGATACAGGCCATTTTTTTGAGGGGAACAGAGATAAAGGAAGAAGGGGTGATGGAGAAACTAGAGAGATGAGTGTAATCTTCCAGGCTGAGTTGGAATAAGGGATATAGAGAGAAGGTTCCAAGTAGAGAAAGTTGTCTCCTTGGGAAGGAGGAAAAGCAGAGGATAGAGATATTGTCCACAAGCTCATTTCTTAGCTTTGTAATCTGGAGGGTCATATGATCGTGTTGTAAGTCAGAAAGCAGATTTTACGATTTTAATGCAAGGAATGTGCTTTTACTTCTGTAATTGTGTGTGCATGTGTCAGTGAGTGTTTAGGCGGCTAGGTTTAGGTGGTTATTCAGTTGATCCGCCTACCTAGACTGCATCACTTATGTTTTAAGATTTCAACCATTTATTGATAATAAGGTCAAAGATGTAGACAAGGGTTGATTTAAAGAATTTGGGGAAACACAAATAAAATGTCGACCTTGTTAATCCAGAAGCTATCAAAGCTTAAATTTGTTCTACATATATCATCCTGAAGTTCTCCCCAAGGCACAGTTACTTCACTCTAGAATAGGATGACTAACCGTGGTGAGGGCCAAGTTTCAAACAAGTCATAGTTACCTACCCTTTAATGTGATACGTAAGCCAAATGAGTCAATGTTTGCTCTACCTCTTTTTTGCTAGTGTTGTATATCAGTGGGTTATACTTAGCCAGCCTTCAAAATGACCAATAGTGATGCAAATTTTAACCCATGCTGGAATGAGCTAGCCTTGTTGATGTTCTTCCTACCTTCTCTTGTTGAGGTGTATGCAATGGTTTAAAACTTTAAGGTGTCTCGCGTACATGCGTATGTTGGGATTTCTGCTATATGGCTGCAATAAGCTTCGATAACTGGATACTGACCTGCAGATCCCAATACCTGTACAAAATGATGCTGTTATGGTTACCTCCTGGGTATGCAACTGTTATGATAAAAATCATGTTCCTGATATGGCAAACATTATAAAAGAAAAATGATGAAGATACACAAAGTTAGAACAACAAAAAAAAAAAAGTAACAAAAGGCAATTTGCTGAACTGCTGGTAGTCATAATGCATCTGGTTTTACATTTTTAAATTTTAATTAACCATTTGCTGATTTTGATGCAGTTGATGAAGAGCAATATGAATATATAGTCATATGCTTCTTCAATTTGACTGCAATCTTTGACTATTTTCCCATTTTGGGTGGGTATTATAAACCTATGTGATATATCATATATCACAGGTCAACTAATATATTGAATTATTAAATAATCAGATGTGGCTTTTCTAGCACATATAACATCAATATCATAGTTAAGTTTGTTTAATTTGTCTTATCATTTTTTTGGGATACGGATATACCCGAGCTCTGCTGTATCTGTGGTCCCAAAGAAAATGTCTGATCCTATCCGTAAACCAAAATAGGTAACTTGGCAATCAGCGTTTAATCAAACATAAATGCTGTGTATTAGAAATGCTTATGCTTAAACTCAATTTACATTTGGCAGCTTTTTATTACCATAAGTAATATTAACTTTGTGTGAATTGTTGGAATCTGAAATTTTAAGAAACACTGCCCACAATTTCTCACAAGGAAGTAGATAATTACTTATATGATTTCCAAAGACGGTGCAGCTGAAGGAAAAGCTTTAGAAATGATTGCATGATGGTAAATAGCAAGTGATACATTTAAAACTGAACGAGAAGCTGCAGATATGTGAACTTGTGTGTTTATTGTGTTTGTTTCCTTGGATATGCCTGGAGTAGAGCTGAATTCTACTGTTTGCTACATTAAAACTTTAAATAAAAGTTTTTTCTTGCTTATCAATCCACTGTGATCACTAAAATCTGTGCTCCTTGTTACTTTTTTTAAGTATCTACTACAAGAAGAGTTCAGAACAATAATAATTAAGGGTTTTGATTTTATAAACTTAGTTTTGTAATTCTTTCTCCAGATTGATGCTACAGATGGTCTGGATGAATTGAAAGCGATGTTCTTGAACATTATTAGCGATGATTTTCCCAAACCAGACATTGGTAAGAAGAGATCAAATAATTGTCCGAGAGAAAAAGCTACTAATTGGAATAGCATGTCATTTTCCACATGTGAATTCAAAAATCAGGGCCAATTGAGGGGTGGATTTCATTATGAATCAACTGCTTTGGGAAATCAAAACAGCAGTGCCTTTGGAGGGGTGAGTGTGCATTTTGGGGCTGCTATCTTCTTAGAAATCTAATATTGGTAAAAAATAATTATTTGACATTCTACTTTAAGGAACTTGCTTTGAAGAACACTCTCCACCTTTACCTTATAATCTTAACTTGTACTGCACTCAAAGTCTTCAACAATTTTAATTACCATTTCTACTACAGGGTTATGCATTAGAGAGCCAAGAACTGAAGCAGATGTTCATGGGCATGGACGATTCCAAGTTTTATGAATTGGCATGCAACAAAGAGCCATCTGATAAACCCTTGAGCCAAAAAGATGGCAAAAAACAATGCAAGAGTGGGCCAACAACCTTTGATGAGCTTGTAGCCGAAACACTTTTTCCTGATGGTGGAATTACAGGCTCTGATTTGTTTGGAATGGGTTTATGGAGTAAAACTGAGAGTGCTGTTTGCACTGAGGTATGTGGCTTAGCTTAGATATTCTTCTTTTCTTTTATATGATTGGATTTTAATTTGAAGTTTGGATCAAGCTTAACCTCTTATTATCACTTATTGATTGAAGTTACGACTAAATTTGATCTTGTAATATTTTTAGGCAAGCATTACTTCTGCTGCACTAGCAGAAGAAAATGGGGCAGAAGAAAATGAGGGAAGCAAGAGGCGCAAATTGTGTCCAGAACAGAAAGATGCAAACAGAGCATCAGAAGAGCTTGATTGTACCTATAGATGGAGTGCAGACATCTGTGGAGGTTTGTTCTCAAATAATGAAGATTGGGAACCTAACTGTTTATTTTGATTGTGCATTTAGTAATATGTACCTTCTAGTGATTGAAGTTGTCGGTAATGGCCCTTTATTCTTGCTAACATGTTTCATTTTTAATTGGTTCTAGAAAAAGGAAGCACATGTAATTTGAGCTCCTTTGGTTAACCAATCTTTATGCCAACGTAGACCTGTGTAGTTTTAAGGCCAGTTTAGTGCAAGCATTTCTGATTTGTAGGATCTGAATCAGCAGGTCAGGCCAAATAGTCATGATTCATAACATAGGGTGTATCATTTTCTTTGAGTGAAGAGAAAGGAGTGCTTAGAAGTTCAGGGTATTAGCCACAGCTGTTGCTGATTGTCCAGATTGGGCAGCAATTATATTCGCATTCCTTACTTTATTGCAGTTTTACTGATTTGATTCTCTTTTCTGTATTTATTTGTTTTGATAATCATTACAACAATGTTTAACTTTAATTAAATGCTTTATAAATCTCTGTAAGAAATGACTTTTTCATAGTCGCCTCCAATATCTTTGGTTGATTTGAGGGTCAAATTGATATTGTTCAGGAGAACAAAAAGCAGAACAAAACTTGACTGTTATTTTTTTAGGAGGATAAAACATCCTTGCAGCTACGCTTGGTAAGAATTGGCCTTGACTTTGTGAGCCAAGCATTCTCACTAGTGGACCAATTGGCAACTTGACAAGCTGACTAGATTGATATGGCCCTTTAATATTGAAATGTAAAAAGGAGCCTTGCTTTCCTATAAATGGTTACAAATAGAACCAAAATGAAATATTATCCTCTCAACAATTAGGAGCGGAGGTATCATTGCATGAATGGAGTGAGCGTACTTCCAACTACCAAGTAGTCAAAACTAGAATGAATGGTTTTTATTAATTGAAAAGGGTAAAATATTATAGTAATATAGAAAAAATAATAAAAAATTATTGTTGCCGATGTTTCCAAATAACAATAAAAGAGGTTAATTTGAAATCTTGAGTTTGAGCTTTCCTTTGAACTCGTTGCAAATGGATATTATTAATAGTTGCAAATGGATATTATTAATAACCTAACATTCTCACATCAAGTTTACTCAAATATGTTGAGACATGGACCAGCTAGGACTCGAACCTAGGACCTTCCATACGCTGCTGGAGTGCTCTACCACTGAGCTATTGGACCCTCTTGGACCAGTCCATCGTCGGTCTGGGTGTGGCTTATTTCCAACACCAACACCCTCCCTTAAGCCATACCTCTCGTGTGCTTGGGGCTCCTAGCATGGACCTGGCTTTGATACCATGTTGAGACATGGACCAGCTAGGACTCGAACCTAGGACCTTCCATACGCTGTTGGAGTGCTCTACCACTGAGCTACTGGCCCCTCTTGGACCAGTTCATCGTCAGTCCGGGTGGCTTATTTCCAACACCAACAAAATATGCATGCTTTAAATATTATTCACCCATTATGCATTATTCAAATGATACACATTGGAATGCTCGTGTTGATTGCAGAAGTGGCAGGTTATTGTTGATCTTGTGACAACAATAGGTGTAATTGTAGGAGTTGGGTGGCCTACTCTCTTCATGGAGTGCTGCGTAGTGAGTAGTGGGAATGTTCGGTTGCATGTGATTGTTGTATGTAATGTGTTGAGTTTGTTTTGGTAACTATTGGAATTTTCATTAATCAACAAATTAATAAAGTCAGATAGTGTCTAAATCATAGATAAAAAATCTGCAAAAAATTGTTAACTCCTGATTTATCGCGAGTCATTTATGGTAATGATTTAATCTGCAAAAACTCTTGGGCATTTTTTTTGAAAAATTGGGGTGATTTATTAAATAAAAATAGCAAAAAATCAGAAGAAAAACTCAAATAACTCTATGGTAATGATTTGTTGGGTATTCTTTTATTAAATACTATCATGCAATTGATTACATAACCTTGCACCTTGCCATTTGCGAATCAATTAGTGTAATTGTGTACCTATCCACAAGTTAAAAATAGGTGCCTTCAAGGGATGTGGCATCTCTATGGGAAGAATGTGAATCCTTTGGGTGTGTAAGGAAAACTTCAGTATGGTGTTTTTGTATGATATGGTAGTTTCATGTGGAAGTCTCATGCTTCTTGAACCATGTTCTTGAAGGTATGGTGTGAAGGCAAACGAAGTTCATCAATGTGTATGAGATAAGCTGAAATTTTGAAAGACTTTGTGTGCACAGGCCAATGCCAGCTATTGAACAAAGCATTTATTTTATGGAAGAAGGTGAAATAAAAGAGAAGTTGAATTCTACAAAAAAAAGATTTAAGGAATGCAAATCCTCTATAATATGTATTGAATTCAAATTCATTTAGAGGTGCACTTTATTTTTGGTATATGATATGTATTTAACTCAAACTTTGATATATATATATGATGGAAATTAGTAATATGTTATACAAATACAATGTATATGTGTGTTTTTCAAGAATATTTTAAGAATTACATATTTTCAAATGTTCAATAAGTTTGTCGAGTTTTTGTCAATTTTTTCTTGATTTTTCACGAAGTCTCGAGTTTTAAATTTTTTTGGGCCAAAAGAGTTATTGTTGAGGAAGAGTTTTTCATCTTTGGTCTAATTAAACAATTTTTCTTTTGAATATTTCATTCAAACTAGCAATTTTAGTTGAGTCGTAAAAGGTCATTCTCTTGTTAAATCCTCTCTAAAGCTTTAATTTGTTCAATTAATTCAATTGATGTAGGAGTTCTCTCAATGTAACTTTCACCCAATTCTCTTTAACCTTCAACAATTTTATTGAAAATGATTAAAAATTTGTAATGTAATTGGAGATTCCCTTGATTGACATTCAGTTTTTGGTGCAATTTGTTATTTTCTAAATTGGGCTATTTTGTTATGCCTCTTTTAGACCGTTGTCAGATTGTGTATGTAAGGGTTGTGGTTTTCTTTTTTATTTAGGAAGATGAGGCTCTATTTTTTAGATAGGGGTGTGAAGGGGCCATGAAAAGGAAATGAGTAGCTTCATCGTGTTTTTTTTAAAAAAAGTTTTTAACTTTTTTGTTTAGTGAAATATAGTGCAAAGTTTGTTTAATTTTTACGTTTTCTCAGACAACATTGGACCATTATCTTCATTTTTGGTAGTAGAGCAAATAGATCTACATGAGAGGATGTCGGCATGAAGGTTGTGTAAGGAATACCACTATGAGTTCTATTTTGGCTTGCTTAAGTTTTGTTATGTTTATGTGGTTAAAAGAGGAAGCACTTACATGGGTAGTTGCAAATGGTTAGAAGAGCTTAGATTGTGGAAGCATTATTAAAATAGGAGGGGTGGTTGTTTGTTTGAGCTTTGGTTGTGAAGTTAAATATGGAGTTAGATTATAATGTAAGAAAAAGCGTAGTCAAGGTGGAAGAATAGATAAGACGAAGGCACAAATAGATGCTAACAAAGGACCAATAAAAAGAATTGCAAAAATTAGAGATTGAATTGGAATAGTTATGGTGCTTGTTGGAGGAATTTGAGTTATGCAACAATAAGCAAGGAAAAATAAATCTACAACAAAGTTGTTGAAGAGTTATGAGACGGTGAAAAAGAATGGTGAAGATAAATACTCACCTTATGAGCAAGAGCCATTGTCAAGATGAAAGCCATCATGTTAAGAAATAGCTGAGGGGTGGAATTGTTAGAACAAGGAAAGATTAAATCTATTGAAGAGTTGGCAAAATATTAATGGATAAAAGACCCCTAAATATGGTCTTCCAAGAGATTATTAAGGGAGAGAGCAGAGATATGTTCAGTTATGCTATAAAGAACAATGTCAAAAAAGATTTGGCTTGTGAACCACATCATGTTGAGCTAAGAAATAAAATCTACCTCAAAAAATATGAAATGGAGAACATGCCTATATGGCATGATGTAGAAAAGGAGAAAGTATTCATAGAAAATTTCTATTTGCTTAACTTTATTTTGTTTTTAATGATATAGGTGTAGGTGTAATAAAAGGTAGTAGGAGTGACACAGAGAGAAATGATGATTTTCAATGGAGGACTGCTAAGCCTTCAAGGGGTTGGGAAAAGAGTAAGAACAAATCAGCAAAAGAGGAGGATCTTTGTTCTAACAAGAAGTTGGAAGCGAAAAAAGAAAAAAATGTGATGATGCGAATAAATATCTAATAAGGTGGAAGACAACACCATGGCTTGATTCTTTGAATTAGAAGAAGAGTTTTTGATAATAGAAATATATTGAAGTTCTCCAATTTAAACTCTTTTGAATGTAGCTGTTCATGATTTGCAAGATGGGGAAGATAATGTAATCGAAGATTCCCTTGATTGACCTTTCTACGTCACTTTTTATGCAATTCATGATTTTCTAATCTGGGCTATTTTGTTCTACCTCGTTTTGACCGTTGTCAAATAGTGAGGTTGTGGTGTTATACAGGGGTTGTGGTTTTCTTCTTTATATAAGAATATAAGGCTTTGTTTTTTAGGTAGGGGTGTGAAGGGGTTGTGAAAAGGAAATCAATAGCTTCATTGTGTTTTATTGTATCAATTTTTAACTTTTTTATTAACTGAAATATAGTGTAGTTTGTTTGATTAATTTTTATATCTTCCCAGACAACATGGGACCAATATCCTCATTTTCTATTTCTATATAAAATTTGCACTTGTAGTTTTTTGTTAGAGTTGGCAGTTGACTTACATGCGCAAAGGTGTTTATCTACATCAATTGTTGTTGTCTCTTTTCTTCTAGACAAAATTAAAAATAATATTATTTTAAATTGGGCCCATTAACTTCTAGTTGAAGGGAAACTTAATAATATTATTATATAAAATGCTATTTTTAGCACTTGAAAAATAATTTTTTTTGACTTTTTATTAAAATATATTCTATTGTATTCTTGGGGTAAAAATTAAGTGTTTTCAAATGTTAGGGCCTAATTATTGAAAAAGAGGCGACTATAAATGGAGCATTTAGCTTTCCATCTCTTCAAGTATTCATCATTTTGCAAATAATTTTCAAATTTGAACAATTTTGATCAATGTAGCATCAAAATATGAAAACTTTTGGTTTGTTTGTGATTTTGAGTGGACAACGTCTCTCTCAGATTTTGAAACCATATGCTTGGTTATACTTTTGATTGTTTGGATTCGATGAAAATAGACAATAAATTGGACATCCTTTATATAAATCATGGAATGAGGACACTCTTGTATGTGTTGTGAATAAATGTAGCTTTTCAATGTTAACTTTCATGAACTTAGAATTATTTTGTATTACAAGATCAATTTTCTTTTTTTATTGTAAGAACCTTTGAAAACTCTTTACCTAAAATGGATGGAAAGTGTGATGATGATGACAATTTGGTATTATATTATTGACATGCCTACGTACGTTCGTTTGTAAACATCAAAGATATAACAAAGAAATTTTCATTTGGAATAAGTTGTATATCTACTTTACAAATATTAATTATAATATCTTTAACTAAGATAACTTTATCTTCACAATCTTTTGTCATAAGATCACTACTAGGTAAATCATCTTCATGAATTTAATTGGGCTAGTCATCATCCATTTTTCTTTCTCTTACCATTTTGAACCCTTGCATTGCATCTGATATGGTCCTAACAGGAGATGCTAATCAGTAGTTGTCATCTTGAACTATTGTTCAAAATTTGCTTTTGATTACTTTGTGATTGTTCGTAAATGGATTTGTCACTATGATATTTTGCTACAACTTTGACTTGCTTGACGATTAGCAACAAATGTCCCAATAGTTGGAGAGATCTTTATTGAGTTAACAATCTTCTTTTGCACTTGAGAGGTGCACTTCCCTTGTATGATAGGATTAGGGTTTTTTAGGTGTATGCTTTTAATTAGAAAGTGTGAAAGGAAATTGAACTAAAGAAAACATGGGAAAGATAATTGAAAACAAGGAAGAGAAGAATAAACACAAACTCATTCTTGAGAAAAACATTACTAAAGTATAAAGGATGTAGTTGAGGTTTAGAACCATAATGCACTCTTAACATCAAACAAATGAAATGCAATCTAATTCATAATACATTCACATAGGATTGGATAACAACCTATTATGTCATCCTACAAAGTAAACACATACATTAAAGAGGAAGTTACTTGTATTCTTAACAACCAAATAAACTATCAAGAATGGCTATAAAACGGGCATCCAAACAATTAACATAATGAAAAATAAAATCATGTGGACAAATCAGTAGAATCTATCCTTTATTCAATATTAAAAAAGGTCTACAAGTCTTTTATTTTTTGTACATGTGATAATTCCTATAGCCTTCTTCCTAGCGAAAAATTTAAAATAACAATTAAACCCGTCTTTGCCCTACTCCCACCCCTCAACCCTCGCTCTACTTTACATTTAATAGTATTTATAACCTTCAGTTACAACTATTTTTTTCTCACTATTTGGAGTTTATAAAGATTTATAAAATAAAATATAGATAATTCTTTAGAGCACACCTTGAGACAATCACATTTCAAAAGTTGAGATAAGTACTTTATAACAAAATGATGGATCTTTCTCGAAATTCGATCGATATATGATTTCCAAGGCTTTATGTTGAAAAGTTTGCTTACATTGGCTATAGGTATTATGGATTTATCCCTTTTCTCAAATTTAACTCCAATTCTTATGTGCATTTTAATCATCATTATCTTCCATTTTTTGTGAGATCTTTGAATGTTTACTATGTAATAAACTATGTTTTCTATGAAAGAGAATCAAAATAGCACCTATGGGTGATCATAACAGGCCAAACCTTAATGACACCACTGTATAAAAGACAAGCTGTCCAAGATGATCAACATTCTTAACCATAAAGTTCATTATCACATATGTTGTAAACGTATTATTTGAGAACATGCAAAACTGATACAATATATTATGCATGAGTTTAGAGTAATTTTTCCATCCATATACTTTTGCAACACTACACTAACATCAATATTGCAATCTCCATTTAAAACTTTTTCCCTCTTTTCAATAAGTCAATCATCATTGGCAAAGGGGAATACACTGAGTTTGTCTTTATTTACATTTTCTTCATCTTCATTAGGCATCCCTCCTACAATGTCAACTTCTAACTGTTGATGCTCATAAGAGTTTATGATGTTGGTGAGGTGAAGTCCCAAATTCATTTTTTATTCCCCGAAATCCCATCATTACAAAGAGCATTTGCAAAATGTGATGTCCCCATCCTAGTCAGTGGTTTAGAGTTGAGGAGTTACCTTATTTTCTGGACCCTCATAGGCTAACAGGGTATGGACAGAGGGTCATGAAGACAGTGGATGGAAGATGATGTTCTTCAGTTTAGTTTCGGGTTCAGTTCAGGCTTCGTTTGAGCAGTTATTGACTCCATTTGAGGGATTTGCTATTTATAGCATTTTGGCTATTTATAGATGGGAAGTTGGCTATTTTTAGATAGGTCCCTGGTCACATGGGTTTTGGGAGCTTTATATCCAACGTTTGATAGTTCATCTTTTGGAGTCATATTTTGAGAGATATTATTTTTTCAGTGAATTACATGCTATATTTAATTAATGATGTTATTATAAAGTCACATTGGCTTTATAATAAAATATTTCATTTAAATTTATTTAAGGGACTTAGTATTTTTCTCTATAGTTGGGCACCTCTATTAAAAGTGTTTTAACACTTATGATATTTTCTTTAACCCTAAAAGAAACCCTAAATAAAAATAATGGGTTTTTGCATAAAGTCGCTCCCTTGAGAAATCAAACTCATTAATTTGTTGATTATTTGATATCTGATTCCTCTTTGGGTTTCGGAGCTTGAGGGTTTCAGATTGGATTCTTCATTGGAGAACGTTTATTCTTCAGTGCATGGTAATGGTGAGACTGTGAAAGATCAGTTGAATTGTTGTAGCTGTGGTTGGCTTCATTCATAAGTCAAATTGGTGATGATTGCAAGTAGATTTGGCTTCTTAGAGGGCAGATTTGTTGTAGGTTTTCTTATTTGCTGTTATTGCTGTTAATTTTCTTTGGTTTGGAAGCCTCTTTTCCCAAATACACAACTGGCTCATTAGTTGGGGCCATCTTCTTACTGTTTGGGCGTCTTATTATTAAATAAGAGCAGATCTAGATTGTTTCCAGAATAAAAATCAGAACTTTGTAAGTTGCTGATTTAATCTTTTCATTTCAATAAATTGGCTAAGGACCTATGGGTATGCTTCTAAATTCTCCAATTTATTATTTTAGCTGATTATTTCATGTATTATTTCAATGTGTTGAAGATTAAAGAAACCCCTTCTGCAACTTCTGTCTATTTCTGAAAGACCATCTTAATAATAAAAAATACAAAAAAGAATTACAAATTATAGCAGGTTGAATTGAACTAGCAAGGGTTCATCATAGTGGTATTAGAGCTCCGATCTTGCCATCCTGGAGGGTTAGGGGATTTTATATGTATCACCAACAGTTTGGGCATCACTGGTTTTATACCTGCAGGAGATTCGGTTCTTAGGGAAACCAATTTCATTTTGGTCAGAACCAAATTGAAAATATGGGCGACAGGAATGAAGAAGCCACCAAAAACACTACACAAAATGATGACAACAAGGCAAGGGAGGTCATGAGCGGTATAGCATCTGGACAACAATAGGTGGCAACAGTGTTGCAACGACTAACCATCGCCATACAACAACTTTCAATACTTTATAGTAATGATCAAAATCAAGAAGAGAATGGCAGTATTGTTGGTCATTCCAGAGCTCGTGTGAGCTTGTTGATTGCATATTTGAGATCGTTAGTTTTGTTCCAAGGTTTTTGATTATTCCAATTCCTGTTATGATCTTTCTTCTGCCTAATAGACCTGTCAAAGTTAAGGTCATCCTGAACTCTCTGTGGTAATCTATTACAATCATCATGCATTGCCATAATATTGTCACCAAAACCCATGTCATCTCCAGCTTCAGAATCAACCTCATCTTCAGGTTTAGCTCTGACACACACATACGACAGACCCACACGCCCCACTTTTGTCAGAGCTACACCTAAAGATGAGGTTGATTCCGAAGCTGGAGATGACATGGGTTTTGGTGACAATATCATGGCAATGCATGATGAGTGTGATAGATTACCACAGAGAGTTCAGGATCACCTTAACTTTGACATGTATATTAGGCAGAAGAGAGATCATAACACGAATTGGAATAATTAGAAACCTTGGAACAAAACTAATGATCCCAAATATGCAATCAACAAGCTCACACTCTCTACTTTTGATGACAACGGTAGAGTTACAGCCAGATCTTGGATTAGCAAGTTAGATACGTTCTTGATCCTACGTCCCATGTCAGAAGATGATGCTATTAAGTTTGCAACTTTTCATTTGGATGGGGTAGCCCATGATTGGTGGCACCATGGGATGGTGACCTTGCATCACGACCTTATTACTATATACCAAGAATTCATTGACAGATTGGTTGAGCGTTTTGATAAAAGAGATCTAGAGTTGTATTTTAGGGATCTAGCCCAACTGAAACAAATGGGCAGCGTGGAATCTTACATTAGTGAATTATAGAAGCTTTCAGTTATGGTAACTAACATCTCAGAGAGAAGGCTGGTCATTCTTTTTGTTGAAGGTCTTGATGAGCCTACGAAGGGTTGGATTAAGGCTTTTGATCCCCCTACCTTGCAAGAAGCCATGAGGAAGGTACGTAGCATGGAACTTACTGCTCCTCGTAGTAAGTTCACTCCAAACAACTACAAACCGTCCTCATCGTTTAATGACAACAAGACTGATCCAAAGAAATTAGAAAATGTGGATCAAGGGAAGAAGTTTGTAGCACCTTTGGACAGAGAAACACTTGCGTAGTAGGAAGTTGTGTTTTCATTGTAAGGGCCCTTATGATTAAAACCATGATTGTCCCCTCAAGCCTATGTGTCAAAATAAGAATATGGAGTGGTTTTATGAGGGAGAAAACATGATTGATAACACAAGCCAACAAGCTGATCAAGATGATTCAGAGACTGAAAATTCAGAGAAGGTAGTTGAAAATGAAGGAGAATTTGATCCATGGGAAGCTCATATGTCTAGTATGCAAGGAGAAGGTTCTTTTAGGTTGCGTGGACTCTTGGCGGGTCAAAGAGTCATCTCTCTACTTGATATAGGTGCAACTCGTAACTTCATAGATGCACGGTTGGTGGAGAAGCGTGGGATTCAAACTCAAGAGTTTGAAGGCATAAGGGTGAAAGTTGCTGATGGTAATGTGCGGACTCGTGATAGAATGATTTCAGACTTACCCATGAAACTCAATAATTATGAATTCAAAGCTGACTTTTATGTGGTTAACATGGGAAACATGGATGTGGTCCTTGACATGACGTGGCTTCATGCAATAGGTGAATTTACACTCAACCTTAGGGATATGGAGATGAAATTCAAAGTTGATGGGATTAATCATGTTCTTAAAGCTATTAAGTCCAACAACTTAAAATTAATCACTTTTGAAAGAATGGAGAGACTTATCAGACATGACATGGTGGATTGGGCAGGAAAGTGTAAACTAATGCCTACTTATGAAGAACAACATAAAACACCTTACCATTCAGATATTTAGGAGCTTAGAGTTAAGCATACACAGGTGTTTAGTGACATACCTCTTGGTAGGCTTCTTGATAGAGGCATAAAGAACGTTATTGAGCTTGAAGAGGGCACCAAGCCCATCATGATTACACCTTACCGACACCCCAAGTGGTTGAAAGATGAAATTGAGAAAACCATCAAAGAACTTCTAGCAATGGGACACATAAGGCCGAGTAAGTCTCCTTTTCTTCTTTTACTTCATCAGTTGTTTTGGTGAAGAAGAAAGATGGCACACTTAGAATGTGCATTGATTACCGTATGCTAAACGGAAGGACTATAAAGAATAGGTATCCCATTCCTCACATCGATGAGTTGTTAGATGAGCTTCACAGAGCTTGTTATTTCTCTAAGATTGACTTGAGGACAGGTTATCGTCAGATCATTGTCAGGGAGCAAGATATTGAGAAGACTACATTCAAATGTCATTGTGGACACTATGAGTTTTTGGTTATGCCTTTTGGTTGACCAACGCACCAACCACCTTTCTATCCACTATGAACAAGGTCTTCCAGTCTTAGTTGAGGATATTTGTTTTGGTTTTCTTTGATGACATTTTGGTTTATATTAGAACTTGGGAGGAGCACCTAGTTCATTTGGACACTGTTTTAGACATACTTGACAAGGAGTTCTTTTACGCCAAGGAGTCCAAGTGTGCATTTGGAATGACATAGCTTTTGTATTTGGGTCACATAATCAGTAGAGAGGGAGTTCACATGGATCCTGATAAGGTTCGTGCCATTGTTGATTGGCCTACGCCTATGACCTTGAGTCAGCTTAGGGGATTTGTTGGTTTATATGCTTTCTACCGTCAGTTTGTTAGTGGTTTTTCATGGCATGCTGCATCACTCACTGATTTGACAAAGAAGCGTGCATTTATTTGTACACCTCTAGCACATGAGTGTTTTGAAAAGTTCAAGCAATTGATGACTACATGTCTAGTTCTTGCTTTACTTGATTTCACCAAACCTTTTGAGCTTCATTATGATGCATGTGGAGAGGGTATAGGTGCAATGATTATTCAAGATCGTCATCTTATAACTTATGAGAGTAGGAAGCTTTGGGGTCCAGAGAGGAGCTATAGTATTTATGATAAGGAAATGTTGGCAATTATGCATGCAATGACTAAGTTTAGGCAATATTTAGTTGGCAACAAGTTTTGTGTCAAAACTGATCATAATAGTTTGAAGCATTTCTTTGGGCAACGAGATCTAAATGAGCGTCAACAGAAGTGGGTCAACAAGTTATAGTCGTATGATTTTGACATCTCATATGTCAAAGGGAGTCAGAACTGTAATGTCCCCGCTTTGGAATATAATTTAATAATAAATGATAATAGAAAAATTAAAACATTAAAAATTAAATTAAAATATAAAATAATATAATTAAATGTGGTTAATTAAAAATTAATTAAGTTAATGAAAAGTCAAAAGACATGAAAGGAAAAGTTTTGACTCCCTCAACAATGAGATATAAAAGGGAGAAGAAAACCTCATTTGAGGGGGGGCGGATAAGCTGGAAATGAGAAGTGCAGATCTGATTTAAATAACAAGTGCAGATCTGATTATGAAAGGCTGTGTCCCTTTCAAAGGGTAGAAATAATGAAGAGTTGCACTCTTTCACAGGGTGCTAATGGTGAAAGGGTATGTCTCTTGCCAAAGGGCATACATGATGAAGAGGTGTGACCTCTCCCTCAAATTGAGAGATATAAAGGGAAGGAATCAAAAGCATCTAGTGACACCACCATTGATCAGATCAGATCAGAATTGTTATCAAGTTACAAGTAGTAACATTTGTGTTCTTGGTGGTATGGATGAGGATGTGCTTAATATGTATGCTTAGTATATGAAGCCTGATAAAGTTGTTATGCAGAATCTAGTAATAATATTGTTATAAACTGCAATATGTATGACAATCATTCTTAATTCTGTATACAGTGGCAGATCAGATCCGACACATGTCAAATCTATCTGCTCTTACAACCACTAAATATAGTTAGTGCTTTTAGGCAGTGGTAGAATTAATAATTTATATAATAGGTTATTAGATAACACATAAATTATTGGTAATATTGTTTAACTCATCTACTTATTTATGTATATATCTACTCAAACTTAAATAAGGAATAATATAAGGATTGTAAATATATATATTGCTAATAATAAATATTAATATAATAATAATTAATACAGTACTTCTATAAATTAGCCATAATCCATATAACTAGTAATTAATAAATACAAAAATGATTTATAAATGAATCAGAATAGGATGAATTATTTAGTCTGGTAAGTTAGCAAGTACTTGATAGACTAGAGAAAGATTGAACATCATAGATTGGATTCATGTTAAGATAGATTTGACCATTAATCAAGTTAGTATAAGTCATAAGTACTTTGAAAATAGATTAATTATGGTTAAAATCGACCAAACCCTAGCAGGGGACATTACAAATGGTATCAGAGCTATGATCCTGCCATCCTGCAGGGTAAAGATGAATCATTGAATCATTCTAGTCAATAAGAAGAAATTTGACAATACGTGTATTCCGGTGTATGCTTTGTTTTTGCAATTATTAATGTGTATGCTCCGTGTTTTTAATTCATATTGGTAGATGACTTAGTTTGAGAAAGTTAAAATTGACATTGCTTGAGCACAAGCAAATTCGGGAGGGAAGGATTGTAATATCCCCACTTTGAAATATAATTTATAATAAATGATAATAATAAAATTTAAACATTAAAAATTAAATTAAAATATAAAATAATATAATTAAATATGATTAATTAAAAATTAATTAACTTAATGAAAAGTCAAAAGACATGAAAGGAAAAGTTGTGACTCCCTCAACAATGAGACATAAAAGGGAGAAGAAACCTCATTTGAGAGGGGGGATAATTTGGAAATTTGAAGTGCAGATTTGATTTAAGTAACAAGTGCAGATCTGATTATGAAAGGCTGTGTCCATTTCAAAGGGTAGAAATAATGAAGAGTTGCACTCTTTCACATGGTGCTGATGGTGAAAGGGCATGTCCCTTGCCAAAGGGCATACATGATGAAGAGGTGTGACCTCTCCCTCAAATTGAGAGATATAAAGGGAAGGAATCAAAAGCATCTAGTGACACCACCATTGATCAGATTAGATCAGAATTGTTATCAAGTTACATGTAGTAACATTTGTGTTCTTGGTGGTATGCATGGGGATGTGCTTATTATGTATGCTTAGTATATGAAGCCTGAGAAAGTTATGCAGAATCTAGTATGCACATTTCTTCCTGATCACGACTAGTTATTTAGCTGCTCAGGTGGCCGATCTTTTCTTTTGTGAGGTATTCAGATTGCATGGTTTGCCTCAGAGTATTGTTAGTGATAGGGACATCGGGTTCATGGGTCACTTCTGGCAGGAGTTATTCAGACTTTGCAACACAAAGCTGACTCGAGTACCAATTACTACCCTTAGACTGATGGACAGACAAAGATTGTCAACAAATGGGTGGAAGGATACCCACATAACTACATTTCAGGGGAACATAAGGCTTGGGTGAAGTGGTTACACTTGTGCGAGTATTGTTATAATTCCACTCACCACATGACTATTCAGATGACACCTTTCAGAGCTTATGGTTATGATGCACCGAGTTTCCTAGATTAATTGTTGAGCGATTGCAGAGTGCCTAGTGTGAGGGATTTGTTACATGAGAACCAGGACACTATGAGAGCTCTTCGTGAGAACATCCAAAAAGCTCAGAATCAACAAAAGCAGTATGCTAATCAAAAGAGGGTTGAGTGAGCATTTGACATTGGAGATATGGTATATCTGATGTTTCAGCCCTGCAGGCAGTCCACTCTGAGGAAGAAGGGTACAGGGAAACTCAAGCCACACTACTATGGTCCATTCATGATTATCAGGCGTGTTGGTGAGGTGGCTTATGAGTTAGATTTACCGACAAATAGTAAGGTTCATAATGTGTTCCATGTGTCACACCTTAAGATGGCACTGGGACAACATATAGTTCCTTCAACAATTCTACCTATTAGTTTTAGGATCAGACTGATAAATTAGAATCACATAGATGATAACAATGACACAAAACCAAATAATGAACACTAGGAACACCAACATACCTTGGGAAAACATCCCTCTTGGAGGTGAAAAACCCAGCTATAAATCTCAGATCTTATTATGCAATAGTTAGTCAGTATCAATTCGGCTTCAACACTTGAAGCATTTAGAACAACAATATATGCACAATAGTATAATGAAACCAAACTAGGGCACGCATAGCAGAATAATGAACTTATTTGCATTATACTTGAATGCTAATCAAGGAAGACAATTTGATGACCATTTGCTGATCATTGACACCATTCGCTGATCGAAAGAGACAATTCGCTGACTATAAATGAAGTTCACTCCTCCAAAGTCAGTTCGCTATTATTGAAGATGGATTCGCTAATCTTGAAGTGTATTCGCTGTCCTTTGGGAATAGTTCGCTGCCCTGCTGAAGGAATGTATTTTGCTGATGCTCTGTTGAAGGAGTTCGCAAAGTACTTAGATGACTTGCAGGTTGATGTGCAGAGGTAAGTCGCACATTAGAGAGATAGATGATTCATTGATCTTTATGATGCAATTTGGTGTCCCTGTGGTTATGTTCGCTGACTGGGCTGCTGATCAAGAATGTAATTCGCATGTTGTGTTGATTGATTATGCCATGCAAATGACTTGCTTATATACTTGACTTGAGGTGTCAAGTCTCAAGTCGGCTTGCCTCATTAATTATATAATAATATTATGTATACCGCTCAAATAGGTCTTGACCTATTAAGGCATTATTGCTTGTTTGCCTTTACCACCCATTTGGGGCTCACATTAGGAGTACATGTTATGTTTAGGTCCTGGCCCAATTACAATGAGTTGTTTACAATAATATTGCCTTTTGACAACATTTAAATGTCAATCCAAACTAGCTATTATTTCAACACTCTCTCTTAGGTAGGGAGGATTCTAGCAAAATAGTGTAATCATGCATCATAGATTCATCTTACATTGCCCGCAGAGGATGAAAGTAATCATGCATATTATGTATACCACTTAAATAGGTCTTGACCTATTAGGACATTATTGCTTGTTTGCCTTTACCACCCATTTGGGGCTCACTTTAGGAGTACATGTTATGTTTAGGTCCTGGTGCAATTACAATGAGTTGTTTACAATAATATTGCCTTTTGACAACATTTAAATGTCAATCCAAACTAGCTATTATTTCAACAGTCTCTCTTAGCTAGGGAGGATTCTAGCAAAATAGTGTAATCATGCATCATAGATTCATCTTACATTGTCCACAGAGGATGAAAGTAACCTGCAAGAAAATAAGAAAACTTTCCATCTTGCTGCTTGCAGAGGATGGATTCACCTTGCATTGCTCATATAGGGTGGAAGAGGTCTTTCGTCTCAACCTTCTCCTAGAGAAGGTAATACTGTCACCTTGCATTGCCCGCAGAGGGTGACTCCACCATGCATTGCCCGCAGAGGGTGGTTCCACCTTGCATTACCCGTAGAGGGTGGAGGTCGTCTTTCACCTCAACCTTCTCCCAGAGAAGGATCCAATGTCACCTTGCATTGCCCGCAGAGGGTGGAAGATGCAGCTTAATGCATCACTAGGACTGAGACTCCCTCTCAGCCAAAGCTGTGTTCTCCACAACTCCAAGTATCTCTCTGAAGTACACAAAGTTCACTCGAGCAAGAGGCTTGGTGAGAACAACTGCAATAGTGCTAACATATTTCAGCTGAATTGCACTTTTCTGAATCATTTCACAAATGTAGTGATAGTGAGGTTCCACATGTTTTGATCTGTCATAAAACACAGGATTAACAAACATCTTAATACAATTCTGATTGTCACATTTAATGATTGTGGGTTCCCAAGGTTGCCCAAACAACCTAGCAAGAAGCTTTGTGAAACCACATTGCTTCACACTTGATGTAATGTACTCAACTTCCGCTGTACTCAATGCAATTGAGGACAGATATCTGCTGGCACAAGAGATCACGATTGAACCCAACCTGAAACAGATTCCTAAAGTGTCCTTCCTGTCAGTAATACATTCTTCCCAATCAGAATGAAAGAAGTCTTCTAAGGAAATGACAGTGTTGATTGGATATTTCAGCTCGGAGCCAAATATCTCAGGATATCCTTGGTTTCAACAAGATGAACAAGCTTAGGTTTGTTCATGAACTGCCTGATGGGCACTCACTGCATAACAAATATTATGTCTAGTGTTAACTAGATGCATTGAGGATCCAATCAACTACTTGTACTCCGATGGATCTGCAAAATCAGAGTTAGCTATAGATACACTCAATTTCTACAGGAGTACACATAGGTTTACAATCCATCATATTAATGACATATTTTCTTGATTAAGGATAAGATCTTTGCCATACTTCTAGTCCTAGACAGTAATGCATTAGGCCTAGATCCTTCATTTCAAATTCAGTGGCTAATTCTTTCTTGCATCTAATGACGAGACTATCTCCAACAGTTATATATATATATCTCCAACAGTTATATATATAAGAAACATAATTAGTAGTTCACTATTGAATACTTTTAAAGTGAAGGTTAGAATCAACAAGATCCTAAACTAATCAATTACTTGTCAATCTTCTCATACCAAGCTCAAGAAACTTGTTTGAGGCTGTAAAGAGCTTTTCTTTAATCTGCATACATGAGATTCTCTATCTTGATTCTCATAACCTTCTAGTTATTCAATATAGACAACATTAAGAAAACAATCTTTATATCTAACTTCCAGCCTGCAACATTAGCAAAAATGGTTCTAATATTAATATATCTAGCGGCAAGAGAAAATGTTTCCTTCTAACTATGAGCTACACATCTAGCTTCATATTTTCAAAAACTTTCATATGGAACTCCCTCTTGATTCTTAATGTAAAATTGTGGTAACCAAGTCTCATAAAGATTGCATAATATAAGAATCCACCGATAGAGGATTCTGCTTGAGAGAGTGATAGCATTTTACAACATCCAACATTGAGTTTGCTTGAGGACAAACAAATTCAGGGAGGGTGGATTGTGATGTCCCCATCCTAGTTAGGGGTTTAGAGTTGATGAGTTAGCTTATTTTCTGGACCCTCGTAGGCTAACAAGGTGTGGGAAAAGGAACATGGAGACAATGGATGAAGGATGATATTCTTCGGTTCAGTGTCCGGTTCAGTTCAGGCTTCATTTGAGCAGTTTCTGACTCCGTTTGAGGGATTTTCTATTTATAGCATTTTGGCTATTTATAGATGGGAAGTTGGATATTTTTAGATAGACCCTTGGTCACATGGGTTTTGGGAGCTTTATCTCTAGCTTTCGACGGTTCACCTTTTGGAGTCATATTGAGAGAGAGATTATTTTTTCAGTGAATTACATGCTATATTTAATTAATGACGTTATTATAAAGTCACATTGACTTTATAATAAAATATTTCATTTAAATTTATTTAAGTGACTTATTATTTTTCTCTATAGTTTGGCACCTTTATTAAAAGTGTTTTAACACTTATGATATTTTCTTTAACCCTAAAAGCAACCCTAAATAAAAATCATGGGTTTTTGCAAAAAGTCGCCCCCTTGAGAAATCAAACTCATTAATTTGTTGATTATTTGATATCTCATTCCTCTCTGGGTTTTGGATCTTGAGGGTTTCAGACTGAATTCTTTGTTGGAGAACGTTTATTCTTCAGTGCATGGTAATGGTGAGACTGTGAAAGATTAGTCAAATTGTTGCAGTTGTGGTTGGCTTCATTCAAAAGTCAAATTGGTGATGATTGCAGGTAGATTTGGCTTCTTACAGGGCAGATTTGTTGTAGGTTTTCTTATTTGCTGTTATTGCTGTTAATTTTCTTTGGTTTCGAAGCCTCTTTTCCCAAATACACAACTTGCTCATTAATTGGCACCATCTTCTTATTGTTTGGGTGTCTTATTATTAAATAAGAGCAGATCTGGATTGTTTCCAGAATAAAAATCAGAACTTTGTAAGTTGCTGATTTAATCTTTTCATTTCAATAAATTGGATAAGGACCTACGGGTATGCTTCTAAATTCTCCAATTTATTGTTTTAGCTGATTATTTCATGTATTATTTCAATATGCTTTGAAGATTAAAGAAATCCCTTCTGCAACTTTTGTCTATTTCTGAAAGACCATCTTAATAATAAAAAATACAAAAAGAATTACAAATTATAGTAGGTTGAAGAATTGAACCAACAAGGGTTCATCACACAAAAGAATGATCAATTAGAAGACTTAATATCCATGGTTGTAGAGAAACTATATGAGGCATTACAAACTTATGTTTTGTTAGTCTTTGATGACTTGTTGTAGGTTATAGATGAGTAGGATCAACTAAGGATGTGGAATGTGACTCTTCATCTTTTTGGTTGCTTGAAAATCTCTAAAGCTTTTCAACAAATCCATATCGTACATATTCTACACTCATTGTGTACTATAAGGTGGTTTCCTTTGAGGCACCCAGTTAAATAGTATGCACTCCTCTGTTAAGCTGTTATGTTTTGTGTTCATTTATTGAGGAGTCCACATTATAATATTTGACATAAAGTCTCTTTTATTGCACTATGGTAGAAATCCATACTCGATTCCAATGCTCTTATTATGGCGCATGTGGGGAGAATGGGGGAAAAAGGATGTTAATGAGAAACATTCCTAGAAACCTTCTAATGATATATCAATAATCTATTTGTGCAAATTTTGCAATCCTTATGCTATTAGGCTATTCTTCTTTGAGTAATTACGTCAAACAATTCATTTGCCTTCTCCCATAGTTTTGTAGTTTGCATACATGATTACTAATGCATTCATTGTTCATCATGCTTTGACATAGTGCTACACCTGTTTCCAAAGCATCCATTTTAGAATGAGTAGGGAGTAGATGATGGCAAAGGTTGACAAATTTGGATTTACATTTGTCAATAGCATTGATTTGAAAAGTTTAAAAGCATCCTAAAAAATATTCATTTTTTTCATATCCTATAGCAAAAATGTTCCATGAGATGACAACTTTGTGAGGCATTCAACCAAACAACTCAAATGCCTTGTGTATAGTTCATCAATTTGTATGCATTTACCTGTTAGGGCATTTGCAACTATAATACCTAACAAAAATCCCCACTATATGCCTTTATGGATAATGTTGGAATTGACTGATTATTTATTTATAATAAATAAAAATTAACGAATAAATCAAGCAAAAACTCAAAAATTTATAAATGCATTAAATTAAATAATAAATTTGTTTAAATATAATAGTAGACCAATATATATAAAACTAATTTTACTAAGAAACCTAAAATACATATATATAAATATATATGTCCTTTACATTATAATATTAACTAGATGCGAGTAGTCAATTTTAAAATTTAAAACAATAGAAAAATACTTATACTTATTTTAATGCATTTATTTTTATTTAAGAACATGGTGTAGGAGAAAAGAGGAAGGCCAAGACACATGGCATGCTAGAAGAGGAAATTTATTATTAGCATATTAATACTATTAATATGCTAATAAATTTATTATGACAAGTGGAGAATATAATATTTATTTATTTTGGAAGGAATGAATTTTATTTTAGCAAATACTATGACATGGGAGATACGAATTAATTCTATGACAAGAATATCTCTATTCATGTCATTTTTATGACAAGGGAGTTACAAAAATAATTCATAAAATGGAAAAAATAAATAAATTGACAAGGGAGTTACAATTTTATTTTTGGCATATTCTCTTACAAATATTATTTGAAGAATCTCCCTATTTTAAAAATTATTTTTACGGATGGTAAAAGTTATTTACATCTTCAAAATCTATAAATTAGGAGGATGTTGGGTGTATTTTAGAGACTCTTTTCGAGAGATGTTATGGAGTTTCATTTTTATGGATAGTTATAGTTTAGAAGAAGTTTTGTGAGCATGGAATATGAGTTGAATATTGGAAGTAGATTCTTTGATGAAATTTATATAGAATATAGGCATTACTTTTGAGGGGAGGGGGGGGCGGAGATTGCTATCATATTGTTGCTATTTGAATGTAAGTAAATTTTCTTTGAATGCATGCAATTTCCTTTGGTATTTTTGAGGGGATTATTTGAATCCATTACATGTTGAGTTAGATCTAAATGCATGTAAATTTTATTTCGGGTATTTTGAGGAGGATTATTGAATGCAAATACATTTGGAAACTGGGAGAGAATGGTTTAGATTTACTTGGGTAAATATTAAATGTTACAAAAATTATTAACTTGGGAAAATAAAAAATAAAAAAAATGAAGTGCCTGAATAAATCTGTCAATATATTTCTTTGTACAAATTTATTTCAACATTAAATTTCAATATGTTTCTTGTAAGTATTTCCTTTAACATTTGTGAATACATTTCTTTTTAGAAATTTCTTCCAACTTTAAATTTGTGAATGTGTTGCTCTAGAAATTTCTTCCAACAAAAATAAAATAATATTCTTTTAACATTAAAATAATAATAAAAATACTAATGATGTCTGGTTATATAATATTTTTTATTTTTCTTTTTAATTAAAAATACGCTTTATAAATAAAACAATATAAAAATCAAGAAAAGATGACAAAAAGATATTTACACTTATCTTATTCTTCCAATTCAATTTATTTTCAATTCAAAAAGAATTTTTTTTATTGTACATAAAGTATTTTGTTTAGTTCCATATAAAGTAAGTGAATAAATGAAATATTATAGTACCAAATAAATATTAGTATTTAAAATGCAAAAATATGTATATAAATATATTTTAAGTTATACATAATTTAAAATATCAACATTTATTGATATTATAAACAATAATTAATATTATTTTATTGCGCATGTCCAATATTATCAATTCAATATATGTATATATTAAAACTATAATTATTGTACTTTAAAAATAATAATAAAGCTAGATTTATTGCAGAAAATAATTAAATAGAAATTTTTATAATTTGAGTATTTAATATTATTTGATATATATAGCAATTTTTAGATGAAAGAAAGAAAAGGGTTGATTTTTCTAAGTTGAGAATTTAATTTAAACATATTGTTTAAAATTGAACATGCAAATAATTAGTATTAATTAAATTGACTTTTTAATAAATTACTAAATTTAATAAGTTAATTAGTTATGAACACATGAAAACGGATAATTAATATTTATGTGGTTCTAGTAAAGAAAGTTGACAAATTATTGGTTTGAAGAGTTCTATTTAAGAAAATATTTACTGATAAATTAAAAGAAATAGAAAGTAAATCTGATTTTAAGAGAAAAGCTATAAGATAAAAAAAACTTCAATTTGAATGTGGTTTTATTCATTTCCTGCAACTCTAAAATTTTGCTTTTAAAAGACTTAATAAAGCGATATGATTAGAAATAGGACCTTAAAAAAATTAATGATTATTTAGAAACTTTATATTTTGGTTTTTAAACTTTTTTTTTTATTATTTATTTTTATTTGATTGTCCAGTTGCTTGATTTTTGCATGAAAGTAATGACATCATCTTTGAACACACAAATTAATTTATTTGCAGAGCAATTGAAGACATTTTTAGTAGCCACTTTCAGAGCTATAGAAACCTTCATTACTAAGTAAATTAAATTTAAATAGTTAAATTTTGATTCAATATGAGTAACTATTAAGTAAGTAAATTAAATGGTGTAAACCATTTTATTCATTTAGAATTAGCTCAGTATGAGTAAATAAGTATTAAATATTGTGTCACATTTAAGATATCAGTTTTAGTTAAATTTTATATGCAACAAAAACTATAATTGTATTAGTTTGATCAAATATTTAGATGATATTATCGATGATTTATTGACAATAACTACCGTGATGATAGAAACAAAAAATTCAAACAAAGAGATATACAATAAGGTTTATTAGTAAAAGAGTAGGAATTATTTTAGTTTTTTAAGAGATTAATGGAACTTAGTTGTCATAGAATATTGGGTCAATATATTATTAATCAAGTGAGCCTTATAAATAAACCTACCCCCAACAACCCCTTAGAAAGATAAATAATATCCATGAATAATTCCTCTTTTAAAAAAAATTCCTTATACGTTTTAGGAGCAAATCATTAATTCTTTGTTAATAATTTGAATTTGATAAGATTGTCTTTTATACGCAATAAAGTTAGATTACTTTGTCTAATCAATTATATTTTTTAGAGGTATTTAGTATTTAGTTATAAGAATATGAAGGATTTAAGGTAAGGAATCTAGAATCTAGATGAATTTTTAGTCCTCACTAATTTAAAATGTTTACCATATATATATATATTAGCTCATTTTAATTAGCTTTTAGATGCATTTGAAGAAATATGATTTATAGAGTTTTATCTTTCAAATAATAAGGTCTTTTAGCATTAGTTGAAAAACAAAAGTAACTAGATCATTTTCAATTCAATACGATTATTTTCAAAAGAGAAAGAAGAAAAATACCTTTCAACTATATAGTTAGTCATTTAATAGTTCCTATTAAGGAGATAGTACTCTACAAGTAAATAGTTTCATTTTCAAACTTCATTCTGAATAGTATTTGATGAGTAGATAATTCATTTTAAAATAATTAATTGCATAGTTTCATTATTTTCAAGTATTTGAATTTGTTGCAAAGTAGCTAGACTATGTTAGTAATTATTTTTATTATTACATTGTTTTTCTTAAAAAAAAATTAGTATTTTATGAACAATTAGAATCATTTTGTAAGTTATTTTTTAGCAGGTTCATTTCCAAGCTTCACATTTTTTTTGTTTTGAAGAAATAATTTGTATTTTTAGTTATTTATTCAAGTTTCAAAGTTTAATTATTAAATAGATATTCTTTTAAAACAAATAAATCTTTCAAGCAATTTGATTTATTATGATAGTTTTATTGCTTAAGAAAATATTATTATCCTCATGTAGTTGGTGTATTATCATAGTTTTACTACATAATTTGAATTATTATTATAGTTTCAATTATGAAACAAATAGTACTTTTAATGTAAATTTGATTTATTACAATAGTCTTCATTTCAATCAGACATTAATTTTTCAAGTGATTGAATTATTATTATAGTTTTAATTTTTAATCAAGTTCAATACTTCACATTTAATTATCATAGATTCATTTACTTTAAGTTTAAAAGTATTCGAGTGACTAGATGCTTTTTCATATAATAAAGTTTCATATTTCTTAGCTAGATAACTAAACAAGAGAAGATGAAACCAAAAACTTAGCAGTGTTTAGTATCTATGGTGCCTCTAGGTCACGCTTACGGGTAATGTCGTCGTGTTGAACTACTGTACTTAACGCCTAAAAAAGCAGCGACAACGACATCTGTGGCATTGTCCCTATAAATCGTCGGGGAGAAATAAGGGTCATTTGGAAGTTAAAATCCAAGGGGAGGGTAATCCCCCTGGATTGATAATATAAAAAAGATAAATTTTAAATGAAATTACATCCGCTCAATTAAAACCTTAGAAAACCCCATTAGGGTTTGGTTGTGTGTGATGATTTTGGAAATTTATTTTGTTTTGATGAAATTCAATGGATGAGAACAGGTTAAGGGTGACATATTTAATAAGAAATAGGATTTAGTTGTTTTAGGATACAGGCAAAAGGCCACCTTAAGCCTTTTTGCTATAGAGCTACCATCGTGGGTAGCAACTGCAGAGAAACTGTCTGGTACATTGACCCTAGAAAGGGTTGCGTACCCACCAAACAATTTACATTAAAACATAGTTAGAAACCAGAACTACATACTATACGCCTTGATCCCGTGCCGAAATGGATATGTAGGTAGTCTAGGGACGAAGTTGTCCCTTGTACTCAGTCGTTTGAGGATGAGAATTAGGATTTGGTTATGGGTGAATTTATCATGATTTTCGAAGCTCCATAGCTCTTCAATCGAAGGATATAGAAACACTAATTGGAAGATTAAAAAATATTTCAATGCATACTAAGAAGGAATCCCGTATGGATTCGCTTGACTTCCCGAGGCTTTAGGCCATATTCCAAGGTGAAGCTCAAGCTTATATATATATATATATATATATATATATATATATATATATATATATATATATATATATATATATATATATATATATATTTTACTCCTAAGGACGACGGCCTCGGTGCATTCCTAGTAGAGGAGTGTAGTCTTTAGAGAGTGACTTAGGACCCAGATGGTCCCGATGAGTCTAGAGTCTCTGTCCAGAGCACTCCCTATTATTTATGAATAGATGCCTACCCTGTTTGGGTAGATGCCTATCTCAAATTGGATAGATGATGTAGCACCCCTTTCTCGATCAGACTTTTAGACTCATGTTTGACTTCAGTTGACTTTTTCAGTGGATACATTATTGTGATATTTTACTTAGACATTATGTAATATGGTGATATTCTTTAATTTGATTTGCAGTATATGTATTTCATGCAGTATTTCTTTATTGATGTTAAATGTGATTTTATTAGATTACTGACATGGACCGACACATTTACTTTATACGTGTAATGCGTTATATTCATGTTTCGTGTTTGTAAGTGTATGGGGTGCGAGGGGATGATTTTCCTTCACTCACTCCGGTGAGACATGGAGTGTCACGATTCTCTTTCATCGGTGTGCGTGCCGTGTCTTTTATATATGTCTATATGCACGTGTGGTTCTTTGATGTAGGACATTGTAGGTACAAGTACCGGGTAGGTACGGGGTATCGACTCCACCTGGTTTCACAGGTCTGAGCGTACCTTATTTGTCTGATGGGAGTGGAAGAGATAGTTGTTAGACCCTAAATTGGCTGACAGTTACACTCATTTGAGTGTCGTCAGTCGGTTTTCATTTTCTGTTTGACCAGTATGCGAGTCTTGATTCTTTGACATTTTCATTTTATGAGTCATCGTGTGGTTATTTCTCGTTTTGCGTGCTTCCTGTTAGTTAGAGAAGTTAGTTTGAGTGAATAGTGTTATTTCATATAGGTGTATTTGAATTAAATTAATATGTCTTTGTTATTTCATGTTGGTGTATTTGAATTAAATTAATATGCGTTTGTGATTATTGATTTAATTAAATAAATTGAGTTATTGAATTTAAATTGATAAATTGCATGTTATATTTAAAAAAAATAAATTGTATTTAATTGAAAAAGGAAATAAAGTTAAATTTTATGCTATTGGAATTTTTAGATTTTATGTTGAGTTAATTGCAAATAAGGAAAAGAAAAAGAAAATATCTCCATTGACTTTTTAGAGGAGATTAGATTTTTATTTTTTTGGAAAATTGCTTTTGGTTGAATGAAACTTAACCTAAATTTTTTTAGGTTAATTTTTTTCATATATTTACTTGAGAGTTCACGGGAAGAGGGGAGAGGAAATTTTTGGAAGCTAAGTTTGGAAAACAAAAAAAATGGAGATTGGTTTTGGATTGAAGATTTTGGTGCATGTTTAGGCTCATCCCAAATTTTCTTTTAGGAGTGCATTTACAGGTTTGATAGATTTTATCTTTCTTTTTGTTTTAAAAAAAATATAAAATTTAAATGATTTGAAAAGTTCCTGTGTGTGTTTGGAATTCATGAAATTTTTATTGCAAGCTTTCAATTTAGTATAAGTTGTGGGAATTGAGTGATTTATATTTGAGTTAATCTCTTCCCAAATTAGTTTTGTTAATTTTGAAGAAATTAAATTTTAGAACTAGAAATTTAGTTCTTTGTGTGTGTTTTTCAAGTTGAGTAGTCTGTTGTAGATCTTTTCATTTCTAGTTGGGAGTAAAAGATTTATTTTCTGTTTGTATGAAGGTTTTCAGATTGTTAAAGAACAAGGGTTATGTTGGCCAAATTTTTATAAATTGACCTCCCTGTGTGTGTTCATGATTTTTCCATGTGTGTGAGAGCAATGGAAATTTGCATATAATCCCCTCTATTTTGTTTAATTTTCACTTGGATTTTGTCCAAAATCATTTAATTTGTGTTTATTATGTATCGTTTAGTATACAAAAATTTTAATAAAAAAATTTCATTCAAAGAAAAAAAATTCGATTCATACTTTGTTTTTATTCTTGTTGTGCAGGAAATTGAAATTTTATAAATTTAATTTTAAAAAAATAAAATAAAATAACAGCCACATGGTAGGGGACCCATCTCCCCCCACCACATGGGATGGTAGCTGCTCTACCATAGGTTAGCAGCGCACTACCATATGGTAGTAGAGCTACCATTGGTAGTCGCTACTACCACATGTGGTAGCAATGCTACCAAACAATCTGCAGTCCGTCGATTTTTATTAAATTTTGCCAGTCATTCTTAGCACCAAAAAAATAAACGATTTCGCTGTTTTTTGTTTCTTTATCATGCGGATTTGATTATATATATATGAAATTTGTTTATGGTTGCTGTTGGAGATTTTAGAATTATCCGTAATTTAAGTTATTATTTGGATATGGTATATATACATAATATGATATGTGTATATAAGTATATATTCCATGAATATATAATTATATACATATATTTATATTATTATATATATTTAATGTGATTTTCATTATTTTTAGAAGTTGTATTATCTGGGATATTAAATAAAATGATGCTTATGTGAAAGATGTATTATTTAATATGGGATGTTTTATTCGTTAAGTTATTATGATTTTTTCTTGTTCAAAAATAAAAGGGGGAAATTGGTTTTTTTAAAGGTTAGTTTAAATTCTAGCCTTATTAGATTAATGACGACTTTGAATTTTCTTAAAAAGGAGTGGGTGTGTTTTCTTAAATCTTTAATATTGAATTGCAAGTATATGATGATTTTATTATTTTCAAAAGATTGTTTGAATTATGATCTTTAGTGAATTTGGTATTTCGTAGCAAAGATTTTGATTTCGTTGCAATTCTTGTAAATGTTTAGTCGTCATATTGTAGTGGTTATTGTACCCTTTTGATTAGGTGTTGTCCTTATAACCTTGTTGATGTAAACCATGTTGTGTTATGTTCCATATGGTTAACCAAGGGTTAGTAAGATTGTCTTTCCGTCACTTGTGTTTTGTCGTGGTTATATGGGTGTCAGTATTGCCATAGGGTTCTCGTAGTGAGACCATGATTGTATAGTGTCCTATGGGAGAGTGGCTTTCGAGTGAGGGCCACGTCCGAAGTGGATGACTGGACAACCCCTCGAAAGTGAGTTAATAAGTGATAACCTAATAATTGATTAGGGGGTGGGTAGTTCTAAACATTAAGTAAGATATTGTACCCCGCGCATAGTTGAGTGCTCGTATAGATTCAAGATGTAGTGGGAAGGCCTGGAATGGCAAACCGACCACCTTGTTTTCACGAAGGGTTGGTAGGGTCCGCATGAGTCTTGGATGGAACCGATGGTTCATGAAAGGTTACCAGGATAACCCAGGTTGGGGGCCGGGACCTATGGAGGCCTACCTAGGGTAACCATCACAAGCTATGCGATGGCACTCTCTCTTTAGGGTCACTAGTGTATTGTGATGTTGAGTTCACCTGAAGTATTGTGGAGTCACACTTGTATTATTAACCATGTTTTGCTTGTGCTTGCTTGAGGTCTTCTACTATCTCCTAGCACGGTGGGGTGGTTCCGTTTTGGATCACATGGTTGGGTCGTAGTGCCACTTCCCATGGAATGTTTATGTTCGTGCCTTCATGCGAGGATTGGCTTCACAGATATTCCCGTGGTTCGTGATTTTTGGATCATCTCATGTTGGAGATTCTTGTACCTTTGAGACCTTCATGGTCATTTGTATGAGTGGATTATGTTACCTTGGCATTTTGTAAAGATGTAAATTCATATGAATTATTGGAAGCCATGTAATAGATGATTAATGTAATCTTAGTTTATTTGGAGGTTTATTATATCCGTTATCTTTATTCATTGTGCAAATGCTTTCTTGAAAGAAATATATTGTAATACTTTCAATCTTCCAAATGATGAAATTTGTTGTATGAATACGATTTATTTGTGTTCAATAGGTAATGATGACAATTGTATATTTTTGAGTATCCTAGATGGATAATTGGATTAACCTTATTAATGAAATTTAACCTTTCGAATAATTCTTCGTTGGTAACCCTTTAGGAATTCTTTGTGTTAGAATTATGCTTGTGTAATAAACGTGCAATGTAGTAATTAAAACACTTTATGTAGATTAAACTTTTTAAAAAATAAATCATTTCACCCCTAGTTGGTTAGTTTGTGTGGTTTTTCCTTTAGGGTTCCTTGTGGGGCATTATAGATGAAACTCCCTGTCCCGTATGGATAGATGCCTAGCCCGTATCATTAGATGCCCATCCCGGTTGGATGGATTCTTATCCCGTTTGGATAGATGCCTAGAGTATGCGATTGAATCAAACACAATTAAGAATAAGTGGGGATAAGTATTTGAAAAAAAAATCAGTTGATATTTTTGGATTAAGTCAAGTGGGTTATTACAATTTTCTTGAAAGATTTTAAAGTTTTTCCAACAAATCAATTTTGTGCAAACACTACATTCATTACATTTTATTAGAAAACATCTCTATGAGGTATTTTTGTTGAATTACCCATGTGCTTTGTTTATTCCTTATTTACATTCATGTCTCTCAAAGCAATTCCAACTATAATATCAATTGAAAACATGCAATTACTAGGTTTTAATGGATATTTATGACCTATTCTAGGCCGCTTGCAAGAAAGGTGAACAATTTTTTTGGAATTTGGCTTTGTACCTGTTAATTATATTTTCTTAGAGGTCATTCAAGCATTTTCAATAGGCCCACTGTGCATTATCTCCTAATCATTATGTTCCACACTCTTAACTCTCACAATATTGAACATTTTAGTGGTTCCTAGATTGGCTTAACAAGCACACTCTAAGCACTGATTGTGTATATGTCTCTGGTGGGGTCTACTTAATTTGTTGCATTTCCCCTACCCATTTCTATTCTTGTAAATACTCGTTCTTATATTCAACAGTCAACAATTCCTTCACAAGGAAAATTGAACTCAAACTCAAACATTGTTCTCACTTTGTTCCAGAAATTTGGTGGATGTAGTAAAGTGTCATAAGAGCTAGCCACACTATTTCAGTGTATGCAACAAACAAGTCTCCAACCCAATTAGTTTATCTTTGCTAGCATATTCACAACCTATGCCAAAATAGGAGCATTATAATAGGGTTGAGGTATTCATAAAATCATGAAGGATAGGCGACTTTTATCATATGTAGTTGGAAATGGTCTAATAAAGATGTTGAGTTTGAATTCAATTCTAAGTTTGAATAGATAGTGTTTATGGTGAAAGTGGATACAACAATATTGAAAGACTAAATGAATTCAACCACGAAACCCTAGCCTCACAACAACAAAGATCCACCATAACATATGAAGATTACCTAAGACAATACAAATCAAATGAAATCACAAAGATTATTCCAGCACATGTCCAATAGGTTTTGAATCTCCATTCTCCCTATCTCCATTGATCTTGATTGATATATTTATTCTTAGATTTTATGTGTGCACAAGAGGTCAACAAAGAACAGAAATGTGGTTGTAAGTAAGCTTGATCGCATATGAAAGTTCGAATGCTAGTGTGCTTGAAAGATTGATTAGGGTCGATAATGAAGGAAGCATTTCCTTATATAGAAGACACTATAAGAAATGGAGGGATAAGATTGAGAGGTGTAAAAGATAAATGGTCAGCTAGGATTAGAGGGTAGGTAGAGAAAATAAGAAAATAATGAGAGGGTAGGTAGCGTAGGAATTAAGAGATGAATGACATGTGTCATGGGTAGAAAAGGTTAATGAATTAAAGAAATAAATAAAGATTTATTTAATTAATAGAGGAAGTGAGATCAATTAAATAAATAAAGTATTTATTTAATTTAGGGAAAAAGAGAATTTAAATAAATAAAAGTATTTATTTAAATGAGAAATAAGGCTAGAAGAGGATAAATGAATTAATTAAATAAATATAGATTTATTTAATTAATAGAAGAATTAGGTTTAAAATAATTAAATAAATAAAAAATATTTATCTAATTAGAAAGGACAATTTTAGGTGTCTACATTTTGCCCCTCTTTGAGACAATGCAACTTGCCGCGTTGTTTCAAAGAAGATAAGATAAACTGATACAAAGTTGCCCCAAGATGGGAATGATGTGTCCCCTCGAGAGATTGGATGAAAATGTCTGAAAAGATCGCAGACAATCTCTCGATAAGAACAAAAGGCTACAATGGACTGACCGGATGGAGTGACAGAGTCACGGGATAAAGAAGACTGAATAGGGCTAGGGCTAGGGCTAGGGCTAGGGTAGTTTATAAGATAGACTACAAGGGGAAAACATCCTCATTGTCATCCACACATCCAAGAGATCAGAGTGTAGAGAGAGCAAAGAGCAGTCAGTAGTCTGTAGCGATGACATTGGTGCATAGATTTGATTGCATTCGCCGATTTCAGAGGCGAGCAGATGCAGGAGAGCCGGTAAGTACCGCAAAACCTCCTTGTACTTTGTTGCATTAATTGTTGTCATAAGTGCATGTTAGGTAGTACAATAAATGCGCTTTAGGTAAGTTGAAGAAAAATGTCAAGCGGGGGGAAAAACGCCAAGGCGCGTCTGTGTTGGTGCCAGGCACATTTGTGAAGTATGCAAGTGTGTTTGTGTCATAAATGCACGTTTATGTATTCAAAGCCAAATCGACAGTTCTGTGATAAACATACGCTGTTGATTGGATAAGCTGCTGAGAGGATACACTCAAGCAGGTCCTCTAGGGAAGACTAGGATAATAGATAGGGCCATAATTGACAATTTTGTGATAGAACATACATTGCCAATCAGGAAACTATTCAAGAGGATACACTCAAGAAGAGGCTATAGGATAGGATAGAGCGAGACACTTTGTGATGAACAGGGAGTACCATAGAAATTGACAATTCTGTGATAGGACATACGTTGTCAATTGGATTAGGCTAAAATTGACAATTCTGTGATAAAACATACGTTGTCAATTGGATAAGCTACTCAAGAGGATGCACTCAAGTAGGTGCCCTAAAAGATAGGATAAAAGAAACACTTTGTGATGAACATGGAGTACTACTAGGGTAAAAGAGCAACACTTTGTGATGAACAAGGAGTACTACTAGGAATGACACAGTTGATTTGCTTGACTGCAGGAGGACCTACCTATGCTGGAGTCATAGGAGAGATTCACTTCGACTCAAGGATTACGAGCAGAGATGACATTCAAGGATAGAGCCGCAGTTGAGGCTATGGGATGGGGGAGGACTCTGGAGACATTGGTGACTGAGCACACCAGGTTTGCATGGGGGCCGTGTCTGCTGGCACACTTGTATTATGAGATTCATCAATTTGTATATCATGGATCAGTAGGATTAGGATGCATAGTGACATTGTTGCAGGTATGGGCATATGAGCGTCTTCCAGTTACATGACCAATACATTTTAGAGGCAGGGGACATGGGCGCAGTTATGTACACTTGTATGATGATGTAGACACCTTCGGGTGATTTTGTAGCCATATGTATTTTGACATCATTGTATCATGACACTTATGATTTTGAGATATATATATTCGCAGTATTCATCGTCATTCCACCAATTTGGTTTGACCTTTGGCTCATATGGAGGCATATCTGGAATTGTTATTATCTTGTTTGCCACTAGCTTCTTGAAAGTTGATTCAAGTGGTTCTCCCAATGGGGTGTATTTCCTTCATGGTTTTGAAGTTGTTTGAGTATTCACTTGGTTGTTTGTAGAACTTGATCCTAAAAAACGATTTTGGGTCGTACTATATTGGTATCAACAACACCATCATTGACTGTGTTTTTGTTTTTATTCCAAAATATTGGCTTGTCTTTTCCTTTAAAGTCCTTTTTATTTTCTTTAAATATTTTGACGATGACTTGCTCAATTAGGAGCTTCTCTGCTGCTAAGACTTTTTCAATGATGTCCTTGAAGGCAAACAAACAAGATTTCCTTAAGTCATAACCAATGTCTTTGTTGACATTTTGGGTGAAAATCTCTACCATTTGTTTTTGTGGAATTTCAGAAGAGCACCTGCTGGATAGATTTCTCCATCTTTGTAAAAATGATAAAAAAGACTCTCCATCCTTTTGCTTGGTGTTGCACAAAGTAGTGACTGATATGTCTGTCTCTATGTTGTATGATAAATGTTGGATAAATGCCTCTGCTAAGTCACCCCATGACTTAATTCCAGGTGGGAGTTGGGAGAACCATTCCATAGTTTGATCACCTAAGCTTTGTGAGAATAATCTCATCAAATATGTCTCTTCTGCTGCTACCTCAATGCAAGATATGAAAAACTATCTTCTATGTGCCTTAGGATCCCCTTTTCCTCTATACTTATCAAACTTAGGTGTGACAAAGTGTAGGAAATGGAAGCATTGGAATGATTTTGTCAAATGGATAGGGACATATGTCTCTCATTGTGTAAGTTGGCTTCAGTGTAATTATGTCCTCCATTTTCTTTTGTAAGTCCTTAATTTTCTACTCCAAATTGTTCTTAGGTGGAGACCGACTTCTTGGACCATACCCCATGCTTGAGCCACCGGGTGGGGGTGGAGCATACTGCATATATGGATGATATTTATTGTACACATGTTCATATGGAGGAGGTCTATAATGATGCTGCGTAAAGGGACCACTTGGTATAGAGTCATGATGAAGAATGGAATATCTGTTTTGTCAGTGTATACCATACTCTATAGGCATGTCATGAGTTTGTTCTAGTGTGTTGCCCCCAAATTTGACACGAGGTTTCCTTGTGTCCAAATTTTGATCATGACTTTGGATATCCAATTGCTTTGGTGGTTGGTCCTTAGCATTGGTATGCGATTGAGTATATTTTTCTGCATAAGACTTCCATAATGGTTTGCGAAGGTGAGTATCATATGCTTGACCATGTGTATGTGGGACCTCAGGTTTTTTAAACAAAGATGATGGTGATTTAGGCACCATATGTGGTCCTCTATTGCCTCCACTATTAGGCCTCCTTTGATCCATGTTGAGGTGAGGTTGTTGCAAAGGTTGATTTTCCATTATTTGAGACATGTCAAAATCATGAGGAATCTTGGCTCCACTTTGTGCCAGTAATTGCAGAAAATATTGTCTATCTCTCCTCATTATTTCCTCAACCAATCGATTAAAATGGAGATCCATAATGGAGTCTTCCACTTCTGCTGAATGTACGGAAAAGTTTTCCATATTGTCATTGTGTGTATCATTGTTGTTTGTAGTGTCCATGTTCTCAATATTTGAAATGTTTCTATAGGCATCCATGTTAGGTAATGTGGTATGATCAGAATTGAAAAAGACATCATTGTCATACTCATAGGCACTCATGTTTGCAGACTCTTGAGCCTCTTTAGTTTCTCTCCTAGATTTTTGGGAATGATTTTAAACCATGAACTAGGTCTTGACCAAGATGTGTGAGACTAGATGAAATTGGAAAGAGTATGGAAGATCAAGAGTTGGATGGAACGTAAATGAATATGAGGTTTACTTGCAATGTCCAAAGTGTAAGACCAAGTATGTATGCAGTAGAGTAGGTTTGGCTTCCAAAGAGATGATAGTTTCTCTTGATGAGGTAAGTTGACCTTGACTCTAAGTAAGACCAAATGAGAACCAAAGGTGATAGACCTTGATGGGGTACCACTTAGCAAAATGTTGTTGTATGTAGTGTGTTGACAAAGCAAGATGAGGACAAGCAAGTGACCTTTTGACTCAAGTTTAGACAAATGTGAATGTAATGCAAGGTGTAAAGCAATGACAGACTTTGTGAGACCCAGAAATAGGCTGAATTCTAGATGAAAACCCAAAGAGATAACCTAGAAAGCTCAAGAATTCTGAAACTGATTGCTCTTATTTGTTGGATTGTAAATTTTTCCAATTTGTGAAGTTGTTTGTTGTGACCAAATCTGAATTTTTGACTATTTTTCATGACAAGAGGACACAATGTTGATGAGGGCTCAGTTTGTAAGTGTTTAGAATCAAAACGACTCAAAGAAAAGTGTGTTGTTTGATGTAAAAATGTTTTGCATACACTTGAAGACACAAAAGACACAATGTTATGATGTTTGGTCTTGAATGTTTGAATTTTTAATGAAGACACACACCAATTCTTATGGTTGGCCAGGACAATAGTTGTTGATCCCACATGGGGTTTCCCCCGAGGCTACACTATTCAGAGCGGATACTTAGATGCTTGAACCCACAGGCTCCACCCTCGACACTCACTTCTCTAGGGCACCTAAGAATCTATCCCCACGAAAACTCCCTGTGGCGAACTTTGAATCTCTACTAAGAACCATATGTGTGTGGGCCGCTCCAGAGGTCCGACCTTCTACCCCAACAACTAGAAGGATTTTGGCTTTCTAAAATAAAAAGGTGCTAGTAAGGGCATCCATTCGTGTGGCCATACATGTGACACTTTCAACTCTGTAAATACAGAAGGCTCCCAGCCGGTAGGGGTTACGTCCTAGAACTGATCAAATAAATTTGATCAAACGGGTTGATGGGGAGACATAGTGTCAGTATGAACTAATCAGCACACGTTACCCATGGCTTTCACCATGGATACAATTATTTATAATGGTTCGGAAGAGGTGGGTTTTCCTCGCTACCACTTGGGTCGTGCTCTCCTCACTAGTAGTCCTAATGACCACACGGGGAGATAAACCCTCTAGAGATTAAACAAAAAGAGCCTATTGGTCAAGACACAAAAGACATTGGTTCAATTTTAGTGCACCATTTGAAGTGTTTGGTAATCTATGAAAACAAGATAGACAATAAATATCAAAAACCCTTGCCAAAACTCTGCAAAAAAGATTTGTTAGTAGTTTTGCAATAATACCCCTCCTGCAAGCACACAAGTTAGGTAAATTTTAGATCCAAAAGACTTTGTTAAATGGGGGCCTTCAATAAGACATTTTTTTGATAGATTCAAAGATTTGATTTTCCATGCATTATTTTGCATCATAAAAAACATACCACCTATAAAATTTCAAGACATTTCCAGAAATGTAAGAAAATCGAAAAAAGTTTCTAATTTGCTCCAAAAATTAATTTTTTTATGAAAAATCATAAAAAAAACATAAAAAATGCAACATTGATCCAAAAAATCTTAATTTTTTATTGGAAACTCTTGATACTATTACCAACCTGCATAAAATTTTTTTCTGTAAACAATCCGAGCAATTTGTGAGATATGAGCAAAATAATGCAAAACCCTAATTTTGAAAGGTCCAATTTTTTAGGAATTATTTTGTATCAAAATTAAAATCACAAAGAACAAACCCTGTGTATAATTATGAGAGCTTTCGAAAAATGTAACAAAATCCGAAAAAATCGCTAATTTTCTCTCAATATTAATTTTTTATGAAAATGCATAAACAATTCATAGAAACTTCAAATATACTCCCAAAAATATGACTGTTTTACTCAGCATTTCTGGTATTGTTATTGACCTACAAAAAAAATTTGATGCCAAAATGCAAAGCTGTTTGTGAGATCTGATCAAAATAATGAAAAACCCTAATTTGTAAAGATCCGTTTGTTTAGGAAATATTTTGCATCAAAATTAAAATTACAAAGAATAGATCCTGTGTATAATTCTGAGAGATTTTCAAAAAATGTAAGAAAATCCAAAAAATTCTCTCATTTGCTCTCACAATTAATTTTTTATGAAAATTCCTAAAATATTCATAGAAAATTCAAATATGCCCCCAAAAATATGAATTTTGTATTGAGAGCTCTTGATATTGTCTTCAACCTGCCAACAAAATTTGGTGCAAAAATTCCAAGCGTTTGTGAGATCGGAGCAAATCTCTCCAAGATCTTGATTTTGTGTCCAAAACCCTAGGCGCACAAGGTTTTTCTCCAAATTGTTATATGAAACAGAAATATAGGGTTAGAAAAACCTACAAAAAACACAGATCTAACAAAAATCCATGTCCCACCGGGTGTGCCAAAATGTTTATGGTGAAAATGGATACAACAATATTGAAAGACTAAATGAATTCAACCACGAAACCCTAGCCTAACAACAACAAAGATCCACCATAACATATGAAGATTACCTAAGATAATGCAAATCAAATGAAATCACAAATATTATACCATCACATGTCCAATAGGGTTTGAATCTCCATTCTTCGTATCTCCATTGATCTTGCTTGATATGTTTACTCTCAGATTTTATGTGTGCACAAGAGGTCAACAAAGAACGGAAATGTGGTTGTAAGTAGGCTTGATCGCATATGAAAGTTCGAATGCTAGAGTGCTTGAAAGATTGATTAGGGTTGATAATGAAGGAAACATCTTCTTATATAGAAGACACTATAAGAAATGGAGGGATAAGATTGAGAGGTGTAAAAGATAAATGGTCGGCTAGGATTAGAGGGTGGGTAGAGAAAATAAGAAAATAATTAGATGGTAGGTAGTGTAGGAATTAAGAGATGAATGACATGTGTTATGGGTAGAAAAGGTTAATGAATTAATTAAATAAATAAAGATTTACTTAATTAATAGAGGAAGTGAGATTAATTGAATAAATAAAATATTTATTTAATTTAGCGAAAAAGAGAATTTAAATAAATAAAAGTATTTATTTAAATGAGAAATAAGGCTAGAAGAGGATAAATGAATGAATTAAATAAATATAGATTTATTTAATTAATAGAAGAATTAGGTTTAAAATAATTAAATAAATAAAGATATTTATTTAAATAGATATGACAATTTTAGGTGTCTACAGATAGAATCAAACATTCTCCTACTTCCAACCTAATTAAAGATTAGGCTATGATACAAAGACCTAGCTAATAGTTGTGACTAATTATAGATAAATTTAATTGTCCAATAATCAATGTTTTTTTGTGTGTTTGACCTTTACATACTTTTCATTTTTTCCCTCATCGACATGTACTCATGAGTGATCTCAACAAAAACTTGACAACACATAAGGAAACTAGTCACTTGTCTTAATCGCCTTTGTGAATTCATGAACATTGTTTTACTTATGAACTCAAA
This sequence comes from Cryptomeria japonica, assembly GCF_030272615.1. NCBI lineage: Eukaryota > Viridiplantae > Streptophyta > Pinopsida > Cupressales > Cupressaceae > Cryptomeria > Cryptomeria japonica. The sequence goes on from NC_081405.1 coordinate 9,210,989, forward strand.
CAACTTAGTGATTTAGATGTCATAGTCAATCACTACATAATATTCTTGACGATCAAATATCCAATGTTTTTGATTAAAAAAGCAACGTTAACTAGGGTGTTGACCCTTAACAAAGAAAGAGACTATTGAAAAAAGAAAAGCCCGCTGGCAGGAAAAAAACACATCAGAGCAAGCCCGGGACCAACAAGGTCGGACAAAGGGAACTTGTCCAACCTTCAACAACTCAAACCCTACTCAAGGAGGGGAGTGGACACCCAATTCAAGGGGGGGTGGGGAAGCCTTCTCCTTCCGCCTATGACAAACAATAGTCCAGACGATACTACTCTCGGGGCCATCAAGGGAATGAACAAGCATAAAGGATCCCACTTGTAAACCATTAGGAAAGCCACTATCATTAGGAATCAAAGAACAATCAGGCGGGGAAGACCCCGTAGAGACAATGTCAGACTGTTGTAGAACAACAATAGAATGATGTTGTAGAACATCATCAAGAACAGAACCGCCAGGAGAAGAGCAAAGTTAGAGGCGCAGGAGCAATAGATGTAGGAGCCAAGGGGGCAAGAGAGTCCATGGTAGCGGTAATATCAGCAAAGGCTTCATCAGCAGTAAGGTGCACCTCATCATGAGAGGATTCAACCAAAGAGTCTGAAGCATTAATAGTCAAGTGATCTTCAATAGCACCCTTCCACCAAGAAGCAACACCTCTATGGCGAGAGAGAGAACAATCCAAAGCTAAGTGAGCCATTGAGAAGCACCTTCGATAGCGAAAGGGGAAACCCTCATAATCCAGCGGCTGAGTCCAAGGTCTCTCTCCAACCATAAGAACCACATCCCTGGGGAGAGCCAGAGATGTGTCAACATCAATTAACAAACGAGCAAAGGTAGAATGACCCATGGAGAACGTGACATCATCAACCTTCAAGAAGCTGCCAATGGAATTACCGATGGCCTTAAAACAAGAAGGCTCCCATAAATGGAGAGGGAGATTGGGGAGGTGCACCCAAACCAGATGAACAAAGAGAGATTTAGTAAGGGGGATGAAGGAAGAAGTCCAGGGCTTAATAGAGAGGGAGAGATCCCCCCAAGTCCACAAATTTCCCAGAACCAAATCATGATCAAGAGTAGAGGTAAAATAAGCAACGAATTAGCCTTTAACACAAGGGAAAAACTCAATGCCATGAGAAACTAAAGGCTTCTAAGAATCACTCACCCAACGATGAAGGTCTGGAAGAGAAGGCAAAAACCCAACAAATCTACAGACCAAAGCACTTCGTTGATAGAAATAAACATTCTCCACAACCTCCCAGCCACATACCACAACAGGGCAAGTCTTGGCACAAGGAAGAGGTCGAACCCCCTTGGAAGGATGGGGGATAGATCTGGCCACACAAGAAAAGATATGAATCCCAACAAAAGGAGGTTTGGGTAGAGCAGAAGGAGGGTCATGAGGAGCAACACCAATCCTGGGAGACTCCGTAATAACCAGAGCATCATCAACAGTAGCTAGGGCATCCATTTCCAAAACTGGAACACCAATCATGGGAGAACCAGAACCCTCAACCCGGGGAGCAACGTGCACAAACCCAACAACACACAATGGAGGGAAGGCCATGGGAAAGGGCACCGAGAAGAAACCCCCACCACAACCTACATAAGCAGTGACGCCAACACCAGCAACAGTAGCGCCAATCGCAACAGAAGGGGCCAACGCAGGGGAGCCGTTGCGAGCAGGAGAGGAGGAATTTGAAAATGCCTGGGCGGGAGACATCGAGTCGTTATTGCTTAAAAATATTTATTATTATTTATTTATCCATGTTTCTTGCTTATATATAGAACAAACTTAGATTCAATATTTTGATGTGTCTAGAACTCACCTTATTGTTACATGAAATACAAGGGAAGGGATTCCTTCAGGTTCTAATTTTTCCTTATCTTAGTGTGCACCTAATAATTTGGACAGTTTGGAACATGAATGCTATAATGAAAAGTGGACTATTTCATATTCTATTACATAAATATTTTAGGTGATTTTATTTGAAACTAACATTGTTTCTTTCATTTTGATGTGATAAATTTCCCATTTAGGTTGATATTGATCTCATAAAAGGACAATATACCATTACGTTTTTGTATGTTCAAAAAAATCTCATCACATTTTTTTACCAGTCAATGTTCTTGCAATTGAAAGAAATCTCACCAAATATGGTCATTTAATAATGAATCTCTTAATTAATATTTAGGAAGCACAATCACTGAAAAAATTAGGAAGCCTTCGCTTATAATAATGACCAAGATTGATTGACACTCAAGTCAATGACAAGTTTTCAATTAACTCAAACATGAGTATTTTCCCTTCTAGAAATGATTTTTTTTTTCTTCCATTTTTTGGCAATTTTTTCCTATCTAGTTTTTCTGCAATTATGATTTATACATTATTGAACATGTCTATTTGGTTGTCTTTGTCAATTGTGTGGTTCCTAACTTCATAATTAACAAAGTGTTCTCTTACAAAATTTACAATCAACAATGTCAGTGTCACTAAGGGTATCTAAGCCATGGGTATAAATGAAGCTAAAGTTGTGTTTGTCTAGAGACTTACTGTATTTTTTTGAATGTACAAACTATGCTATTTTGTACACACACAATGTAGTTTGCACATTCAAAGAAAAATTTTAGGATTTGAGAAGTTTATATAATTTGTTTACAAGGATTTGTGTCCCTCAAAAGTTCACAATTTAGTTCATTCTCAAAAGAATTTAGCCTAGGCAAAAAAACTTGACGAAAATCACGAAATTAAAAATATATTGTAATAAATATCAATAAATGTAAGTAAGAAATCTTAGTATTATAAGTAATATATTAATAATAAATTTATATCTAATTTTTTATTTGGATACTTTCACACACTACTCATGAGCATATTATCATTAATAAATTTACCAATTTCACTTTAGACATCATCACCATCTACAATCCAAAAATGTGAATCTTAATTAGTTGAAATAATTGAATCAAAAGTATATAAAATAAAATACATAAATTTATAATTAGCTTTTAAATGTGTTATAGACGTGATAAATATATATATTTTTATTAATTTTGTAGTTGTTGAGTTGATATATCAAAATTTTTATGATACCTCCTATGTGTCAATATTAGAAAACTTAACAGGTGTTACATCATAACAATTTTGTAAGCGCAAGTTTATTCTGCTTATGGATTTTGAAATGAACTCTACTGCCCATCTTTCCCATCCTCATTCGACCGTTGCACTACAATTTCCGCTTGGCACCTCCGTTGTGCTCTCGATCACTACTGTGTCTGCGTGCAATGCTCCCAGGCTCGCTGTGATGACATTGTTCCCTGTGGGGATTTACCCTCAGGGGTGGGTGTCGTGGCTGCTTGTGTGGATGGTTTGTGCCCTCATCCACTCATGGATTCCCTTCCAGGTGGAGCTGTTGTTGTTTACTCTCTGGCTTTTGGTAATGCTTCTTAGTCAACTGCTGTTGATATTGCGGGTGGTAAGGCCGCACCTAGACCTTCTTTTGCTTGCAGAACCAACTTTGCTCGTGTGGCCAGATTTGCTGTCCAACCCTCCAAGGGGGTTCATCCACTTCCTTGTGCCAAATCCTCCCATGTGGTTGTTTCTGGGTAGGATGTGGTGGACAACATTGAGTACCAATTTCGTGCTTTAGTGTGTAGATTCTCTGGGCTCCGGCCTTCACTATTGGACCTCGATCATTAGGTGAGTGAATGTTGGAGGCCTTTGGTGGCTCATAATATTGAGCTTTTTCCTTGTGCTAAAGGCTTTTTCATTGCTTCTTTTACATCTTCGGTTGATCGGTATTTGGTTTTGGGCAAGTTGTGGGCTTGGGGAGTGCACTCCCTCTCTGTTAGGCCTTGGACAACTTCTTTCAACCCTCTCACTAAACCGCTTAATTTGTGTCCAGTTTGGGTTCGCCTTCCAATTCTCCCTCTTCATTTTTGGGAGCATTCTTGCTATGAGGCTATCGATAACTCTATTGGCCATTTCTTAAAGATCGATGATGCTACTGTAGACACCTAAAATTGTCTAGTCTAATTAAATAAATATTTATTTAATTACTTTAGCCTAATTCTTCTATTAATTAAATAAATCTTTATTTATTTAATTAATTCATTTATCCTCTTCTAGCCTTATTTCTTATTTAAATAAATACATTTATTTATTAAAATTACCCTTTTCTTAAATTAAATAAATATCTTATTTATTTAATTGATCCCACTTCTTCTATTAATTAAATAAATCTTTATTTATTTAATTAATTCATTAGCTTTTTACACCCATGACACATGTCATTCATCTCTTAATTCCTACACTACCTACCCTTTTATTATTTTATTATTTTCTTTACCTACCCTTTAGTCATAGTCGACCATTTATCTTTTACACCTCTCAATCTTATCCCTCCATTTCTTATAGTGTCTCCTATATAAGGAGATGTTTCCTTCATTATCAAACCCTCACTATGCATTCAACCCCGCTTATGACTCGACTACACTACACTTTTGCACTTTCATATGCGATCCTACTTGCAACCACATTTCCGTTCTTTGTTGAGCTCTTGTGCACATATAAAATCTGAGAGCAAATATATCAAGCAAGATCAATGGAGATAGGAAGAATGAAGATCCAAACCCTATTGGACATGTGATGGTATAATCTTTGTGATTTCATTTGATTTGCATTGTCTTAGGTAATCTTCATATGTTATGGTGGATCTTTGTTGTTGTTAGGCTAGGGTTTTGTGGTTGAATTCATTTAGCCTTTTAGTATTATTGTTGTTATCCATTTTCACCGTATACAGCTACATCTTCAATGGACCGCACTACCTTTGCCCACATCTTAGTTGATATTGACATCTCCTCGCCTCTTTTGGGAGATGTGGTTCTCATGGTTGGGGATAGGCCTCAAACACAACCGTTGAATTTTGAGGGCCTCCCCTTTTGCTGTTGGAAATGCTTATCTACGGGTCATGTTGCTTTGGATTGCTCTATTTCACACATCAAAGGTGCTGCTACTTGGTGGAAGGATGCTACTGCTGATGACTTGACCATCCATGATATGGATTCTGATTCATATGGCTCCTCTCAAGATGTCGAGGTGCCTCTTACTGTTGTTGATGCTGCTATCTATTCCACTATTATGGATCCTCCTGCCCTGGTGGATTCAAATTTTGTTGCCTTCGACTTGTAGCTCCGCTCTACAACTACTAGTTCTACTCCTGATGTCGCTCCTCTACAACAACCTACTATTGTTCGGCAACTACTCCCTACTATTCTATAGCAACCGACTATTGTCTTGCAATGAAACTTTGTTGGCTCTACTGATGGTATCCATGTGGGGTCATTACCGCTTGATCGTTCACTTGATGATCCGAATGCCAGTATTGCTTGGATTGTAGTTTGTCGTAGGTGGAAGAAGTCCTCCCCGCACCCCCGAACCCTCCTTGTCAAGGCTTGGGTGTCCTTACCCCTCCTTGAGTTGGGTCTGGGTTGTTGATGGTTAGATAGCTTTTCTCTTTCTCTTGTCTAACTTGGTTTATTCAGGACTTGCTCCCATGTTTTTTGTTGTTTAAAGTGTTGTTGATGGTCTCCGACTATGTAAAAGGGTCGACGCCCTAGGTTATGTTTCTTTTTAATCAAAAACAATTTTGTAACCACAAACATATAAATAAAATATACCCACAATCATTTATTTATATATCAAAAGTAGTACATGATGTCAAGATCCTTTTTACATAAATATGCATTTATATTCTCCAAATAATCAAATGGACAACATATTAAACAAACTAATCATAGAACCCATATACCTTCATACCAAATTAGAGCTACAAAACTATAAAGGAGAAATTTAAGTAGAAAACAATAGTCATCTACTCTTTAAATCAATGATACAACAATTAAATATAAAATTGCATATCAAACCTCTTACATCACTTCTCTAGTAAATAATAATGTTGGTATAAATATTACCTTGTAAATTACAAATATTTGACCAATTCATGTGGTATAAATTTTATGTAGTAAATTACAAATTATAATGCTAGTCAAGACTTGCATAAATTGTTTGTCTTGAATACTTTTTTTGCAAGATTCTATATTGGTCATGAGTGCATAATTTACAAGATATAATTCTAGTAATTATGAATGCATAAATTACATGACATTGCTAGTAATGAATACATAAATTATAGTGCTAATATGGGCCCATTCAAGAGTAGGTAAGGGTTGATCCTTTTAGTGAGCAAAGGAAGAAGGTGAGATGGGAAAGTCAAATCAAGGATGGGTAAAGATAAATTTCGATGGAGCCTCTAAGGGAAATCCTAGAGTATTCGAGACTGGATGTGTGGTTCAAGATGAAGATGGAGTGATTCTAGCAATCAGAGCCCAAAGAATTAAATATGGAACCAATAACAAGATTGAAGCCCATGCGTCCTTGCTTACAATTAGACTAGCAAGATGTATTGGCATTTCAAAATTACATCTTGAAGGTGATTCACGGGCAATTGTTAATGTTATGGCATTCGGTGAAGCTTAAAATTGGAAGATTAACAGTCATCCAATTGATTCTTAACCTCTTAGAATAATTTCAAGATTTGAAATTGTCCCATATTGGAAGGGAGGGAAATTTACTTGCAAATAGAGCTTCAAATTGAGGGTGCAAACTTGACAGGGTGGATGAAGTTCGATGGTGGGAAGAGAAGGAAAGTTTCCCCTTCCCAACTGTTGAGGACATCGATAGTGAGAATGAAGTGATGGGAGAGGGTATGTGACTCAGTGACTTTGACTGATATGAAATTGTGGAGGAAGATGCTGTCAGCAGTTTGACTGATGGTTCACAATGTCGTGGGTTCCAAATGCCTCGACTTAGGGGTCGCAACAAGAAAGACACGAGGATAGGATTTATGTGATCCAAATCCTCTCCAAAATCACAATCAAGGAAGTTAGGAGAAACAAAGTTGTAGAGGGAAGAATAGTAGCAGAGGTGGCATACAGTCAAAAGAAGGAGGCTAACTTTTCTTTAGGAGCTGCCAAATAGCATGGATCATTGAAAGGGCTTGTAATTGATGAGAAAATGAGGCACATTTTCAAGATAGATGACCCTTGTTTCTTTCGTATGGTAGATATGATGTTGGGGGAGAAATACATGATATCTTCTTTTAGATTTCGATACAATGTGGACTTGGCCTCTATTTTCTTGGCTTAATGCTTGGAATTTGACATGAAAGAGGATGTAAAATGGATTATGAGAGAAAGAATTAGAGAATAATGGAAAGATGGTTTCAATACTTTCTTAGCATTGGCAAGACTAGGTGAAGGTTTTTTCACTACGGGTGGAGAATGAATGCATGTGGATGAGTTTTAGCCACCATTGAGACCTGTTCTAATTTGGGGAGTTGATGATGATTGTGAAGCAAGATGAGATGATTCTAAGTATGGATGGAGGCATATAAAAGAATACGTCAGAGATAGAGAGATGACTATACAAGATCAAGAAGAAGAGGATGGAAAGAAGAAAAACAAGGTGAAGTGATATCTCAGAAAGGAGGACTATTGACTTAGCAAAGTTTTTAGCAAAGGAGATTCTTCCAAATAGTTGGTTTTTGTGTTTTCAATATGTCTAAATATATGTATTGGCCTATGGAAAAAGGCATTTTGTATCCATGTGATTAGGGGTAGGGAAGTAGTGAAGGGTTATTAAGTGTTTGTAGATTTTGAAATAGATTTGGAGAGTAGGCTTAGGGAAGTATATGATCAAATATGTAAGGGATATTTCAAGTAGATATGTAGCTTTTTTAGTAAATAATATAATACATATAACGTTTACTGAACAAAAAAAACATAGTGCTAATATGAATTGCATAAACTATAGAAACATAATGTTGGCAATGAACTCTCATACAACTATCGTATAATAATACAATAATCATGTGAAAGTTTATAACCATTATTGCTTAAATCTTCTTGTAAAGTTCATGTTTTTTTTACAATTTTTAAATATCAAATAATTGTCCAAATATAATCAATAATCTATCATAATGGCCACTCAGTTTGACAACTTGTACAAACATTTTATTTAGCTAGTATTTAATTTAGGCCTAAATATTTCAGCTTATTTGCTCATTTTAAAGACAACATAAAACATATCAACCTATTTATTTCAATTTTGAGTAGCTTTAAGTTGCTCATAATCAATCATAGGTGTTTTATGATATTGAAATTTGATGTAGGAGACTCTTAACACACCCAAAACATATGCTTTTTTTACACTATATGAGGGGTGCTCTACCCAAGATTGATGCACAACATAACAAAATAAAATTGCACAAAAATTGAAAGAATAGAAATAATTAATTTTCTATAACTTAAATATAAGGAAACACAAATATTCAAAATTACAAAGCTTAGCCTCATGGGCTTTGCAAGAAAAATAATTCAACTCTCAAATGAAGGAGAATTCTTCTCAACTTCAAATTATCACTCCAGTTTGAATGAGCCACACTATGTAGATGATCCACTCAACTTTGGATCAAATCCCAATGATTCACTCAACTTTGGATGCCTAAGCCTCTATCCCAAACCCCTATTTATAGTTCCATTACGCATCTTGCAATTCTCACCCCTCTCTAAGAGGAAACCACATGGCAATCAAGAAGTCTTGCTAGAATATATTTAGTCAGCTATTTTTAGTCGTTCTATTAATGATCATTTAGTTCATTTAGTATTTATTTATTTATTATTTTTTTGTAATGCTTCTTTTATTGGAGGACGTAGTTAGCTTTTTAGCTTCAGTTAAATGGTTTGTTCTTTTTAAGATCATTGTCATGTAATCTATATATACATTGTATATTCATGAATAAATCATCCAATTATTTTTTCATGGTATCAGAGCGCCGAATTTTGTGGATTTTTGTGAAGTGCTGAGGGGTTTCAGTAATTTGCTTATTTTTTGGGCGATTTTTTTTAGCCATAAGGGTTTTTGTTTGTAGCATTGAGGTGTTTTTGGGTACCAAATTTTTACTTCTATGCACAATTTGTTTGAGGGTTTCAGGACAGTAGATTTTTGAGGGCAAGATCTGTATCTTTTTGTGCTCGTTTTATGTTCATTTTCTGCAAAAATCGTGAGTTTCTTTCATGTTTTCCTTCTACAAGCTACGCATCAAATTTTCTGTGCAATTTTTCTAGGCGCATTTTGCAATTTTCGACGATTTTTCCATGACCTTCTACTATGCGTGACAAAGATTTCAATTTATGATTTTTTAAGGTCTGCATAGGAGATTTTCTATGCAAAAATGGTTTTTCTGTGTTCGTTTTTGTCATTGTTTCGACCTATATTTGTTTCACGACTTTTGCCTGCATCTTTTTTCCCATGATTTTGCACAAAAAAATTGAGGATTTTTGTGGTTTTTGGCGCTGGAAATTTTTTGGTTTTGGGTTGTTTTTATTACCCAACCTAGGGTTTTTGACCTTTCGTTTCAGTTCTACATGATTCTGTAATCCGCTTCTACAATTTTTCTGCAGATTATTTTTTATGATTTTTCAAAAGAAAAAATCACAATTTTTTCTATAGTTATTTACCTCAAGATCTATGCCAATCATTTGTTGATTATTTTCCTACAACCTAGGGTTTGCAACAAATTTTTGGGGTTATCAACAAATCTTGAATTTTGTACATTGGGATTTGTGCCTCAAATTTTGTGTCATGGTTTTGAACGGTTTGTGTCGGCTATCTTTGATTTGATTTATTTATTTTTTAATCAGATTCTTCTACCTCATTTTATGTGCCTTCACAAGTTGACTTGATTCAACCTTGGTTTTTGTGATGGCATCTTTGACCAACATAATGTTGGAGCATAGTTATAAGTTCAAGGACCGCAACTACAACACCTGGAAATAGCACATGATGATCATCTTTGAGTACCGTTATCTTGATCAGGTTGTTTTGTGCAAGACTACTCGTCCTGAAGCGATAGGTAAACACCAAGACAAATTTGATGACCAAAATTGGTTGTCATGCTCATCAAATTATTTATCATAGATGATCAACTCTCTGAAGTACCATCCATAAAAATGGCTAAAGAGATCCTGGATCTCTTGAAGGATCTTAATGAAACATCCAACAAGAGCTGAACTTTTTTTTTGAAGAATATGTTGTTTTCTATCATGATGGATGAGAAGACATCTCTCCAGGCACATCTCATGAAGATCAATGACATCCATGACCAGTTGGAGGCTATTGACCACAATATGGAGGAAGATGATAAGGTTGTGATCACATTGAAAAGATTGCCCCGATTCGATGAGCATTTCCTTGAGATGCTCAATATCACCTCTACTAGTGTTGATTTGAAGTTTCTTGATCTTTGTGACAATATTTTGTAGTAGGATAACTGGAAGCAACAATTTGGAAATGGTGGTAATTCATCCTCCATTGAACAGGCATTCACAGCCAAAGCCTTGGATAAAAATAAGAGTAAACCTCACCCCTCCCAGCAAAAAATATAAGGTCAATCTTAGGAGTCTTCCAAGAAGAAAATATTGGCAAATGCACACTCCAATGAGACATTGTAGGTGATTGAAGGTTTTGTCATTAATGGCAACCTTACAATCCTATAACACCAACAAGGCAATCCACCGGCACCGGCAAAGTCAGATTCTACACCGACACACAGACCACTGGCACCGACAGTGAAAGGAAGCATACTGACATAGAAGTCGACAAGAATTTTGTTGTTAATATATTTTATTTATTATTAAATCATTGTAAGACGACTTGGCAAATTGTAAAATGACTCATATATATAAGAGATCATTGTAGAAAAATTATGTAAGGAAAGAGGAAGGTAATTAGGTGAAATAAGGTAGACCTATTATGCAAATTATAGGTTAAGGGTTTATGTATGAAGCAGAGCTATAAACCGGTACTGGATTTGGCATAGTAGATGCTATTTTGAAGCAGTACAAGACATTGGATTTGTATAATCCATTTTGTAAGTCAGTGAGACTTCCCATTTTGTAATTGAGCAGTGAGCTCTAGGCACTTGGCCTTCCTACATGTGCAAGCCCCTCTTGTAGCAGTAATATTCTCTTATTGGCCAGTAAGTGAATATTGTGGGTCACAAATCCCACCAAGGTTTTTCCAACACCGGGTTTCCTCGTTAAAATATTGTATTATGGTGTGTTTTTCATGTGGTTGTTTTTATCTCTGTTTATTGCATTACTTTCTGTTTACCGATATACAGTTCTAATTTGCTCTACATGTTTTAAGTTAAGAAAATCTTATTACCGGTTAGATACTGATTCACCCCCCCCTCTCAGTATCTGTGGGAATCCTAACAATTGGTATCAGAGCCTAGTCCTCTATTTTCAGAAGCCTAACAGCTTGAGGAAGATCTCGACACCGGTAGAGATGGAAAACTTGATGAAGCAACTTGAAGGAGCTCTCTCAGACTATGATGCAAAAAAATTGAAAAATATCAAACTTGAAGATGATCTAAAGGCTGCTCAGGATATCATTCAAGCACTTCAAGAAAATCTTACTATTTGAAGAAACAAGAGAAGAGAACTTTGTGAAAAGATGCAAAATGAGAATGATGAAAAGAAAACTCTTAGTGATCTGATGAATAAGCTGAAACAAGAAAACATGACAACAAAGAATGAGATGCAGGATATGACTATGAGATTTTGTAAAGAAATTGAAGATAGAAAGAAGAATGAAGAAGACTTGACTAGAAGACTGAATGATGCTGCAAATGAAAACACAATACTTAGTTATGAAAATGATATGTTGAAGGCAGATCTAATGCATGCACAAAATGACTCAAATGAACTCATGAGACAAAAAGGTATCTTGGAAGGAGAACTAGCTGCTGCAAATCAACATAAAGAAAAATTCGAGAAAAGCTCAAAAGAACTTGGTGACTTGTTGAAGAATCAAAAACCTAATGGTGACACTAATGGTATTGGCTTTGAAACTGGTGAAAGCTCCGGTACTGCAAACACACAAGATCATGGCAAACCGGTAAGACAACCTACTACTTATAAATTTAATGGCAAATGCTTTAAATGTAACAAGTATGGTCATAGAGAAAATTAATGTAGACTAGAAATTATCAGAATACCAGTACACCCACCGGTCAATGTTCAAAATGCAACAAAGTTGGTCATAATTCTGAAAATTGCAGAATGAACACGAGATGTTATATTTGTGGAAGATTTGGACATTTATTTAATCAATGCAGAACACAAACCGACATAGGTTATGGAAAGGCTATTCAGAAAAATAATGTGACTTGATATGCATGTAACAAAATTGGGCATATTGCTAAATTTTGTAGAAGCAAGTCCTCATTGGTAAACAACAATGGTCCTAGTTTGAAAGGAAAAGAAAAGGTTGAAGAAGTAAAGCATGAATTCTCAAAACAATGGATTAGGAAATCAGAACTAAATGTTGATAGGAATACTCCTCCACCGGCAGAACAAAGTAACACTCCACTGGCAGAAGAAAGTAACACTCCACCGGCAGGAGACTCTTCATCCAATTGAAAAAAATCCCCTTGAGGGTTTGGCAATCAAATGAGAAATATGCTATTATTCCCTCAATTGATGGTAAGAAGTTAAAATTACTTCTATACCAGCAGATAAAGTTAAGTGATTACTTAACTGGCAAGCATTAAATGTGGTAGTTGGTAGATTGACATTATAAATTAATATTTTTGGCTCCATTTTACTTCATCGAGCATTCAAACATTCAAAGAGCGCGAAATTTCTAGAGCTAAGGCATTTCGAGCAAAGAAGCAAAGCAATTCAACAATCAATCTTTCCAAAGGTAGAAAAAGGTATTTATAATCATGGCATCCTCTTTTGTACCTGAATTAATTACAAACCCTAGTGTAGTGGAAGTAATCAAGTGCCCTAGGCCCGTTTTTCAATTAGTTCCCGAAATAGCAAAGAAGGATGATAATGATGGTGCTTTTTCTCAAATCCCCAAAGGAGTAGTTTTTGCAGAAGACCCTAGGATGTATATTCATTTCCATATAGAAGAATTAGGAGATGAAGAAATTAAGAACATGTACAAGACTATTATTTGTGATGATTCCAGTAATGTGAAACCTGAACACAAAATAATTGAAACCCTAGGATTCATAGAAATTCTTTGCATTCCGGATTTCCCCAAGGAAGTTATTAGGACAGTATTGAGAAGGGTACATGGTGAATTTTTCTGGCTGGATTCAATTCACAAAATTACTAAGGAAGCTGTAAAAGGTGTAACAAGGTTACCCTCCACCGGTAACGGACCTGACAAGACAAAGAAGGTCTCAAATGACCTAGTAATGAACCTAACAGGTGTAACATCCGACAAAAGGTCTTTAAGGGTGAATGATGTAACTGACATAAATGTGAGATTCATTAGCATGATTCTAGGCTACAAAACAACACATTCAAACAAACTAAATTCAGTTTCCAACTTATGCATAAAGAGTGCTCACACCATGATTAAGGACAATGTGAAAATTGATGTGTGTGAATGGTTGAAGGATGAATTAATTGACAATCTGGGAAAGATCAAGAAGGATAAGAAAGGGACATTTAGATTTGACAACTTGTTTGCTTAATGCTACATATAACCGAACAGGTACTCGGTATAGGTAATAAGAACCTTGGATTTAACATACCGGTAGGCAAACAGTTATCTGACTTATTGAACAATAGGGGTGAAAATAGAGAGAAGAATATTAATGAGTACTTTCAAGCATTAAAGGCCAGAATGAACGCTAGAGTCAGACTGTCACAAGAAATTGTAAATAAATATAAGGATGACATATGTTTTGTGATTAAGAAGGATGAGATCTGGAAGGAGGCAGTTATCCCAAGAATAATTTGGGTCACTAAAATGGGTTATGAGATAGATGATCACATCATTGAAACATATGCAAAAGCCCTTTTGGAAGCACCCAATGAACCTAAGGAAGAGGTATTTGGCAGTGTTGAAACCACTGAAAATCAAATTCAATCCAAGAAGAGAGTGAAGAAAGTAGAAGCAACAATGAGGAGAGGTTCAAGGCAGGCTAAGGCTATCAAAGAAGATGTACTTAAACAAACCGGTATCACTAAAGATGAGTTACAAGCACAACAACTAGAAACTCACCTTTCATTGGTAGAAACTTCTTCAGAGAGTGATATGCCAACTGCATTTAAAAGAGTTGTGAGGAAAAGGGAACCTTCACCGGTATCCACACCTTCGCCTAGAAGAACCAGGCAAAAACAACAGGCAGTGAGACCTCCAGCCAAGAAGACAACTCCAAAGAAGAAAAAGTTAACACCAAAGAAAAGGACTCAATAAAATATTGCTCCAATTGACAAACTACTAGATGAAATAACAGAGGACTGACAACTGAAAACCATCAACAAATTATATGATTCACTATCAGTTGATGACAAAGAAAAAGTTGAAAATAGTGTAATTCTACACTTGGATATCTACAAGAAATTTTTGATGCAAATTGTAGATGAAGTACCGGTAGAACTATTCAAGAGACTTGAAGCTAGAAGGCAAGTTGTTATAGAGCTTGACAAGACAATAAAGATTGAGAAACTACTTGCTGTTTATCCTGTTAACTCACCAAAGGAGATAGATGATACGATCTCAGAGGCTAACCATACAATATTCTCAACTGCACACTGACATGTAGCACTTATAGTTGGTAGAGTAAATGAGGTTGCAGAGGAAACTGCTGATGCATGGGACATATTCCTTGTTGAGAAGGAAAAGTAGGAAGAATATAGAAACCCCAAACCAATCAAGGTATATCAAAAAGACAAGGATAAGGGAAAAGGAAAGGTTGGTGGACCTCCAAGCATCAAAATAATAGATAATCTACCCCCACCGTCTCAAGATACTCCACCGGTAACAACAACTGAAGATCAACCGGTTGATGAGAGTATGGATATATCACAAGAGGATACAAATCCTAATTCTGAGATATTATATATAGTAGATTTTGATACTCAAAAGGTCAACATTGTGGTAGATAAGGACACAACTGGTAAGGCAGATATGGCTAGTGAGCTACCGGTAACTGATAACACAGATAACACTGAAGTAAAACCGACAGATAGTGTCACAAAACAACATGCAGAACAACAGGCAGAACAATAAACATAACAACAAACAGAGCAACAAGCAGAGCAACAAGCTCCAACACAGGAATAGGTTAATACAGAATCAGTGCCATCGGCAACTGCTGAGCAAAACAAACCATTGCTTAAGGAAATGGAAACACAGACTGACCTACCAGAGGTCACTGCAAGCAAGGATATTGCTCCCACCAGTGGAATTCAGAGTGTTGGCTCTTCAACTGCAAGATTCAAGACAACAAATGTAACTGAAGTTCTTTTGGACTCCTTAAAGAAAATAACAGATTGTAGTTCACAGACATATAAGGCTATAGATGACACAATTTCAATTTTGAAGATGATAGCTCCAAAATGTAATGTAGATAATTTGAGTGAGCTTGACACTTTGTCTAAGTATATTACTGACAACACAATGACAGTTGAACAAATAAAGGAGGACGCATTCAAAGAAAGGTTAGAAAAGGAAAAACATAAATTCTTTGAGGAACAAATAAAGAAGTGTACAAGGCAGTTTGACACACTTCTACTGAAATTATGTAGCACATTAAAGAAATTCAAAACTTTGTACAAAGATACTTGTAAGACTAACTTTTTGACAGTTGATATAGACAAGAAGATCAACAAGATATAGGAAGAAATAAATCAACTTGCTGACAATTTTATTAATTCATCTGATTCATTATCAGTTTTTGAGCAAAAGATAACAGGTTTTGAGGAAGAATTAATAAAGCTAGAAAGAGAAAATGAGAGAATAAAAAGTAAGGCTAAGGATCTGAAATTAATACTAAGTCCACAACTGGACTACCTAGCATCCTTAAGGAAAGAAATATCTGATGCATTGGTACAAGGACAGAAAACACCGGCATAGCAAATGCAACACCTCACCGATACAATTCAAAGGACAGAGGCTGCAATAAAAGACAGTAAAAAGTTCTTTGAGAACTTGAATCTGGTTTTGGTAGATCTTTTTCAGATTATAACCAACCAGTTACAAGGTTGAGATAGGAAACTACACTCTATTGACACTTTGACAACCTTTGTCATTGATGCCAAAGGGGGAGTAGTGGTATGAGAAAAATCCAATAACTTAGAGATCATCTGCTCAGGGGGAGCACACATTTTTGGTAACAATTTTTGGATACACTTCTGAATTTTTCTCACGAGTGTTGCCATCAATGCCAAAGGGGGAGATTGTTGGCAAATGCACACTCCAATGAGACATTGTAGGTGATTGAAGGTTTTGTCATTAATGGCAACCTTACAATCCTATGACACCGACAAGGAAATCCACTGGCACTAGCAAAGTCAGATTCTACACTGGCACACAGACCATCGGCACCGACAGTGAAAGGAAGCATACTGACACAGAAGCCAACAAGAATTTTGTTGTTAATATATTTTGTTTATTATTAAATCATTGTAAGCCGACTTCGCAAATTGTAAAATGACTCACATATATAAGAGATCACTATAGAAAAATTATGTAAGGAAAGAGGAAGGTAATTAGGCGAAATAAGGTAGACCTATTATGTGAATTATAGGTTAAGGGTTTATGTATGAAGCAAAGCTATAAAATGGTACTAGATCTGGCATATTAGATGCTATTTTGAAGCAGTACAAGACATTGGATTTGTATAATCCATTTTGTAAGTCAGTGAGACTTCCCATTTTGTAATTGAGCAGTGAGCTCTAGGCACTTGGCCTTCCTGCATGTGTAGGCCCCTCTTGTAGCAGTAATATTCTCTTATTGGCCAGTAAGTGAAAATTGTGGGTCACAAATCCCATAGAGTGTTTTCCCACACTGGGTTTCCTCATTAAAATATTGTGTTATGGTGTGTTTTTCATGTGGTTGTTTTTATCTCTATTTATTGCATTACTTTCTGTTTATTAGTACACAGTTCTAATTTGCTCTACATGTTTTAAGTTAAGAAAATCTTATTACCGTTTAGATACTGATTCACGCCCCCTCTCAGTATCTGTGGGAATCTTAACAGAAAAGTGTCCAATGCAACTATTGTCACAAGTTTGGGCAAGTGAAGAAAGATTGCAAGAAACATTTGGCATCTGAGAAATCTCGATAAGGAGAGTCTAAGCAAAAGGCCCAAGCTACTATACATTTTGATTAGGAGGAGTTTGCCTTGTATGCATTCTTGGCCACATGCCCATCCAATCAAGAGAATTCATTTGCTTAGTACATTGACTTTGGTGCCTCTCAACATTTCACAGATCGCCGGGATTAGTTTACAGACACTAACACATTTGGACACAATTTCGGACGAACGATCGTTGAATTTTGACGGTATTGTGTCAATGGTTCGATGAAAGGGCGATGAGATTTTCATTGCTGGAATTTCGTTGGAGCCTCTGACACAGAATATTTTGTTGAAAAACTGACGAACATTCCATCAAAAACCCATTTTACCTAGAACAGACCATGCAATATTTATTGTTGGAACTCTGACGAAAATCATGCTAGATGTGATGGAGTTTTCCGTCGCACTGCATCATTCTTGTCGAAACCATATTGTACGTGTGATGATTATTGACGACAACAATCATTAGAATTCTGATGGAAGTGTTTCGACTGCCACTATGCTTTGACGGGAATGTTGTATGTGCGATGATAAATTTCGTTGCAAGTTCAACATTCTCATTGAAACCATGTTGCACGTGCAATGAGTTTTGACAACAACAATCCTTGGATTTTCAACGGAAGTGTTTTGACTGCCACTATGCTCTGATGAGAATGTTGTACTTGCAACAAAAAATTTCATTGCAAGTTCAACATTCTTGTCGTAGCCTTTTAGGGACTTTCGTTAGAATTTCGATGAACAGTTAATATTTAAAAAAAAAAAGTCAATGCTATCGAAATGATTGGCATTGGCACAACGTGGTGCCCTGGTTCAATGGTGACGATGTGTAAGAAATGCATTGCATGGTTCAATAGTAGATGCAAAATGCTAAATGAAGATTACAATTGGCAACTGTTGGTAGTTGTTAGTCAGATTTTAGTATTAGAAGGTGTTCTCGCTGTTTATGGTAAAAATGGAAATGACAATATTGAAAGACTAAATAGATTCAACCACAAAACCCTAGTCTAACAACAACAAAGATCCACCATAACATATGAAGATTACCTAAGGCAATGTAAATCAAATGAAATCACAAAGATTATACCATCACACGTCCAATAGGGTTTGGATCTCCATTCTTCATATCTCCATTGATCTTGCTTGATATATTTTCTTTCAGATTTTATGTGTGCACAAGAGGTCAACAAAGAATGGAAATGTGGTTGTAAGTAGGCTTGATCGCATATGAAAGTTCAAATGCTAGAGTGCTTGAAATATTGATTAGGTTTGATAATGAAGGAAGCATCTCCTTATATAGAAGAATACAAGGGAAAACATCCTCATTATCATCCACACACCTAAGAGATCAGAGTGTAAAGAGAGCAGAGAGTAGTCTACAATGATGGCATTGGTGCACAGATTCGACCATATTCGCCGATATCAGAGGCCTGTAGATGTAGGAGAGCCGATGAGTACCACAAAACCTCCTTGTACCTTGTTGTCATAAATGCATGTCAGGTAGTGTAATAAATGTGTTCTAGGTATGTCTAGAAAAATGTCAAGCGGGGGAAAAAATGTTAAGGTGCATCTGCATTGGTGCCAGGTGCGTCTAGGTAGGATAGGCCAAATCGATAGTTCTGTGATAAACATACGCTGTCGATTGGATAAGCTGCTGAGAGGATACACTCAAGCAGGTCCTCTAGGGAAGACTAGGATAACATATAGGGCTAGGATTGTCAATCCTGTGATAGAACATACGTTGCCAATCAAGAAACTACTTAAGAGGATACACTCAAGAAGAGGCCCTAGGATAGGATAGATCAAGACACTTTGTGATGAACAGGGAGTACCAAGAGAAATTGACAATTCTGTGATAGAACATATGTTACCAATTGGATTAGGCTAAAATTGACAATTCTATGATAGAACATACATTGTCAATTGGATAAGCTACTCAAGAGGATACACTCAAGTAGGTGCCCTAAAAGATAGGATCAAAGCAACACTTTGTGATGAACAAGGAGTACTACTAAGATAAAAAAGCAGTACTTTGTGATGAACAAGGAGTACTACTAGGATAAAAGAGCAACACTTTGTGATGAACAAGGAGTACCACTAGGATAGAGTGCCCTATGATAGATATAAGAACTAGGATAAAAAGCAACACTTTGTGATGAACAAGGAATGCCACTAGGATTAACACAGTTGATTTTGCTTGACTATAGGAGGACCTACCTATGTTGGAGTCACGGGAGAGATTCCCTTCGACTAAGAGTTTACGACCAGAGATGACAATTGAGGATAGAGCAATAGTAGAGGCTACGAGACTGTGATATATTACATATGTGCTTGAGTTTTAGGCGAACATGAGATTGCTGACTGCATTAGTTGAGAGATGGCACTCAGAGACATGTACTTTTGATTTGCCGATGGGCGAGATGATAGTCACCTTAGAGGATGTATATAGGATATTGAGGATACCGATCGTTGGGGAGTTAGTCCCTTATGATTGATATGGAGATAAGGATGCACTGAGACGAGTGTTTCAGGATGCAGGACTGGAGATGAGGGCTGGACATGTGGCATGGGACACCATGACAACAAAAGGATTGGCGCTATCTACAGTGCTAGTAGGAGTGATCAGTGGGTTCCTATGTCCAGACAGGGCAACATGAGGGTTGGCTATGGGTTAGGGGAGGACATTAGATACATTAGTGACAAATCACACCAGGTTTGCATGGGGGTCATATCTGCTGGCACACTTGTATTATGAGTTGCATCGGTTTGTATATCACAGATCAGGAAGATTGGGGTGTTGAGTGACATTGTTGCAAATATGGAGATATGAGCATCTACCAGTTATACGACCGATACATTTTAGAGGCAGGGGACATGGGCACAACTATGTACACTTGTATGATATGATTACTTCCCAACCACAAATTGGGAGGCTAGAGTATTGGCGCTGAGTGATGGATGACATAGACAATGTTGTATGGAGGTCTTATCGAGATTGTGAGGAGTGAGAGGATGACAGAGTGGAGCTGCCATATGTATTCAGGAGTAGGTATCTGATCAGGAAGACACCATATGTTATTGAGTGACAGTTGATTGATAGAGTGTGCAGGCAGTTTGGTAGGATACAACGGATGCCACGTGGGTTAGGGATATATGCACGAACGGTGAGGGATCAGGTGCATTTGGGTCTGTTATTGTCATGATCAGACTATGACACAGATGCTAGAGATGGTTCCCATGCCTTAGGACATATAGGAAGATGTAGAGGATGCAGGGATGGATGCAGAGTATACTGCATATTGGGTAGAGCATCCATTCCCAAGGTTGACGGATCCAGGGGAGTCAATAGAGGGAAACAATGGAGGTGATGGAGATGATAGTGGAGATGGCACAGGTAGAGGCCGACGGTGGAGATGGGGTGCAATGATAAGGAGGAGAGTAGCTCAGAGGAGAGAGGGCAGAGAGGAGAGATAGGCTCATAAGGCTCATGTAGTGAGGGGTAGAGGTGGATTGCCATTACAAGTGCCAGTAGCATAGGTTCCTAGACATATATAGGTTGCCAGATAGGTACAAGAATGGGGACAGGGACAGGAGAAGCCATAGGAGCAGCCACAAGGACAAGGTTAGGGGAAAGAGGAGGAGGATGAGCTACTATCTTTGAGGGAGATTTGCCAGGGACATGCAGATGAGATCTAGGATTTGGAGAGGGATAAAAATAGACTCAGGAGACAACCGAGGGACACTGAGCAGGAGAGGGATCAGAATATTCAGTGCTATACGGAGTCTAAGACAACACTAAGGGCAGGGACACAGGCAACAGAGGACACAGGGGCCAGATATGCCTATGTTCTGTGAGTAGGGGAGGAGATAACCTAATGGAGAGACCTATATTATGGAGTGGTACCACCAGATCAGTGGGCTAGGAGCTTTCAAAGACCATTGTAGATGACGATGACCACTGGAGGGAGAGACATGAGACATACATCTAGTGGTGGGGTCATGGGTCCTCTACCACCACTAGATAGAGGGGGTAGGAAAGATAATCTTGGGGTGGGTCCTTCCAGGGCTCAGAATCCATCAAGGCCAGCTAGCTCGGAGGGAGGGAGTTCATCATAGCCTTAGAGGGCTCCCTATGTATCAGTTTTGTACCATTTTGTATGATGATGCAGACACCTTTGGGTGATTTTGTAGCCATATGTATTTTGACATCATTGTATCATGACACATGATTTTTTGAGATATATATATGAGATGATTCATCCTTGCATAAGCTATATGCATGTGTACCTATGTGATGTTTCTTCTATGTGATGCTTATGATATGAATGCAAATATGTACATAATGAAATGCAATATTTTTTGTTCTTTTTCTAGGTTTTTATATGTTATGCAAAAGTAAATGTGAATGTATGAAATGCAGATGAATATGATAAGAATGTAAAATATACTAACACGTGTTATGTGCAGGATGTGATGTAATTGTGATATCTATATGTATGTATAAAATGTTAATATGTGATAATGCAGGTGCAAATTACATGAAATGCAAATATTTTTGGAGTGTCATTATACTCAGTCATGTGATAACATGCTACCTAGACTCAAGAAGGACAATGGAGGTCAATCAAGAAAGGGGGATGGAAGATGGAAGATAGAAGATATGGAAGTGAAGGAGCTTCTTGCACTATTATCATCTTTGAGCTTTATTATGGCAAATGGGTTATGACAATCCCGGTATATGTTCGACCCAGAAAGTCATTGTACTCATTTGAATGGAGATCAGATATTCACAAATAAGGAATGCCCCAGTTCATACTAGACTCACAGTGTCCTCATATCCTTGGACAAGTCATAGCATTAATAAGAGACAATTCGCAGACAACAAAGAAAAATAGGTGATGATACCCCATCCTCTCCTTTCTAGTCAAAGACATCCTGGAGATAAAATCTCTTGTCAGAGACATCCCAGAAAAGCTAAAAGACATGTCACCAGAAAGATAAAATCAAAAGAAAACCAAGACTTGACACCAAGATCCACTTTAGTCCTCAAGTTTAGTGTCTCTTGTCACTTGTATAAGTCTATTTGATTGTGGTCACAATGTTTACTTTCACAAAAGGATAGATAGCACAGGGCCATAATGTTGTCTGAGTTTGTTGAAAGATTTGATTTGTTGAAGCCCATTTTTGCTACTGCATCTCATCTGAAACTGATTGAATCCATGAAACTGATACTTTATTGCGGAGAAGGTGAAACTTTAATGAGGATTCATGATGCAAGTGTTGCTTTATTGTGGATTATGTGTGGATAGACTGAAGAAAACTAGAAGAAACTGTTCTCCTCGAAACATGTGATGCTCTCAGTTCCACACCCATCACTAGACTTAGGATTTTCCTTAGCCATAGATAGGAGCTGATTTATTATGGATGGAAAGGTTGCAAGTGTGTGCAAAGTGAAAGGATGGAATTGAATACTGAAGGAGGGAGGAGAAATGTCTCTATACATGGCACCGGTGACTCGATTTTCACCATGGTACTTTCCCAGAGTGCCACCAAAGTGGTTTTCACCGTTGGACAAATTTATTTCTCTTTACTTTTTTCAATTTTTTTTTTTTTTGTATTTTTGTATTTTTTGAATTAGGATACTCTGAAGAGATATGTGCATGTAAAACCTATGAAGGTGCATGCTATTGATAGGATCCTCTGAAGGTTCACCCTCTGGGGTTGAGAGTTGATATGCACCGGATCCATAGACTGCTGTAATGATGTAAGGACCAAGCCAATTTGGTTCGAACTTGCCCTTCTTCTCTCTGTCTTGCTAATTTTTGGGGTTTTCTTTGAGAACTAAGGCACCTACCTCAAATGTGCGAGGCTTTACCTTGTAATTGTAAGTGTGACTCATTCGTTGTTGATAACCCTTGAGATGATTAAAAGCAGTTTGTCTTTGTTCATCCAATAGTTCTAGTTCTTGTAAGCGAGAGACCTTGTAGTCTTCATTACTGATAATGTTGTACAAAGAGACTCGTAAAGATGGTAACTCGACCTCAATAGGTAAGATGGTTTCAGTGCCATAGACAAGTGAATAAGGCGCGGCTCCTGTAGGTGTGTGAATACTTGTGTGATAAGCCCAAAGTGCGAGATTGAGTTGGATATGCCAATTTCGGCCAGCGTCATTGATTGTCTTTTTGAGGATTTTAAGAATAGTTTTATTAGACACCTCAACTTGACCATTACCTTGGTGGTAATAGGGAGTGGAGAAATGATGAGTAATATGGAAGTGATCACAAAGCTCACAAACATCCTGGTTTTTGAAGGGACGTCCGTTGTCAGCGATGATGGAAAGAGGAATACCGTACCAACACATGATATAGGTAAGGATGAATGTAGGAACCTTTTTTCTAGTGACTTGTGTAAGAGGCATGACTTCGATCCATTTTGTGAAATAGTTTGTGGTAGTGATAATGAAATTATGGCCATTGGAAAAAGGAGGGTGAATCTTGCCTATGAGATCGAGTCCCCATTAATAAAAGGGACAAGGAGTCGCAATCGGTTGCAGTTCTTGTGCTGGTGCATGAATAAGGTCTCCATGAATTTGACATTGCTTACATTTCTTGACAAATTGATATGAATATTTTTCCATATTGGGCCAATAATATCCAGTCTTGATGAGTTTCTTGGCTAAGGTAGGACCACTGGAATGTGGACCACATATTCCTTCATGAACTTCGTGTAATGCAATATGAGTTTCGTCCCTTTCTAAACATCTAAGGAGAGTCCCATATAGACCTCGACGGTATAGGATATCGGCTAAAATGACATATCAGGAAGATTGGCGAATGAAAGTGCACCGTTGGTTGTTGGATAAGTCAGGAGGAAGGGTGTTGTGAAGGTATGTGAATATGGAACCGTATAAGTGGGAATGGACCAACAACACATATCATCTCAGTAGGAGTGATCTCGTACGATGAAACCAAAAGGTTATCCACCAAGAACTCATAGTGGGTTTCATTTTGCGCTAGATCGATCCGTGAAGCAATAGTACCCATGGCATTTGCGGCTCGATTATGCTCTCTTGGTATCTGCTCAAAGGTTAACTTCATGAAATGTTGCTTGAAGTCATCTACCATTTTCTTGTAAGGCATTAATTTTTTATCCTTTGTTTGGTAGTCATCGGTTTCTTGATGAATTACCAGTTGAGACTCCCCAAAAACATGAATTTCCTAGATCTTCCATTGAATTGCAATCCGTAGTCCAATTGTTAATGCCTCACATTATGATATGTTATTAGTGCAAGGAAATGACAATTGATATGATTTTTGAATGGAATCCCCTTGAGGTGTGATAAAGAGGATGCCAGCTCTTGCACCATGCTGCTAGTATGATCCGTCAAAGTATAGTTGCCAAGGCTTCGTGTGTGATACCATCAAGATAGATTCATCTAGAAATTCTGAAATTAGAGTAGCATCATCTATCATGGGTACATCTGCTAATTGATCTGTGATAGCTTGTCCCTTTATTTCTTTTCTGTCCACATATTCAATGTCAAATTCACTCAAGAGCATCACCCATTTGGCTAGTCTGCCAGTAAGCGTTGCCTTATTAAGAAGGTATTTCAATAGATCGATCCTTGTGACCAGCTTAGTTTTATGAGTTAGCATGTAATGTCATAATTTCTACGAAGAAAAAACTACAATGAGACACACACGCTCAATGGGTGTGTAGTTTAGCTCATAACCAACCAAAGTACGATTGATGTAATATACTGCCTTTTATTTTCCCTCAACATCTTATTGCGCTAAGAGTGCCCCCAGCGCTATTGATGTAGCCAATATGTAGAGTAATAGGGGTTGTTCTGGGACTGGTGGCATTAAGACTAGTGGATTCAGAAGATAATCTTTGAGTTTCTGAAAAGCCTGTTGACAGTTATCATCCCATTTGAATTTGATGTTTTTGTGTAGCAAGTTCTGAAAAGGATGACATTTATATGCAAGTTGTGCTATGAATCATCGTATGGACTAGAGTCTTCCTTGTAAAGATCAAAGTTGACTGATATTTCTTGGTGGTGGCATTTTTAGGATCGCTTTGAATTTCACTGGATTGGCTTCAATTCCTCTTTTTGAAACAATGAATCTAGGAGCTTCCTGGAGGTTACTCCAAAGACACATTTCTTGGGGTTTAGTCTTACTTTGTATTTTTCCAACCGATCAAAAATGACTAAAAGGATGTCCAAATGTGTATCTCTATCTATTGATTTTCCCAAGAGGTCATCAACATAATATTCTACAGTTACGTGCATGAGATCATGAGAAATAGTAGTCATGGCTTGTTGGTATGTAGCGCCTGCATTCTTTAGCTTGAATGGCATAACATTCCAGCAGAAAGTTCCCTAGGGACAAGTAGATGTTGTTTGGTGCTGATCCTCAGATGCGATTTTTATTTGATTATATCCTGAGAATCCGTCCATCAAAGATAATATCGCATGACCTGCTGTGAGGTATATGATCAGGTCGATGTTTGGCAATGGAAATTCATCCTTGGGACAAGCTTTGTTAATGTCTCTGAAATTTGTACATATTCTGATGCTGCAATCCGGCTTATTGACTGGTACCAAGTTGGAGATCCATTCAAGATAATAAATTGGGCGTATGAATCTGACATCTAATAATTTTTCAATCTCCGCCTTGACTAATAATGCCACATGTGGATGCATCTTTCTTAATATCTCTTTCACTGGCTTTGCCCCCAGTTTAATTGTCAAATGATGCATTACTAAATCTGGGTCTAGTCCAGGCATATTGACATATGACCATGCAAAATTGATTTTTCGTTCTCTGAAGAAACTTATGAGCTTCAGTCTTTCTCTCTCTGTTAGAGATTGTGCCAGAAAGATGTTATGTGGAATCTCTTATGTACCAATGTTTTATTTTGATGGTCTCCTCTACTAACATAGATGATTTTTCTTCATATGATGTCGGGAGAATGTCGATCCTTCCATCATCGAGAATCTCAAAGAGGTCCTCACCCTCATATACGTCCTTTCTTTTTACTTTTTTGGGGTCAGATAGTGCCACAATGTGGTTTTCACCATAAAACCCATGATTTGTTTTTATTTTTACATTTTTGCGACTGAAAGGCCCAACACCCTCACCAAAATATGCCACATTGTTTAGTTCTATAGTGTATCCCACCTTATGGTCCCCAAGTGGAAGATCATCTCGTATACGTAAAAGTCGATAAAGGCTTCATTGTTTTGGAATGTGTCCAATTGTATAGGTCCTTCATGGTCCCAATCAATAAGTTGGTGGTGAACAAGGGGAAGGCCTTCAATGTTTTCGAAGTCAGTGGGTGTTAACGTGCAGATATAGTTATATTCAGGTATGTCAAGGCAGTTGTTGAGGTCATTGTTGGCACTCTCCTCATCTGTCTCTATTGTGAACGAGTCCAAATTGTCATTACTAAAAGCACATTCCAAAACAAAGACAAAGACTGTGTGGGATCCTTGGGAGTTGTGTCTTGACCAACTTTGAATTTTCTATGAAATTCCTCTTCTTTTGTGGGTTCACCTCGTTCTAAGAATGTCTCGGTGAGTTCATAATCACTAGAGGATTTGTCCGAACTCCATTCCCATTGATTAGAGTTAGTGGAATAGCGACTTTCTTGTTGATCATTGGAAATCATGATATGTAAAGCTTCTTTTGATTTGTGAGTGTTTACCCTAGAAGAGATGAAACCAAGCCCTTTTGAGTGCTGATTTTTAAATATCAATTCTACTTGCAAAGGTTGAGTGATACCTTCTTTTCTTAAGCCAAGATGACTTTTACCATCATACCCAAACTTCTGTAAGATCTTGAATCCTTTACCATATTTTTCACATGGTATCTTGATGTGATCTTGTGTACCATCTTTAGGGTCTTTGTAAAGCATTTTGTATAAGTCTTCTTCTTCCATTTCTCCCCACTTTTGGAATATAGTAGGATCCCATTTTAGTGTAATGATAGATACCCGTTTAGAAGGATGTGGTCGTTCATATTCTTTTGGTGAACTCATAACTTTCTGTAAGCACATAGTTTGATTCAAAGTGTATTCACCCTTTCATTTGTCCTGATATTTCCCTTTCAGTTCACATTGCTTTGATTTTGAAGGTTTTAATGATTTAGGGTCAATATATGCAGAAGATGGGATAGCTTCTCTATTAATTAGAATTATTGTCTCAACTTTTGGCCTCAAGTTATTGCAATATATAAATGGATTAGCATCACCATTAACTATTACTTCAACTCCATTGTGATGACACTTAATGCATTGATGGTATGTAGATGGGACTTCTCTCATCTCATGAATCCATGTATGCCCTAGCAATATGTTGTATGTTAGATTCAGGTCTAGGACTTGACAAACCACATCCTTTGTAACTGGCCCAACCTTGAGAGGTAAGGTGACTATGCCTTTGGATGAACACTCTTCATCATCATATGCCTTGATGGTAATTTTGTTTGTAGCATTCATGGTTTTATCTGAATATCCCAATTGTATTATTATGTTCAAAGTACATATATTGAGACCAACTCCTCCATCTATCAGGACTCATTTTATTCGATGTTTGTGTAGGAAGGCTTCAATGTGTAAAGGTGCATTATGTGGTTTGCTCAAGGAGGCATCATCAGCTTCAGGAGATGTAAGGGAGTTTGGAATGGAAAGGTATCCCACCATGGCTTGAAATTGGTCCACGTTCAGATCAGTGGGGACGTAAGTGTCTCTCAAAGTTTTGTCAAGAATGGCCTTATGTGCGGGGGATATGCGTAAAAGCTCTAGAATGGAGATAAGCGTGGGCGTCCTCCCTAACTATTCTACCAGATCGTACTCAGGTTTGGTTGATGAAGATGCAGTGGTTTTAGCTAGAGCACCTTGTAAAGTGACCTTACCTTTGTTGGCAATATTACATTATAAGGATATTGAGAAGGTTGTTGATGATTATGGACATAACTGATTAAAGATGTTTTACTGTCTTGATATTATTATTTTGTCATTGATGTCAAGAAATTGATTTTCTAATTCAGTATGATGTTGCCATATCTTAAGAAATATGATATGAAGATTATAAAGAAGTCGGTAAAGACACAGGAAAGAATATTATGAATAAGAGGATAAGTTATTCAATGGGCAACTCTACCGAGTCAGACAATGATGAGATCTTGATGTTTTAGATTATTTTAACATCATACATATCTTGTAAAATGTAAAGGTTAATACTATACTATGTTATCAAGTAAAGAACCTAGTCGGTAAACCCTAAAAAACCTAGTCGATAAACCCTAAAGTTATCGCTGTCGGTTAATGAAGACAAAATGTCTACCGAGTGAAGTTTAGTATCACCGAGTTGTAACCGAGCTATAACAGAATCCATTAAATATTTACATGTGATATTTAATGAAAGATGTTGATGAGCTGGAGTGGATCAATGATTGGAAAGCCGTAGAAGAAGTTTGTTAATGAATCTGAGGCAATGGAAAGTCAGCAAGAAGATCTACAACTCAGATTGAACCGCATTACCCTAACACAAGTTCCAAGGTGAATGTGCAAGTTCCAAGGTAGGGTAAAACATTTTCAGATCGAAAGATACAATGAACCTAGACAAGATTGAAGATATGATGGCTATGATTGATCATGGGAAATGTGATCAAGGAGATTAAGCGGTTAGAAGATTGTTTATAAATAGGAAACTGTTGATAAACAATGTATGGGGACAAGTGTATGCATAGGGATGCTACATAGTGATTACCGAGCACAGAAGCTTGAAGACCTTTTATAATAACAGAGTATTGATGCCCAACAGATAGACAAGATTAGTTCTATGTCTAGATTGTATTGAACAAATAGGAATCTGCTTTAGCATTTTAGATGTGAAGTTGCAGATAGACTGTATTATTGTTATTTTGTGAAAGTAACAGGAAATCTCTTAACCAAGTGGACTTAAAAATCTTATATGAAAATCCTCTAACAAGGTGACATTCTGATTGAGTGTTTGAAATCCTTTGACAAGGTCACTTCTAACAAAGAGAAGATCCTAACAGATCTGAGGGAAATCCCTTAACTGGGTCAAATATAGCAATGTGTTTGTAATCTTTAACAGGATTTGCTTTTAACCGAGCATACTCTAGAAGAGTATATTTCTTAGTGGGTCCAAAATCCCACAGTGGTTTTTCCCTATTTTGGTTTCCACGTTAAATCTGGTGTTATGAGGTTCATATTGTTCATATGCTTTTGAGTTTGCATGTTTGACAATTTTTGGTATGACTGATATATATGTTACCAAGGTTGAATCTGATGTTTTTTATGGATGATTAAGTTTGTATGATTCACCCCCCCCTCTCATCTTGTTGGCTATTGGATCTGTACTTATATTAAGTATCAAAACTATCAATTGGTATCAGAGCTTTGGACTCCGAAAGGAAAGTTTAAAGGCACTTGAGTTAAAGATCCAAAGATGTATAAGAGGGATGCACCTAAGCTGAATAAGTCAAGTTTCTCTACATGGTAGAAAAGGATGAAGCTACATCTATCAGGAGTTGGAGAATATTCTATATACAATCTGGAGAATGATTTTGTTGCACTGAGCACCTATCCATTGACTATGGAAGAGATAAAGGCGAAGCAAGAACATATTCAAGCAATGATTGAAATAACATCTGCATTGACCGATTCTGAGTTTAATGATCTAGAAGGATGCAATGATGCAAAGGCAATGTGGACTAAGCTCATATCTGTATATGGAGGAGATGAACATGTTCAAATAGCAAAAGTTGATAGTTTAAGAGGACAACTTGAATCTATGAGGATGAATGAAGGTGAGAACATAACCTAGTACAGTACAAGACTAAAGGAGATTGTAAATCAAATCAAAGGAGTAGGAGGAACTATTGAAGAAAAGGATGTGACAAGTAAGTTGTTAAGAACTCTTCTACCTACCTATGCAATCTGAGTCTCTACAATCAATGAATTGAGGTCTGTACCTAATATGCCAGTTTCCTTGGATGCTACTATTGGTAAGCTACATGCATTTGAGTTAAGTAATTTTGATAACAGTGGGTCTTCGGTAAATAAAGTTGAATTTGCATTTAGTTCTTTTCATCTGAATGAATATAATGATTACAATGAAAGAAAGTATAAGTACTCTGAAGGAGATCATAGTGGAGCGAGTGAAAGATTTCGGAAGAACATGGAGGAGGTACACAAACTGTATGAAGAAATCAGAAAGCAAGAAGAGTTTGAAGCACTATTGGCCAAAAGGTTACCGAGAGGCAAAGGTATGTATAAAGGAAAACTACCTTTGAAATGTTTCAATTGTGATAAAATTGGACATATGGCTTCTAACTGTCCTGACAAAGATTTTACTAAAAAGAGAGATTACTGAGATGACAGACAGAAAGATAATCATTATAGAGGACACCGAGACTTCAAGAGAAGAGGTAGAAAGACATGCTTAATTGTTGATGAAGAATCTGACAATGATAAATCAGATGAGACTGATATAGAAGAATTTGTTTATGTGGCTATCAAGGATGGATCAGATGAAGAAAGGTATTAGGAAAAAGCCCTAATATCTCACATAAACACTAATGATTCTTGGATTATAGATAGTGGATGCTCACATCATATGACAGGAGATAAACAGAAGTTTGTTATGTTAGAAGATTATGATGGAGGCTATGTTAGATTTGGTAATGATGCACCATGTCCGGTGAGAGGTAAAGGATCCATAACACTTCTTGATAAACCAAGATGCAATGATGTTTATTGGGTTGAAGGTTTGAAATATAGTTTGTTGAGTGTAGCACAACTAAACATCATAGGTTACCGAATATAATTTCAGAAAGGAATTGTCAAAGTTCATGACAAGAATGGAAAGTTAGCTGCTACCGGGACACAAACAAAAGGTAATACATTTCACCTTGAATCAACTCACAATAAGGGTTTGCATGCAAAGATTGATAATACCTGGTTATGGCATAAAAGGTTTTGTCATGTTAATTTTGATAATCTGATCAAGATAAAAAATAAGCACAGAGTAAGACGTATACTGAGTCTTGAAAAACTTGAGAATGTTATGTGTCGAGGATGCCAGATGGGTAAAATGAAAAGATCAAGCTTTACAAGTAAGTCCTACACTTCTAAGGGAATTTTAGATCTTGTGCACACTGATCTTTGTGGTCCCATGAAAGTTCAAAGTTATTATGGTGATAAGTATTTCATATTATTTGTGGATGATTATTCAAGGATGATGTCAGTAATGTTTTTAAAAGAAAAATCATAAGCTTTTCAAATGTTTAAGTGGTACAAGGCTAGAGTTGAAAATGAAACAGAAAGACAACTGAAATGTCTTAGATCAGATAGAGGAGGAGAGTTCACATCTGATGAGTTCAATCTATTTTGCAATGATCATGGTATTAAAAGACAAGTCTCTACACCGAGAACTCCACAACAGAATGGAATAGCTGAAAGAAGAAATAGATCTATTATGGATTGTGCTAGAACACTGATGATTGAGAAGAAGGTTCCACAAACATTTTGGAGAGAAGCAATAAGCACAGCTGTTTACACCTTGAACCGAGTTCAATTGAAGAAAGGTACTTTGAAGACACCTTATGAAATTTGGCATGGCAAGAAACCTAATGTAAGTTACTTTAAGATCTTTGGAAGTAAATGCTATGTTCATAAAGATGATAGAAATGGCAAATTTGATCAGAAAAGTGAAGAAGGAACATTTCTAGGATATTCTTCTAGAAGTAAAGCATTTAAATGTCTGATCAAATCATCTAACAAAATAGTAGAAAGTGCAAATGTGAAAATAGATGAATTTGCAGAAAGAATTGATGAAGGGAATTCCAAAGAACCGGAAGACTATGATGAATTTGTCTATGTACAACTGAGAAGTCCTACCGAGATAACTGTTGAAGGAAATGAAGAAGATATCCAGTTACCAAGTGATGAAGAAGACCATACAGAGCCTATCGAGCTTGTATTAGCCAAGTATGTTAGAAGACACCATGCACCAAGTCAGATTATAGGAGATAAGGATGATCCAGTGATGACAAGGAACAAACTGAGACAAAACACATGTTTGATATCTGAATTTGAACCGAGAATAGTGAAAGAGGTATTTAACAGTGAAGATTGGATAAATGCTATGACAGAAGAGATTGATCAAATCAAGAAGAATGACACATGGACACTGGTCCCAAGACCGAAGGACAAAAATGTAATCGGTACAAAGTGGATCTTCAGAAACAAGCTAAATGAAAAAGGTAAGGTCATTCGAAACAAAGCAAGATTAGTCTGCAAAGGTTATACCTAAGAAGAAGGAATTGATTATGGTGAGACTTTTGCACCTGTTGCTAGACTTGAAGTAGTTAGAACATTGTTGGCATATGCTGCTTTCAAGAACTTCAAGGTATATCAAATGGATGTCAAATCTGCATTCCTAAATGGAATATTAGAAGAAGAAGTTTTCATTGAACAACCTGAAGGATTTGTTGAAGACAATAATAAAGATCAGGTATGTAAATTAAACAAAACTTTATATGGTCTGAAACAAGCACCTAGAGCATGGTATGAAAGATTGCACTCTTATTTGATTAAGATTGGTTTTATAAGGACAAGTGAGAACAACATGTACATGAAGAATGATGAAAATGGAATACTAATCTCAGCCATATTTATTGATGATATTATATTTTGTGGAAATGACTCTTTATGCAAGAACTTTGGAAATGAAATGAGCAAAGAATTTGAGATGTCATTAATTGGTGAGATAACGTATTTTATAGGCTTACAGATACTGCAAATGAAAAAAGAGATTTTCATTACTCAATCCAAATACATAAAGGAAATCTTGAAGAAATTTGGAATGGAGGATTCAAAGCCAGTAAGTACTCCTATGACTACTAACTGCAAACTATCAAAGAATGATGAATCTGCATATGTTGATGAGACACTCTACCGATCCATGATTGGAAAACTACAATATGTTGTTCACAGTAGGCCAGATATAGCACATGCAGTAGGTATTGTTGCAAGATTCTCTGCAGATCCTAAGGAAATACACATGAAGGCAATCAAAAGAATTTTCAGATACTTGAAAGGCACTGAAGATTATGGCTTAGTATATCAGAAAGGAAATGATTTTGATTTAAAAGTTTATATTGATGTTGATTGGGCAGATTGATGATAGAAAAAACACAAGTGGAGGAGCTTTCTTCTTAGGAGAAAGACTAGTGAGTTGGCTTAGCAAGAAACAAGGATGTGTTTCTCAGTCAACAGCCAAAGCTGAATATGTTGTAGTAGCACTGAATTGTACCAACATTGCATGGATCAAACAACTGTTGGAAGGTATAAATGAGAAAGTTACCGAGCCAGTAACTATATTCTGTGACAATACTAGTGCCATTAATATTTCAAAGAACCCTATTATGCACTCTAAGACAAAACACATCTCTATCAAATATCATTATCTTAGAGAAGAAGCTCAAGAGAAGAAAGTGGTGTTGGAATATGTTAACACAAAGGAGCAAATAGCTGATATCTTCACCAAGCCACTACCAAAGGACACTTTTGAATATCTCAGAAGTAAGTTAGGGGTCCTACCCCTATCTTTTACTCACTGACCGAGTTCGGTGAAAGCATCACTTCAATGACTCTATTGAAAATCTTTTCGGGAGATGATGCTAGATTGATACACTTTAGAATGTTTTTTCTGAAAGTGTACTTGAGTTATACTGGAATAATACAAAGAATGATACAGGGAATAGGAATTGTAAGCAAATGCTCTGACTGAGACTCAACTGATACACAATAGCAGGAAATAACTTCTTATAGAAAGAAATTACGTTTTAGTTCTATTCTTTTTGGCATTGTTATCAAAGGGGGAGAAGACCTACCAGGAAGGAGAAGACCTACCCAAGGGGAGAAGACCTGAGAAGGAGAAGATCTACCAAAAGGGGAGAAGACCCGAGAAGACTGAGAGAAGACTATAGATTGAAATAAAGACTGAAAACAGAAGAGAAGTCTGATGTATGGGGGAGAGCATTTCAGCATTTTAGAATCACAACAATCCGAATCTTTTAAAGATCAAATCAATTGGTTTTGCCATCAATGCCAAAGGGGGAGATTGTTGGCAATATTACATTATAAGGATATTAAGAAGGTTGTTGATGATTATGGACATAACTGATTAAAGATGTTTTACTGTCTTGATATTATTATTTTGTCATTGATGTCAAGAAATTGATTTTCTAATTCAGTATGATGTTGCCATATCTTAAGAAATATGATATGAAGATTATAAAGAAGTCGGTAAAGACACAGGAAAGAATATGATGAATAAGGGGATAAGTTATTCAATGGGAAGCTCTACCGAGTCAAACAATGATGAGATCTTGATGTTTTAGATTGTTTTAACATCATACATATGTTGTAAAATGTAAAGGTTAATACTATACTATGTTAACAAGCAAAGAACCTAGTCGATAAACCCTAAAGAACCTAGTCGGTAAACCCTAAGGTTATCACAATCGGTTAATGAAGACAAAATGTCTACGGAGTGAAGTTTAGTATTCACTGAGTTGTAATCGAGCTATAACAGAATGCATTAAATGTTTACATGTGATATTTAATGAAAGATGTTGATGAGCTGGAGCGGATCAATGATTGGAAAGCCGTAGAAGAAGTTTTTTAACAAATCTAAGGCAATGGAAAGTCGGCAAGAAAATCTACAGCTCAGATTGAACCGCATTACCCTAACACAAGTTCCAAGGTGAATGTGCAAGTTCCAAGGTGGGGTAAAACATTTTTAGATCGAAAGATACAATGAACCTGGACAAGATTGAAGATTTGATGGCTATGATTGATCATGGGAAATGTGATCAAGGAGATTAAGCGGTTAGAAGATTGTTTATAAATAGGAAACTATTGATAAACAATGTATGCGGGCAAGTGTATGCACAAGGATGCTACATAGTGATTACCGAGCACAGAAGCTTGAAGACCTATTATAATAACAGAGTATTGAAGCCCAGCAGATAGACAAGATTAGTTATATGTCTAGATTGTATTGAGCAAATAGGAATCTGCTTTAGCATTTTAGATGTGAAGTTGTAGATAGATTGTATTACTGTTATTTTGTGAAAGTAATAGGAAATCTTTTAACCGAGTAGACTTAACAGTCTTATATGAAAATACTCTAACAAGGTGACATTCTGATTGAGTGTTTGAAATCCTTTGACAAGGTCACTTTTAACAAAGTGAAGATGCTAACAGATCTGAGGGAAATCCCTTAACCGGGTCACATCTAGCAATGTGTTTGTAATCTTTAACAGGATTTGCTTTTAACTGAGCATGCTCTAGAACAATATATTTCTTAGTGGGTCCAAAATCCCACAGTGGTTTTTCCCTATTTTGGTTTCCACGTTAAATCTGGTGTTATGAGGTTCATATTGTTCATATGCTTTTGAGTTTGCATGTTTGACAGTTTTTGGTTATATGACTGATATATATGTTACCGAGGTTGAATCTGATGTTTTTATGGATGATTAAGTTTGTATGATTCACCCCCCCGTCTCATCTTGTTGGCTATTGGATCTGTACTTATATTAAGTATCAGAACTATCAACCTCGATGAGTTGTGACATTACATTCAGAGGTAGATTCAAAAGAAGGTTCAATGCCTTTTAGGACAACCTTGGGTCTTGGGTAGAATTTTCATGCATTTTGTCCTGTATGATAATGGTAGAGAGATAATTGTTCATTGAAATATGATTAACAATTGAATCATATTTATAGGATGCTCTAGTATAGTTGGTCTATTTATCTGTGGCTTTGGCTTTTCATTTGTCATGTTTATGGATTGGTTCCTTAAACATCTCATGTTCTTGATTGGATGAATGTCCTTCAATCTCAATGTCATCTCTATCAATAAGATCTTGTATGATGTTCTTCAGCTGATGACAATTTCCTTTTTTATGCCCCTTGCTCTTATGATATTCACAGTACTCATCATCATTCCACCAATTTGGTTTGACCTTTGGTTTGTATGGAAGATTGTCAAGAATTGTTATTATCTTGTTTGCCAATAGCTTCTTGAAAGATGACTCAAGTGGTTCTCCCAATGGGGTGTATTTCCTTCATGGTTTGGAAGTTGTTTGATTATTCACTTGGTTATTTGTAAAACTTCATCCAGAAAAAATGATTTTGAGTCGCACTGTATTAGCATCAACAACACCATCATTGACTGTGTTCTTGTTTTTGTTCCAAAATCTTGGCTTGTCTTTTCTTTTAAAGTCCTCTTTGTTTTCTTTGAATATTTTGATGACACCTTGCTCAATTAAGACCTTCTCTGTCGCTAAGCCTTTCTCAATGACATCCTTGAAGGTGGACAAACAAACTTTCCTTAGATGATAACCAATTTCTCTGTGGAAATTCTGTGTGAACATCTCTACCATTTTTTTTTGTGGAATTTCACAAGAGCACCTACTAGCTAAATTCCTCCATCTTTATAAGAATGATGAAAATGACTCCCCATCCTTTTGCTTGGTGTTGCACAAAGTGGTGACTAATATGTTTGTCTCTATGTTATATGAGAAATGTTGGATAAAAGCTTCTGCTAGATCACCCCAAGACTTAATTCTAGGTGGGAGTTGAGAGAACCATTCCATAGCTTGATCACCTAAGCTTTGTGGGAATAATCTCATCAAATATGTCTCTTCTTCTGCTACCTCAATGCAAGCCATGAAAAACTATCTTACATGTGCCTTAGGATCTCCTTTGCCTCTATACTTATCAAACTTAGGTGTCACTAAATGTGTAGGAAAAGGAGGCATTGGAATGCTTTTTTCAAATGGATAGGGACATATGTCTCTCATTGTGTAAGCTGGCTTTGGTGTATTTATGTCCTCCATTTTCTTTTGTAAGTCTTTAATTTGCTGTTCCAAATTGTTCTTAGGTGGAGATTGACTTCTTGGACCATATCCCATGCCTGAGCCACCGGGTGGAGGAGGAGCATACTGCATGGATGATATTGATCATATACATGATCATATGGAGGAGGTCTATAGTGATGATGCACATAGGGACCACTTGGTATAGAATACTATACTCTACAGGCATGCCATGAGTTTGTTTTAGTGTGCTTCCCCCAAATTTGATGTGGGGTTTCCTTGTGTCCAAATTGTGAACATGCCTTTGGATATCCAATTTCTTTTGTGGTTGGTTCTTAGCATTGGTATGTGATTTTTTAGTAAGATGAGAGGGGGGCGGGGGTGAATCATATAAACTCACTATACAATATATTCATCAAATTCAACCTTGGTAGCCTTTACTTCAATATGCAACCTAGACTATAAATCATTCAAACTCATAAACTGACAAACTTAAAACGTCACAACACATTTAACACTAGATTTAACGTGGAAACCTAAATAGGGAAAAACCACTATGGGATTTCAGACCCACTAAGAAATATACACTTCTAGAGTATGCTCAGTTAAAAGCCAATCCTATTACAGATTATATAAACACATTGCTAGATGTGACCTGGTTAAGGGATTTCCCTCAGATCTGTTAGAATCTTCACTTTGTTAGAAGTGACCTTGTTAAAGGATTTCAAACACTCAACTAGAATGTTACCTTGCTAGAGGATTTACAAATAAGACTGTTAGGTCCACTTGGTTAAGAGATTTTCTATCACTTACAAAATAAATTAACAGTAATAAAATATATTTGCAACTTCACATCTGAAATGCTAAATCAGATTCTATGTGCTCAATGTACTCAAGATAATCTTGTCATAAGACTTATCTTTCACCTTGCTGGGCTTCTCAATATGTTCTTCAATCAGATCTTCAATCTTCTGTGCTTGGTGATCACTACAACAACATCACTGTTCTTCTATTTGCCTGCATACATTGTTCATCAACAATTCCTTATTTATAAACAATTCCTAACCACTTAATCTCCTTGATCACATTTTCCATGATCAATCTTAGCCATCAGATCATCATACTTAACTAGGTTCATTGAATGCTTCGATCTGAAAAATGTTTTATCTCGCCTTAGAACTTATATTCCTTCCTTAATACTTGTGCTAGGTTATGTGCATTCAATCTGTACTGTAGATCTGACGCTTGTATTTTCATTGTCGTAGATCCTCAACAAACTTCTTGCACGACATACCAATCATCTATACATCTCCAACTCATTGGCATCCTTCATTTAATTATGCTTTTATTCATCCAATGCATTCTGTTACTACTCGGTTGTTACTTGGTTAATACTGAACTTCACTCGGTAGACATTCTACCTTCTTTAACTGATATCAATAACCTTAGTGTTTACCGACTAGCTTCATTGCTCGGTAACATAGAACAATATTAAACCTATATTCATCTACTGAATGAAATCTTTTCTTATTCTTATTCAGTCTTTGAATACACATATATAGGATATCAAAACAATCAAAACAACAAAATCTCATCACTGTCTAACTCGGTAATAGTTGCCCATTTGAATAACTTATTATTCCCCTTCATTTTCACATTCATTCTGTGTCACTTACCGACATCTTTATACTCATCAAAACATACTTCTTAAGATATGGCAACATCATACTGAATCAGAAAATCAATTTCTTGATATCAATGACAAAATAATATTATTAAGACAGTAATTATCCTTTATCAGTTATATCAATAATCTCCAACAACCTTCTCAATATCCTTATACCAACAAACTTATTGAAATGCCAACAATCTCCGCCTTTGGCATTGATGGAAATACCAAATTTAAGGGCAATACCAACTTGATTCATTTCAATTGATTCGGATTTAGATTGCTATAAAACTATCTGTTGTTATCCTTGATTTCTCCTGAAATTCTCTCCCCTAGTCATTAGTCTTCTCCTATCTTCTCCTATTAGTCTTCTCCCCCTTTGACAACAATGCCAAAAAGTAAAACTAATTCATGATTTCTTCCCTTGTGAAGTAATTTCCTTGTAGTTAAAATATATACAAATGTATCATCTCAGTCTCGGTCAGAGCATCTTGTCTTCAATCACTATTTTCTGCACAACTTTAGGCGACCTCCTAAAGTGTGTAAATTAGCATCAACTCATAAATAATATTCTGTAGAGTTATAGAGTTGATGCTTTCACCAAACTTTGTTAGTGAGTAGAAGATAGGGGTAGGACCCCTAACTTGCTTCTGAGATACTCAAAAGTGTCCCTTGGCAGTGGCTTTGTGAAGATGTCTGCTATATGTTCCTTTGAATTAATATATCCCAACACAACTTTCTTTTCTTGAACTTCTTCTCTGAGATAATGATACTTTATAGAGATATGCTTTGTCTTAGAGTGCATTACTAGATTCTTTGAAATATTAATAGCATGAGTATTATCATAGAATATAGTTACTGGCTCGGTAACTTTCTCATTCATACCTTCCAACAGTTGTTTTACCCATGCTATATTGGTGCAATTCAATGCTGTAGCGACATATTCAGCTTCAACTATTGACTGTGAAATGCATCCTTGTTTCTTGCTAAGCCAACTTACTAGTCTTTCACCTAAGAAGAAAGCTCCACCACTTGTGCTTTTTCTGTCATCAATGTTTCCTGCCCAATCAACATCAGTATAGACTTTTAAATCAAAATCATTCCTCTTTTTTATATACTAAACCATAATCTTCAGTGCCTCTTAGGTATCTGAATATTCTCTTGATTGCTCTCATATGGGTTTCTTTGGGATATGCATAAAATCTTGCAACTATACCTACTGCATGTGCTATATCAGGCCTGCTATAAACTACATATTGCAACTTTCCATCCATAGATCGGTAAAGTGTCTCATCAACAGATGCAAATTCATCATTATTTGATAGTTTACAATTGGTAGTCATAGAAGTACTTACAAGTTTAGAATCCTCCATTCTAAATTTCTTCAAGATTTCCTTTATGTACTTGGATTGAGTAATGAAAATCTCATCTTTCATTTGCAGTATTTGTAAACCTATAAAATACTTTATTTCACCAATTAATGACATCTCAAATTCTTTGCACATTTCATTTCCAAAGTTCTTGCATAAAGAATCATTTCCACAAAAAATAATATCATCAACAAATATGGCTGAAATTAGTATTCCATTTTCTTCATCATTCTTCATATATATGTTGTTGTTTTCACTTGTTCTCTTAAAGCCAATCTTGATTAAGGAAGAGTGCAACCTTTCATACCATGCTCTAGGTGCTTTCTTTAGGCCATATAAAGCTTTGTTCAACTTACATACCTGATCTTTATTCTTCTTTTCAACAAATCCTTCAAGCTGTTCAATATAAACTTCTTCTTCTAGTATACCATTCAAAAATGCAGATTTAACATCCATTTGATATACTTTGAAATTTTTGTAAGCAGCATATGCCAACAATGTTCTTACTCCCTCAAGTCTTGCCATAGGTGCAAAAGTCTCACCATAGTCTATTCCTTCTTCTTGAGCATAACTTTTGCAGACTAGGCTTGCTTTATTCTGAATGACCTCACCTTTTTCATTTATCTTGTTTCTGAAAATCCACTTAGTACTGATTACATATTTTTCTTTTGGTCTTGGGACCAGTGTCCACGTTTCATTTTTCTTGATTTGTTCAATTTCTTCTGTCATAGCATTTACCCAATCTTCATTGCTAAATGCCTCTTTTACTATCCTCGGTTCAAATTCAGATATCAGACATGTGTTCTGTCTCAGTTTGTTCCTTGTCATCATTGGATCATCCCTATCTCCTATAATCTGACTTGATGCATGATTTCTTCTGACATATTTGGCTAATATAGGCTCGGTAGGCTATGCACGATCTTCTTCATCACTTGGTAACTGGGTATTTTCTTCATTTTCTTCATCAACTTTCTCGGTAGGACTTCTCAGTTGAACATATACAAACTCTTCATAATCTTCTGGTTTTTTGGAATTTCCTTCATCATTTCTTTCTGCAAATTCATCAATTTTCACATTTGCACGTTCCACTATTTTGTTAGATGATTTTATCAGACATTTAAATGCTTTACTTCTAGAAGAATAACCAAGAAATGTTCCTTCTTCATTTTTCTGATCAAACTTTCCATTTCTGTCATCTTTGTGAACATAACATCTACTCCCAAATATTTTAAAATAACTCACATTAGGTTTCTTGTCATACCAGATTTCATACGGTGTCTTCAAAGTTCTTTTCTTTAGTTGTACACAGTTCAAGGTGTAGACTGCAGTGCTTATTGCTTCTCTCCAAAATGTTTTAGGTACCTTCTTTTCTATCATCAGGGTTTTGACACAATCTACAATAGATCTGTTTCTTTTTTCAGCTATTCCATTTTGCTGTGGTGTTCTCAGTGTGGACACTTGTCTCTTTATACCATGATCATTGCAAAATAGGTTAAATTCATCAGAAATGAACTCTCCTCCTCTATCAGATCTTAGAGATTTCATCTGTCTTCTTGTTTCATTTTCAACTCTTGCCTTATACCATTTGAACATCTGAAAGGCTTATGATTTTTGTTTTAAAAACATAACTGACATCATCCTTGAATAATCAGCTACAAATAATATGAAGTATTTATCACCATAATAACTTTGAACTTTCATAGGACCACAAAGATCAGTGTGCACAAGGTCTAGAATTCCTTTAGAAGTGTAGGACTTACTTGTAAAACTTGGCCTTGTCATCTTACCCATCTGACATCCTCGGCACATTGCATTCTCAGGTTTTTCCAAGCTCGGTAGACCTCTTACTCGGTGCTTCTTACTTATTTTGATCAGATTATCATAATTTACATGACAAAACCTTTTATGCCATAACCAGGTATCTTCTATTTTTGCATACAGACAATTGTTCTAAGTTGAGTCAAGATGAAATGTATTACCTCTTGTTTGAGTCCTGGTAGCAGCTAACTTTCCATATTTGTCACGAACTTTGACAATTCCCTTCTAAAATTCTATTCGATATCCTGTATTGTTTAGCTATGCTACACTCAACAAATTGTATTTCAAACCTTCAACCCAATATACATCATCACATTTAGCATTGTCAAGAAGTGTGATAGATCCTTTACCTTTCACCAGACATGGTGCATCATTACCAAATCTTACATAACCTCCATCATAGTCTTCTAATTTAACAAACTTGTGTTTATCACCTATCATGTGATGTGAGCATCCACTATCTATGATCCAAGAATCATTATTATTTATGTGAGATATTAAGGATTTTTCTTCATACGTTTCTTCATCTGATCCATCTTTGATAGCCACATAAACAACTTCTTCTATCTTAGTCTCATGAGATTTATCATCGTTGGATTTCTCATCAACCACTAGGCATGTCTTTCTATCTCTCCTTCTGAAGTCTCGGTGCCCTCTGTAATGATTGTCTTTCTGTTTGTCATCTTCATATTCTCTCTTTTCACTAGATCCTTTGTCAGGACAGTTAGAAGCCATATGTCCTATTTTATCACAGTTAAAACATTTCAAAGGTAACTTCCCTTTATACTTACCTTTACCTCTCGGTAACCTTCTGGCCAATAATGCTTCAAACTCTTCTTGCTTTCTAATTTTCTCATATAGTTTGTGTACTTCTTCCATGTTTTTGTGAAATCTTTCACTTGCTCCACTATGATTTCCTTTAGTATACTTATACATTCTATCGTTGTAATCATCAGATTCACCAAGATGAAAA
This sequence comes from Cryptomeria japonica, assembly GCF_030272615.1. Lineage (NCBI taxonomy): Eukaryota > Viridiplantae > Streptophyta > Pinopsida > Cupressales > Cupressaceae > Cryptomeria > Cryptomeria japonica. The sequence continues at coordinate 9,254,017 of NC_081405.1, forward strand.
GAACTGAATGTAGATTCAACTTTATTTACCGAAGATCCACTGTTATCAAAATTGCTCAACTCAAATGCATGTAGCTTACCGATAGTAGAATCCAAGGAGACTGGCATGTTTGGTACAAACCTTAATTCATTAATTGCAAAGACTTGAATGACATAAGAAGGTAGAAGTTTTCTTAGCAACTTGCTTGTTACATCCTTTTCTTCAATAGCCTCCTGCTCCTTTGATTTGATTGACAGTTTCCTTTAACCTTGTACTGTATTGGATAATGTTCTCACCTTCATTCATTCTCATGGATTCAAGTTGACCTCTTAGACTATCTACTTTTGCTCTTTGAACATGTTCATCACCACCATACATAGATATGAGCTTATTCCACATAGCTTTGACATCATTACAAACTTCCAGATCATTAAACTCTAAGTCAGTCAATGGTGATGTTATTTCAATCATTGCTTGAATATGTTCTTGCTTTGCCTTTATCTCTTCCATTGTCATTGGGTAGGTGCTAGGTGCACTATAATCATTCTCCAGATAATATGTTGCATATTCTCCAATTCTTGATAAGTGCAGCTTCATCCTTTTCTGCCATGTGGAGAAACATGACTTGTTCAGCTTTGGGGCATCCCTCTTATACATCTTTGGATCTTGCCTCAAGTTCCTTTAAACTTTTCTTCCAGAGTCCAAAGCTCTGATACCAATTGTTAGTAAGATGGGGGGGGGGGGGGGGGTTGGGTGAATCATATAAACTCACTATACAATATATTCATCAGATTCAACCTTGGTAGCCTTTACTTCAATATGCAACCTAGATTGTAAATCATTCAAACTCATAAAATGACAAAATTAAAACATCACAACACATTTAACACCAGATTTAACATGGAAACCTAAATAGGGAAAAACCACTGTGGGATTTTGGGCCCACTAAGAAATATACCCTTCTAGAGTATGATTGGTTAAAAGCCAATCTTGTTACAGATTACATAAACACATTGCTAGATGTGACCCGGTTAAGGGATTTCCCTCAGATATGTTAGAATCTTCACTTTGTTAGAAGTGACCTTGTCAAAGGATTTCAAACACTCAACTAGAATGTTACCTTGCTAGAGGATTTACAAATAAGACTGTTAGGTCCACTCGGTTAAGAGATTTTCTGTCACTTACAAAATAAAACAACAGTAATAAAATATATCTGCAATTTCACATCTGAAATGCTAAAGAAGATTCTATGTGCTCAATGTACTCAAGATAATCTTGTCATAAGACTTATCTTTCACCTTGCTGGTCTTCTTAATCTGTTCTTCAATCAGATCTTCAATCTTTTGTGCTCGGTGATCACTACAACATCATCACTGTTCTTCTATTTGCCTACATACATTGTTCATCAACAATTCCTTATTTATAAACAATTCCTAACCGCTTAATCTCCTTGATCACATTTCCCATGATCAATCTTAGCTATTAGATCATCATACTTGACTAGGTTCATTGAATCATTCAATCTGAAAAATGTTTTATCTCACCTTGAAACTTGTATTCCTTCCTTGGTACTTGTGCTAGGTTATGACCGTTCAATCTACGCTGTAGATCTAACTCTTGTATTTTCATTGTCGTAGATCCTCAACAAACTTCTTGCATGACATACCAATCATCTATACATCTCCAGCTCATTGGCATCCTTCATTTAATAATGTTTTTATTCATCCAATGCATTTTGTTACTGCTCGGTTGTTACTCGGTTAATATTGAACTTCACTCGGTAGACATTCTGCCTTCTTTAACCGATATCGATAACCTTAGTGTTTACCGACTAGCTTCATTGCTCGGTAACATAGAACAATATTAAACCTATATTCATCTACTGAATGAAATCTTTTCTTATTCTTATTCAGTCTTTGAATACACATATATAGGATATCAAAACAATCAAAATAACAAAATCTCATCATTGTCTAACTTGGTAATAGTTGCCCATTTGAATAACTTATTATTCCCCTTCATTTTCACATTCATTCTGTGTCACTTACCAACATCTTTATACTCATCAAAACACACTTCTTAAGACATGACAACATCATACTGAATTAGAAAATCAATTTCTTGACATCAATGAAAAAATAATATTATTAAGACAGTAATTATCCTTTATCAGTTATATCAATAATCTCCAACAACTTTCTCAATATCCTTATACCAACAAACTTATTGAAATGCCAACAGTGATTGAGTATATTTTTCTGCATAAGACTTTCATAATGGTTTGCGAAGGTGAGTATCATAAGCTTGACCATGTGTATGTGGGACCTCAGGTTTTTGAAACAAAGATGATGGTGATTCAAGCACAAAATGTGGTCCTTTATTACCTCCACTATTAGGCCTCCTTTGATCCATGTTGAGTTTAGGTTCTTGGAAAGGTTGATGTTCCATTATTTGAGACATGTCAAAATCATGAGGAATCTTGGTTCCACTTTGCACCATTACTTGTAAGAAATAATGTCTATCTCTTCTCATGATTTCCTCAACCAATCAATTAAAATGGGGATCCATAATGGAGTCTTCCACTTCGGCCGAATGTACGAAAAAGTTGTCCATATTGTCATTGTGTGTATCATTGTTGTTTGTGTTATCCATGTTCTCAACATTATGAATGTTTCTATAAGTGTCCATGTCAGGTAATGTGGTATGATCAGAATTGAAAAAGACATCATTGTCATACTCATAGGCACTCATGTTTGCAGACTCTTGAGCCTCTTTAGCTTCTCTCCTAGATTTTTGGGAACAGGTTTCAACCATGAACTAGGTTTTGACCAAGATGTGTGAGAGTATATGAAAATGGAAAGAGTATGGAAGACCAAGAGTTTGGATAGAATGTAAATGAATCTGAGGTGTACTTGTAATGTCCAAAGTGTAAAACCAAGTATGTATGTAGTAGAGTAGGTGTGGCTTCCAAAGAGATGATAGTTTCTCTTGATGAGGTAAGTTGACTTTGACTCTAAGTAAGACCAAATGAGACCCAAAAGTGATAGACCTTGATGAGGGACCACTTAGAAAAATGTTGTTGTGTGTAGTGTGTTGACAAAGTAAGATGAGGGAAAACAAATGACCTTTTGACTCAAGTTTAGAGAAATGTGAATGTAATGCAAGGTGTAAAATAACGATGGACTTTGTGAGACCCAAAGACAGGTTGAATGCTAGATGAAAACCCAAAGAAATAACCTAGGAAGCTCAAGAATTTTGAAACTTGTTGCTCTTGTTTGTTGGACTCTAATTATTTTTCAATTCTGAACACAGAGGTGCCTGTATGCTTCACAGATGTGGTTTTCCGACATAGACATTTTTAAACACTACACATATGTGTTTCTAAGATTTTGTAAATGCAGTTTTGCTTATGAGAACACAAACACATTTCTGTCCTTCTCAGACGCGGCTAAATTACACAGACGTTGTTAAACACTGCATAGACGCATTTCCAGAAACTGAGTGCAATTTTTCCAATGTTGTAAAGTTGTTGTGACCAAATCTGAATTTTTGACTATTTTTCGTGACAAGAGGACACAATGTTGATGATGACTCAATGTTTGCAAATTTTTAGACTTAAAATGACTCCAAATAAAGTGTGTTGTTTGATGTAAAAAATGTTCTGCATACACTTGAAGACACAAAAGACACAATGTTTTGATGTTTGATCTTGAATATTTGAATGTTCAAAAGAAGACAAGCATAATTCTTATGGCTGGCTAGGACAATAGTTGTTGATACCACATGGGGTTTGCCCCGAGGCTACGCTATTCAGATTAGATACTTAGATGCTTGACCCCATTGGCTCCACCCTCGACACTCACTTCTCCGGGATAGCCAAGTATCAGTCCCCACGAAAAATCCCCTTGGCGAACTTTGTATCTCTACTAAGAACCATATGTGTGTGAGCCGCTCCAGAGGTTCGACCTCCTACCCCAACAACTTGAGGGATTTTGGCTTTCTAAAACAAAAAGGTGCTAGTAAGAGCATCCGCTCATGTGGCCGTACATGCGACACTTTCAGCTCTGTAAATACAGAATACTCCCAGCTGGTAAGGGTTACACCCTACAACTAATCAAATAAATTTGATTAAACTGGTTTATGGGGAGACATAGTGTCGGTATGAACTAATCAACACACGTTACCCATGGCTTTCATCATGGATACAATTATTTATAGTGGTTCAGAAGAGGTGGGGTTTTCTCGCTACCACTTGGGTCGTTTCTCCTCACTAGTAGTCCTAATGACCACACGGGGAGACAAACCCTCTAGAGATTAAACAAAAAGAGCCTATTTCTCAAGACACAAAAGACACTGGTTCAATTTTAGTGCACCAATTGAAGTGTTTGGTAATCTATGAAAACAAGGTACACAATAAAGATTAAAAACCCTTGCGAAAATTTTGCAACAACGACTTGTTAGTAGTTTTGTAATAAGACCCCTCCTGTAAGCATACAAGTTAGGTAAATTTTAGATACAAAAGACTTTGTGAAAAGGGGGCCTTCGACAATGCGATTTGCTTCAAAGACAAGCTACACCAATTTGTTAGCTAGATTACAAGATGTTAGCCCGAATAAACTAAATTTGAAATCCAAATGACAAAATAAAGCCTTGAAATTTTTAACAAAATAGAAAATTGCAAAAATCTGAAACACAGGCGCGTTTTAACCTAACACAGACATTGTTAAAGATTACAGATGCACCTACAACCCCCGCAGACACGCCTATGTAACACAAACATGATCCAAGAACATAGATGCAGTCAGAAGATTCAGAAATGCTATTCAGGGACACAAACGTGATCCTGCAATCTTAAAAAAAAAGTAAAATAATGTCAAATGCAGATGGGATTACAGAGGTCACAAACACAACAAAAAATAAAAAAACATGGTTCCGATATGCACAAACAGGAAAATATTGAAATGTTGTCAGAAATGTCAGATCTGCAACTTCAAAAACACAAAATCTGCAACAAAGATGTTAAATGCAAAAGGGACAAGAGTCCCACCGGGCGTGCCAAAATGTTTATGGTAAAAATGGAAACAACAATATTGAAAGACTAAATATATTCAACCATAAAATCCTAACCTAACGACAATAAAGATCTACCATAACACATGAAGATTACCTAAGACAATGTAAATTAAATGGAATCACAAAGATTATACCATCACATGTCCAATAGGGTTTGGATCTCCATTCTTCCTATCTCCATTGATCTTGTTTGATAGATTTGCTCTTAGATTTTATGTGTGCACAAGAGTTCATCAAAGAACGAAAATGTGGTTGATAGCTAGATTGCATATGAATGTTCAAATGGTAGTCCAGGAGTTAGGTTTGATAATGAAGGAAGCATCTTCTTATATAGAAGATACTATAGAAAATGAAGGGATAAGATTGAGAGGTGTAAAAGATAAATGGTTGGCTAGGATTAGAGGGTAGGTAGAGAAAATAAGAAAATAATGAGAGGGTAGGTAGTGTTGAAATTAAGTGATGAATGTGTAGGTCTCAGAGACAACTGAGAGGGGGGGGGGGTTGAATCAGTTGTCTAATAAATTCAAACCAAAAACTTATTAACCAACTTAATGCTTAATACAGGTAAATTAGTTAAGTATGCCGGTAGACAATGTTAACAGAAAATTGCTGTACCGATAAGAATTAATGCATGAAACATAATCACAAAGTCATCCACAACACATGACACCAATATTTGTATGTGGAAACCCTGTAAGGGGAAAACAACGGTGGGAAACCTTACCCATAGTCAGATGATACTACTTCAGATAGTAAGTGTATAAAGAGGGGTCTGCACGTGTAGAAAGGCCAACAGCCTAGAGCTCAATCACAAATGGGAGTCACACTGACTACAGTTGGATGGTTAAATCCAATAAGAATGTACTCCACAAAATAGCATCTTCGTATGCTGGATTCAGTACCGGTGTAGTGTTGATATGCTTCTACAAAAACCTAACTTCACCTTCAAATGATGTCTTCGTGTATATCCCTGCTTGATCTCACATATACCCTTCCTTAAATCTTTTTCACATTCCACACTTGATCTTACAAATAAGATCTTACATTTATATCATACCCTAAGACCAATTTTAGTAGGTCGGCTCTACAAGATATTACAATAAAAACATTTTACAAACAATACAATATCCGATGCAATAACTGATTGAACATGTCGGCTTAATGCATTTACAACAATAATAAATCATCTCCATAGCGTGCCATGCTGACTTGGAAAAGATAAACCTGCCGGTGTAACCCTAGATAACTTGGACCTATTTGCCGGTAAAAGCAAATATGCAAATAAGAATATACCAATGATTATTACTTCAAAATAAAGTGTCCACATGATGTCTTCGACATTACCAAGTGTCTTTCATGTCATTGCAGGTACCGGTGAACATTATATCCTGCCGGTTAACCATATACCGGTAACTATTTGCACATTTTACTATTTGCCGGTGAATGTTGCTGGATCTCCAAAGTAGGTGTATTTAGTAGGTGTTGACATCAATGACAAAACCATACCAAAATACCAACAATCTCCCCCTTTGGCATTGATGGCAACACAAGATGGAAAAACCATCAAAGTGCCAAAACAGAAATGCCAAGTACAAAAACCAAGAATCTCTATTTCTCCCCCGGGAGTAACATGTGTTTATTAAAAGATTTATTTTCAATACCAATCTCTCATAAAAAAGATAATGCATTTTTCATACATCTCTCCTTAATGTTTTTCCATATATCTCTCCCCCTTTGACATCAAATGCCAAAGTCACAAAAAGACAAGTTCATGCAAAATACCAACCAATTCAATATACCAACTACTTGCTTTGAGAAGTAGCTTCCTCATCAAATACCAAAATAAAAGATTTGTCCATTTAGTTCTACCAGTTGATGACAATCATCAACTATCTAAGTCTCTACCGATGGAGGTAAGACTCCGAGCTGATCTCTGAGATACTCAAAAGTTTCCTTAGGCAAAGGTTTTGTGAAAATATCTACAAGCTGTTCTTTAGTACTCACATAAACCGGTTTTATCTCCTTTTCTTCAACTTTTTCCCTTAGATAATTCAGTTTGATAGAAACATGTTTTGTTTTAGAATGTAATACTGGATTCTTAGATATATCAATTGCTGCAGTGTTATCACAATATATAGTAATAGGTTCCTTGCATTTTACCTTTATGTCTTTCAACATTTTCTTAAGCCAAAGTACCTGTGTACAGTTTGTTGCTTCTGCAACATATTCTGATTCTGCTGTTGATAAAGATGTACAACTTTATTTCTTACTTAACCAAGAAACTAATCTCTTTCCAAGAAAGAATGCTCCTCCAGTGGTGCTTTTTCTATCATCCACATCTCCTGCCCAATTTGCATCTGTGTATGCATATAAATCAAAATTTTCATCTTTAGGATACCATAATCCAAGATTTGCTGTGCCTTGTAAGTACTGGAAAATCCTTTTTACTGCTGATTCATGATTTTCCCTAAGATTACTCTAAAATCTAGAAACTATACATACTGCATTCATAATATCAGGTCTGGTTTGTGTCAAATATAGTAAACCTCCTATCATAGATTTGTTTCTAGTTGGATTGATAGGTGTAGATTCATCCCTTTGAGATAATTTGTTATTTGTAGTCATAGGTGTGCTTACCGATTTAGAGTTTTCCATCCCAAATTTCTTAAGTAGTTCTTTCAAGTACTTAGATTGACTAAAAAATATGCCTTTATCAGTCTGTAAAATCTGCAATCCTAAAAAGAAATTTATTTCTCCTATCATAGACATTTCAAATTCATGCTGCATTTCAAGAAAAAATTCTTTGCATAGTCCATCTTCTCCTCCAAAGATTATATCATCAACAAATACTTCCATAATCAAGATGTCATCATTAGTTATTTTGTAATATAAATTGCTATCTGCATTTCCTTTAGTAAAACCAATCTTTAAAAGATACTTATCCAATCTTTCATACCAAGCTCTTGGAGCTTGTTTTAATCCATACAAAGCTTTTCTTAATTTGCAAACCATATCATTGTCATCTGTCAAAGAAAATCCATCAGGTTGTTCAATATAGACTTCTTCTTCAAGATCTCCATTCAAGAATGCACATTTAATATCCATTTGATAAACTTTGTAATCCTTGTGAGTTGCAAAGGCCAAGAATAGTCTAACTACCTCAATTCTGGCTATCGGTGCAAAGGTTTCATTGTAATCAACTCCTTCTTTCTGAGAATATCCCTTACACACTAGTCTTGCTTTATTTCTGACAACCTTACCATCTTCATTGAGTTTGTTTCTAAATACCCATTTGGTTCCAATTACATTTTTATTTTTAGGCCAGGGAACTAATGTCCAAGTATTATTTTTCTCAATTTGTCCTAATTCTTCTTCCATAGCTTTAATCCAAAATTTATCTTCACATGCCTCATTGATAGATAATGGTTCAATTTGAGAAATAAGACATACCTCTTTATTTGCCAATCTTCCTCTTGTCATGACTCCTTTAAATTTGCTTCCAATTATTTGATCTTCAGAATGATTTAGTCTTACATACCGGGGTGTCTTAGTCTGTTGTTGTTCTTCAATTACTGTGGAATCCTCTGATGATACTGGAGTAACTGGATCATCATTCTGTACTGGTGGATTTATTGTAGGTTCATTTGTCATAATTTCTATTACCGGTTCAGAGTCTATATACCTTGAAGTTCCTCTGAATTGTTCATCAATCTTTACATTTTTACTCTCAACAATTTTATGTAATCTTTTATTAAAACATCTATATGCTTTACTCTTAGATGAATAACCAAGAAATATTCCTTCATCACTTCTAGAATCAAACTTGCCAATATACTCATCTCTTCTAATATAACATTTACTTCCAAAGATTCTGAAATACTTAAGAGTAGGATTATTACCAAACCATAGTTCATGAGGGGTCTTACTGGTTTCACCTTTGATGTGAACTTTGTTGAATGTATAGACAACAGTGCTTACTGCCTCTCTCTAGTACACATGTGGTAGATTTGCTTCTGATAACATACTTCTTGCTGCATCCAAAATAGTTATATTTTTTCTTTCAACAACTCCATTCTGTTGTGGTGATAACTGTCTTTTGATTCCATTTACTTCATAGAATGTATTAAAATCTCTAGATGTGAATTCTCCTCCTTGATCTGATCTTAAACATTTAATTTTCTTACCAGTTTCATTTTCAACCATTGCTTTGAATAGCTTGAACTTCCCAAGTGCTTCTGATTTTTCTCTGAGAAAAGTAACCCAACACATTCTAGAATAATCATCAATAATTAGCATTGAATATCTATCACCTTGTAAGCTTTTAGTTCTAGTTGGACCACATAAATCAGTGTGAATTAAATCAAGGGCATTATTGGATTTTTCTGGAATACTTTTGAAACTAATCTAACTTGTTTTCCAAATTGACATTCCTTGCAAATTGTATAATAAGGTTTCACAATTTTAGGTAGATCTCTAACTGCCTTAGAAGTACTGATTTTTACCATGCAATCAAAATTTACATGACATAGTCTTTTGTGCCATAGCCAACTTTCATCTATATGTGCAATTAAGCATGCCTTTTCACTGTTATTCAAATGAAAGATATTACCTCTAGTCTGATTACCGGTTGCAATTTCCAAACCAGTCCTATTCATGATTTTGCATTTTCCATTTTTAAATTGTAATTGAAAACCTTTCCCAACTAATTGACCAACACTTAAAAGATTATGTTTTAATCCTTCAACATAGTAGACATTGTCATTGTTATGTTTACCATTAAGAGATATTGAACCCTTACCTTTGATTGAACAGGCTTTTTCATCTCCGAATCTTACTAAACCTCCATTGTATTGTTGAAAGTTCAAGAATTTACCTTTGTCTCCAGTCATGTGATGTGAGCATCCTGAGTCAATAATCCATTCATCCTTTGATTCAACTTTAGCTACTAGGGCTTGTTCTACCAGTTGAACAATAGGAACCAGTTGATCTTCTGTTATAGCAACAAAGACCCATCCATTGTTTGCTGGATCCTCATCAGAATCATCAGTCACACCTTCATCAGCAATGTAACAATATTTATCTTTGTTTTTCTTAAATCTATATCTCTGATATTCAGGATTAGGTTTGTATGTCCTTCTAGCTTCTTCTCTTAGTCTAGCATGTCTATCAGGACATCTTGAAGCCATATGACCAATCTTATTGCAGTTGAAACATTTAAAGGGTGCTTTACCTTCATACTTACTTTCAATTGGACCTTTTGGCATTTTTCTTGCAAATAGTGCTTCAAGTTCTTCAAGCTCTTCATTCTCCTTCCTGGTTTCTTCAAGTTCTCTTGCGAAAAAGGCTCTCCAGTCTGATTTGTCAAAGGATGGAGCAGATGATGTTGATGCTTTGAAGGCCAAATCAGTTTTTATAGTAGCAACAGGACCAAATTCCTCAATTTCAAAAGCTGAAAGTTTTCCAATCAGTGTATCCCTAGTTACTGATGTATTAGGCATTGTTATCAACTCATTTATAGCAGTAACCTTCATTTTATATGCCGGTTGCAAACCTCTTAAGATTTTTGAAACAATCTTATCTTCACTCAAGGTTCCTCCACAACATTTGATACCCAAAACAATTTCATTTACTCTTTCCATAAAAGCAGAAATCCTTTCATCTTGTTCCATTTTCAGATGTTCATACCTGACTTGGAAGCTTTCAAGTTTTGCAATTTTGACTGTGGAATCCCCTTCATTCAGTGTTTCCAAATGATCCTAGATAGCTTTTGCAGTGGACCTATATGATAACCCCATGATTTGTTGGTCTGATAATGCGCTCAAAAGTGCTTCTCTTGCTTTACAATCATTTTCTTCATCTTTAGCTAAAGTAATGGGAGCAGTCTGACCAGCTACAACAGTAGTATAACCATTCTTAGTAACTTCCCAGATGTCTTTACCAATGCAATTCAGATGTGTCTCCATTCTGATTTTCAATATCTCATAGTTGGTTCCATCAAGTTTAGGACTATCCTTTCTGAAATAATTAGTAGACATTGGATCTCCTCAAGTTGTTAAACTTCTGCAAAAAGAGGACTAGGCTCTGATACCAATTGTAGGTCCCAGAGACAACTGAGAGGGGGGGGGTGAATCAGTTGTCTAATAAATTCAAACCAAAAACTTATTAACTAACTTAATGCTTAATACAGGTAAATCAGTTAAGTATGTCGATAGACAATGTTAACAGAAAATTGCTGTACCGGTAAGAATTAATGCATGAAACATAAGCACAAAGTCATCCACAACACATGACACCAATATTTGTTCGTGGAAACCCTGTAAGGGGAAAACCACGGTGGGAAACCTTACCCACAATCAGATGATACTACTTCAGATAGTAAGTGTACAAAGAGGGGTCTGCACATGCAGAAAGGTCAATAGCCTAGAGCTCACTGCTCAATCACAAATGGGAGTCACACTGACTACAGTTGGATGGTTAAATCGAATAAGAATGTATTGCACAAAATAGCATCTTCATATGCTGGATTTAGTACCAGTGTAGTGCTGATATGCTTCTACAAAAACCTAACTTCACCTTCAAATGATGTCTTTGTGTATATCCCTGCTTGATCTCGCATATACCCTTCCTTAAATCTTTTTCACATTCCACACTTGATCTTACAAATAAGATCTTACATTTATATCATACCCTAAGACCAATTTTAGTAGGTCGGCTCTACAAGATATTACAATAAAAACATTTTACAAACAATACAATATCCGATGCAATAACCGATTGAACATGTTGGCTTAATGCATTTACAACAATAATAAATCATCTCCATAGCGTGCCATGCTGATCTGGAAAAGATAAACCTGTCGGTGTAACTCTAGATAACCTGGACCTATTTGCCGGTAAAAGCAAATATGCAAATAAGAATATACCAATGATTATTACTTCAAAATAAAGTGTCCACATGATGTCTTCGACATTACCAAGTGTCTTCCATGTCATTGCGGGTACTAGTGAACATTATATCCTGCCGGTTAACCATATACCGGTAACTATTTGCACATTTTACTATTTGCCGGTGAATGTTGCTGGATCTCCAAAGTAGGTGTTGACATCAATGACAAAACCATACCAAAATACCAACAGAATGACATGTGTCATGGGTAGAAAAAGCTAATGAATTAATTAAATAAATAAAGATTTAATTAATAGAGGAAGTGGAATCAATTAAATAAATAAAAGTATTTATTTAAATTAGAGGAAGGATAATTTAAATAAATAAAAGTATTTATTTAAATGAGAAATAAGGCTAGAAGAGGATAAATGAATTAATTAAATAAATAAAGATTTATTCAATTAATAGAATAATTAGGCTTAAAATAATTAAATAAATAAAAATGTTTATTTAATTAGACATGACAATTTTAAGTGTCTACACTTGCTATGAGGTTATGGATAAACAAATTAATTTTGAGACAATCATATGTTGTCATATGGGCTCTCAAGCATCTATATCTTACCTTGTCTCATATTTCCATTTTGTATAGTAAAACTTACCATTGGCTTAAAGTGACTGTATTGAAGTGTGTGAGTTGTTAGTTTGATTTTAGTATTAGAAGGTGCTCTTGCTATGAGGTTTTTTATTATCAAATAGAGATAAGGGTTTTTGAGTATCAAGAGGTGATAGAAGATAGGGTGAAAGAAATTCCAAGAATACGATCAAAAAACCCTTGATTTCAATCACTCACCAAGAAGTGATAGTAATGAGAGGTTTTAGATTAGAGAGACGCTATCAAAGGAAGACTCAAAGCAACCAAGTTACTGTTATGTAATTTTGGGTAATGTTTTAATTACAAAATTATTAGTTCAATGATTGCAAGTTTTGTGTAGAAGATGCTCTAAAATATTGAAATGTAAAATTTCCGACTGTTTATGGGAAGCCTTAGATACGAGGGGATATGTTTTTGTCTTATTTAAGTCCTTAGCTTGACTGAGCTCAAAATATCCATATGTATTTGATAGTGACAAACCTAATGATTGCATTGAAAAGATGCTACTATTCTAAAGAAAAAATCAATCCATCTAGCTTCAAGAAAATTAAAGAGAGGAAAGAAAAATGGAAAAATATATAGATTTATACCTTCCCACATAGGTTGTAATGATCCGTCTTAAAGAAAATATGAACATCAATGGATTTAGCCCCTGGTAACAAAATGAAATAGCAATGATGAATTATTTCCATGTAAACCATAGTCAAAGTCAACCATCAATGAGTCTTTGAAGGGTAAGCATATCTGAATTGTTCCTCACCTAATCTGTAACCAACATTTATCAACAATTATGTACATGTTATCTTATGTGGTAGAAAGTGGAAAATTTAACCAAATAAATTACAAGAATATAAACTTAATTTAGTCAATAATTTAGGTAATTTAGTCAAATTACCTGGCTTGAAATATAACCACACCACTCATAGATACCTTGTTCTCGCAATTATGTTGAAGACAAAATACTGAAGTTCTCAACTAAACTAATGATGTCAAGTATTGCTCTTAGTCTGAAAGAACGAGACTTGAAGCATCAAATGCCCCAAAGATAGGAAGAAAGAAAAATATGAATAGACTAACAAGTCTATATTATGAAGCATTGGATGCCCCAAAGGCATGAACTCATCCAATGCTTCATAGTATATACTCGTTAGTGTAATCATCTTTTTTCTCATCATTTCCTTTAAGGTTTGATGTTCATGGGAATCTGTAACTTTGCGTGTAAGAAGCCGATCCAAGAAACTTGTGGTGCTGTTGTTTGTGTTGGCTCTGTTGGACCCTGCAATTAAGATTCAATACACATTATTCAATAAGATTAACAATGGAGCATAATGAAATATTAAAAAGTGCGTTAACTTATTGAGCTTCTCTTTGTTTCAAGAATAGTTTAATATTCTGTACTTTATAGGGCCAACCATGTAATGTTTTAATTGTAAAATTATTAGTTCAATGATTGCAAGTTTTGTGTAGAAGATGCTCTAAAATCTTGAAATGTAAAATTTCTGACTGTTTTATGAGAAGCCTTAGATATGAGAGGATATGTTTTTGTCTTATTTAAGTCTTAGCTTGACTTTTCTATGAAGTATAAAAAATGGGCTTATCTTCCCATTTTAATTATTGCAAAAGATTGAAAAAGCCATTTGAAAATGGGTTCACCTAGAACTGTGATGTTTAAGTTTGAAATCAATCCCTAGGTTTTGGAGGGAACTTTTGAAGGCTTCTCCAACCCTACATTTGACCTGAATACAAAAGAATCAAAGTTTGGACCCATAGTTAACTTCAGTTATAGAAAATAGATTGTAGTTCTCTTCAAAGAAGCCCTAGTTTTCTTTTAGTTTAATCTGTTGGCAAATGCACACTCCAATGAGATATTGTAGTTGATTGAAGGTATTGTCAATGATGGAAACCTTGCAATCATGTGATACCGGCAGACAGACATCAGCACCGGCACCCGCAGACTCTACACCGACATACATAACACCGACACCGAAAAACAAGATTACCGATACCCTGGCCGACAACAATTTTGTATTAATGTATTTTGTAATTAATTGTAAAATATTTTGTAAGATGACATGGTGGATTGTAACATGACTCATATATGTATGAGATAATTGTAGATCATTTTATATATGTTAGGGGTATTATGAGAAAGATAGAAGGTAGTAGACCTATTATGCAAATTATTGGATAAGGGTTTATGTATGTAGCAGAGCTTAAACCAATATTGAATCTGGCATAGAAGATGCTAATCTGAAGCAGTACAAGACATTGGATTAGTATAATCCATTTTTGTAAGTCAGTGTGACTTCTTTTGTAATTGAGCAATGAGCTCTAGGCACTTGGCCTTCCTACATGTGCATGCCCCTATTGTAGCAGTAATATTCTCTTATTGGCCAGTAAGTGAATATTGCGGGTCACAAATCCCACCGAGGTTTTTCCCACACCGGGTTTCCTTGTTAAAACATTGTGTTATGGTGTGTTTTTCATGTTGTGGTTATTATTCTTATTTGCTACATTATTTCTGGTTTACCGGTACACAGTTTTAATATGCTTTTCATGTTATAAGTTAAGAAAGTATTATTACTGGTCAGATACTGATTCACCTCCCCCTCTCAGTATCTTTGGAAATCCTAACAATTGGTATCAAAGTCTGGTCCTCTATTTCCAGAAGCCTAATAGCTTGAGGAAGATCTTGTCATCAGTAGAGATGGAAAACTTGAGAAAGCAATTGGAAACAACTCTTTCAGAATATGATGCAAAAAAGGTGAAGAATATCAAACTTGAGGATGATCTGAAGGCTGCCCAAGATATCATTCAAGCGCTTCAAGAATATTACACTATAGCAAGGAATAAAAGAAGAGAAATTTTTAAGAAGATGTAGAAAGAGGAAGATGAAAAGGAAACTCTTAATGATTCGGTAAATAAGCTAAGACAAGAAATCAGTACAACAAAGAATGAGATGCAAGATATGACTATGAGATTTTGTAAAGAAATTGAAGACAAAAAGAAGAATGAAGAAGACTTGGTCAAAAGACTAAATGATGCTGGAAATGAAAACACAAGACTCAGTCATGAAAATGATATGTTGAAGACAAATCTGATGCATACACAAAATGACAGAACTGAACTCATGAGACAGAAAGGAATCTTAAAGAATGAACTGACTACTGTAAATCAACACAAGGAAAAATTCAAGAAAAGTTTAGAAGAACTTGGTGACATGTTGAAGAATCAGAAACCTAATGACGATACAAATGGACTTGGCTTTGAAATTGGTGAAAGCTCCGGTACTGCAAACAATCATATTCATAGCAAACCGGTAAGACAACCTAATGCTTACAAATTCAATGGAAAATTCTTTAACTATAACAAGTATGGTCATAGAGAAAATCAATGTAGATCTAGAAATTATCAGAACACTAATACACTCATCGGTCAATGTTCTAAATGCAACAAAGTTGGTCATAACTCAGAAAATTGCAGAATGAATGTAAGATGTTATGTTTGTAGAAGATTTGGACACTTATCTAATCAATGTAGAACACATATCAGCATAGGATATGGGAAAGCTATTCAGAAGAACAATGTGACTTGTTATGCCTGTAACAAGATTGGACATATTGCAAAATTCTGTAGAAGCAAGTCCCTACTGATGGGATGGTGTTTGGGATAGACTAGCCTAGTCTATGCTCTTGGATCCTTCCCTTGGATCACCTGGTGTTCTCTTCACACCCTAGGGTCTCTAGGACTTCCCTTGCTTGAAGAATCCCCTGACCTTTCCCAATCCACCCACCAATGAGTTGCAATGCTGCTCCTAAGGTCTCACCAACTCATGAGACTCAAAACCCCTTACTATGGCTAATAAGGGCTTGACTTGTCCTACTACTTCCTAGGTTTTAGCAAGGTTAGGTCAGGTCTATTTCATGGTTTTTCCACCCATTCATGTGCCCCTAAGAGGTTTCAAGATTCCAACCCCATACCGATTCCACTATTTTGTGTTTTTGCCTACAAAATAGGGCTACAAGGATTTTGACCAATTAGGCCTCCTACCAGGTCCTTTAGGGATCCCTCTCACAAACGATGCACAAAATACCCAAAATCCCAAAATGGACTACCATTCATTTGGAAAGGGCTCAAGGATTTCTCTATTTTTGGGCCTCCAAGTGGCCATACAGTGCCTTGGGCAAATTTTGGGGTTTTTAAGGGTTTTGTGAGGGTTTTATGGTCTGTCTGGGTCATAGTGTATGTTTTGCATTTTAGCCACCTTGTCTAGATTGGTGGAGGCTCCTCATTCACACTAGTAGTGCTTCACATACTCTTATACACCTCCTCCAAAGGGTGTACTCTCCTTTGACCAACCTTTCTCTCCAAGACCTCTGCAACTTAACCCTTCCTAGCCGGGCACTGTCCAGTCTCACCTAGGACTGGGTCTTTTGATGGCCTCCTTGAATTTTCAAGGGCCATTCTTGCTTTGTAGTATAGTACAAGGTCTACACTCTCATTCCCCATGGTTTCATGGTGGTTCCACAATGGGGAATGGAGTCATGATTCCATTTGCACAAACCAATCCAAAACTGGACAGTGAGAAGACAACTTACAAGATATTTACAAGCACACCACACTTACAAACCAAAACCTAATATAATTTATCAAAATGAAATTATTTACACCATAGAAGACACTCCACATAGTTTTGTATTTAAATCAATCCATTATCAATTTTCCTTTACTCCATTTGTGCCGACTGGCAACAAAATTTCAGTCTCAGTTAGGTCACTTTGCTTAGGCCGTACAATGTCTGAAATCTAACCCATTAACTTAGGGTTTTTAACTACTTATACTACCCTCTCCTAAGTTTGTGTGCCCCTATTAGGGTTTTCCATTCTTAAACCAAAGATTTTGACATCATGGTGGAAAACTTGCTTGACAACTTTTAAAAGTTGTCATGCAACTTTTGCAAGTTTTGAGCAACTTTCCCAATGTTGCTTTTCTTGACTCCTAGACTAACATTGGGCCAACCTAAGGACACCACCATGCTAAGAGGGACCCCTAAACACCTCAAATTCACACATACCCCCTATTTCCAAGAAATCCTCAATTTTGACTCATGACCCTAAGACCTCAACTAGGACCCTAACTAGGACCAATGAGCACATGGCTCTTTATTTTATATACAATGGCTTCAAAAGAAGCATAACACCAACAAAACAAAGAAGGAGGAAGATCTTGGAAGGGTGCTCCTGCACCATACTCCCCCTCTGCACACGACTAAGAAATAGAAGAAGAGATGAGAGTGGGGTCTATGCCAAGTGTCTTGAACTTGCTCTCTTCAACCCTGGTAGCTTCAGACTTAGGTTGACCTGCTCACTTCACCAAGTGTTCCATGTAGACCTGGTGTCTGGTGGACTTCTTTACTCTGGATTCCAAGATCTCCTGTACTATAGACTTCTTCACCTGTGGTAAGACATTAACATCTAGGTCCTGCAACATCTTGGCTTGGTTCTCCTTTTGCCCTGCTATTTCACCCTTGTACATAATCAGGTCAACTACATTAAAGACTGGTGAAATGGCTAAGTCTGAAGGAAGTTCAACCTTATAGGGATTCTCACCATATTTTTCCAGAATTCTACAAGGTCCTACCCTCTTCATTTGCAGTTTGGTAGGCTTATCACTTTGCATCCTAGCTTTGCTCAAATGGACCATCACAAAGTCACCCACCTTGAACTGAACCTCTCTCCTTTTCTCATCCATTTTTGCTTTCAGTTTTTGAGTAGACTCAAGGATGGATTTCTTAACTTGCTCTTGGACTTCCTTGATGGTTTGAGTGAAGTCCTCTGCTTGCCCACTCTTCATCTCCATGGTACCAAGGTCTCTCAACTCATATACTCCTCTTGGATGTCTACCATAGACAACCTCAAAAGGACTTCTACCAGTGGTCCTATTCACACTGTCATTATATGCATACTCTACTTGAGGAATGACTAGGTCCCATGTCTACCCATACTCCTTAGTTAAACACCTCAACAAGTTGCCTAACACCCTATTAATGACTTCAGTTTGACCATCAATTTGTGGATAGTAAGCTGAGCTAAATGAGAGATTAGTTCCAAGTCTCCTCCATAATGTTTGTCAAAAATGGCCCATGAACTTGCTGTCCCTGTCTGAAACAATGCTTAAAGGGAGTCCATGAATCCTAACAATCTCCTTAAAGAAAAGATGTGCAACATAGCTAGCATCATGTGTAGTCCTACATGGAATGAAATGGCTCATCTTGGAAAATCTATCTACTACTACATAGATGCTGTCCATACTTGTCTTTGTCTTGGGAATTCCTGCTACAAAGTCCCTACTTACACATTCCCAAGGCCTATTTGGGACCAGAAATGGTTGATAGAGACCAACATTGCTTGATCCTCCTTTTTCTCTTTGCCACACACCACATTGTTCTACATATCTTTTCACATCTCTTGGCAACTTTGGCCAATAGTAGTACCTCTGTACTAAATCCAAGGTTTTGTTGACTCCAAAGTGTCCACTCAAACTACCATTGTGTTTCTCTTGGATGAGGTTTTCCCTCATGGATCCTCTTGGTACACACAACTGATTGCCTTTGAACAAGAGACCATTTTGGAGAGTGTAATCTGCATACTCACCATGGAAATGGTTCTCAAACTCCTTGCAAATCTTGTAAGCTAATGAGAAGTCTTCATCTCCTTCATAGAGGTCCTTGAAACCTTCTATTCCTATACTCTGCAACTGTAGTTCTTGAACTATCAACAACTTCCTGCTTAATGCATCTACCATCTTGTTGAGTTTCCCCTTCTTATGCTTGATGGTGAAGGTGAAAGATTGGAGGTATTCCATCCATTTCAAATGTCTATTGCTAAGCTTCTCTTGAGTGTTAATATAACTCAATGCCTGGTTGTCTATGAACACCACAAATTCCTTTGGAAGTAGGCAATGCCTCCATTTCTTAAGAGACTGCACTAATGCATACAACTCTAGGTCATAGGCCGAGTACTTCTTCTTTGCTTCATTAAGCTTCTCACTAGAAAATGCCACAGGTCTTCCCTCTTGACTCAATACACCACCTATTGCAATTCCACTTTCATCACACTCCAATGTGAATAGCTTATCAAAAGTAGGTAGGAGAAGGATAGGTTTTGTGGCTACTTCTTGCTTCAAAAATTGAAATGCTTTGTTAGCCTACTCAGTCCATTTAAACTTAGTTTTAAGGCCTCCTTTTATGGTGTCAAGGACTGGTTCACATATTCCACTAAAGTTCCTCACAAACTTCCTATAGAATTGAGCTAAACCATGGAAACTCCTAACTTCAGTCCTTGTTCTAGGTGTAGGCCAATTCAAGATTGCCTCCACTTTGCTTGGATCCATCTTCAAGGTTCCTTTAGATACCACAAATCCTAAGTAGACCAGCTCTTGCTTCAAGAAGTCACACTTCTCTAGATTGATGGATAACTTCTCCTCAATCAACCTCTCTAAGACTAACTTCAAATGCTCAAGGTGCTCCTCTTTGGTTCTTCTATAGATGAGAATGTCATCTAGATACACCACCACAAAGCTGCCTCTGAAATCCTTTAACACTTCATTCATCAACCTCATGAAGGTGCTTGGAGCATTGGCGAGTCCAAATGGAATCACAAGCCATTCATACAATCCTTCTATGGTCTTGAAAGCAGTCTTCCACTCATCTTCCTCCTTGATTCTAATCTGGTGATAACCACTTTTAAGGTCCAACTTGGTAAAATACATAGCACCTCCTAAACAGTCCATCAAATCCTCTATTCTAGGAATAGGAAACCTATATCTTATGGTGATCCTATTGATTGCCCTTGAGTTAGTGCAAAGTCTCCACTTGCCTCCCTTCTTTGATGCTAGCACTACCGAGACTACACATGGGCTGATGCTCTTCTTAATCAGTCCTTGTTCTAATAACTCTTGCACTTGCCTTGCTACCTCCTTGTTCTGGTCAGGTGTGAGTTTATATGCAACTTTGTTAGGTAGGGATGCTCCAGAAACAAAGTCTATTTGATGACTTATAGACCTTCTTGGTGGGAGTGTTGCAGGTGCTCCATCACTCACTATGTCCTTATACTCTTGCAAAATTTGCTTCACCTCCTTAGGTACTTCTACCTGCAACTTGTCTTCTTCCTCCTTTGGTTTCACAAAGATGGCACACTTCACTATCTCCTCCTCATGTAGCAAGTTTAAGAACTCTTTACCAATAGCCAATAAGACACTAGGTGTTTTTGAAGTTCCCTCTTCATTCTCTGTCAAAGACTGAATCTTGAAGGTCTTGCTATCCTTCTTGAATGATATGGAGTTCTCCTCGCCATCATAGATCACCTTCCTATCAAATTGCCAGGGTCTTCCTAGTAGCAGATGACAAGCATCCATAAGAAACACATCACAAAGGATCTTATCCTTGTATCCTCCAATAGAAAACTCTACCCAAGTCTGTTCATTGACTAGCACACTCTGTCCTTTGTTCAACCAAGTCACCTTGTAAGGGCTAGTGTGGGGTATTCTTGTGAGTTTCAAATTCCTAACTGCCTCTTCTGATATGATGTTGTCAGTTGAGCTTGAATCAACTATCACCTTGCACACGTTACCAAGAACTTTGCATCTCACCCTAAACAATGCTCTCCTATGTTTGGGTTCCTCCTTAACCGACTGTTTGATCAAAATCCTATTGAACATCAAATTCTCACCAATTTCTGATTCAATCTGGTCCAGATCTAGTGTCTTGCTACTTGAAGAGTCTTCATGTGCATAAGCAACCCTCTTTCCACTATTTGACAATGTAGGCTTGTCAAGGCATCTATATGCCGGGTGTCCCAATTGTCCACAATTGTAACACTTCATAGTTGCAAAGTAGGAGTTACCCTTGCTAGTACCTCTACCCCTACTTGGAACACCTTGTGCACCTCTTCTTCTAGAATGGCCCCCTCTAAGATTGGTTTCCCTGCCATGTTCAATCAACTTGGCTTCTCCTTGGTTCCTCTGCTCATTTGACTTGCTTTGGTAACCACCTCGGTGGTTCATTTGGTCTCTACCTCTGTCTCTACCCCTGTTATTGGAGTCTCCTTTCCTTTTGTTCCTCTCTTCCACCTTGACAACAAGTTGATGACATTTTTGAACAGTAGTAGGAGTCCATAGGCTTATCTCCTCTTGAATGTTCCACTTTAGGCCGCTTAGATACCTAGCCACCTTAATAGATTCATCTTCTTGGACTTTGGATCTAAGACAAAGTTTTTGAAATTCTTCGGTGTAGGAGGTCACATCAAGGTCTTTTTGCTTCAAACCCTATCTCTTCTTATGAAGTTGGACTTCATAATCCTCTAGTAAGTAGTTCTCTTTGATCTTGCTCACCATGGCCTTCCAATTGGCAATAGGTAGCTTCCCCATGCTAACTCTCTCTTCTTGCAGATACTTCCACCATGTCAAAGCTGCTCCCCTTAATCTTGATTTGGCAACCTTAACCTTTTGATCCTCTATCACTCCCTCACACTCAAAGTGGTTTTCCATGCCCTCAATCCATTCCATGACAGTGTCAATGTCCATCCTTCCACTAAAATGTGGCAATCCTTCAAAAGCTTTGGTGTTCAAAGCCTTGATAGCCTTTACAAATTGTTCTTCATTAAACAAGGGATCTGGTTTATATATAATGTCATCTATGTCAATGGTTTTCTTGCCTTTATCCTTTGTGTCTTCACCCCAAGGTCCTTGTGTCCTCTGATCCACCACTTCTTGTAACTTATCCCTTATCTCACTCATAGCTTCTTCAAGGAGTCTATTCTTCTCCTTCTATTCTTCTACCTCCCTAGACAACTCTGCATTAGTGACCATTCTTCTCTCCCCTACCGATTCACTAGTATATAGAGACATACACAGTCCAACAAGTCTTTAACTTCCTCTGATACCAATCTGATGGGATGGTGTTTGGGATAGACTAGCCTAGTCTATGCTCTTGGATCCTTCCCTTGGATCACCTGGTGTTCTCTTCACACCCTAGGGTCTCTAGGACTTCCCTTGCTTGAAGAATCCCCTGACCTTTCCCAATCCACCCACCAATGAGTTGCAATGCTGCTCCTAAGGTCTCACCTACTCATGAGACTCAAAACCCCTTACTATGGCTAATAAGGGGTTGACTTGTCCTACTACTTCCTAGGTCTTAGCAAGGTTAGGTCAGGTCTATTTCATGGTTTTTCCACCCATTCATGTGCCCCTAAGAGGTTTCAAGATTCCAACCCCTTACCGATTCCACTATTTTGTGTTTTTGCCTACAAAATAGGGCTACAAGGATTTTGACTAATTAGGCCTCCTACCCGGTCCTTTAGGGCTCCCTCTCACAAATGATGCACAAACTACCCAAACTCCCAAAATTAACTACCATTCATTTGGCAAGGGCTCAAGGATTTCTCTAGTTTTGGGCCTCCAAGTGGCCGTACAGTGCCTTGAGCGAATTTTGGGGTTTTTAAGGGTTTTGTGAGGGTTTTATGGTCTGCCTGGGTCAGCGTGTATGTTTTGTGTTTTAGCCACCTTGTCTGGATTGGTGGAGGCTCCTCCTTCACAAAAATTGTGCTTCACACACTCCTCTACACCTCCTCCAAAGGGTGCACTCTTCTCTGACCAACCTTGCTCTCCAAGATCTCTGCAACTTAACCCTTCCTAGCCGGACATTGTTCAGTCTCACCTAGGATTGGGTCTTTTGATGGCCTCCTTGCATTTTAAAGGTCCTTGCTTGCTTTGTAGTATAGTACAAGGTCTACACTCTCATTCCCCATGGTTTCATGGTGGTTCCACAATGGGGAATGGAGTCATGATTCCATTTGCACAAACCAGTCCAAAACTAGACAGTGAGAAGACAACTTACAAGATATTTACAAGCACACCACACTTACAAACCAAAACCTAATATAATTTATCAAAATGAAATTATTTACACCATAGAAGACACTCCACACATTTTTGTACGTAAATCAATCCATTATCAATCTTCCTTTACTCCATTTGTGCCGACTGGCTACAAAATTTCACTCTCAGTCAGGTCACTTTGCTTGGGCCATACAATGTCTGACATCCAACCCATTAACTTAGGGTTTGTAACTACTTATAATACCCTCTCCTTGGTTTGTGTGCCCCTATTAGGGTTTTCCATGCTTAAACCAAAGATTTTGACCTCATGGTGGAAAAGTTGCTTGACAACTTTTAAAAGTTGTCATGCAACTTTTGCAAGTTTTGAGCAACTTTCACAATGTTGCTTTTCTTGACTCCTAGACTGACATTGGGCCAACCTAAGGACACCACCATGCTATGAGGGACCCCTAAACACCTCAAATGCACACATACCTCCTATTTCCAAGAAATCCTCAATTTTGACTCATGACCCTAAGACCTCAACTAGGACCCTAACTAGGACCAATGAGCACATGGCTCTTTATTTTATATACAGTGGCTTCAAGAGAAGCATAACACCAACAAAACAAAGAAGGAGGAAGAGCTTGGAAGGGTTCTCCTACACCACCCACCGACAAATAACAAAGGTCCTAGTTTGAAAGGCAAAGAAAAGGTTGAAGAAGTAAAACAAGAATTCTCAAAATAATGGATCAGAAAGTCAAATCAGAATGTTGAAGGGAATATCCCTCCACCGATAGAACAAAGCATCACTCCACCGGTAAGAGACTCTTCATCTAACTGAAGGAAAATCCTTTGGGGGTTTAGCAACAAAATGAAAAACATGCTATTATTCCCTCGGTTGATGGTGAGAAGTTGAAATTACTTCTATACCGGCATATGAGTTAAGTTGTGACTTAATCGACGAGAATTAACTATGGTAGTTGGAGAAAATAACATTATAATGCAAGTGTTTTGGCTCCTTTTCCCATTCACCGAGCATTCAAACCTTCGAGAGCGTGAAAATTGTCGAGCAAAGGCATCCTTAGTGAAAAAGTGAAGCAGTTCATCAAAGCATTCATCCTAAAGGTAGATTGAGGTATTTATAATCATGGCATCTTCATTGACTCCTGAATTTATTGCAAACCCTACCATGATTGAAGTAATTAAGCGCCCTAGACTCGTTTTCAAACTGGTTCGTGAAATTGTGAAGAAAGATGGTAGCATAGGTGCATTTTCTCAAATTCCTAAGGGAGTAGTATATGCTAAAGACCCTGAGATGTATATACATTGTCATATAGAGGAATTAGGTGATGATGAGATAAAAAACATGTATAGCACTATAATTTGTGATGAATCTGGAAATATCAAGCCAGAACATAAGATAGTGGAAACCCTAGGTTTTATTGAAATCCTTAGTGTCCCAGATTTTCCCAAGGATATTATAAGGATTGTGTTAAGTAGGGTTCATGGTGAATTCTTTTGGTTGGATTCAATCCATAAAATCACAAAGGAAGCCGTCAAGGCAGTAACAGGGTTACCTTCCACTGATAGTAGACTTGACAAAATGAAGAGAGTCTCAAATGACATAGTGATGGATTTAACTGGTGAAACATTCGATAAAAGGTCTCTAAGGGTAAATGATGTAAAGGACATAAATGTGAGATTTATCAGTATGATCTTAGGCTACAAAGCTACACATGCAAATAGGTTGAACTCAGTTTCTAGCCTATGTATTAAAAGTGCTTATGACATGGTTAATGATAATGCAAGAATAGATGTATGTGAATGGCTCAAAGATGAATTCATAGACAATCTAAGGAAGATTAAAGGAGATAAGAAAGGAACATTCAGATTTGCAAATTTGCTTGTTTGTCTAATGCTGTACATAACTAAACAAGTACCCGGTATTGGTGCAAGAGATTTTGGCCTTGACATTCTGGTAGGAAAGCAACTATTGGATCTACTAAACAACATGGGAGAAAAACTTAAATGAATACTTTCAAGCATTAAAGGCTTGAATAAAAACTAGAGTAAGACTGTCACAAGCTATTGTGGACAAATATCAGAAAGAAATTTGTTTTGTAATCAAGAAAGATGAAATCTGGATGGAGGCAGTTGTCCCTAGAACTATTTGGGTAACTGAAATGGGCTATGAGACATATGACAATATTATTGAAACTTATGCAAAATCCCCCCTTGAAGCACCCAAGGAACCCACTGAGAAAGTTTTTGGAAATGCTGAAACAATTGAGAGTGGAATTTAGTCTAGGAAAAGGGTTAAGAAGGTCGAAGAAACAGTAAGAAAAGGAACCCGACAGGCTAAAGCAATTGAGGAAGATGTTTTGAAACAAACTGGTATAAAGGAAAGTGAGTTGGAAGGACTTCAACTGGAAGCTCATCTTTCACTGGTTGGAACCTCCTTTGAGAGTGATATGCCAGTGGTATTTAAAAGGGTAGAAAGGAAAAGAAAACCCTCACCGGTACCCTCATTTGCACCCAAGAGAACCAGACAAAAACAACAAGCAGTAAGGCCTCCAATAAAGAAAATGACAAAAAAGAAAAAAAAGGTAAAACAAGGTATTACTCCATTGGATAAACTCTTGAGTGAAATCACAGAGGATGGTAAACTGAAGAACATTAGAAAAATATACAGCACATTATCAGTAGATGACAAGGAAAGCATAGAGAACAATGTAATTTTACACTTAGATATTTATAAGAAATTTTTGATGGAAGTTGTTGATGAAATACCAAATGATCTATATAGGAGATTAGAAGCTAGAAGGTTAGCCATTGTTGAGCTGGACAAGAAAATTAAAATTGAAAAATTACTTGCAGTACATCTAGTCAACTCACCTGATGAAATAGACAAATTAATCAGTGAAGCAAACTGGACAGTATTCTCCACTGCTCACTGACACATAGCACTAATGGAAGATAGAGTAAATGAAGTCTCCGAGGAAACAACAGATGCATGGGATATATTCTTTGCGGAAAAAGAAAAATAGGAAGAATTACTTAGACCAAAGACTATTAAAGTATACCAAAAGGATAGGGATAAGGGGAAAGGTAAGGTAGGTGGACCTCCAAGCCTGAAAAATAACTGATAAATTAACCCCACCTCCTTTAGATACTCCACCGGTAGATACTACTGACAGTCAACCGACTACTGAGAGTATGGAGACTCCATTAGAGGAGACAAATCCTGAGTTTGAAGTTTTGTACACTATGAATATAGATACCCAAGAAGTAAATGTTGTGGTTGACAGAGAAACCACTGAGGAAAAGAAGACAGATGTGACTATTGAGTCACTAGATGCTGAGGTTGAGGTAAATGAAACTAAAAATATAAACACAGAAAAACCTATTTAGACAAAGCAACCGATAGATGATACCACTGAGAAATTGGTAGATACAACTGATAAACAGTCAGGAAAACTGGAAATGGACAATACAGAGGTACAAACAGAGAAACCGATAGTGCATACAGAGACATAGATTGAGAAACCGACTGTTGAGAGCTTAGAGAAACCTTCTGAGATACAGATGGCAAAACTAGAACAGGTACAGGTTGAGACACAAGTTCAGACAAAGACCGTGCCACCGACCAAAACTGAAAAGCCTAAACCTTTGTTTGTAGAAATACAAACACAGACTGACCTATCAGAGGTTGAACCAAGCAAGGTGATTACTACAACCGGTAGTATGGCTATTATGAAGACAGTTGGACAAACATCTGGTACTTCTATGGTAGAATTCAGACCTATGAATGTAACAAAGGTCTTATTGGATTCAATAAAGAAGATCACAGAGTGCAATGCACAAGCCTATAAGGCTATTGATGACACAATTCCCATTCTTAAACCGATAGCACCAAAGTGTATTGTAGATAACAAAGATTCTTTAGGTCAACTAGACACATTGTCTAAGTTCATCACTGACAACATATTGACTATTGATCAAATAAATGATGACACATTCAAGGAAAGAATGATTAAAGAAAAAGAGAAATTCCTTGAGGAATTTGTGAAAAAGAATAAGGAGAAAATGGAAACATTATTACCGGAACTTGGAGAGATAATTTTTGACTTCAAGAAATTGTATAGAGATTCTTGTAAAACAAATATTTTAACAAAAGATCTAGACAAGGAAATCAGCAAAGCACAAGATAAGATTAACAATATTGCTGACAATCTGATAGGTACATCAGATTCATTTTTGGAGATAGAGAAGAAGATTGCAGAGCAAGAAGAGAAAATCAAGCAGTTAGAGAAGGACAAAGAAAGATTAAAGGATAAAGCAAAGGACTTAAAATGTAGATTTGGTCCAAAACTAGACTACCTCATTTCTTTGAGAAAAGAAATATCTGAGGCTCTGGTTTCCAGAATAAATACGCTAGAAGAGCAAATGCATATACTCACTGGTACAGTGCAGAGAACTCAAGAGGCACTAAAAGACAACAAATCATTCAACAATGGTTTAAATTTGATTTTGACAGATATATTTCAAATTGTAACCCACTGGTTACAAGAATCCAGGTAGGACTCCATTGGTAGCGAATGACAACCTTTGTCATTGATGTCAAAGGGGGAGTAGTAGAGATGAGAAAAATCCATAAATAGAGATCATCTGCTCAGGGGGAGCACGCATCTGGTACAATTTTTGGTACAGTTTTTGGCAAGATTTTTGGACTTCAATTTTTGGATACATTCTTGAATTTTTCTCATGAGTGTTTCCATCAACAAAGGGGGAGATTGTTGGAAAATGCACACTCTAATGAGATATTGTAGTTGATTGAAGGTATTTTCATTGATGACAAACTTGCAATCATGTGATACCGACAGGCAGACAACGACACCGACACCGACAGACTCTACACCGACATACAGAACACTGGCACCAAAAAAGAAGATTACCAGCACCTTGGTTGACATTAATTTTGTATTAATGTATTTTGTAATTAATTGTAAAATCTTTTGTAAGCTGACATGGCGGATTGTAACATGACTCATATATGTATGAGATCATTGTAGATCATTTAATATATATTAGGGGTATTATGCGAAAGATAGAAGGTAGTAGATGTATTATGCGAATTATTGGATAAGGGTTTATGTATGTAGCAGAGCTTAAACCTGTACTAAATCTGGCATAGCAGATGCTAATCTGAAGTAGTACAAGACATTGGATTAGTATAATCCATTTTTGTAAGTCAGTGTGACTTCTTTTGTAATTGAGTAGTGAGCTCTATGCACTTGGCCTTCCTGCATGTGCAAACCCCTATTGTAGCAGTAATATTCTCTTAGTGGCCAGTAAGTGAATATTGTGGGTCACAAATCCCACCAAGGTTTTTCCCACACCGGGTTTCCTTGTTAAAACATTGTGTTATGGTGTGCTTTTCATGTTGTGGTTATTATTCTTATTTGCTGCATTATTTCTGGTTTACCGGTACACAGTTTTAATATGCTTTTCATGTTATAAGTTAAGAAAGTATTATTACTGGTCAGATATTGATTCACCCCCCCTCTTAGTATCTTTGGGAATCCTAACATAATCATGACTACCAAAGATGAGGATTTTCAATCCTAACAACAAATTTTGGATGGTAATAGTGGCTGAAAAATGCAACAACAACAGTTTAATGAAGGGACAACAATTACTCTTAAATGATGCCATCTAGTAAGAACCTAGTGGATGCAAGGAATATATGATTATTGAAATTCAAGAAAAAGGCATCATTATTTTTATAGCAATATCATATGTTATAGATGTAACAATGTTGGACATAAATTACAGTATTGGACGAGTAATCTTGTGAGATCATTCAGGTATAATATAATAGTAGGAACATTGGATAAGCAAAAGAAAGAACCTAAGAAGTTTTTGAGAAGAAAACAAGGGCAAAAAGAGAAAGAAGATTCTAAGCTTGTGCTTCTTGCACAAGGGACATCTCTTAATACATAAATATAATCCAATGGGTTCAAGGGGAAAATCAAGATAACATCTCTTAGTCTCCTAAGGAAAGGAAAAAGGTAAGTTGTAGGTATTGTGTGCAAAGTTTGGTATTCATACTCATGTTTTGATGGAATTGGTTGTTCATGTATTCATAATGAGGTCTCATAGAATACAAAGTTTAGATTGTCTGTGGTATTTGTGGAAGGTGTTGAACATCATTGTCTTTTCTTTCATATGAATTTATGTTAATTTGGGATGAGTATGATGTTTCTAATAGTAGAAGTATGTATAAAATTGAGTTAAGGTCAGTAGAAGGCCTGAGAGGCATTATAAAAGGCCTTTCCCACATGAGAATGCGTTGTTGTTGGATATAGTTCACAAAAACCAATAAAAAACTAATATTTCCCTGCACTTTCTATGTTATTTTTCACGTTGCAGTCTGAAATGTTAGGTCCCAGAGGCAACTGAGAGGGGGGGGGAGTGAATCAATTGTCCAATAAATTCAACCAAAATTAACTTAACCAAAACTTAATGCTTAATGTCGGTAACCAAACTTTATGCCGGTAGACAGTTTTATCAGTTAATTGCAGTACCAGTAAAGATTAATGCATGAAACATAAAGACATTAACATCCACAACACATAACACAAATATTTGTATGCAAAAACCCTGTAAGGGGAAAAACCACGGTGGGAAGCCTTACCCACAATCAAATGATACTACTATAGATAGTATGTGTGTACAGTATGGATTTTGCACATGCAGAAAGGCCAACTGCCTAGAGCTCACTGCTCAATCATAAAATGAGAGTCACACTGACTACAATTGGATAGTTAAATCCAATGATAATGTACTGCTTAAAATAAACATCTTCATATGTTGGATTCAGTACCGATTTAGTTCTAATTGCCTTCACAAAAACCTTCCTTCAACCTTCAAATGCTGTCTGCATGTATAGCTCTGCTTATTTTCACATATACCCTATTACAATCCTTTTTCCAAATGCATATGAATCTCACAAATGAGATCTTACATTTATACCATAACCTAAGACCAATTGAATAGGTCGGCTCACTAAAAGATATTACAATAAAATTAATTACAAATAAATCGATGTCCGATGCATAATGTCAGCTCAATGCATTTACAATGATAATAAATCATCTCCATAATGTGCCATGCTAATTTGGAATACATATGCCTGCCGATGTATATCCTGGACCTATTTGTCAGTAACATCAAATATGTAAACCCGAATAAACCAATAACCAAATTGCCAAAACCAAGTGATCAAATAATATATTCGACATAATCAAGTAGTCTCCAAGTCATTCCAAGTGCTGGTGAACAATATAATCTGCTGGTGAACCAAATACCGATGATTGTGCATCAGTCTCTGACTTGCTGGTGAACATAACCAAAGATCTCCAAGTGCTGATAAGTGTTGACAAGTGATGACAGGTGTTGACATCAATGACAAAACCATATCAATATATCCAAAATACCAACAATCTCCCCCTTTGGCATTGATGGCAACACAAGATGGAAAAACCATCAAAGTGTCAAAACAAAAATGCCAAAAACCAAAAAACCAACAATCTCCCAAAGAGATCATTAACCGGAAATCAAAATACATAATGTCTCTCCCCTAGGAATAATCTCTCCCCGAGGATATCTCTCCCCAAAAATGTTTTTCCATAATATCTCTCCCCCTTTGAGGTCAAATGCAAAATCAATACAAAAACGAGATTCAAATACAAAATACCAACTTATTATACCAACTACTCCCCCTGAGAAGTAGCTCTCCTCATCAAAGCCGAAATAAAAGATTTCTCTGTTAATTCTACCGGTTGATGACACACATCAGCCGTCTAAGTCTCTACCGGTGGGGGTAGGACTCCAAGTTGCTCTTTGAGATATTCAAAAGTCTCCTTAGGCAAAGGCTTTGTAAAAATATCAGCAATCTGCTCTTTAGTATTCACATAAACCAATTTCGCTTCTTTTGCTTCAACATTCTCTTTTAGAAAAATTGAATTTGATAGAAACATGTTTAGTCTTAAAGTGAAATACGAGGTTCTTTGATATATCAATTGATGCCATATTATCATAGTAAAGAGTTATAGGTTCCTTGCATTTTACCTTTATGTCCTTCGACATTTATTTGATCCATAATACCTATGTACAATTAGTTGCTGCTGCAACATATTCTAATTCTGCTATTGATGGTCTTATACAACTCTATTTCTTGCTCAACCATGAAATTAGTTTGCTACCAAGAAAAAATGCTTCACCGATAGTGCTTTTTTTGTCATCCACATCTCCTGCCTAATTAACATCTGTGTATGCACATAAGTCAAAATTTTCATCTCTAGGATACCATAAACAAAGATTTGTAGTGCCTTGTAGGTACCGGAAAATCCTTTTCATGCTGATTCATGATTTTCTTTAGGATTACTATGAAATATTGAAACAATAAATACTGCATTCATAATATCAGGTCTTGCTTGTGTCAAATACAATAAACCTCCTATCATAGACTTGTATCTAGTCAGATTAACAGGTGTTGATTCATTTTTCAAAGATAATTTATCAGTTGTAGTCATAGGTGTGCTTACTGGTTTATAGTTTTCCATGCCAAATTTCTTTAGTAATTCCTTCAAGTACTTAGATTGACATAGGAATATACATTTACCAGTCTGTGAAATCTACAATCCTAAAAATAATTTTATCTCCCCAATCATAGACATTTCAAATTCTTGCTGCATTTTGTTAGAAAAGTCTTTACACAATCCATCTTCTACTCCAAAGATTATATCATCAACAAAAACTTCAATAACCAAGATGTCATCATTAGTCACTTTGTAGTATAGTGTAATGCCCCGCCAGGAAACCCCGAAGGGTTAAAGCTAAAACACTCAAATGGAGTGTAAATATATATTTTTATAATAATAATAAGAGTGTTAATATTAAGTCACAACATTAAGATACATTGGAGTTATCTAACACTTAGATAACACAGCGGAAGACTAAACGAACCTTAGGAGTTTTCCAACGCGATTACGTAACTTAACACCTAACTCAACTCACGACAATAGATCCAATTAAACTGGATAACTTAGTTACATGTTATTACTTGGAACATGGATATAATTTGTTCAGTAAATTAACATTATAGAGATTATGAAGCGTTCATCTATTATGGTCGCAGAAGCGGCTATCAAGAGGGATTTTACCCAATGAAGTTAAAACATAGTTAACTTAAGAATTCACCCATTAAGGTTTAAGTATGGTTAACTTGACGAGTCCATCCATTTAGATACAATGTAACTAATATATCGAGGTTCATTTATTTAGGTTTAAAAATAACCGACCAAATGAGATCATCCATTATAGTTAAAATATGGCTAATGAGGTGAAATTCATTCATCAAGGATTAAGATGTAAACCAATGAAATGAAGTTCATTCATTAGGGTTTAAACATAACCAACTATTAAATCGTAGTTCATTTATAGAGGATAAAATGTAAATAGCCAAATGAAGATCATCCATCAGGGTTAAGATATAGGTAGCTTAATGAGTACACTCATTTTAGTTAAAATAAAGTTAATGTGAAGAAATACATTTGCTAAGATTAAGATATACACAACTAAATGAGTTCTCCCATTTTAGTTCAATTATAGCTATTATGATGAAGTTCATTTATAAAGGTTAAAATGTGGGTAACTAATTGAGTTCATCCAATTATAAAACTAATTTGGTGAGGATTATTTGTTTAGAATAAAACGTAAACAACTAAATAAATTCATCCAATTTAGTGAAATATAGCTAACATGACGATGTTCATTTATTAAGATAATACGGTAAGTAGCCAAATGAGGTTCATCCATTAGATTTCAATTTAGATATTATGACAGTTAATCCAATATTTGTTACCCATTCAATACGTTCAAATTACAAGCTTGATAACAAGTTAATCCAATAATTGTAACTTAGTGCGTTTCTTTCCATGCTTACTTCTTTTCATTAACATTAACAAAATACTTTCTATAATCATATTTACAATATTTTATGACCCTAATTACTACATTTAACAAGATGACTATATTCATGCGTTCAAGAATTAACTTCATTAAATCTCCATTATACACTTACAAAATGCAACCATACATGCTAGTTCTAAGTAAGAAACATGAGAGACAAAAGCATCACATAACACGGAAATGATCTCGGAGTTCACCCCTAGAGGGCTACATCTCCAGGTCTGCTCAACTGCAAGACCCCTCTGGCAATTAATATAGTTAAGATTACATAAGTTTCATGTCATTTACATCTTTGCCTTATAGGCGAACACAACCACTATACAACAACCACTTCGGACAATAAATAGATAAATGATCCCTTCATAGAAGCGGATCCAACTGATCACATCTAAAGCAATTTCAAAGGTCTCTTGTCTGACAATACCCTAACTAGGGAATTGACCCCCTATGGCCAACCATGGACCCACCAGATGACAGGGTCCTAACAAGCATATCAAGTCTTACCATTACATAACCAAAATCGAATATAGAAATTTAAATCTGCATAGGCATTAACCGGTAGTGGCATTCATTTACCATATTGATTTAACTATTAAAGTCGATCAAGTTTATCGATTTTCTAAATTAACTTTTATTTAAAATCCACATTAATCCACAATTAATACTTAATTTATGTTAATAATATATATTATCTAGGCACGATCAATATCTATTTAATAACATGAAATCAAGTATGGATTACCTAAATATCAATTATC
This sequence comes from Cryptomeria japonica, assembly GCF_030272615.1. Lineage (NCBI taxonomy): Eukaryota > Viridiplantae > Streptophyta > Pinopsida > Cupressales > Cupressaceae > Cryptomeria > Cryptomeria japonica. The sequence goes on from NC_081405.1 coordinate 9,288,281, forward strand.
TAAAATCCAAGTATTATTTAATAATCTAAAATTAAATAATATATAAAATTAAAAAAATTTGAATTTAATTAATTAAACTTCATCCAAATTTGCTTATTAATTTAATATTAAATTATTAATATTACTATTATTTAAAAAAAAGAAAAGAAATGAACACCGAGATTTATGAAATCTCTTAAAATAAAATAGAGATTATTAAAAATCTCATCTCTAGCACTCTGCATTATTATTATTTTTTAAAATAGAATTGAACACAAAGATTTATGAAATCTCTTAAAATAAAATAGAGATTATTAAAAATCTCATCTCCAGCACTCTGCATTATTTTATTTTATTTTTCAAAATAGAAATGAACATAGAGATTTATGAAATCTCTTAAAATAAAATAGAGATTATTAAAAAATCTCATCTCCAACACTCTGCATTATTATTATTTTTAAATAGAAATGAACACAGAGATTTATGAAATCTCTTAAAATAAAATAGAGATTATTAAAAATCTCATCTTCAACACTCTGCATTTTTTTTTATTTAAAAAAAAAAAACAGAAATGAACACAGAGATTTATGAAATCTCTTAAAATAAAATAGAGATTATTAAAAATCTAATCTCTAGCACTCTGCATTTTTATTTATTTATTTATTTTAAATAGAAATGAACATAGAGATTTATGAAATCTCTTAAAATAAAATAGAGATTATTAAAAATCTCATCTTCAACACTCTGCATTATTTAAAAATAAAAATAAAAATAGAAATGAACACAGAGATTTATGAAATCTCTTAAAATAAAATAAAGATTATTAAAAATCTCATCTCCAGCACTCTGCATTATTATTATTATTTTAAATAGAAATGAACACAGAGATTTATGAAATCTCTTAAAATAAAATAGAGATTATTAAAAAATCTCATCTCCAACACTCTGCATTATTATTATTTTTAAAAAATAGAAATGAACACAGAGATTTATGAAATCTCTTAAAATAAAATAGAGATTCTAAAAAATCTCATCTTCAGCGCTCTGCATTATTTAAAAAAAAGAAAAAGAAATGAACACAAAGATTTATGAAATCTCTTAAAATAAAATAGAGATTATTAAAAATCTCATCTCAAGCACTCTGCATTATTTTATTTTTTTAAAATAGAAATGAACACAGAGATTTATGAAATCTCTTAAAATAAAATCTACATTATTAAAAATCTCATCTCCATGGATTACTAAATTAACAAATCTATTGTAAATAACCTTTCAAATAATCAATATTTTTTTTTCAAGCAAAGTGCATAGTTTTTAAATCCCCAAATCCAACATAAATCTAAAATTAATTTGTAAGATTTTAGCACTGTTCTTTCAAAGCCAAACAGTAAGATTCTTTGGCAAGCAAGGAAATAATCAAAACCCTACCTCCATACGCAATCTTGGAAGAGTTTTGTTGCAGAGCCAAATCTCCGAGCTCCAGATTCTTGTTTCCTCAACATGCATAAAAATTTCTTCTTTCCATTGGCTACCGCCTCCTTCCCCAGAACTCTCCAAATAAAATAATTTAAAAAAAAAAAAAAATGAAACCTAAACCTTTTTAGGTTTTTCCACCAAAAATATTTTCCAATAATTAAATATTTAATAAAAGAGCATTTTGTTTTATTTTGTTTTAACTAAATAAAAAATGCTTTTCTCTCCCTCATGTAATTTCTAATTTCGAATTTAAGCATTTTATTTTAAACAAAAAGGAAATAATAATTCTTTTCAACTATTTAATTAATTTAACTTGATTTTCTAATTAAAATGCTTCTCTCTTATTAAATTTTAATTTCTCAATATTAATTAAGCCAACATTTATATTTTCGCAATATTGTCAAAGGTAAATATTTAATTAAATTAATTCTCAAAATCAATCTTTCACACTATAACAAATTTACTTATAAATTAAACTTGCTTTTCTAATAAAATATGTTTTTTTTAAATAAGTAAAATTAACCTTTCTTTTTCCAAAATGCAAAAGAGGTTAAATTAATTATATTTCAAATGACTTTAAATATATATATATTTTTTAAAAACGCATAAACTAATTAAATTCGCTACAACATAAATAAAGCGATCTTTTTAATTAATGATTAATCACCTAAAAGAAACCTATCTATTTTAATTTCTCAATTACTAATGCGTAAATCAACACATTAAATTGAATTAAATACTTAGGTTAAAATACTCCATTCACCACATGAAAGGCACGTAAACCAAGAAAGTCCACCAATCACACGACATGCAACCCAAACGAAAAAGGAACCCTACAGACCACACATGATACTCACCTGATCATGGCTAAGACAAGACGAGAGTTTTATGACCACCTAATCCAAATTCTAAGGATGAAGGAGGTGTACTCAACCCTGCGAATCCTGATGGAGATGAACTCCACACCTAGGCGATATAGTACCTGCAATCTCCTGCAACCATGAGTCACGCAAGCATACATATATATACATATTCAATGAAGGTGTTAGCTCAAGATTTATAACAAGAATTAGGGAACAATTACATTTACACAAGCATCGATGCAAAAGCACAATAATAGGTATGCACAATTATTTATATTATCTAATCTACAACATTACATCACGGTTAATCAATCATTCAAGAATGCCACATAGGAAGTCAACCAAGGTCAAACGGGTTTTTACAAGGCTGACTAGGGTAGGGCATTACATATAGATTGCTATCAGCATTACGTTTAGTGTATCCAAGCTTCAAAAGATATTTGTCCAATCTAGCATACCAAGCTTTAGGAGCTTGTTTTAGTCCATATAAATATTTCCTTAACTTGCAAACCATGTCTTTGTTATCTGTCAAAGAAAATCCATCAAGCTGTTTAATATAAACTTCTTCTTCAAGATCTCCATTAAAAAATGCACATTTAACATCCATTTGATATACTTTATAGTTCTTGTGTTCCTCAAAAGCTAATAAAAGTTTGACTGCCTCAATTCTGGCTACTGGTGCAAAGGTTTCATTGTAATCAATTCCTTCTTTATGTGAATATCCCTTACACACTAATCTTTCTTTGTTTCTGATTACCTTACCATCTTCATTAAGTTTATTTCCGAAAACCCATTTAGTTCCAATTACATTTTTGTCTTTAGGTCGGGGAACTAATGACCAAGTGTTATTCCTTTCAATTTATTCCAATTCATCTTCCATAACTTTAATCCAATATTTATCTTCACATGCCTCATTAATTGATGTATGTTCAATTTGAGAAATAAGACATACCTCTTCATTTGCCAATATTCCTCTAGTCATAACTCCTTGAAATTTGTTTCCAATTATCTGATCTTCAGAATGATTCAATCTTACATACCGAGCTGTTTTTACTTGCTGCTATTCTTCAGTGACTGTTGAATCCTCAGATGATTCCAGTGTAACTGGATCACCATTTTGTACCGGTGTATTCATAGTAGGTTCATTTGTAATTATCTCTATTACTGTTTTAGAGTTTGTGTACCTTGAATTTCCTCTAAACTGTTCATCAATCTTCACATTTGCACTCTCAATAATTTTCTGCAATCTCTTGTTAAAACATCTATATTCCATGCTCTTAGATGAATAACCAATAAATATTCCTTCATCACTTCTAGGATCATATTTTCCAATATACTCATCTCTTCTAATATAGCATTTACTTCCAAATATTCTGAAATTTTAAAGAGTAGGAGTATTACCAAACCATAGTTCATGAGGGGTCTTACCAGTTTCACCTCTGATGTGAACTCTGTTGAATGTATAAGATGTTGTATTGACCACTTCTCTCCAGTATATAGGGGGTAGATTTGCTTTTGATATCATACATCTGGCTGCGTCCAAGATAGTTATGTTTTTCCTTTCAACAACTTGATTCTGCTGGGGTGTCCGGGGTGCTGATAACTGTCTTCTGATCCCATTCACTTCACAGAATGTATTAAATTCATTAGATGTGAATTCACCTCCTTGATCTGATCTCAAACATTTGATTTTCTTGCCGGTTTCATTCTCTACCATCACCTTGAATAGTTTGAATTTCCCAAATGCTTCAGATTTCTTCCTGAGAAAAGTAACCCAACACATTCTAGAATAGTCATCAATGATTAGCATAAAATACCTATCTCCTTGTATACTTCTAGTTCTTGCTAGACCACATAAATCAGTATGAATTAAATCAAGAACATTGTTAGACTTCTCTGGAATACTCTTGAAAGTTTCCCTAACTTACTTTCCAAATTGTCATTCCTTATATACCAGATTGTGAGGTTTAACAATCTTAGGTAAACCTCTTACTGCCTTAGTTGTACTGATTTTCACAGTGCAATCAAAATTTACATGACAAAGTCTCTGATGCCATAACCAACTTTCATCAATATGTGCAATCAAACATGCTTTCTCATTGTTGTTCAAATGAAAGATATTACCTCTAGTCTGATTACCGGTTGCAATTTCCAAACCAGTTCTATTTAAGATTTTGTATTTACCATTCTTGAATTGTAACTGAAATCCTTTTTCAACTAATTGACCAACACTCAAAAGATTATACTTCAAACCTTCATCTTAGTAAACATTATCAGTATTGTGCTTACCATCAAAAGATATAGTGCCTTTTCCTTTGATCAAACAAGCTTTATCATCTCCAAATCTTACTAGACCTCCATTGTATTCTTGAAAGGTTAAGAGTTTAGTCTTATCACCAGTCATGTGATGTGAACATCCTGAATCAATAATCCATTCATCCTTATCTTCAACTTTAGCTGCTAGGGCCTACTCTACCAGTTGAATAGTAGGTGCCAGTTGATCTTCTATTATAGCAACAAAACCCCATCCATTGTCTGCTGGATCCTCATCAGAATCATCAGTAACTCCTTCATCAACATAATAACAAGATTTGTCTCTATTTTTCTTAAACTTGTATTTTTGATAATCAGGGTTAGACTTATATGTTTTCTTAGCTTCTTCTCTTAATCTTGCATGTCTATTAGGACATCTAGAAGCCATATGACCAATCTTATTACAGTTAAAACATTTAAAGTGTTCTTTACCTTCATACTTACTTCCAATTGGACCTTTAGGCATTTTTGTTGCAAATAGTGCTTCAAGCTCTTCAAGTTCTTCATTTTCTCTCCCACTTTCTTCAAGTTCTCTTGCATAAAAGGCTTTCCAATCAGATTTCTCAAATGATGATGATGATGCCTTGAAAGCTAGATCTATCTTAATAGTAGCAACATGACCAAATTCCTCAAGTTTAAAAGCTAAAAGTATTCCAGCCAAGGTGTCTCTAGATACTGATGCATTAGGCATTGTTCTCAATTCATTTATAGCAGTAACTTTCATGTTATATGCCAGTGGCAAAGCTCTTAAAACTTTAGAAACAATCTCATCTTCACTTAAGGTTCCTCCACAACATTGTATACCCAAAACAACTTCATTTACTCTTTCCATAAAAGCAGAAATTCTTTCATCTTCTTCCATTTTCAGATTTTCATACCTGACCCGGAAGCATTCAAGTTTTGCAATTTTGACTATGGAATCTCCTTCATTCAATGTTTCTAGTTTGTCCCAAATAGCTTTAGCAGTAGATCTGTCTGACAATCCCATGACTTGCTGATCTGATAATGCGCTCAAAAGTGCTTCTCTTGCTTTGCAATCATTTTCCTCATCTTTAGCCAAGTTAGGTGTATTAGGTTGACCTTGAGTAGGAGTATTATAGCCATTATTTGTAACATACCTTATGTCCTTTCCAATGCAATTCAAATGTGTCTCCATCTTTATCTTCCATATCCCATAGTTAGTTCCATCAAGTTTCAGAGTGTTCTTCCTAAAATAGTTAGAAGACATTGGATCTCCTCAAGCTGTTAAACTTCTACAAAAAAGACAACTTAGCTCTGATACCAATTGTTAGGTCCCAGAGGCAACTGAGAGGGGGGGGGGGGGTGAATCAGTTGTCCAATAATTTCAACCAAAATTAACTTAACCAAGATTTAATGCTTAATATCGGTAAACCAAACTTTATGCTAGTAGACAATTTTATCAGTTAATTGCAGTACCGGTAAAGATTAATGCATGAAACAGAAAGACATTAACATCCACAACACATAACACAAATATTTGTACGTGGAAACCATGTAAGGGGAAAAACCATGGTGGGAAGCCTTACCCACAATCAAATGATACTACTATAGATAGTATGTGTGTACAATATGGATTTTGCACATGCAGAAAGGCCAACTACCTAGAGCTCACTGCTCAATCACAAAATGAGAGTCACACTGACTACAATTGGATGGTTAAATCCAATGATAATGTACTGCTTAAAATAACATCTTCATATGCTAGATTCAGTACCAGTTTAGTTCTGATTGCCTTCACAAAAACCTTCCTTCAACCTTCAAATGATGTCTCCATGTATTGCTTATTTTCACATATACCCTATTACAATCCTTTTTCCAAATGCATATGAATCTCACAAATGAGATCTTACATTTATACCATAACCTAAGACCAATTGAATAGGTCAGCTCACTAAAAGATATTACAATAAAATCAATTACAAATTAATTGAGTTCTGATGCATGATGTCGACTCAATGCATTTACAATAATAATAAATCATCTCCATAACGTGCCATGATGATCTGGAATAGATATGCCTGCCAGTGCATATCCTGGACCTATTTGCCGGTAACAACAAATATGCAAACCCAAATAAACCAATAACCAAATCACCAAAACCAAGTGATCAAATAATGTCTTTGACATAATCAAGTAGTCTCCAAGTCATTCCAAGTGCCGGTGAATAATATAATCTGCCAGTGAACCAAATATCGGTGATTGTGCATCAGTCTCTGACTTGCCGGTGAACATAACTAAAGATCTCCAAGTGCTGATAAGTGTTGACAAGTGATGACAAGTGTTGACATCAATGATAAAACCATATCAATATATCCAAAATACCAACATGAAACTCTATTGATTTTATATTGAAAATTCATTTTTTTGAATCTTAGATCATTTGGCAATGATAGAAGAATGAGTATACTCTAGTTTGGATTTTGTTTCATTTATTTAGATTGAGTTTTATAGCAGATCCATCCATTTTAGTGAATCATAGTCAAAACCCTCATAAGGGTAAACAATGATTAAATGAAATGTTTGATGAAATTGTACTTGATTGATTGGTCTCACCAATGCTTGTAACTTTGTATTATATAGTGTTCTCTCTTATAAACATGGTTGCAGGGTTACAAGGTCTTTGCATGTGTAAACAAAATGCAAAGTGGCTGCCGTATTGTTTCAGACCGTGAACAACAAATTGGGTCGAAGTGTGTAAGGAGAGATTGAATGGTGATGAATAGGTATGCGGGTGTATGGTGAATGTGAGTGCAGGTTGACAAGGTTGGGAGTCAAGAAAAACAATCCCAAGAGTCAAATACATGACTGCCCCAGAACATATAAGACTGTCCTAATTTTGACATTGTCAAGAATCTCTCTTTGTTTAATTGGATTGGGTGAATATGATTGAGAGTGTGTATGTGGGATCAAGTGCATGATTAGAAGAGTGTGAGTGGGTTCCTTGGTTGTGTTGTAAGGTCACCAAAGGTTGGGAAACAACATTTGCTAATTAAATTCCTTTGACTGTCCTAAAGACTATGATTGTGACAGTCATAACAAAACAATGAGTTAGCCACTTCTAGATTTTTAGGAAGTGTGATTGGGATGGTTGGAGAGTGGAGAGGGATTAGGTAAGACCCTTGAGAGTCTAAAGAATCTTGTTTGGAAGCACTAGAGAGTGGGAAGAATGTCAAATTGTTTGACTATTCTAAAATCAGTCATCTATAATAATTGTTGTTGAGTTCCTTAGGGTGGATGGGTGGGTGTAGAAAGGTGTTTTGACATAGAAGAAGAATCTATAAATGGTTGGGTGTGTGTTTGAGGAAGAGTTGTTACATGTTATGAGTCACTAAAAGATAAGGAATGGGATCCTAATTGGACAGTCCTAGTTGAGTAGCCAAGATGGTGTTGATGATTGTCTTAGGGTTGAGGAGCATGGTTAAGAGTTCAAGAAGGTTGGTTATGAGTGGAAGAATGTTTGTGAGTGGTTGGAAAAGGGCTTGAGAAGGCTTGAGTGAGTTAGGTTGAGGAGTCAAAGAAGAAGTTTCACCTATTAAGTTGGTGAGAAAAGAAACTAGCTAGGGATAGCATCAAATAACAAAAGGACTTCAACCAACACAAAGATCACAAATAATATTTAGATAATTATGAACAAAGAGATCATATTAGTATGAAATAATATATGCATAGTCCAAGATACATTAGCTCAGACATAGGATAGTAAGAAAAATCATCAAAGCCTTCATGGTCTCAGTCAAACCCAAAAGGATCAGTCCAAGAGTTGATGCATTAATAGAGACAATGATGAGAGCATGAATTCTAAAGATCATGTGAGAGCTACAACCATCAAAGGCATATAGACAATGAATAGAGAGCATAGAGCATTTCAAGATGTATGGTAGTCATAAGAGTCCCATCTACAATAGAGCAACAATCTTGAATCACATTTTCAATGATTGAGGGAAATATCTAATCTTAGAGCATATTTGAAGCCAAGAGTATCCAGTAGCAGTTCATTAGAGACACACCTTGAAAAGAATCCATATTTTTCAAGTGAATTTTAAAAAATAGTTCTTATTACTTACTTCCCTAAATTATGTGGTGATTTTCATCCTAAAATTCCACTCACCAACCAAATTATCTAACTTTGTTCCTATGAAAATTCGTAAAATTTGTTCTCCAACTCCATTTCCAAAGCATGTACCCCATTACTCAACCCAATTATGCAGCCATATATCCTAACATCCATTGTATAATTCAAATGGGATCTTTGATGTCCCTATCCATAATATTGATGTAACTCTCAAAGAAAGGGAAGATATGAAGCACATAGCCAATATGTTGTTCAATGGACATAGGAGTGGGTCAACAAACCTTGCCGAATGCACTCCATTCCCAAGTACAAGGGTAGTGATTGTGGCGATAGGAAAGAACTTCAAAAGGTAGAATACCTTCTTCTTTTGTTAAGCCAAATACTTTTACCCATTCAATAGGTCACACAAGGGAATTTATGGATTGGGTTCTTATAAATATTCATAAATAGAGGAAAGAAGGGGAAGGAGCTCAAAAGATCCATTCATTTAGCAAGAAGAATCTTAGAAAGGAGAAACTTGTTACTATTAGTACTATAACTCCTTTAATCCATCAAAGGACAAGGTCCTCTAAGGCCAAAGAAGAACTAAGGAAGCACCTGAACACATTCCAATGGCCCATAAGAGATTAAGAAAAGGTTCCAAACAAATGATTATTGAATCTTCTAAAGAAGACAAGAAGACCAACCACTCCAAAGGAAGAAAATAATAAGATTAGAGGCCACTTGTTATCAGGAGCAAGATATTACTTCTTCCTCCACTTTGACAAATAGGCCTCTCCTCCTAAACCATCATCCATAGTAGGATGCATTACAATCTCAATATTTCCAAATGACATACCAAAAAAAGGATACCACTAAGAAAAAAATCCTAGACCATTGATATAACAAATAATGAGGAATGAGTTCTTGAAAAGACTAATGTTTGAAAAGTTAATGTTAAGGAAGAAATAACCAAACAAAGGGAACCTAGGGTAGAAGAAGATCTCACATAAGATGATGTACAAGAAGAATAGATAAGGGTGTCGATACTTGATGGAAGGATGAATGGTATATGAAGATTATACTCAGCATTAGGATGAAGGATTAATAATTGGTGAATGTTGGCCAATACATTTTCTATTTGATTCTATTTGATGCAATTTGTATCAAAGTTTCAAACTGATTACATGTTGAATTAATCTTGATAAACAACAAGCTGATACGTAAATAAAAAACTAAAACAAAAATCATAGATCTTAATCAAGGACCTTACCTATGATGGTCTCCACTAAGTAACTTGTTGTGTTGTTGTTCGTGTTGGCTCTGTTTGCCCCTACAATTAAGATTCAATACATATTATTCAATAAGATTAACAATGGAGCATAATAAAATATTGAAAAGTGTGTTACCTTATTGAGGTTCTTTTTGTTTAAAGAATAGTTTAATATTCTCCACTTAATAGGGTCAACCACCTAAAGGTGGAAGCTCATTTGGCCCCTCCCCCCCTAACATCACTCTAAATTCCCCGTTAACATATAACATTCATTCATTCTTTCATCCATTAATAAAATATAACATTCATTCATTATCACATAACATTCATTAACATTCTCAAGTGGAAGGCACCAATTTGCCTTGGGGTTTTTTCTCCTTTTCTTTTAATAATGAAGAAGATATGAATAAAGCGCTTTGTGAAGGGCCGTGGATGTTTGGAAAGTCAATCTTGGATTTACAGAAATGGGCTCCTAACCTTCCTTTGGATGATTCCTTTTTTGTGTTGGTGCTTGTGTGGACGCGTCTTCTTGGCCTTCCATTGGAGTTCTAGAATGAGGAGGTCATTAAAGGGATTGCGGGATCATTTGGTGAACTTCTATCGATCGACCCGATGACTACAACTAAATCTAGGTTGTTTTTTGCTCGTATTTGTGTTAATGTTAATCAACTGATGGATATGCCTCAATCTATTGAGAATTTATCCAAATTGGGGAAATGGACCCAAGTGATTGAATATGAATCTCCCCCATTTGCATGTTTTCATTGTAAAAAGTTGGGTCATTGGGTGAAATCTTGTCCATCTAAGAAGGGTAAGAATGGTAAAAATGATAGCAACTCGAAGCAAATTTGGCAAACGAAAGGGAAGAATGATGATCCACCCTTAGAGGTTGTTGAGAAGGAAGTGACCGAGATGGAAAATGAGGAAAATAAGGGTTTGAATAATAACAATGAAAAATCAGTTTGTGCTTGTTTTAACAGTCAAAAAGAAAGTAACAAGGAGGAAGAGTTTGGGAACAAAGAAAAGGTTCAAAATATGAACCAGAGGATTTCAAGGTTGGTCCTATCATCCAAGGTAAAGTTGATGAGTTTTCCTATGATAATGATTCAACTTCATCTAATAATAAAGAAAATGAGGAAGACTTTAATGAAGCACAGGACTGTAATATTTTGAATACTGTGCCTTTGTTGTTATTAATCAATGGAAGTCCTAAGCAGACTAGAAATATGATCCTAAACTCCCAATGCAAAACTCCTCCTAAAAGTATGGAAACGATGGCTCTTGAGGGAAATCTTAGGATTTTCGGTATTAAAGAAGGCAAGTCAAATAATGGAGGACCCAATGGAGGTATTTCAACCAGAAGCAAGAATAAGAAGGTGGCAGATGTTGGAAGTCACAACAAAAAATAGGGGAGACCCTCTCTAAAGAATCAGAGGGAACAATAAAGTTGGAAGAACCGCGCTGATGGAACACGAAGTTCCATTGAGTCATCCTTATCCCCGGTTAAAGTATGAAGATAATTTCATGGAATATTAGAGGGTTGAGTGCCCTCCATAAGCAGGATGTGTTGCGTAATTTTGTAAGAGATCATAAACCAGATGTAGTTCTTATTCAGGAAACTAAGATGTGTAAGGATAAAGCGGAAAGGATTAGAATTTTCAAAAGTAATGGGGTAATTGGAACAAGTTCAGAGGGTGCCTCTGGAGGTACAGCTATCTTTTGAAATCAAAATACTATTAAAGGTAAGGAAATTTCTTTAGGGGTTAATAGGACCTCAGTTTTTCTTGAGCACATTAAGGATAACTTTTTCTGGGTTATCACTAATATCTATGCACCTAATTCTAAAGCTGGAAGAACTAAATTTTAGCGGAGCCTGGCTGAAGATAGACTAAGTTTTTTTGATAAAAGTTGGATGATTATGGGAGATTTCAATACCCCTTTAAAAGAGGATGAAAAGATGGGAGGCCTTCCTTTGCAGATGGAGGGAAGACAAGATCTTATGGAATTTATTAATGATCAATATTTGATGGATGTGGATCTCCAAGGGATTAATTGCACTTGGACCAATAGAAGAACTGGGTTTGATCTTATTCAAGTTAGGTTGGATAGATCCCTGATTTCTCCCGATTGGATTTCTAAGTATAATTGTTCTTTGGTGTCTATCATTAAGATTGGTTCTGATCATTATCCTATTTCTTTCACTGCCAATTCAACTTCTACAAAGAAAAATTTTCCTTTTAGATTTGAAAAAGCTTGGTTGTCCCACCCATCATTGGAAATCTGTGTTGCTGAATGGTGAAATTTGGAGGTTGAGGGTACTGCCTTATTCAGAGTGGCCAAAAAGCTTAATATTATCAAAGCCAAAGTTAAAATCTAGAACAAAGAGACTTTTGGAGATATCTTTAAAATGAAAGCTCATATTAAGATAAATATTAAAGAAGTTCAAGATAAAATTCAAGTGGAAGGGCTTTCTGAGGATTTGAGGAATGTTGAAAATGGGTTGTTGTCCAAATACCATGAAATTATCTCTAATGAAGAAACTTTTTGGAGACAAAGATCAAGAGCATTGTATTTGAAGGAAGGTGATAAATATACCTGAGTTATCACATGACTGCTCTTAAGCATAGGGCGGCCAATAGGATTTCTAGTTTATCTTGCAATAGGGGGATTTTGTCGGATGAAAATGAAATAAGAAAGGAAGCTATGGATTTCTTTAGTAATCTTTTGGGAGGTGTGGACATTCTGGATATCAAAAATCAAGACCTTCTAGCTCAAGCTATCCCTCCCATTTCAAATGAGGATGACAACAAAAATCTTTCTAGGATCCCTTTGAATCAGGAAACCAAAAAGGCTGTGTTTTCCTTTCTCGGAGACAAGTCCGCCGGTTCGGATGGATTCCCTATGTTCTTCTTCTAATTTTTTTGGCATATTTTGAAGATTGATATTTGTAATGGAGTTAAATAATTCTTTGGTTCAAGGCAGCTTCTAAAAGAACTCAATGCTACCTTTATCATTCTTATTCCTAAGATCTCTAGAGATGACTCTCTTAATAATTTCAGACCTATCAGTCTTTGTAATTCTATTTACAAGATAACATCTAAGGTTCTTACTTCTAGAATGCTGGATATTCTCCCCCACATTATTTTGGCTCAGCAGAATGGTTTTGTCCCTGGCAGATAGATTCTGGATTCTATCATATCTGTTCATGAGAATATTCATTCTTTAACTGCTACTAAAAACAAGGATTTTTTCTTAAGTTGGATATGTCCAAGGCCTATGACAGAGTGAATTGGCAATTCCTTTTCAAAATTATGAAAGCTTTTGGGTTTGGGGAATAGGTGATTCAACTTTGTTCACAGTTGACTGGCACTTCAACTTCTAATGTTATTATTAATGGATCCCCTTCTAGTTTCTTCAAAAGTTCTAGAGGCCTAAGATAGGGGGATCTATCTCTCCTATTTTGTTTACTATTTTGGCTGAAAGTTTGGGTAGATTTATTATGAGAAGTGTGAAAGAAGGGAAACTCAAAGGCCTTAAACCTTCCTCATCCAACTAAACCTGTACTCATGAACAATTTGTTGATGATTCTATCACTATGGGAGAAGCTACCATAAGAGGAGTGAGAAACATGAAGAGTGTTATGGATTCCTATGAAGCTGCTTCTGGTCAAAAAATAAATTGAGATAAGAGTTCTTTGTTCTTCATCAACACCCCTATGGATAAACAAAGAAGGATCAAAAGAATCCTTGGATGTAAAATTTTTGAGTTCCCTTCTACTTATTTGGGTCTCCCTTTGTGGTTAAAACCTTCGAAGAATTTATGGATGAAGCTGGTTGATAGATTCAATTCAAAACTAGCTGGATGGAAAGGAGCCCTCCTTAGCCAAGCGGGTAAGGTGACGTTGCTTAAAGATACCCTTAAAAATTTGTCTATCTATGCCCTTAGTCTGTTCAAAATCCATAAGAAGTTTGCTGAGGCCATTTAACGAATTCAAAAAAAATTCTTATGGTCAGGAGTGGAAGATAAAAATAGAATCCCCCTTATTGCTTGGAATAAAATTTGTACTCCTAAGGATTTTGGGGGTTCGGGATTAAGGAACATTATAACTATGAATAATGCCTTGTTAGCTAAAAAAATTTGGAGAATGAAAGGGGAGGAAAGGGAATATAATTCAATTTGGAAAAAGAAATACCTTCACATGCAACCATCTGAGGAAGAATTTATGGAAAATTCTTTTCTTGTGGAAGGTTCTATAATTTGGAATGTAGTTCAAACGACTAAAGCTTGGGCTGTAGCTGGAAGAAAGTGGAAATTGGGGAATGGGAGAATTATTAGATTTTAGGAGGACAAATGGCTAACGGATAAACTGCTAGAGGAAATCCCCATTCTTAAGGAATGGAAAGACTGGTTCAAAAGAAAGTATGGAGACCTTGTTAGAGACTACTGGAAAAATGGGAAGTGGATTGAGTTCAGCCAGCTTTGTCTGGGATTAATTTTTTTGGAGATCTTGCTTTCTTCCAAAATCTTTATGGAGCATTCTGAGGATTGTCTGATTTGGAGGGAAACTTCTGATGGGAAATATTCTGTGTCTTCAGCGGTGTCTATCCATTACAAAGTTTTGGAAGAGATCCCTTTGTGGGCTAAAGTGTGGATAAAGAAGTTGATGCCCAAAATTAATATCTTCTTTTGGATTTTTATCCAAAATAAGGTGCTAACTCTTGATAATCTCCATAAGCGTGGATTTTTTTTTCCTAATAGGTGTTATCTTTACTGCAGGGAGGAGGAGTCTGCTTGCCATATCCTCTACCAGTGCAATTTCAGTCAGGAAATTTGGAATATTAGTTTTAGCAGGTGGAAGTTGAGTTGGGTTTTCCTGAACTCTCGGGAAGAGTTTTGGTAGCAATGGTATTGCCCTAGTTCCAATTCTAAGAATGTTGAGCTTTGGAAACTAACTTTCCCTATTGTCATATGGAACATCTAGAAGGAGTGTAACAACATGATTTTTAGGGAAAAAAGTGCGAACCCTGAAGTGGTGGTGGATAAAATCTATAGAGGGATCTATGAATGTTTATATGGAATTGATAATGGTGTAGCTGCTAAAGAAGACTTTAATGAAAGTTGGAACCTCTCCAATAATAGAAATAGTAAGGATAAGGGTAGGGATGGTCTTTTCTGGTGCTTTCCTTCCTAGGTATGGATCAAGGCCAACTTTTATGGGGATTCTAAGGGAAATCCTGGGAAAGCTGGTTATGGGGGCATTGTCAGGAATTTTGATGGAAGTTGCCTTGTGGCTATTATTGGCCCTTTGGGTAACCAAACTAGTCATTATGCTGAAGCCTCGGCAACACTGGATACTTTGATTATAGCTAAAAATCTCAATCATGATAATCTATGGTTGGAGGGAGACTCTCTTAACATTATTAAATGCCTTAAGGGAGAAGTTGAGCCTTTGTGGACTATAGAAAATAATATTTTTAAAGCTAGAGACATTATTTCAAGCTTTAAATCAATTATTATTGAGCATGCTTTCAGGGAAAAAAATGCCATAGCGGACGACCTTGCTAACCTTGGCGATATTTCCGAAGCTCAAACTATATTGAATGGGGAAGTTAATATTGATTTTAATATTAAAGAACTCATTAGAAAGGACATATTTATGGGGAAAGAAGGATCACATGTTAATCATGGAAGTATTAATGATTAATCATCAAATTTTTAGAAAGATAATGATAGCACGTCAGAAGGGTAGAGTCCTAAACAAGAATATTAAATTTTCGCATGCTTTGTGGGTGTGCATTTTCAAAAAGCTGAGTGTCATTTGGAAGAAAGCTCTGAAGTTGCAGAAGCAGAGAAATTGTAAAACAAATTCTAAAATGGGGGGGGGGGATCTAAGAAGAGAGGAACCTGATAATATTTTCAGATGGGAAGAGATGCCTAAGGTATGGACAAAGCTGGAGAAGGGATTCATGATGCATTTCATGAAAAAATTGGTAGACTATGGTAAAAGCAGAGTTAACCTAGCGGTTACCAAAGTTACTAAAAATTGGAAAAATGGCTCTTGTGGTTTACAGAGAAAAAATAACAATCTCCATTGGTGAATTAGCCGTGATCGCTCAAAGTTTGTGAAAAATCCTGGCGAATTGTAATGTTTTTAAAACCAGAAAAATGTTTGCATTGGTGATTTCAAGCTATTTTCAAACCATTAAAAAAAAATATTGGCGATTTCAACCTATTTTCAAACCATAAAAACAAAATATTGGCGATTTCAAGCTATTTTCAAACCATACAAAAATAATATTGGCGATTTCAAGATATTAAGTCAATAAAACACATGGCAAAACTTTTACAAAACCCGACAAACAAGTCCATGTGTCAATCCCTATCTTTAATCACACACTTGCAACCGGTTATAACAATTTGGAAGGTAACTGGCGAGTTACCAAATCCTCTTAATCGCAAGCTTGCAACCTCTTTTACAAATCCTCAAAGAATCATGTGAGTGAGCGATAGCTGTTGATCTTCATCAATCCCTTCAGTCGCAACCTCACAACAACATTTGTAATATTCTTTCTTTACCCGCGAGCTGGCGACCACTACAAATCTAAAAAAACAAATTATTTCATCACAAGATTGCAACTCAAAACTTAACTTGACTTAAACCCTTGCGATCCCATGACAACAAGACACTTAACCGCCATCAAATGCTCACGACACTTTTTGACTTAAGACTTACAAACTTGCGAGCATGCGATGACCACAAAATCAGACCAAAACTTACCTATCGCCAGATCGCAACATAAAATGCTAAACAACTTCAAAACCTGTGAGCAAGCGATGAAACCAACTAAGCTGCGATACCGACCACATCGCATGATCGCAAATTGAAATGAATTAACCACAAACACCTCGTGACCTTATGATAACATAAAATCACACCCAGTCGCAACCTCACAAGATAAAATGGTCAAGTGCAAAACATCTTGTGGGGTAGCGAAAACTAAAATCTCCCAGTACTCGCAAGCTCATGACTTAAACTGACTTGATGATAAAGGACCTATGAGCTAGATAACCATAAAATCTCAAAACTATTTATCTCTTGACCACAGTGACCCAGTGAGTACCAACAAAAACCGATGTTTTATGTTAATTAGTATTATCTTCATAAACAGGTGCGGGTAGTGGCACATAAACCATTAATGACTTACTCACTAACTCTCATGGCTATAATGCATGACATCAAACCAATTCGAGACCTCGTGACCAAAGTAATTTCATTAACAATCTCCAGCTCGCTAACATAAAATACTAACCCCCAAAAAACTAGAGACCACATGATTTAAACCCAAACCAACACTCGCTAACTCGCCACTTAAATTGTTAAAAATGAAACTTATCTGCGAGTTAGAGATGAAACATTAAACATTTCTCATTGTCTAACCAACCATTTGACCACACTTGACATTGAAATGGACAAATAAAGAGAGGACAACTCATATTTTCAACGCACAACAACTTCGGTTTACTAGCCAACTAAGACAAAAAAGAAACACAAAACCCTAATCGCCATGAACATCATGTTAAGCATTTAATGTAGAACAGTAGAAAGGTTCTAACATTTATGCAATATGAATAATTTTATGGATCTTGTGACACAAATTGTTGCATTTCATGTTCAACATAATGTGGAACCAATTTACTAATAATTCAATTGTTTACTAATAATTTAGAAAATAAATTCTAATTGTTTACTAATAATTCAAATTCACAATTAAAAATATGAAATAAGTATCCATTCCGATTGACAAATTCAAGGAATACACTATCAAAAATCATCAATGACAACTATAGTATTGCAAATTGTAATATAACTCAAGAACTGTAGTATAAATACCTATAAATTGACTGCTAATTCACTTTAGTGACTCAGTCTGAGGCTTCTATATACCAAATGGACTCAAGATCCAGAAACTGACTAGTACTAATAGGTTCATCTTCAGTCTCAGTCAGGTATTCAAGATTGCAGGATTGTAACTCTGGCCCTCCGCCCTACAATGAACTTCAACATTCCAACTTAAATTGCGGAATGAAAATCGAGAGCTCCCAAATTTACTAATCAAACACGAACAAATTGTAAGAAAGAGTGTATTTATATCAATCCATGATTGCATTTTTGGTGAATTACACGGGTGTTTCAAAACGCATCTTGATTTAAGCGGGGCGAAATGGGTCCTCGAATGCTTATAATGTTTTAATTGATAGTGACGAATTTATTATTTGGCTGACGTGTGCAATGAACATTTAATTTACCGTTGGTGAATTAGGTCCTGGGTACGTGGTTGTTTTACTATTTCTAGTGAATAACGGAGGTGATCTAATACCCATGTCCGAGTGATTCCAGGCGAATATTATGGCCATGCATATCGAACGGTGTGTGGTCAATGGAAAAGCCAAAATATAGTGTACCGTTAATCCCAAAATTATAGGTGATTTGACCAGTATGTTGCCCTAGACTATTCGCCATTTCCTCATAAAAAATGCAGAATTCGCCAATTGGCGAAGATTCGCCACTAAAAAACTCTTTGCTCATTTCGACGGTCATAGGTATGCCCCATTCTGATCTTAATTTATTTAGGGACCTAAAAGTGTCTAATAATGCAGTGAAGCTTTTTCCATGTAAAGAGAAGGAGAGAGAAAAATTAGGAAAAGCTTCAGGGGGTATTATGATGCTTCTAATATCAAAAAAATTTGGGGTTGTGTGCTTAATGCAATTATGGAATATATTACTGTGGAGGGTTGTTTCATGAGGGTTCACACCTACCATTTTGTGCTTCTAAATCACTTTAGACATGAGAAGAGGATTTTTGTGCCCTATTACCTTTTCAGGTCTCTGTCGTGGTCTTTGAACAAGTATAGCAAGAACCCATCTTCTCCTGCGCTTCATTATGACCTTATCTTGCTCATTTATGAGCATTGCAAGATTTTGGCTATTCAGAAAAATAAAATGTTGTCGGTGTCGCCGAGGAAAGGAAAGAGGAAAATCAAGGAATGTGGGCCCAGTAAGGATGAGTTGATATAGAGTAAAAAGGTTAAAAAAGCCACTGTGGAGAAAATTCAAGAGGACATGGGTAAACAAAAGGACACAAAGGTTGATTTTAAGGACATGGAAAAAGATGGAAGTGAGATGGAGACTGATGAGTTTGACAGAGAGGAGAGATGGAAAGAAGAGGAAGTCAGGGAAGAGGAAGGAGGAGCAGAGGATGTTTCTGATTAGAATAGCCCTACCCACAGTGTGAGTATTGGTAATGTTAACAACCAACCTATGGAGGAGTAGGACAATCAGATTAATAACAAGGAAAGGGAAATGGAAACTGAGAAGGAGAAGGATAAGGAGGAAATGAGAAGGGAACATGATAAAGCTGGAGATGGGATTATTTTGGATAAACTCAAAAACCAGTCTGAGGCTTGAATGGGTTTTGATAGGTGGGTATATGAAAGAATCAAGAAAATAGAAAAAATTGATAAGCAATAGGAAGAGAAGGGAAAGAAAGATGAAAGTAACCAGGAGTAGTGGAAAAAGGTTATGGAGGAAAAAGTGGAGAAGCCAGAAGCTCAGATTAGTAAGCTAGAGGAAGGAAAGACAACCATGAAGAACTTTTTGGTTATGATTCCAGATATCCTTACCTCTATGACCAAGAATATGGAGGAAATTGCCAATTTCCTTGATGGCTCTAGCACTTTCAAACCTGTTGTGGACCTCAAATGTTGATGAGGATGCTATTGAGGTAGGGAACATGGAAAGTGCTTCTGGTGGCACGACAAAAAGGACTAGGGCGAGTATGAAAAAAGCTTCTTTGGCCTCTTCCAAGGAAATCCCAATGCTTAGGGATAATATTAAAGATTTGCAAGGGATTAGCAGAAATTTGGCTAATGCCCTTAAAAACATTAAGTAATTTGTCTTTTGTCTTTTTTCTATTTTGGCTGGATGTTGCTGGTTTTGTTGGGCTTTTATGCTGGTTTTTGCCCAGAATTGTGCTGGTTTTTTTGTAGAATGTCTTTTCTTGTTTCTTAATGCTCTTATATTTTAAGGATCTATTGTAAAGGTTTTAGAGATCCCTTCAAAACCTTTTTTTCCTGTAATAAAAAACATTCATTAACATTCATTAACACATAACATTCATTAACACAAAAAATTCATTCATTAACACATAATATGATTACAATCATTTTTTTTTTGAAGATAAGTAAGACTAAGTGGAGCATCATTTTCTTCATCATTTTCCCCCTCTTCAGTTGTTGTACCCTCTTCTCATGATCTTAATGTATGCTTAGTCCTGTACTCACAACGTGGATGCCTATGCAAAGGGGGTACACTGCAATAACAAAGAAACAGGTTAAATTGATAAATTTTTTTTATTATTGTTACAACTCTTTCATTAATTAAAAGAACATTACATCAGTTCTCTTTACCTAATGGGGCCATATCATCTTCTTGATCATGTCATCTAGTCTCATCCTCAACATGCTAAACACTCTTTAAATCCTCTGGAGTTGAAACATGAAAGGTTACATTAATCAATACACCAATTGCAATCAAATCTATTTAAAAAATAATAGTGGTCCTCTTTACCTGATGGGGCCCATCACGTTCCTAATGTTGTCTAGCTTGATTATGCTCAACTTGTTCATCACGCTCTACATGCTCTAAAGTAAAATAAAAAAAAGGTTACATTAATTACTACACCAATTGCAATTAAAGATGTTTAATTGTATTAATAATTACATTAAAAAATTGTATAGAACATGAATACCTCCAGTATCGAGATGCACACCACGACCTTCATCATGTGTAGGTTGTGATCCACCCTCTGCAAACTGCATTCCAATGTCATGTGCATTGTTATCATTGCTTTCTTATTTAAAAAAAATATAGTCATTTTATGGTGAAAATTAATATCAAATAGATTATTGCTCAAGTATTCAATTTTAAATAATCTTCATTTAGGTTATTTACTTGCGTGACAGATGCACTGGAAGCTTGTGTTTGCCCATTGAAGACTCTTAGGCATTCAACAACGACTCCATAGCCTTGCTGGAAGGCAATATTCATGTCATCTTTTGTGGGCACTCTATTGAATTCAAAGCCCTGCATTTTTGCATAATATAACAAATTTTTCTTCTATTGTGTGATTAAAAAAAAGTTATTTGAAATTTATTATTTCAATGTGATATTTTATTTATTGATACTTACAATTCATGTGGTAAATTTCATGTAACCACCAAAGCCAAGTTTGTGTTGCTCGTGTTTTTCTAGTCTTGCCTTTGTTGCCTTTATGTGTCAGGTAGCCTATGAAAAGTTTGAAATATTTTAGATTATGTAAAAATAAAGAGTAATCACTACATAATTACATTGTTGATAGTATCACATACCTTCCTTCGCCCGATGGTGTATGTCCTTTTCTCTTTTCAGCTTTCTCCTTTCCATCTGAAACCAGGTCCTTCCACTCCCTCTCTGGAATCATGGGGGGATGCTCATACTTTCTATTCTTCTCTAAATGTGTCCTATAGTGGTCCCTCACATACTTTAGATATGTGCCAGCTTTTTGAAGGACCTTGGTTTTGTTGAATGTGTCATTTCCAAACAACACAACTAAATGGTTTATGAGTTTATCTTTTAATTGTTGATTTTGGTCATTCCACCGTGTACGTATGGTGGGCCCGAAGATATCCATTGTAATATCATTTAGATTTTTATAAAAAACATCATTGTCTGCAAAAAAAATCATGCGATCATTAGTCCAAAAAGAGTGATCAATAAGTAAATTACAATTGGACTATATATAATAATAATTTTAAAGTACTTGGAACCTTCTCTATCTTTATGGGAATGAAATCATTGGTCACCAGAAATGTGACTGCCAATGTTCCTGTATTAGTGATATGGGAAGATCCAGGAAATCCTGCTAAAATATTACCACTACTGGCCTCTGCATCCCCATGTACATGTCCTGCTGCACCCTCTGCCTTGTGCTCGGTGTAGCTAGAGGTCGGTGCACTACTTGATGTTTGAATGATGCATGCTGTCGACATTGAAACTGACAATATAGGCATGGATGATGGGGTTGTATGAGGTGGTGTATGCACATGAACATGGGCAACACCTGAAGTACCTTAAATAAAACATTATATATACAATACATTAAATATATGAGCAATAACACATTAATGGAAGGACATGAACATGTAAAAAATATGAGGTGGTGTATGCATAGGAACATGGCCAACACATGAACTACCTGGAGTACCCTGATCATGGCCAATAGCATCATGAGGACACAAAATATCTTGTAAAAATAACACGTACGTATTTTAGTTCATGACATAAAAGAGTATAAAATATAAACCATGAATGAACTTATGTTATAATTAAAGATCTCATGACATCTTACTTGCAAGTTTTGTAATCTCTCAGTCAATTTTTTCACACTCTCTTTTATCTCATTAGTTTGAGGAACTATGAATAAAAATTTAAGGATTTCCTTATTAACTTTTTTTTCATCTTTCTTATCATTTCAGCAGGGTTTGTGGAATATGCGATGTCATCATTGTATAATAGTGATTCCACCTCTGTACTGATGCTGTCAGCTATTGCAGGTGTCTTTCCCCGAACATCCAACTGTGACAAGAATATTAGTAACATTATCAAAATTAATCCAAAACCTTAAAGAAAAGAACACAATAATATAACATTTTGCTTGTATCTAATTTGTACAATTAGAATGAGGTTTACCTGCTAGGTAGAGGTGCCTGAAGATTCATTCTGATATGTGCTATGGGTCAGAGCCTCGCCCCTACGATCAATGTTGTGCTATGACAAAAAATAAATATAAAAAAACATTAGCAAAATGAAACTAATAGATTTACGAAAAAACTTAATAATAAAATGGTATATTGGAGTCATTAATTGGAGGTTGATTTAAATGGTATATAGTACGTACTACCCCCATGATAGTAACTTTGTTTATATATATGTGATTCAAATTGTAATTGATTGGCAACTGTTCCCCTGCACTTATTGATTTTATCACACATATGAATACACGGTTTCCCTCGTGTGCCTTGAATATGCAATTGGGTTGCTTATTAGTTGACCTATGTCATGTATTGTTTATAAACCCTGCAATATTCCCTATTGCTTTTGGCCTTCCATCAATGTACATAGCCACTTTTTTACTTTGATAATTATCTTTTAGTTGTATATAATTTACTGACAGTGCATACCTATGCATACTTCATGTATATCGAATCAATTGCATCCAATATTTGTAAATATAATAGGGTTTGACATACTCCATCAATTCAACAACTTTGTTGTAACATACCTTTATGCCATCCATGGAAAATAGGCCCAAACCATGTAATGATGATAGTGCTATGTGATATATCCTCTCATTAACACAAAAATCAATGTTTATTGGAGGAAGTTCCTTGGGTACCCATTATTTCTGTAGATGTTTGTACCTCAAGGGCATCTCGATGTCTCCTATGCTCTTATCATCATAAGAACATGACCCCCATTCAACAAAAAAAATTCCATGCGTTTATATAATTTTCTTCTAAAATTTTGACCTCTAGTTGATCTCCCTCTTTTAGACCTTCTACATGTCTCGCTTTCCTCCTCTTCTTGATTTTTCCTCGCTCAAGGAAGACACATATAAAAAATACCGATTTGTTGGCACCTACACTCCATCAAATGAGAGAGGTAGTTGGTAGAGGGTCCATTGTTATTGTGAGATGAAATAAATTATAGGATTCCATGGAGAGAGACTACAAGAAGTTGTAATAGATGGTTCACCATATCTTGTTGATTTTTTGCAAATGTTGCAAATAGATTTGAGGGCGTGTTGTCAAAGGTCCATTGCATGGATTGATAAGAATGGCTCATTATTTTACCCCAAATTCATCATTGAGGGTAATTTTGATGAAGAAGTCACCCCTAAAGTTGAGGTTGAGATTGAAATTTTGGAGTAAGTTTGTTTTATTGGTAATTTTGGAGTTTCAAAAACTAAAAAAAATAGTCTTCTTGCTAAGAAAGATGGAATATGGTGAGTGTACATTAATTATCAAGATTTGAACATAGTCATTATAAAGAACATGTATCCAGTTCCTCTCATTTATGATCTATGGGACCAAATAAGGTATGAATAGTATCTACTCGGGATACATTATGTATAGTAATGGTGTTCATGTTGATCTTGAAAAGATACAAGCAATAAAAGTAGGCCATCTCCCAAAAATGTCAGTAAATTTAATAGTTTTTTAGCAACAATGATCATGATTATATTTCAAAGCTATTTTTGTTATCCAAAAATGCATCACTCTTTGCTCACTTACGTCACCTTGAAGGTCCTATATTGTCACCATCTTGCTATCACAATGGAAATGATCCCATTTTACCCACATTATGATATTCCATCATTTGCTTCAAATATGTCAATTTTGTCTACCACATTCATATAAATACTCATGTGTGCATCATGCTCCACATGTTTTTTTTGAGGAATGTTTGAGTTTTTTACTTGTGGGGCCAACTTGTCACCAATTTGACGTTCAATGTTGGTTCCTTACTAAGAATATGGTTGCATGTACTATGTAAGGGTAGATATCAATTTTTAAGTCTCCATGCTTCATTAATCTATGCCTTGCTAGCTTTTTTTTTTAAGGCAAAAGTGGCAAGCCACTAATATAATATATTAATAATAAAATTGGTTCAAGGGCTCCTGGAGGATAGAACCAGCAAGAAAATCTCCATTCCTTGCCCAAAAAATACACATTGTAAGTGATTCCAATCCAACCTTAAATCTAAAAATCCCATATGCCTAAATACCATCTATCCTTGTTACATAAAATAGGTAGCCAAAATTGCGCCCCCGAAAAAATAACCCTAGACTATATTTACATCAAATTTGTCATATGCATCCAAAATTGGCCCCAAAAAACAATTACAACCCATTTAAAAAAACATTTTGACCCTTAAAGTTCTTACAAAGTAGGAATTTATGAAACAAAAAAGAGAGCGAATGATCAAAATCTGCAAAAATGAGGTGATGAGCAACATCCATCGGAACTACCATATTCATCCCCGATACTTAAGGTAACAATCCCTTGTCAAAATTAATAGCCCTAGCTATCGAAATACTAAGCAAGAATCTTCATTTAATAAATTTTTACTCATATCCATGATTGAAAGCCAGTATATCAGAGGGATGAGAAGCAAATTATGCTATCGTTTACCAAAACATGATAGCATGATACTTGAATTGCTCATAAAAAAATGTAGTAAAACTTCCAAAAACTGGTATCAACTTCTAGAAGAAATCAATCATTCCTCCATTGGTTGGAATTCATTAGCATCTTCATTAGTCAATACACGATTATCATTGTGGGTTTGACCCAGTGGCTACTCGACAATATCTTCCACAATACCCTGCAAAGTGGATGGAATGGCTGCCAACAGTGTGTCCCATGCAAAAGAAGCAATAGGGAAAGGATTTCCATAAGGCCAGTGACTATCATTTGGGGCATATGCAGAGGACGGAAGCGAAGACCTATCAATTGGTGAACCCGTAACCGACAATGGAGGGGAAATTACATGCTCATGACCCATTATAGCTAACAATGCACACACATTCGAGAAAGCCTTACTCCTTAACTCTGAATCAATGACACAACCTAAATCCCTTACCAATTGCTACAAAGGCCAAACATTACGAAGTTCCAATGAATGCTTCATATTTTCATACATATTAGGACTTTATGAAACAAAAAAGAGAACCAATGATCAAAATTTGCAAAAATGAGGTGATGAGCAACATCCATCCCAACTACCATATTCATCCTCGATACGTAAGGTAACAATCCCTTGTCAAAATTAATAGCCCCAACTATCGAAATACTAAGCAGGAATCATCATTTAATAAATTTTTACTCATTTCCATGATTGAAAGCTAGTATATCAAAGGGATGAGAAGAAAATTATGCTATCATTTACCAAAACATGATAGCATGATACTTGAATTGCCCATAAAAAAATGTAGTAAAACTTCCAAAAACTGTTATCAACTTCCAGAAGAAATCAATCATTCCTCCATTGGTTGGAATTCATCAACATCTTCATTAGTTAGCATGCAATTATCATTGTGGGTTTGACCTAGTGGATACTTGACAACATCTTCCACAATACCCTACGACGTGGATGGAATGGTTGCCAGCAATGTGTCCCATGCAAAAAAAGCAACAGGGGAAGGATTTCCACGATGCCAGCGACTATCATTTGGGGCATATGCAGATGACGGAAGAGAACCCCTATCAAATGGTGAACTCATAACTAATAATGGAGGGGAAATTACATGCTCATGACCCATTATAGCTAACAATGCATGCACATTCGAGAAAGCCTTACTCCTTAACTTTGAATCAATGGCACAACCTAAATTCCTTACCAATTGCTGCAGAGACCGAACATTACGAAGTTCCAACGAATGCTTCATACTGTTGTATAGGGTGACAAAAGACTCTTTGTTCAACAAGAAATGTCTAGGAAATACACTTTGAACATGAGCCTAGCCCCGCCAAAGGTCATATTTCTACACTACTAATAACAATTTATTACCCATCCTAAATTCTTGCTTATTATTTTTCTCTACAATTTGTTCCAAATACTTCCAAGATTGCATTACATCCAGAGCTTTCAAAAGGAAAATGGAGATAAGTTGTGAGGGAAATATTGCTCTTTTTGTATGCAGGTAAAGGATCTCCTTGCCAAGTATTTTCTTCACACTTCTCCTAAAATGTTGACACTGAAAGTTAAAAACTTCACCAAGTTGTTCATCCAAAACATGTTCCTCAAACTACTCCTCCCATTCTTCCACTCTCAAAGGAACCCTGTAGTTTTGAGGCCAATATTCTCTTGTTGGCAACATTATCGAACTCTGTAATCTCGCCGAATTTGAGGAATATTGGCTTTGCATTTTGTTTTCATCATATTCACAACATTCGAAACTGCTAGAAGTTTACAGGTAATTTAATGCAGATCAATACTAAAGTAATTATTAGTAAGGCTTGATGTAGATGGTCGTACCCAAGATGGAAGTATATATTATATATTTCACACATGTAGAAGCTAGATTGATTTCCTTGTAATCTTTTGAATGTCATTTGTATGATGAGATACAATCATTTCTTAGACACCTGACATCTCCATATGCATTTTGATCCCAAAATGATATCACACACATCAAATAGTACTCACGACATATTGGCATAAACTTAAATAATCAAAACAGGTTTGAGGTACCAATGCTTCACTCTTCGTATTTAGATTTTGGTGTTCAATGTATGACGTCTAGGTCTATGCTCTCTTGCTTCGCTTACATTTGAATATGTTTGAACAAATTAATCCATATTTCTTGTGTAGGGCGCAACAAGAAGTAGAAATAAATGTCACATTAATCCATATTACATTTGAATATGTTTGAACAAATTTATATTCCATATTCCTTGTGTAGGGTTTTGCAAATGATAACAAGAATCCGATAATAACAGATAGATAAAATTAAACCCAAAACAAAAGTAACTAGACTATGGAAAAGGGTCAGATACATACATAGGGGGAGAGAACAATGCCAGAAAAATCAACATACACAATCATTCTCCAAGAAATAAATCCATCTACAGAGGAAAAAAAAAAACCCAACCTGGATAACGAATCCTTGGCAAGGAGCTTTTCGTCATTGGAACCTGTTCAAAGAATCCTCTTCCCAAAATCCTTTGCTCCAACGACAGATCTAATATCCTCTTCTTGTGATCGAGCTCCTGCATGCAAGAATGAAGTGTTTTGCTGTGCATATAATATTTATTTATTTTAACATCAAGTATGATTATATTAGTTTTTGCTATGCATATATAATGTTATAATGATTATATAAATTTTTATTTTAACAACAAGTATATATAAACATTTATATATATTGATTTATAAATATAATATTTATATATATGTATCTTTTAATAGAAATACCAAATGTTAATATATATTTAATTGTTAGATTTAGGGATTAATTACTATTATGTAAGATTGAGGTCAGAGTTGGAGTAAGGTTTAGAGTTAGGTTTGGGGAATTGATTACTAGTAGGGTTAGAGGTTATTAATAAGGGTACATATTCAATTAGGGTTATGTATGATTGATGTTCAATTAGAGTTCGGGTCTAGGATAAATTTTGGTGTTAGGTTTGGGGTTGCAATTATTCAACTATGATTAGGGTTAGTGTTACAATCATAATAATGGTTAAGAAAATTAGAATTGAATTAAGGTTTTGATTAGGGTCTTTATTCAATTAGGGTAAATATAGCATGTATTGACTCATTTCACATCAATCATTAATTCATTAATTTAAGATATATTCAAATTTTGTTAGGTACACTTAGGTTCACATTAGTTTTTGATTAAGTAAAAACAGGTTTTAAGGGACCCGAAACACGATTACATTCAAAAGATATTCAAGAAGGAAACAAAACAAGACAACTGCAAAAGACCAACAAAAAAACCAGCAGCAGAGAAAAGGACAGCAAGAGGCCAGCAAGAAATTGACCCCAAGCCTAGCATTACAAGATAATTAAAAACTCTTCATAGTTTCCTCATGCATTGGTCCATTCATCTTAGATGAGTTCATTTTGGATACATTTAGTTAATTATATGCATTAGGGCTCTACTTCAATTATGATTAATGAATTTCAATAGGTTTTAGGTTTAGAGTTTACATTCGATCAGGGTTGGAGTTAGGGTTATATTTATATTAACATTAAAGTTAGGAGTTATTAGTTAAGGTTGAGGTCAAAGTTGGAGTAAGGTTTAGAGTTAGGCTTGGGGATTGATGGTTAAGTAAAAACTCTCTATCTCTCTCTTTCTCTCTCTTCATCCCCTTCCCCCTCCCTTTTCCCCTCTCTCCCTCTCTCCCTTTCTCTTTCCCTCTTTCCCTCTCAAGTCTCTCCCTATGTCTCCCTCTCTTTTCCTCTCTCGCTCCCCTTCCCCTCCCTTTTCTCTCTCCCTTTCTCTCGCCCTCTATCTCTATCTCTCCCTCTCTTTCTTTCTCTCAGGTGTCTCTATCCCATTCTATCCATTCTCTCCCTCCCACTCCCTTTTTTTTAATCTCTCTCTCTCTCTCTCTCTCTCTCTCTTTCACTCTCTTTGTCCCCTTCCCCCCCCCCCCCTCTCTCTCAGTCTCCTTCTCCCTATCATCCTCTATCTCTATCTCCCCCTCTCTTTCCCTCTTTCCCTCTTTCCCTCTCTTCCTCCCCTTCCCCCCTCTCTCTCTTAGGTGTCTCTATCCCATTTTTTCCATTCTCTCCCTCTCCTCCCTTTCTCTTTCTCTGTCACATGTCTCTCTGTTTTCCTATAAATCTCTTTCTCTCTAAAGTATCTCTCTCATTTCCTACAACTCTCTTTCCCTCTCAAGTCTCTCCCTATATCTCCCTCTCTTTGCATTACATATCAGTACAAACTCTCTATATCCATATTATTTGCATTACATATCAGTACAAACTTAAACTTAACTTTGAAAATTTTTACTTGGCTAATAGATGGTTAAGTTACTCTAATTTGGTTAAGGGTTATATAAGGTTGTGGGAATGAATCATTGTGTTATTGCATAACAAACCATTAAAAGGATTCATCCATTAAATTTTTCATAAATGTCTCAGTAGGTGACACAACATGATACAAATATTTGTAATGTAAAAGTATAAATGACATTAAGCATTAGGTCATATGACTATTAGGTATAACATCACCTTGAATAATCACAAAAGGAAGTATTGTCATTTTTAGACACATCATTATCATTCATTGAAGGAGAATAATTACTATGAATTTATTATGTAATGACATTAAAATTAAAAACATAATGAATTAATTATGTAACTATATAAGTCAAATAAAATTCTATCAAGAAATCAATATAAAATATATAATATATATACTAATCTCATACCTCATACATTTAAATCATGTCATTGATCTTCTTCTTCATCCAACTCTTTGTTTGTATCATCTGATCCAGAATTGACATTTTAAGGATTGGTCATCATCATCATCATCATCATCATCATCATCATCATCATCATCATCATCATCATCATCATCATCATCATCATCATCATCATCATCATCATCATATTCATGAACATTAACTCCTACGATCTTGTTCCTCTTCTTCGACATCTTTGTTAGGTACATCATAACTAACTGTTGATCCTGATCATCATCTACATCATCTTCCAGTTCTTCGGTATCTCCTTCTTTCATCACATTATACTTTACCGACCTTCCCCTAGGATCATGTCTAACAACAAATGACCAACCCGGTTTATGTGGAACCTCTGAGTAAAATACCTGCTCACATTGGCTTGGAAGAACATAGGGCTCATTTCTAGCTTGCTCAAACGACCTTGTATTAACCATTGTAAATCCATTATCATGTTCAATAGTAGTTTTGTCAAGATTATTTTCATTCAATCATAGCCTATACCATTGGACGACGAACATAACTAATTTGAAGGACCTAAAGTCACACTCAAGTATATCATCCAAAATCCCATAGTATCGATTTTTTGAGACTTGAGGATGTATGTCGCTTCTAGATGAAACATTAGTCACCTGAAAGAATGCAATTATCCCATAATCAAAAGTTTTCTTCGTGTCATCCAACTTTTTAATGTGAAATTTATCACCATTGCATCACATAGCCTTGTGTTGTTTCACCTGCAATATGTCAAACATATAAAAATTATTGCATCATCAGTTGATAAACATATTTATTCTTGGTCGAATGTATGCAAAAAACAACACACAAACACACACATATACACATCAGTACAATTGAAAAAAAATTAAATAATATGGGTGATTAATATATTTATACGTACCTGTTTATATCTTAAAGCATATGCCAAATCAATTTCCCTTGGTGTAACATTGGAATCTCCATTACGATGAGATTCTTTAATTAATGAAGCCACACCTTCCCATGTTAATGTGTGACTTGATTGTTGATATCGTTCAATCCATATTGTCATCCAATCAAGATTGTTTGTGGCATACAAATGTAGTGCATCCCACTCTTGACCAACTGTATAAAAAAAATAGAAATTTACAATTGATGTATATTGAAGATTAAGAATTAATTAACTACAATATATATAAAAACCAAATTTAAAATGTATTCAGATTAATTTCCATGAACATCTTATAATTACCTCTCACTTTCCTCAATCTACCTTTCCCCATCAGGTACTCCCCTTCGAATTTGTTAATGGAGTTGGGATCCCAAAAGCGATCTACATGGATCTTTGCCATGAATTTAGGAAGATATTCAGTAATGTACACCATATTCTAGTATATCATATATCCCTCCACCATAGAACCCTTAGTATGTGCTCATTTTCAAACCAAAGCCTTACAAAATTTCAAGTGCCTCTCAACCATCCACATTGACCTTGTGTGTACAGGTCCACACAATTCAATCTCCTCAACTTGGTGTATGAGGTAGTGTTCTTGTGCATTGAAAAATGTTGAAGGTACACACTTTTGCATTTCACACATTAGACGAGGAATTTTTCTCTTCCAATAATTTATATATTCTTTATGGATTTGTTTAGATGACAACCATCTACAAGTGATTCAAGACACAAATATATTAATGAGAATTAACACAATAATATATAATATATTACATAACAAGTAAAACAAATGAAAAATATAATATATATACAACAAATTAGAAAATTTCACTACTTACCTCATGTATTTTCCAAGATCATATATAACTCAAGCTTGACTTTGTTGTGGAAGTGGTCTGGGAGAGATAGAGGTAGAGTGTACTGCAACAATTATAAAATGATCTTTTCATTGTTTTTCCAAAACTAGTAAACATAATACAATGAATAGTACATGCAGTATACAAATATGTAGTAAATATACAACATGAATTACCTTAATGAAGGTATGCCAATCATGCGTTCATTCCTGGCCCAAATTCACCTTTCTTTGTTATGATATTGTTTATGTTCGCAACAAATCCTGTGGGAAATCAATTTTTTCGTATGAATTCTTTTATAGCATTACTTTGTTGTTTTGTTAATAACCAAGGAAGAGCGCTTATATTAATTTGGTCTCCATCATTATTTAATTGAATGACATTTTTCATTGCATGATCGGATTCCTGAATGTCACTACAAATTTTGACAATTTTTTCTTGTCATGCCTTCCATCCAATATTTTCCATAACTTCTCTATTGTATTCTTTTTGATATGCATAGTATCAAACAAATGCACAATTTGTAGCTGCTCATAGTAGGGCAACCTACTAAATTGTTTGGGACAACTTTTTAGTCGCTTTCAAAGCTGGTCATTAATGCCTTGACGAGCTTCATGAAGAATATAAGTTTAAAAAGTTAACAACGACAATCATCATCAATTACAACATGAGTAAACAAAACACAATACAAAAATACAAATTCCAAACATATCAAATATGATAGATAAACAATTTGATTGAATGGCATTACCTTGATGATTAATTCTATTATATTCCAATATCCATAGGCGAGGTGTCATTCTTCGTGGTTTTGATGTAGTCTCTTCTTTCCCATTGAAAATATGT
The DNA here is from genome assembly GCF_030272615.1 of Cryptomeria japonica. Classification (NCBI taxonomy): domain Eukaryota; kingdom Viridiplantae; phylum Streptophyta; class Pinopsida; order Cupressales; family Cupressaceae; genus Cryptomeria; species Cryptomeria japonica. Next base: position 9,320,973 of record NC_081405.1, read on the forward strand.
TTTTCAGTAGTTCGATACTTATGATTTTTGTGGAGGAAGTGTCTATACTCATCAAACACCTGCTTTCCTAAATTTGTTGAATGACGATATTTCATCTTTGGACCACAAACTAGACATGCAAATTTTCTCTTTGTTTGAAGACCTGCAAGATCATGTATAACTGGATTAAATATGTTAATTTTTATAATTATATATATATTGAATAGATTATTTAAAAAAATGCATGATTTATACTTTAAAAAATTAAATATTATTAAAGTTTGCAAGTTGAGCTTTATAACATACCACAAAAATGTATTAGCCTTGGGCCATCATGAATTGTCCATACAAGCATTACATGGAATTGAAATTGTCTTTGTCCTATTGGTATAGAGACATCATACACGGTGACACCATTCCATTACTCTAGTAACTCATCAATAAGAGGCTCGATATATACATTCATATCTTTAATTTGGTACTTATCTAGTTGATTGAATAGAAACATTACATAATTATTATAACCATTTTACTGAAATATCTATAATTTAATGTACATGACTATTAAATGAAAAATTACCTGGAACAATCATTGCCAACATTATGTTCTCCCTCTTTATTGACATCCATGGAGGAATGTTATTGTTGATAATAAAAATAGGCCACATCGAGTAAATAGATCTCAACTCTCCAAATGGATTGACACTGTCCACTGCCAATGAAAGCCTAGGATTATGAGGTTCTTCTTTAAAGTGTGACCATTTTTCCTCTGTCCCTAAATGTAGAACCATCTGTAGGCATTCAAATAATGTCATCTCCACTTCTATTCCATGCATGGTAATCTATAAAGCGTGCTAAGCTTTCACAACTAAATAATCATTGCATACGTGGAATAGTGGGAATATAATGAAGAACCTTGCGAGACACCTTTTTGGTTAGTTGATCTGCTCCATATCTACTGATATGACATTCAGAGCATTCAGTTACAAATTCTTGTTGTTTATGATATATAATATGATCATTGGGACATGCATCTATTGCTTGATACTCCATTTCAATATCTTTCATAATGGCAAATAATTCTCGGTATGAGCGAGGTAGAATATTTGATGATGGTAAGAAAAAATCACCTATCAATCTACAATGAAAAAAATAATTTGTTAATATAAAGAATATTAATGGTACATATTTCACCCTTTATTTACTAGTGATGAAATAACAACAAAAATAGATGAAAAAAGCTGACATATATGACATACCTTAACATATGTGAGATTATTATGTTGGACAAACCATTCATAACGTTCAAGTTCACCAACAAGAATACAACATAGAGAAGAGTTGTTTGGGAGCCTTCATAAAGGGTCTCTTATGCCTTCTCAAGTACAGGTAAATCATGAACAACATCAAAGTCATCTTGATCATCATGATCAACAGTGCCAGTACTAAATGTGTCATGGATCAATGTATTTGTACCATTATCTTCAATGATTTTTTCTGGTGCATGATCATCTTTTTCCATAGGATCATTATATTCATCTTTGATATTCACACCTCCATGTTCCTCCACTTGGAAAACCACATTCTCTGGGTCGTGGTAGTCCATATCATATGCCCTAGGGCACCCCACCTATACAATAATGATCAACATAAATAAACCATGATCATGGTCTCATTATCAAGTGATTTTTTATGTATATAATTTGTTAAAATGATATAAACATTTACAAATACAATCAATATAAACACATATAATGAACAACTTACAAATGGACGATAATCATGCCTCCCTTCAATGTGACCATGTTGCCTACAATATTTCTCAACTGTTGTGATTAAAAGTCTTCTCATCTTTAAGCCCTTGCAATTTTTGCAGGGACAATAACATTTCCCATCACCTTTTCTTTTCAATCTAGACCACAATCTAGCAATTGTCTCCTTATTTTGTTCTTGACTAATATTATTTGACATGATTTTTCTTCATAGGCAACAAAATCAAACTATAAAAAATTTGATCTATAACCTTAACAAACCTAGTAAAATGTTGTCACAAGTATGAAAAACACTGTCCGCATGATTTTTTATATTTTAATATTTTTTACTTTTATGTTTTTTGTCAAAATTCTGAAGAACTTTCGTTGTACCTCCAATGAACGTTAGACAATTTTTTTTTTTTAAAATAACAAACATTTAACCTCATAAGTTTCGAAAAAACAAAAAAATTCCCATAGTTGTCAGAAATTTTCGTCAAAAAATGCACCCAAATGAGTTAGTGAGAGTACACGCCTTTCACTACGAAATTGATCTTTGGAAGGAGGTGAAGAGTATACTGTTGTTGGCAAGGGAAATGCTCAGATTTCATTAGGAGGGAGAGATTTGATCTTTCTCAATGTATACTTTGTCCTAGGTATGGGGCTCAATTTGATGTCAATTAGTCAGATTACACATTGATCTCCTTAGTTGGATGTCATCTTCAATGCACACATGTGCAACATTATTGATAAGGAGATATGCACTACATTCGTTGTTGGCATTGATGATCATGGTTTTTATAGACTTGTTGATTCTAATGATTCTCAGGATTAGTAGCCAAAAGTACTTTCATCAACAATCTTTGGCTTTAGTTCAAGAGGGTCTAGTTCTTGGATTACTTGAGATTCAAACTCATAATCATGGAGTTTGTGGAGCTTGCTAGGCTGGAAAGCAACACTAGACTTTGTTTTTAGACGGTGCCACTTGGAGAGCATACAAGCTCTTATAGTTGGTTCATGTAGATATTTGTGGGCTGATGAACACTTCATCAATCACTAGATGCAGGTATTTTTTGTTGTTTATTGATGATTTCAATAGGAAAATGTGGGTGTGTTTTCTCAAGCATAAATAAGAGGTGTTCAACATGTTTTAGAAATTTAAGGCCTTAGTAGAAAAAGAGTCCGGTTGTCAAATAGTCACTCTTCGCTCCAGCAATGGCGGGGAATTTTGTTCTACTAATTTCTCTAACTTTTGTGCATCACATGACATTAATCATAAAACTACCACATCTTACACCCCTCAACAAAATGGTGTTATTGATCACAAGAACCCTACAATCACTGAAATGGCCCTATCTATGTGGGAGAATAGAAATGTTCCAAAGAAATTTTGGGCAGAAGCAGTCTACACTCTAGTTTATCTTTTGAACCAGTCTCCCACATGAGTCGTTAAGAAGATGATCCCTAAGGAAGCTTGGTCTATAAGAAAGCCCAAAATTAGTCATCTAAAGATTTTTGGCTCTACTGCTTATGTTTGGGTTCTAGATGCCTAGTGCACGAAGTGGGATTCCAAGAGCCAAAAATTGATGTTCACCAACTACAGTGACACTCACAAGGCTAATTGGCTGATAGATGTTGACACTGATTGTCTCATATTCAATCAAGATGGGGTATTTGATTAAGAATGAGGGCCTTTTTAGCCTCCTTATGTCTTTATCCCTAAGGACCAACCTCCATAGGCTACAAATATGGGTGTTCACCTTCTATTAGCTCCTCCTGATGGGAGGGATTCAGATGACTCTATAGTTATGGAGTCTCCCAAGAATGACATTGCACCACCTAAATTTCCTTGAGAACCTTTAGATCCACATCCATATGAGTTTTCTCCATATATCCAAAGTGATGTTGTTCCTCCTGCAACAAATGTTCATACTTCTACTCTCTGACCTAAGTGGTAGGCCAGGACCATTGGTGATCTTCATGATAGTGAATTGCTTGTGGCTAGATCAGCTAGAGGCAAGAGCAAGCTAAGCATAGTTAATTATGCTCTTATGGCCAACATTCACAGTATTTATGAGCCTCAAACATATTCAAAGGCTAAAGGTGTACCTAAGTGGGAACAAGCTATAGAAGTTGAATATAATAGTTGTAATGGTAAAAAATGGTGAATGATAGATCAAGAAGGAAACTACCCTTTCCCTCAAAGAGAGATGAGATTTTCACTATTGATAGAGCCTTCTTGTCTGACACATCTTCCTTGACAACAACAAACACAATATCTTCATTTTCTTCATCCTCTGATTTTCATCTGTGACACCTTCATCAACTACCACAAAATAGTTTCTCTGGTTTTCTCCTTTGAATTTCTTGAACCTTTCCGGTTTGTCCTTGTTGTCACCATTAGGACAGTTTACAACAATATGTCCTATCCAGTTACAAGAGAAGCATTTCAAAGGTATCTTACCTCTGAATTTGTCGATTCCTTTAGGAAGTTTCCTGGAAAGGAGAGCTTCAATTGCCATCAGAATCTCCTCATCATCCATTTCTCTGCCCTGTCTTGGTTCACCACTAGTGCTAGCTTCTTTTCCTTTTCTGGATGGTACTGCATAAGCTTTAAAAGCTGATTCAGTCTTTTGAACACTGCCATCAAAACTATTTAGCTCATAGGCTGTCAACTTTGCAATGATGGAGTCTAGGGATACCTTAGTCTTGTCTATTGATCTTAGCTCTTGAATAGAAACAACCCTTATTGTATAGACCAACAATAGGGATCTCAAGAATTTTCTTACAACAGTGGCATCTTCTATTTTACCACCTACACTCTTGATATCTCCAACAACAATTTTGATTCTTATTCCATACTGTTGAATGGTCTCACCTTCAACCATCCGCATATCTTCAAACTTCCCTCTAAGGCTTTCTTCCTTAGCCTGTTTTACATGCTCATCACCACCATAGATATTTTCAAGAGTATCCCATACCTCTTTGGGATTTACCTTATCCTGAACATCAATAAACTCAATTTCAGATAAACTACTAATTAGGGCTTCCATGACTTGCCCATTCTCCTGCATCTCTCTCTTTTGGTCATCGGTAAGGGTACTGGTAGGAGCAACATAGGTAGTCTCAACATAGCTCTAGTATTGAGCACCCATGCTTCTGATGTATATCTTCATTCTGTCTTTCCATATACTAAATTTTTCTTTGTTAAACTTTGGACCTTCCCTCTTCATCATTAGACTAGGATCTTTACCTCAAACGGTTAAGCCTATAGCACAGAGGACCTGGAGGATGCTCTGATACCAATTGATAACTCAATGATGAACGGATAGTACTAACCTGCAACTGAGGGGGGGGGGGGGGGGCTTGAATCAGTATAGACAAAAATACAATCCTAAACCGGTTTGATAGTAGACAATTCAAATGACTGGCAAACAGTGACACCGGTTTAAAATAAAGTGCAACCGGTAAAGCTAAGAATGACTGAGACAAGCATTAACCGGTTACTCACTTAGCTTTTCACTCAACTCAAGACTACACTACCATTTTGTTAGGCCCAATATAGAAAGCTAATGGACTGAGAGGGGAGGGGTGAATCAGTACTTCAAAACTTTTCCCTGATAATAACCTTACTGTTATGCATAGACTTAATAGTGCAGTAACATAAAATAAAGCTAAGATCAACAGATAACAATCATACATGATTCACTCCATAACACATATATTTTGGTCACGCAGAAACTCTTGGTTAGAGAAAAAAATTTCAGTGGGGATGGCACCCACAACTTCACTACTGCAATAGTAAAGAATGCTTGGTTAGAGCTACATTTAGCTATTTCTAATAGGTTACCCTGTTAGGAGTATCAAGATCAGTTAGATCTACCTTACTAAAGGATTTTTACAACACTATATAAGTGTAGCACTTGGTTAAAGGATTTACAATTTATAGACTTGGTTAGAGTCTTTTACCCTGTTAAAGGTTTTTCTTACAACTTCAAAATATTACAATAAAATCATTACAAATATCTGCAGCTTTACATTTGAAATGCTAAAGCAGATTCTATGTGCTCTGAATAAGATTACCTAGCTTGTAGCATACCTCGGTAACCCATAATGAAACTCTATAAACCCTTCTGTTTACTTTGTTCTTTGGCTGTTCACTGATAACCTTCTCGGTGACCTCTCTAAGTCTCTGTAATAGTCTTCCTTCATGCATACACATTGTTATCTCACATCTCTTGTTGCATATGTTATGTATAACCCTAGAATCATGTTGTATAAATAAATCTCTTACAACAGTGATCCAATTCATTGCTTTGATCTTACAAAAAGATTCTTCGAATGAATGACTAAACAAAATATCTCATTGGTCAGATTGACCTTGTAACCATACACAATCTCCTAGTGCAATTCCCAATGCAAAAATGGTTAGATGTGCCTCGATCTTGTAACACATTTTCATGTGCATGTCCAGGTTCAATGTATATGGTAAAACATTTCACTCGGTGAATATCAACTCGGTGAGTAAACTTTACCACTCGGTAGCCATGAAACTTTACTCGGTAATCAGCTTGGTGAACACTGTGTTCTATGACTGCTTTCTTCTGTAATCGACTAGACTGTTCATACCGACTTCTCTGTATGTACCGACTGCATGATTCGGTAATACTAACTGACTAGAATATATAGTATGACTTTGGATAAGAAACTAATGGCAATTTGATAAGTAGTAACAATCTCCTCTTTTGACATTAGTTGAGATGTTTGACAAAAACTACTTACAAAGTCATAACTCAAAAACTATATACTTGCAAAATGACTATACTTGACAATATGTACAATAGTCAATAAAATAATATATACAGATATACTCCCCTTATCATTATTCTATACATAACTCTAAATTTTGCATGTTCGGTTTTGTTCTATACTTGTGTGCTCTGAGTGCTCTGTATATTCTGCTTGGTATACTCCCCTTGTATACAGTACTCAAAATTGTGGTATCAAAACTGTATTACTCTCTAAGTGTAGAATTAATCCCCCTTTGCTGGGCTTTCCTCTTTGTAGTATCATAATATTACTCCCCCTTTTTGACAAACATTAAAAACTTAATTTCCATTTGGAGGTGGTAACTGATCAAAAATAGTCTTATACTTGGTCCGAGCGTCGGTGAGGGCGACTAAGAGTGAGTCCTTGATACTTTCCATTAAGGAGTTTTGTGCTTGAATATTAGATAAGAGTGATATCAAGCCATCAAGAGTGCTTCCCTCTTGTGTAGTTGATAAGCTTGTAGCTCAGGTGAGCTGTTCTTGTACTGATGAGAGATGAGGAAGGAATAATGTTTGAAGGGTCATTATATCCATCCTAATTTTATGCTCTTCATTCCTCAGTTCTAACTGTTGAGCCATGAGCTATTGTAGCTTCTTGTAAAATTTTTGAACTGAATTAGGTTCAGTGGTCAACTTAGATGAGAGATTGGTGATCTCTTTCTCAATGGCATCAGTTTTATTTTTGATATCTTTAATAAATTAAGAAAATGTACACAATTTTTGGAATAAATAAAGAACGTGCTTGAGTTGAGGGGACAACTCAGCAATGAATTTGACAAGTTTTACCTTGCCAACAACAATTGATTTTTGAATTTCCTCTATCATTTTTGTTGTAAGTTCTTTATCCTTGAGCTTGCTTAAGTACTCAGATGCATCAATTTATTCCAATGAATAAATTTAAGTACTCAGATGCATTTTTGTTGTAACTTACTCCAATGAATAAATTGTTTGAAGGGTCATTATATCCATCCTAATTTTATGCTTAAGTACTCAGATGAATAAATTTAAGTACTCAGATGCATTTTTGTTGTAAGTTCTTTATCAACTCCAGATTTTTGTTGACACTGTTGCTGATGGTAGCATTTCTGTGAGTAGTGTCCTAACCTTCTAAAGTACTTTATTCTTTTTCTGTATGGCCAGTTGCTTCTCCTATTTGGCCTTTTCTTTGCATAGTTCATTGAATTCAGTGAGTGCTTGCCCTTTCAATTTGGAAATGTCTACATTGGGCAGCATGATCGGTATAGATAAGTCAAATTTAAAACCATGTTTTCTCACCTTCTTCTCTTTGCCTTTGGTCTATGGCACTAAGACAAGTGCTTGTGAGGCTTGCTGACCCTCGGTAGGTTGCTCAGTAGATGCAACACTTTGGTCTGTTCTTGTAGCAGTTGCAGTGTCTTTGGGTGGCTCGGTGCTAGGGATCTTAGTTGTAATAGTTGCAGGGCTTGTCTGTGCTTGAGACTTCTGATCTTTGGTTGTGTCTGCTGCAGCTTAAGATTTATTACCTTCGGTAACTTGCTCGGTATCCTTGGGAGCTTTGGTTGAGACTGGTAGCTTCACTGGCGGATAAGGCTAAACTTGTTCTAAGATAGATTCACTAGAGACAAGTTTTGCATAAGTGGTGCCTTCAATCATTTCCTGCTTCGGTGCTTCTTCATCCATTACATCTTCATCAATTTGTATAGTGTCAACCGGGTCTAGACCTTACTCGGTGACATCTAGATCTTGCTTGGTGACATCAACAATTTCAATTTGAGATTGTTCACCGACATCCTTTTGTTTGAAGATCTCCTGCCACTTGGCTTTAGTCTCATTTTCCACATCAATGTATAGCCCATTCATCAATTTTAAGGCTCTCTGTTTCACAATAAATTTTGAATTGTATGTGGACAAATGCTCCTTGATTTCAGCTACAGACATGTCAGGAAATAGATGGACTAGACTTCTTTCTCTTATTTGTCTCTCTGAATCCATTGCATATTTCTATCTGTTATCAATATGTGAGTAGAGTTCACTCGGAAGTGAATTTGCTAGTTCTAATGGTGCTAACCAAAACTTCAGAAGTGTACATATGACAGCTTCTTCAATCTGTCATTTCTTATCATTATTCCTAGTCTCATACATAACATATCTAAATCCTACAAATCCACCGTATTCTTTGAGATTGGCACAAAAGTTTTCAACACTATGAATGTTTACCTTTTTGCTTTTCACAATCTGGAATCTGTTTGCATCATCAGACTCTGTATCACTCGACTCTTTTGCCAAAATGAGTCTTCAAGTTGATTTCTTGTAAGTCTTAGTTACCTTGGGAATGGCAACAGTCTTTTGTTTCTTGCTTGGTGATGCAGTTGATGCTCTGGTGTTGGGTCTCTTTGTTGGTGGAGTCGGTAGGGCCTTTGTGATGTCCTATTTCTTTCTTTTCAGAACTTTTCCCTTTGGCAACTCTGTGCTCAATGTTATTGCAGCCTTTTGAGCTTTTGTCTCCTCTTCGGTAATGGCAAGATTGCCTTTGACAGGTGTAGAGGAGGATCCTTCTCTGAATTTCTTAGATAAAGCCTTTATCATCTTTGTAGCTTTTCTTGTAGCCTTAGGTACTACAATGCTCATTTTTACTTTCCCCTTCACCTTTTCATAGGTTCCATACCTTAGTTCAGTTGCATGCCTTGGCAATGATAGATAGGCATGAATTTGTTTCTATGTGATATCATAATCAATCTCATAACCCATTGGTTGCAACGATTGAGTCCTCGGTTCAACAACATTTACATAGAAATAATCAGTGTCGACTTCAAAACATATATTGTCTTTGTATTTTTCGACTAGTTGTGGTGGGATCCTATACCCGTTGTGCATTTTCTCTTGGAATTTTCTGAAGTAATCATCCATGATATCATTAAAGTTATTTCCTAACTTCTTGATGTAGTCATTTATTTGATGGGTGATAGGTCGGTGTAGCTCCCATACTACTTTACTGACTGAGGGAAAGAACTTCTCAAAATAGAAAAACATACATACAAGTAATGAACCGAACTTGAGTCTGTTTGCCAAGTTGTTCTTCTTCGGCTTCCTTATTGTGTTTAGGTTCTCAAACAAGTTCTTTATTAGCACTTCACATAAGTCTACTTTCATTCCCTTCTTCACTATTTTGTAGGCCAGGTCCACTGCAGCACATGGTACATTATTTTCCCTTGCAGATTGGAAGAAACAACAACCAATAACTTTGATTGCAAATTTTAGTTCAACATCAGTGACATTATTCAATTTCAGTCCTCAGTAATCAGATTCTACTCCAATTAGACTAATTAGCTCCTTTTGTGATATCATTTTCTGTACATGAGCGTGATCGTAGATGGGATATCCGGTGATTAGGTGAATGACTTCCTTCATGATCTTGAATGATTGCTCTTGTAGCCACATGAAATCATCATGTACTCTACTCAATACAAACTTAATCCACTGGTGTTTGAATACATGAGGATAGACTAGGGCTTCAGTTAATCCCTTGATTTTGATGTGCTCAAACTTACTATCCAGTTTGCCATTAGTGCACAGTTCATCATATGTGTCACTAATCTCTACATGACCGAGTTCCTCAACATGACATTTGGTAAAGAATCTGACATCTTCTACTAACAAGACTCGATCTGGGATGAGTGAAAATGTAGTTTTATCATCCGGTTCTGAGGCAACTTTAGGAGTTAGGGAATATTTCAGTGAGGGCTTCTCCACATTTTGGACAACTACAGGGTCTTGGATCTTGGGCGCCATGGTAGATTTCAGGTAAGATTTGACAAGTTATCCTTAGGGTTTAGAAGTGATTGACTCTTCACACTCGGTAGACAATAGCAATTTGACTAGATCAGAAACCAGTTAAACAATGTGAATAGATTGATGTAAATACCTCAAAATTTGCTCTGAATGAAGTTTGATCGCTTTGATTCACTCTGTTCTTCTTCTTGAAAACTTGGGTGAATGAAAATGACCGCGAAAACACTTTTAAGTACTCAAAAATACCTCATCGGGCTCCATGCAAGTTAGGTCAAGATATTAAATGCACTCGATTCACCTTTTACCGATTTACTCCATTTTCTGTTTTCACCGAGTACCCAACTTAGCTTTATTAACCAACTTGACAGGTTTCCTGTATAGTATATAAACTGACTAATTGCATCTTAACTATGTAGATTTTGAATTTTGTACATAATAGAATAGGAACTGTTATGATTTAACTTTTTAAAGGAATGCAATCCCTTCATACCTTTCATTGACTAATTTGAAATAGCTGCACCCAACTCGGTAGGTAAGGTGCTTTCTTCATCAGACATAATTTCTTTCTTTTTCCAAATCATCTTGAATTTTTCTTTTATCTCATCAGTGTCTTTTCTTGGTTGATCTCTGCAATCTCCACCTAAATGTCTAGCTTTGTGACAATGAAAACATGCCATACCGGGATTTCTCCATGATCTCCGGTTGTTCATTCCAAACCTTATAAAATAGTTGGCACTTATATGTCCATATCTTCCACAACATTCACACCATATCCTTGTATTGTAATCCCACGGTACTGCTGCATATTGTCGGTAAGGATCTGTGTGAGTTCGGTAACCTCCAGTGTTTGCTCAGTGTGGATACTTCATTTAGTTCTTTTGCTTAAACCAGCACTTCTCGGTACTATGTCCATATCTATTGCAGTTTTTACAAAACCCTTTGAATTTTGTCTTTTGATAGTTGTTAACAGACTTTGTCCTACATTGATTAGGTGTGTGACCATATTTATTGCAATTGTAACAATATCCATTGGACTTAGAGATATTCGATTGCTTACCTTTTCTGATCTAGCATATGTTGGCAGTATGACCTTGATTTCCATAGTAGTAGCAAATAGGCTTCTTCCTTTTGATGTTATTCCTTTTTCCAGCTTGTTTTGATGATTCTCCTCTCTCGGTAGTATGAATTCCTTTCTTGGTTGATTGTTTTCCTTTGTAACCGAGTCCTCCATATTTGTAGACTCTTCTTGTATTCAGTTGCTCATCCAACATCTTTGATGCTTCATAACTTTTCTTCAATGATTCTTTGGATTTCTTCTCTGTTTCAAGTTCACCAGTCAACCTTGATACTTCAAGTTTCAATGATTGATTTTCATCATTCTTCAGAATTGCTTCATGATGTGCATAACCTAGTTGATCTATCATATTTTGTTGAATACCAGTTAACCTTATGATTTTATCATCCTTATCAGATACTAGAGCTTCAAGTTGTTGTTTCTCTCTTTGTAGATCTCTTGCTTTATCTTCAGCTATCCTTAATGCATCTAGATTTTCAGTCATTTGTGTACTGAAATGTTCATGTTCTCTTTTCATTGCTTTTAGTTGATCAGCCAATGCTTTGTTCTTTTCTTTCAACATTCCAATCATTTCTTAAGTCTCTTCAGATATACTGTTCTCAGATGATGTCTCGATTTGTTCCACTAGCTCTTGGGAATCCTGCAAGTCATCAGATAATCTTCTCCTTACTTTCAGATATTTTTGCATTTGCCTCTGCATGTCTGCAATCACTTGATTTGCATTATCCAGCTCTTCTTGAAGATGCACAATCCTCCGAGATTGTTTGTAGCCTTCCATTGCTAAGATCTTTCTCTTTAGGTAGTTAAACCCTTTTCCAAGATTGAAGCTCTGATACCAATTGTTAGGCCCAATATAGAAAGCTAATGTACTAAGAGGGGAGGGGTGAATCAGTACTTCAAAACTTTTCCTTGATAATAACCTTATTGTTATGCATAGACTTAATAGTGCAGTAACATAAAATAAAGCTAAGATCAACAGATAACAATCATACATGATTCACTCCATAACACATATATTTTGGTCACGCAGAAACTCTTGGTTAGAGAGAAAAACTGCGGTGGGGATGGCACCCACAACTTCACTACTGCAATAGTAAAGAATGCTCGATTAGAGCTACATTTAGCTATTTCTAATAGGTTACCCTGTTAGGAGTATCAAGATCAGTTAGATCTACCTTACTAAAGGATTTTTACAACACTATATAAGTGTAGCACTTGGTTAAAGGATTTACAATTTATAGACTTGGTTAGAGTCTTTTACCCTGTTAAAGGTTTTTCTTACAACTTCAAAATATTACAATAAAATAATTACAAATATCTGCAACTTTACATTTGAAATGCTAAAGCAGATTCTATGTGCTCTGAATAAGATTACCTAGCTTGTAGCATACCTTGGTAACCCATAATGAAACTCTATAAACCCTTTTGTTTACTTTGTTCTTCGATTGTTCATTGATAACCTTCTTAGTGACCTCTCTATGTCTCTGTAACAGTCTTCCTTCATGCATACACATTGTTATCTCACATCTCTTGTTGCATATGTTATGTCTAACCCTAGAATCATGCTGTATAAATAAATCTCTTACAGTAGTGATCTAATTCATTGCTTCGATCTTACAAAAAGACTCTTCGAATGAATGACTGAACAAAATATCTCATTGGTTAGATTGACCTTGTAATCATACACAATCTCCTAGTGCAATTACCAATGCAAAAATGGTTAGATGTGCCTCGATCTTGTAACATGTTTTCATGTGCATGTCCAGGTTCAATGTATCTGGTAAAATGTTTCACTCGGTGAATATCAACTTGGTGAGTTAACTTTACCACTCGGTAGCCATGAAACTTTACTCGGTAATCAGCTCGGTGAACACTATGTTCTGTGACTACTTTCTTCTCTAACCGACTAGACTGTTCATACCGACTTCTCTGTGTGTACCGACTATATGATTCGGTAATACTAATTGACTAGAATATATAGTATGACTTTGGATAAGAAACTAATGGCAATTTGATAAGTAGTAACACATTTCACCCTTATGCATAAACATGTAATCTATCATCAGATCATAATAACAACTAGTTTAGCATGTTTTATTGACAGGCATAAAACATCAAACCATCATATGCTTGACAGACAATAGGAAAGCATCACAAGATAAAAGCATCACACATGACACACATATTTTTCACGTGGAAACCCAATAGGGAAAAACCACGGTGGGGATGAGTACCCGCAAGCTGTTTTTGAACTGTTTAGAAGTTCGCTCTGTTAGGAGCTTTGTCTGGTTAGAGACATTACAATAGGTTCTGCTAGGAACAGATCCTATTAGGGATCACCTGGTTAAGGGATGGATACAATACCCGGTTAAGGGTTAAATCCTGTTAAAGGTTACCTTGTTAGAGGATTTCTAGAACTCAATAGCTAAAGGATTTCGAACTCAATAGCTTTGAATTACCTTGTTAAAGGATTTATAGCAAGCCAATTAAGGCTACCCTATTAAGGGATTTTCCAACTGTTGAGGTGGTTAGAGATCAATAGGTATTACAATGATCTGGTAACAACACTCAATGCTAATGCAGATCCGCTTAAGCTCCTCTTCACTTTCTGCACTTACACTCTATAGGTATCAGTTCTCTCCTTTTTGGTCTGACAAGAATCACGTATCCCTTCTCTTGGATACACACACACAACTTTTTCAAACAACCCCAGAAAGAGACACAACATCAACCTTATAGGAAAATAGATAGGTCGGTAGCATAAACCCTAAACCCTAAAACCTGTTAGGTTAAGGAATTCAAACGGTTCAATCCTGACCGTTGAGAACACTCCATTAATTGCAATAGTCTTGATCCAATCTCAAGACATTCTCCATCATCCATTTTCACTGATTTCATGGTGGCTGATAACCCATCACATGTTATCACCGTTTTACAGATTTCGTGCATTCCCGAGGTAGATAGGAATAATCTCCTTCATGCAAGATCCTTCACGTGCACAAGGCTGACGTGGCAACATGATCTGTTCTTCATTACAATGTTAACTCATCACACAATGTCACCAGCTGAGCCACATAGGCTTGAAGCACATCAACCGGAAACCCTGAAGTTGAGACTACCAACCGGTAGTCATACAATACTTCCATATGTTGGTTCCCATAACTATATGTCGGTTCATCATGAACAAACACACCGCTTCACTTTGGCACAAATGCCGTTTCGCAGTGTTATGTCAATTCTCTCATATGTAGTTTCTCACCTCTTCAGCATATTGACATCAATGACAACATACAATGTCATTATGTCCTCATATTGGTTCACATAATGCCAACAATTTCTTCATCAAAGTTTAGAGAAAGAGGAGCAAGAAAATGAATAGAAGTAAAACCATCACATGTTTTATGCAACTTATGATTTGGAGATGTAGGTTGAACATCTTGCTTAGGAGAAAAGGGAATCATGTCAACTGGTGGAGTCTGAGGAGATTGAGTATTTTGAGGGATAGCTTTATGAGTGTGAACATGGTGTCTTTGTTGGCATTCTCTCGCACAATGATTTCATTGAGTCTTAGTGGAAGGCTATGAAGAAGGAGGAACATTTGAAGTAAAAATGTTTCTCTCCTTGATGGTTGACTGTTTAGGTTGAGGTCTTTTTGGTTGAACAAGAGGACAAGCAAACCTCTTCTCTCAATAAGCGAAAGGAGGTGGAACTGTGCCATAGAATGAAGGAATATTAGGTGGATGAAGGAGATGAGGTCCATCATGAGAAGGAGATATAGGTCTAACCTTAGGAAGAATATTGTTGTTCTCCTTAAGAGAAGGTAAAGTCACATCCATAGGAATAGGTGGATAATCTTCCTTAGGAGGGAGATTAGTTCTGTCTGTGAGGGGAAGAACCTCATCTTGAAGAATTTTAAGAATGTCAAGTGTTGGGAATCTAGGTTGACTTAAAGACAAAATCATATCATTCTTTCATTTTTGATAAGATTGAAAAAGGGAATTGCTCCTTGATGGAAGAGATTGAAATTGTTTAGGCCAAAAGAAATCAATAGGAACACCAAGGCTTCTTTCAGATGGACAAAATAAACTATGGTTTAGAGTTATGATTTCTCCATTGTGAGGAAATTTAAGACACTTTTGGATTGGAGAAGCAATTGCCCTCATGGAAGATAGCCAAGGATAGCCCAACTTCACCTGGAATTGCTTAGAAGAAGGTATGATTAAAAAATCAACATCCATGGATTTAGCATGAACTTCAACAAGAAGGGTGATAGAGCCAATGGTAGGACACAAGAAGCCATCAAATAACTTCACAACCACATTAGAAGCATCATATAGTGGTTTATACAATTGTAAAGTGAAAAGATACTCCTCGGTTATGACATTAACCATGCAAGAGGGATCAATCAGGGCACCACGACAAGGGATATCCTTAACCTTCGCCACTATGTATAAAGGGCCATCGAGTGCTCTAATGGTCTTGCTAGGGTCAAATGTAATACAAGGATCCTTAGGCAAATAATGTGTCTCTACCATATTAACCAAGCTTGGAGCCATAGAGGTGAATTCTTTAGAAGATAGAGAATTAGGCACAATCTCAATAACGTTAGAGGTATGCGATGACAAGGGATAAGTGAAAACCTTAAGATTTTGATTAGGAGGAGCTACTAATTTATTCCCTTTATCATTCACACCTTCCACAAATATAGTATTATTATCAATCAAGTCTTAAATATTATTTTTCAATGCGAAACACTTCTCAGTATCATGACCAGGTTGACAATGAAATTGACAAAAGGAATTGTTATCAAAATAAGGGGATGCAAGTTTGGAAGGATCAATTTGTTTTATAGGAGGAAGTTTGATAACATTTTTGTGCAACAACTGAGACATAATACTATGTAAAGATTCATTCAAAGAAGTAATTTGTCTTTCTCTTTAGAAAAATTTAGAAATAGAAGGCACACCTATTGTATCATTCACATGGTTGTTGTTGATTGGATCATTAAACTTGATGAAGCTTTTTGTTGGTTTGAACCTTGCAAATGGTTGTTGAAAACTCTCCCCCTTATCACTCAGAGCCATAGGATTGGATTGCTCCATTCAATTCACAACCAATTGATAATAATGGAGTGTTGCGCACAATTGCAGAAAGGAACTAAACTCAGACAAAAGAATCTTTTCCTTGACATCTTTTTGTAAATTAGAAATGAAAATGATTTGAATATCATTATTAGGTATGTTGGCATTGTGTTGTCATTGATGTCAACCGATATGGGATGACTATCAGTATGAGAGATGTATGTGCAACACTGTCATCTAGGAGTACAAGATGAGATATCCTTGATATCACCTTGTGTTGCAAAACATCGGTAAGGTAAGGAAGAGAATGCCATTCAGAGGAATGATCACTAGTGTCACCGGTACAAAAGTTAGTGCCTGACTTGTGTGAATGGAATGGTAAGGTTATTGGTACCAATACAGTGTATCACCGGTAAGGAAAGGATGTCAATTGGTAAGTGATGTGTTGAAACAGAGAAGTCAGATCAACCAAGGGAGTGGTTGTCAGCCTGCAAAGGTCATGACCAGTGTACAAGCAAGATGAGAAAGGTGCTTGGATGTTGTTTTTGATGAAGAGGCAAAATGTTACCTAAATCACATCAACACTAGAGGAGAAGAATGAACAGGTCACAGGGATGCTGTGAGGTTGCAGAACAATAAAACTCCCACTGGATGAAGAAGAAGTCATCATGAGAAGCAATGACTGACGGTGAATGTGTCCACACCGGATCACATGTGCCTGTTTAAAGATGTGCTGCACAAAAAAAAGTCACATGAGTGCATTGCAGGATGCAGAAGACAAGGTCTTACTCCACCGGTAAGTAGAACTTATCTCCTATTATGCATAATGTGCATTATAGTTCTGTGAGAAAATGAAGATGAGGTAAAGGCAGGTGTTTCAAGGCTTACACTGGATCTACCGGTGAATCAAAGGAATGCCTCAAGTGCATGAAATCATGGATATGCACTACATTGACTGAGATGACATGTTGAGATGCCAGTATAGATGGAGAGTGATGAGTTTGTCACTTTGAAAAATTGTTGGAGATATGGTTTGAGCTGATCAGGAGGAAGGCAAGGTTGAGAAGATGCAGATAGAGGAAAATGGCCTGATTGAAGATGGAGTCTTTAGAAGGTTGATGACATGGTGTCATCAAGAGTGATTACTGGTATGTAAGTCCACTGGTAATATGGACAAGGTGCAGATGCAAAAGACTCCCCATCTGATGAAGTTGTGCATAAGGCAAGTTAGCAAGAGTGCTAACAGATTGGATAGTCCACCAAAAGAGAAGAATAATGCAAGGTTGATGACAGACCGGTTTGAGGGTTTATCTGGTAGGGTTAGTAAACCAGTAGAAGAGAAGAACCGGTTGTGTGTTTGGTTGGTGATTCCTGAATTGACACACCGATCCAAGCTGGCAATTGGTCAACTTGGATGCCACAAAGAGATGAAGTGGCAAGCATGTAGAGGTCGGTGGAGTGCCGTGTAGAGATAGGTGTCTCTACTGTTGTGCATTCATTATGGATCCCCTGATGTATGGATTGGATTAGAAGAGTGCAACTCTAGGAAGAATGATCAACAGAGACAAATCAGGGAGATGTTGGTGTCTGGATCTAAGCAAGAAGATCAGATTGTGAGAAGAGGTCTAGAAGTTAACACCAAAAACATTAATGGCATCTTGACAGAGGTAGGTCGAGAGATGAGGTCATGGTTGCTAAGATTAGAAGACGTGTATTGGAAGGCACGTTAATGGAAAAGATGTACAGTTTGCTATCTGGGAGATCAAACCAGACAAGATCTGATTGGATTTGGTTTGCCTCGAGGTTGATGAGGAAACCCTAGCCACCTGAGATTTGAATTGAATTTTTGCGAGAAAACCAGTCTATAAATATGCAAGACAAAGATATTGTTAAGTGTTGCCCAATAGAAGAAGATAGTGGTACTGCTAAGTGATTGAATGTTACTTCTGCATGTGAGAGAAAACCAGTCAAGTAATCAATGAGTATCTAAGAAGAGACTAGGTGTGAGGGAGAACTAGGTTGAAGTGTTCAATCGGTAGCAGTGCAGAACCGGTAGTGTCCATACTGGCAGAGCAGAAGTGAAGGAAGTTGCAGAGAAGGCAGGTATAGAACCAACAAAGTATAGTACCGGTAAAGAGCAGAGCACTGAGGAGAAGATCCAGTAAAGTAGAACAAAGGAGAGGTGATTTGGTAGAGTCTACCAACAATGCAATACTTGATGAGAGGAGCGGAAGAGTGAACCAATATAGCAGAGAAGGTGTCTCACTAACAAAAGGAAGTTGTTTGCAGAGGTTGCAAAACTCTTTTGTAACTAGGATATTACTTTTGTATTTGAATGTTTATTGTGATCACTGAGTTGTAGCTTGGTGTAGGGGTTGTATCTCCTTTGGGTTGTAACCCATAAATAAGTGAGGGGTTGGTGCCCTAAATTAGGGGTTGGAGCTCCTTGGGTTGTCGCCCTAAATATTGCAACAAAGATTAATACTTCAGTAGCATTACTCACTAAGGTTTTTCCCATCTTGGGTTTTCCTCGTATATATTGGTGTTATGTGTTGTCCCTTTGAGTGTGTTTGCATTTGAGTTGGTCTCCCCACTAACCGATAAGTCTACATTGTGTTAGATCCCCAAACTGGTATGCTCACATAGAATAGTTAGAAGGGAAAAGTTTAAGAACCACTGATTCACCCCCCTCTCAGTGGTGCATTGTGTCTAACAAGGTACATGAAAATAAATTTGAGCACACAAGCTACCAATGAAATCAGTCACTTTTTCTTTAACACCTTGTTTACAATGCATTAAATCAAAGTGATTTTAAGACCAATATTGTTTTGAAAGTGTTGGATGAAAGCATTTGCCAGTTGTTGAAAGGAGGTTATGGAATAAGAAGGAAAAGTGCAATACCATTGTAAAGCCTTATCTCTAAGTGTTCTTGTAAATAGTTTTACAAGCAATCTTTGATCATAAGCAAAATCAGTACACAAGGTTTGAAATGTTTTGACATGCATAAGAGGATCACCTTTTCCATTGTAGAGTTCCAATTGAGGGATCTCAACATGTTTAGGTGGCATGACTTTAACAATATCAAGAGAAAGTGGGATCACAATATCAAAGGTGGGCACACTAAACTTGGATTGACTCATAGAAGCAATTTGTTGTTGTAAGGAAGACACGGTTTGGGCAAGATTGTTGATTGTCATTTCGGTAGAAGCGTTGATGTTAGACATAGGTGATTGAGAAGGTAATGTGATGTTATTGAAAGAAGGCATAGACTGAGAATAATCATAGGTGATTGAGAAGGTAATGTGATGTTATTGAAAGAAGGCATAGACTGAGAATAAGGTGGTGGGCCATTATGATAAGTAGGCATAGGTGATGATTGGGTAGGAAAAGGGACACTTAAAGGAGGAATAAAGTTGTTGAAGGAATTTCCCCCTTGTGTCACACTGATTGGTTGAGGAATAATAGGAACACTCATGGAAGACATAGGTAACGATGGAGGATTAAATGAAGAAGAGGGATTGCCCCATGACCACTTGTTGTAGGGATGATATTTTGAGTTGAAGTAGCCATGATGTTGGATGTGAAAGTAGGAATACTAATCATAGGATTAGTCAAAGGAGTAGAAGAATTGACTTGTGTTGAAGGTTGTGAGTAACCTAGGGTTTCGACACAACTCTTGATATGCATGACATTAGAATCAACATAATGTACAATGCCACACAATATATCAATTCCATTCTTATCACTTTGAAGCATGCACTTAAGACCTTCAATTAATGGAAGAGCTTCACTATTAGGGTATTCTTGGGACATCCATTGTTGAAAGCTATCAAATTGATTATCCAATGTGGAAAGTTGATCTAAAGAAACCCTAGTTAAAGCTTCTTCTGCATCATGGGATCCATCAATGGGGTGAATAGGCACATGATTAGAATGGGAAGCATTAGCATGATCCTCATTAAAGAAGTCACCCAAATTAGGCTCCATATCCTTGGTAATTAAACCTTGGGAAGCCTTAATTCTAATGCTTCATCTAATGGGGATAGGATAGGTAGGACTAATAGTGGTAAAACTCATGCACTAGAGGGAAAATTTAAATTTTGAATTGTGGAACAAAGCTTACAAATGCAAAATTTAAGAAAATAATGATTACACAATTTGAACCTTGTTGGAGGAAGGGAATGACACAATTTCCAAAAATGAAAGGAAATTGGAATTTTAAAATTAGGGCCAAGGGAGTACCACTTGATTTTAAAATTAGAATTTTTAAAATCAGGGTAGACAATAATTAACCTCTTAATTTTAAAAAATTTCTTGAAATTTGAAAATTTGAATTTTGAAGGTTTTTTTTGATTCTAGAGGGATAAAAAATCGATAAAATCAGCCAATCTTCCAGATTTAAGCTATTAAATACAGTCATAACAATCTCTCAAAATTTTGGGAAAAAAATCGAGGATCGTGGCAGGAACACACATGGTCTGACCAACTTTTTTTGAAATTTTTCAGGGATGGATATTACGATGATTTTAAAGCTAACCCCCAAAATTGGGAAATTTTATGATCTCTAGATGGGCGAAACGAAGGCACAAATGTGAAAATAGGACCCTATTAGGGTTTTGAAGAAAAAGAGGAATTGAATTGCAAGTTTGAAAAGGGTCAAACCTAATGGATAGAGATACCTTTGAAAATGTTTAGAAATCTGAATATAAAAGAAATTGATTTGAAATTCACAAAAAATCAAATTAATTTTAAAAATTAGGGTTTTATGACCTTAACCAATTGATTGTAAAATTTGAATTTTGGGAAAAGTGGGGGAAATTGAAAATTTGAATTGTAGAATTGAAGACAAATCTGAGAACAATCAGAAATCTGAAAATTAAATAGAAATCCAATTTTTGCACAAGTTCAAGATGTTTTTTGAAAATTAGTGTTTTAACAAGTAACCTCTTAAGTTTGTAATTTTTAATTGCAAATTGAACAAGACAAGGAGGAAATTGAATTTGATAATCAAAATAAATTTCAGATCTAAGATAACCACAAGCAATTTTTACAAATCACAAGTTCAATTTTAAATTTAAAAACAAGGGTTTTTAATGATTTAACCACTAAGTTTGCAGAAAGTTGAAACTTGTAAATGAAAAATATGCAATTTTGTTCAAAGGAAGGCATGCAAGATGTCGGGTTCACCAAAATGTAATGGTGGAAAAATGGTGAATGATAGATCAAGAAGGAAACTACCCTTTCCCTCAAAGAGAGATGTGAGTTTCACTATTGATTACCATTCAAGCACTTTTCACCATGTTACATTAGAAAGAGGAGAGGATAATTCGCTAGATTAAATCTCTCCACATGAAGATGGTAGATTGAATTCTGAAAGAATTGAGAATGTTAAGTTGATCCCCTCTTCCTTGTTTGAAATGGAAAGGAAATTGATTGAACTATGTAGTGCCAAAGTGACAAAGAATTAAGTATAACTTGAGATTGAAATATGGGATGAAGCTATTCACTCGGATGTAGCAGTAAAATGTCGAGACGAAGTCACCTTGCGAATTTGAGAATGTTGGTATTTTGATAATGTCTAAGTTGTGATTGTCATTGATGGACACACACTTATTTTATGTATGAGTTATTCTCCACCGTTAATATGTGTTGTGTTGTTCACACCGATATTATATGCCATTGTATGTATAGTCTTTATTTGTAAAAGACTATCGGTGTTTTGAAGAAGAAGCTTACCGGTTGTAGTCGTATGAAGACCTCAAGTGGAACGAAGACCCCTAGCGGCAGCTAATCTTTTAATCAAAACATTATGTTCCATTTTTCCAGTCTTATTTGTTAAACCGGTATTCGGTATACTATGCCAAACCGGTATAATTGTAAAGTGTGATGAGTTATCATCCACCAACACTTTAGCGGTGTTTATGTGTTGTGTTACCAAATATGTCTAGATGCACTGTACCTAGGAAATTGTAGTCTAATCTTATTGGACCGACATGAAATCAAATTCCTATATGAGGACATCATATCTAGGGTTTTGAGGGATTGATGTGTGCGAGTATTGTAGAATAGATTAGGTCTGTGCAAAATAGGTATCTCACTACAGAGCTTGTGAGTGCAAAGGATAGAAGACTGAAGTAATGCTGTAATGCATTAATGGAGAACTATCAAGGATCTAATCAAGCATTCTGTGCTATCTTCTAGATCATTCACTTGTTGATTACTAATATCTTCAAAAAGTCTGAAACCCTTAACCGGGTAGGCCCAACCAAGCTTATTGTAAATCCTCTAACAAGGTGGTTCACAGTCATGGATCTGAAATCCTTTAATGGGGTAGTCTTTAACAAGACTTATCTCCTAACAAAGATCTAGATTCCTAATAGGATCTGTCCTGGTGAAGAACATTGTAAGGCCTTAACCAGTCTGACCTTAACTGACCTGGTTACTATTCTACAGATAGTTGACTTGTAAGTTTCACTCACCATGGTTTTTCCCATTTGGGTTTCCATGTCAAAATATCTTGTGTTATGGTGATTGTGCTTCTGTGCGTGAATTCTTTATTTGCTATTTGGCTTATTTATGTTTTAACCAGTTTGTTGCTTAAACTACTACACCAGTCTGCTGTAAAATTGTTTAAGAGTTTGGTTAAGTTCTTAGGCATACTAATTCACCCCCTATTAGTATTCATTAGAGGAAAAGTTGCCTGGACTGTGGTAGGAACGTACCTGGTCCTCTGAAAAATCCATGAAATGAAAAGAGATTTTTCACCTCTACAAATATAGCCCAAATCATAAAGTACAATTGCGTACCTGCAACCTACACACAGAAAAGAAAGGAAAATGGGTTGGGATTGGGGTTTTTTACTTTAGGTCAAACCCCAGTTTTGGAATTAACCAAGTAATGAAAGAAAGTACTTGCAAGTAAATGTAAATGAAAGACTCAATTGTAAATCACCTCAAGGGAGGTTGTAGTAGCAATGTTGATAGAAATGCTTGTGTGGAATTGAATGTTGAAATTAATCTTCTCTTCAATGGTTGAATCCTTGACTTGAATGCAACACCTAGCCTTGAAGGGAGACTTGAGAATGCTCAATGCTGGAAAAGAATGCTTGAATACTTGAATGCTCTTGAATGTTTGATCGTTTGAATTTCTCAAACTTCAACCTATCCAACTTATCCAACTTATGCAAATGAGAGGACAAGTGCCCCTTAAATACATGTTAGTGGATTTAAATTTTGTCACGGGTCGACATCGGGGGAGTTTCCTGCCTGAGGCACAACCAACAATGCAACCCTAGGAAGGGTCTTGCCACAAAATAGGGCATGGACAGGGGCGCCACACCCCTGTCTAAGGGGGGACAATCGCGTTGGAATTGACAAAACCGGTTAATCCAGAACTGATATATTTGCTAAGATTTGTCGTTGATGTCTAACATTGACCGGTGGAATGGTGTATCTCAGTAGCAAAGGTGATGAATTGTAAACAACATGGAAGCAGCATAAGAGACAAGTGATCAAGGTTCAATCTGCTCAAGGGAAGACATACTAAGCTAACCGGTTTGTTACTCAAGAAGATCGGTGTTGAGGTTAGATCTTCAGGTTGGTCATTATGATGATAATGAAGTCACAAAAGATGACTTAGGCAAGAAGGCTTGAGGTTGTATGCAAACCAGAACCTCATTGGCAAATAGGAGAAGATACTTGATAGAAGAAATGCAAACCGACATCAAGGGATGAATCGACAATGAAGAGCATAGTGCTATACTAGTAGACCAGTTAGCAGAAGGAAGATAGGTGTTTTCCTAAAATCTTGGAGTGATGACCAGTTATTAAGTTGCGGTGGCAAAAGGTGAGTTGGTAAGCTTGGGTCTTCACCAAACTAAAGGTTGGTGGAGTCAACTTCATTCATCATGCAGTTAGGCCATGATTATTTGCAGATTTTCTGGTTCACATTTAAAAGACTAAACTCGACCTAGAAGTCACTATTTTGGGGGGATGCGGTGGCAAAATTAGTTGAGCAGTTGGTAGAATTGTTGTAGGGCGCGCAAAGAAAGAGAGGGAAATTTTGAATTTGAAATCTTCCAAAATCTGTGATTGCTTTGATTGAGGAAACACTAGAAGGTGATGAGAGAAAATGTATAAAGTATTTTTGAGTTCATTCAAAAATTCTTGATCGTAAAATTTGCAAAGAGCAGATCCTGTAGAAGGCGATCCAAAGTGCAAAGTAGAGTGAGAGGAAGTGCTAAATGATTTATCAGAACAAAGAGTGTATGAGGTAGACCAACAGAGTGCAAAGCCGAGGGTCAGAGGACCGATAGAGTGCAGAGCCGAAGGTATAAGCAGAAAACTAGTGTTGTGCAGAGTAGACACAACCAGTGTGGATAGAGTATGATTGTATTTGTGATCTGATCAATCTATCAGTATCTACTCCAACAGATCATCCTTCTGTTTCTTTCTAACCATTGCAACTTAAATCCCTTAACCGGGTGGACTTAACAGGTCCCTTTGTAAAATCCCTTAACCGGGTGACATACTAACTGATGTTCCTATGTCCTTTAACCAGGCTACCTTGAACAGGGTAAAGACACTAACATGCCTTAAAGAAAATCCCTTAACCAGGTGGCACCTGACAATGTCTTTGTAATCTCCTCATAGGGATGGCTCCTCACCAGGCGTACTCCAGAAGAGTACAAATTTTGTGAGTTCCTACTCACACCATGGTTTTCTCCCATTTAGGTTTCCACGAGATAAATCTTGGTGTCACTGTATATCTTTTCATGCATGCATATTCTTTTGCAGTAATTATGTGTATTGATGAATATTAAGTTAGTGCAAATTTGAGTTAAAAGTTTTAATTGTGAAAAACTGATAAAATGTTGATTCACCCCTCCCCTCTCAACACCAGTTGGGACTAACAATTGGTATCAGAGCTCTGGTCCTTAGATTTAGAAGAAGCTGAAAAGCTTAAGGAAAGATCCAAGTTGATGTGAAAGGAGGGTCCTAAGTTCTCTAAGGAGAATTACACCTTATGGTGTGGCAAAATGAAGCTTTATCTAAGAACCACAGGACAACATTACTGGAATCATGTAATCACAAATTACAATGAACCTTTAGGGGTTCTCACTCTAGATTAGATCAAAGAAAGGCAAGACAATAATGCAGCTATGGATCTGATTGCTAGCACTCTTTCTGATAATGAGTATGCCGAGGTTCAAGATTTGAAAACAAATTTTGAATGTGGAATAAGTTGAAGACAATTTATGGAGAAGATCCTCATGTTCAAAAGGCTAAAGTGGACAACTTGAGAGGAAAATTTGATGAGATGAGGATGCAAGAAGGAGAAAATATAGAACAATATAGTAAAAGGATAAAGGATGTAGTAAATTCCATCAGAAGTGCTAGAGGAAAGCTTGAAGAAGATGATGTGGTTAGCAAAATCTTGAAGACCTTGCTATCACAATATGCCATAAGAGTTTCTATAATTTAGGAACTCAGATCCTTGGGAACAGTTAATGTTTCACTTGATTCATTGTTTGGAAAGTTGACTGCCTTTGAATTGAGCAACTATGATAATAGTGTACTAAAGATTGATGCTTCTTTCAAAGCTTCTATGATGCATGCACCAACAAGGAGAAGAAAAAAAATTGAAAGCAGTTCTACTACAAGAACAGGTCACTCTCATGAAAGTGAAAACCTGTTATCTGAAGAACAGGATCAAGATGAGATTGAATCTCTATTGGCAAGAAGATTGCCAAGAGGAAAAGGAAAGTATAAAGGTAAACTACCCTTAAAGTGCTTCTCTTGTAATAAGATAGGTCATATTGCATCCAGATGTCCTGACAATGATAGAGATAGGAAAGATAATTTTAGAAGCTACAAGGACAAGAGCAAGAAGGAGTGCTATCTTGTAGAAGGAGTTACCAATGAAGAATCAGAAGGATCTGATGGAGAGGGACTTGTATTTGTAGTAGTAAAGGAAGATAACATTGAGGAAGGTGATATGTCACTGATTTCTAGTTCAAACTGGTGTGGAGATTGGGTAATTGATAGTGGATTCACTCACCACATGATTGATGATAGAAAAAAATTCCTCAGCATGGAGGATTGCAATGGAGGAATTGTGAGATTTGGTAATGATGCTCCTTGTGTAGTAAAAGGTAAGAGATCTATAGCCCTAAATGATAAAACAAATTGTGAAGATGTTTATTGGGTAGACGGGCTAAAATATAGTTTGTTAAGTGTTGCAAAACTTAACAATAAGGGTTACCAGTTAGAATTGAATGAAGGAATATGCAAAATAAATGACAAATTAGGAAGCCTGATTGCTACCGCTAAACAATCTAGAGGTAATCTATTTCACCTAGACACCACCATAGGTAGTTTTCTAATGGAAAAGGTAGAAGATAGTTGGTTGAGGCATAAAAGACTGTGTCATGTTAACTTTGATAGCATAGGAAAAGTCAGTAAAATGAAGTTTGTCAGATGCATGCCAAATATCGCAAAGCCTAAAAATGCTACGTGTAAAGAATGCCAACTAGGAAAGTTGACTGGGTCTAGTTTCAGTAGCAAGTCCTTCTCATCTGAAAATGTGTTGGACTTAGTTGATACATAATTGTGTGGTCCTATGAGAACCAAGAGTTTCTATGGAGACCGGTATTTCATGTTGTTTGTAGATGACTTCTCAAGAATGATGTGGGTTGTATTCTTGAAAGAAAAATATGAAGCCTTTCACATTTTTACTTCAAGGCTCGAGTAGATAGAGGAACCTTCAAGAATCTAAAATGTTTGAGATCATATAGAGGAGGAGAGTTCACCTCTCAAGAGTTTATGAATTACTATGAAGAACAAGGGATTATGAGACAAATGTGTGCACCCAGAACACCTCAACAAAATGGGGTTGCTAAAAGAAGGAACAAAACTCTTATTGATTGTGCTAGGAATCTGATGATACAGAAGGATATCCCACATATCTTCTAGAGAGAAGCAGCAAAAACTTCTATGTACACCTTGAATCGGATACATGTGAAGAAAGGGACAAATAAAACTCCCTATGAATTGTGTGGATACTCACCCAATGTCTGCTATTTCAAAGTATTTGGAAGCAGGTGCTATATCAAGAGGGATGAGTACTCTGGAAAGTTTGATCCTAAGAGTGATGAAGGAACCTTCTTAGGTTACTCCATAAAGAGTAAAGCATACCAGTGTTTGAACAAAAGGACCAGTAAGATTGTGGAGATTGCAAATGTTAGAGTAGATGAGTTCTCTGAGAAGAATGAACATGATAGCAAGAGTGAACCAGAGGAATATAAAGGGTTCAAGTACACTGTACCAGTGGAACCTACCGAAGAGAATCTAGTTGAAGTGGCAAATGAAGAAGTTTGTGAGGTAGAATCTGCACAACCGGTAGAAGAAGCTCCAATAAATGAACCGATACTAGCCAAGTATGTCCGAAAAAATCACTCTGCTGAAAATATCATTGGTGACAAAGATGTAGGAGTATTGACCAGAAGAAGAGCAAGAGAGAATGCTTGTTTTCTCTCTATAATTGAGCCCAAAACAACAAAGGAGGCTCTAAAATATGATGACTGGATCAAAGCCATGGAGGAAGAACTGGAGCAGATTGAGAAAAATGAAACTTGGACTCTAGTGTCCAGACTGAAAAACAAAAATGTAATAGGTACCAAATGGGTGTTTAGAAACAAAATGGATGAAACCAGTCAAGTATTAAGAAACAAAGCAAGATTAGTTTGCAAAGGCTATGCTCGGGAAGAAGGTTTGGACTATGGAGAAACCTTTTCATCGGTGGCCAGGCTAGAAGGGGTCAGAATTTTGCTGGCCTATGCTGCTTACAAAAATTTCAAAGTTTACCAAATGGATGTGAAATCGACATTCTTGAATGGTGTTTTAGAGGAAAAAATATACATAGAGAAACCAGAAGGGTTTGCATCAGAAGATGGAAGAAATATGGTATGCAGGTTGCAAAAGGCTCTATATGGGCTAAAAAAAGCACCAAGAGCTTGGTATGAGAGACTGCACTCATATCTATTAAGCATTGGGTTCAAGAGAACTAGTGATAATAGTAACCTGTATTTGAGGAATGGAGATGAAAGAAAGCATCTAATTGCTGAAATCTTTGTAGATGACATCATCTTTGGAGGAGATGATGAGATGAGATGAGGTTTTGCAGAACAAATGAAGAAAGAATTTGAGATGTCCATGATTGGCGAGATAAAGTTCTTCATCGACCTACAAGTATCACAGCTAAAGAATGGCATATTAATCAGCCAAACCAAGTACATAAGGGAAATCTTGAAGAATTTTGGAATGGAAGATTGCAAACCTATTGGAACTCCAATGGTTACAGGTTGCAAGCTCTCCAAAAATGATGGGGCTCATGAAGTGAATGAGACACTTTACCAGTCTATGATCAATAAGTTGCAGTATACAGTACACAATAGACCAAACATAGCACAAGTCGTTGGCTTGGTTGCCAGATTTGTTGCAAATCTGAAAGAGACTCATATGGTGGTAGTCAAGAGAATATTTATATACTTAAAGGGGACTGATGAGTATGGTCTCTGGTATCAACAAAAGGGAGACTTCAGCTTAAGTGTCTTCACTGATTCCAATTGGGTAGGAAACATTGATGATCGAAAGAGCACTAGTGGAGGTGCATTCTTTCTTTGAGATATGATTGTGTCTTGGGAAGGCAAGAAACAAAATTGCATATCTCAATCCACAACTAAGGTAGAGTATGTGGTTGATGCAATCAATTGCACACAGATAGTATGGATCAAGCAATTATTGGAAGGTATCTAAGAAAAGGTAACTGAACCTATGGTAATTCACTATGACAACACTAGTTCTATAGACATATCCAAGAATCCGGTGATGCATTCCAAGACAAACCATATAACTATTCAATATCACTACTTGATAGAATAGGTTCAAGACAAGGAAGTAAGGTTGGAGTATATACCAACAAAAGAACATGTGGCTGATATCTTCACCAAGCCACTATAGCGGGACACCTTTGAATACCTTAGAGGTAAGCTAGGGGCGATGCCCCTACCTGCAGTTAAGTAAGTAAAAAGGGCCCTATATCAATCTGGTATGATTTCTCTATGAAAAAAAACCCTCTAAGACTAGATTGATAAGTGTGGACTACTCTGGTTAGGGGGAACGGTCTTATAAGTATACTGAAATTCATCTTTGGCATTGTTGTCAAAGGGGGAGATATGTTTATAGTGTTTGAGCTGAAGTTGTTGATGGTAAATAGTGTTGAACTGTAGTAGTTGAAATAGAGTATTGGCATTTTTAGGGGGAGGTATTCTTTACTCTGAGCAGAAGTATAGGCAGGAGCAACTGATAAGATAGATTCAGAAGTGTTGCCATCAATGCCAAAGGGGGAGATTGATGGCATTGACAAAATCAATAAATCCAAAACTGGTATATTTGCTAAGATTTGTCATTGATGTCTAACACTGACCGGTGGAGTGGTATCGATGGAATGGTGTATCTCAGTAGCAAAGGTGATGACTTGTAAACAAAATAGAAGTAGCATAAGAGACAAGTGATCAAGGTTCAATCAGCTCAAGGGAAGACAAACTAAGATAAGTGATCTATTACTCAGGAAGATCGGTGTTGAGGTCAGATCTTCAGGTTGGTCATTATGATGATAATGAAGTCACAAAATATGACTTAGGAAAGAAGGCTTGAGGTTGTATGCAAAATGGAACCTCATTGGAAAACAAGAGAAGAT
Source organism: Cryptomeria japonica (assembly GCF_030272615.1). Classification (NCBI taxonomy): domain Eukaryota; kingdom Viridiplantae; phylum Streptophyta; class Pinopsida; order Cupressales; family Cupressaceae; genus Cryptomeria; species Cryptomeria japonica. Next base: position 9,351,214 of record NC_081405.1, read on the forward strand.
ACTTGATAGAAGCACTGCAAACCAACATCAAGGGATGTACCGACAATGAAGAGCGCAGTAGTATACTGGTAGACTAATTAAGCAGAAGGAAGATAGGTGTTTGCCTAAAATCTCGAAGTGATGATCGGTTATTCAATTGCAATGGCAAAAGGTGAGTTGGTGAGATTGTGTCTTTGCCAAACTAAAGGTTGGTGGAGTTAACTTCATTCATCATGCAGTTAGGCCATGATTACCTATAGATTTTTTGGTTTGTATTTAAAAGACTGAACTCAACCCAGAAGTCACTATTCTTGGGGGATGTGGTGATAGTATTAGTTGAGAAGTTGGCAGAATTGCTGCAGGATGCGCAGAAAAAGAGTGGGAGATTTTGAATTTGAAATCCTTTGAAATCTGTGATTGTTTTGATTGAGGAAACACCTAAAGGTGACAACAGAAAATGTATAAAGTATTTTTGAGTTCATTCAAAAATTATTGATCGTAAAATTTGCAAAGAGAAGATCCTGTAGAAGGTGATCCAAAGTGCAGAGTAGAGTGAGAGGAAGTGCTAAAAGATTTAGCAGAACAAAGAGTGTATAAGGTAGACCGGCAGAGAGCAGAGCCAAAGGTTAGAGGACTGACAAAGTGTAGAGCCGAAGGTATAAGCAGAAAACTGATGTTGTGTAGAGCAGACACAATCGGTGTGGATAGAGTATAATTTTCATTGTGATCTTATCAATCTATCAGTATCTACTCCAAAGATCATCCTTATGTTGCTTTCTAACCATTGCAACTTAAATCCCTTAACTGGGTGGACTTTAACAGGTCCCTTTGTAAAATCCCTTAATCGAGTGACATCTTAATTGACGTTCCTATGTCCTCTAACTAGGCTACCTTTAATAGGGTAAAGACACTAACATGCCTTAAACAAAATCCCTTAACCAGGTGGCACCTAACAGTGTCTTTGTAATCTCCTAATAGGGATGGCTCCTCACCGGGCGTACTCCAGAAGAGTACAAATTTTGTGAGTTCCTACTCACACAGGGGTTTTCTCCCATTTGGGTTTCCACGAGATAAATATTGGTGTCACTGTATATCTTTTCATGCATGCATGTTCTTTTGCAGTAATTATGTGTATTGATGAATATTAAGTTAGTGCAAATTTGAGTTAAAAGTTTTAATTATGAAAAACTGATAAAGTGTTGATTCACTCCTCCCCTCTTGGCACTGGTTGGAACTAACAAGTGGTGCCACGCTCCTATCCATGGGGGGATAGTGGTGCCATGACCCTGTCTAAGGGGGGACAGTGGTGCCACACCCCTATCCTACCCCTTTCTCAAGGGAAGAGTGCGGATGGGGTGATGCAGAGGCCAAGAAAGAAGTTGTTTATGTAGATTGAGAAATCTTTGGTCTCTGATTAGGATAAAGGATTCAAACTCGCGTGCGTGAGGACCGTAATGAAGTCAAAAATTGCTAGGGTAATAATTTTATGACACTACAATAGTCTTCTAAAGTTTGTTGGATAAATTTTGGATACACATTTGCAAACTTGCATCTACACCTATGGAGAAAGGGTTGAAACTATCAGCCAAATCGGATTCACATGTGGTAGATGATACTTCATTCAAGCAACTAGTGGGCAACCTAATATATCTCAGCCACTAGACCTGATCTCATTTATGCCGTGAGCTACACTTATCACTTCATGACAACCCCAAAAGCTAAACATTGGGTTGTAGAAAAGTGTGTGCTGAGATATTTGAAGTGCACTTATGATTTTGGCATTCTGTACAATGGAAGCAACGATCATAGGCTATTTGGTTTTATAGATTTAAATTGGGTAGGTTGTGTTGATGACATAAATTCTATTTCTGCATATGTTGTTAGTTTGGGCATAGGTGCATTTGCATGGACCAACAAAAAGTAGCAAGTAGTAGCTCTTTCCTTGATCGAAGCTGAGTATCGGGGAGCTGTTAAAGTAGCTTATGAAGCAATTTAGCTTAGAAGGATTCTTGTAGACATGCAAATGCCTCAAGAAAGTTCTACACCCTTGTTCTCTGATAATCACTTGGTGTTATGAAATTAGCTAAAAAGTCCATGAGCGAACCAAGCATGTGGAGTTTTATTGTCATTTCATCTGTAATCATGTCAAAGATGGATCAATGATCTTGTAGTACATTCCAACTAAGAACTAGATTGCAAATATTCTCACCAAGTCTCTCAGTTCAGAGAAGTTTGCCAAATTTTAGGGGGCAACTTGGTGTAGTTGATAGAATGACCATTAAGGGAGGGTATTCGAAAATATTGAGTCATCTATTTAGTCATTCTATTAATGGTCATTTAGTTTGTTTAGTATTTATTTATTTATTGTATTTTTGTAATGCTTCTTTTATTTGAAGACGTACTTATCTTTTTAGCTTCAGTTAAACGGTTTATTCTTTTTAAGAACACCATCATGTAATCCTCTATATATACATTGTATATTAATGAATAAATCATTCAATTACTTTTTTCAATGCAACACATAAATAATATATGACCTTTCAACTTCCCTAGGAGGCCACCTAAAGAAGTTTCTTTTCCCAAGTGAGTTCCTAAAAGGTGTCTTTGCCCATTTTATGTAACCATTCAATAAATATGGGAGGACCACTCTTCCGCTCCCTTTTTCCCATGTCCAAAAGGGTATTTTTATGATTTTAGCATTACAAATGTTAAAAAAAGGTGTCCCTTGTACAACTTGAGTTGGCCTAGTGGTGGAGAAGTTGTTTTCTTGAAAGAGAGGTCGCAAGTTCAAATCCCACAAGGGGGTAGGGTATGTACACCTTATTGGCTTTGCCCATTACCAATCAAAAAAAAAAAAAGGCGTCCCTTCTTGAAAATTACAATTGATTTTACACAAAGGCCACAAATATTGAATATTTTCAATCCCTTATGCCCCCTTGAACACTTTCCTAGGTATCTAGAGGCATAGATTCTTGCACTTATTTTTATTCTCCTAACCTTAACTAAACTTAAAATAACAATATTTTTTTGGATGATGTCAGATTGTCTTACACCCCTAGATGCTTCTGCATCAGACAATTGGGGTAAGAAAATTTTGTGAACTTGGTCTCACAAAATGAAGTTGGACGGTAGGGCCACCATTTGAGATTGCCAATAATCTTTAGTGAACTCTATCACTACAATAGGTACCTCCAACTAGTTATTCTTTCTCCTCTTCCATCACCTAGCTGGAACAAGAATCTTCCTTTGAGAGATCTTCTTTTATTTTGTCTTCCTTGATGTGGAATCACCTCCACCATAATCCGTCAACTCATCACTCAAAATTACTCTTCTCTTCTTTGTGGGTTTTAAACCACCCAAGTCCAACCACCTCCACCAAATGCATTCTACAACCTCCTCTACACTTTCCACCTCAACATACACCTCTCTAGAATTGTATTTCTTTGTAGCCAACCTCTCTCTGCTTGGCTAATCCACACTCTCCATCATCATAATGCCCTCCAAAGGACATTTCTGAACTTATGTTACATCTTCATCTTTTGTAGCATCATCCAAAGCTATAACCTCTTTCTTTTCTTCTTTCATGCTTTCCCAAAACAATGCTCCTTTATCTTCATTCAATGTGAGCCATTCTTCCCTAACTATTGCAATATCATTTACCATTACAAATTTTTCTTCACCTTCCTCTTTGCTATCAATATGTTCAACCCTTCACAAAGACTTGTGTTTGCCGCAATCTCTTCCACCTTCTCCGATTCAACTTTTCAGAAGCTATTGATTCTTCAAATCTCCTCTAAGATGACATCCCAATCTTTATTAATAATTTTCTTTATCATTGTTGCAACATCTTCTTTAGTATTAGTTGCACTTTCAAATGCCTTTATTTCCTCCAAAGGACTCTCATCCATTGTTACACTCTCCTCTTTCTCGCCCTCAACCTCTACAATTTCACCTTTTCTCTCTTCCTTCACGCCATTGTTAAGGCATGTTGTTGCAATATTTCCTTTTTCCTCTTCACCTAGCATACATAACTTTATTTACAAATGCATATTTGTTAAAAAAATAATGGGACTCCTTCATACCCACATTTTCTTCTTCTCCTCTCTTTTCTATTGTATCTCTAGTTTCCCTCAAACTTCTCATTATATCCCCCATGTACATTATTTGTCTCTTGAAAAGGACTAAATTTATTAAGGTATTTCCCACAACCAACCCCAAACACTTTCTCTTTTTCATCTTCACATACAATTTCCAACCTAGAACTAAAATCACATTCTATCCTCTACCCAACAAAGATTTATGAAATACACTCCTCTCACTTCTTCTACCCACTCTCTCTTAGTGGAGGAACTTTGTAGACCTTCTACCCAACTTCATTCTTTGATGGAGGACAACCAACATGCTCTCATACATATTTCATCCAACCCAAGGTCCTGGTGTAGATCGCCTCACATTTGGCGATCTACTACACACTCAACATCTCTACTTTGATACCATTTGATGTAGGAGACTCTCCCAACACACCCAAAACATATGCTCTTTTATGCTATGTGAGGGGTACTCCCTCCATGATTCATGCATATCATTACAAATGAAAATGCATAAAAATTGAAAGAATATAAATAATTGATTTTCTGTTACTTCAATATAAAGAAACACAACTATACAAAAATTACAAAGATTAGCCTCATGGGCTTTACCGAACTTGCAATAAAAACTACATTTCAACTCTCAAATGATGGAGAATTCTTCTCAACTTCAAATTATCACTCCACTTTGAATGATCCACACCACTATAGATGATCCACTCAACTTTGGATCAACTCTCAATGCTACATTCAACTCTGGATGCTTAAACCTCTATCCCAAGCCTCTATAGTTCTATTATGCCTCTTGCAATTCTCACACCCAACCTAAGAGATAAACACATGACAATAAATAAATGCAACAAATAGATGATAGATGACCTTTTAACTTCCCCAAGAGGCCACCTAAAGAGGTGTCTTTTCCTAGTGGATTCCTAAAATTTGTCTTTTCCAATTTTTATTTAACCATTCAATAAATATGAGTGCATGTTTCTTCCCCTCCCTTGTTCCCACGTCCAAAATGGTAATTTTATGATTTTAGCATTATAAATTTTAGAAAAAAGTGTCGCTTCTTGAAAAATTACAATTGTCTTTACACATAGGCCACAAATATTGAATGATTTCAATCCCCTATGCCCCCTTCGACACTTTCCTAGGTGCCTGGAGACCCATAGATGCTTGCATTTTTTTTTATTGACCTCATCTTAACTTAAATTTAAAATAACAATATTTTTTGGATGATGCGAGATTTACCTACACCCCTAGATGCTCTCGCATCAAAATTTAAACTATAAATACATGTAGAATTGATATTAAAATTAGTACCAAATAACATATGTAAATATTTTAAATAGAATTGGAGAGTGAACAACATTACAAGCTTCAAGAATTCATAAGATTGATATTATTCTTAAATAGTATTCTATTTAAAAATATATTTTTGATTTTTTTTTTAAAAGAGGAAATTTAAGTTAAATATAAAAATAAAAGATAAAATATTTTTTGTTTAAAAGAGGAAATTTAAGTTAAATATAAAAATAAAAGATATAAAATATTATTTCTAACACAAAATTTGATGTCATGCCTTTAAATAATTTATGTCAAGTACCTTCTCTTAAAAAAAATAAAGTATTTTTAAAAGAAAAGAATAAAAACAATAAGAAAAAGAGAAATGATGATGGAGAGGCCAATTATCATGCTGAAGTAATATTTGTCATTGAAGAACCCTTACTAAAGGCTTTGAATTGTTGTGTCAAAAAAATGAAAGAAACAACAATAATACAATATCTACCCCTTGGTTGCAACAATTTTTTTTTCAAAATAAAATTGGCGCTCCTTCAACGACAATATTGAACCAGTCGGTTACTTCTAATCCTAACGCCCCTACCTTTGCACCTATCGGATTTGTTGTCATGTATGCCTCAATCTGTGGTTTGTTGGGGTTTAGGTCTACTCTAGCCACGGGTGTGCCTCCCCAGCCCTATCCTTCACATGCCCCCTGGCTGTGGGTGGGTCAAGTGTTGCTGCAAATGTCAGTGGTCTTTATAGGGCTATTATAGGTGTTGGGGTCCTCCCTCCTAGACCTTTTTTTATTGTTGGTGGGTAGAGCTTTGCTCATGTTCCCAAATTTGTTGCTACTTATCCTCCCAAGGGGAAATATTGCCCTTTTCCTTGTGCCAAAACATCCCTTGTGGTTTGTGGCCAAGTTGTGGTTTAAAATGTTGCTTTCTACTAACATTGTGGGTTGGTGTGTAGATTTGTTGGTCTCTAGCCTTCCCTCCTGTATATACATCATTGGGTGAGTGATTCTTGGAAGCCTTTGGTTGCTAGTAGCATTGAGTTTTTTCCTTGTGCTAAGGGATTTTTTATTGCTTCCTTTGCTTCTTCTGATGCTCATGACTTGGTGTTAAGCAAGCTATGGATTTGGGGAGTTAACTCTCTCTGTCAAACCCTGGACAACTTCTTTTAACCCTCTTACTTAACCACTCAATGTGTGTTCGGTGTGGGTTCATCTTTCCAATCTTCCTCTTCATTTTTGGGAGAATTCTTGTTATGAGGCCATTGACAACTCCATCGGCCGCTTCTTGAAGGTTGATGATTCCACTTCCTTCATGGTTCATTCTACTTTTGCTTGCATTTTAATTGATATTGACATCTTTATGCCTCTCCCTAAGGATTTAGTACTTATGGTTGGGGATAAGCCATGGACTCAATCATTGGTTTATGAGGAATCCCCTTTTGTTGGTGTAGATTCTTCTCAACTAGTCACTTAGCTACAACTTGTTCTCTCTTGAATCATAAAAGTGTTGCTACTTGGTGGAAGGACACTAATGGTGATCATTTGACTATCGAGGTTTCCGATTTTGATGACTCTTCACATGCTAATGATGACTCCTTCCATGATGAGTTTGTGCCTCTTAGCGTTGTTGTGACCTCCCTAGTCACCCTAGATCCTACTCCCCCTCTTGTTACTGGTGTGACCTCCTCAAGTCCTATGGTTTTTACTCTTGTTTCTCTTGTTCTATAGAAACCTTATGCTCCAAGTGTTGGTAGACCCTCTAATGGAATTCACCCCTTGATCCCACTTGTAATTATGTTCCTAACAATAGTATTGCTTGGATTGTTGATTGTTGTAGGTGAAAAGGTAATTTCCCCCCTCCCTACCCCTAATACTCTTCCTCAAGTTGTGGGTGTTTCTTCCAACTATTGAGCAGGGTTCCTAGTTGTACTACTAGTTTGTTTTTGAAGGTATGTTTGGCCTTTGTTTTACACAATGGTCTTGTGACATACTATTAATGTCTTGTTTGACCTAAGTTTGTATAGGCTCAACACCCTTATTTTGTTGATTATTTTTTAAGCTGCCTACGAGTTGTTTGTGTACAGGGTCAACACCCTTGTTTTGTTGCTTTTAATATCAAAAATAATATTTTATTTTGTATTTTTTTTAGAAAAATTAATTAGGTCATTGATAGATCCAAACACTTGATGGTTCATTTATGTTGACCATGCGTACATACCCTCTTTAGGAAATCAGAGGCTTCACAGTTTGTACCCTAATGTTGGAGTTCATTATCTTCTTTATATGAGATCTTTGATCTCATTTTTTACTTAATTAATTAAGCATAAAATTAATTTAATCCAATTATAATAAACAATAACCATTTAAAATCAATTGTTGGTTTCATACCAAACATTAGTGAACAAACACAAATTCAAACAAGAGTCATACCATTTCATAATCCTAAAATCACAACGTTATCTTGAGCATACATCACATATAAAGATGGTGAGTAGATCATACACATCACAAATACAATAATAATTATCTTATACACACATCACATATACAATAATGACTAACTCATGCACATCATAAGTACAATAGTGACCAACTACCATATACACAATGAAAGACTAGCATATCTACAATGAGTGACTAACATCTACCCTTTTAATTCATCTCAAATAAAAAAGGAATATCAATGCTTTGCAAACTACATTGTGGGTCCCTTTTCCTCAATCTTCTACACCTAATCCTAATGATGGAAATCATCCCATACTACTAGCAATGCCTTCAAATGACAAAAAAGAAGACTTGATGTATCTCATACTATATCGAAGATCCATCTTCAACCCAATAGTGTCAAATACACATCAAATACACATCAAACAACTAGGAAGAAGATTTGGTGGATCCCATACTACATTATGGGTCCATCCTCAATCCCAAAGGAAGTGAGACATCCACAAGTATTGAACATATTTAGCTTGGTGGATTCCAACATCATTTGCCTATAAGCCACCAACAACAAATCTATCCACTTAAGAAGAAATAACTTCCAAAATATACCATCTTATGCCCATGTGATATTATCAACTATCTTCTTCACAAATCAAGTAGCACTTGACATCAATCACCCTCATACTATAGATGATTACCTTCTAACCTCCCCAATACATCAATTAGCTCCAAATATCATTACCCACCATACAAGGCAATTGCCTTCATAACATTCACATATCATAACTAAGACAACCCTTAACAATCCTTCACCTCCATGAACCAAATAAATGCCAACTAATATCTAAGAATAACAGAAGCATTGATCATCATTTTTTTCAAAGGCTATATATATTCTTTAATTAGATTAGTTATATATATTTTCAAGATTATTTTACTTGGAATATTCTTTAATTAGACTAGCTATATAATTTTAAAATTATTTTGCTTAGAAGAGTTATCATTTCATTAATTGTTTGGTCTACTTAAGTTGTTTTATAAATTAGTTTTTGAAGTATATGTCAAAGTGTTATGTGTCTTATTGTCCATTAAATACTTTTTAGCTTGGTAAAATTAGTATAGATATTCTAAATACATCTAAGATATCAATCTTGACTTATTTTATTTACTAAAAAAATGTTTTCTGATAAAATATTCTAAAACTATTTTATTTATTTTGTATTATTTTAGAATTACTAAAGAATTATTTATTTTCTTTATTTGGCTATTGAACTCAAAATCAAATAATCAAACTTCAAGCACTCTTTACAAACAAATCATTTGCTCGTCAATATTTAACAAATATTTATTCTAAAGAACAAACTCAACTTCAACTATGTTATTCGTAATTGTATTTGGTATAAATCGATCAAGGTCAATCCTAACAACTGTCATATTCAACCTAGTAAAATTATTATATAAACAACTTGCTAGAATTTATTTGTCTTATATTGTTATCTAGTCTACTTTTAAATTGTTATCATGACTCATGTATCAACTAGAAAACAACTATTTTAATTACAATGTATTAACCATAGAACATTTATATAGTTTGATATCAAACAAACTTAACTTCAATTATATTACAAAAATCTTAATATAAAACTCAAAATCAACCAATCAAATCTAAAGAAACTCTTTCCTAAGGATGTAAGACTCTCACATTTGAAGGGTACTTGAAAATGGCAAAGTGGAACAAAGCAGTGGGTAATGGAAAATGTCACGAGGTGATAATGGTGTTAGTGAAAGAAAAAGAAGGGCATCTCATTTAGCTTGAAAAAGAGGACTCCAATAAGTAGTTTTTATGGTTCAAGATCTCAGAAAATTGCAATCTTACTAGGATTGCAACATGTTATTTCGCTTCGCAAGTCTCCAAAACCTATAAATTTTTTGGTCTAGACAACAAAGACCCATTTGCAGCCTTAAAAAAGGACGTTGATGTGTTCTCTCAGCATGGTGATGTCCTCTTTGTGGGGGATTTCAATGCTAGAACTGCAAATGAAAAAGCTAGTATTATCAGCTATAAAGGTGATTGTAATCCTATTTGCCTCATAGAAGAGGAAAAGAATCAGTGGGAAATAGTTTAGAAGATACCAAAGGAGGCAACCAATTTGGGGAAGAGTTTCTTACACTTAGTGGTACTTTTGATTTAAATATTTGAAATCGTCTCATTAGATGGGCAAAGTCAGGTAGTTTCACTTGCAACACTTACAACGGGACAAGTGTGGTTGACTACGCAATTTTCTCATAGAGCTTATACAAAAAAATTGAGGAAGTTGTGATTGGTGAGAATTTATGGGATCTAAAATCGGATCACACACCGATTTATTTGTCTTGTGTGGACAGAAAAGGACCAATATGAGGAGAAAACTCAACCATCTTAGCAACCGCATTCAAATGGCAGAATTCTTTTGATTCAAAAAAATGCTAGTGTCTTCAAGGATATGTTGGAGAGGCTTTTTAAGGTGCAGAAAACTTCATTTCATGTTCTCAATAGTCATATGTTAACAAATCCGATCCATGTGGAACAAAAAACAAAAAATCTGAGACAAATTGTTTCCCTGTGAATGCATGGTTTGATGAGGAATGCAAAATGGCTAGGAGAATTTTAAGAGAGTTAAATAGAAAAGAGATAGACATCAAAGTTAACAAACAAATTATAAAGAAAAGAAATTTGGTTTATTTTATCACAAGGAGAGAAGAGCTAATTTTTCTTGGCAAAAATAATCCCAAGCTTTTTTGGAAAGACCTTCAACCAAGAAAGAAGCAGATTGAAAATAATATCGCAGCTACACAATGGTTTGACTATGCAAGGAAGCTCTATAAACATGATTTGTAGGTGGTCCCCCCACCCTTGGTCAACATTACCACAAATCTTTTCACCATACAAGAGACTAAGTTGGGTATTAAGAAGTTGGGTGTTGGTAAAGCTTAAAGACTTAGTAGGGCTTCAAGCAAAGTATCTCAAGTTGGGCATGAAAGTCCTTGCTCCTCATATTACAAAAATATTCAACAAATTCATCCTTCAAGGGTTCCCTAAAGATTGGACAACTAGTTTAGTTATACCTCTTTTAAAAAGCAATGATGTTAATAACTCCTCCAATTATAGGACAATAATGATGCATGCTTTGTTTGCAAAAATATTTGGAAACATGATAGAAAATAGAATCAACAAATAGGTAGAAGAAAATCATAAACGTGCAAAAGGTCAAGCTAGCTTCAGACCTAAACACTCCACAATGACCATAGTATTACTTTGAGACACATCTATGAAAAATTCTAGGAGAAAAAGGAAGAAGTCTTCAGTTACTTTGTTGATTTTAAAAAGGATTTTGATACTGTCCCTAGAGATAAGCTTTGGCACAGAATGGAAGAACTTGGTATTCCTATACATCTTAGGGCTACTGTTCATATGCTCTATGAGGAGGTTAAAGTGAAAATCAAAACTTTAACTAGCATTTCAAATAGCTTTAGAAGTGATATTGGGGTCAAACAAGGGTTCCCTCTATCTCCTACCTTGTTTGGCTTATATATTGACAAACTTGAAGATTGGTTAAACATGTAGAATGGTGAGGGTATTTAGTTGGGTAAATTTGTGAATAGTTGGGTGAATCTGTGAATGGTTAAATATCTCCTTTATGTGGATGACCTCATTTTGATTGCTAAATATGCCCTTGGCTTGCAAGAGAATTTATTTGCTCTTGAGCATTTTTGCAACATGGTGGGAATGCAAGTTAACATCAACAAGACAAAATTCATGGTTTTCTCAAATAGAAAGAAACAAAATCAACATAGGTTTTACTTTGAAGGCAACATTCTAGAAGAAGTTACAAATTATAAATACCTTGGAATTGATTTCAACAAAAATCTTAGTTGGGAAGGTTGCATGAAGAAAATAACTTTAGGAGGTTGGAAGGCATTTTATGCTCTTCAAAATAGATGTAGGGAGGTAGAGCTACGGGATTGGAAAACCATTCAAATTATTTTCAGGCTTTTGATTCTATCGGTTGTCCTTTATGGGTGTGAAATTTGGGCTAGCGATACCTCAGTCTCTCAATGGAAGAAAATTTGGAGAATTCAAAAATATTTAATCACAAGCAAGTTCAAAATTAAAAGTATAATTCCATATGATATCATGTTCAATAAAACAAGAGTTTCCCCTATTGAAACAATTGCTATGGTGTGTCTCATTAGTTATTTAAAAAGAACTGAGCAAATGGGAGAAGGTAGATGGCCTAAGGTGGTTGTCAATGACATAGTGTGCAAAAGGAAGAAAATGTGGATGCAAAAAAACATCAAATGGCTTAAGAAATGGAACATTTATTTGAATTCACGCCCCATAAATAACAAGGAGATAAAGGCTACGAAAAATTTTGGGTATTGGGCTAGGAAGAAAGAAACAATACTATATAAATGAGTTCAAACCCACTTATGATCATCTTCAAAAAGTTTACATAGGGGCTAATATATCATGGAGAGATAAAATTTTTATTGCTCAGCTTAGAACCAACTCTCATCAACTTCGATTCGAGACCGAGTGGTGGTAAAGGCCAAAAGAGACTTCGACATAAAGAGTTTGCATGTTTTGCAACTCCAGGAGTGTGGAAACTAAAGAACATTTTATCTTAGAATGTGACGCACTTCAAGTCAGCAGGGATAAGTTTTTCAATATTTTAACTGCTAGCACATGGTTTAATTTATTCAACAAGGAGTATATTAAGAAGTTGCGAACACTCACGAGGGCTTCACTTAGTGAATCTAGGTTATATCATGTACATTCATGGCAATACTAAAGAATCCCTATATTTTCAAAAAATTATTACCCTAGAATCCTTTTTCTCCACCCCCTCCCAATACATAACCTAAATTAAAAGCCCCCCTATATTCACCAAATATTGCATTTATTCATAGCCCGAATTAAAAAACCCCATATTTTCACTAATAGGCAATATATTGTACCCTCATATTTGGGATATTAAACCCCCCAATATGAATGCACATGATATGATATTGCCCAGCCAGTGATGCCCTCATGAGAACACTCATTATCAACTTGCATAGGCAAAGAACTGATCTACAAAAGTTAGTTTTGATTGGACAGGTTGTCCCTTAGGCTATCCTTGACCTCGTGGAAGTTAAAATTCGTTTCTTTCTTTCTATATATATATATTCAAAAAATACAAACTCAACATCAACTATATTATTATTAATTATAATATGACTACAATCTTCATTAAGCCAATAAAATTATAATATATTTAAACGATTCCATCCATTCCTATCATATCTCATGCTCTATAGCCAATCAACCAACAATTAAACTCTACCAGCCTTTCAATCAAGCAACCTTTATATGGAGACAAGAAATGGCATATCTGAAATGTCTTTATTTAATTGTAAGTTCCCTTCAACATATGTTTAAGATTAAAAAGGTGCTTTCCTCTTTGGTTTTGTAATGCCCCGCCAGGAAACCCCGAAGGGGTTAAACTAAAAACACTAGAAAGAGTGCAAATATTTTTTAAAAAAACTTAATAAGTTTAATGATACACTAAGTTAACATAAGTTAGATTACACAACAAAAAACTTAACTTAACACCTAAAGGGTTTCCCAACTTGGTTAACTAGGTTTACCAATAACATTACTTAACAATAATTAATCCAATTAAGTTGATTAAACTTAATAACATAATTACACTTAACCAATGGTTAATTTGTCCAATAGTCTTAATTATAGAAAACATGCTTAAGTTCATTCATTAAGAATCTAACCATTACATTACATCTAATATTCAAATGAAACATATGCATCAACTTTTAATTTGCATTCATACATTGTTTGCATCATAATATAATAAATACATTGCATTTCACTAAATCACTAAGTTACAAAATCAGATAATGTTACGTTACAATTTACATCTTGTCATGAAGGCATACAATTTAAAAATTACAACCGACCATAAAAGGTCCATGATATATAAAGAATGATCCATGACTGGATAACAAAATGCTCAAATCCAAGCGCAACTGAAACACCTATGAAACCAACTCTTGCAAGAAGGGATGAACACACCCGATGGAAAGTGGCACTACCACCCCACCATGCTAGGAGATATAAATAAGACCCACTAGTAGCCTAAAGGTATGCACACACACATGGTCGAACTCACAACATCAGATAGACACACATGAAGTAACACTTGCAGCACATGACTCCATATCAAAATCATGTGAAATCAACAAGACTACACACTAGTGACCATAAGGGAAGAGTGTCATCTCATAGCTTGGTATTATTACCCTAGCAGGCCTCCATAGGTCTCGGCCCCCATCTTGGGTTACCCTGGTAACCTCTCCCGAACCTCCGACCCCATCCAAGTCTCATGAGGACCCAAACAATCCTTTCGTGAAGACAAGGTTGTTAGTTTGTCATTCTAGGCCTTCTCACTGTATCCTGAGTCTGTACTAGCACTCAACCATGAGCGAGGTAAATTATCTTACTTACTGTTTCATCTACCAAGCCCCCTAATAACTTATTAAGTTATCACTTACTTAAGAAAACTTTCGATGGGTTACCCTACTAACCACTTTGGGCGTGGCCCCCAATCGAAATCCATCCTCCCTTATGACACTTAACCAAAAATCATACGAACTCCCAAAACCAAGGTATAGCATGAAATTGTACATGGAGTTCAAAATGATAGAAAACCACTTGGCCAAATAACACCCTTATACAATGTTAACCAACTGATAATTCCTTGACTCAAGACATGAAAAACCATGAAGACCACCACAGGACAAGATCTAACAATCTGACCAAGGACTTGCAGTTTCAAAAATAAATGTGAATACAATAATTAAACACGCATCTTCACTAATCTAAATTGACAAAAATTTTCCATTTCGTTTAAAATACAAGTCGATCAAGGTTTTCTAGTTCATCTAAATTTGAAAATACAACATTCAAAAATCACCATTACACAATAAACTAAACACCAAAATTTCATTTATATAATTATACATATTTTCTAATACATATAAAAATATAAATTAGTTTATATATTTATCTACTAATATTTATATTTCTCCAAAATAAAAAATATTATATAATTTCCAACAATAACTATTTTCTTTTTCCACTTTCAAAATTTTACACCACATAATATATTTTTTTAACCACTAATTATAATATATATATATATATATATATATATATATATATATATATATATATATATATATATATAATAAACTTTATTAAAAAAAAAACCAAAAAAAAAACCTTATGTTAAAAATACCACACACAACCCCTTTGAAAGGGGAGGTGGTGGCTTGGGGGCCATGACGTGGTCCTTTACCACAACCCATGGCGCCCCTCCCATGGGAAGGGGAAGCCATTGGCTCCCCTCCCATGGGGTACATGGTGGCTAGCCCACCACGTAAACCCCAAACAACCCAAATTTTTAAAATATTTAAAAAAATACATTCCTAGCCACAACAAACTCAAAGATTTATGAGTTATCACAACAAACTCAGAAATTTTTTGAGTTAGAAAAAAAATAATAGTTAAATTAATTTTTTTTTATAAATAAAACTTTTACAATCAAGCCCCCAATATAAAGTGACTTGGAAATTTTCTGAGACAATAAATAGATAATGAACCATTTTTTTTTTCAAACAATGCCACTTCCAGGCAACCAAATTTTGGGCAAATTTACAGGGGTGAAATTCAACCAATTTCCAAACTTTCCCCAAATTAAAACACAATATATAACTAATTTTCTATTTTATAAACAAATAAAAAACTTAAAAAATGAAATCTTTTTCCAAAAACACAGTGAACAACCATTCACAAATTTAAACTTGAAAACTAATTTTTCAACAAATAAGAAATGATTGGGGAAATGAAATGAAACTAAAGGGATTTAATTTCCAAATTTAAATGCTATCTTTCCCTTTACAACAAAACTAGAATAAACACACATAGATTTTCTTCAAATTAATAAACTTGGAAAACAAAACTCACACCGACCTTAATAAGCTATCCTAGAAGACAATCTGAGAAGAGCTATATCCCGCAACTGAACAAATTCCTTCGCCAGAGATGAAGAGCAAATTTCCAACCAAAAACTCTTTTTTCTCTTTTCCCGTGAAAAAAACATAGATAAATAGAAAAATGTTAACCTAAAAGTCTATTCTAGGTTAAAATTATTTCTAACCAATCAAAACATTTCTCATAAAGTGCATTTCCAAAAATGCCTTTCTCCTCAAAATTTAATTTTCCAATTTAAATTAAAAACTAAAATTTTCATTTCAAAAGTCAATGAGGGAGATATTTTACTTTTTTTTTCAATTTATAAATAACTTTTAAAAAATGCATACACATATTTTAATTTCACAATTAAGAATAACAAATAATCAAATTTCCTAATTTAATGCATTAAACAAATTGATTTAAAAATTTACACTACTAAGGGGTCCTAATTAATTTTAATCCCTTTATTTAAATATGCAAATAAAACACATTAACTAATTAAACACTTTAAGATTTAATAGTTAATTTCACAAAATGCATAACATGCAACTCAAGTAAACCAAATAAACACATGCCCAACATACCAAACATAGGGAACTGATAGATGACTGACAACACTCACCTTGAGCAAGGCTAGGGTTAAAATGTAGGGCCTTTTAACTATCTCTTCCACTTCCATCGGGTCAATAAGGTACACTCAGAAAACACACACACACCACATATACTTATACCTACACGATACTTGTACTTGCAATTCCCTGCATCAACAAACCACATATGCATATATATAAAACCATAGAAAACACACCGGTGAAGGAGAATCATGACGTTCCCTATCTCACCAAAGTGAGTGAAATAAAATCATCTCCTCACACTCCATACACTCACAAACATGAAACATGTAAATAACATATCACACTCATAAAATAAATGTGTTAGTTGATGTCAGTAATCCAATATAATAACATTAACCATCAATAAGGAAATACTGCATGAACAACATACATTGTAACTCAAATTAAAGCATAACACATCATAGCCTAATGTCTGAGTAAAATATCACAATATAATGTATCCACTAATATCCACTGAAAAGTCAACTGAAGTCAAAACATGAATCTAAAAAGTCTGATCGAGGGAGGGGTACTACAGGTTTATTCTTAACTTCTTTCTTCAACTTAAATATCAAATAAGAAAATAAAATAAAGTCCAACTACCATTTAGCATATACAAACATATCTGAAAATGTTTAGAACGCTTTTAAACTAGTACAAAAGATTTACCATACAAAAGCCTTCCTCTATAAAAGCATATAAAATCTAGTGCAATTAAAGAAGAGTTGTTGAATGGATTAAATGCAAACAACAATCAAGTTATTTTCAAATATGAAAGTCTTATTATTTATGTTTAGTGTAGATACCTAAAAATGTTGCATTACTAACATGCTAATTATTCTTCTTTATTAATTAAATAATAAATAATTATTTAATTAATCTATTTTTTATTCTTCTAAATTAATTCAAACACCATATTTCATCATTTTTAATTATTCAATTTCTTCCAATTTTCCTTCAATCATTTAATCATTTAACCTTTCTTCTTTTAAAACTAATTAAATATTTTGTTATTTAATTAATTACAATTTCTTCTTTAGTTAAATAATCTTTGTTATTTAATTAAATTAAATTTTTTTATTTTTCTCCTAATTCAATAATTTCTTTAAATTATTTAATTAGCTAAATATGTCTTCCTAATTAAATAAATTCCTTAAATTTATTTAATCTAATTCATCTCTTAGTTCTAAATTCTAAATTCTCAAATTCTAATTTTGCTTCATGTGCATGATTTTGGATGTTTTCGAAAATCAATTTCAAATCAATTTTTAATCCAAATTTAGATTAAAGCAATTTCATGATGAATTCCTATTGCATATGTTAATTTCTAACTAACACTCACCCTTGAGTTCCACCTTTTCTAACTAATTAATTAATTTAAATAATTCATTTAAATAATTCATTTAACTTCCTCAATCATCTCTCTAACTATCAATTTGTTTATTAGCTCACTTTAGTTTCACCTCTCAATCGATTCTCTCCGATTTCTATAAATTTATCATCAATTTCCCTTTTTCATCAACCACCATCTTCGAAATCTTTGTGTCTACTTGCAGGGTTTTCAGGCAACACTGAGAGCCAACATTTCAAGAGATTTAGAAGAGCAATATGACCTTGGGTGCTATTGACATTGAGTTTGATTTGATTGATTTTATATTGTTGATTTGAGCATTCTTTCTTATTGTTTGTATTCGAAATTTGTTAATTAGATAGGGTTTGGTGGTTAACTATTTGAATTTCTAATTAACGATGAAGATTTCAGGCATACAACATTTAGCATATTGACTCTTGCAAACCAAAGCAGAAAACACATGAATATGGCACTTGGTTATTCAAATTAACAAGATAAAAAATAAATCTATTTAATTTTAGTGATTTTTCTATCTTATTGTGAATGATTTGTATTTTGAGGTTATATTTTAGTCGTGTCTACCTTATCATGGTTTAATTTTGTGCATACTTCTTATCTTAATTTTCTATACACTTAAATTGTTATTGTGAAGTTTGGTTAATTACTTGGTCCAAAAAATATTTGATGGATCTTTTTCTACAACGACAACTTGATAAATTAATTCTCTAAACAAAATAATTTGTATTCTTGTCTAAATGGCTTGAATTTAATGGTAATTTAAACTTTATCATATCACCTCTTTGCTTGATGAATATAACCATACTATAATTTCAATTTTTTACACTCTCATTGATAGAAGTAAAAAGGTAATGTTCTATGTAGGTCTTCTTTGTCTTCATAATATTTTATTGTTTTCTCAAATTGTAATACATAAACTCTTGATTGTATAGTATTTCATCAAAACGTCCAATCTGTAATGTCTATAATTTAACATGTAGAAAAACACAACTTTTTTTTTGAAACACAAGAATTCAAAGGAGTTAAACCAATGTAACTCAATAAATTGTACTCTTCAAGAATCTTGATTCACACCATAAGCAGCAAAAATATGTTCAATCTTTCATATATTAATTTACACTAATTATGCCTCTATCCATCTCCTAAGCACTTGGTAACTTATGGTATGTAAGACATATCTTGTAGGGAAAATTAGACTTTTATTGTTTCTATTTTTATATATATATTTGGGATTTTTTAGGCCTTGGGGGTTATGGGAAAGTATGAGTTCATTTTTCTTTTCTGTAGTGCCCAAATTTTTGGGCAAAAACACAACAATTTTTTTTTTTTTTAAACAATAATTACTTGTGATTTACGTAATGTTAAGGTGTGGCTGATCACTTAGTTTCTCTAATTTGATAGCTCAAGTGTCAACTTAATTAGATCTTTAATGCATAAGATTAAATATTTTATTTAACTCCTAACTAAAGCGGTAACATGTAACTTTTGTTAGTTAAGTTGGGGTAATTTAACCTCCCCCAGGCCCCCTTACTTTAATTTCTTCAATAGGGTATAGTTCTTTAATAAGATTAAAGACACTAACCCATAGAGGTGACTTTTAAACGTCACCCAAATCTACAAGCAGTTTAATAATGAAATTATTTAAATTTTAACCAAGTGTTGAAAACCATTCAATTCACCTTAAATATAATTACTATTAAATTATATTTCAATTTCTTATAATTACTAATAATCTCATTTCTATTTAAAGCTAATTAAAATAATCTAATAACGCCAATATAACTTTAATGTTAATTAAATCGTTCAATTGTAAATCTTCAATTTTAACTATATTATTATTAATATAATCTCTTTATATTAATATTAATTTTAAAATGATAGATATTTTTTTACCAACATTTAAATCCCAACACCATAGATTAATCATTTAAATATCTTTACACAGGTGTAAATGTATTATATGCATACCCAATTGTTTTATGAATATATATATATATATATATATATATATATATATATATATATATATATATATATATATATATAATATCTTTCTTTTATATGTATACAAATACACATACATATATATATTTTTACAATGTTTACTTTAGTAAAAGAAAACCCTAAGTGTTTTAATAATTTTCTAAAACCCCTTTTTAGAACTTTGCTAAAAAGTTAGGGCATCTATTATTTTTTTTACCTTCATATTTTTTCAATGCAGGTTTAACCGAAGAGGGAGGCGGCGGGATTTTATTGCTCAGGTGCCATGGCCACCACATAAACCCCACAATGGTCACCCCATTGTGGGTCATGACCGCATAGTGGGTTGCCCACTATGGGTTGCGACCACATAGTGGGTCGCCCCACTATGGGTTGCGCCATTGTGGACACGACCTCACAATGGGTTGCCCCACTTTAGGTCACACCTTGGTGGCATTGATCGACCCTTCAACCAAAATGTCAACTTCCTTCTCTTGCACATGAACGTTTTGTTTGTATAATTTTTTTTATGATAGTTTTATTATATATATATATATGTTGCACTCCATGATCTTGAAAATGGCTGCAAGAAAACACAATATGGTTAAGATTAAGAACTTCATAAGAATTTTAACAAAAATAACAATGGACCTTCAAAGAAAATAAAGTAGTTTTCTGCAGTAAAAATTGTCATAACACTAAATATAGGTAAATTGTTAGGATCAATAAATAATTTCACTACAACAGTTGAAATCAGTGATCGCGGCTAAATTTGTTTTAGTTTTAAGATAAAGATGAGATACAAAATAATAAATATGAAACCGCTAAACAAACTCTCAAATCCGCCGGTTCTTCGCTTCAACTCATTTAAGCTAGGAAGAGTTAGGGCAGGCACAACCATCATTATAAACTTGCAATTCTGAATTAGCTGCTGCAATCTATCTAAACTAAATTCTAATTCCTATCAAAGTTAATGAACATGCAGATGTTCTACGGTGGTAATGCGAAAACACAAAATGTTAAATCTATAATTAAATATTTTCAGCTATCCTTTTCACTCCTACTTGCAGGTTTTACTATGCCTAGTTTCAAATTTGTAGTCTCTATCCAACTTGTAGGATAAAGAAGTAAAAATGAGATTTTATAATAAAACAAAACTAAATGGAGTGCATGTGATTAGAAATAGGAAATGGTTCCATACATAAAGTAACTACCATTTACTTCACATTAATTTTTCAATGCACTATTGAATACTTTTCAATAATACACATAAGAAATTTATAGTGGAAAGGAACAAGATGCATGCAACTTGTGAATAGAAGTGGAGGTTGTCTTGAACACTTTAGTCCTTTGAAGTATGTATGCCTTCAAATATGTTTGGCTACTTTTACGAAAAAAAATTCAAAAACAAAGAGTGACGATAATCTTGTTCTTGTTCGTAAATATTTAAATACAGAGGTCTCTTTTTCCTTTATATGTCCTAGACTTCAAATAGTAAATAATTTGATTAAACCAAGAATCAGTTATCGCTGATGAGATAGTGTTGTCGTAGATGCCCCTGATGAGATAGTTGTTAAATTTAGGTCAAAATAAAAAACAATTTTAAAAGAAAATCTTACTATTTATGAGGCTCTACTTGCTAATTTTAATACCTAAAAACTTTTCTAAGAACTATAAATTCTAATCTCTGTACAAGAAAGTTTATGAGCCCTATCAATGAGCAATTTGTGCATACTTTGCAATGAGTTTTGCATCGTGCTGACATCCCCAAAATTTAATAAACGTATAATTCATACATGTACTTTTCACGGTGATTGGGAGTAAGAAAGTGGCAAATGAATATTTATATGCTGCACTCCATGATCTTGAAAATGTCCGCAAGGAGACACAATATGATTAAGATTAAGAAATTCATAATAATTTTAACAAAAATAACAATGGGCCTTCAAAGAAAAGAAAGTAGTTTTTTGCAGCAAAAATTATCATAACACCAAATACAGGTAGATTGTTAGGATTAATAAATAATTTCATTGCAACGGTTGAAATCAGTGATCACGGATAAATTTAGTTTAGTTTTAGGATCAAGATGAGATACAAAATAATAGTTATGAAACCACTAAACAAACTCTCAAATCCGATAGTTCTTCGCTTCAGCTCATTTAAGCTAGGAAGAGTTAGGGCATGCACAACCATCATTAGAAACTTGTAATTCTGAATTAGTTGTTGCAATATATCTAAACTAAATTTTAATTCCTATCAAAGTTAATGAACATGCAAATGTTCTACGGTGGTAATGAGAACACAAAAAATGTTAAATTTATAATTAAATATTTTCACCTATCCTTTTCACACCTACTTGTAGGTTAATTATTATGCCCAGTTTTAAATTTCTATTCTCTATCCAGCTTGTAGGATAAAGAAGTACAAATGAGATTTTATAATAAAACAAAACTAAATACAGTGCATGTGATCACAAATAGGAAATGGTTTCATACATAAAGTACTTGCCATTTACTTCACATTAATTTTTCAATGCACTATTGAATACTTTTCAATAATACACAGAAGAAATTTGTAGTGGAAATGAACAAGTTGCTTGCATCCTGTGAATAGAAGTGGAGGTTGTCTTGAACATTTTAGTCCTTCGCAGTATGTATGCCTTCAAATATGTCTGACTACCTTTAAGAAATATTTTCCAAAAACAAAGATTAACGATAATCTAGTTCTTGTTCGTAAATCTTTCAATACCAAGGTCTATTTTTCCTTTATAAGTCCGGGAATTCAAATAGTAAATAATTTGATTAAACCAAGAATTAGTTATTGTTGATGAGATAGTGTTCCCGTAGACGCCCCTGATGAGATAGTTGTTAAATTTATGTCAAAATAAAAAATAATTTTAAAAGAAAATCTTATTGTTTCTGAGGCTCTACTTGCTAATTTTAATACCTAAAAATATTTTTAAGAACTATAAATTCAAATATTTATACAAGAAAGTTTATAAGCCCTATCAATGAGCAATTTGTGCATACTTTGCAATGAGTTTGGCATCACTTTGACATCCCTAAAATTTAATATACGTATAATTCATACATGTACCTTTCACAGTGATTGGGAGTAAGAAAGTGGCAAATGAATATTTATATGTTGCACTTCATGATCTTGAAAATGTCTGCAAGAAAGCAAAATACTATTAAGATTAAGAACTTCATAATAATTTTAACAAAAATAACAATGGACCTTCAAAGAAAAGAAAGTAGTTTTCTACAAAAATTATTATCATAACACTAAATACAAGTAAATTGTTAGGATTAATAAATAATTTTAGTGCAATGGTTGAAATCAGTGATCACGACTAAATTTGGTTTAGTTTTAGGATCAAGATGAGATACAAAATAATAGTTATGAAACCACTAAACAAACTCTCAAATCCGGCGGTTCTTCACTTCAGCTCACTTAAGCTAGGAAGAGTTAGGGCAGGCACACTAGTCATTATAAACTTGCAATTCCGAATTAGTTGCTGCAATTTATCTAAACTAAATTCTAATTCCTATCAAAGTTAATGAATATGCAAATGTTCTACGGTGGTAATGTGAAAACAAAAAATGTTAAATTTATAATTAAATATTTCCAACTATCCTTTTCACTCCTACTTGCAGGTTTTACTATGCCCAGTTTCAAATTTCTATTCTCTATCCAACTTGTAGGATAAAGAAGTACAAATGAGATTTTATAATAAAACGAAACTAAATGCAGTGCATGTGATCAGAAATAGGAAATGGTTTCATACATAAAGTACATTTACTTAACATTAATTTTAAATGCACTATTGAATACTTTTTAATAATACATAGAAGAAATTTATAGTGGAAAGGAACAAGTTGAATACAGTCTGTGAATAGAAGTGGAGGTTGTCTTGAACACTATAGTCCTTTGAGGTATGTATGCCTTCAAATATGTCTGGCTACTTTTAAGAAATATTTTCCAAAAACAAAGAGTAACAATAGTCTAGTTCTTGTTTGTAAATCTTTCAATACAAAGGTTTGTTTTTCCTTTATAAGTCTCAGACTTCAAATAGTAAATAATTTGATTAAACCAAGAATCAGTTATCACTGATGAGATAGTGTTGCCATAGACGCCCTTGATGAAATAGTTATTAAATTTAGGTCAAAATAAAATTATTTTTTAAAAGAAAATCTTATTGTTTCTGAGGCTCTACATACTAATTTTAATACCTAAAAACTTTTCTAACAACTATAAATTCTAATCTATGTACAAGAAATTTTCTGAGCCCTATCAATGAGCAATTTGTGCATACTTTGCAATGAGTTTGGCATCGCTCTAACATCCCCAAAATTTAATATACGTATAATTCATACATGTACGTTTCACGGTGATTGGGATTAAGAAAGTGGCAAATGAATATTTATATGCTGGACTCCATGATCTTGAAACTATCTGCAAGAAAACACAATATGGTTAAGATTAAGAACTTCATAATCCACTATACCACCGCATTTCAAGTGGCTTAAAAACAAACAATGTCATTTAGTAAACTTTAATTTTTATGTTTTTTATTATTAAAATTTATTAATGTAAATATGATTTATTTAAATTAGTTTATAATTGAAGATTTATTATTATCTGAAAATTTGTTTAATATTAATGTGTTAAAATTTATTTGTTGATTAATAATTTAGATTTTGGGGTGTTAATTATTAACTATTTTATTTAAAATATATTTCTTTGAGTTGTAATTTAGAATTTGCACTATTTTTTTAATAGTTGTAATGGCTTAGATCTTATCTTAAATTAATTTGTATATTTGGCATTTAAAATTTATTTGGGATAGATAAATTTATTAGTGGAAGCTTATTATTTAACTATAATTTAAAGTTATTAAAATTAATCTTAAAAGTGATTGACCCTTTCATATATACTAATTAAGTTTTAAATGAAGTGGTAATTAACCCTTCAGGGAAAATTATAAAGAACCTAGTTCATGTAAGGGGAACCCTCATTGGAATTTTAAATAAGGGATTAAGTTGTAAATTCTTCAATCAATATCTTTATTTTTTGTTTTGAAATTATTATCTTCCTAACGTTGGGTAAAAGAGCCCTTTGGGTTTCAAAAGAGTAAATTTTGCAAGAGGCAAAAGGTCCACTAATGCACCCTTTTACCCTAATATAGTAGTAAAACTTCTATTGAATAAAATATTTTAAATTATGAAAACAAAAGCATTTGTGATGCACCTTGGGAATCTTTACCCTAGTTAATGGAATTGATTTCTCTTCATTATGAATCACTCACTAACCTTGAATAAATTTTGGTAAATAGATTCCTTCAAGATAATCAATACATTTCAATTTAAGTCTCTTACCTATGAGTTAAAAAATAAAAATGGCTTGTATATTTTAAATATGGCTTGTATATGAGCAATATGAGCTTCGATGCTATCAACATTGTGTTTGATTTGATTGATTTTATATTGTCGATTTGAGCATTCTTTCTTATTGTTTGTATTTGAAATTTGTTAATTAGATAGGGTTTGGTGGTTACCTGTTTGAATTTCTTATTAATGACGAAGATTTCAGGCATACAACATTTAGCATATTGACTCTTGCAAACCAAAGCAGAAAACACATGAATATGACACGGTCATTTAATTTTAGTTATTTTTCTTTCTTATTGCGAATGATCTGTATTTGAAGTTATATTTTAGTTTGTGTTTGTCTTATCATGGTTTAATTTTGTGCATACTTCTTATCTTGATTTTCTATACACTTAAATTGTTATTGTTAAGATTGGTTAGTTACTTGGTCCAAAAAATATTTGATGAATCTTTTTCTACAACGACAACTTGATAAATTAGTTCTCTAAACAAAATAATTTGTATTCTTGTCTAAATGGCTTGAATTTAATGGTAATTTAAACTCTATCATATCACCTCTTTACTTGATGAATATAACCATAGTATAATTTCAGTTTTTTACACTCTCATTAATAGAAGTGAAAAGGTAATGTTCTATGTAGGTCTCCTTTGTCCTCATAATATTTTATTGTTTTCTCAAATTGTAGTACATAAACTCTTGATTGTATAGTATTTTATCAAAATGTCCAATCTGTAATGTCCATAATTTAACATGTAGAAAAACTCAACTTTTTTTTGAAACGCAAGAATTCAAAGGAGTTAAACCAATGTAACTCAATGAATTGTACTCTTCAAGAATCTTGATTCAGGCCATAAGCAGCAAAAACATGTTCAATCTTTCTTATATTAATTTACACTAATTGTGCCTCTATCCATCTCCTAAGTACTTGGTAACTTATGGTATGTAAGACATCTTGTAGGGGAAAATTAGACTTTTATTGTTTCTATTTTTTATATATAGTTGGGATTTTTTAGGCCTTGAGGGTTATGGGGAAGGGGGAGTTCATTTTTCTTTTCTGTAGTGCCCAAATTTTTGGGCAAAAACATAACAATAATTTAAAAAAAAAAACATAATTACTTGTGATTTACGTAATATTAAGGTGTGGTTGATCATTTAGTTTCACTAATTTGATAGCTTAAGTGTCAACTTAATTACATCTTTAATGCGAAAGATAAAATGTTTTATTTAACTTCTAACTAAAGGGGTACTTGTAACGTTTGTTAGTTAAGTGGGGGTAATTTAACCTCCCCCAGGCCCCCTTACTTTAATCTCTTCAATAGGGTATAGTTCTTTACTAAGATTAAAGACACTAACCCCTAGAGGTGACTTTTAAACTTCACCAAAATCTACAAGCAGTTTAATAATTAAATATTTAAATTTTAACTGAGTGCTGAAAACCATTCAATTCACCTTAAATATAATTAATAGTAAATTATATTTCAGTTTGTTACAATCACTAATAATCTCATTTCTATTTAAAGCTAATTAAAATAATCCAATAACGCCAATACAACTTTAATGTTAATTAAATCGTTCAATTGTAAATCTTCAGTTTTAACTATATTAGTATTAATATAATTTCTTTATATTAATATTAATTTTAAAATATAGATTTTTTTTACCAACATTTATATCCCAACACCATAGATTAATCATTTAAATATCTTTACATGGGTGTAAATGTATTATATACATACCCAATTGTTTTATGAATATATATATGTAGATATATACATATATACATATATACATGTATATGTATATATGTATATATATATATATATACATATATATATATATATATGTATATATATATATGTATATATATATATACATGTACACACACACATATATATGTATATGTATATATATGTATGTGTACATATATATATATATATATATATATATATGTATATATATATATATGTATATATACATATATACATATATATACATACATATATATATATATATATGTACACATATATATATACATATATATACATATGTATATGTATATATATATGTATATCTGTGTGTGTGTGTATATAATCTTTCTTTTATATTTATACAAATACACATACATATATATATTTTAAAAATGTTTACTTTAGTAAAAGAAAACCCTAAGTTTTTTAATCATTTTCTAAAACCCCTTTTTAGAACTTTGCTCTAACTTTTTAATAAGTTAGGGTATCTATTTTTTTTTTACCTTCATATTTTTTCAATGCAAGTTTAACTGAAGAGGGAGGCGACAAAATTTTATTGCTCAAGTGCCATGGCCGCCACAGAACCCCCGCAGTGGTCACCCCATTGTGGGTCGCAACCGCACAGTGGGTTTCCCCACTAGGGGTCGCAGCCGTATAGTGGGTCGCCCCACTATGGGTTGTGCCACTGTGGACACGGCCTCATAGTTGGTCGCCTCACTTTGGATCACGCCCTAGTGGAACCGCTTGAACTTTTTAGCTAAAATATATATTTCCTTCTCTTGCACACGAACATTTTTTTTGTATAATTTTTTATGATAGTTTCATCATCATATATATATATATATATATATATATATATATATATATATATATATATATATTGCACTCCATGATCTTGAAAATGGCTGCAAGAAAACACAATACGGTTAAGATTAAGAACTTAATAAGAATTTTAACAAAAATAACAATGGACCTTCAAAGAAAAGAAAGTGGTTTTCTGCAGCAAAAATTGTCATAATAATAAATACAGGTAAATTGTTAGGATTAATAAATAATTTCACTGCAATGGTTGAAATCAGTGATCACGACTAAATTTATTTTAGTTTTAGGATCAAGATGAGATACAAAATAATAGTTATGAAACTACTAAACAAACTCTCAAATCCGTTGGTTCTTCGCTTCAGGTCATTTAAGCTAGGAAGAGTTAGGGGAGGCACAACCACCATTATAAACTTGAAATTGTGAATTAGTTGTTGCAATCTATCTAAACTAAATTTTAATTCCTATCAAAGTTAATGAACATGCAGATGTTCTATGGTGGTAATGCAAAAACACAAAACGTTTAAATATTTTTCAGCTATCCTTTTCACTCCTACTTGTAGGTTTTACTATGCCCAGTTTCAAATTTGTATTCTCTATCCAGCTTGTAGGATAAAGAAGTACAAATAAGATTTTATAATAAAACAAAACTAAATGAAGTGCATGTGATCAGAAATAGGAAATGGTTTCATACATAAAGTACCTGCCATTTACTTCACATAATTTTTCAATGCACTATTGAATACTTTTCAATAATACACATAAGAAATTTATTGTGGAAAGGAATAGGTTGCATGCAGCCTATGAATAGAAGTGGAGGTTGTCTTGAACACTATAGTCCTTCGAAGTATGTAGTCCTTTGAATATGTCTGGCTACTTTTAAGAAAGATTTTCCAAAAACAAAGAGTAACAATAATCTAGTTTTTGTTTGTAAATCTTTCAATATAAAGGTCTATTTTTCCTTTATATGTCTCGGACTTCAAATAGTAAATATTTTGATTAAACCAAGAACTAATTATCACTGATGACATAGTGTTGTTGTAGATGCCCCTGATGAGATAGTTATTAAATTTAGGTCAAAATAAAATAAAAAACAATTTTAAAAGAAAATCTTACTGTTTCTGAGGCTCTACTTGCTAATTTTAATGCCTAAAAACTTTTCTAAGAACTATAAATTCTAATATCTATACAAGAAAGTTTATGAGCCCTATAAATGAGCAATTTGTGCATACTTTGCAAAGAGTTTGGCATCGCTCTGATATCCCCAAAATTTAATATATGTATAATTCATACATGTACCTTTCACAGTGTTTGGGAGTAAAAAAGTGGCAAATGAATATTTATATGTTGCACTTCATGATCTTGAAAATTTCTGCAAGAAAGCACAATACAGTTAAGATTAAGAACATCTTAATATTTTTAACAAAAATAACAATGGACCTTCAAAGAAAAGAAAGTAGTTTTCTGCAGCAAAAATTATCATAACACTAAATACTAGTAAATTGTTAAGATTAATAAATAATTTCACTGCAATTGTTGAAATAAGTGATCACGGCTAAATTTGGTTTAGTTTTAGGATCAAGATGAGATACAAAATAATAGTTATGAACCCTCTAAACAAACTCTCAAATACGACAGTTCTTCACTTCATCTCACTTAAGCTAGGAAGAGTTAGGGCAGGCACAACCATCATTATAAACTTGCAATTCTGAATTAGTTGCTGCAATTTATCTAAACTAAATTCTAATTCCTATCAAAGTTAAGGAACATGCAGATGTTATCAAAGTTGAGGAACATGCAGATGTTCTATGGTGGTAATGCGAAAACACAACATGTTAAATTTATAATTAAATATTTTCAGCTATCCTTTTCACTCCTACTTGCAGGTTTTACTATGCCCAGTTTCAAATTTCTATTCTCTATCCAACTTGTAGGATAAAGAAGTACAAATGAGATTTTATAATAAAATGAAACTAAATGTAGTGCATGTGATCACAAATAGGAAATGGTTTCATACATAAAGTACCTGCCATTTACTTCACATTAATTTTTAAATTCACTATTGAATACTTTTCAACAATACACAAAGAAATTTATAGTGGAAAGGAACAAGTTGCATGCAGCCTGTGAATAGAAGTGGAGGTTGTCTTGAACACTATAGTCCTTCGAAGTATGTATGCCTTCAAATATGTCTGGCTACTTTTAAGAAAGATTTTCCAAAAACAAAGAGTAACGATAATCTAGTTCTTGTTTGTAAATCTTTCAATACAAAGGTCCGTTTTTCCTTTATAAGTCTCGGACTTCAAATAGTAAATAATTTGATTAAATCAAGAATCAGTTATCACTGATGAGAAAGTGTTGCCATAGACGTCCCTGATGAGATAGTTATTAAATTTAGGTCAAAATAAAATAAAAAACAATTTTAAAAGAAAATCTTATTGTTTCTGAGGCTCTACTTGCTAATTTTAATACCTAAAATTTTTTGTAAGAACTATAATCTTTGTATAAGAAATTTTCTGAGACCTATCAATGAGCAATTTGTGCATACTTTGCATTGAGTTTGGCATCACTCTAACATTCCCAAAATTTAATATGTAATGCCCCGCCAGGAAACCCCGAAGGGATAAGCCAAAATTACAAGAATAGAGAGCAAAATTTTTTTTTTTAAAGTTACAACACATAAGATGCAACGAGATATCAAAGATTCAGATTACATAGCGGAAGACATTAACGACAATCTCCTAAAGAGTTTCCCAACGAGATTACTTAATTCACAATTCATTTAACTCACACCATTAATCCATTACGCTGAAAATCTTAATAATGAGATAATTCATAATCAGGATAATTTATTTCAAAGATGGAAATATAAATCACGAGCAAGGATTCATCATTAAGATCCATTCATGATTCTCATTCAAGCCTTTCATTTAAAATTACAACCCATACATCTAACATTCTAATGCACTAGGATTTCATCATAACAAAAGAGGTCTTTCCAAGCATATTTAAATTACTTAACATCAACTGAGTAAGATTCATTACTCTAAGATACATTATTCCATATTCCAACTTATTGCATTTAAAGGACGATTTCACACATGCATTACGATAATTCGCATCTCAACCAATTATGCATTCGATCCACAAGGCATTCAAGATAGAATTGAATATAAGCATTTAGAATTAATTCCAATTATCCACTTAAACATACAACATAAATTAAACATACATGTTAAGCTGAATAAAGGAAACATAAGAGCATACACCACAAAAACACCATAATGATCTCGGAGTTCACCCCTAATGGGCTACATCTCCGGGTCTGCTCAACTGCAAGACCCCTTCTGATAAATAATAAGGTTAAGAGTACAAGAGGTTACACTATACAATCCAGCCATCAAGGCGATACATAAGCAATATACAACGACCACAACGGTCAATAAATACATAAACGATCCTTACAAGGAACAGGATCCAGCTGAACATAATCAAGCTAATATCATAAGAGTCCATGAGAGCATCCATAAAACTGAACCATCACCACCCAAGGGTCTAACATGGAACCGACACTCACGAGGGCAACGACGAAGGACGACTCACAAAGGTACTCAAAACAGGACAAGACGACAACACACTAGCGGACGTAGGGACAAGTGTCATCACACAACCTGGTATGGATACCATGGCAAGTCTTCATAGGTCCCGGCCCATACACTGGTAACCCTGGCAACCTAATCCGAACTTCCGGCCCATCCAAGCCTCATGTGGACCCACACATCCTCTCGTGAAGACAAGGAAGGTAGTTTGCCATTTTAGGCCTTCTCACAGCATGCCGAATCTATGATAGCATTCGTCCCATGTGTGAGGCACATTATCTTATTTAGAGATTATTTTCTAATCTACTTAGGTTATCACTTATTAGACTCACTTTCGACGGGTTACCCAGCAGCCACTTTGGGCGCGGCCCCCAATCGAAAGCCACTTTCCCATACGACACTAGACTAACTCAGACGAACTCAAACCACGGAATACACATGGTAAGACGAACGGAGTTCAAGAAGATACAAACATCAGGTCAAACACGACTCAAGGGTAATCACTTACTGACGACACTCTAACTAGAGACCTGACAACTAAGGTTAACCACGAATCATTATTCAACTCACTCAAAGAGGATATAACCAACTAAGACAACATCACAATACAACAGTCAACTCGGAAATCGAGGACTAAAACAGGAACACCAAATCATCCTTACGACAGGGTCCTTTAAACAAGCAAAACATGCCATTTCATAATTAAAGGCGAATACAGTATTTAAACTCGCAATGCAGTAATCAGAAAAGACAATATTTTCTCAAATTGATTTAATCATTAAAATCGAACCAAGTTTCCTACAAGATCTAAAAACAGGTTACAGTTATCTACCTCATCAAGGAATAATTTGTTCTTGGTTTTCTAACTCCTAAGGTTCAAGCATCGAACAGGCAATTTAAGCCATGAAGAGTTTTAACCAATTCATATTAATCAAATTCAGACAACCATTAAGCAATTTAAACAAGGATACATTTAATCTCCAACAAACGACATTAACATACCGGTCTAAAATCGACCTCTACAATTCCATACTTTCAATCCCAGTTGCATAATTACAGATCACGAAAATATAACGTAAGGAAAATTCAATTGTAGATACTCATTTCCAAACGCACATGGTATAACCTTATTAATCCAAGATTGGACCAAAATATAGCCAATTAGATTCAATGACGAAATTATCAATTTTAGAACTTAACCACAAAATACATAAGCCACAAAATGAGTTTGGATAATAACTAACTTATAAATTTTCATTATAGAATTACTTAATATCCAAATTTACATCGATCCAAATATTGCCTCTTAATCCTAATTAAGAGCACTTTTAAACTTAGCATTAAGAATCTCTTACATAAAAATGATATTAATATCATATGTTTTTTTCCCTTTTTTTTTTTTTAATACTAAAAATTTACATTGAAAACGCATTTAAACACCGTTTAAAACAAAATGCGTTAAAACAAGAAAACGCTTTTAAATGAATCTATGTTCTTTTATTACAAGAAATGCATTTTTTTTTTTTTAAAAACATGTGGCGAGCGAGCTGGGAAGGGCCGTGCCCTAACCCTAGCTCGGCGCCGCCCACACGGCCAGGCGGCGGCACCCTGCGGTGCCCGCAGGTCCGCGGCGCCCTGCGGCCACCGCAGTGTGCCGCGGCCTGGTCACCACTGCCAGCGAAGGGGGAACGGGGGAGGCATAAGGTTAGCATGCGGGGGAAAGGGGGAGGAGGAGCAGGGGAGCTCCGCTCCCCGCCTCCAACCCCAACCCACGGTTAAAGCAATAAAACCAACGCGCAGACCGGGGGTTCCAAACAAAGCCCAGTTCGATAAAACAACGCGAACGCCCAGAAGGTTAACACATATACGCACAGGTTTCAATTCGAACAAAACTCACAGGTTTAAATTCAACGAAACGCACAGGCCGGGTTTGGAAAATAAATAATGTTTAAAAATTAACACACAGTTCGATATTTAGAATAAATGTTTTCATTTCCTTTAAAACACAATTCGAGCTTTCAGAACAAAAATGCCCAAAAACAAGAGGAGTTAACAACACCTCTAAATCACTTCCAGACAAGCTGGTAATTTACCAATCGATCCATAAACATGGCATTCGAATGAAAATTTAAATCCAAGATAAAATCTTCATTTTCATTTTAAACCAAAAACTAAAAAAAAAGAGTTGGATCCTACCTGATCTCGCAATCCTGGCAAGATCAGTTGAAGAATCCCAATCTCAGCGGCCAAAGCCTCCAATTTTCCATCTCCAATCCAAAAACTTTCCAAAAATGTCCCTCCTCTCCAAATTTCCCAAATTGGGTTATATGGAAGAGTTGACCCAAAATTTTCTATTTTTGGGATAAAATCTTTTATTTACAATTAATTCCTCAAAATTTTTTTCTTTTTAACTGTCAACAAAATAACTTGCTTAATCAGTTAAAAATCGATTTCTTCAATCAGTTCAATTTAACCTTTCAAATTAATAATCCAACGAAATACAATTAACTCTATGGCGATAACATATAAAACTTCCTTTTCAACAGCATATATATATATAATGCATTTAATAATCGAAATCAGCCATTAAATTCAAATTTACTTCCAATCTAAAACGAGCAATTCATTAACAACGAAAAACGCATAACGAATTCTCAATCAATTTAATCCATTAATCTTCACTGCACAAACGCATAAATACTCAAAATAATGCTAAGGACTAATTAATCAATTAACCAAACACACCAGGCACGCAAACCGAGAAGGTCAACCAAACAGACGACTCGCAAACCCAAACAAGAAGGGATTACCGACGACGACTGGCGATGCTCACTAGAGCACGACTAAGGTCGACTAAGGTCGACTAAGGTCTTACGACCACCTAATCCGACTCTAGGGATTAAAAGGAGGTACACTCAAACCTGCACACCTAGGTGAAGACGAACCTCGCACTCATGCGACTTCGCACCTGAAATCTCCTGCAACAAAAGATCATACATGCATACATTTATAAAATCTAATGAAAGCGTCAGTCTGATACTAAAATCACAAAATCGGTACACTGAATAACCTGCATACAACTAGTGTGAGAACCACATCAATAGCTATGCGTTAAATCCAACATCTGACACTAATCATAATATTACGATAAACTAATCCAGATTAAACCAAGGTTAGAAGTAGATT
This sequence comes from Cryptomeria japonica, assembly GCF_030272615.1. NCBI lineage: Eukaryota > Viridiplantae > Streptophyta > Pinopsida > Cupressales > Cupressaceae > Cryptomeria > Cryptomeria japonica. The sequence goes on from NC_081405.1 coordinate 9,385,800, forward strand.
ACGGTAGGGGTATTACATTCTCCCCCCCTAGGTTCCGACTTACTCCTGGAAGTCGTAAGGCTAGATGGAGAACATGTCGTACGCATCAGCCCTGAAACTCATTCAACAAAGATCAAATTGCACATAGAAATCTTTTCATAAATAAATGAAATATTATTGCAAAATCCTTTACAAACGCCATTATCCATTGGCCAAATACATCTAAAACCATACATTCCTTAGAATATTTTAGGAATTATCCACAATCATAGCAGAGAAAACAGGAATTTTCTTCCATTCATTACACCAAATTAAAACATTACAAAGAGGTATATAACAATTACCATACTCATCGATCACAAATGACAGAAAAACATGCCATAAGATCAATTTCCTTTACCAATCCATCTTTATCATAAGATTTAATAACATAGAACTAGCTCAAAATATCAATTTCTACAACCAGATTAACTTCCAATAGATAAGAGCGACATAAATAACTCAATTGGTTACACTTGCCAGGCATAAGAAAACCTTTCCAAAGACTATGTCCCATAACATAGCGACAAGTTAACACAATTTACTCCATGATACAATAATAACCATCCACATAACTGAAATGCATAACAGAAAAGGCCACATGTGAGCATGTCTAATGCTCGGTCAATGATAACATGCACGATCAGCATCTCTATGCCTGATCTCATAACAACAATATGATCATAAGAATCTAATATCTCACTCAAAGGCTTGATGGTGCTAGGTACACCATAGCGGTGCTACCTTCCATACAAGACCTTTGTGAATATCCCTTGTTGTGCAAGGTGGTTAGCCTCCAAGAGATAGTCACCACACATAGGTAGGTAGTGGATACTAGCTGCATTACAGCCTCACATACCTCCATCCTCACGGTTCCCTATATCAACCTCCTCGCACACACTCTACCAGTTCCGTATCATACGTCCTTGGAGAGGAATTTCACATCTCGACACAAGATCAGCATCCAAAAACAATAAGGATAAACCAGTTCAGCCACCAAAATACAGATGAATAAAGATAATAAATCATCAATTCCAACAATAAGGCAAGAAAATAATCCGGAATTTCAACACCAAATCAAAGTGCAAAAGATCACAAGATCGTGGCCAAACCTTCAAAATCAAAGTAAAATAAACTGCTGATCCCCAAAGAAATATAAAGAATATCACAACTGCACATAACAGCACTGTGTGACTAGCATCTAGCCACCAACGAGGAAGGAAGGAACAACTGACTAGCTATTGCAGTAGCTCATCATGTGGTGCGACATAGTCACACTATCCACATGGCATGGCGGTGTGCACCTCGACATCACCCCGCATCACGTTGTCACGTGGCATGGCAATACCCCAAGTGGAGAAAACACACAATGGATGTATCCCGCATGGTAGTGCACCTCGCGGAAAAAGCACGCGCAAGCCACATCCCGCATAGCGACGTATCTAGAAGGATACTCACCGTAAGTCAGAGGTATACATGACTCTGGTCTTCCCACAAGTCTACCAACACAGGCCAGTTGGCAACTTATGTAAGAACAATAACACGCCTCTCAAGAAGACAAGGCAACAGATACTCCAATAGAATCCAACAATATGCACAAAAACTACCATCTATATGCTCAGATAAGGAAGAGAATACGCTGACACACATAAACCTATAAATAGGTTCATCAAAGGGAAAGTATTGAGTACACCTTGATACAGTTTAGTAGTACAACTATATCATTCCTCGAAGTAGAGAAGCTAAAGTCGCTTCGCGTCGACATTACTCGCACGCCAATCCATACTATTCAAGGAACGGTCGCTTCGAATACTACCCCTTAACACACCGAGTTACCCACAACCCGAGGTTTGGTACTCAGTAGGGAAACAAATAAGAAACATTACATAAACAGTATGGTTTCCCATACTCATAAGCAACATATCCTCCATGGTTGATTACTTCACCAACCCATGGGCACACAAGATAAGCACTGGTTTCTCACAATGCACATAAAACACCAATACTGGTTTAGTCACATTACGGGGAATACTTTTCAGTACGCTAACATCTATTCAAGGAAGATTCCAATTATGCTTTCTATATAAATAACTGAATCACGTTTACTCTAGATTCAAGTACTGAAATTATTAACAACTCACAATTATATAAGGAATTAACATCATTCCTGTAGCTTTTTCGAATCTTACTAAGCATTCATAATTAAATTACTAGCTAAGCAAATACATTTCTAAAGCTTAAGACTCTCATCTATCACTATGAAGCCAAAAGCAACATACGATTTCACATGTTTTATAACATTCTATTTTAATCAATGCACTCTTTAATATCATTCCAAAAAAAATCTTATGATTAGGCAAAGAGAAGGGAAAGAGAGTTTGATAATCAACTGTTTCCTACAAAAACACAAGATCAATCAAGATCACGCTATAATATAAAATTTCTCACTATAAGCCCATCATTTCAATTACACGGTTTTCATTTCGCTACCGTTAGAAGGATGACAATCAACCTAACAAACATTTCCATTAATTTATGGTTGCAACAGAAGGTTCTAGTTTTCCAAACAAAACAGAGATCAAGAGAAGCAATCTTTTCGATAATGCAAGACCTCTTAAGAACACTCACTTATAATAATACAATATAGACACATGTCATAATTTGCAACCTATTAGAGAAGATCACATTACGATCAAAGATAAGCAAGGAGCTATTAACCAAATAGAACATATTAATGCATACACATCAAACAAGCTTTTTCCTTCGCACTTTCTAAACACATTAAGGTAATTACATATACCCAAAAGCGAGTTCAATGGAGCATTTGCTAAAATAAATCTTCAATCAAACTGGTTAATGAAACACATAAGACAATCTTTCAGAAGACACATTATTACTCTCTCGGAGCTACAATAACATGCTCTTTTATAATACTTCTTCTATAACCAAGCAGTTTCACATAATTCATCTATTCGCATATTAATGCACCTTACTAAGGTAGAATTTTATCATGCCACTCCTACAACATACACATGGAGAATTCTTTAAACATACTCATACAGTTTTCTCCCATTCACCCAAAATAAATCTTTTAAATCCATAGCCCATTAATAATCTAAAAACGTAAGCGACATAAGACTCACGCAAAGGTTCAAGAAGTCACACCCTTTTTCTCTTGCAACCAAGGAAACTTGAATCAAAGATAATTACTCATATCCTAATCATTTAATTTCCAGAAAGAAAGAGAGAGAGGAATAGTGATGATCATTTAATTTTCTACAAAATAAGCATTCAACAATTGCCATACTAGTCCTTCAAGTGGACAACACTAAGCTAGATCATAATCTTTAAACAAACATAATTCGCACTTTCAGATTCAAGGCAAGCACGGACCAATCCAAACGGATTAGTCTAAAGAGTACAACACTCAAAAAGGAAGGTACATACGACTCTCTTTCAAAATAAGAGTAACCGTAGACCCAGACATCAATAAGCACACAATGCACATATAAGCACTCAACCACCAACATCAAGAAGGCGAAAACCAGGTGTGAACACACACGTTACACACCAGCTATGGTCTGCTCAATCACTCACATGCAAAAGGAGGACAAGCATACACATAAGGTCGATACACCTCACACAATAGAGGGCACACGTGACACCAGAGATCCCAATGTTTGCAACATGGGCTCTGATACCAAATGTAATGCCCCGCCAGGAAACCCCGAAGGGATAAGCCAAAATTACAAGAATAGAGAGCAAAATTTTTTTTTTTAAAGTTACAACACATAAGATGCAACGAGATATCAAAGATTCAGATTACATAGCGGAAGACATTAACGACAATCTCCTAAAGAGTTTCCCAACGAGATTACTTAATTCACAATTCATTTAACTCACACCATTAATCCATTACGCTGAAAATCTTAATAATGAGATAATTCATAATCAGGATAATTTATTTCAAAGATGGAAATATAAATCACGAGCAAGGATTCATCATTAAGATCCATTCATGATTCTCATTCAAGCCTTTCATTTAAAATTACAACCCATACATCTAACATTCTAATGCACTAGGATTTCATCATAACAAAAGAGGTCTTTCCAAGCATATTTAAATTACTTAACATCAACTGAGTAAGATTCATTACTCTAAGATACATTATTCCATATTCCAACTTATTGCATTTAAAGGACGATTTCACACATGCATTACGATAATTCGCATCTCAACCAATTATGCATTCGATCCACAAGGCATTCAAGATAGAATTGAATATAAGCATTTAGAATTAATTCCAATTATCCACTTAAACATACAACATAAATTAAACATACATGTTAAGCTGAATAAAGGAAACATAAGAGCATACACCACAAAAACACCATAATGATCTCGGAGTTCACCCCTAATGGGCTACATCTCCGGGTCTGCTCAACTGCAAGACCCCTTCTGATAAATAATAAGGTTAAGAGTACAAGAGGTTACACTATACAATCCAGCCATCAAGGCGATACATAAGCAATATACAACGACCACAACGGTCAATAAATACATAAACGATCCTTACAAGGAATAGGATCCAGCTGAACATAATCAAGCTAATATCATAAGAGTCCATGAGAGCATCCATAAAACTGAACCATCACCACCCAAGGGTCTAACATGGAACCGACACTCACGAGGGAAACGACGAAGGACGACTCACATAGGTACTCAAAACAGGACAAGACGACAACACACTAGCGGACGTAGGGACAAGTGTCATCACACAACCTGGTATGGATACCATGGCAAGTCTTCATAGGTCCCGGCCCATACACTGGTAACCCTGGCAACCTAATCCGAACTTTCGGCCCATCCAAGCCTCATGTGGACCCACACATCCTCTCGTGAAGACAAGGAAGGTAGTTTGCCATTTTAGGCCTTCTCACAGCATGCCGAATCTATGATAGCATTCATCCCATGTGTGAGGCACATTATCTTATTTAGAGATTATTTTCTAATCTACTTAGGTTATCACTTATTAGACTCACTTTCGACGGGTTACCCAGCAGCCACTTTGGGCGCGGCCCCCAATCGAAAGCCACTTTCCCATACGACACTAGACTAACTCAGACGAACTCAAACCACGGAATACACATGGTAAGACGAACGGAGTTCAAGAAGATACAAACATCAGGTCAAACACGACTCAAGGGTAATCACTTACTGACGGCACTCTAACTAGAGACCTGACAACTAAGGTTAACCACGAATCATTATTCAACTCACTCAAAGAGGATATAACCAACTAAGACAACATCACAATACAACAGTCAACTCGGAAATCGAGGACTAAAACAGGAACACCAAATCATCCTTACGACAGGGTCCTTTAAACAAGCAAAACATGCCATTTCATAATTAAAGGCGAATACAGTATTTAAACTCGCAATGCAGTAATCAGAAAAGACAATATTTTCTCAAATTGATTTAATCATTAAAATCGAACAAGTTTCCTACAAGATCTAAAAACAGGTTACAGTTATCTACCTCATCAAGGAATAATTTGTTCTTGGTTTTCTAACTCCTAAGGTTCAAGCATCGAACAGGCAATTTAAGCCATGAAGAGTTTTAACCAATTCATATTAATCAAATTCAGACAACCATTAAGCAATTTAAACAAGGATACATTTAATCTCCAACAAACGACATTAACATACCGGTCTAAAATCGACCTCTACAATTCCATACTTTCAATCCCAGTTGCATAATTACAGATCACGAAAATATAACGTAAGGAAAATTCAATTGTAGATACTCATTTCCAAACGCACATGGTATAACCTTATTAATCCAAGATTGGACCAAAATATAGCCAATTAGATTCAATGACGAAATTATCAATTTTAGAACTTAACCACAAAATACATAAGCCACAAAATGAGTTTGGATAATAACTAACTTATAAATTTTCATTATAGAATTACTTAATATCCAAATTTACATCGATCCAAATATTGCCTCTTAATCCTAATTAAGAGCACTTTTAAACTTAGCATTAAGAATCTCTTACATAAAAATGATATTAATATCATATGTTTTTTTCCCTTTTTTTTTTTTTAATACTAAAAATTTACATTGAAAACGCATTTAAACACCGTTTAAAACAAAATGCGTTAAAACAAGAAAACGCTTTTAAATGAATCTATGTTCTTTTATTACAAGAAATGCATTTTTTTTTTAAAAAAAACATGTGGCGAGCGAGCTGGGAAGGGCCGTGCCCTAACCCTAGCTCGGCGCCGCCCACACGGCCAGGCGGCGGCACCCTGTGGTGCCCGCAGGTCCGCGGCGCCCTGCGGCCACCGCAGTGTGCCGCGGCCTGGTCACCACTGCCAGCGAAGGGGGAACGGGGGAGGCATAAGGTTAGCATGCGGGGGAAAGGGGGAGGAGGAGCAGGGGAGCTCCGCTCCCCGCCTCCAACCCCAACCCACGGTTAAAGCAATAAAACCAACGCGCAGATCGGGGGTTCCAAACAAAGCCCAGTTCGATAAAACAACGCGAACGCCCAGAAGGTTAACACATATACGCACAGGTTTCAATTCGAACAAAACTCACAGGTTTAAATTCAACGAAACGCACAGGCCGGGTTTGGAAAATAAATAATGTTTAAAAATTAACACACAGTTCGATATTTAGAATAAATGTTTTCATTTCCTTTAAAACACAATTCGAGCTTTCAGAACAAAAACGCCCAAAAACAAGAGGAGTTAACAGCACCTCTAAATCACTTCCAGACAAGCTGGTAATTTACCAATCGATCCATAGACATGGCATTCGAATGAAAATTTAAATCCAAGATAAAATCTTCATTTTCATTTTAAACCAAAAACTAAAAAAAAAGAGTTGGATCCTACCTGATCTCGCAATCCTGGCAAGATCGGTTGAAGAATCCCAATCTCAGCTGCCAAAGCCTCCAATTTTCCATCTCCAATCCAAAAACTTTCCAAAAATGTCCCTCCTCTCCAAATTTCCCAAATTGGGTTATATGGAAGAGTTGACCCAAAATTTTCTATTTTTGGGATAAAATCTTTTATTTACAATTAATTCCTCAAAATTTTTTTCTTTTTAACTATCAACAAAATAACTTGCTTAATCAGTTAAAAATCGATTTCTTCAATCAGTTCAATTTAACCTTTCAAATTAATAATCCAACGAAATACAATTAACTCTATGGCGATAACATATAAAACTTCCTTTTCAACAACATATATATATAATGCATTTAATAATCGAAATCAGCCATTAAATTCAAATTTACTTCCAATCTAAAACGAGCAATTCATTAACAACGAAAAACGCATAACGAATTCTCAATCAATTTAATCCATTAATCTTCACTGCACAAACGCATAAATACTCAAAATAATGCTAAGGACTAATTAATCAATTAACCAAACACACCAGGCACGCAAACCGAGAAGGTCAACCAAACAGAAGACTCGCAAACCCAAACAAGAAGGGATTACCGACGACGACTGGCGATGCTCACTAGAGCACGACTAAGGTCGACTAAGGTCGACTAAGGTCTTACGACCACCTAATCCGACTCTAGGGATTAAAAGGAGGTACACTCAAACCTGCACACCCAGGTGAAGACGAACCTCGCACTCATGCGACTTCGCACCTGAAATCTCCTGCAACAAAAGATCATACATGCATACATTTATAAAATCTAATGAAAGCGTCAGTCCGATACTAAAATCACAAAATCGGTACACTGAATAACCTGCATACAACTAGTGTGAGAACCACATCAATAGCTATGCGTTAAATCCAACATCTGACACTAATCATAATATTACGATAAACTAATCCAGATTAAACCAAGGTTAGAAGTAGATTACGGTAGGGGTACTACATAATATACATATAATTCATACATGTACCTTTGACAGTGATTGGGATTAAGAAAATGGCAAATGAATATTTATATGCTGCACTCCATGATCTTGAAACTATCTGCAAGAAAACACAATATGGTTAAGATTAAGAACTTCATAATCCACTATACCACCGCATTTAAAGTGGCTTAAAAACAAACAATGTCATTTGGTAAACTTTAATTTTTATTATTAAAATTTATTAATGTAAATATGATTTATTTAAATTAGTTAATAAATGAAGATTTATTATTATCCGAAAAGTTGTTTATTATTAATGTGTTAAAATTTATTTGTTGATAAATAATTTAGATTTTGGGGTGTTAATTATTAACTATTTTATTTAAAATATATTTCTTTGAGTTGTAATTTAGAATTTGTATTATTTTTTTTAATAGTTGTAATGGCTTAGATCTTATCTTAAATTAATTTGTATATTTGACATTTAAAATTTATTTGGAATAAATAATTTTGCTAGTGGAAGCTTATTATTTAACTATAATTTAAAGTTATTAAAATTAACATTAAAAGTGATTGACCCCTTCATAAATAGTAATTAAGTTTTAAATGAAGTGGTAATTAACCCTTTAGGGAAAATTTTAAAGAACCTAGTTCATGTAAGGGGAACCCTCATTGGAATTTTAAATAAGGGATTAAGTCGTAAATTCTTCAATCAATATCTTTATTTTTTGTTTTGAAATTATTATCTTCTTAACGTTGGGTAAAAGAGCCCTTTGGGTTTCAAAAGAGTAAATTTTGCAAGAGGCAGATGGTCCACTAACGCACCCTTTTACCCTAATATAGTAGTAAAACTTCTATTGAATAAAATATTTTAAATTATGAAAACAAAAGTATTTGTGATGCACCTTGGGAAGTTTGCCCTAGTTAATGGAATTGATTTCTCTTCATTAAGAATCACTCGATAACCTTGGATAAATTTTGGTAAATAGATTCTTTCAAGATAATCAATACATTTCAATTTAAGTCTCTTACTTATGAGTTAAAAAATAAAAATGGCTTTTATATTTTAAATATGGCTTGTATATGAGCAATATGAGCTTCGATGCTATCGACATTGAGTTTGATTTAATTGATTTTATATTGTTGATTTGAGAATTCTTTCTTATTGTTTGTATTCAAAATTTGTTAATTAGATAGGGTTTGGTGGTTACCTTTTTGAATTCCTTATTAACGATGAAGATTTCAGGCATACAACATTTAGCATATTGACTCTTGCAAACCAAAGTAGAAAACAGATGAATATGGCATTTGGTTATTCAAATTAACAAGATGAAAAATAAATCTATTTAATTTTAGTGATTTTTCTATCTTATTGTGAATGATCTATATTTTGAGGTTATATTTTAGTTCGTGTCTATCTTATCATGGTTTAATTTTGTGCATACTTCTTATCTTGATTTTCTATACACTTAAATTGTTATTGTGAAGATTGGTTAGTTACTTGGTCCAAAAACTATTTGATGGATCTTTTTCTACAACGACAACTTGATAAATTAGCTCTCTAAAAATAATAATCTGTATTCTTGTCTAAATGGCTTGAATTTAATGGTAATTTAAACTCTATCATATCACCTCTTTGCTTGATGAATATAACCATACTATAATTTCAATTTTTTACACTCATTGATAGAAGTAAAAAGGTAATGTTTTATGTAGGTCTTCTTTGTCTTCATAATATTTTACTGTTTTCTCAAATTATAATACATAAACTCTTGATTGTATCGTAATTCAACAAAATGTCTAATCTGTAATGTCCATAATTTAACATGTAGAAAAATAAACTTTTTTTTTGAAACGCAAGAATTCAAAGGAGTTAAACCAATGTAACTCAATGAATTGTACTCTTCAAGAATCTTGATTCACGCCATAAGCATCAAAAACATGTTCAATTATTCATATATTAATTTACACTAATTGTGCCTCTATCCATCTCCTAAGCACTTGGTAACTTATGGTATGTAAGACATATCTTGTAGGAGAAAATTAAACTTTTATTGCTTCTATTTTTTATATATAGTTGGGATTTTTTAGGCCTTGGGGGTTATGGGGAAGGGGGAGTTCATTTTTCTTTTTTGTAGTGTCCAATTTTTTGGGCAAAAACATAACAACAATTTTTTTTAAAAAATCATAATTATTTGTGATTTACGTAATGTTAAGGTGTGGTTGATCACTTAGTTTCACTAATTTGATAGCTTAAGTGTCAACTTAATTAGATCTTTAATGTGAAAGCTAAAATGTTTTATTTAACTCCTAACTAAAGGGGTAACATGTAACATTTGTTGCCAAACATCTAAATATGTCGTCTGCCGCGATGCCATCTGCCGCCCTAAGGCCATCTACATCTGCAACTGTCATCGTTGCTGCCCTAAGGACATCTGCTGCAATGAAGCCATCTACCCTTAGGTCGGCTGGTGATTCTGTCCAGTCCCCTGGTTCCCCTGGTGCGGCTGGTGAGACTTTGCTTGGTGTTGTGAATGGGAGCTCTGTGGGGGTTTCCTCTATGGATGGTGATATGGTGCATCCAACGCCTTCTGCTGCTGATCGGGGTATCCGTGGCTTGGGGCTTGTGGTTGTTTCTGTTTGCAAACCTCTAGTTTTCAAGGTGTCTACTGATACTGATATGAAGATCATCCACACTTCCTCTGTGTTTGAAGCTCATGGTCTGATCTGCAAGTTTCGGGGTTTTTGGCCAAGCCTTCCTTAGCTACACACTTGGATTTCCCAAAGCTAGGAACCGGTCATAAAAGGTTCAGTTAACATTTTTCCTTCAGCCAAGGGTTTTTTCATTGCTAAATTTGAATATGCAGAGGACATATTGAAAATCTTAGGGATTAATCCTTTCAGCTGGGAGGACAAATATGTTTTGATGGTTAAACCCTGGTTCTCAGGCTTTAACCCATCTACTGATTCATTTAATGAGATTCCTGTTTGGGTTAGGCTCCCTAACCTTCCCCTTCATATATGGATAGACTCTCTACTAGAGGAAGTGGGGGAGGCTTTAGGCGAATTCCTAATGATTGATAAGGAATCTTACCAAATTTATCATTCTTCTTATGCTCGTATTTTGGTTAACATTGACATCTCTAAAGGGCTTCCAACTGAGTTAGAGATTGAATCTTCCTTGGGATCTTGGGTCCAACCACTTGACTTTGAAGGTATCCCCTTTAGATGTCAAAAGTGCTTCCAGACTGGACATGTTGTTGTAGGGTGTGAAATAGATAAAAAGAAAAAAAGATCTACGTCTTGGTGGAAGGGTGCATCCTCTGAACACTATTTTGTTAAAAAGAAAAACTTCTCCTAGGTGGTGGCATAGGTTCCTCAGACTGAGGGTACGCCTCTTGTTTCTGGTGTTGCCTTGCCTCAGGAATGTGTGGATGCTTGTGATGGCACCCTGAGTGATCGTTTGAAAAATGATGGATCTTCCTCTTCGATGGATGACCCTCCCGCATCTCGGATTGTTGTTGTTGTCTCTGCCTCTCTAGATGTTGGCTCTGTTCCTCCTGATGAGGGGAGGTCCTCTATTCTGGACCCATCCTCTTGGAAAAAGGATGTTGCTAGGGTTGAGGAGGGATGGATTACTATTAAAAGTAAAAAATCTAAATTGTCCCAGTCCTCTTTTGATATGACCGTTCGATCCCATAAGGGTAGGTCAAATTCTTGATCCTTTCTGGTTGGGTTAGGGCTGCTGGTTTTTTGCAGCCTGTAGGTTTTTGGTGGGGGTTAATGTTGTTCCCCTTCTTTTGATTGGCTGGGCCAAATCTCTTTTGTGTTCTATTTCTTTGAGTGGTCTTTCAAGTTTATCTTTCAGTTCGGGTTGCAGGTCCTTCTAAAACCTGTCTTGTAAAGGGTTTTTGGTCCCTTAAAAACTTGTTTTTCCTTAATCAAAAACATGTAACATTTGTTAGTTAAGTGGGGGTAATTTAATCTCCCCTAGACCCCCTTACTTTAATCTCTTCAATAGGGTATAATTCTTTAATAAGATTAAAGACACTAACCCCTAGAGGTGACTTTTAAACTTCACCCAAATCTACAAGCAGTTTAATAATTAAATTATAAAATTTTTAACCAAGTGTTGAAAACCATTCAATTCACCTTAAATATAATTACTAGTAAATTATGTTTCAATTTCTTATAATTACTAATAATCTAATTTCTATTTAAAGCTAATTAAAATAATCCAATAACGCCAATACAACTTTAATGTTAATTAAATCGTTCAATTATAAATCTTCAATTTTAACTATATTAGTATTAATATAATTTATTTATATTAATATTAATTTAAAATCATAGATATTTATTTACCAATATTTATATCCCAACACCATAGATTAATCATTTAAATATCTTTACCCAATTGTAATGGTATTATATATATGTATGTATGTATGTATGTACTTATATATATATATATATATATATATATATATATATATATATATATATATATATATATATATATATATATATATATATATAGATATATATATATATATATATATATATAAGTACATACATATATATATGTGTGTGTGTGTATACATATACATATAACACTAAATACAGGTAAATTGTTAGGATTAATAAATAATTTCATTGCAATGGTTGAAATCAGTGATCACGGCTAAATTTGTTTTAGTTTTAGAATCAAGATCAGATACTAAATAATAGTTATGAAACCGTGAAACAAACTCTCAAAACCTCTGGTTCTTCGCTTCAGCTCATTTAAGCTAGGAAGATGATGCAGGGACTTCGTGGGGTCATAACTTTTGACTCGGTCGTCTGATTGGGCTGAAATTTTACGTGGACGTAGATATTGAGGAGTTGATTGGATTGCCGACCAAATATAGTTAGGTAGGGCCTCCAAAAATTCAAATTTTCAGGGCCGGATTCCTTCATCTAAGGCCTCAAAATTGGCTTTTACTTTCTTTTTTGGTTTTTTTAGAAAGTTGGTTTTTTAGTTAATTTTGAGGTCGTAATCTTTTTGAGATTAGAAAGTTTTTTTTTGGTGTCGTAGGAATTTTTTTTAGATTTCTAGAAGATTTCGTGATTTTTGGGATAGATTTGAAAATTTCCTTAAATGGCAATTTTTGGATTTTGTAAAAATCTGCCCAAAAAGGAAATGTTGGGTGATTGTTTAAAATAGGGACTTTTTCATTGTAATGGCATAATTGTTGGAGTTGTAGAAGAATAATGAAGAACATTTGATCTAGACATGTGTTTATTTCCGATTATTCTTTATTATATTGGCTATGTTTTAACTGGCTACATCAGAAGAGTTAGGGCAAGCACAACCATCATTATAAACTTGCAATTCTAAATTAGTTGTTGCAATATATCTAAAATAAATTCTAATTCCTATCAAAGTTAATGAATATGCAGATGTTCTATGGAGGTAATGCGAAAACACAAAACGTTAAATTTATAATTAAATATTTTCAGCTATCCTTTTCACTCCTACTTGCAGGTTTTACTATGCCCAGTTTCAATTTTGTATTCTCTATCGAACTTGTAGGATTAAGAAGTATAAATGAGATTTTATAATAAAACAAAACTAAATGCAGTGCATGTGATCAGAAATAGGAAATGGTTTCATACATAAAGTAACTTCCATTTACTTCACATTAATTTTTCAATGCACTATTGAATACTTTTCAATAATACAAATAAGAAATTTATAGTGGAAAGGAACAGGTTGCATGCAACCTATGAATAGAAGTGGAGGTTGTCTTGAACACTTTAGTCCTTCGAAGTATGTATGCCTTCAAATATGTTTGGCTACTTTTAAGAAAAAATTTCCAAAAACAAAGAGTAACGATAATCTAGTTCTTGTTCATAAATCTTTCAATACAAAGGTCTGTTTTTCCTTTATAAGTCCTAGACTTCAAATAGTAAATAATTTGATTAAACCAAGAATCAGTTATTGCTGATGAGATAGTGTTGCCGTAGACTCCCCTAATGAGATAGTTATTAAATTTAGGTCAAAATAAAAACAATTTTAAAAGAAAATCTTACTGTTTCTGAGGCTCTACTTGTTAAATTTAATACCTAAAAACTTTTCTAAGAACTATAAATTCTAATCTTTGTACAAGAAAGTTTATGAGCCCTATCAATGTGCAATTTGTGCATACTTTGCAATGAGTTTGGCATTGCGCTGACATCCCCACAATTTAATATACGTATAATTCATACATGTACCTTTCACAGTGATTGGGGCTAAGAAAGTGGCAAATGAATATTTATATGTTGCAGTCCATGATCTTGAAAATGTCTGCAAGGAAACACAATATGGTTAAGATTAAGAACTTCATAATAATTTTAACAAAAATAACAATGGACCTTCAAAGAAAAGAAAGTAGTTTTCTGCAGCAAAAATTATCATAACACCAAATACAGGTAGATTGTTAGGATTAATAAATAATTTCACTGCAGCGGTTGAAATCAGTGATCATGGCTAAATTTGGTTTAGTTTTAAGATCAAGATGAGATACAAAATAATAGTTATGAAACCGCTAAACAAACTCTCAAATCCAGCGGTTCTTCACTTCAGCTCACTTAAGCTAGGAAGAGTTAGGGCAGGCACACTAGTCATTATAAACTTGCAATTCCGAATTAGTTGCTGCAATTTATCTAAACTAAATTCTAATTCCTATCAAAGTTAATGAATATGCAGATGTTCTACGGAGGTAATGCGAAAACACAAAATGTTAAATTTATAATTAAATATTTTCAGCTATCCTTTTCACTCCTACTTGCAGGTTTTACTATGCCCAGTTTCAATTTTGTATTCTCTATCGAACTTGTAGGATTAAGAAGTATAAATGAGATTTTATAATAAAACAAAACTAAATGTAGTGCATGTGATCAGAAATAGGAAATGGTTTCATACATAAAGTAACTTCCATTTACTTCACATTAATTTTTCAATGCACTATTGAATACTTTTCAATAATACAAATAAGAAATTTATAGTGGAAAGGAACAGGTTGCATGCAACCTGTGAATAGAAGTGGAGGTTGTCTTGAACACTTTAGTCCTTCGAAGTATGTATGCCTTCAAATATGTTTGGCTACTTTTAAGAAAAAATTTCCAAAAACAAAGAGTAACGATAATCTAGTTCTTGTTCATAAATCTTTCAATACAAAGGTCTGTTTTTCCTTTATAAGTCCTAGACTTCAAATAGTAAATAATTTGATTAAACCAAGAATCAGTTATTGCTGATGAGATAGTGTTGCCGTAGACTCCCCTAATGAGATAGTTATTAAATTTAGGTCAAAATAAAAACAATTTTAAAAGAAAATCTTACTGTTTCTGAGGCTCTACTTGCTAAATTTAATACTTAAAATTTTTTCTAAGAACTATAAATTCTAATCTTTGTACAAGAAAGTTTATGAGCCCTATCAATGTGCATTTTGTGCATACTTTGCAATGAGTTTGGCATTGCGCTGACATCCCCACAATTTAATATACGTATAATTCATACAAGTACCTTTCACGGTGATTGGGACTAAGAAAGTGGCAAATGAATATTTATATGCTGCAGTCCATGATCTTGAAAATGTCTGCAAGGAAACACAATATGGTTAAGATTAAGAACTTCATAATAATTTTAACAAAAATAACAATGGACCTTCAAAGAAAAGAAAGTAGTTTTCTGCAGCAAAAATTATCATAACACCAAATATAGGTAGATTGTTAGGATTAATAAATAATTTCACTGCAATGGTTGAAATTAGTGATCATGGCTAAATTTGGTTTAGTTTTAGGATCAAGATGAGATACAAAATAATATTTATGAAACCACTAAACAAACTCTCAAATCTGGCAGTTCTTCGCATCAGCTTATTTAAGCTAGGAAGAGTTAGGGCATGCACAACCATCATTATAAACTTGCAATTTTGAATTAGCTAATGCAATCTACCTAAACTAAATTTTAATTCCTATCAAAGTGAATGAACATGCAGATGTTCTATGGTGGTAATGCGAAAACACAAAACATTAAATTTATAATTAAATATTTTCAGCTATCCTTTTCACTCCTACTTGCAGGTTAATTACTATTACTATGCCCAGTTTCAAATTTCTATTCTCTATCCAGCTTGTAGGATAAAGAAGTAGAAATTAGATTTTCTAATAAAATAAAACTGAATGCAGTGCATGTGATCACAAATAGGAAATGGTTTCATACATAAAGTACCTACCATTTACTTCACATTAATTTTTCAATGCACTATTGAATACTTTTCAATAATACATAGAAGAAATTTATAGTGGAAATGAACAAGTTGCATGCATCATGCGAATAGAAGTGGATGTTGACTTGAACGTTTTAGTCCTTCACAGTATGTATAGCTACTTTCAAGAAAGATTTTTCAAAAATAAAGATTAATGATAATCAAGTTCTTGTTTGTAAATCTTTCAATACCAAGGTTTGTTTTTCATTTATAAGTTCTGGACTTCAAATAGTAAATAATTTGATTAAACCAAGAATTAGTTATTGTTGATGAGATAGTGTTGTCATAGACGCCCCTGATGAGATAGTTATTAAATTTATGTTGAAATAAAAAAATAATTTTAAAAGAAAATCTTACTGTTTCGGAGGCTCTACTTGCTAATTTTAATGCCTAAAAACATTTCTAAGAACTATAAATTCTAATATCTATACAAGAAAATTTCTAAGCCCTATCAATTAGCAATTTGTGCATACTTTGCAATGAGTTTGGCATCGCTCTGACATCCCCAAAATTTAATATACGCATAATTCATACATGTACCTTTCACGGTGATTGGGAGTAAGAAAGTGGCAAATGAATATTTATATGTTGCACTTCATGATCTTGAAAATGTCTACAAGAAAACACAATATGGTTAAGATTAAGAACTTCATAATAATTTTAACAAAAATAACAATGGACCTTCAAAGAAAAGAAAGTTGTTTTCTCCAACAAAAATTATCATAACACTAAATACAAGTAAATTGTTAGGATTAATAAATAATTTCACTGCAATGGTTGAAATTTGTGTTCACGTCTAAATTTGGTTTAGATTTAGGATCAAGATGAGATAAAAAATAATACTTATCAAACCGCTAAACAAACTCTCAAATCCGACGGTTCTTCACTTCAGCTCACTTAAGCTAGGAAGAGTTAGGGTAGGCACAACCATCCTTATAAACTTGCAATTCTGAATTAGCTGCTACAATTTATCTAAACTAAATTATAATTCCTATCAAAGTTGGTGAACATGCAGATGTTCTACGGTGGTAATGCGAAAACACAAAATGTTAAATTTATAATTAAATATTTTTAGCTATCCTTTTCACTCCTACTTGCAGGTTTTACTATGTCCAGTTTTAAATTTCTATTCTCTATCCAACTCGTAGGATAAAGAAATACAAATGAGATTTTATGATAAAATGAAACTAAATGCAGAGCATGTGATCAAAAAGAGGAAATGGTTTCATACATAAAGTACTTGCCATTTACTTCACATTAATTTTTAAATGCACTATTGAATACTTTTCAATAATACACAGAAGAAATTTGTAGTGGAAAGGAATGGGTTGCATGCAACCTGTGAATAGAAGTGGAGGTTGTCTTGAACACTATAGTCCTTTGAAGTATGTATGCCTTCAAATATGTCTGGCTACTTTTAAGAAAGATTTTCCAAAAACAAAGAGTAAAGATAATCTAGTTCTTGTTCGTAAATCTTTCAATACAAAGGTCTGTTTTTCCTTTATAAGTCTCGGACTTCAAATAGTAAATAATTTGATTAAACCAAGAATCAGTTATCATTGATGAGATAGTGTTGTCATAGACGCCCCTGATGAGATAGTTATTTAATTTAGGTCAAACTATTTTTTTTTTTTTTTAAAGAATATCTTATTGTTTCTGAGGCTCTACTTGCTAATTTTAATACCTAAAAACTTTTGTAAGAACTATAAATTCTAATCTCTGTACAAGAAATTTTCCGAGCCCTATCAATGAGCAATTTGTGCATACTTTGCAATGAGTTTGACATCTCTCTAATATCCCCAAAATTTAATATACATATAATTCATACATGTACCTTCCACGGTGATTGGGATTAAGAAAGTGGCAAATAAATATTTTTATGTTGCACTCCATGATCTTGAAACTATCTCCAAGAAAACACAATACGGTTAAGATTAAGAACTTCATAATCCACTATACCACCGCATTTAAAGTGGCTTAAAAACAAACAATGTCATTTAGTAAACTTTAATTTTTTATTATTAAAATTTATTAATGTAAATATGATTTATTTAAATTAATTTATAATTGAAGATTTATTATTATCCGAAAAGTTGTTTAATATTAAGGTGTTAAAATTTATTTGTTGATAAATAATTTAGATTTTGGGGTGTTAATTATTAACTATTTTATTTAAAATATATTTCTTTGAGTTGTAATTTAGAATTTGTATTATTTTTTTTAATAGTTGTAATGACTTAGATCTTATCTTAAATTAATTTGTATATTTGACATTTAAAATTTATTTGGAATAAATAAATTTATTTGGAATAAATAAATTTATTAGTGGAAGTTTCTATTTAACTATAATTTAAAGTTATTAAAATTAACATTAAAAGCATTTGACCCCTTCGTATATAGTAATTAAGTTTTAAATGAAGTGGTAATTAACCCTTTAGGGAAAAGTACAAAGAACCTAGTTCATGTAAGGGGAACCCTCATTGGAATTTTAAATAAGGGATTAAGTCATAAATTCTTCAATCAATATCTTTATTTTTTATTTTAAAATTATTATCTTCCTAACGTTGGGTAAAAGAGCCATTTGGGTTTCAAAAGAGTAAATTTTGCAAGAGGCAGATGGTTCACTAATGCACCCTTTTACCCTAATATAGTAGTAAAACTTCTATTGAATAAAATATTTTAAATTATGAAAACAAAAGCATTTGTGATGCACCTTTGGAAGCTTTACCCTAGTTAATGAAATTGATTTCTCTTCATTAAGAATCACTCGCTATCCTTGGATAAATTTTGGTAAATAGATTCCTTCAAGATAATCAATACATTTCAATTTAAGTCTCTTACTTATGAGTTAAAAAACAAAAATGGCTTGTATATTTCAAATTGGTGGAAACATTAAAGGTTAAAGATTTACCTACCATGTAAATGTGTTTGAACTCATAATACCCTTTTATTTGTGTAGTCTGGAAATAGGAAATAATGTCTATTTAATAGTTCACCCTCAATTAGTGTAGTTGAATATTTGACTATTCCTAATTAGATTTTAAAATTTAGTATACAAGGCTAAAACAATACCTTCTAGCTACAAAGAACCTTAAGACTAGAAAAAAGAGAGAAGGCACATTTATATTACAAGTAATTATAGATGAATTTAATTAAAGTTTAGAAATTAGATGTGAATTTCATAGTTGGATCTTCATACAACCTAGGAGGGGTAAAATCTATTTCAGATGAACTTTTGTATTAATTAGGATGTTAAGAAAAAAAATTATTTTAGCAATGAAAATAGAAAAAAAAAATGTATATCTTTTCACGAGATGTTATCTTGAGTAATCTTAATCTTAGTACCTATCCTTTATGAATGTTTAATGAAACTTAGCCTGGATGATGAAGTAAGTTATAATTGGATTCCCACCTTAATATGAGTTTCAAGAAATCTATCCTATGACCACCTAGAGAATTAAATTGAAGTAAAGAAATTGAAAATTATAAGGTTATTATTTTTGTAGAAAATACCTAAGGGTAAAACGTTACTTCAAGTGGAAGGATTAGTTAGTTATCTCTTATAATAATGCAAAGGAATTGACACTGGTTGTAAAGCAACTAAGAAGATTGATTTGAATTTCTTAGAGTCTTTATTTTATGTTACTTGATTAGCAAGTATTAGACTCTCTTCTAATCTTATTTTCGATTAATTAGTGATTAAAATATTATTGTTATTAAAGCTTATCATTAATAGTTCTTTTATTTTTCCTTCAAACAAGTGAATATTAAATTTATTTTCAAAGTATTAAATCATTAGATAATTTAATTTTCTTTAAGCGAATTAGTGCCTTTCAAGTATTAAGATTCATATTTAAAGTAAGGTTATCATTAGTGGGAAATAATTAAAGATAGAGTTTATGTTGCTTCAAGTGGAAGAATTAGATGGTTATCAATAATGCGGTTACTTTCAAGTTTATTAATATTAAGTTTTTCCTTCAATCAAGTAAGTGTTTTAATTAATTTCTAAGGCCCTTCTACATAGGCATTGGATTTTATTTAAGAAATTTATTACCTTCCAAGAAGTTTTTCAATCTTTTTCATAAGTTATAATTTTACAAGTTTTCAAGCAAAAAAATTCCTTGTATATTATAGTTTCATTTTCATGATTGTATTAGTATATTGCTTTATATAAGATTCGTGAATTCAAAATTAGATTCTTAGTTAGATAACTAAATAAGAGGTGATGGAAACAAAAACCTAGTAGCGTTTGGTATTTACGGTCCCTCTGGGTCACACTTACAGGTAATGTTGTCGTGTTGAACTACTGCACTTAATGCCTAATAAAGTTACATCAATAGCATCTATGGCATTGTCCCTATAAATCATCAAGGAGTAATAAGGGTCACATGGAAGTTTAAATCCAAAGGCCAGGTAATCCCCCTTAGATCGATAATCTAATAAGATAATCTTTAAATGAATTTACATCCGCTTAGTTAAACCTTAGAAAACCCCTTTAGGGTTGGTTGAGTGAAATACTTTTAAAAACTTGGCTTAATCTTGAAGATTGTTGACGATTGATAATTGGGTCAAGGGTGACGCTTATGATAGGAATTAGGACCTAGTTATTTTAGGCCACAAACAATAGGCCACCTTGAGCCTTTGCTTAAACCTACCATCATGGGTAGCAACAACAGAGAAACTGTCTAGGACATTGACCCTAGAAAGGGTTGTGTACCCACCGAAACAGTTTACATTAAACCATATATTATAAAATAGAACTACATACTTTACGCCTTGATCTCGTGCCGAAATGGGTATGTAGGCAGTCTAGGGACGAAGTTGTCCCTAGTACTCAGGCGTTCAGGGATGGGGTCTAGGATTTTGGTTAAGGAAAGAAGATGGTTTGTGAAGTTTCCTAATTGAAAGTTAAGGGAAATAAGGAAAAAGGGACTTAACGCATACTTAGAAGGAATCCCATATGGATTCGCTTGACTTCCCAAGGCTTTAGGCCAAATTTCGAGGTGAAATTCAAGCTTGCATTATGTCATTTTTATTTCCTCCTAAGGACAACGACCTCAGTGCACTCCTATTAGAGGAGTGTAGTTCTTAGTGAGTGACTCAGGACCCGGATGGTCCCGATGAGTCTAAGTCTCTGGCTAGAGCACCTCCTATCCCAAGTTGGATAGATGCCTACCCTGTTTGGGTAGATGCCTATCTCGTATTGGATAGATGAAACCTCTTGTCCTGTATGGACAAATACCTAACCCGTATGGTTAGATGCTCATCTCGAATGGATGAATGCCTAATCCAATTAGATAGATGCCCAAAGTATGCGATTTAATCAAACACAAATTATTAAATAAATGAATATAAAAAATAAAAATAAAAAAATAGTCGAAAATTATGGGGTTATGTAAAGTGAGTTATTACAAATGTTTCATTTATCTGAGAAAAGATATATGTACAATTTTATATTTGTTAAATAAGTTTCAGGACTAATGTGTGCTACATATTTCCATCCTAGTTTTACGACTTCTAGGAGTAAGTCAAAACCTAGTGGGGGAGAATGTAGTACCCTTACCCTATTCAAACCCTGGTTGACCTCGTTGACCAAGGTTGAATTTTCAATGGCTTACATGGATGGTTGATTTATTGTGAATATGATGTGATATTCTAGTGTTATGCTTTGGAGTGTGATTAGGTGAATATGGTTATGCATTAATTTACATTGAGGAATAGATATTGAATATACATTATTGCTTATTGATGAGTAGTTGTGAACTCTTCTTCTGCATTGTATTTTATTAATGAATAAATGTTAATTTTATTTATGTGTTTCTAATGATGGACTAACACATTTATTTTATGCATATGACACGTTCTATACATATTTCATGTTTGTAAGTGTATGGGGTGCGAGGAGATCATTTTCCTTCACTCACTTCGATGAGACAGGGAACATGATGATTCTCCTTCACTGGTGTGACTATTGTATTTATCATGTTTGTGTATATATGCATATGTGGTTCGTTGATGTAGGAAATTGCAGGTACAAGTATCGTGTAGGTACGAGGTATTGTCTCCACCTGGCTTCATAGGTCTGAGCGTACCCGATTAACCTAATGGAAGTGGAGGAGGTAGTTCTAAGGCCCTAATATCATCCCTAGCCCTACTCAATAGTGAGCGTCGGTAGTCTTTTGTTGACCCTATCAGTTTGCCAAGTAGGCCAATTTTTTGACGTTGGTATGTGGATCATGTGTTTGTTTAGTTTATGTAAGTTATGTGTTATGCGTTTCATGAAATTAAATATTATGCTTTAAAATATTTAATTATTTAATGTGTGTTAGTATGTATTTTTAAATAAAGAGATTAAATTAAATAGGACGCCTTTGTATTATTAATTAGCAAATTAAATTGCTCAAGTGATAAATAGATTATATGATTTAATCAAATTGTGAAATTATGTTTGTAAATATGAAAATAAACATTTTAGAAAAATAAAATAAAATATTTCGCCCATTACTTTTTAAATGGGAATTTTGATTTTTGGAAATTGAAAAAATAGAAATTTTTGGAGAAACTTTTCTATTTAACCTAGGCATTCATGGGTATGGAAGGGGTGATTTTGCATACAAATTTTGGGGGGTTTTTTAATTGCTTGAAAAATTTGGGATTGCTCTTCTACAATTTGTCTTCCAGGAAAGCAATAACAGGTTGGTTGATTTTAGATACTCTTTCATTATCTTAAATTCTGAAATTAAAATTAAATCTCTGGTTTCAAATCTTTGAGCAAATTGATTTTTAGTTTGGGTATTGTTTACTGTATTTTTGTGAAAACTTCATATTTGAAGTTTTCAATTTGTTAGTACAATGGAAAAATTAGATTTCTATTTGTAAATTTGATTTGGGGAAATTTGAAAATTTGTTTAATTTCACCCCTGTATGGGGTTATGCTGGCAAAATTTGCCCAGATTTACTTGTTTGGAAGTTGAGTTGTTTTAAAAAAAAATTATTCCCTGTGCTTATTTGACTTAGAAAATTTTCTAAATAAACTTAGTATTGGGGGTTTGATTTTACAAAAAGAAGAAGAAATAAAAAATTCATATCCCATTTAAAAAATAATAATAAGAAAATCAATTTAGTTGTTAAAATATTAACTCAAGAAATTTATGAGTTTGTTGTGTAAACTCATAAATTTATGAGTTTATATGTTCTTTGGCTATGCAATCTGGGAAATGCAATTTAAAAAAAAAAGTGTGTTTGGAAAAAAAATTATAAAAGAAAAAATTATTTTATTGTGCTAAGTGGGGGAGCACGAGGCTTGACCCCACTCACCACATTGGGGAGTGTTGTCCCCATTTTATGGGGAGCACTACCCATAAAGCAATGTTGTTCCCCATACTATGGGGATCACTCAACCCACGTGGTGGGCCAGCCCCCATGTGGGCTTAAAACAATATTTTAAATAATGTTTTTTTTTAATTAATATTTAATGTGATAAATGATATATATATTTTTTTCAATAAAAGTGGGCAAGCCACTTTTTTTTATTATATTTAATAATTTTTACAACGGGTTCAAGAGGCATACCGACAGGAAAGAACCCGCAAGAAAACCTCTAGTTATCACCTTAAATATAAACCAAAAAACTAAACTACCCTTACAAAATAGTTGTTACATATCCAGATGATCTGTAAACCCACCCAAACCCATACAAAAGAGGTCCCATAGGACATATCTAGATACAAAGTTAGTCAACTGATTATATCTCTCAGCTGGCTACAAATGAAGAGCTAGATAGCGAAAAAAGTCTCCTCAAGAAGATCATGCAGAGACACCCAGGAGCCCATAGGCATTTACCAATTGGGGAGCATCAGCTGGTTTCAAAATGAAGGGTTGGATATCAAAAAAATATCTCCTCAAGAAGATCATGCAGAGACACCTAGGAGCCCATATACTTGTACCAAAAGGGGAGCATAGAATCGACAATCCAGTATGTCAAAATTGAATTAGACCAATATTATCCAAATCAAGAAATTTGAGCCAAATGAAGCCACCCAAAAAACCTGCACTACAAGTGCAAAGTGGCTTCCAATTCCACCCTCCCATAGACTATTAGGCCCAATATGGAAAGCTAATGTTCTGAGAGGGGAGGGGTGAATTAATACTTCAAATCCTTTCTTCAACAATAACTTTACTATTATGCATAAACCAAAAACTGTTGTAACATAACATAAAGCTAAAACAAATAAATAACAATCATACATGATTCACTCCATAACACATATATTTTGGATACACAAAAACTCTTGGTGAGAGAGAAAAAATGTGGTGGGGATGGCACCCACAACTTCACTACTACAATAATAAAGGTTGCTCAGTTAGAGCTACATGTTTAGCTATTTCTGATAGCTTACCCTGTTAGGAGTATCAAGACCATTAGATCTACCTTGCTAAAGGATTTTACAACACTTATTCTAAATGTTGCACCTGGTTAAAGGCTTTACAATTTATAGACTATTAGAGTCTTTTACCCTGTTAAAGGTTTCTCTTACAACTCAAAATATTACAATAAAATCTTTACAAATATCTGCAACTTTACATCTGAAATGTTATAGCAGATTCTATGTGCTTAAAATGAGATTACCTTGCTTATAGCATACCTCAGTAATCCATAAAGTAACTCGGTAAACCCTTTTGTTTACTCTATTCCTTGACTGTTCTCTGAAATCCTTCTCAGTGACCTCTGTGTCTTTGTTAGTCACAATACTCAGTGCTTCCTTATCTATCACATATGTCTTTCTTCATATGCTTCTGTTTTTCCATATTTTTATCCTTAATCCATGCTGTATAAATAGATCTCTTATGTTGGTGATCTGTTCATTGCTTTGATCTTACAAACATGATTTATTGAATAAATAACCATACAAAATATTTCATTGGATAGATGACCTCAAAATCATACAAAATCTTTAAGTACAATTTCCAATGTGATAACGGTTCTTTGTTCCTCGATCTTGTAACACGTTTCCCATGTGTGTCTAGGTTCAATGAATCTGGTAACACGTTTCACTCAGTGTGTGTTAACTCGATATATCATTTTTTCTGCTTGATAGACATAGAGTGTTACTCGATAGACAACTCAGTGTATACTAGGCTCTGTGACTACTTTCTTCTATAACCGACTGCTCTGTGCTTACCGACTGAATATTTCAGTAGTAGTAATCGACCAGAGTATATAGAATGACTTTGGATATAAAACTAATGGTAACTTAGTAAGTAGTAACAATCTCCCCTTTTGACATTAGTTGAGATGTTTGACAAAACTACTTTCAAAGTCATAACTCAAAAATCTATATAGTTACAAAATTTGACTAAATTGACAATATATACATTTGTCAATGAAATAGTGTATTCAGATATACTCCCCTTATCAATATATTGTTCATAGCTCTAATTTTGCATGCTCTGTGATCAATGTTTTGTATTAACTGCTCGGTTGTCACTGCTCGGTTCACTGCTTTCCTTGTCAAAATTAACTGTGCATTTGGATACTCTGCTCGGTATACTCCCCCTGTATACTACACTCCCCCTTTGATACTTAGATGCTATACTCCCCCTTTTTGACAAACATCAAAACTTAGTTACCATTCGATGGAGGCAACTAGTCAAAAATGGATTTATACTTTGTCCTTGCATCGGTGAGAGTGGCAGAGAGGGCATCCTTGACACTATCCATGAGTGAATTTTGAGCTGCAATGTCAGCTAACAATGAAATTAGTCCATCTAAGGTGCTTCCCTCTGGTTGAGTGGATAGGGAGGTAGCCTTGTTGATCTGCTCTTGGATGGATGAAAGATGAGGAATGAATAATGTCTAAAGAGTCATTATATCCATCCTGATCTTGTGCTCTTCATTCCTAAGTTCCAATTGTTGAGCCATGAGCTTTTGTAATTTTGTATAGAAATGTTGAATAGAATTTGGCTCAGTGGTCAACTTATTTGAGAGATTGGTGATCTCTTTCTCAATCACTTCTATTTTATTTTTGATATCTTTAATGAATAAAGAGAATGTACAAAGTTTCTAAAATAAATAAAGAATGTGCTTGAGTTGAGGGGACAACTCAGCAATAAATTTGACAAGTTTTACTTTGCCAATAGCAGTAGCTTTTTGTACCTCTTCAATCATTTTAGCAGTGAGCTCTTTGTCCTTCAATTTGCTCAAATATTCAGATGCGTCTACTCCAGATGTCTCTATGTTAGTTAGGAGTTCATCGAGTTGAATATGGATGGCTGCATCTTTTGACACTGTAGCTTCAGGTAGCATATTTGTTAATAGTGCTTTCACCTTCTGAAGTACTTTGTTTTTCTTTTGAATAGTCATTTGTTTTTCCTGATCTACTTTGGCTTTGCATAGTTCACCAAATTCAATGAGTGCTTGCCCTTTTAATTTGGATATGTCTACATTCGGCAACACTATTGGTTTTGACAAATCTAATTTGAAACTACGCTTTTTCATTTTCTTTTCTTTAGCTTTCACCGGTTGAACTAACACAATGGCTTGAGAGGCTTGTTGACCCTTGGTAGGTTGCTCGGTAGAGGCAAAAATTTTGTTGGTTCCTATAGCCTTTGTTGTGTTTTTTGGTGCTTCTATGCTTGGGGTCTCAGTGGCAACAGTTTCTATGTATGCAGGTGCTTGAGAAGTATGTTCCCTGGTGGCCTAAGAAGTAGCTTCTCCATTTGTAGACTTGTGACCCTTTGTTCCTTATTCAATATCTTAAGGGGCCTTGGTTGAAGTAGGCTGAGTGATCGGAGGATAAGGCTAAACTTGTTCCAAGATGGACTCACTGGATATCAGTTTGGCATATGCATTCCCTTCTATCATTTCCTGTTCTTGTGCCTTGGTGTCCATGATATCCTCATCAATTTGTATAGTGTCAGCAAGGTCTTGCTCGGTGACATCAACTATTTCAACTTCAACTTGCTCACCAGCATTCTTGATTCGAAAGATTTCTTGCCACTTTTCCTTGGTCTCATTCTCTACATCCAAGTAAAGGCCATTCATCAATTTCAAGGTTCTTTGCTTGACTAGGAAGTTTGTGTGGCATTTTTTCAGATGTTCATTGATCTCATATAATGACATGTCTAGAAAGAGATGTACCAGACTTCTTTCTCTCATCTATTTCTCTAAGTCCATAGCATACTTCCACCTATTATCAATATGCAAATACAATTCTTTTGGAAGAGAATTATTTACTTCCAATGGGACCAATCGGAATTTCAGAAGTGTGCAGATGACAACTTCTTCTATTTGTCTCTTTTCATCATCAGATCTGGATTCATACTTAACATATCTAAATGCTCCAAATCCACCATATTGCTTTAGATTAGCACAAAAATTATCAACATTGCGTACATCTACCTTTTTCCTCTTGACAATCTGAAATTTGGTTTTGTCTTCAGTTTCGGTGTCACTGGACTCTTTAGTCAAAATGAGTCTCTGAGTAGATTTCTTATAAGTTTTTGTTACCTTTGGTGTGGCAACATTCTTTGGTTTCTTACTCAGTGACACTGCAGATGATCTTGTGTTTGGGTGCTTTACTGAAGGAGTCGGTGATACCTTTGATGTATCCTATTTCTTCCTTTTCAAAACTTTTCCTTTAAGCAACTCGGTGCTCAATGTAATAGCTGCCTCTTAGGCTTCAGATTCCTCCTCAGTGATGACTAGAGTGCCCTTGACAGGTGTGGAGGAAGAACCTTCTCCAAATTTCTTCGATAATGCCTTGATCATTTTTTTTTCTTCTCACGTAGCCTTGGGTACTACAATACTCATCTTAACTTTCTCTTTAACTTCTTCATATGTACCGTATCTCAGCTCGGTAGCATGCCTTGGTAATGTAAGAAAAGCATATATTTGTTGTTGTGTGATGTCAAAATCAATCTCATAACCCATAGGTGGCAAAGATTGAGTTCTTGGTTCCACAGCATTAACATAGTAGTAGTCGGTATCTACTTCAAAGCATATGTCATCCTTGTATTTCTCTACTAGCTTGGGTGGAATTCTATACCTATTATGCATCTTTTCTTGAAACTTGCTAATGTAATCATCCATAATATCATTAAAGTTATCACCTAGTCATTTGATGAAGTCATTGATTTGATGGGTGATTGGTCGGTGTAGCTCCCAAACTACATTACCGATTGATGGAAAGAATTTCTCAAAATAGAAAAACATACATACCAAAAGTGATCCAAACTTTAGTGTGTTAGCTGAGTTGTTCTTCTTTGGCTTCCTTATGGTGTTTAGATTCTCAAATAGGTTTTTCAACAATACTTCACAAAGATCAATTTTCATTCCTTTCTTCACAATTTTATATGCTAAATCGACTGCTGCACAGGGTACACTTTTTTCCCTTGCCGATTGAAAGAAACAATAACCTATTACTCTAATGGAAAACTTCAGCTCTGCATCTATCTCATTGTTCAATTTCAGTCTTCTGCAATCACATTCAACTCCGGTTAAAGTGATCAATTCCTTCTGTGATATCATTTTCTGAGCTTGGGCATGATCAAAAATAGGGTAACCGGTGATCAAATGAATGATTTCCTTGGTGATTTTGAATGGTTGCTCCTCTAACCACATGAAATCATCATGAACTCTGCTCAGAACAAACTTGACCCATTGGGGTTTGAAGACATGGGGATAGGTTAGGGCTTCGGTCAATCCCTTGATTTTGATGTGTTCATACTTGCTATCCAATTTCCCATCGGTACACAATTCATCATATGTGTCCTTGATTTCAACATGACCTAGTTCCTCAACATGACACTTAGTGAATAATCTGACATCCTCAACTAATAAAACCCTATCCGGAATGAGTGAAAATGCAGTTTTATCATCCGGTTCAAATGCTACTTTGGGAGTTAGTGAGTATTTCAGTGAGGGCTTTTCAATGTTTTCAACAAAAACGGGCTTCTGGATCTTAGGTGCCATTGCAAATTTTGGATAAATACTAACAAAAGGTTCTTAGGGTTTGAAGACTTTTAAACGGAAAATGCTTTCCACTTAACAAATATAAAACAGATAATCACACTGATATTTCCTAGTAGCTAGCTCTTAGAAATGCTTGAGATCAATGTGCAAATACCTTGAATTTCTCTTCGTAAGAGGTTTGATCGCCTTTGAATCGCTTTGCTCTGCTCTCTTGAAAACTTGGTAAGTGTGAAATGACCGCGTAGAAGCTTTAAGCACACAATATACCTTATCGGGCTCCATGTAGTTAGGTCAAAAACATTAAATGCACTCAGTACCACTTCCTTTTTATGCTTTTACTGAGTAGCCAGACTTCCTATATTTACTGACTAGACATGCTTCCTGTATTTACCGACTTGACAGGCTTCCTGAAGACTAGATAAAATTTCAAATTTCCTAATGCATCTTTAGTTATGCAGATTTTGAATTAAGTACATGATAAAATAGGAAATGTTAAGATTTAACCTTTGAAAGAATGCAGTCTCTTCATACCTTTACCGATTAATTTGGAATAGGTGCATCTAACTCGGTAGGTAAGGTTCTTTCTTCATTTGACACAAATTCCTTCTTTTTCCAAATCATCTATAATTTGCTTCTTATTTCCTCAGTGTCTCCTCTAGGTTGATCTCTGCAATCTCTAGCCAAGTGTCTAGCTTTGTGACAATGAAAACATGTCATACCAGGATTTCTCCATGATCTTTGGTTGTTCATTCCAAACCTTATAAAGCAGTTGGCACTTATGTGTCCATATCTTCCACAGCATCCACACCATATCCTTATATTGTAATCCCATGGTACTGTAGAATATCGTCGGTTAGGATCTGTGTGAGTTCGGTAGCCTCTAGTATTTGTTTGGTGTGCAGACCACATATAGTTCTTTTGCTTAACCAACACTTCTTGGTACCATGTCCATATCTATTGCAGTTTTTACAAAACCCTTTGAATTTTGCCTTCTGATAATTGCTAGCAGACTTTGTCCTACATTGGTTAGATGTGTGACCATATTTATTACAATTGTGACAATAACCATTAGACCTAGTGACATTCGGTTGCTTACTTTTTCTGATTTGGAACATATTAGCAGTATGTCATTGTTTTCCATAGTAGTTGCAAATAGGCTTCTTTCCTTTGATGTTCCATTTGTTTCTAGCTTGCTTTGATGATTCTCCTCTCTTGGTAGTGTGGATTCCCTTCTCGGTAGAGTCTTTTCCTTTGTAACCGAGTCCTGCAACTTTGTTGGGTCTTTTTGTATTCGGTTGCTCATCCAACATCTTTGATGCTTCATAACTCTTTTTTTGTGTTTCTTTGGATTTCTTCTCTGTTTCAAGTTCATCGGTCAACCTTGATAGTTCAAGTTTTAATGCTTGATTCTCATCATCTTTCAGATTTGCTTCATGATGTGCATAACCCAATTGATCTGACAGATTTTGTTGAATCCCAGTCAACCTTGTGATTTCATCATTCTTTTTAGATACTAATGCTTCAAGCTGTTGTTTTTCTCTTTCTAGATCTCTTAATTTATCCTCAGCTATCCTCAATGCATCAAGATTTTCAGTCATCTGTGTGCTGAAATGTTCATGTCCTATTTTCATTGCTTTTAGCTAATCAATCAGTGCTTTGTTCTTTTCTTTCAGTTCTCCAATCATCTCTTTAGTCTCTTCAAATATACTATTCTCAGATGATATCTCAATTTGTTCCACTAACTCTTGAGAGTCCTGCAAATCATCAGATAATCTTCTTCTAACTTTCAATGATTTTTGCATTTATCTTTGCATGTCTGCAATCACTTGATTAGCATGATCCAACTCTTCTTGCAGATACACAATTCTCCGAGATTGTTTATAGCCTTCCATTGATAAGATCTTTTTCTTTAGGTTGTTAATCCCTTTTCCAAGATTGAAGCTCCAATACCAATTGTTAGGCCCAATATGGAAAGCTAATGTACTGAGAGGGGAGGGGTGAATCAGTACTTCAAATCCTTTGTTCAACAATAACTTTATTGTTATGCATAAACCAAAAACTGTTGTAACATAACATAAAGCTAAAACAAATAAATAACAATCATACATGATTCACTCCATAACACATATTTTGGTTATGCAGAAACTCTTGGTTAGAGAGAAAAATTGTGGTGGGGATGGCACCCACAACTTCACTACTGCAATAATAAAGGTTGCTCAGTTAGAGCAACATGTTTAGCTATTTCTAATAGCTTACCCTATTAGGAGTATCAAGATCGTTAGATCTACCTTGCTAAAGGATTTTACAACACTTATTCTAAATGTTGCACTTGGTTAAAGGCTTTACAATTTATAGACTTTGTTAGAGTCTTTTACCCTATTAAAGGTTTCTCTTACAACTTAAAATATTACAATAAAATCTTTACAAATATCTGCAACTTTACATCTGAAATGTTATAGCAGATTCTATGTGCTCAAAATGAGATTACCTTGCTTATAGCATACCTCGGTAATCCATAAAGTAACTCGGTAGACCCTTCTGTTTACTCTATTCCTTGACTGTTCTCTGAAATCCTTCTCGGTGACCTCTGGTTCTCTGACAGTCACAATACTCAGTGCTTCCTTATTTATCACATATGTCTTTCTTCATATGCCTCTGTTTTTCCATATTTTTATCCTTAATCCATGTTGTATAAATAGATCTCTTATGTCGGTGATCTGTTCATTACTTCGATCTTACAAACATGATTTATCGAATAAATAACCATACAAAATATTTCATTGGATAGATGACATCAAAATCATACAAAATCTTTAAGTACAATTTCCAATGTGATAGCGGTTCTTTGTTCCTCGATCTTGTAACACGTCTCCCATGTGTGTCTAGGTTCAATGAATCTGGTAACATGTTTCACTCGGTGTGTGTTAACTCGGTATATCATTTTTGCTGCTTGGTAGACATAGAGTGTTACTCGGTAGATAGCTTGGTGTATACTAGGCTCTATGACTACTTTCTTCTATAACCGACTGCTCTATGCTTACCGATTGAATATTTCGGTAGTAGTAACTAACTAGAGTATATAGAATGACTCTGGATATAAAACTAATGGCAACTTAGTAAGTAGTAACATAGACAACTTGCAAAAAAAGAGTAAGAGATACTAGCAAAAACGTGTGATCAATCAGCCATATGCCAACTACTAGAGCTCTTAATTGGAGTAGGCCGAACTTCGTGAGGAACAAGAGCCTGTATAGGAACAGCAGGAAGAGGAGAAGCAGATGAAATAAAATAGAAGTTAATCAAAGCATGTAGACCGATTAACACATCTTGTGCCCTACTCACAATCTGGGGGGACACAAAATCAAGCAACCTCTCCAAGGCTTTTAATGCTTCATCAATAGTGTCACAAATCAAGCCCATTCAAATTTCAAAAAGCAATTCTCCATGGTATCCATTTTCTAAGAGATCTTGAACAGAAAGGAAACCCCCATAAGGAAGAGTACCCATGTCAAAATTATAACTATCCAAAGCTGACCCAAGATAATGCATATCAAGCAATGGAGGAGCCACAAATTTAGATGCAATAAGTTGGACCAGAGTCTTATCCCATAATAGATCATAACATATAGTAAAAAAAATGAGACAGAACTTCTAAAAAAGGGATAAAAGAAGGAGAGAGCAACCAAGGATTCCCCACCACCCTATGAATTTTAGACTCCAACTCCAAATTATGCAACACAAAAACTCTCCCTAGCTTCTCATAATCATACCCATAGTTATCAACAATCTCTACCACTGGTGAATCTAATGAAACATGATATACCAGAAGTGTAATAGACATGAGAGATAATTACCTAAACTATAGAGAAAAATACTCACCGAGCTTCCTTCGACGCAGGTAAGAGATGAGTTCTACACCAATAATCAATATATAGCCGAAGCAAAATAAAAAGCAACTAAAAACTTTATCAATTAAACCACCTTATACAATAATGAATTATCCGCTCGTGTAAAATGCCAAGTTTCCAAAAAATCATTTCAAGTGATGCATCCTGACCGATACAGAATCGAAAATAAGCCAAGGAAATAAAATAAATAATGATTATACCACACCATTACCTCTGCAAAAAGTACCGAAGTAACACCACCTAAGCCAAAAATTAGTATACCATTAATCCTCATACGAAAGTGTTGAGCACATCACACTTACTGTGCAGCATAATCAAAGGAAACATAAATGCCCCTTGTGCGAGAATAGAATAAAAAGATTTTGGAGATAAACAAGATCAAGACCGAGCCGCCACTCTAATAGCCAATAAAAATAGCCACCCTTACTGCCTATGTCAGCTCGTAACCAAACTACATATATGAGAACAATTTCCCACATACAGAGCCACATTGCCAACTGGACATATACAATAAACATGACTACCCTGACTGGCAAAAGAGAGTAGAATCCAAAAATCAGATACCAATAAATCCTCATATCCCTACAAGTATTTCAAATTTGAAACAAGAATTTCTTCGGAACTTACATCATGTAGATTAGCATTACTGTTAATAGCTAGGTTAGCCAGAAAATTTGCAACTCTATTTATCTCTCTAGAACAATGAGTAATGAAGTAAGAATCAAAGAAATCTAATTACTGAAGAATATGATCTAGAAGATACTATAATTTCCAACAATGAGAGTTCCTTTTTAACACACTCTGAATGATCACCATTGAATCCCCTTCAATAATGAGGTCCTCAATTCCCAGGGAGATAGCCAACTCCAAGCCCAAAGACAAAGCCTTAAATTAAGAAAAATTGTTGGTCTGATTACCAATTGAGTGACACCTAGCATGAATAATGCGAATATGATGGTCAAAAATCACCATACCTACTCCAGCCAAGCCAGGATTTCCACGAGAGGCTCCATCAAAGTTTAATTTAAACTTACCAAGAGGAGGAGGTTTCCAAGAGGCCAAATTTCTTTTGTTTAAAGCGTCACCCTATTTCAAAATTGATCCATGAGAGGGAAGGACGGATAGTATCCTCCAAACCCTAGTCACCCTACTATCCCAATGTGAGAAAGATGTAAGTTTTTCCAATTTTTTGCTTATATGAGACAAAGCAACCTCAAAAATAGACGATTCAATTTTCATTATGACCTCTGGAAGAGAAGAGCTAGTGTTTCTAAAGATCCTGTTATTTCTCTCTAACCAAATATTCCAGATTAAAATAGATGGAGAAATAATCCAGAGACAAGCATAAAAGGATGAAGTAAACAAAAATGGCCAAGAACTAAAGAAGGTAGTCAGATCTTTTCCCATAACAAAAGCCAAATTCAATTTATCAAACAACCATTGCCGACATTGATATGTAAAGTCACAATGAAGAAATAGATGTGAAGAGGATTCCAAGTTTTTATGACATAACACACAAGGGAAAGCAACAGTGATACCAAGCCTATCCAATCTCATGCATGTAAGTACCCTATCTTGAACTGCCAGCTAGGCAAAAGCACCACCTTTTGGCAAGTAGGCCGAATGCCAAAAAATCTTATAAGGCCAAGAAGGAAGATCATTCTTGCTTATAAGAAAATTATAACCATCCTTCACTGTGTATTTACCAGAAATATTCTTTGTCCAAACCAATACATCCTCAGAATCAGAGAGAATAACCACCCTTTCACTCAAGACCTTGGTATATTGCCTCTTCAAATCTTGATCAATATCCAAAAAGTCAATAGATTTCCATTTAGCCAACCTCAAATTTCCACTATGTATTGTGTCAAAATAATCAACCACAAAGACTCCCCAAAGGGAAGAAATAATAGATATTAGAGGAGATCAATTCCTTAAGCTTTGTAATGGAGGGTGACCATTCCACCTTTCTTCCCAAAATCTAATCTTTGTGCCATTATGGACAATCCAATAGAGATTAGGTAAAATAACAAATTTGCATTTACATATGAAGTTCCACATAACTGATCCTGAAGGTAAATTTGAAATTTGAAAGATATACTCTCTAGAACCATTATTAAGATACTTGGAAAACATAATTTGAGCCCATAAAGATCTTGATTTCTCATACAAATTCCAGATCAATTTAGCCCCTAAAGCTAAGTTCTGCTTTTCCAAATTTTTGATCCCTGTACCCCCTATGTCCTTAGGTAAACAAACTTTATCCCAGGCCACCAAAGGAAGTTTATTCCTCCCATCTTTATTACTACTCCAAAGAAAGGACCTAAGGGTATCCTGAAAGCTTACCAACACATCCTTTGGAGATTTTAACACTGACATGAGATAAATAGAAACTATATTCAATACAGACTTAATGAGAACAATTTTCCTAGCCAGATTCAACCATCTGTGATTCCAGGAAAGAATTCTCTTTGAGATGACAGAAATGATTTTATCCCAAAAGCTTAATTTATCATGTTTGATAAAGAAAGGTATACCCAGATAAGTACATGGAAGAGAAATAGGCTCAAACCCCAAAAAGTCAATAATCTATTCTGGACTAATTGAGGGGTATTTAAAAAGAAGATTTTTGACTTCTCATTATTCACTTTCTGTCCTGAAAAAGCAGCATAATTTTGAATAATTTATTTAATGATGAGAGCTTACCACATAGATGCTTGACCAAATAATAAGGTATCATCTGCAAATAGGTAGTGAGATATAGACCCTGGCACTCTTGGGATTTTCACCCCTAACCAAAGTTCTTTCAATTTCACAGCCTTAATAGCCCAGCTAAAAGACTCAACTAAAAGTATAAACAGAAACGAGGATAATGAATCCTCCTACCTTAAACCTCGAGAGGAGGAAAAAAACCAAAGGGGATCCATTAATTAAAATAGAGAACCTTGCAAAAGAGATACAGGCATTAATCCATTTGACCCAAGCCCTAGAAAATCCTAATCTTTCCAAAACAAGACCTAAAGCCCTCCATTCAACTCCATCATAAGCCTTCATCATGTCTAATTTCAAAATCATGGATGAGATTCTCTAAATGGAGATAGAATGCAGTACCTCATGAGCCATAATATCCCCCTCCGGAGTCTCCCTACTAGGAACAAAACCACCTTGCTCCACCAAAATGAGTTTAGGAAGAATTTTGGATAGCCGAAGGGAAATTGCCTTATTAAAAATTTTATATAGGGTATTACATAAAGCAATAGGATGAAAGTCAGCAAAAAATTTAGTAATCTCCTTTTTAGGAATAATAGCAACCATCATGGTATTAAGTTCCTTCAAAATTGACCTATTTCTCCTACTTTCTTCAAGAGCTAGAAGCAGATCCTTACCCACAAAGTCCCAACACTTCTGAAAAAATAAGGGAGTAAACCCATCTGGACTCGGAGCCTTATCAGGACTCATAGCAAAAACTACAATTCTAACTTCTTCTAGAGAAAAAGGAGACATCAACATCTTTTTGTCCTCTGAAGATACTAAAGATGGTATATTAGAGATAAAATCATCTTTAAAATTTCCACCTTCAGAAGATAACAATGACTTGAAAAATCTAATTGCCTCTGAAGCAATCTCCTCTGGCTCTATAAGAATTTTCCCAAAAGAATCCTCAATGCAAGATATCCTATTTCTACAACTCTTTAACTTAGTAGAGGAGTGAAAGAACTTGGTATTTCTATCCCCATCAGACAACCATACTTCTCTAGACTTTTGTCACCAATATATCTCTTCCCTTGCCAGAATCTCTTGAAGTTCTATTTTTAAAGACTTTAATTCATCAAACACCTAAGGAACCATACCATGATCAAGCACGTGCTTATTAAAATTTTCAATCAAATCCTGAATTCTCTATTTTTCTTGAAAAATGTTTTTGAAGTGTGAAATATTCCATTCTTTAATGTTCAATTTTAAGAATTTTAACTTCTTGACAAGCTGAAACATACGAGACCCAGAACAGAAGGGAGAAGCCTCCCACCATTTTCTAAGGAGAGGCAAGAAGGAGTCATCCCTAAACCACATAGGCTCAAATTTAAAAGGAGATTGCAAGGGAGCCTTATCTTCTAAAATACAGAGAGAAATCAGAAAATGATCGGATCCTGGCATAGGCAAAATAGAGGAAAAAAACTCAAAATCCGATTCCAACCAATTTTTTGAAAGCAAGAACCGATCTAATCTTTCTACTTTTTGTGAGAAATCCCTTCTCATATTTGTCCAAGTAAAAATCCCAATTTGAGATTTACAATCAAAAAGACCCATATGAAGAGTGAAATTCCCAAAGTCCTCCATAATTCTTTTATTTAGTAAGATCCCTCCACTTTTTTCACTTGGATCCAATATAGCATTAAAGTCTCCTCCAAAAACAACAAGGGATCCCTACCTCAGAGGAGAAGCCACCCTAATCAAATCCCTCCATAACTTATTCTTTCCCTGAATCCCTGAAGGAGCATATATATTAAACAATCAAACCTTAACCCTAGAAACTTTGTTGGTTAGCAAGAACAACATCCAATTTACTGCCGAAGAGACTAATTTCACATCAACATTATAAGTATTCCATAATAATGCTAAACCTCTAGAAGCACTAGAAGAAGAGCAAGAAAGAGATTTCCACTCTTTCCAAGATGAGAAAAGCACATTAGCAAACTCTTTAGACAATTTTGTTTCCTGCAACATAACCAAATCATACTTGACTAAATCTAGTTGGGACTTAATCAAGCATCTCTTGTTAGGGGTGTTTAAGCCCCTAACATTCTAGGATATAAGTTTCATTGATCTTGAGGGGAGGTAGAGACTCCCCTCTTCTCAATATCCAGAGATTTAGTGCTATCTCCAAAGCAATTCTGCAAATTCCTCTTAACTGCCCCAGACCTAGTCATAGGAGGACTAGTTAAAGGCAGTTTACCCTTTTTCCATTTGCCTAAAGAGAGCGACTTCTTTCCCTGACCAATCCCAAGAGAAAGGGATAGAGTCTTCAGTATCCTAGCATCAATCTGCAATTGAGTCTTAATATTTTTAGGAGGCCTACCTCTCCTAGGAGAACCAAAAGGAGGGGACAATATCAATGTGGTTTGGACCATTGGCAAATCTTTAACATTGTGTGGTGGAGAAAAAATAGTTGACTTATCAACCAATCCCAAATATTTAGTAGCCAAAATCTCAAAAGAATTTGATGTTGAAACAATAGGGAGAGAGGAATTAATTTCTCCTAAATCACTATCAATAGAGCAAACAACCCTCTCTACCACCTCCTCCTCACCTTGGGGAGCATGATTATTCGGAAGCTCATTCACTTGTTGAACTAACTCTATATCAGGCACAATTACTTTGGGTATCTCATTAAAACCTAATTTTATCTCCTTATCTAGATTTTCTGGACCATGATCAGAAGTATTGGAAGCTAAAAGCTTGCTTTGAGCAATTAAGGTAGAATCAGTCGGTATCTCTACTTCAGAAGCCTTACAAATATTATCTTTCTTAGAAGTATCCAAGGCTACTGATTCAAAAGGAAAGACAACAACCTGTTTAGAATTGTCAATGGCTTCCTGAAAATGTAAAATATCCCCCCTAATAAAGTTTGAAATTGGATCTGAAATTTCTTTTGAGGTGTTAATGGAAGGAGAAACATTAGCCTGATTAGAATTCAACTGAAAACTAGAATCATCTTTATTCAGATCTTTCCCATTACTATTAATAATCTTCTGAGAATGTAACATAGTGTTAGAGTTCAGCTGAGAAATGGCAGGATTTGAAAAATCTTTTGAATTATTAACACCTATTGGACCCGTCACCTGGCGATTCTTCTTAAAATTCATAAATAACGGGGCATCTAAAATAAGGGGAGATTTCAGAAGCTCAAAATCTAGTTTCTCTATATTTTGATGTCAAATCCCATCATGAGACTTAATATTGCAAGTACGGGGGTGTACAGTCTGAGGATTAAATAATACACAAATTTTTACCAGAACCTCCCCCTCCACAAAATCCAAATTGGATGTGACAAAAGTTCCAAATGAATTACCAACTTGTTGTAGAACATCGGGACCCATAAATTCAAAGGGAAGTTTTGGCAATCCAAACCAAAAGGGAGATAATTTTGTATTTGACTTAGTAGGAACAAAGAAAGGCTTCCAAGCAAAAACCGAAAGTAAGTGCTTCCCAAACCAGTGATGAGCAGAATCCAAAACCCTATCACAAACCAAAGGAGAATCGAAAACAATAATAAAAGTATTGGCTAAAAGAAGCTGAAAATAATGAATATTTGCCCAACATTTCTGCAACTTATTATAAAGTTTGGACAAACAAATCTGATCCCCCCAGAGTTCCCCAATAATAGCATTTGAATGTAGGGAGTAAGCTTTTTTGTCAACATAAGATCCTAGGAGACCAATGCAAGGAATCGGTACCCAAGCGAGTGATGGAGGATCATTACTTACCTTTTCCTTGACGGGGCTAGCTTCCTTAGGAGTTGAATTTACCCGACCGTCCGCCTGAGTTGCAGAAACCAAAACCCTAGCCTCCATTTCTTTGTTTCCCGCTTTGACAAGTACCCCTGCTGAAACCCTAACTTCTTTCTCCATATTTCGTGAATCAACCACCTATGCAAATGAATGACTATCACCCTAAGCATTCCCCCATTTTTTTGGATTCACCTGCCTCTGCCCTTGCTTCCAATGAAAATCAAACTGCCAAGCATAATTGACCACAGGGAAATGCCTTTGAGGAAAGTGACGCTGATGTTTAAAGAACCACTGAAAGTACCTAGACACCGGCCTAAACCATGTCTTGCGATCTGGCTTCGTAATCAGAAGAGCCTTATCCTCCCATCTTCCTCTGGTAAAAACCCATTGCGGGGTATGAGGCGGATCTTCCCATGTAACATCTGCCCAAGCCCCTAAACATAGGTTGTCGCCCATAATCCCGAAAAATTGCTATTATAAACACTAATCAATTTTTTTTGCACTCTCTGCAATTACATTGGCATTATAAACAGAGAGACACAATTTAACAATGCACCCATAATTGGTAAATGATATTTAATATATATATATATATATATATATATTTATTTATTTATATATATATATATTTATTTATTTATTTATTTATTTATTTATTTATTTTTAAGTGGTTTGAATAAATTTTAAATAAATTTGGGAATTATGAAAATGGGAAATGAAAAATAGATTTAATTGGGAATTAAATAATATTTTCATTCCAGTGAAATATTTAAATAATTTTATTATATAATTAGTAGATTAAATATTATGTTAATTAGAAAATTTGAAAAGTGAAAATGAAAAGAGTTAGTATATAAAAAAAATCGTTAAATATTATATGTTATGTGTAATTTGGGTTTAGTGATAGAAATTAAATGATTAAATTTGATTGGTTACAAGCGTAAATTATTTTGGGAAAATGAAGTTTATATTTATGATTAGTTGATATAATTTTTATTTTTTTCCATAAAAGTGGGCAAGCCACTCAACTTTTATATTAAATTTAGAAAATTTTACAACGGGTTCAAAAGGCATACCGGCAGGAAAGAACCCGCAAGAAAACCTTTGGTTGTCGCCTTAAATATAAACCAAAAAAAACTAAACTACCCTTACAAAATAGCTGGATCTGGCTAATCCGAAATCCCACCCAACCCATACAATTGACCTATAAATAGAGGTCCCATAAGACATATCGAGATACAAGGATCCTCAACTGATTATATCTCTCAGTTGGTTACAAAGTGAAGAGCTGAACATCAAAAAAAGTTTGTTCGAGAAGATCTAGGAGCCCATCAGCAAAGGGGAGCCAAAACTGAAATAGACCAATTATATCCGACTCCAGAAATTTGAGCCAAAAAGAACCGCCCAAAAACCTGCACCATAGTGCAATGTGGCTTCCAATTCCACCATCCCATAGACATCCTGCCAAAAAAGAGTAAGAAGTGCTTGCAAAAACATGTAATCAATTAGCCATAAACCAATTGCTTGAGCTTTCCACTGGTGGAGTCAGCCGAGCATCATAAGGAATAAGAGCTTGTATAGGGACTACAGAGAGAGGA
This sequence comes from Cryptomeria japonica, assembly GCF_030272615.1. Classification (NCBI taxonomy): domain Eukaryota; kingdom Viridiplantae; phylum Streptophyta; class Pinopsida; order Cupressales; family Cupressaceae; genus Cryptomeria; species Cryptomeria japonica. The sequence goes on from NC_081405.1 coordinate 9,426,993, forward strand.
GTAGCAGATGAAACAAAACTGAAATTAATCAGAGCATGAAGGCTAATTAACACATCCTGTGCCCTAGTCAAAACCTGGGGAGAGGTGAAATCAAACAACCTCTCCACAACTTTTAATGCTTCATCAATAGTGTCGCAAATCAGGCCCATTCTAATTTCAAAAAATAATTCTCCATAGTATCCATTCTCCAAGAGATTTTGAACAGAAAGGAAACCCCCATAAGGAAGAGTACCCATACCAAAATTATAACTATCCAAAGCCGACCCAAGATAATGCATATCAAGTAATGGAGGGGCCACAAATTTTGATGCAATAAGTTGGACCAGAGTCTTATCCCACAAAAGATCATAACATATAGTAAAAAAATGAGACAAAACTTCTGAAGAAGAGATAAAAGGAGAGAGCAACCAACAACTCCCCACCACCCTATGAATTTCATACTCCAACTCCAAATTATGCAAAACAAAAACTCTCCCAAACTTCTCAAAATCATACCCATAATTATCAATAATGTCTACCTCTAGAGAATCTAATGAAACACGATAAACCGGAAGTGTAATAGAGATGAGAGATAATCACCTTCCCCACAAGAAATACTCACCAAGCTTCCTTCGACTTAGATAATAAATGAATTCTGCACCCATAATCAATATATAGCCAAAGAAAAAAAGCAACTAAAACCTATATTAATTTACCACCTTACACAATAATGAATGATCCATTCATGTGAAAATCCAAGTATCCAAAAAATCATTCCAAGTGATGCATCCCGGCCGATCCAAATTAAGCAAAAAAATCTATATTAATTAACCACCTTACACAATAATGAATGATCCGCTCGTGTGAAAAGCCAAGTATCCAAAAAATCATTCCAAGTGATGCATCCCAACCGATCCAAAATAAGCCAACAAATAAATAATTATTATACCACATTATCACCACTATGAGAAGTACCAGAATAACACCACCTAAGCCAAAAAATAGTACAACAATAAACCTCATACGAAAGGACTGAGCATATCACAATTATTGTGCAACAAAATAAAAACCCCACATGTGAGGACAAAGTGAAAAAGACTTGAGAGGAAAATAAGAACAAAACCAAGCCGCCACTCTAAAAGACTTTCGAGATAAATAAGATCAAAACTGAGCCGCCACTCTAAATGCCAATAAACATAGCCACCCTTACTGCATGTGTTAGCTCGAAACCAAGCTAAATATATGAGAACAAATTCCCACATATAGAGCCACGTTACCAGCTGGACATAAACAATAAACATGCCTACCCTGATTGGCAAAAGAGAGTCAACTTTCAAAAATCAGATACCAAGAAAACCTCATATCATTGCAAGTATTTCAAAACTGAAACAGGAAATTCATCAGAACTTACATCATGTAGATTAGCATTATTGTCAATAGCTAGATTAGCCAAAAAATATGCTACTCCATATATCTCTCTATAACAATGAGTAATGAAGAAAGAATCAAAGAATTCTAATTGCTAGAGAATATGATCAAGGAGATATTGCAACTGCCAACAATGAGAATTCCTTTTTAACACACTCTGAATTATCACCAATGAATCCCCTTCAATAATGAGATATTTAATACCTAGGGAAATAGCCATCTCCAAACCCAAAGACAAAGCCTTAAATTCAGCAAAATTATTAGTCTGAATACCAATTGTGTGACACCTAGCATGAATAATGTGAATATGATGGTCAAAAATCACCATACCTACCCCAACCAAACTGGGATTTCCACGAAGAGGCTCCATCAAAGTTTAACTTAAACTTACCAAGAGGAGGAGGTTTCCAAGAGGCCAACTTTCTTTTGTTTAAGGCATCACCCTTATCAAAATTGATCCATGAGAGGGAAGGACAGATAACATTTTCCAAACTCTAGTCACCCTACTATCTATGTTGGTGTAAATAATTATTCATCTTGGATATTATTACACCTTACTTAAGTTTACTTAGGAAATGCATTTTCATAGTAGTTTGGGTATGAGACACTTGGGTGTTTGTGCCACATTGGGATAGTGTGTGTAGGAGAAATTCCACCTTTTATGTGTTGATCTTGTTGTTACACTCCACATTCAGTGGGTGATCCACCTCATGTGGACTATTATATTATTTCTCCTACCTACCCACACCTATTTCCTACCTACCCTTGTTTCTTATTGAGCCACATTTCATGTTTGTGTGCTCACATATCCCTAGCCTTGCCTATATAAGCAGGCTCATCTACATTGTATGTAAACAATGTAATCTTGATTATTGATCATTTTCTATTGATGAGAATACAGTTTATTCTTGTCCTATATTGTGTCTCTATTTTGTACATTTCATTGAGCTCTTGATCTTGGCAAAATCTCACAATCTCAATGTGAGAAGGATGTGAGGTTTTCCAAATTCTTGCTTATATGAGACAAAGCAACCTCAGAAATAGACGATTCAATTTTCAGTAAGACCTCTGGAAGAGAAGAGCTAGTGTTTCTAAAGATCTTGTTATTACGCTCTAACCAAATATTCTAGATTAAAATAGATGGAGAAATAACCCATAGACATGCATAAAAGGATGAAGTAAACAAAAATGGCCAAGAACTAAAGAAGGTTAGTAGATCTTTTCCCATAACAAACACCAAATTCAATTTATCAAACAACCACTGCCAACATTGATATGTAAAATCGCAATGAAGAAAAAGATGGGAAGAGGATTCCAAGTTTCTATGACATAACACATAAGGGAAGGCAACAGTGATACCCAGCCTATCCAATCTCATGCCTGTAAGAACCCTATCTTGAACTGCCAACCAGGCAAAAGCACTAGCTTTTGGCAAGCAGGTCGAGTGCCAAAAAAGCTTATAAGGCCAAGAAGAAAGATCATTCTTTCTCATAAGGGAATTATAACCATCTTTCACCATGTATTTGCCAGAAATATTCTTAGTCCAAACCAGTTCATCCTCATAATCAGAGAGAATAACCACCCTTTCACTCAAGACCTTGGTATATTGCAATTTCAATTCATAGTCGATATAATTTTGAATTGGAAGGATTATTTGATTTATATATTGAATTTAGTTTTCAAATGTATTTTAAATATTATTTTCATTAACTTGAAAATTCGAATTTAAATGATATTTGTGATAGCCAAATTGGCTTTAGTGGAAATGAATTTATATTTGTCTTTAAATGATGGTTTATTTTAGCTACGAGTAGTTGTTATTCTTTTTAACGTGTATAGTTTAAAATCGAATATTGAACAAGTGTACTTGAACGAATGTTTACTTAGATCATCTTCATGCGTTATTCCATAATGTGGATTTTATAATCATGAAAGAGTCAGTTATTGAAATAGCTGCAATTAGATGACATTGAATTTTAAAGTATATTTTGAGTGATTGTCATGATTCCTTAATATGGATGAATTTTAGAGTGCAAGTGTATTTGGTTAAGTATTACTCTGCTTGGTAGATTTTCGATGTTGATTTGCAAGAGACATTCATGTCATGGTGGCATGTTGATGAATGCAAGTTTATTGTGCAAGTCGATTTGGTTAAGTTTTGGTTGTGGTCTTACTTGCCTCATTGTGGTTTTGGTCTTGTTTTTGTGGATAGATTTGTTGTTCAATTCACACCTCCAATTGGTTTAATCTTGGTAGAAGGTTTGTTTAATCAAGTTGTTCTTCAATTTGGTTTTGAACTCCTTATGTTGGTTGGCTTTTATGATTTTCCTTGGGTTTCTCTAGAGGTTGTGTAGTGTCATAAGGAAAAGTGGTTTTTGAGTGGGGGCCACACCCAAAGAGGCTACCAAGGTAACCCTAGATGGGGTCGGGGCCAACGGAGGTCTGCCAAAGTCTATACCAGTTATGCGATGACACTCTTCCCTTATGTTCACTAGTGTGTAGTCATGGGTTGGCTTTACTTGGAGAACTCTTGTGAGATTCATGCATTGTATGCTTTTATCTTGTGTAAGTACCCGATGTACATGTGAGACCATGTGATGCTTTGGTGTGGCTTGCTTGAGGACCTTAGTACTATCTCCTAGCATGGAGGGGTGGTTCCTTTTTGGGCCACATGGACGGGTGGTAGTGCCACTTTCCATTGGGTATTTTATTTGTGCCTTCTTGTGATGATTTAACTTCACAAGTACTCATGATTTTTCTATGGGAATTCATTTCATTCCATGATTCAGGTGGATTCTTTTGTTCTTATTAGATCATTCATGTATCTCTTGGACCCTATGTGATCATATGCATCATTTTTTTAATGTATGCCTTGATGGCGGGATGTAATTGATGTAAAATTTATGTATTTTTCATCTTTTATTTATTAGAATGGTCTTGCATTTGAAGCAGGCCTAAAGGTGTAGCCCATTAGGGGTGAACTCCGATATCAATTGGTGTTGTATGGTGTATGAGTTTATCCGGTTCCATTTAATTTTCAATGTATGAATGGTATTATTGTTAGAATGTATAATGTAATTTAGGTGATATTTATCTTAATGGTATGTATGAAGTTAGAAATTAAATGTAGTAATATGAATTATGATGAATGTAGCTTAAGTGATGTAAAGAAACTAATGACAGTTGTATATGTTTAATAATACTTAGTTTAATCTCTTATGGAATTTAATTGTTATGTTCATGAGGTAATAATTCTATCTTGAGTAGGTTTAGTCAATCTCATTGTTAATTGGATTAATTCACCTTAATGTTCATTGGATTAATCAAGTAATCTTCCTTAGAAACCCTCTAGAAATTTGAGTTAAGTCTTCCACTTGTAAAAATGTTATTGTAATGTTTAACTTAATGCATCTTAAAGTTCATTAATGTTTTTTTTTTTTAAATTGTACTCTCTTCGAGTGTTTGTAGTTGTTTCCTTTAGGGTATCTTGACAGGTATTACATGTTCTACAGGTGGTAATGTGAAAACACAAAACTTTAAATTTATAATTAAATGTTTTCAGTTGTCCTTTTCACTCCTACTTGTAGGTTTTACTATGCCCAGTTTCAAATTTCTATTCTCTATCCAACTTGTAGGATAAAGAAGTACAAATAAGATTATATAATAAAATGAAACTAAATGTAGTGCATGTGATCACAAATAGGAAATGATTTCATACATAAAGTACCTTCTATTTACTTCACATTAATTTTTTAATGCACTATTGAATACTTTTCAATAATACACATAAGAAATTTATAGTGGAAATTAACAGGTTGCATGCAGCCTGTGAATAGAAGTGGATGTTGTCTTGAACACTTTAGTCCTTCGAAGTATGTATGCCTTCAAATATGTCTGGCTACTTTTAAGAAATATTTTCCAAAACAAAAAGAGTAACAATAATCTAGTTCTTGTTTGTAAATCTTTCAATACAAAGGTTTGTTTTTCCTTTATAAGTCCCAGACTTCAAATAGTAAATAATTTGATTAAACCAAGAATCAGTTATCGTTGATGAGATAGTGTTGTCGCAGACGCCCTTGATGAGATAGTTATTAAATTTAGGTCAAAATTAAAAATAATTTTAAAAGAAAATCTTACTATTTCTGAGGCTCTACTTGCTAATTTTAATACCTAAAAACTTTTCTAAGAACTATAAATTCTAATCTTTGTACAAGAAATTTCTGAGCCCTATCAATGAGAAATTTGTGCATACTTTGCAATGAGTTTGGCATCGCTCTGACATCCCCAAAATTTAATATACGTATAATTCATACATGTACCTTTCACGGTGATTGGGAGTAAGAAAGTGGCAAATGAATATTTATATGCTGCACTCCATGATCTTGAAACTGTCTGCAAGAAAACACAATATGGTTAAGATTAAGAACTTCATAATAATTTTAACAAAAATAATAATGGACCTTCAAAGAAAAGAAAGTAGTTTTCTGCAGCATAAATTATCATAACACTAAATAAAGGTAAATTGTTAGGATTAATAAATAATTTCACTCCAACAGTTGAAATCAGTGATCACGGCTAAATTTGGTTTAGTTTTAGGATCAAGATGAGATAAAAACTAATAGTTATGAAATCGCTAAACTAACTCTCAAATCCAACGGTTCTTCACTTCAGCTCATTTAAGCTAGGAAGAGTTAGGGCAAGGACAATCATCATTATAAACTTGCAATTCTAAATTAGATGTTGTAATCTATCTAAACTAAATTCTAATTCATATCAAAGTGAATGAACATGCAAATGTTCTACGGTGGTAATGCGAAAACACAAAATGTGAAATTTATAATTAAATATTTTCAGCTATCCTTTTCACTCCTACTTGTAGGTTTTACTATGCCCAGTTTCAAATTTCTATTCTCTATCCAGCTTATAGGATAAAGAAGTACAAATCAGATTTCATCATATAATGAAACTGAATGCAGTGCATGTGATCACAAATAGGAAACGGTTCCATACATAAAGTACCTGCCATTTACTTCACATTAATTTTTCAATGCACTATTGAATACTTTTCAATAATACACAGTTCAGAAATTTATAGTGGAAAGAAACAGGTTGCATGCAGCCTATGAATAGAAGTGGAGGCTGTCTTGAACACTTTATTCCTTTGAAGTATGTATGCCTTCAAATATGTTTGGCTACTTTTAAGAAAGATTTTCCAAAAACAAAGACTAACGATAATCTAGTTCTTGTTCTTAAATCTTTCAATACAAAGGTTTGTTTTCCTTTATAAGTCCCAGACTTCAAATAGTAAATAATTTGATTAAACCAAGAATTAGTTATCACTGATGAGATAGTGTTTCCGTAGAAGCCCCTGATGAGATAGTTATTAAATTTAGGTCAAAATAAAAAATAATTTTAAAATAAAATCTTACTGTTTATGAGGCTCTACTTGCTAATTTTAATACCTAAAAACTTTTCTAAGAACTATAAATTCTAATATTTGTACAAGAAAGTTTATGAGCCCTATCAATGACCAATTTGTGCATACTTTGCAATGACTCTTGCATTGCTCTAACATCCCCAAAATTTAATATATGTAGAATTCATACATGTACCTTCCACAGTGATTGGGAGTAAGAAAGTGGCAAATGAATATTTATATGATGCACTCCATGATCTTAAAAATGTTTGCAATAAAACACCATATGGTTAAGATTAAGAACTTCATAATAATTTTAACAAAAATAACAAAGGACCTTCAAAGAAAAAAAGTAGTTTTCTGCAGCAAAAATGATCATAACACTAAATATAGGTAAATTGTTAGGATTAATAAACAATTTCACTGCAACGGTTTAAATCAATTATCACGACTAAATTTGGTTTAGTTTTAGGATCAAGATGAGATACAAAGTAATAGTTTTGAAACTGGTAAACAAACTCTCAAATCCGGCAAGTCTTCGCTTCAGCTCATTTAAGTTAGGAAGAGTTAGGCAGGCACAACCATCAATATAAACTTGCAATTTTGAATTAGCTGATGCAATCTATGAAAACTAAATTCTAATTCCTATCAAAGTGAATGAACATATAGATGTTCTATAGTGGTAATGCGAAAACACAAAACATTTAGGACAACTCGTAAAGTTTAACAGTGCAGTTGCAGATTTGTCTGAGTATTTGAACTGGTATACTTTATGAGGTGATTCAGAGTTGAAAGTTTGTTTGGTGAAAGTTTAGTTTATTTTCTATCTACTGATTCACCCCCCCCCTCTCAATAGTTGACCAGATCTCTATAGCTTCATCATATTATCAATCAGTATCAGAGCATTCCAGGTCCTCTTGAGGAAAAGATCTAGGATAAAATGGTGAAGAGAGAAGGTTCAAAGTTTAATAAAGATAACTACAGAATTTGGAGTGATAGGATGAAGATTTACATCAAGAGCTTAGGAAGTCAGTATTGGGATCAAATTGTTACTAAGTATAACTTGCCTAGTGGAATTCTGATAGATGATCAAAAGAAGGAGCAACAGGAGAACAATCAAGCATTGGAGGCCATCATCAATACCTTGTCTGATTTAGAATATGTTGATGTTCATGGATTGAAGATTGCATATGAAGTTTGGAAGAAACTAGAAGAAATCTATGGCGGTGATGAGCATGTAAAGATTATCAAGGAAGAGAGTCTCAGAGGAAAATTTGATGATATGCGAATGGATGAAGGTGAAAACATTCAATAGTATGGTTAGAGAATCAAGGAGATAGTAGGAGAAATCAAAAGTTTTGGACGTACAGTGGAGGATGCCACTGTGGTTAGCAAGGTGTTAACCCTTCTACCAATCTACGCTATCAGAGTTGCAACTATTCAAGAACTCAAATCTATTGACAAGACAAAGGTAACTCTTAACTCTATCATTGGTAAATTAACTACTTTTGAATTAAATAGTTTTGATGGAAGTGTTCAAATGTCAGAATCTGTATTTAAAGCCTCAGTCTCAACCCCACTGGTAAGGAAAAAGCAGAGAAGCTAGTTACAGTCATGAATCCAGATCTAGTAGAGAGGTAGATGATGATGATAGTCTGATGGAACTTCAAGCATTGTTGGCCAAGTGGTTACCTAGAGGTATCGGTAAGTACAGAGGTAAACTACCATTGAAATGTTTTGCATGTAACCGGATAGGACATATTGTTGCTAACTGTCCTAATGGAGATAATGAGGAAAAATGATAGAAATATAGGAAGTTCAAAGGAAAAGGAAAAAGAAATTGTCTCATTACAGTGGATGGAGGCATTACAGATAATGAATCCAAGGGTGATTCAAATGAGGATATTGTCTTTGTTGCTATCAAAGAAGACATATCAAATCAGAAGGCATTGGTCTCTCACTTGGATAGTTCAGATGACTAGATTATAGACAATGGTTATTCACACCACATGACCAGTGATCAGAATAAGTTTCTTACATTGGAAGAATTTTATGGAGGTGTTGTGAGATTTGGGAACAACTCACCATGCATGGTGAAAGGGAAAGGATCCATCTCCCTGAATGGTAAGAGTAGTGCAGATGATGTCTACTGGGTTGAAGGTCTGAAACATAATCTTTTGAGTGTTTCTCAACTCAATGACAATGGTTACCCATTAGAATTCAAGAATGGAGTTTGCAAGATCTTTGGAAGCAAAGGTGAACTAATTGCAACCGACAAACAATCTAGATGTAACTTCTTTCACTTAAACTCCATAGTCAATAGTTGTTTGATTGCAAAAGTAGAAGATAGTTGGCTTTGGCATCGAAGGTTTTGTCATGTGAATTTTGATAATATTGTAAGAGTCAGCAAGTCAAAATCAGTAAGAGGTTTGCCACAGTTGGACAAACTGGTGAATGCTTTGTACAAGGAATGTTAGTTAGGGAAAATGACATCCTCAACCTTCAAGAGAAAATCTTTCTCAGCTAAACGTTTGCTAGATTTGGTTCATACTGACCTATGTGGACCAATGAGGACTAGGAGTATTCAAGGTGATCGGTACCTCATGATATTTACCGATGACTACTCAAGAATGATGTGGGTCACATTCCTGAAAGACAAGACTAAAGCATTCAACAAATTTAAGGCATTCAGAGGCTTGGTTGAAAATGAAAGTGGAAAGAAGATAAAATGCTTAAGAGCTGATCAAGGTGGTGAATTTACTTCAGAGGAATTCACTAGACACCATGAAGACAATGGGATCAAGAGGCAGCTATCTGCACCAAGGACACCATAACAAAATGGTAGTGCAGAAAGGAACAACTGGTCAATAGTTGAAGCTACTAGGACTTTGTTAATTCAAGGAGGTGTAGCTAAGACATTTTGGAGAGAAGCTGTTAGCATAGCTATTTACACAATGAACCAGATATTGGTTAAAAGAGGTAAAGACAAAACACCCTACGAATACTAGTATGGTAGATCACCTAATGTCAATTACTTCAAAATATTTGGCAGCATATGTTTTATTAAAAGAAGTGATTATATTGGTAAGTTTGATGCCAAAAGTGATGAAGGCATATTTCTTGGTTACTCCACCAAGAGAAAAGCTTACAAGTGCTACAACAACCAGACTAAGAAGATCATTAAGAGTGTCAATGTTCGAGTTGATTAATTTCCTAAAAATTTGGAAGAAACCAACAAGGAGAAGGAAGAAGAAGAACCTAACACATTGTTTTTGGAACCAAAACCGGTAAAACCAGAAGTTGGAGAACTGAACACAGAAGCCCTAGTCCAACCGGAATAGGAAGGTCCAGCAGAAGATGAAGAAAGTGAAGAAGAAGAAGAACCTGAAAACCAATATTAGGTTATTCTAAGGTATGTCAGACTCAATCACAACCTCGATCAGATTATTGGAGAAAAAGATATAGGTGTGTTAACTAGAAGAAGGCTAAGAGAAAACTCTTGTATGATTTCCACCATTGAGCCTAGAACTGCAAAAGAAGCCTTTGCAAATGAAGATTGGATCAAGGCAATGGAAGAAGAACTTGACCAGATGAGAAGAATAATACTTGGTCATTGGTACCCAGACCAAAAAATAAGAATGTAATAGGTACAAAGTGGGTATTCAGAAACAAACTGAATAAAGATGGAGTAGTGGTCAAGAATAAAGCCAGACTATGCAAAGGATATGCACAAGAGGAAGGTGAAGACTATGGTGAGACATTTGCACCAGTAGCAAGATTGGAAGGAGTGAGGACTTTACTTGCATTTGCAGCATACAAAGGATTTAAAGTATATTAGATGGATGTTAAGTCAGCATTTTTAAATGGAATATTGGAAGAAGAAGTTTACATTGAACAACTAGATGGTTATGCATTAACAGAAGAAAAAGATATGGTGTGCAAGCTTCATAAGGCACTATATGGATTGAAACAAGCACCAAGAGCATGGTATGAAAGATTGCACTCTCACTTAGTAAAGATAGGTTTTCAAAGAACCAATGAAGACAGTAATATATATCTCAAGACTGAAGGAGATAAAATACTGGTAAGTGAGGTATTTGTTGATGATATCATTTTTGGAGGAAATGATGAAATGTGTCATGATTTTGCTAATGAAATGAAGAGTGAGTTTGAGATGTCACTGGTAGGTGAGATAAAAAAAATTCATAGGTTTGCAAATCCAACAGATGAAGGAAGGTATTTTTATCACACAATCCAAGTATTTGAAAGAGGTGTTAAGAACTTTTGGAATGGGAGACTGTAAACCAGTTGGAACACCAATGGTTACAGGCTGTAAACTATCAAAGGAAGATGATTCTACACCAGTTGATGAAAAGGAATACAGATCCATGATAGGTAAGCTACATTATGTTGTCCACATCAGAATAGATATTACTCATGCAGTAGGATTAGTTGCTAGATTTCAAAAAAGCCCAAAGGAGTCACACATGGTTGCAACCAAAAGAATTTTCAAATAGTTGAAAGGCACTATAGATTATGGATTATCATATCCATATGCAGGAAACTTTGACTTAAAGGTCTATACCGATGCAGTTTGGGCAGGCAATATTGATGATCGAAAGAGTACAACCAGAGGAACATTTTATCTTGGAGGCAGATTAGTATCTTGGAGCAACAAGAAACAGAGTTGTATTTCTTAATCAACAATAAAAGTTGAGTATGTCGCAACTTACATGAATTGTACACAAGCAATCTAGATGAAACACATATTGGAAGGTTTCAAGCTGAAGATATCAAAACCGGTAAGAATTTTATGTGATAACACTAGTGCTATAAATATTTCTAAGAACCTAGTGTTGTATGCTAGGACAAAGAATATAGAGCTGAAGTATCATTTCCTGAGAGAGAAAGTTCAAAGAAAAGATGTATCACTAGAGCATGTTTCCACTAAAGAACAACTAGCAAATATTTTTACTAAGCCTTTGCCTAAGGCTACATTTCAATATCTTAGAGGTAAGTTAGGGGTTGTACCCCTACATGAAGTCAATTAAGAAGATAGGGAAGCCATCAATCATGGAGCCTATTGAAAATCTTGAAGAAGGATTGGTGAAGAATGGAGCTACTCCATAGGGGGAGCAGCTAAATGCAAATCAGTGAAACATGGATGAGAACCAAAATGGTTTACCTTAACTTTGGCATTGTTGTCAAAGGGGGAGAAGAAATGTATATGATTGATAGCCAGTTACCAGCTGAAGATATGAAGATACAGTTGAAGGACGGAATATGATTGCAAAATGTAAATCGGGATTCTTATACCTATGTATGTGCTTTACTCTTAATCATGACAATCAATTGGTATTGATATTTGTATTTCCATCAATGCCAAAGGGGGAGATTGTTGGCAAAGCATGAAGATTGCATTGGAGAAGTATAGTGTTGCCATTGATGTCAATTGCAACTGGTAATGAAGCAAGTATAGCTACTGGTAACGATGCAGTAAAGCAACCAGTGTTGATGCAGTGAAGATCAACTGATAACCCTAACTAGTTGAGATGCAGAACCCTAATCGATGAAGTTTGGAGATCAATTGTAATGATCTATGATAGAATGATAATTGGTGATGAAGATACTACGTAAGCATGATGCACGTGATGAGTTTCAAAATGGTTTTGGCTCATAAATCTAACCATTTATCTTGGGAATGATCTAATGCATAGTATGAAGTGACAAACACATGATGAGTTATAGATTCAAAGTGTGGTGATCCAGGAACGGTTGTAGATGCCTAGAAGAATGTAATGTTGATTACATGTAATCTAATAGTCAAGATTGAACCGATATGTTTGTAATCTCTATGAGATTTGTAGGGTTTGAGTTGTGTTACCGACCTAATGTATTTTCTTATGAAGTTGATGATTTGTTTCAATTAAGTGTTGGCAATTTGGTTAAGTGTGGAAGTGATTGTTGCCAAACTAGGAGGTGTGTCTATAGAATGTTGTGAAGATAGATAGGAGAGATAAAGGATCCGACTAAGCAAGGAAGTGTTATTTTCAGATCAGTCAAAAACATGTTGTTCTCTAACCATTACAACAGTAAAATCCCTTAACCGGGTAAGCTTTAACAAGATTGTTGTTGAAATCCTCTAACCAGGTGATCCATTAGCTTGGATTTGAAATCCTCCACTAAGGTTACCTTTAATAGGGTATTTGTAGTCAATCCCTCAACTAGATGGTCCTTAACTGGATATGTTCCTAACAGGACATTATTGTATAAGCTTCTAACAAGGCTTGGCTCCTAACAGGGCAAACTCCATAAGAGTTCAAAATTCTTGTGGGTATTCATCCCCACTGTAGTTTTTCCCATTTGGGTTTCCACGTAAAAAATCATTGTGTCAAGTGGTGAATGATTTTGTGGATGTGTTTTTTATATGGTTGATTTGAATGACTAGCGAATCTGCATAGATATATTTGAATGACTGGAAATGATCTAAATCATGTTTTTACTGGTATTAGTAAAGTGGTTTAAGGTTTTGTCAAATGGTAATTAAGTTTCTAGATCTATTGCATTATGTCATTGAGTATTAGGACAACCGATAAAGTATACCGGTTCAGACACCCAGACAAATCTACAACTGCACTATTAAACTTTACCGGTTGTCCTAATACTCAGTGACATAATGCAACAGATCTTGAAACTTACCATTTGATAAAACCTTAAATCACTTTACTAATAACAATAAAAACATGTTTCAGATAATTTTTTATCATTCTAATATATCTATGTAGATTTACCAGTCATTCAAATCAACCATATCAAAAACACATCCACAAAATCATTCACTGTTGGCATATGCACACTCCAATGAGACATTGTAGGTGATTGAAGGTTTTGTCATTGATGGAAACCTTACAATCCTATGGCACTGGCAAGGCATTACACCGACAAGATAGTTCACCGGCATCAACAGATCACACTCTACACTGACACTCAGACCACTAACACCGGTATAGAGAAAGGAAGCATACCGACACAGAGGCCGACATGATTTTTGATATATTATATTTTGTTTATTATTGTAAAAACTTTGTAAGCCAACTTGGCAAGTTGTAAAATGACTCTTACATATAAGAGAGATCATTGTAAAAATTTTGAAAGTGAAGTAAGCGAAAAAGGAAGATATTAGGCAGACCTATTATGCAAAATATAGGTTAAAGGTTTTATGTAAAGAACATAGCAGAAACTGGTACTGGATCAGGCATTATAGATGCTATTGTAAAGTAGTACAAGATATTGGATTTGTATAATCCACATTGTAAGTCAGTGAGACTTCTCTTTGAGCAGTGAACTCTAGGAAATTGGCCTTCCTGCATGTGCAGGCCCCTCTTGTAAGTAATATTCTCTTATTGGCCAGTAAGTGAATATTGTGGGTCACAAATCCCACCAAGGTTTATCCCACACCAGGTTTCCTCATTAAATTCTTGTGTCATGGTGTGCTTTTCATGTGGATGCTTTTAATTCTGTTTATTGCATTATTTCTTGCATACCGGTATACTGTTATAATATGTTCTACATGTTTTAAGTTAAGAAATTTAATCCATCAATTAGATACTGATTCACACCCCCCCCCCCCCAGTATCTGTGGGAATCCTAACATTCACCACTTGACACAATGATTTTTCACGTGGAAGCCCAAATGGAAAAAACCACGGTGGGGATGAATACCCACAAGTATTTTGAACTCTTCTAAAGTTCACCCTATTAGGAGTTGAGCCTTGTTAGAGGTAACCTCGGTGGAGGATTTCAAATCCAAGCTAATGGATCACCTAGTTAGAGGATTTCAACAACAAGCCTGTTAAAGATTACCCGATTAAGGGATTTTACTGTTGTAATGGTTAGAGAACAACAGGTTCTTGACTGATCTAGAAATAGCACTTATTTGCTTAATTAGATCATTTATCGCTCCTATCTGCCTTCACAACATTCTACAAACACACCTCTTGGTTTGACAAAAATCACTTCCACACTTAACCAAATTGCCAACACTTCATTGAAATAAATCATCGAACTTATAAGCAAAAAAATTAGGTCGATAACACAACACAAACCCTACAAATCTCATAGAGATTGCAAACATATTGGTTCAATCTTGACTATTAGATTACATGAAATCAACATTACATTCTTCTAGGCATCTACAATCGTTCCTGGATCACCGCACTTTGAATCTGTAACTCATCACGTGTTTGTCACTTCATACTATGTATTTGATCATTCTCAAGATAAATGGTTATCTTCACATGTCAAAACCATTTTAAAACTCATCACATGCATCATGCTTACATGGTATCTTCACCACCGATCATCATTCAATCATAGATCATCACAACCAATCTCCATACTTCATTGGTTAGGGTTCTACATCTCAACTGGTTAGGGTTACCGGCTAGGGTTATTGGGCATAATGATGATTTTTGTATTTGATGAATTTATGTGTTGTCATTGATGGCACACATATGTTTAAATTTTCTTAATCATCTTAGTTAAGGTTGAACTGGTACTACTATTAAGTCATATGTATTATTAACTGGTATCATTTGTATGATGAAGTCTAACCGATATGAAGATGTCTAAACCGGTATATGCAGTTAAGACAATTGGTTTTGGTCAATTCCACTATTACCAATTTTGAGATGCAGCAGAGAGAGACAAGGAGGCGCATGGATACAATCATTCAGTATGATTTGAAGTGAATCAGTCTGTGAGTTTGATGCGGTCAACACTCAACCGGTATCGGTGTTCCAATCAGTTTCCCAGTTTGTGTGATGAGTTATCACAGGTTGTGATGTGTTACCACCAATGGACACTATGGTGGTGATTTGTGTCATGTTAAGGAATATTGTCTAGATTCACTTAACCTAGGAAATTGTGTCAAGGTTCAGGAGCCGACATGAGATCTAATGTCTATAAAAAGACATTGTGATGAGTTATTTGAAATGCAAGATATGAGTGATGTTATGAGTTGAAGTAGATGTAATTTGTTGAAGGAGTTATAGATTATGTGGGTGATGCAGTAATGTGTGAGAAAAAAAGGATCTAAACAAGAAGAATGGGTTATTCTTAGATCATACCACTTGTTGTTGTCTAATCACTACAACAGTTAAATCCCCTAACCAGGTAAGCTCTAACAAGCTTTATTTTAGAAATCTTCTAACAAGGTGATTCATTAACTTGGATCTAAATCCTCCACTAAGGTTACCTTTAACCGGGTATAGCTCCTAATAGGGCTTGGGGTCTTTAACAGGATCTGCTCCTAATAGAGCATTTGTAGACCTTAACCGGTTAGTTACGTATTCTGTAGATAGTTAACTTGTGAATTCCATCTCACTGTGGTTTTTCCTAGTTGGGTTTTCCACGTATAAATATTTGTGTTATGGTGAATGTTTTGCTTATAGTGAATTATTTGATAACACCTTGGATTATATGCAAAGTCATTGGTAAAATGGTTAAATGTTTTTACCAATCTGCAATTAAAGTGTTATTGTTTTTTCTATCACTAATTCACCCCCCCCTCTCAGTGCTTTATAAGTTTATCAATTGGTATTAGAGCATAACTTCCTTAAGTATTAACCACTTGGAAGGAAACCCTAAATCCATATTGGGGGATATGAGTTATAGAGAGATGGATAGAGAACTTGTTGAAAGTAGGGATGAGCTTGAAACCTTGAGAGGTAGATTCAAGGCTTCACAAGCAAAAAGGAAAGAACTGGCTGAGAAATTATTAGAGATCTCTGACAACATCTCTTCAGATGAGGTGGGCATTGATGCATTGGTTGAGGAATTGGAGAAACTGAATGGTGAGAAACTTAACCTGGGGAGATAACTTGAAGCCTTACAATCTGTATGAATCAAGAACTTGAAGCTAGGAGGGAAGTTGAAGACCTTATCAAACAAAAATATCATGAGATCCTTAAGATCAAGCAGGAGAAGGCAATTTTGTATGAACACTGGCATGAGGAGAAAGAAGAAAAAGAAGCATTACAGTCAGATCTCGAAATAGCAATGTCTCTTAGAGAGACCCTGATGAAAAGGAATGAAGATCTTACCAAAGAGCTTACTGAAGCCAATGAGAAGCTTGAAAAATTTAACAAGAGCTCCTCTATCCTGGATGAATAGATCCAATCACAAAGGATGAAAGGTGATACATCTAGGTTAGGATACAATACATTTGAAAAAGGTGAACCTTGTGGTACCAAGAGCGACATGCATGAAGGTAAAACTACTCCTAAGGATAAGAATCCTACCGGTAAGAAATCCTACAAACCTATTTGCTTTAACTATCATAAATTGGGACATACTGCTAATGTTTGTAGAAGCAGATCTAATGGTAATTTTGGTTATAGACCTAATACTAGGTATATGCCTAGAAGATTTGAAGGTTATTGTTATACATGCAACATGTATGGGCATAGATTAGTTGAATGTGGATATGGAGCAAACAATCTAGCACCTCACATGAATCCAAGACCTATTGGTGATAAGAGAAGGAATATCACTGACCGAAGGAACACTAATTGGCAAAGACCCTATGTTAACCGGTATAGTCCTTATGAGATAGAAAAGAGAGCCAATGTGACTTGCACAATTTGCAACAACTTTGGACATGTGGCTATGAACTGCAAAAGAAGAACAAGAAGGGGAAATGCAGGACCTTAGAGAGAATCTGGAATGGCCTTCTATCATTGTCATAAACCAAGACACATTGCCAAGTTTTACGGAACAAAGAAGAACCAATCGGTAAGTCACAATGTAGATCTGAAAGGAAACCAGAAGGTAGATGTTGAAGAAACTAGAGTTGAGATGAATAGGATCTGGAAGAATAAAAATGAGGACAAGACATCAAAAGAATCAAATACTTCACCTAGTGTAGAGAATCCTTCACTAGCAAACTGAGCTTTTCAATAAGCCTAGGGGGAGCATATCGGTAAGTCTAATTCCAGACCCCTTGAAGAAAGTATGCATTTTGATTTAAAAGAGATTTTGATATTGTTATCTATCAATTTTCTAAAGGATTATCAATCGATTAGTATACCTACCGGTAAAGGTGAGTTTGTTAAGTGGTAATTAGGGTTTTTCACCCTATTGATAGTGCATTAAATGCAGTTGGTAAAGTTACTAAAAAGCAATTTCACTAAGTCATTTTTACCTTATTTTCATTTGAAAAGAATTGTGTGAGCACTTTTAGAGAGAAACAAAGCATTCTTAGCAGATTGTGAATGGATTTGTGCTACGAACCGAGAAGTTGAATTGGATTTGAAGCTAAAAAAGGCGAATCGGGTGTGCAAGCGAGAGAGAAACCAAAAACCCTAGCAGCGCGAAGGAAACAAGGTATTTGGTTGATCTTCTCTCTTGAATAAAATTTATTTGGAATGGCATCTTCATCTTTTCCCCCATCAAAGAGTCTTTTTATCACTATTCAAGCTACTGAGTCAATGGGGTCAAAAAAGATAGATTCGTACAATGCATTATCACAGGTACCCCAGGGAGTTTTGATTAAGGGAGTTTTGATTAAGGGTGATTTGTCCAGTTACATAGATTGTAAGATAGAAGATTTAGGATCTTTGGAAATCTAATCCCAGTTGTAATCTTTATGTGACAAGAATGGGAAGATCAAACCCAAGTACATTAGGGTTTATGAAAAGGGTTTTCACAATGTAGTTTATTTTATGGAGGATTTTGAGGAAGAACATGTCAGGATCATTCTAAGTTGCATCCATGGAGGCAACATGTACTTAGATAGGTCACACACTATTACCAAGGAGGCTATTCATGTTGTGACCAGTTTCTGCCAAATTGGTGAAGTTCCTAAATTGAGGAAAATCTTGCAGAACACTATCATTGAGCTAACAAAGACCACTTGTGACGATAGCGCCATGTCTGTTAGAAACATTCAAGATTAAGCAGTCATATATGCTACAATGATTATCGGTTACAAAATATTCCATTCCAGCAGAATGAAAATTGTACCATTAGCTATTATATATGCTGCCTACTGGATGATTAAAGAAAATACATATTATGATCTGTGTGAGACAATATGAAGTCAGCTTATGCTGAATCTGGAATCAATCAAAAAGGACAACAATCAAAAATTCAACTTTGGACAACTTTTGATCAGTTTTGTTTTTCTATTTCCAGAATTTTATTCTAGGTATTAAAGATATTCAATGGTCTAACGATACACTTGTTTCAGCCCAAATTAAGAATAGTATAAAGGTTGTAAAGAACACATTTTTAGTTTCTATGAATAGGTATTTCAATGAATTTCAGAAGAAGATGAGCATGAGACTAAGGTTATCAGATGAAGTGGTGAAACTCTTTGAAAAATACATCTGTTTCACTGTCACCACCGATTTTTGTCTTATGGAGGTTGTTGAACAAAGAGAAGAAGAAATGGAGCAAACGGGATATGAAGTCAGTTATGACTTGTTGATCGGTTATGCCAACAACCTTTTGGTATCTCCTAAGGACAAAAAGAAGAAGAGACTTGGTACTTATCAAGAAATAATTGCACAATCACAACCCAGTAGTGTGAAAGGGAAAAAGAAGAAAGATGACCAAGCAGCTTCTATGTCGATCGGTACTAGAGTAACAAGAAGTGATCAAACCAAGAAGGAACCTAAGGTGTATACAAAGAAGCCAACTGCCACTAGAAAGAGAGGCAGACATCTCATCCTACAAGAAGAATCCAAGGATACTGAGTTCGAGGAAGAAAAGAAGAAGCTAAAGGCAACCGATAAGAAATCTAAATCAGTAGGGGAAATCCCTAAGAAAAATATTTCTATTGATGTTGCATCTTGGAAGCTAGTAAGTCATTTTGAGAGGACTTTGAAAACATTAAAAAGAAAGCAATTTAATGATGTAAAGGAGTATTTTGATTCTTTTGATGAGACTTAGAAACAAGATGTGGTACAAGAGGTAATCAATTACCTATGTCAATATAACCGGTTACCACAAGAAATTCAAAAGTTAATTTCTGATACTTTGAATTTAATTTTGGAAAATAAATGGAAGATGATCATTGATCAAGATTAAGAGATTGTAGATAAAAATTTTGTTCAATATTTTCCTGAATTGTCTCATGAATAATTGTTAGAAATGTTTTTTAAGCATAAGGGACAATTTCATACAAGATCAAGGAGAATGAAACTATTGGCAAGAAAAATTCAGGAAGTTGAAGATGATAATCATCAGGTAGCTAAAGTTTTTTAGGAAATGAATGATCAATTAAAGAACTATCACAATAAGTCTAATCAGACTGATACTGGAGCTCCACCGGAGCTGGACACTGAAGAAATTATTATACCGGATGTAGTCTACCATTTTAAGGATAATTATGACACTATTTCACCACCTGTCATATTCTTTGTGGATGAAACTGAAGATGCTCAGGATACTGTTGATACAATTGGTACCTATATTGAACTGGTTAAAGATAAAGAACAAGAACCAAATATGGTTAAGGAACAAGAAGCACCAACTACTGAACAAAGTGTGGATATACAACCACCACCGGAAAAAAGAACCTAATGTTGAAAGTCAACTACCACCGATCATTACACCAACACAGGAGGAATAGACAGAGAAACCAGAAAAGAAGGTAGAAGAGAAAAATGATGAAGAGAAGAAAACATAGACAAAGATGAAAACAAATGTTGAGGATGATGATGATGACTCAATTAGCATTAAAGGTCCTATAGATATGGATAATTTGAGTGCCTCTAAATTAATGGAGATTGCTACTACTATGCAATCCAGAGCACAAAATAAGAGGTTAAAAGAATAGAAACGAGAAGCAGAGACCATTCAAACTGTTGTTAACATTTTGTCAAGTCTCCTATCAGAGACTGATACAGGTAATCTATCCACCCCTATTGCTAAACTTGGGCAATTAGTTGTTAATGCCAGTGAACAACTAAAATCACTTTAAGAGGCAGCTCATGCCTTAGCAGAAAAAGATTATAGAAAAATGGAGAGAAACTGATTTCAGAAATTGAAAAAGGCAAGATTGCTTTAACAGTGAACAGAGATCTGTTAAAAACTGGTATAGAAACTGGCGGTAAAATTTTGGCTACTATATCTAAAGTTTCATTATTTTGTTCTGACTTAAAGAAAAAGAAAGAAGATACAAAGAAGGAACTTGAGAGGATAAGTGATGCATACCTAACAGTACAGGATTCTGCTTTGAATTTTGGTAAATTTGTTGATGCCTTACAACACCTATTAGAAGTTTATGATTTTGAACAGGTGAAGCAAATAAGATCCTTGAAGGAGCTGAAGAATCAGTTAATTCTGAAAGTTGAAATCTTACATAGGGCATACAAGGATTCTGAAGAATTTTTGGCTACCGCAGAGATGAGCATTGTTGATGCTATGAAAGAATTTGCTGCACAAATTTTGACACATGTTGAGATCACTGAGACACTGTTAGAAACATGGGATAATGACCTTATGTAGTTAAAGTTTCATTTCAGTGACATTTTGTTGAGAATTGCATTGTAAAGACTTCTAAACTCTTATATTTATCTATATATGCATTTTTTGATGACAATTTTGATGTAATGTATATATTTTACTTTTCTATTTGGCATTGTTGTCACAGGGGGAGTAGAATTAGTTTATGAGTCAAAATTTTGTATGTACTGTTAAGGGGGAGTCTGTACATTTTTGTAAGCACACTTAGTTGTCAAAATTTTCCTAAGTGTTGCCATCAATGCCAAAGGGGGAGAATGTTGGCATAATGATGATTTTTGTATTTGATGACTTTATGTGTTGTCATTGATGGCACACATAT
Source organism: Cryptomeria japonica (assembly GCF_030272615.1). Lineage (NCBI taxonomy): Eukaryota > Viridiplantae > Streptophyta > Pinopsida > Cupressales > Cupressaceae > Cryptomeria > Cryptomeria japonica. The sequence continues at coordinate 9,448,667 of NC_081405.1, forward strand.
GTTTTAATTGTCTTAGTCATCTTAATTAAGGTTGAACCAGTACTACTATTAAATCATATATATTATTAACTGGTATCATTTGTATGATGAAGTCTAACCGGTATGAAGATGTCTAAACCGATATATGTAGACAACCGGTATATGCAATTAAGACAATTGGTTTTGGTCAGTTCCATTGTTACCATTCTCAAGATGCAGCAAAGAGAGACAAGGAGGCACATGGAGACAATCACTCAGTATGATTTGAAGTGAATCGGTCTGTGAGTTTGATGTGGTCAACACTCAAACGGTATCAGTGTTCCAACCAGTTTCCCAGTTTTTGTGATGATTTATCACCGGTTGTGATGTGTTACCACCAAGTGACACTATGGTAGTGATTTGTTTTGTGTCAAGGAAGATTGTCTAGATTCACTGAACCTAGGAAATTGTGTCAAGGTCCAGGAGCCAACATGAGATCTAATGTCTATAAAAATACATTGTGATGAAATATTTGAAATGTAAGATATGAGTGGTGTTATGAGTTGAAGTAGATGGGATTTGCTGAAGGAGTTGTAGAGTATGTCAGTGATGCAGTAATGGGTAAGCAAAAAAGGATCTAAACAAGCAGAATGTGCTATTCTTAGATCATACCACCTATTGTTTTCTAATCACTACAACAATTAAATCCCCTAACCGAGTAAGCTCTAACAAGCTTCATTGTGGAAATCCTCTAACAAGGTGATTCATTAACTTGGATCTAAATCCTCCACTAAGGTTACCTTTAACTAGGTATAGCTCCTAACAAGGCTTGGGATCTTTAACAGGATCTACTCCTAATAGAGCATTTGTAGACCTTAACCAGTCACTTACCTATTCTGCAGATAGTTAACTTGTGAGTTCCATCTCACCATGGTTTTTACCAGTTGGGTTTTCCACATATAAATATTTGTGTTATGGTGAATGTTTTGCTTATAGTGAATGCCTTTATAACACTTTGGATTATATGCAAAGTCATTGTTAAACTGGTTAAATGTTTTTACCGATCCGCAATTAAAGTGTTATTGTTTTTGCTATCATAGATTCACCCCCCTCTCAATGCTTTATAAGTTTATCAAGTTTCAAATTTCTATTCTCTATTTAGCTTGTATGATAAATAAGTACAAATGAGATTTTATAATAAAATGAAACTAAATGCAGTGCATGTGATCACAAATAGGAAATGGTTTCATACATAAAGAACCTGCCATTTACTTCATATTAATTTTTCAATTCACTATTGAATACTTTTCAATAATACACAGAAGAAATTTATAGTGGAAAGGAACAGGTTGCATGCACCTTGTGATTAGAAGTGGAGGTTGTCTTGAACACTTTAGTCCTTCGAAGTATGTATGCCTTCAAATATGTCTGGCTACTTTTAAGAAAGATTTTCCAAAAACAAAGAGTAACGATAATCTAGTTCATGTTCCTAAATCTTTCAATACAAAGGTTTGTTCTTCCTTTATAAGTCTCGGACTTCAAATAGTAACTAATTTGATTAAACCAAGAATCAATTATCATTGATGAGATAGTGTTGCCCTAGACACCCCTGATGAGATAGTTATTAAATTTAGATCAAAATAAAAACAATTTTAAAAGAAAATCTTAATGTTTCTGAGGCTCTACTTGCTAATTTTAATACCTAAAAACTTTTATAAGAACTATAAATTCTAATCTATGTACAAGAAAGTTTCAGAGTCCTATTAATAAGCAATTTCTGCATACTTTGCAATGAGTTTAGCATTGCTCTGACATCCCCAAAATTTAATATACGTAAAATTGATACATGTACCTTTCACGGTGATTGGGAGTAAGAAAGTGGCAAATAAATATTTATATGCTGCACTCCATGATCTTGAAAATATCTGCAAGAAAACACAATACGGTTAAGATTAAGAAACTTCTTAATAATTTTAACAAAAATAACAATGGACCTTCAAAGAAAAGAAAGTAGTTTTCTGCAGCAAAAATTATCATAACACTAAAACAGGTAAATTGTTAGGATTAATAAATAGTTTCACTACAGTAGGAGGGGGAGTGAATGACCTGTAGTCGGTTGAGTGTGACTGGATGAAATCAGTGATCACAGCTAAATTTGGTTTAGTTTTAGAATCAAGATGAGATACAACATAATAGTTATGAAACCGCTAAACAAACTCTTAAATCTGGCGTTTCTTCGCTTCAGCTCATTTAAGCTAGGAAGAGTTAGGGTAGGCACAACCATCATTATAAACTTGCAATTTTGAATTAGTTGATGTAATCTATCAAAACTAAATTTTAATTACTATCAAAGTGAATGAACATGCAGATGTTCTATGGTGGTAATGCAAATACACAAAACTTTCAATTTATAATTAAATATTTTCAGCTATCCTTTTCACTACTACTTGTAGGTTTTACTATGTGCGGTTTCAAATTTCTATTCTCTATGCAGCTTGTAGGATAAATAAGTACAACTGAGATTTTATAATAAAATGAAACTAAATGCAGTGCATGTGATCACAAATAGCAAATAGTTTCATACACAAAGTACTTGCCATTTACTTCAAATTAATTTTTCAATGCACTATTGAATACTTTTCAATAATACATAGAAGAAATTTATAGTGGAAAGGAACAAGTTGCATGCACCTTGTGAATAAAAGTGGAGTTTGTCTTGAACACTTTAGTCCTTCGAAGTATGTATGCCTTCAACTATGTCTCGCTAATTTTAAGAAATATTTCCCAAAAACAAAGAGTAACGATAATATAGTTCTTGTTCCTAAATCTTTCAATACAAAGGTCTGTTTTTCCTTTATAAGTCTCAGACATCAAATAGTAAATTCTTTGATTAAACCAAGAATCAATTATCGCTGATGAGATAGTGTTTCCGTAGACACCCCTGATGAGATAGTTATTAAATTTAGGTCAAAATAAAAAATAATTTTAAAAGAAAATCTTATTGTTTCTGAGGCTCTACTTGCTAATTTTAATACTTAAAAACCTTTCTAAGAACTATAAATTCTAATCTTTGTACAAGAAATTTTTTTGAGCCCTATCAATGAGAAATTTATGCATACTTTGCGATGAGTTTGGCAATGCTCTAACATCCCTAAAATTTAACATACGTATAATTCATACATGTACCTTTCATGGTGATTGGGAGTAAGAAAGTGGCAAATAAATATTTATATGCCACACTCCATGATCTTGAAAATGTCTGTAAGAAAATAGAATACGGTTAAGATTAAGAACTTCATAATAATTTTAACAAAAATAACAATGGACCTTCAAAGAAAAGAAAGTAGTTTTCTGCAACAAAAATTATCATAACACTAAATCAAGTAAATTGTTAGGACTAATAAATATTTTCACTACAACGGTTGAAATCAGTGATCACGACTAAATTTGGTTTAGTTTTAGGATCAAGATGAGATACAAAATAATAGTTTATGATACCGCTAAACAAACTCTCAAATCCAATGGTTCTTTGCTTCAACTCATTTAACCTAGGAAGAGTTAGGGAAGGCACAACCATCATTATAAACTTGCAATTCTAAATTAGCTGCTGCAATCTATCTAAACTAAATTCTAAATCCTATCAAAGTGAATTAACATGCAGATGTTCTACAGTGGTAATGCGAAAACACAAAACGTTTATTTTATAATTAAATATTTTCAACTATCCTTTTCACTCCTACTTGCAAGTTTTACTATGCCTAGTTTCAAATTTCTATTCTCTATCCATCTTGTAGGATAAAAAAGTACAAATAAGATTTTAAAATAAAGCGAAACTAAATGCAATGCATGTGATCACAAATAGGAAATTGTTTCATACATAAAGTACCTGATATTTACTTCACATTAATTTTTCAATGCACTATTGAATACTTTTCAATAATACACAGAAGAAATTTATAGTGAAAAGGAACAGGTTGCATACAGCCCGTGAATAAAAGTGGAGGTTGTCTTGAACACCTTAGTCCTTCAAAGTATGTATGCCTTCTAATATGTTTGGCTATTTTTAAGAAAGATTTTCCAAAAACAAAGAGTAACGATAAACTAGTTTTTGTTCATAAATCATTCAATACAAAGGTCTATTTTTTCTTTATAAGTCTCAAACTTCAAATAGTAAATAATTTGATTAAATCAAGAATCAGATATCGTTGATGAGATAGTGTTGTCGTAGACGTCCCTGATGAGATAGTCACTAAATTTAGGTCAAAATAAAATTATTTAAAAAAAAATCTTACTATTTTTGAGGCTCTACTTGCTAATTTTAATACCTAAAAACTTTTCTAAGAAACATAAATTCTAATCTTTGTACAAGAAAGTTTATGAGCCCTATCAATGAGAAACTTGTGCATACTTTGCAATGAGTTTGGCATCATTCTGACATCCCCAAAATTTAATATATGTATCATTCATACATGTACCTTTCACGATGATTGGGAGTAAGAAAGTGGCAAATGAATATTTATATACTGCACTCCATGATCTTGAAAATGTCTGCAAGAAAACACAATACGATTAATATTAAGAACTTCATAATAATTTTAACAAAAATAACAATGGACCTTCAAAGAAAAGAAAGTAGTTTTCTGCAACAAAAATCATCATAACACTAAATCCAAGTAAATTTTTAGGATTAATAAACAATTTCACTGCAACTGTTTAAATCAGTGATCGCAGCTAAATCTGGTTTAGTTTTAGGATCAAGATGAGATACAAAATAATAGTTATGAAACTACTAAACTAATTATCAAATCCAGTGGTTCTTCACTTCAGCTTATTTAAGATAGGAAGACTTAGGGCAAGCACAACCATCATTATAAACTTGGAATTCTGAATTAGCTGTTGCAATCTATCTAAACAAAATTCTAATTCCTATCAAAGTGAATGAACGTGCAAATGTTCTATGGTGGTAATGTGAAAACACAAAACATTAAATTTATATGTGAGATTTTGACAAGATCAAGGGCACAATGAAAAGTATAAAATACAGACAAAAGAATGACAAGAACAAACTGTATTCTCATCAATATGCAAATGATCAACTGGATTAACCTATACAATGAATATAGATCTTCATATATAGTTAAGGCCATATGGATGTACGAGCACACAATCATTACATGTGGCTCAATGAGAAACAAGGGTAGGTAAGAAATACTAGGGGTAGGTAGGAGAAATAATATAATATTTCACAAGAGGTGGATGACCCACCGAATGTGGAGTGTAATAGCAAAATAAGACCACAAAAGGTGGAATTTCTCCTACAAGCTCTATCCCTAAGTGTCTCAAATCCAAACTATGAAGAGATGCATTATCCTAAGTTAACTTAAGTAAAGTGTAATAATGTCCATAATGAATATTTATTTACACCAACACTCCCCCTTAAGTGCAACTTAGGGGAATGAAGACTCAAGTCAACAATGCAAGATGGGTCCTGGCTACTAGGCCATGATAGGTACCCATGTACAAAATGCAAATGCAAGAAAAACTATGCAATGCAATCTCTCACAAACGGAGAAAGGGAGAAAACCCAGTGGGAAAAAACTCGCCCCCAAAAGAGAGATGAATGTACAAAAGACTCTCAAAGAAGAAGGACAAAACCTCAAAGAGGAAAAGGTCCCCCCCATAAGAGAGGAAGGAGAAGTCCCCTGACCCCCCCTAATGACACATCCCACACCCCTAAGTGAGCTCACAACTGCTGGAACTTACTCTTGGTGAAAGGTTTGGTGAATATGTCTACAACCTACTCTGTTGTAGGACAATACTACAAATCAATGACCTGATCCTGAATCAACTCTCGAATATAGTGCATATGAATCTTGATGTGTTTGGTCCACTGGTGCTAGACCGAGTTCTTTGAGATTGCAATAGCACTCCGATTGTCGCAATGTAGAACTGTCGGTCATGGAGTGGTGAACCCAAAATCTATGAGAATCTGTTGAAGCCAAATGGTCTCAGTCATTGCATTAACAACTCCTCGATACTCAACCTCAATCAAAGAAAGATCAATAGCATGTTGCTTCTTGCTCTACCAACAAATGGGGCCTGAACCAAGGTGAAAACTGTAACCTGAAGTAGACTTACGATAATCAAGAGCACCAGCCCAAGCGGAGTCTATGTAACCAACCAAACGAAGTCTTGTTCCTACTACATAGTGAATCCCATAGTGATGTGTACCCTCAATGTAATGAAGGATGCATTTGGTGGTTTTCCAATGAAGCTCATGTAGTTCCTGCATGAAGCGGGAAACCATGCCAACTGCAAATGAAATATCAGGGCATGTATGAGTCAAGTAGATGAGACTACCCACAAGCTAATGATACAATGTGGCATCAACTGGTGGAGAAGAACACTGAGCCTCAAGCTTGACTTCTTAAAGAAAGGGAGTCAGGGGAGGTTTACAATCAGCCATATGAATGCATGCAAGTAAATCAAGAGCATACTTGGGCCGCGATAGTGTAATCCCAGAAGGTGACTGTGAAATCTCTATCTCAAGAAAGTAGTGCAAAAGACCCAAGTCAGTCATAGAAAATTTGTCATGCAAAGCATATTCAACCTTGCTAATGATGGATGTGGTGCTCCCTGTAATGATCAAACCATCAACATAGAGCACAAGTATCAAGTGTGAGTCATCCTGGTGCAAAATGTAGACATTCAGATCAAAATGACACCTAGTGAACCCTGTTGAGAGAAGAAAGGAATCCATCTTGGCGTACCAAGCCCTGGGGGCCTGCTTAAGGCCATAGAGATATTTCCTTAGTCTACAAACCAAGGAAGTATCCTGGATAAAACCCTGTGGCTGCTCCATATAAATCTCCTCATCAAGATCACCATGAAGAAAAGCACTCTTCACATCCATCTGATGTACAACCCAACCATGAGCTGTAGCAATAGTAAGTGTCAAGCGAATGGAGTTCATCTTGGCTAAGGGCGCAAAGGTCTCAATATAGTCAACACCTACAACCTAAGAGAAACCTTTCACAACAAGCCGAGCCTTAAACTTATCTACACTACCATCCGCTGCAAATTTGGTCTGATAGATCCACTTACATCGAACCATCTTTCTTCCCTTAGGGAGATGGACTAAATCCCATGTGTTTTTCCTCATCAAGGAACTATACTCTTCCTCCATAGCTTGGTCCCACTCAGGGACCCCTGATGCTTCCCTAAATGTCTGTGGATCGGAAGTGGTAGAAATGAATGCATGTGGAAGATCCTGATGTTGTGATCATGTCCTTTGTGTATCTGAAGGATCCCTAATAAGAGAACCCACTGACTCAAGTGTCTATCGAGCCCAACAAGGTCTAGGTGGAGGTGAAGAATGAGGCTCCTCAATTGCAAGTGGACCCTACAGAGGTGTAATCTTGTGAGTTGGAGTTGAAGGAGTCTCACCATCTAAATCACTAGCATCACTATCTACAATGGAGGAAGGTGGAGGAGGTAGAGAGGTTAAGCTAGGAGAGCTTTCCTCAAAGTGAACACTCCTCTCAATGAACACCTCATGTGTCTCAGGATCCATCAATCTATATTCCTTAACACCCTCAGGATATCCAACAAATATGCAAGTCTGAATCTGCGGTTCCAATGCCTTGCATTTCTACTAAGGTATGCGAGCCCATGCTGGACACCCAAAGACTCTAAAATTTCTCACAATTGGTTTCCTACCAGCCCAAGCCTCAAAAGGAGTAATACCTTGCAAGGCTTTGTGAGGAACCCGATTCTAGATGTGTGTGGCACAATTGATAGCCTCTGCCCAAAAGGCAGGATCAAGAGAACGTGCATGTATCATACAGCTAGCCATTTCTTTTAGAGTTCTATTCTTGTGCTCTGCAACTCTATTCTATCATGGAGTGTATGCTATAGAATGTTGAAGATCAATCCCCTCAAATGTACAAAAATCCTTAAGTCTCTTGTTCGCATATTCCCTTCCATTATCTGTGCGAAGAATCTTGACCACTTTCCTAGATTGCTTCTCCACATGAGTCTTGAAGTCCTAAAATCTATCAAATACTTCACGCTTATGAATGAGAAAGTAGACCCAAGTGAAGTAGGAGTAGTCAAGGTGAGGACATAGTGGGCCTTGCTAAATGAAGGTGTTGGAAAAGGACCTGCTACATCACTGTGAACAAGTTGAAGAACTTCCAAAGCTCTCCAAGCTTTCCCCTTATCAAACTTCTCCTTGGGATGCTTTCCCATGGAACAACCTGAACATACACCCTCTGAAAAACTAATTCAAGGTAGACCTGTGACCATGTCTTTAGTGCTGAGCTGTTGAAGATAGCGGTAGTTGAGGTGACCAAACTGCTCATGATAGCTTACTTTCAAAATTTGAATGAGTAAGAAAGGCCCTAGAAGGAGAACTTGGCACAAAGTGGGAGAATGAATAAAGCCTTGAGTTGTCATTGACTTGTCCCACTGCTACCAAGGCATCATCATCAAGTTCCTTTACCACAATTGAATCAAGTGTAAACTCAACCTTTTTCCCATTCCCATAGTGAGTGATCTGGTAGATAGAGAGAAGGTTGGTAGACAAGTTAGGAACATAAAGAACATTCTCAAATGTTCCATCATCCATGTCAACTAAACCTTTCCCTTCAACCCCAACTTGTGTATCATCACCTATGTAAATGTGAGGTACCTTAGATGGCTCTAATGAAGAAAACTGCTCCTTTGTAGAACCCATGTGATATGAGGCACCCGAGTCAAGTATCCACTATTGTGAAGAACCTATTGTAGCCACAAATGTTTTCCCTTTTCCCTTAGACTATGAGGAAGAGGAAGGAGATGAACCCTTCTTTGTGTAGGTGGGTGGCAAGTTGATGTTTTTCTTAAGAAGATTTGTTAACTCATCAACTTGCTTGGTGTGGTATCGATGCTCATCGTGATCATACTTCTTGCAATATGCACCAGTTAGTTTATCCTTCTTAGGTGGTGTCCCCTTCTTGGAAGAGGATGAAAAAATGCCTTGTGATGGAGAGGATGATTTTCCTTTTTCCTGTTGTGGCTTTGACTTAGATTGCTTCTTCTTCTTGTTGGAATTTGTGCCTTGACTCCCTTGATTAGCCACCAAAGCCTTAGACTTTGAAGACTTGAGAAGCCCCATGTTCAACAACTTAGATTGTTCCAATATCAACATTTATGTGAAAGCATTAAATGAAGGCATAATGTAGGAACTCCCCACTATCAAATGATGAGTTTGGAAGCTAGACACAAATGCTACATATTCTGGTGCAAGCTTGTCCAACAAGTTAAATATCAACTAAGCATCCTTTTTGTCAATTCCACAATCCTTAAGCTTTGCTCTTAGCTCATTTGCTTTGGTGACATAATCTTGGATTGTATTATAACTCTTGGGATCCAAGTTGGTGAGCTCATTGTCAATCTTGTAACCTTTCATTTCATCAACTTGACCATACAATTTCTGAAACATATCCCAAGCGTCTTTGATTGTAGTACACTTCTCAATGTGAAAAATGAGGTCATTTGACATACTTACGCAAATTTCCAAGAGCCATGCAATTCTTAGTGAGCCATTCTAACTAAGCATTAGGATCAGCCTTAGGATCAGGTGGTGCTGCTATAGTTCCATCTATGTAATGCGTGAGACATTTTTCCATTAATTTGCTCCATACTTTGATTTTCCATGATGCATAATTATGTGGAGTTAAAGGTGGAAATTTATGAAGACTCATTGCAATAAAAATGAAAGAGCACAAGGAAAGAGAGCCACAATTACACAAGATAGCCCCCAAATTCACTCAATCAAAGAACCCCCCCCAAAAAAAAAGATGATCTGGCACTTTATACTTAGTGCATGTACAATGGGCCACTTGCAAAAAATGGCAAAGTGGACTTCTGTTTTCAACTTTACAACTACCTCAATAAGGCCAAAAGAGACTCAAACTAATAATGCAAGAGATCTAAACTAAGATCCAAACAATTTACAAGTACCAAATAGGCCAAATAATACCAATATTTGAAAGTAAAATTTCCACTCAAATTCTCTGAAATCTGATCATAGATTATGAAAGTAGATGAGAAAATATGCACTTTCAAAAAAAAGGCACCTGAAAAGGAGGTCGTATGAGCTCAAACGAAGCCTTTGAAGTTTCAAGATTGAGGATTGGACAGGTACAACCGAGAGAATCCAAACATTCTGAAAAACCCATGTACCAAATTTAGAAAATAACCACACCACTGCAAAGAGCATGAAAAATTATCCCAAATAAAAAAAAATTGCACCAAAAAAGGAGCAAAATTGAGCAAGTTATGAGCCTCCAAAGTTGACCCAAAAATCCAAACTGCTCAACGAAGAGGGGTCTAAACTTTTTTCAAAAAATGTTGACTGGATGCTGACTGTGCGCTACTCACTATGCAGAAGGTATAGACCCACAAAAAAAAAATTATTTTATTTTTTTGAAAAAATCCTCCAACACCCAAAATTCAATTTTCGCCAAAATAGGTCGAGTTTATACTCGATTTTTATGGAAATGCCTCCCGGACGCAATGGTGAGGTTGAAAACACTCTAAGATGCCTCCAAAAAACATTGTTTCTCAGATCTGAAAATAGAAGCCTTCCAAGATGTCTCCAAAAATCAATCAATTGAAGCCCCAATGGCTCTGATACCATGTGAGATTTTGCCAAGATCAAGGGCACAATGAAAAGTATAAAACAGAGACAAAAGAATGACAAGAACAAACTGTATTCTCATCAATATGCAAATGATCAACTGGATTAACCTATACAATGAATATAGGCCTACTTATATGGGCAAGGCCATATGGATGTACGAGCACACAATCATTACATGTGCCTCAATGAGAAACAAGGGTAGGTAAGAAATACTAGAGGTAGGTAGGGGACATAATATAATATTCCACAAGAGGTGGATAACCCACCCAATATGGAGTGTAACAACAAAATAAGACCACAAAAGGTGGAATTTCTCCTACAAGCTCTATCCCTATTAGCACACTTCCCCAAGTGTCTCAAATCCAAACTACGAAGAGATGCATTATCCTACATTAACTTAAGTAAAGTGTAATAATATCCATAATGAATATTTATTTACACCAACATTATAATTAAATATTTTCAGCTATCCTTTTCACTCCTACTTGCAGGTTTTACTATGCCCAGTTTCAAATTTCTATTCTCTATCCAACTTGTAGGATAAAGAAGTAAAAATGAGATTTTATAATAAAACAAAACTAAATGCAATGCATGTGATCACAAATAGGAAATGGTTTCATGCATAAAGTACCTGCCATTTACTTCACATTAATGTTTCAATGCATTATTGAATACTTTTCAATAATACACAGAAGAAATTTAGAGTTGGAAGGAACAGGTTGCATACACCGTGTTAATAGAAGTGAAGGTTGTCTTGAACACTTTAGTCCTTCAAAGTATGTATGCCTTCAAATATGTTTGGCTACTTTTAAGAAAGATTTTCTAAAAACAAAGAGTAACGATAATCTAGTTCTTGTTCGTAAATCTTTCAATACAAAGGTCTATTTTTCCTTTATAAGTCTCGGACTTCAAATTGTAAATAATTTGATTAAACCAAGAATCAATTATCACTAATGAGATAGTGTTCTCGTAGACGCCCCTGATGAGATAGTTATTAAATTTAGGTCAAAATAAAAAATAATTTTTAAAAAAAAATCTTATTGTTTCTGAGGCTCTACTTTCTAATTTTAATACCTAAAAAACTTTTCTAAGAACTATAAATTCTAATCTCTCTACAAGAAATTTTCTCATCCCTATCAATGAGCAATTTGTGCATACTTTGCAATGAGTTTGGCATCGCTCTTACATCCCCAAAATTTAATATACGTATAATTCATACATGTACCTTTCACGGTGATTGGGAGTAAGAAAGTGGCAAATGAATATTTATATGTTGCACCCCATGATCTTGAAAATGTCTGCAAGAAAACACAATACGATTAAGATTAAGAACTTCATAATAATTTTAACAAAAATAACAATGGACCTTCAAAGAAAAGATAGTTTTCTATGGCAAAAAATTACCATAACACTAAATACAGGTAAATTTTTAGGATTAATAAACAATTTCACTGCAACGGTTGAAATCAATGATCACGACTAAATTTGGTTTAGTTTTAGGATCAAGATGAGATATAAAATAATAGTTATGAAACCGCTAAACTAACTCTCAAATCCAACGGTTCTTCGCTTCAGCTCATTTAAGCTAGGAAGAGTTAGGGTAGGAACAACCATCATTATAAGCTTGCTATTCTGAATTAGTTGCTGCAATCTATCTAAACTAAATTCTAATTACTATCAAAGTGAATGAACATGCAGATGTTCTACAGTGGTAATACAAAAACACAAAACGTTAAATTTATAATAAAATATTTTCAGCTATCCTTTTCACACTTACTTACAGGTTTTAATATGCCCCAGTTTCAAATTTCTATTCTCTATCCAGCTTGTAGGATAAAGAAGTACAAATGAGATTTTATAATAAAATGAAACTAAATGCAGTGCATGTGATCACTAATAGGAAATGGTTTCATACATTAAGTACCTGCCATTTACTTCACATTAATTTTTCAATGCATTGTTGAATACTTTTCAATAATACACAGAAGAAATTTATAGTGGAAAGTTACAGGTTGCATGCAGCCTGTGAATAGAAGTGGAAGTTGTCTTGAACACTTTAGTCCTTTGAAGTATGTATGCCTTCAAATATGTCTGGCTACTTTTAAGAAAGATTTTCCAAAAACAAAGAGTAATGATAATCTAGTTCTTGTTCGTAAATCTTTCAATAAAAAGGTATGTTTTTCCTTTATAAGTCTCGGACTTCAAATAGTAAATAATTTGATTAAAATAAGGATTAGTTATCGTTGAGTATATAGTGTTGCCGTAGACGCCCCTGATGAGATAGTTATTAAATTTAGGTCAAAATGAAAAACAATTTAAAAGAAAATCTTACTGTTTCTGAGGCTTTACTTTCTAATTTTAATACCTAAAAACTTTTCTAAGAACTATAAATTCTAATCTTTATATAAGAAATTTTCTGAGCCCTATCAATGAGTAATTTATGCATACTTTGCAATGAGTTTGGCATCGCTCTAACATCCCCAAAATTTAATATACGTATAATTCATACATGTACCTTTGATTGGGAGTAAGAAAGTGGCAAATGAATATTTATATGTTGCACTCCATGATCTTGAAAATGTCTGCAAGAAAACATAATACGGTTAAGATTAAGAACTTCATAATAATTTTAACAAAAATAACAATGGACCTTCAAAGAAAAGAAAGTAGTTTTCTGCAGCAAAAATGATCATAACATTAAATACAGGTAAATTGTTAGGATTAGTAAATGATTTCACTGCACCAGTTGAAATCATTGATCGTGGCCAAATTTAGAGTTTTAGGATCAAGATGAGATACAAAATAATAGTTATGAAACTACTAAACTAACTCTCAAATCTGGCGGTTCTTCGCTTTAGCTCATTTAAGCTAGGAAGAGTTAGGGTAGGCACAACCATTGTAGTAACCCTTCTTTGATCAGACTTTTTAGATTCATGTTTGACTTCAGTTGACTTTTTCAGTGGATACATTTTATTGTAATATTTTATTCAGACATTATGCTATGATATGTTATTCTTGGATTTAAGTTTCAATTTATCTTGTTTACGTATTATTTGTCTTAATGATGGTTAAATGTTATTATATTGGGTTACTGACATGGACTGACACACTTATTTTATACGTGTGATGCATTATATTCATGTTTTGTGTTTGTAAGTGTATGAGGTACAAGAAGATGATTTTCCTTCACTCACTTCGGTGAGACAAGGAATGCCACAATTCTCCTTCATTGATGTGTTTTCTGTGGTTGTATATATGCATATGTGGTTCGTTGATGCAGGGAATTGCAAGTACAAGTATCATGTAGTTACGGGGTATTGTCTCCACCTAGCTTCATAGGTCTGAGTGTACCTTATTGACCCGATGGAAGTGGAGGAGATATTTGTAAGGCCCTACTTGTTAACCCTAGCCTTGCTCAAAGTGAGCATCTTCAATCATCTGTAAGTTACCTATGTTTTGATAACTCAATGATGAACAATAAGTACCAAACCGGTACTAAGAGGTGGGGGGTGAATCAGTACAGTCACAAAAAAATTTATCAAACCGGTTTAACTGCAAACACTGCAAATGTCTGACATGCAGTGACACCGGTCTGAAACAGAGTGCAATCGGTAAAGCTAAGAATGACTCTGACAAGCAGTAACTAGTTAATCACTTAGCTTTCCACTCAACTTAATACTACACTTCCATTTCACCCTTATGCATGAATAGGTAATTTATCATCAGAAATATAATAACAGCTAGCTCAACATGATTTACCTTCAGACATAAATCACTTAAATCATCACATGAAAAATACTACACATGACACACACATTTTTCATGTGGAAACCCAACTGGGAAAAACCACAATGGGGATGAATACCCACAAGCTACTTTTGAACTCTTTAGAAGTCCGCTCTGTTAGGAGCCTAGTCCAGTTAAAGACTATTACAACAGGTTCTGCTAGGGACCGATCCTATTAGAGATCACCCGATTAAGGGATGGCTAAATACCCGGTTAAGGGTTAAACCCTGTTAGAGGTTACCTTGTTAGAGGATTTCAAGAACTCAATGAGTTTGAGTCGCCATGTTAGAGGATTTACAGCAAGCTGGTTAAAGCTACCCAGTTAAGGGATTTTCCAACTGTTGAAGTGGTTAAAGATCAACAAGTATTACAATGACCTAATAATAGCACTCAATGCCTAATGCAGATCCACTTAAGTTCCTTCCTTCTGCACACACACTATGCAGGAATCAATCCTCTTATCTCATCTGGTCTAGAAAGAATCACATATCTCTGCACTTAGATACACACACACCATTTGCCAACAACCTCAGCATGAAACATAGCATCGACCTTATAGAACACAGATAGGTCGGCAACATAAACCCTAAACACTAAACACTTAGGTTGAGCAATTGATCGGTTCAATCCTGACCATTGAACACTTTGCATTTGAATACAAAGGTCTTGAACATATCTCAATACATTCTTCATCGTTCGTTTTTCACCGCTTGCAAAGACTTCACACATTCCCGAGGTAGATAGGATCAATCTCCTTCATGCAAGATCCTTCATGCGCACAAGGCTGAAATGGCAACATGATATGATCTTGATTACAATGCTAGCTCATCACACAATGTCATCAGTTGAATCACATAGGCTTGGAACACTTCAATCAAAAACCCTTAAGCTAAGACTACCAATCGGTAGTCATACCATATTAATCCTTAATAGAAAACATTCCATATGTTGGTTCACATTCCATCATACTGGTTCACTTAGACAAACATACTGCTTCACCTATTGCTCATATACTAGTTTATACCGATATACCAGTTATCTTTGCCAGCTGCTTAGCTTCAATATACCTGTTCACTTCTTTGCACATATATCGGTTCACCACATTATACCGGTTCACTTTTTAGCATATTGTCAATTCACTCTCCTGTATATTGACATCAATGACAACATAATATCATCATGTCAACATACTCTGCACAAATGCCAACAATCTCCCCCTTTGGCATTGATGGCAATATACAAAGATATTACCTAGCATCACATCTTCTGTTGCAGATATCTTCTCTGCTTCACATCTTCTCCCCCTTTGACAACAATGCCAAAGTGGAGGCACAAGTTTTCCTGTTCCACTATGTTGCTCCCCTAAGGAGTAGCATCCTTCAACACATCAATCTTGAAAAATATTGGACACTGCAATACCTGACTGATGTGGAGCACATACTTTCAATTCACCTCTCAAATAGGTAAATATAGCCTTTGGTAGAGGCTTGGTGAATATGTCTGCTAAATGCTCCTTACTGGAAACATGTTCCAACACAACCTCCTTGTTCTGAACCCTCTCCCTCAAGAAATGATACTTGAGCTCAAAGTGCTTGGTTCTAGCATGCAAAACTGGATTCTTGGAAATGTTAATTGCACTTGTATTGTCACAAAATATGCTTACTGGTTCAGATACAGGAACTTTGAATCCATTTAATACATGCTTCATCCAAATATTCTGGGTGCAATTCATAAAAGTTGCAACATACTCCACTTATGTTGTAGACTGAGAGATACAACTCTGCTTTTTACTCATCCATGAGACCAGTCTACCACCAAGGAAGAATGCACCACTGGTTGTGCTCTTCCGGTCATCTACATTACCAGCCCAATCAGCATCTGTGAACACTTTCAAGTTGAAATCATTATTGTATGGATACCATAACCCATAGTCAACTGTTCCCCTCAGATATCTAAGAATCTGCTTGACTGCTACCAAGTGGGATTCTCTTGGGCTTTACTGAAACCGAGCGGTAATACCCATTGCATGTGCAATGTTCGGTCTGCTATGCACTACATAATGCAACTTACCAATCATTCATTGGTAATCCTTCTCATTTACAAATGTCGATTCATCCTCTTTTGATAATTTACAACCGGTCACCATTGGTGTACCAACCAGTTTACTGTCTTCCATGCCAAAGGTCTTCAACACCTCTTTGACATACTTGGACTAAGTAATAAAGATGTTGGCATTTGGCATTATAACAGACAAGGAGAGATTGTTGGCATTTGAATAAGGATATTGAGAAGGTTGTTGATGATTATGGATATAACTGATTAAGGATGTTTACTGTCTTAATATTATTATTTTCTCATTGATGTCAAGAAATTGATTTTCTAATTCAGTATGATGTTGCCATATCTTGAGAAGTATGATTTGATGAGTATAAAGATGTTGGTAAAAGACACAGAAAGAATATGATGGATAAGGGGAGAAATAAGTTATTCAATGGGCAACTATTACCGAGTTAGACAATGATGGAATCATGATGTTTAGATTGTTTTGATATCATACATATGTTATTGATTGTAAGGTTAATACTATACTATGTTACCGAGAAAAGAACCTAGTCGGTAAACCCTAAGGAACCTAGTCGGTAAACCCTAAGGTTATCGCTATTGGATAATGAAGGCAGAATGTCTACCGAGTGAAGTTTAGTATTTACCGAGTTGCAACCGAGTAATAACAAAATGCATTAAATGATTACAAGCATTATTTAATGAAGGAAGTTGACAAGCTGGCTGTGATTAAATGATTGGTATGTCATGAATGAAGTTTGTTAAAGAATCTATGGCAAAGGAAAATCGGCAAGAAGATCTACAGCT
Source organism: Cryptomeria japonica (assembly GCF_030272615.1). NCBI lineage: Eukaryota > Viridiplantae > Streptophyta > Pinopsida > Cupressales > Cupressaceae > Cryptomeria > Cryptomeria japonica. The sequence goes on from NC_081405.1 coordinate 9,465,966, forward strand.
TAGATTGAACCGCAATACCCTAGCACAAGTTCCAAGAAATGTATGCAAGTTCCAAGGCGAGGTAAAACATTTTTAGATCGAAGGATACATTGAACCTGGTCAAAGTTTGAAGATCTGATGGCTATGATTGATCATGGGAAATGTGATCAAGGAGATTAAGTGGTTGGCGAATTGTTTATAAATAGGGAACTGTTGATAAACAATGTATGTGGGCAAGTGTATGCATAGGGATGCTACATAGTGATTACCGAGCACAGAAGCTTGAAGACCTATTTGAATAAATAGAGTATAGAGCCCAGCAGATGGACAAGATTAATTCTATGTCTATATTGTATTGAGAAAATAAGAATCTGCTTTAGCATTTTAGATGTGAAGTTGCAGATAGATTTTTATTACTGTAATTTGTGAAGTGACAGAAAATCTCTTAACAAAGTGGACTTAACAGTCTTGTTTGTAAAACCCTCTAGCAAGGTGACATTCTAATTGAGTGTTTGAAATCCTTTAACAAGGTCACTTCTAACAAGGTGAAGTTCCTAACAGATCTAAGGGAAATCCCTTAACCGGGTCACATCTAGCAATGTGTTTGTAATCTTTAACAGGATTTGCTTTTAACCGAGCATACTCTAGAAGAGTATATTTCTTAGTGGGTCCGAAATCCCATAGTGGTTTTTCCCTATTTGGGTTTCCACGTTAAATATGGTGTTATGAGTGTTATGATATTTATATGCTTTTGAGTTTGCATGTTTACCAATTTTGGTTATATTACTGAAGTATATGTTATCGAGGTTGAATCTGATGTTTTTATGGAAGATTAAGTTTGTATGATTCACCCCCCCCCTCTCATCTTATTAGCTTGGCATCTGTACTTATCTTTAAGTATCAGAACTATCAATTGGTATCAGAGCTTTGGACTCCGGAAGGAAAAGTTTAAAGGTACTTGAGGCAAATATCCAAAGATGTATAAGAGGGATGCATCGAAGCTGAACAAATCAAGTTTCTTTACATGGCAGAAAAGGATGAAGCTGCACCTATCAGGAGTTGGAGAATATGTTGTATATTATCTGGAGAATGATTTCATCACTCTGAGCACCTATCCATTGACAATGGAAGAGATAAAAGCAAAGCAAGAACATATCCAAGCAATGATTGAAATAACATCTGCATTGACTGATTTAGATTTTAATGATCTAGAAGGTTGCAATGATGCAAAGGCAATGTGGGACAAGATCATATCAATGTATGGAGGAGATGAACATGTTCAAAAAGAAAAAGTGGATAGTCTAAGAGGACAGCTTGAATCTATGAGGATGAATGAAGGTGAGAACATAGCCCAGTATAGTTCAAGACTAAAGGAGATTGTCAATCAAATCAAAGGAATAGGTGGAACTATTGAAGAAAAGGATATAACAAGTAAGTTGTTAAGAACCCTTCTACCGGCTTATACAATTCGAGTCTCTGCAATCAATGAATTGAGTTTTGTACCTAATATGTCAGTTTCTTTAGATGCTACTATTGGTAAGCTACATGCATTTGAGTTAAGTAACTTTGATAACAGCGGGTCATCAGTAAATAAAGTTGAATCTGCATTTAGTTCTTTTCATCTTGATGAATCTAATGATTACAATGAAAGAAAGTATAAGTACACTGAAGGAGATCACAGTGGAGCAAGTGAAATATTTTGTAAGAACATCAAGGAAGTACACAAACTGTATGAGGAAATAAGAAAGCAGGAAGAGTTTGAAGAACTATTAGCCAAAAGGTTACCAAGAGGCAAAGGTAAATATAAAGGAAAACTACCTTTCAAATATTTCAATTGTGATAAGATAGGACATATGGCTTCTAACTATCCTGACAAAGATTCTACTGAACAGAGAGATTACCGAGATGATAGACAAAAAGATAATTATTACACAGGACACCAAGACTTCAGAAGAAGAGATAGAAAGTCATGCTTAATAGTTGATGAGGAATCCAATGATGATAAATCAAATGAAACTGATACAGAGGAAGTAGTTTATGTGGCTATCAAAGATGGATCAAATGAAGAAAGGTATGAAGAAAAAGCCCTAATATCTCACATAAATACTAATGATTCTTGGATCATAGATAGTGGATGCTCACATCACATGACAGGTGATAAACACAAGTTTGTTATGTTAGAAGACTATGATAGAGGCTATGTAAGATTTGGTAATGATGCACCATGTCTGGTAAGAGGTAAAGGATCCATAACACTTCTTGACAATTCAAGATGCAATGATGTTTATTGGGTTGAAGGTTTGAAATACAATTTGTTGAGTGTAGCACAGCTAAACAATACAGGATATCGAATAGAATTTCAGAAAGGAATTGTCAAAGTTCATGACAAGCATGGAAAGTTAGCTGCTACCGGGACACAAACAAAAGGTAACAAATTTCACCTTGACTCAACTTGGAATAAGTGTTTGTATGGAAAGATAGATGACACCTAGTTATGGCATAAAAGGTTTTGTCATGTAAATTTTGATAATTTGATCAAAATAAGCAAGAAGCACTGAGTAAGAGGTCTACCGAGTCTTGAAAAACCTGAGAATGCTATGTGTTGAGGATGCCAGATGGGTAAAATGACAAGATCAAGCTTTACAAGTAAGTCTTACACCTCTAAGGGAATTTTAGATCTTGTGCACACTGATCTTTGTGCTCCTATAAAAGTTCAAAGTTATTATGGTGACAAATATTTCATATTATTTGTGGATGATTACTCAAGGATGATGTCAGTAATGTTTTTAAAAGAAAAATCAGAAGCTTTTCAAATGTTTAAATGGTACAAGGCAAGAGTTAAAAATGAAATAGGAAGACAAGTGGAATGTCTTAGATCAGATAGAGGAGGAGAGTTCACATCTGATGAGTTCAACTTATTCTGCAATGATCATGGTATAAAAAGACAAGTCTCTGCATCGAGAACTCCACAACAAAATGGAATTGCTGAGACCCTGATGATTGAAAAGAAAGTGCCACAAACATTTTGGAGAGAAGCAATAAGCACAACAGTTTACACCCTGAACTGAGTACAACTGAAGAAAGGTACTTTGAAGACACCTTATGAAATCTAGTACGACAAGAAACCTAATGTAAGTTATTTTAAAATCTTTGGAAGTAGATGCTATACACAAGGATGATAGAAATGGCAAGTTTGATCAGAAAAGTGAAGAAGGAACATTTCTTGGTTATTCTTCTAGAAGTAAAGCATTTAAATGTTTGATCAAATCATCTAACAAAATAGTAGAAAGTGAAAATGTGAAAATTGATGAATTTGCAGAAAGAAATGATGAAGTAAATTCCAAGAAACCAGAAGATTATGATGAATTTGTCTATGTTCAACTGACAAGTCTTACTGAGAAAACTGCAGAAGGAAATGAAGAGAATATCCAGTTATCGAGTGATGAAGAAGATCATACAGAGCCTACCGAGCCTATATTAGGCAAATATGTCAAAAGACATCATGCACCAAGTCAGATTATAGGAGATAAGGATGATCCAGTGATGACAAGGAATAAACTAAGACAGAACACATGTCTGATATCTGAATTTGAATCGAGAATAGTGAAAGAGGCATTTAACAGTGAAGATTGGATAAATGCTGACAGAAGAGATTGATCAAATCAAGAAGAATGACACATGGACACTAATCCCAAGACCGAAGGACAAAAATGTAATTGGTACAAAGTGGATTTTCATAAACAAGCTAAATGAAAAATGAGAGGTCATTCGAAATAAAGCAAGACTAGTTTGCAAAGGTTATGCCCAAGAAGAAGGAATTGATTATGGTGAGACTTTTGCACCTGTAGCAAGACTTGAAGGAGTAAGAACATTGTTGGCATATGATGCTTACAATAATTTCAAGGTATATCAAATGGATATCAAATCTGCATTTCTGAATGGAGTATTAGAAGAAGAATTTTTTATTGAACAACCTGAAGGATTTGTTGAAGACAACAATAAAGATCAGGTATGTAAATTGAACAAAGCTTTATATGGTCTGAAAGAAGCACCTAGAGCATGGTATGAAAGATTGCACTCTTATTTGATTAAGATTGGTTTTATAAGGACAAGTGAGAACAACAATATTTACATGAAGAATGATGAAAATGGAATACTACTCTCAGCCATATTTGTTGATGATATTATATTTTGTGGGAATGACTCTCTATGTAAGAACTTTGGAAATGAAATGAGCAAAGAATTTGAGATGTCATTAATCGGTAAGATAAAGTATTTTATAGGTTTACAGATATTGCAAATGAAAAATGAGATTTTCCTTACTCAATCCAAGTACATAAAGGAAATCTTGAAGAAATTTGGAATGGAGAATTCAAAACCAGTAAGTACTCCTATGACTACCAACTATAAACTATCAAAGAATGATGAGTCTGCATCTATTGATGAGACAGTTTACTGATCCATGATTGGAAAGCTACAATATGTTGTTCACAGCAGGCCAGACATAGCACATGCAGTAGGTATAGTTGCAAGATTCTCTGTAAGTCCTAAGAAAACACACATGACAGCAATCAAGAGAATTTTCAGATACTTGAAAGACACTGAAGATTATGGCTTAGTATATCAGAAAAGAAATGATTTTGATTTAAAAGTTTATACTGATACTAATTGGGCAAGCAACATTGATGACAGAAAAAGCACAAGTGGAGGAGCTTTCTTTTTAGGAGAAAGACTAGTGAGTTGGCTTAGCAAGAAACAAGGATGTGTTTCACAATCAACAGCAGAAGCTGAATATGTTGTTGTAGCATTGAATTGTACCAACATAGCATGGATCAAACAACTGTTGGAAGGTATAAATGAGAAAGTTACCAAGCCAGTAACTATATTCTGTGACAATACTAGTGCCATTAACATTTCAAAGAATCTTGTTATGCACTCTAAGACAAAGCACATCTCTATCAAATATCATTATCTTAGAGAAGAATCTCAAAAGATGAAAGTGGTGTTGGAGTATGTTAGCACAAAGGAACAAATAGCAGATATCTTCACCAAGTCACTACCAAGGGACACTTTTGAGTATCTCTGAAGTAAGTTAGGGGTCCTACGCCTATATTCTACTCACTGATTGAGTTTGGTGAAAGCATCAATTCAATGACTCTACAGAATATCTTTTAGGAATTGATGCTGACTTACACACTTTAGGATGTTTTCTAAAGGTGTGCAGGAAACAATACAGGAAACAATACAGGGAACAGGAATTAAAGACATAATGCTCTGACCAAGACTAAGTTGACACATAACAACAGGAAATCACTTCATACAGGAAGAAATTATGTTTTAGTTCTTTACTTTTTGGCATTGTTGTCAAAGGGGGAGAAGACTAGAGAAGACTGGAGAAAAGAAGAAAAGAAAGACAGAAGAAAAGAGGAGAAGACTAATGTATGGGGAGAATTCTGTTGACAGAAGGAGAGCATTTCAACATTTCAGAATCACAACAATCTGAATCATTTAAGGTCAAATCAATTGGTTTTGCCATCAATGCCAAAGGGGGAGATTGTTGGCATTTGGCATTATAACAGACAAGGAGAGATTGTTGGCATTTCAATAAGGATATTGAGAAGGTTGTTGATGATTATGGATATAACTGATTAAGGATGTTTACTGTCTTAATATTATTATTTTGTCATTGGTGTCAAGAAATTGATTTTCTAATTCAGTATGATGTTGCCATATCTTGAGAAGTATGATTTGATGAGTATAAAGATGTCGGTAAAAGACACATAAAGAATATGATGGATAAGGGGAGAAATAAGTTATTCAATGGGCAACTATTACCGAGTTAGACAATGATGAGATCATGATGTTTAGATTGTTTTGATATCATACATATGTTATTGATTGTAAGGCTAATACTATACTATGTTACCGAGCAAAGAACCTAGTCGGTAAACCCTAAGGTTATCGCTATCGGTCAATGAAGGTAGAGTGTCTACCGAGTGAAGTTTAGTATTTACCGAGTTGCAACCAAGTAATAACAGAATGCATTAAATGATTACAAGCATTATTTAATGAAGAAAGCTGATGAGTTGGCTATGATTAAATGATTGGTATGTCATGAATGAAGTTTGTTAAAGAATCTATGGCAAAGGAAAATCGGCAGGAAGATCTACAACTTAGATTGAACCGCAATACCCTAGCACAAGTTCCAAGAAATGTATGCAAGTTCCAAGGTGGGTTAAAACATTTTTAGATCGAAGGATACATTGAACCTGGTCAAAGTTGAAGATCTGATGGCTATGATTGATCATGGGAAATGTGATCAAGGAGATTAAGCGGTTGGCAAATTGTTTATAAATAGGGAACTGTTGATAAACAATGTATGTGGGCAAGTGTATGCACAGGGATGCTACATAGTGATTACTGAGCACAGAAGCTTGAAGACCTGTTTGAATAAATAGAGTATAGAGCCCATCAGATGGACAAGATTAATTCTATGTTTATATTGTATTGAGCAAATAAGAATCTGCTTTAGCATTTTAGATGTGAAGTTGGAGATAGATTTTTATTACTATTATTTTGTGAAGTGAGAGAAAATCTCTTAACCAAATGGACTTAACAGCCTTATTTGTAAAACCCTCTAGCAAGGTGACATTTTGATTGAGTGTTTGAAATCCTCTAACAAGGTCACTTCTAACAAGGTGAAGATCCTAACAGATCTGAGGGAAATCCCTTAACCGGGTCACATCTAGCAATGTGTTTGTAATCTTTAGCAGGATTTTCTTTTAACCGAGCATACTCTAGAAGAGTATATTTCTTAGTGGGTCCGAAATCCCACAGTGGTTTTTCCCTATTTGGGTTTCCACGTTAAATCTGGTGTTATGAGTGTTATGATGTTTATATACTTTTGAGTTTGCATGTTTACCATTTTTGGTTATATTACTGAAGTATATGTTACCGAGGTTGAATCTGATGTTTTTATGGAAGATTAAGTTTTTATGATTCACCCCCCCCCCTCTCATCTTATGAGCTTGGCATCTGTACTTATCTTTAAGTATCAGAACTATCAAAAGATTCCTTCTTTCATTTGTTGAATCTGTAGTCCAATGAAGAACTTAATTTCCCCTATGAGGGACATCTCAAACTCCTTTTTCATCTCATCTGCAAAATCATGACTCATCTTGTCATCTCCTCCAAAGATGATGTCATCAATAAATACTTCACAGATTAGAATCTGATCTCCATCTGATTTCAAATAGATATTCCTATCTTCACTTGTTCTTTCAAATCCAATCTTCACAAGATGGGAGTGTAAGCGTTCATACCATGCTCTAGGTGCCTGCTTTAGTCCATACAAGTCTTTATGTATCCTACACACCATGTCACTATCTTCTGATAGGGAAAACCCATCTGGTTGTTCTATGTACACCTCTTCTTCGAGTATTCCATTTAGGAATGCAGATTTTACATCCATTTGATATACCTTGAATCCTTTAAAAGCTGCATATGCAAGAATCATACGCACTCCTTCCAATCTTGCTACTGGAGCAAAGGTTTCTCCATAGTCTTCTCCTTCTTCTTGGGCGTATCCTTTACACACTAGTCTGGCTTTGTTCCTTACCACTGTGCCATCCTCATTTAGCTTGTTTCTGAAAACCCATTTGGTCCCAATGACATTTTTATGCTCTGGTCCGGGTACCAAAGACCATGTACCATTCTTCTCTATCAGGTCAAGTTCCTCCTTGATTGCCTTGATCCAGTCTTCATCTTTATGTGCCTCTTTGAATGATTTAGCCTCAAATTCAGAGATCATACATGAGATTTCTCTTACCTTTCTTCTTGTAAGAATTCCTACATCTTTGTCTCCTATGATATGCTTTGGATCATGATTGAGTTTGACATACTCAGGTATGTTCTTAACAGATTCTTCTTACTTTTCCTCTTCATGCTCATCTTCATCAGCATCAACATCCACTGGTTTAGGAACACAATTATTGGTACTGGGTTGATTTGCAACCGGTTCCCAGAAGGTTACTACTAGTTCATCTCCTACTTGCTCACTATCAGTTTCCTCGAGTTTCCCAGAGTTTTCATCAACCCTAACATTGATGCTTTCAACAATTCTCTGAGTCCTATTGTTGAAACATTTGAGAGCTTTACTCTTGGTGGAATATCCTAGGAATATTCTTTCATCACATTTTGCATCGAACTTGCTCTAATGTTCACTCCTCTTGATATGATATTTGCTACCAAACATTCTAAAGTAGCTTACCACTGGTGTCTTACCGGTCCACTACTCATAAGGAGTCTTATCCTTTCCCTTTTTGATGAGTACCCGATTCATTATGTAGACTGCAGTGCTCACCACTTCTCTCCAAAAGGTGTGAGCAACTTTTCCTTGGATCAACATAGTTTTAGCCACTTCAACCACAATCCGGTTGTTTCTCTCTGCTAAGCCATTCTATTGTGGAGTTCGGGGGGCAGATAGTTGCCTCTTGATGCCATTCTCTTCACAATATTTGTTGAAGTCACCAGAAGTGAATTCCTCTCCTTGATCAGTTCTAAGGCATTTGATTCTTCTACCACTTTCATTTTCTACCAATGCTCTAAAAGCTTTGAACTTTCCAAAGGCTTCAAACTTTTCCTTCAAGAATGTGACCCACATCATTCTTGAGCATTCATCTGTAAGAATCATAAAATACCTATCTCCCTGCACACTCCTAGTTTTCATAGGACCACACAAGTCAGTATGCACAAGATCAAGTAAGTTTTCAGCTGTGAAAGATTTACCTTTGAAGGTTGAGGAAGACATTTTCCCTAGTTGACATTCTCTACACAAAGGATTTTCCAGTTTGCTCAGCATCGGCAGTCCTCTAACTGCCTTCATCTTACTGGCCTTCACAATGTTATCAAAGTTTACGTGGCAGAGTCTCCTATGCCATATCCATCTATCATCAAACTTAGCCATAAGACATGTACTTATATTTGCATTTAGCTGAAATAAGTTACCTTTGGTTTGCATACCGATGGCCATCAAATCACCATTCTTTCCTTTGATTTTGCACACTCCATTTTTGAATTCTAGAGTGAGTCCACCATCATTTAGCTAGGAAACACTCAATAGATTGTGTCTGAGACCTTCAACCCAATACACATTGTCAACACTGCTCTTTTCATTTAGAGAGATGGACCCTCTTCCTCTGACCATACATGGTGCATCATTACCAAAGCGAACCACACCACCATCATATTCTTCCAAAGATAGAAACTTACTCCGATCACTAGTCATATGATGAGAACAGCCACTATCAATAATCCACTCATTGGAATTATCAAAGTGAGATACAAGAGCCTTCTTGTCTAACACATCTTCCTTTACTGCAACAAACACAATATCTTCATTCTCTTTATCTTCTAATTCCTCATCTATGACACCTTCATCAACTGCAACAAAACAGTTTCTCCAGTTTCCTCCTTTAAATTTCTTGAACCTCTCTGGTTTGTCCTTGTTGTCACCATTAGGATAGTTTATAGCAATATGTCCTATCTGGTTACAAGAAAAGCATTTCAAAGGGAGCTTACCTCTGTATTTACCAATTCCTTTAGGAAGTTTCCTAGCAAGAAGAGGTTCAAATTCCATCAGGATCTCCTCATCCTCCATTTCTCTGCTATGTCTTGGTTCACCACTAGTGCTTGCTTCTTTTCCTTTTCTAGATGGTACAATAGAAGCTCTAAAAGCTGATTCAATCTTTTGAACATTGTCATCAAAACTATTTAGCTCATAAGCTGTCAACTTTGCAATGATGGAGTCTAGGGATACCTTAGTCTTGTCTATTGATCGCAACTCCTGAATAGTAGCAACCCTTATTGCATAGACTGGTAATAAGGATCTCAGAATTTTGCTTACCACAGTGGAATCTTCTATTTTACCACCTACACTCTTGATATCTCCAACAATAGTTTTGATTCTTATTCCATACTGTTGAATGGTCTCACCTTCAACCATCCACATGTCTTCAAACTTCCCTCTAAGGCTTTCTTCCTTAGCTTGTTTTACATGCTCATCACCGCCATAGATATTCTCAAGAGTGTCTCATACTTCTTTGGGATTATCTTTATCCTGGACATCAATAAACTCAATGTCAGATAAGCTGTTGATTAGGGCTTCCATGACTTTCCCATTCTCCTGTATTTCTCTCTTTTGATCATCGGTGAGAGTACCGGTAGGAATAACAAAAGCATTCTCAAAATAGCTCTGGTGTTGAGCACCCATGCTTTTGATGTAAATCTTCATTCTGTCCTTCCATATTTTGAAGTTATCTCTATTGAACTTTGGACCTTCCCTCTTCATCATTACAATAGGATCTTTCCCTCAAGTGGTTAAGCTTACAACACAGAGGACCTGGAGGATGCTCTAATACCAATTGATAACTCAATGATTAACAATAAGTACCAAACCAGTACTGAGAGGGGGGATGAATCAGTATAGTCACAAAAACTTTTCCCGAACCGGTTTAACTACAAACATTGCAAATGTTTGACAAACAGTGACACCGGTCTGAAATAGAGTGCAACTGGTAAAGCTAAGAATGACTATGACAAGCAGTAACCGGTTAATCACTTAGCTTTCCACTCAACTTAATACTACACTTTCATTTCACCCTTATGCATGAATAGGTAATTTATCATCAGAAATATAATAACAACTAGCTCAGCATGATTTACCTTCAGACACAAATCACTTTAATCATCACATGAAAAATACTACACATGACACACACATTTTTCATGTGGAAACCCAAATGGGAAAAACCACGGTGGGGATGAATACCCACAAGCTACTTTTGAACTCTTTAGAAGTCTGCTCTGTTAGGAGCCTAGTCTGGTTAAAGACTGTTACAACAGGTTCTGCTAGGAACCGATCCTGTTAGAGATCACCTGATTAAGGGATGGCTAAATACCCGGTTAAGGGTTAAACCCTGTTAGAGGTTACCTTGTTAGAGGATTTCAAGAATTCAATGAGCTTGAGTCACCCTGTTAAAGGATTTACAGCAAGCTGGTTAAAGCAACCCGATTAAGGGATTTTCCAACTGTTGAAGTGGTTAAAGATCAACAGGTATTACAATGATTTGATAATAGCACTCAATGCCTAATGCAGATCCACTTAAGTTCCTTCCTTTTGCACACACACTATGCAGGAATCAATCATCTTATCTCATCTGGTCTGGAAAGAATCACATATCTCTGCACTTAGATACACACACACCATTTGCCAACAACCTCGGCATGAAACACAACATTGACCTTATAGAACACAGATAGGTCGGCAGCATAAACCCTAAACCCTAAACACTTAGGTTGAGCAATTGATCGGTTCAATCCTGACCATTGAACACTTTGCATTTGAATACAACGGTCTTGAACAGATCTCAATACATTCTCCATTGTTCGTTCTTCATCGCTTGTAAAGACTTCGCACATTCCCGAGGTAGATAGGATCAATCTCCTTCATGCAAGATCCTTCACGCGCATAAGGCTGACATGGCAACACAATCTAATCTTTATTACAATGCTAGCTCATCACACAATATCATCGGTTGAATCACACAGGCTTGGAACGCTTCAACCAGAAACCCTTAAGCTAAGACTACCAACTGGTAGTCATACCATATTAAGCCTTAATATAAAAAACATTCCATATGTCGGTTCACATTCCATTATACCGGTTCACTTGGACAAACATACCGCTTCACCTATTGCTCATATACCAGTTTATGCCCATATACCGGTTATCTTTGCCAACTGCTTAGCTTCAATATACCTGTTCACTTCTTTGCACATATACCAGTTCATTTTTCAACATATTACCGGTTCACTCTCCTGTATATTGACATCAATGACAACATAATATCATTATGTCAACATACTCTGCATAAATGCCAACATGTTTGGTATGCGGGTCGTGTGTTTATTTGGTTTTCTTGAGTTACATGTTATGCGTTTGTGAAATTGACTATTAAATCTTAGAGTAATTAATTAGTTAATGTATTTTATTTTCATAGTTAAATAGAAGGGATTAATTTAAATAGGATCCCTTTGTGTGAGTAATCGATAAATCAAATTGTTTAATTCATATTCTAGCAAGTTTGATTAAATTTTATTTTCAAAATTGTGAATTAAATCACTTGTATGCATTTTGGAAAAAAAAGTTAAATAGAAATTGGAAAAAGAAATATCTTTCTCATTGAATTTTTGAAATAGAAATTGAGTTTTAATTTAAATTGGAAAAATAAATCAATGGAGAGAAAAGCAATTTGAAAATTTACTTTATGAGAAAATTGTGATTGGTTGGGAAAAAATTTAACCTAGAATAGACTTTTAGGCTAATTTTTTCTATTTATCTGAGTTTTTTACGAGAAGAGGGGAGGAAAATTTTTGGTTGAAAAAAAAAATTTGGTCTTCATCTCTGGTGGAAGAATTTTCTCAGTTGCAGGAATTAGCTTTTCTTAGTTGTTCTTCCAGGATAGCTTATTGAGGTTGGTTTGTGAAAACTTTTGTTTTCAAAGTTTATTTAATTTAAGAAATATCTTTGTGTATGAATTCATTTATTTGCTACTATTTGAAGATTTTGTTTAAAAAAAGAAGGTTGAATTTGAAACTTGAAATTTAAACCCTCTCTGGTTCATTTCAAAATTCTCTAATCAAATTCTGATTATTTGTTAAAAATATTAGTTTCAAATTCATTTTTTTGTGATGGTTGTTCACTGTGGTTTTGGGGAAAGTTTTCATTTTTGAAGTTTTTCAATTTGTACATTTAATAGAAATTAGTTCATTTATATTGTTTTTAGATTAGGGAAAGTTTGTAAATTTGTTTAAATTCACTTCTGTATGGGGTTATGCTGGCAAAATTTGTCCAAAATTGGTTACTTGAGAGTGAAATTGGTTTGTAAAAAAATTACATTCTTTGTTATTGTTTCCAAACAAAATTTTCTGATTTTTCTTGTTTAAAAAAAAAAAAATTAAAAATAGTATTCCGGAAAAATTATTTCGCAGAAATTTTCCCAAAAAGATTTATGAGTTTGTGTTTTCAGAGAGGAGTTTTTTGTTTTGTTTTTTAAATATATTATAAAAACATTATTTTTTTTTATTTTTTTTTGGTGGGGGAGAGGGGATTGTTGTTGGCAAGCCATGGCACTCGACCCATGGGTTGGGAGTCGTGGCTTCCCCAAGCCATGGCATGTGGCCATGACAATAGAGGTCATGTCGTGGTCTCCACACAACCAAGGCTATGGGGAGACCACGACATGGTCTCCCAACCAGCCTTCCCTTGGGAAGAGAGGCCCACGTGGGAGACCATGTGGGTGGACTTGATTTTAAAAACAAAATATATATATAAGTTTTTATTTTTTTATTTTTTTTTTAAGTTTTTTAAATTATTAATATATATATATATATATATAGTTTTGTCTTTATATATATATATATATATATATATATATATATATATATATATATATATATATATATATATATATATATATATATATATATATATATATATATATATATATATATAGTTTTGTCTTTATATATATATATATATGCATGGAGGAAAATATATTTGGTTTGAAAAAAAAAAATTAGATATTTTATTTTAAAAGAAAAAGAAATGATTATTTTATTTTGAAAAAATATCAACATTAGTTTAATTAATATATAAATTTAATTTATATTTTTATATGTATAGTATATATATATGATTATATAAATGAGATTTTGGTTTTAAATTTATTGTGAGGTGTTGATATTTATTTTATTGTGTAAATTAAAAAATATAGATGAATTAAAAAACCTTGGTCGACATGTATCTGAAACGAAATGGAAAATTATTATCAATATAGATTAGTGAAGATGTGAGTTTATTTACTGTATTCGCTTTTATTTCAAAACTGCAAGTCCTTGATCATATTGTTAGATGTGGTCATATGGTGGTTTTCATGGTTGTGCTTTTCTCGTGTCAATGATTTGTCAGTTGGTTAACCTTTTGTGAGGGTTGATTTTGACCAAGTGCTTTTTTATTGTATTGAACTCTGTGTACTCTTTCATGTGTATACCTTGGTTTTGGGGTTTGTGTGATTTTTGGTTAAGTGTCCTATGGGAGAGTGGCTTTCGATTAGGGGTCGCGCCCAAAGTGGTTGTAGGGTAACCCATCAAAATTTTTTCTTAAGTGATAACTTAAAAATTCATTAGGGGGCTTGGTAGATGAAAAACACTAAGTAAGATAATTATGCCTCACTCATGGTTGAGTGCTAGTACAGACTCAGGATGTAGCGAGAAGGCCTGGAATGGAAAACCAACAACCTTGTCCTCGTGAAAGGATTGTTTGGGTCCACATGAGACTTGGATGGGGTCGAGGGTTTAGAGAGGTTACCAGGATAATCCATGATGGGGGTCGGGACCTATGGAGGCCTGCCAGGATAACCATACCAAGCTATGTGATGACACTCTTTCCTTATGGTCACTAGTGTATAGTCTTGTTGATTTCTCATATTTTGATCTGGAGTCATGTTCTATGAATTTACTTCTTGTGAGTCATTCCGATGTTGTGAGTTTGACCATGTGTGTGTGCATACCTATAGGTTTCTAGTGGGTCTTATTCCTATCTCCTAGCATGGTGGGTTGGTTCTTTTTAGAGCCACATGGTCGAGTGGTAGTGCCACTTTCCATCGAGTGTGTGTTTGTTTTGTCTTACAAAGTTGGCTTCACCGGTGTTCCAGTTGCACTTGGATTCGAGCATTTGGTCATCCCGTTGGATCCCATTTGTTATGGATCATTCTTTGTATATCTTGGACCTTTCATGGTTAGTTCTATTTATTATATTGTATGTCTTCATGGCAAGATGTAAATTATAATATAACTTTATCTGATTAGTTAGATGCAATGTAATTATTATCTTTGATGCAAACAATGTATGTATGAAAATTTATTGTAATGCATGTGTTTTATTTGACAACTGGATACAATGAAATGGTTAGATCTCTAATAAATGAACAAAGACATGTTATCAATATTTTATTCTATTGGATGAATTAACCATTGATTTAGTGTAATAATGTTCTTAGGTTTAATTAACATAATTGGATTAATTAATGTTAGATAATGTCAGTGGTAACCTAGTTAACCATGTTAGGAAACCCTTTAGGTGTTAGGTCTTTTGTTGTGTAATCTAGACTTATGTTAACTAATTGTATCATTAAACTTATTAAAAAAAAAAATTTAATTATTTGTTTTCTTTATATTGTTCTAGCTTAATCCCTTCAGGGTTTCCTGACGAGGTGTTACAACCATCATTATAAACTTGCAATTCTGAATTAGCTGCTGCAATTTATCTAAACTAAATTCTAATTCCTATCAAAGTGAATGAACATGCAGATGTTCTATGATGGTAATGCGAAAACACAAAACGTTAACTTTATAATTAAATATTTTTTCAGCTATCATTTTCACACTTACTTGCAGGTTTTACTATGCCCAATTTCAAATTTATATTCTCTATCCAACTTGTAGGATAAAGAAGTACAAATGACACTTTATAATAAAACAAAACTAAATGCAGTGCATGTGATCACAAATAGGAAATGGATTCATACATAAAGTACCTACCATTTACATCACATTAATTTTTCAATGCACTATTGAATACTTTTCAATAATACACAGAAGAAATTTATAGTGGAAAGGAACAGGTTGCATGCAGCTTGTGAATAGAAGTGGAGGTTGTCTTGAACACCATAGTCCTTTGAAGTATGTATGCCTTCAAATATGTCTAGCTACGTTAAAGAAATATTTTCCAAAAACAAAGAGTAATGATAATCTAGTTCTTCTTCATAAATATTTCAATACAAAGGTATGTTTTTTCCTTTATAAGTCTCGGACTTCAAATAGTAAATAATTTGATTAAACCAAGGATTAGCTATCATTGATGATATAGTGTTGTCGTAGATGCCCCTGATGAGATAGTTATTAAATTTAGGTCAAAATAAAAAATAATTATAAAAGAAAATCTTATTGTTTCTGAGGCTCTACTTGCTAATTTTAATACCTAAAAACTTTTCTAAGAACTATAAATTATAATCTCTATACAAGAAAGTTTATGAGCCCTATCAATGAGAAATTTATGCATACTTTGCAATGAGTTTGGCATTGCTCTGACATCCCCAAAATTTAATATATGTATAATTCATACATATACCTTTCACGGTGATTGGGAGTAAGAAAGTGGCAAATGAATATTTATATGTTGCACTCCATGATCTTGAAACTGTTTGCAAGAAAACAAAATATGGTTAAGATTAAGAACTTCATAATAACAAAAATAACAATGGACCTTCAAAGCAAATAAAGTAGTTTTCTGCAGCAGAAATTATCATAACACTAAATACATGTGAATTGTTAGGATTAATAAATAATTTCATTGCAATAGTTGAAATCAGTGATCATAGCTAAATTTGGTTTAGTTTTAGGACAAAGATGAGATACAAAATAATAGTTATGAAACCGATAAACTAACTCTCAAATCCGGCGGTTCTTCGCTTCAACTCATTTAAGCTAGGAAGAGTTAGGGCAGGCATACCATCATTATAAACTTGCAATTCTGAAATAGTTGTTGCAATCTATCTAAACTAAATTCTAATTCCTATCAAAGTGAATGAGCATACAGATGTTCTACGGTGGTAATGTGAAAACACAAAACGTTAAATTCATAATTAATTATTTTCAGCTATCCTTTTCACTCCTACTTGCAGGTTTTACTATGCCCAGTTTCAAATTTCTATTCTCTATCAGCTTGTAGGATAAAGAAGTACAAATGAGGTTTTATAATAAAATGAAACTAAATGCAGTGCATGTGATCACAACTAGGAAATGATTTCATACATAAAGTACATACCATTTGTGAGAGTTGAGAAATACAACACCACAGGAGCCCAAATGATCTCTGCAAGCTTAATAAACCTGTTACAAGGAGAAACAAGGAAGCAACAAAGATAAAACCAATTACACAGAAAATGCTCAAGAAGATGAGAGCTCTATATTCACAAAAAAGTGTAATAGGATAATAATACAAAAGAAAAGAGTCAACCTCTAATATGTCAAGAAACCCTAAAAGGGAAAACCCTAGGCTTGTGCATAATCATTAATAAAATAATTAATGTAGACGTATAAAAATGACCATATTCCTAAATGAATATTTTATGTTCATTTCTCTATTTAATTAAATCCAATTTAATTAAATTATCCACATTCCTCTATTTAATTAAGTAAATTACTCAATTTATTTAAATTAAATTCACTATACCCATTTAATGAATAAATCATTTTATTCAATTAAATTCCCCCTTTCCACTTTTAATTAAATTCAAATTTAATTAAATAGTTATCCTAAAATTGAATAAATCTAATTTATTTAATTTCCCCAAATTACAACCAAATTGAATAAATCATTTAATTCAATTAAATCCTATTATCCCTCCATCCACTTGCAAAATCCTACATCTCCCACTTGCCTTCCTAAACCCCTATCTAATCCCTTCTAGACTCTTCTAATCACTTCTAATTAGCCTAACCCATCTTCTAAACTTTGTCACATCCCTAAGCAAGAGGAGGTCACTTCTCAATTCCTCAAAGTCTTTGATAACCATTAAAGGCTTCAAGCCTTCAACCACTTAATTCTGCAAAGTCTTTGATAACCATTAAAGGCTTCAAGCCTTCAACCACTTAATTCCCCAAAGTCTTCATAACCATTAATGGTTAACTCAAACCCTCTTACATGGTTAAAGAATTTCTTTTAATTCAACCTTCATCCAACCCAAGGGTCTCATCAAGCATTTAATGCTTTGACCATGATTATCTCTTAATCATTTGCACAAAGGTTTATCCTTGGATTAACTCTTAATCCAGTGGGTAATCTTAATCTAGACTTGACCCTTACCTTCTAGATAACCCTAAGGTCTTCTCAGGCATTTAATGTCTCCTACCCCTTCTCTCAACCCAACCCTATGTTGACATTTGTCACCATTTCATTGGTGCAAATTGCAAACATGGATCCCCAACTTTCAAACTCAACCCTTGATCAACTCTTTCAATCCTGACCATCCATTGCCCTGTTTTTGCTATAAATAGAGCTCTCATTCCTCCATTTTAAATCATCCTCCAAATTTGTAGTATCACACTTATGGTCAAATACATTCAAGCTTTCATATATCATTTTTATGCTTATCATTTTAGCCTCTTTTAAATCAGGAACTAGTCTAAATATGCATGTTTAGAATAATTTCTTTATCATTTTAGCTCAATCATAGACTAATATATCATAATAGGATAGCATTTATACTAACCTTGTCATCTTATAATCTAGTTTATTGCATTTCTAGAATCATGCATAGCTTAGGATGCATCTCATACTAAAATCTATCAAAGCATCCCTCGTTCTTGCATTTGCCATCCCTAAACCATTTTGCTCAGTGATCTGAGAGCAAAAATATTGGTTTGAGGGACATTGTAAGATAGAGAACCATGGGACCCACCTTGGGAAGCTGAGTGATACTTCATTACTCCATAGCTTGCACCAATAAGTCCTGTGTGTGTGTGTGGACAAGTCTTTTGGAATATTTTCACATATTGAGTTCTATCGACCCACTTTTCCCGCATACAATTAATTATTATGCACCTAATGTTAGCTTAAGTGTAAAAGAGATAAATGGGAACTTAATTAATTAAACAAATATCATTCAATTAATCAAGTAAAGACCCGATTACTCTAACACCTCTCTTAAGTTAGACATAGGGAGAAGCTAAAACCTATAACAACTACTGAAAGCAAGAAAGATGGGTCCTAGCAACAAGGCCTGATTAGATACCCGAATACAATGAAATCTCTATGAAATAGAGAAAAAATGAGAAAACCCAGTGGGAAAAAACCCCTCTCCAAAAAAAGATAAAATAACTTGCTAAAAGAAATATGAAGGAAGGAAGGCCTCATAAAGACCCCCCAAGGACAACTTACTTCACCCCAAGCATAGAGCGCAACTAAAGATAGTGCGACGATGCAAAAGGTTTTGTGAAGATGTCTACAACTTACTCGACAGTGGGAATGTACTCCAGAATGAGAGAACCATCCTGAATCAACTGGCGGATGAAATGCATGTGAAGCTCAATGTGCTTTGTCCACTGATGCTCTATCGGGTTGCAAGAAATGTGAATAGCACTCTAATTGTCACACCAAAGAATAGTGGGACTATCAAGAGGAAAACCAAACTCAGTCATCAACTGTCAAAGCCATAAGATCTCCTGACTGGCGAGCACAGCAGCTTGGTACTCAGCCTTTGTAGAGGATAATGCATGAGCAGTCTGCTTCTTGTAAGACCATGTGATAGGACCAGAGCCAAGAAAGAAAATAAAGCCAGAAGTAGACTTCTGATCATTGACATCACTAGCCCAATCTGAGTCAGTGTAGCCAATAATGTGAGGTTCCCCTGATGTGTAGTGAATGCCATGAGAAATAGAGCCCTGAATGTACTCCAAAAAATGTTTGGCAGCTTGCCAATGACTCTCAAGAGGATCATGGGAGAAGAAAGAGACAAGGCCAACCGCAAAGGAAAGATCATGATGAGTGTGTGTCAGGTACAACAAATTGCCAACCAACTACCTATAAAGTGTAGAATCCACTGAAGGAGTGGACCAAGTAGTAATCAAAACAACCCTTGACTGAAAAGGAGTGGGAGCAGGCTTGCAATCAAGCATGCCAAAGCATTGAAGCATGTCAAGAGAATACTTATGTTGGTAAATGTAGATCCCATCAGAAGACTGAATCGCCTGAAGACCAAGAAAATAGTGTAGAAGACCGAGATCTGTCATCTCAAATTGGTCCATCAAAGTTCATTGAACATGCTGAATCATAGAGGATGAGCTACCTGTGATGAGGAGATCATCAACATATAGCACAAGAATCAGGATCTCACCCTCAAGAAGTTGAATGTACACTATGTGATCGGAATGACAGCGTGTGAAACCCTTGGAGATCAAGAAGGAGTCCATCTTCTCATACCAACCTCGGGGGGCCTGTTTGAGACAATACAATGAATGCCAAAGTCTGCAAACCAAAGAATTGTCCTACACAAATCCCTAAGGCTGCTCCATATAGATTTCCTCATGTAGGTCTCCATGCAAGAAGGCACTCTTCACCTCCATCTGAAAATCGGGTCATCCCCTATAAGCTGTGAGGGATAGTACAAAGTGAATAGAGTTCATCTCGGCGACAGGGAAAATGTCTCAGAGTAATCAATAACCTCAACCTGCGAGAAACCCTTTGCAACAAGATGTGCTTTTTACTTATCAATCAAACCATCAGCAACATACTTGGTGCGAAACAACCATCAGCACCAAACCATCTTTCTGCCCTTAGGAAGAGGACAAAGATCCCAAGTATTATTCCTCATCAAAGAAGAATACTCCTCCTCCATAGCACAATCCCACTCAGGGTGTCTTGTAGCCTCTAAAAACTTTAGAGGATCATCTAAAATGGCATGACTCAAAAGACTAGAACCCAAAGTATGAGAACGGGTGTGACGAGTATCTGAAGGATCACCAGCCATAGATCCTACCACCTCAACAATAAAGCAAGCCCACTTGGGCATCTGAGGTGGAGTAGGCAGAGGTGGCGATGGTGGATCATCAGCAGCATCATCATAATCATCCTCAAAATAATCCTAAAGAGAGGCAGTGGGAGGAGTAGGTGGACGGGTAGACACTGGAGACAAGGTATCCACTATGGGAAGGCGCTCATCAAACTAAACATTCCATCGAAATAGGACCTCTCTAGAATCAAGATCAAACAACCTGTACACCTTAACATCCTCACAGTAGCCAACAAAAATGAGGGGTCATCTCTTCCACTCCATTGCTTTCCTTTGAGCATTAGGAATAAATGTCCACACCTCACTCCAAATACTCAGAAACATCAGGCTTGTCATGAGACCAAGCCTCCTCAAGAGTCATATGTCGAATTGCCTTATGAGGCATTCAATTCTTAATATAGTTGGCACAATTGACTGCCTCAGCCCAAAATGATGAATCCATGGACTTGGACTAAATCATAAAATTGCCATCTCCTATAAAGTTTTGTTCTTTCTCTCAGCATCACCATTCTGCTGAGGGGTGAATGGAACAGTAAAATGATGTTATAAACCATTCTTAGTGCAAAAATATCTGAAATCCTGATTCACATACTCCCCCCATTATCTGTATGTATCCACCGAATAGAACAACCAAACTACTTCTCTACAAATGTCCTGAAGATTTGAAATGAATCAAAGACATCAGACTTGTATTTAAGAAAGTACACCCATGTGCATCTGGAGAAGTCATTAATAAAAGTGAGTACATACTTGGCCCCAGAAAAAGAAGGAGTAGGTAATGCATGAGGTCACTATGAATCAACTCCAAGGGTTCCAAAGAATGAGGGGCTCTTCCCTTCGGAAAGGGATCCCTGTGATACTTTTCAAGCACACAACCATGACAAACACCATCAGTGTAGGAAATTTGTGGGATCCCAAAAACAAGTGCCTGTGTACTCATTTGTTGAAGATATCTATAATTGACATGGTCCAAGGGCTCATACCAAATCTTACTGAATCTACATGTGCTATAAGAGATGAACCTACACCCGCAGAGGGCTCAAATCCATCAAAACTGTAAAGATGAGATGCAGTATCAACACTCCCAGTAGCCACAACCAAATCAGATTCATGGAGTCCCGAATAACCACATCATGTGGTGAGAACTCAACTATCTTACCAGAGCCAGAATGGAAAATCTGATAAATGGATAGGAGGTTCGTCGAGATGGCAGGAACAACCAGGAACATCCTGCAGAGTACCCCCATCCAAAGAGACAGAACCTGAACCCAAGACAGAAAGCTGAACTAAGTCACCCAATGCAATCTGTGAAGTACCACAAGAGGCAAGAGAAGTAACCAACTGCTGAGTGTGAGTCATATGGTGAGAAGCGACATAATCTAAAATCCAAGTAGACCCATAGGTTGAAGCTCGAGCAGTGAGAGCATAACTTTTCCCTATGGAAGGAGAAGATGTCTAAGGTGAGGAGATGTGATGTTGTTGCATGGCTTCCTCTAAAGCCTCTAAGCATTTCCAACACCTAGAAACTAGATGTCCTTCCTTGCCACAAAAACTGCAAGTATCTCTTGATTTATTCTTAGTCTTGGAGGAAGACTCACCAAACTGTGAATATTTCCCATGTTTCGGAGGAAATGGTGGTTTAGAATCAGACTTAGGAGGTGGCTTGGAGGAATGCTCACTGCTTGCAGAATTCTTCTTTGGCTTCAGTTTGTGCTTTGGCTTCTCCTTAGATGACTAAGCAACCAATGCTTTGTTCTTGGACCCTAAGAGCATGTCTAGCTGCGAAAGATGAGACTTCTCACGAGACAAACACTCACAAAACACATCAAAGTTAGGCATGGTGAAACGAGCACTCAATCCATCCATGGTGGAGTAGAAAGTAGAGGCAAAGGACTGAAAAGGACCCCGAAGCTTCAAAAGGATCAAGTGAATGCACTCTGTGTCTGTCTTGATCTTTCCACACCCCTGGAGAACAAATTTGGTAGTCTTGAATTTATTAAAAAAATCCTCAATGGTGGGAAAGGAATCAGGGGATAAGGAAACCAACTCTACCTCAATCTGTAATACCTAGATCTCATTAACTCTCCCGAAGAGAGTCTCAAACCTCAACCACATATCTTGAGGAGTGAGAAAAGCATCAATGTGAAACAAAAGACTGTCACAAACATGTAATGAGAGAAAACCCATGGCCTCATCCATCTTGTTTCTATGTTGAAGAAACTCATAAGGACGCTGCAACAGAGGTTGAACCTCATCCAAACAAGACCACAACCCTCATACCCTGAGAAGCCTCGTGATTTGAGGCTTCCAGGTGTGATAGTTGTGTGATGTCAACAACTCAACTGAAGAATCTGCCATGAAACTCTGCACTTGTACCTACTTGTGTTTTTTTTATTATGTGATCTTTCAGAATAGACAAAAGATGCAAAAGGGTTTGTTTATTTTGATAGTTTTGGTGTTCTATATTTCTGATATAAATGATAGAAAGCGAGAAAAAAACACCCCCCCACAAGAGATAAACACAAACCCTAGTACATACTGGTAAGAAGGAAGTAGTGCATAAGCAAAAAACTTCAAACTGAAATCTCATGTACCTAATGAATAATCTGAGAAACAAGATCATATATCTGAATAGAGCATGTTGAGAGCATTCCAACACATATTTGTTTTTGAAAAATGGAGTCTGTTTGCCCATTCTACGACCCCGGAAGTGCAGAAAAGTGACCCCACTTTGACTGGAAAAAATACAGTCAAACAGAAAAATTGGAAAAAAATTCCAATACCACGCGGTCCGGCTCGGAACCAGCTTTCCGACACCTATTCATTTTAGAAAAAATGACTTCGTATGCACAAGTTAGGAAGAAAAAACCAGCCCATATGCTAGAGGGCACACGGAGCTTGCCTGGTGTCAGGGCCGAGTGGAGGTGGCCCGTGGGCGGCATTCCAGTGGTGGAGCGGCAAAGCTGAGCGGTGTCGGGGCTGCGGTGGCGGGCGAGTGGCGCAGGGGCAGCCGGAGGCCAACAAGGAAGAGCCAGTGGTCGGGCCCACTCTGACAGGGTTGATGGATTAGACTTGTAGGGTCGGCAGCAGGCTAGACTGTCAAGGTCGGCAGCCATGGAAGGCCCAAAAAAAAAATTGATTTTTTTTAAGAAACTTTGCCGATTTTTGTAAAAAGATGTTTGTTGTTTTGATTTTTTTTTATTTTTTATTTTTTAAAAATCAAATTTCAAAATGCATGTTGTAAAAAGGAAAATTTAAATAAATAAATAAATAATTCTCGAACTACATGTTAGGGTCGTACGGCTTGATACATAAAAAAAATACCCGCAGAGGCTCAGGAGTCAAAAAAGGTCAAGTTTTATATGACCATAGGGGTTTTTGGGCCTTCTGAGCACAATGGTGAGGTCTGTTTAGGCCCAAAGTGCTCGAGGAAAGAGAGAGAGAGAGAGAGAGAGAGAGAGAGAGAGAGAGAGAGAGAGAGAGAGAGAGAGAGAGAGAGAGAGAGAGAGAGAGAGAGAGAGAGAGACAAAGAGAGACAGAGAGACAAAGACCTAAGCCTAGGTGCACAAAAAAACCTTCTGAAAAACCCTAGATCTACTTCCAATGCAAAATACTCAAAACAAGAATAGGTAGTTGTAGATCTGAAGCTCTGATACCATGTGAGAGTTGAGAAATACAACACCACAGGAGCCCAAATGATCTTTGCAAGCTGAAAAAACCTGTTACAAGGAGAAATAAGGAAGCAACAAAGAAAAACCAAATACACAGAAAATGCTCAAGAAGATGAGAGCTTTGTATTCACAAAAAAGTGTAATAGGATAATAATACATAAGAAAAGATCCAACCTCTAATAGGTCAAGAAACTCTAAAAGGGAAAACCCTAGGCTTGCACATAATAATTAATAAAAGAATTAATTATTATGCACCTAATGTTAGCTTAAGTGTAAAAGAGATAAAGGGGAACTTAATTAATTAAATAAATATTATTTAATTAATCAAGTAAAGACCCGATTACTCTAACACCATTTACTTCACATTAATTTTTCAATGCACTATTGAATACTTTTCAATAATACACAAAAGAAATTTATAGTGGAAAGGAAAAGGTTGCATGCACCTTGTGAATAGAAGTGGAGGCTATCTTGAACACTTTAGTCCTTCAACGTATGTATGCCTTCAAATATGCTTGGCTACTTTTAAGAAATATTTTTCAAAAACATGTTAAATTTTGTGAGAAGCAAGAATCAAGCCAGGATCTGATGTCGGTCATAGATCACATGCAACTCCAAGCAACGGATGATCGAAGATCAAAATAGCTAAATGAAAATAAATCTGATATGAGAGAAAAATAGAGATAAAGAAGAGAATTTAGAGAAGACTCTCACTGAGCTATCACTTAACTTGTGAAGGTGAGAGTATATTGCTTATTATATAGAAAAATAATAGCATATACAACCAAGAGGTGCATTAACTCCCACCTCCATAATAAGTGGGAGGTTTTACCTACTACCCCATAAAAGGTGGGAGGTTTTTACCTACTTGGTAAATGTCAAAACTTGTGGCATAACCTCCTTACATGAAAACAAAAAAGGAGTTATAAGAGGTGGCACATAAGGCCAAAAGAGGGTGAGAAACCCAACTACCCCATAACCCACTTAGGAAATGACAAAATAGTGGTTATGAGAGGTGGCACAACAAGCCAAAAGAGGGTGTGCAACTCAACTACCCATGTGAGGTGGAGAGTTACACATGTAGCTAATGTATTCCACCACATGTCCTCATATTAACCACACCTAATAACCTAAGCAAGCATAATAATATATGTGTAGGAAAAATAAATACCCCCTAACATAAGGAAAATAAAAAAACCTACACTAACACCCCCCCTTAAGCGTAGCTTAGGTGGGTGAAAAGATGGGTCCTGGCAAATGAGGCCATGTTAGGTACCCATGTACAGAAATATCCCCCCCAAAAGAAGAAGCCCCCCCATAAGAGGAATAGACCTCCCTAAATAGAGAGAGAAAGAATGAAGGACTAAGAAGCCCATCCTGAAGTAGACACCTTTTGCATCCCAAGCAAAGATCGCAAATGAAGGAACTTGCTTTCAGTGAAAGGTTTGGTGAAGATGTCCGCAGTTTGCTTCGATGTAGAACAATACTTAAGATCAATGATGCCTTCCTGAATGAGCTCTTGAATATAGTGCATATGTATCTCAATGTGTTTCATCCTCTGATGATGAACTGGATTTCTTGAGATCTGTATAGCACTCTGATTATCACAAAAGATGATGGTAGGCTTTCTAACTAGAATACCAAACTTAGTAAGAATATTTTGAAGCCAAATAGCCTCAGTGTTGGCATTGACTGCCCCTCGATACTCGGCCTCTGTCGATGAAAGAGCAATTGTAGGCTGCTTCTTGCTCAACCAACAAACTGGACCAAAACCAAGTGAGAAGCAATACCTAGAAGTAGACTTGCGATCCTGAGAATCACCTGCCCAATCTGAATCTGTATATCCTACCAAGTCAATATCCACACCTGCTACATACTGAATTCCATAATTGTGAGTACCCTAAATGTAGTGAAGGATCCGCTTAGCTGCTTTCCAATGCAACTCATGTGGCTCATGCATGAATCTAGAGACCATGCCCATAGCATAAGAAATGTCAGGTCTCGTATGAGTCAAATAAATGAGGCTTCCAACAAGCTGTCGATATAAAGTGCCATCAACCAAGGGTGAAGAGCACTTAGCCTCAAGTTTGACTCCTGAAAAAAATGAAGTAGGTGTAGGCTTACAATCAGCCATGTGAAATCTGGAGAGCATATCAAGTGCATACTTGGGTTGTCCAAGGAAGATTCCTGAAGATGATTGAGTGATCTCAATTCCCAAGAAGTAATACAGAAGACCCAAGTCTGACATCAAAAATCTATCATGTAGAGCAATTTTCACTGCTTTGATGGTGGATGAGTGACTCCCTGTGAGTAACAAGTCATCAACATAGAGAACCAGAAATGTGAGAGTTTCATCCTGTTGCAGAATGTATATGTTCAGATCAGAATGGCACCGAGTGAAACCAACTGTCGGAAGAAATGAGTCCATCTTGGCATACCAAGCTCGAGGAGCCTATTTGAGGCCATAGAGAGACTTTTGAAGTCGACACACAAGTGAAGGATCCTGAAAAAACCCCTGTGGTTGCTCCATGTAGATTTCCTCCTGAAGGTCACCATGAAGAAATGCACTCTTCACATCCATCTGATGAACTTCCCAACGATGGGTTGCAGCTATAGCAAGAACAAGTCGGATGGAATTCATCTTAGCAATTGGAGCAAAAGTCTTAGAGTAATCAACCTCTGGAACTTGGGAAAAACCTTTTGCTACCAAGTGAGCCTTATACTTATCAACCGACCCATCCACTGCAAATTTTGCTGGATAGATCCACTTGCATCAAACAAGTTTTCTTCCCTTAGGAAGAGGAACTAAATCCCATGTGTGATTCCTTTCCAAGGAATTGAACTCTTCTTGCATTGTAGCATCCCACTCAGGAACACCTAAAGCTTCTTGAAAGGACTATGGATCAGAAGCTAAAGCAATGAAGAGATGTGGAGCTTGCTGAAATTGTGACCTTGTTCTTCTAGTATCTAATGGATCACCAAGCCAATCTCCTGCTGACTCAAAATTTTGTCGAGCCCAAAGAGGCACTGAGGCTGGAGAGTCTGGGGGAGAATCATCAGCCTCTGAATGATTACTATGAGAGGAATGTGAATCCTCATCATCACTATCACCATCTAAAGTAGAGGAAGAAGACTCCTCATCAAGATTAGGAGGATTAAGATCCTCTGAAGAACTGTCATCATAATGCAATTTCTCCAATGTGATAGTGGATGGAGAGGTGGTATGAGAATAACTAGAAGAACTCTCCTCAAAATGAACACTCCTCTCAATGAACAACTCATGAGTAGTGGGATGGAGAAGCCTATACCCTTTGACATCATCTGGATATCCAACAAATATGCAAGGCTTACTCTGTGGATCCATAGCCTTGTGTTTTTCAGCTGGAATGTGGGCCCATGCAAGAGAACCAAACACTCTAAAGTTTTTAACTATGGGTTTTCGACCAGTCCAAGCTTGAAAGGGAGTTACCCCCTTCACAGCTTTATGAGGAACTCGGTTCTGGATGTAACACGCATAGTTGATGGCCTCTGCCCAATACTGAGGTGCCAAAGACTTGGAGTGAATCATACAATTAGCCATCTCCTTCAAGGACCTATTCTTTTGTTCTACTACACCATTTTGTTGAGGACTGTATGGAACTGTGTGCTACATGTTAATACCTTCTGAAGCACAAAACTGTTCAAGTTGATTATTAACATATTCACCCCCATTATCTGTACGCAGAATCTTGATGAACTTCCCAGATTGTTTCTTTGCAAAGGCTTTGAAATCAAAAAAAATTTCAAAGACTTCAAACTTTTGTTTGAGAAAGTAAACCCATGTATATCTGGAAAAGTCGTCAATAAATGTCAAGACATATCTAGCCTTGCTGAAGGATGGTTGTGGAAATGGTCCTGCCAAGTCACTATGTACCAACTCCAATAGTTGTGTAGCTCTCCAAGCTTTACCTTTATCATACTTCTCCTCTGGATGCTTACCAAGAATGCACCCCTGGAAAACTCCATCAGAAAATTGAATAGAAGGCAACCCTGAAACCATTTCTTGTTGACTGAGTTGTTGCAAGTAACGGTAGGTCAAGTGGCCAAACCATTGATGCCACAAACAACTCACCTCATCTGCATGAGTGAGAAAAATTGTCGAAGGAGAGTCAGGAACAAAGTGAGAAACCTGATATAATCTAGAATGATGATCTTCTTTTCCCACAGCAATAGTAGACCCATTATGCATTTTGCTGATTACCACTGCATCTGGTGTGAACTCAACTCGCTTGCCAGAACTAGTGTGAGTGATCTGATAAACAGATAGGAGATTAGTTGATAAAGATGGAACACAAAGGATATCTTGAAATGTTCCTGTAGCGTCCTAAAATTGTGACACTTGCAATTTCGACCGCATTTGGGTCTTCACGATGGCGATGCAACACGGAACCTGAATGGAGACCCCAAAACCTGCTTATGACATCAAAAACTGCATTTTTCTGCACCCTGGCCTGATCCTCCTTGCACCCTGCTGCCCCTGGAGGTGGGACCATGGCGCCCAGCGCCCTGGTCCTTCAGGACTAGGGCGCCCAATGCCCTGGTCCCCCAGGACCGTGGCGCCCAGCGCCCTGGTCCCTGGCCCTATTTTGGGCCCGGTCTCTTTTGGGGCTTCGGGTCTTTAAGTTTGCAAATTGGAAAATAATATTTCCTAGTCGGCCTAACGTCGGTAAAATCAGTCTATCAACCCTAATTGACAAGTATATAAACTACATTTCCTCTCCCATTTTAGAAGAGGGAAAAGAGGCGGAAGCAATATTCAAGCATTCAAGCATTCAAGTATTCCTTCAAGCAATTGATCATTCTAAGTCTCCATTCAAGGCTAAGTGTTGCATTCTAGACAAGGATTCAACCATTGAAGAGGAGATCACATACAACATACAACATACTACATACATTACACCTTCGCATGTAAGAATACAAACATTCTTACAACAAGGTATCAGTACTTGTTTACATTACAAACATTTACATTTACAGCATTCTCATTTCTTGGTTAATTCCAAAATTGGGGTTTGACCTAAAGGCAAACCCCTCATCCCTAACCCCCCAATCGTCCTCTCTTTTCTGTGTGTAGGTTGCAGGTACGCGGCTGTAATTGAAGATCTGGAATCCTTGTGCAGAGACGAACAGATCCACCCTCGTTTCACGGATTTTTTGGAGGACCGTGTGCACGTCGGGCGCCATCGTCCCGTCAACTTTCACTCAAATTTGCAGAACAGCACCGTCTCGACATTTTACTGCTAATTCCAGGTCCGTAGCTTCATCTCATAGCCCTATCTTTGTTTATAAGTGAATCTTTCCTACTTTACATGCATTCCTAGTTCAATCTTTCTATCTACATTCTTTACAAAAGAGGGTATCCTTGATGTCTTAACCCTTGAAACTCATTTAGAATCCAATCTTGCATTGTGTGGGATTGGATCTTGTGGGTTTCAACCCCTCTTTTGAATGTAAAGTCTCTCCTAAGTGAAAACCATCAACCCTAGTGACTCTCCCTTCTCTCTCCTTGGAGTTGGGGAGGGGAGAACAACTAGGGTTCGATTTTTCCGCTTTACATTTTGGTGAACCCGACGTGAACATCCTCCTTCTGATTATTCATGGTTAGATGTGAAAATTTTTCTTTCCTAATTATATTTCCATGTTTGATCTTTTGCAAATTTTAGAGGTTGATTGCATAAAAAACCCTAAAATTTTCTTTTTAGTAATTAAACTTGTGAAACGTTTAATTGTTAATGCTTGTTTCAGATCTACCCTTCTATTGCAAATTGTCAATTCATATTTGTGCTTTAATTCTGAAAATTAAGTGGTTAAATGTCAAAACCCTAATTTTTAAGACCTTCTTGATTCAACCTTTGACTGATAATTTCACTGATCAAAACACTTCCAAATCGGTTGTAACTTTGGATTTTGCAATAAAATCACAATATCTTTCATCCTTGAAAATTTGGAAAAAAGTTGCGAGGACCGTGTGCACCCCGAGCGCCATCGTCCCCGACATTTTTTCTGAAATTTCGAGAGCTAGATCTTACTGTATTTTCCTGCTAAAATCCAGAATTTTGGCTGATTTTATCAATTTTAACACTTTCAAAAATAAAGTCAAAGTTGGTCTAGTGATTGCTTGGATTGAGGCTTCTAATCATTCAAAAAATTGTTGAAATTGAAATTCATATCAAAATTGTGTTTCTTACAGTCCTAAATCTGAAAAGTGTGTTAGCATTCATTCAAAATTTCAGTGCTTTATTCAAATTTTTGCAGTTTGTGACTTTTGAAATTAAGTGTTTAATTGCAACAACCTTGATTTCCACTTTCAAATTCGAATTTTGCATGAAATCGAGTCAACTTTTAAATTTCAAAACTTGCATTGCTTTCGACATTCCTTCTAAAATCATAAAATTCAAAATTTCAGTTTCCCCCTCTTTTTCAAAATTCAAATTTTACATTTTTCAACAATCTTGGTAGGGTTCAATTTTGAGATTGCAACTTTAATTTGGCCTATCTACAGATTGTAAAATCACTCAATTTTTTCAGATTAGCTTTAAAATCATCATAACTTTCATCCCTGAAAATTTCAAAAAAAGTTGCGAGGACCGTGTGCACTCCGTTCGCCACGGTCCCGGACATTTTTTCCGAAATTTTGGGAGATTGTCCTGATTGTATTTAACAGCTTAAATCTAGGAGATTGGCTGGTTTTATTGAAATTTGCTACCTCTAAAATTCAAAATCTTCTTTCTCTCATTAGTGCATGAGTTTTACAACAATAAGCCCTACTTACACTATTCCCGTTAGACAAAGCCTTAGAATTAAGTCCTTCCAAGGTTTAATTACTGAGGAGATGGAACCTTATTTGAATGGCCTATTTAACGAGGACATGGGTAATTCCTCTAATCCTCTTAATGATGAAGAAGCTCTCCATGAGGTTTCTGTAGAACAACTTTCGAAATTGGATAACCAATTTGATGATTTTCGACAATGGATGTCTCAAGAATACCCTGATAGTGAAGCTCTTTCATTAATTGAGGGTCTAAAACGTATGGTTCAAAGTGATAAGAATGGAATTGATATTTTGTGTGGTATTGCACACATTGTGGATTCGAATGTGATGCCTATGAAGAGTTGTGCCGAAACTTTAGGTTATACACAACCTCCTACTCAAGTTAATCATTCTATTCCTTTGACAACTCCTATCGCTAGTATACCTACTTTTACATCAAACATAATGACTACTTCAATACAAGACATTCCTCCTATGATCACTAATCATGGGGGCAATCCCTCTTTTTCAATCAACCCGCTTCCTTCATTCAATCCGACTTCTTCATTCATTCCTTCAATGAGTGTTCCTCTTATATCTCCACAAATGAACATGACGCAAGGGGGCAATTCATTTAACCATTTCATTCCTCCTTGTAGTGTTCCTCCTTTCCAATCATCTCCTATGACTAACTATCATAGTGTCCCACCACCTTACTCTCTACCTTCTTTCAATAACATAACACCTCCATCACAATCTAACACGTCTAATATGAACTCTTCGACTGAAGCGACCATTAACAATCTTGCACAAACTGTCTCTTCTTTACAGCAACAAATTGCCTCTATGAATCAATCTAAGTTTAGTGTGCCCACATTTGATGTTGCGAGCCCACTTTCTCTTGACATTGTTCGAGCTATCCCCCCTAAACATGTTGAAATTCCGCATTTGGAGCTTTATAATGGTAAGGGTGATCCTCTAACACATGTTAAGACCTTTCAAACAATATGTACTGATTTTGCTTATGACCAAAGGTTGCTTGCAAAACTGTTTACCAGAACATTAAGAGATAAAGCCCTACAATGGTATTGCTCGTTGCCTTCCTATTCTATTTCTTCTTTCGAACAACTTGCAAATGCTTTTATTCAATAATTTCAAAACAATATAAGTCCTAAAGTTACTTTGATTGATTTAATGCATTGTAAACAAGGTGTTAAAGAAAAAGTGATTGATTTCATTGGTAGATATAAGCATTTGTATGCTCAGATTTCTTTTCCAGTACCTGACAATGATATTCAAAGAATCTTTATGTCTAATTTACAAAAAGATATTAGAGAAAAACTTCTATTTTCTGAGTTTACTTCTTTCCAACAGTTGTGCGCAACTCTTCACAATTATCAACTGACTGTGAGTCAAATGGAACAAGCAAATCCTATGGCTCCGAGTGATAAGGGTGATAGTAGTCAACAACCATTTGGGAAGTTTAAACCGAACAGAGAGTCCATTAAATTCAATGAAAACATCATCAACAACAATGTGAATGCGGCATCAGGTGTGCCTCCTATTTCTAAGTTTTTCAAGAAAGAAAGAAAGTTTACTCCTTTGAATGAATCATTGCATAGTATTATGAATAAGTTATTGGAACAAAATGTGCTTACTCTTCCTCCTATAAGGCAAATAGACCCTACAAAGATTAATTCACCCTATTTTGATAACAAATCTTTTTGTCAATTTCATCGTCATCCTGGGCATGATACTGAAAAATGTTTTGCTTTAAAAGATAAAATTCAAGATTTGATTGATAATAATACTATCTCTGTTTCTGGAGTGAATGATAAAGGCAACACATCTCTAGCTCCTCCTAACCAAAATCTTCAGATTTTTACTAATCCATTGCCTTCTCATACCTCTAATGCGATTGATACTATTGATTCCTCTGTCTCACCTGATGACCTTGTGTCTATGACTCCGAATGTGATTAACTTTGTAGAGCAGCAGAAAATCCCTAAAGAAAATTCCATCACATTTGATTCCAGTGAAACTATCAGGGCACTTGATGGTCCTTTATATATAGTTGCAAAAGTCAAGAATACACCTTGTCGTGGAGTGCTTATTGATCCTTCTTGTATGGTTAATATCATTACTGAAGAATTTCTTTTTAGTTTGCAATTGAATCAAGTGATCTATGATGAAACAAATGTGGCTGTGAAATTATTTGATGCATTTTCTTCTCCTGCAATTGGTTCTATTACATTACCTATTGAGGTCCATAACAAATCCCTTGATGTGGACTTTGCTATTATTCCATCATCCGAACAATTTCGTGTGAAGCTAGGCTATCCTTGGCTATCTTCCATGAAAGCTATTGCTTCTCCTATTCACAAGTTTTTGAAATTTCCCCATAATGGTGAAGTTGTTACTGTCAATCATAGTCTCTTTAAACCAGCTGAAAGAACTTCTAGCATTCCTATTGATTATTTTTGGCCTAAACAATTCCAATCTCTTCCTCCGCGAAGTGATCATCTTTTTAAATCTTATCAAAAGTGGAAAAAAGATATGATCCTATCTCTAAGTGAACCTAGAACACCCAAACTTGATATTCCTATCATTCTTGAGAAGGAAGTTCTTCCTTTGAAAGATAAAACTAATGTCTTTCCTCAAGAAGATTCCCAACCCATCCCTATGGATGTGACTATGCCTATGACTAATAAACTTCCTAAAAGTAGACCTATACCTCCTCGTCATGATGGACTTGGTCTCCTTCCTAAACCAAATATTCCTCCCTTATATGGAGCAATTCCTCCTCCTTCCTCTTATGGAGAGAAGAGACCTTCCTCTTCTCCTATTATTCAACCTAAGAGACCACAACCTAAACACCCAAGTGATAAGGATGAGAACATTCCTCCTCCTCAATCTCCTCAGCTTCCTCCTAAGACTAGACGAAATCATTCTGCACGTGAACACCGACGAAAGCGTCGTCTTAGAGCTCAGGCAACTGCTTCTCAAACTTTGCAATCCCCAAAAACACCTTCAACTAATATTATTCCATTTTCTCCTCAGCTGACGATTGAGCCGAAGTCTCCTAAATATAAGATGCATGATGGTCTTGATCCTGTGCGAGTTAAAGATCCTATTTCTATAAATCTTGATGATGATATAGATGAAAATGTTACTCCTATTCATTCTGATAGTGAATATGAACATGTTGATGTTGATAATCATCTATCTAACAAATTTTCTAAAGCACTTATCCTAGCTCCTAGACAAGAACACCGTGGCTTGGGGTATGAACATAGCCCATGTTTGGATCTTGTGATAGCTCCATCTGCTGTGTTCAATGTTCCTCCTCTAGCATGTTTCCTACCTTCCCGAAATATTGATCAGCAAGATCGGGGGGTAGATGACGTGCTAGACTAGTTCATTAGCATAGCAGACTCTCTCCTCCTCTCTTTTGTTACTTCTTCTATGTGTTACTCTCATTCTTCTATTTGTTGTCCTTGGTGTTGTCTACTTGAGGACGATGCAAAACATTGAGATCTCTTTTGGTCTCTCTCATGTTGACTCAAAAGACACATGTGTTCCCTTCTTCTAGGTGACCTTCCTTGATTGGGGAATGAAGAACAATTATGCATACATACATATGATATACATGAATTATCATACAGCATACTGACCTCGAGGAAAGTGAAGTCACCTCGTGCTTTGTGTTTTGTGTCTATTATCCTTGGGCTTATCTCACACTTGGTGGCTAAATCCTTGCGATAACGTGCTCCTTTCTCATTTCTTATATGTATCACTACCTTAAAGCAATCACCCCCAGTGAGGCATGTGTGATCGCTTTAACGTAGGGGGGCATACATCCCGTCCATATCTTTTCAAGATACTTGAAAATTTTTGACAAATTTAGCTTTGCCTTGAAAATTTTTGATATCTTTCTTGCATGACTCATAGTGAGGGAACCTTACTACTGACAGTCATGGTTCTCCCTCGTAATCTTCCCTTTTACTTTGTCAATAGAAGTCGTAAGATCCTTAGTCCACTGGGGGCTTGGTGTATCTTGCCTCCTTAACGTGGTGAAAGTTTTTCAATGTTGTTTCCTTGTACTTTACCGAAAGTATGAGTGTACGCTTATACTCCCACTAAAGTGGGGGCTAAATGTAGCATCCTAAAATTGTGACACTTGCAATTTCGACCGCATTTGGGTCTTCACGATGGTGATGCAACACGGAACCTGAATGGAGACCCCGAAACCTGCTTATGACATCAAAAACTGCATTTTTCTGCACCCTGGCCTGATCCTCCTTGCACCCTGCTGCCCCTGGAGGTGGGACCATGGCGCCTAGCGCCCTGGTCCTTCAGGACTAGGGCGCCCAGTGCCCTGGTCCCCCAAGACCGTGGCGCCCAGCGCCCTGGTCCCTGGCCCTATTTTGGGCCCGGTCTCTTTTGGGGCTTCGGGTCTTTAAGTTTGCAAATTGGAAAATAATATTTCCTGGTCGGCCTAAGGTCGGGAAAATCAGTCTATCAACCCTAATTGACAAGTATATAAACTACATTTCCTCTCCCATTTTAGAAGAGGGAAAAGAGACGGAAGTGATATTCAAGCATTCAAGCATTCAAGCATTCAAGCATTCCTTCAAGCAATTGATCATTCTAATTCTCCATTCAAGGCTAAGTGTTGCATTCAAGACAAGGATTCAACCATTGAAGAGGAGATCACATACAACATACAACATACTACATACATTACACCATGTAAGAATACAAACATTCTTACAACAAGGTATCAGTACTTGTTTACATTACAAACATTTACATTTACAGCATTCTCATTTCTTGGTTAATTCCAAAACCGAGGTTTGACCTAAAGGCAAACCCCTCATCCCTAACCCCCCAATCATCCTCTCTTTTCTGTGTGTAGGTTGCAGGTACGCGGCTGTAATTGAAGATCTGGAATCCTTGTGCAGAGACGAACAGATCCACCTTCGTTTTGCTGATTTTTCAGAGGACCGTGTGCACGTCGGGCACCATCGTCCGGTCAACTTTCGCTCAAATTTGCAGAACAGTACCGTCTCGACATTTTACTACTAATTCCAGGTCCGCAGCTTCATCTCATATCCCTATCTCTGTTTATAAGTGAATCTTTCCTACTTTACATGCATTCCTAGTTCAATCTTTCTATCTACATTCTTTACAAAAGAGGGTATCCTTGATGTCTTAACCCTTGAAACTCATTTAGAATCCAATCTTGCATTGCGTGGGATTGGATCTTGTGGGTTTCAACCCCTCTTTTGAATGTAAAGTCTCTCCTAAGTGAAAACCATCAACCCTAGTGACTCTCCCTTCTCTCTCCTTGGAGTTGGGGAGAGGAGAACAACTAGGGTTCGATTTTTCCACTTTACAGTTCCTTCACCCACATCAACAGACCCTCTCCCATGCACTTCAACAGGAGTGTCATCACCCATTAGTATGGAAGGCATAGAACATGGCTCTAAAGATGTGAAATCATCTTCTGAAGAAGCCATGTGGTGTGAAGCACCTGAGTCAATTATCCAAGAATTTGGTTGTGAAGTAATAGCAACTAGGGCCTTACCCTTTCCTTTCCCCTTACTCTTATCTATGTCCTTAGAAGATCCTTCTGATGAACTCTGTTTGACTGAATCAGGAACCTTGATATTATTCTTTTCAAGAAGATTTGAAAGGTGATCAATTTGTTTCTTTAAACACTTATGTTCATCATGACCAGGCCTCTTACAATAAGAACACTTGACCTTCTCCTTCTTAGGTTGTTCACCTTTTGATGAAGAGGTCTCATTGTCTGCTTTTGAAGTAGCAGATTTTTGATCTTTCTTCTTCTCTCCTTGGTTCTTTTGTTTCTTATCTTGCTTACTAGACCCTTTCTGTTTGTTTGTGCCTTGATTTACAACTAAGGCATGTGACTTAGAGGGCTTTATTGTACCCATTTGAACCAATTTGTCCTGCTCCCTAGTGAGTTCTGCAACAAAATCATCTAAAGAAGGCATTTTGAATGTGGTACCTAGGGCACATTTGGTAGCATAGAATGTACAAACAAACACTAAATAGTTAGGACCAAGCTTAGAAAGAATACTCAAGATCAGTTGCTTATCATCTTTCTTAGTTCCACACTGTTCCAACTGCAATCTTATAGACTTAAGTTTAGTGAAGAAGTCTTGTATAGTATCAAAATTGGTTGGATTCAATCCTATGAGTTCAGTCTCCAATTGATGACCTCTTAGTTCATCCTGCTTACCAAAGAGGTTTCCCAAAGTAGTCCATACTGCATTTGGTGTAGTAGCAGATTCAATGTGAAAAAGAAGGTCAGGAGAGACTGACATGCACAATGTACCAAAAGCTTCATCACATTTATTAAACTATTTAATCTTTTCTGCAGCATCTTGAGGTTCAGTTTCAAGTCCCATAGTAACATGACGATATCCATGTCTTTTTAGATATATTATCATCTTAGATTTCCATTCAAAGTAATTATATGGTGTTAAAAGTGGAACTGTAGATGCATCCATGATAGCAGAAAAGAAGATTGCAAAGAGTCAAGAAGAGTGCAAGAAAGAAGACACAAGAGACACCCCCCCTTTTCACTAGTCTTTGAAATCACCCCCCCAAATATTACAAGGTTGGCACTTTATAATTAGTGCATTTACAAGGCTTTTATCAGATTACAATGCTTTCTAAGGCTTTAATGGCCAAAATAGAAAGTTTAAATACATATAAATTTAACACAAAATCTGAAAAAATTAGCCTTATAGCTGCTCAATGTATCTTAATACCTTTCCAACAACTATTCGTTTTTGTAAAATAGAGTTGTGAGAAGAAAGATATGATCTATAGAAGGAAAAAAAAACATGCAGCTGATTCAACCTGCAATATCTAACAAATAAGGGTAGAATATTTCAATAAGACCTGCAATTATGAAGAGTGCTCATTTCCAGCTTTCCGTCAAGTACTCATTTGCAAAAAACTGACACCCGAGGCAAATGTTATGCAACTTTTAAGAAAGGTTGTTGAATTTCCCTGATAGAAAAACGGCTTAAGCCTTGTTGAAACTCGATTTCTGCAAAAATTATTAATTTTCTAGAAAAGCCCTCCAAAACCCAGAAGTTTTTCGATGCTAGGAACAAAATCTAGAAATCTTTTTTTCTGAAAATGAATGGAGGTTAGAACACTAGGGCCGAAATGAAAACAGCTCTAGTAAAATATTTCACTCTGATTTTTTTTACTGTGTTCTCCAAACTCTGAATTTGGTGAAATAAAAGTCACTTATGATTTTCACAAGCCTTCTGGACACTCTGGAAATGCTAAAGAAACCTCCAATATTACCAAAAATGCTGCAATCACCCAGATCTCAAAGAACACATATATAAAACTAGATTTAACTAGAAGCTTATTTTCCTTCAAACTGTTCTGATTCTCCAGATCACACAAAAATGCAGGAGAAGAGCATACTTGGTTTTTAAGAAAAATATTAGCTATCTAACAATCTCAAATCTCTCAAATAAATCAGAAAAGCAATGAGCTATACCAGACAACACGGCTTTGATACCATGTTAAATTCTGTGAGAAGCAAGAATCGAGCCAGGATCTGATGTCGGTCATAGATCACATGCAACTCCATGCAACGGATGATCAAAGATCAAAATAGCTGAATGAAGATAAATCTGATATGAGAGAAAAATAGAGATAAAGAAGAGAATTTAGAGAAGACTCTCACCGAGCTATCACTTAACTTGTGAAGGTGAGAGTATATTGCTTATTATATAGAAAAATAATAGCATATACAACCAAGAGGTGCATTAACTCCCACCTCCATAAAAAGTGGGAGGTTTTACCTACTACCCCATAAAAGGTGGGAGGTTTTTACCTACTTGGTAAATGTCAAAACTTGTGGCATAACCTCCTTACATGAAAACAAAAAAGGAGTTATAAGAGGTGGCACATAAGGCCAAAAGAGGGTGAGAAACCCAACTACCCCATAACCCACTTAGGAAATGACAAAATAGTGGTTATGAGAGGTGGCACAACAAGCCAAAAGAGGGTGTGTAACTCAACTACCCATGTGAGGTGGAGAGTTACACATGTAGCTAATGTATTCCGCCACGTGTCCTCATATTAACCACACCTAATAACCTAAGAAAGCTTAATAATATATGTGTAGGAAAAATAAATACCCCCTAACATAAGAAAAATAAAAAAACCTACACTAACAAAACAAAGAGTAACAATAATCTAGTTCTTGTTCGTAAATCTTTCAATACAAAGGTATGTTTTTCCTTTATAAGTCTCAGACATCAAATAATAAATAATTTGATTCAACCAAGGATCATTTATCGCTAATGATATAGTGTTGTCGTAGACGCCCCTGATGAGATAGTTATTAAATTTAGGTGAAAATAAAAAACAATTTTAAAAGAAAATCTTACTGTTTCTGAGGCTCTACTTGCTAATTTTAATACCTAAAAACTTTTCTAAGAACTAGAAATTCTATTCTCTGTACAATAAAGTTTCTGAGCCCTATCAATGAGAAATTTGTGTATACTTTGCAATGAGTTTGGCATAGCTCTAACATCCCCAAAATTTAATATACATATAATTCATACATGTACCTTTCACTATGATTGGGAGCAAGAAAATAGTAAATGAATATTTATATAATGCACTCCATGATCTTGAAATTGTTTGCAAGAAAACACTATACGGTTAAGATTAAGAACTTCATAATAATTTTAACAAAAATAACAATGGACCTTCAAGAAAAAGAAAGTAGTTTTCTACAGCAAAAATTATCATAACACTTAATGCAGGTAAATTGTTAGGATTAATAAATAATTTCACTGCAATGGTTGAAATTAGTGATCACGACTAAATTTGGTTTAGTTTTAGGATCAAGATGAGA
Source organism: Cryptomeria japonica (assembly GCF_030272615.1). Classification (NCBI taxonomy): domain Eukaryota; kingdom Viridiplantae; phylum Streptophyta; class Pinopsida; order Cupressales; family Cupressaceae; genus Cryptomeria; species Cryptomeria japonica. Next base: position 9,506,022 of record NC_081405.1, read on the forward strand.
TACAAAATAATAGTTATGAAACCGCTAAATAAACTCTCAGATCTGGTGGTTCTTCACTTCAACTCATTTAAGCTAGGAAGAGTTAGTGCAGCCACAACCATTGTAGTACCCCTCCTTGATCAGACTCTTTTTGTATGTTTTTGATTGACTTCAGTGGAACATTATTGTATATTGATTCAGATTTTATGTGATGTTATTTCATGCTTTATCTAGATTTATGGTGTATGATTTTATGCAGTATCTCAATGCTTATGATTAATGTTATTTTATGGATCATTATCATGGACTGACACTCTTACCTTATATTTGTGATGCGTTATTTATGTGTTGTGTGTTTGCAAGTGTATGGGATGCAAGGAGATGATTTTCCTTCACTCACTCTGATGAGATAGGGAACATCACGATTCTCCTTCATCGGTGTGTGTGTCGTGTCTATGTATATATATATTTGTCTATATGCACATGTGGTTCTTTGGTGCAGGACATTGTAGGTACAAGTACCAGGTAGGTATGGAGTATCGACTCCACCTGGTTTCACAGGTCTGAGCATGCCTTATATGTCTGATGGGAGTGGAGGAGATAGTTATTGGACCCTAACCTGACCACAATTACACTCGTGTTAGTATTGTCAATTGGTTGTCTTTCCCGCCTGGCTGGTATACGAGTCATAATGCTTTGGTTTGGTCATTTATGAGTCATCATTTGATCATTCTTTGTTTTGCATGTTTTTGTTCATCTGTATGGTTATTTAATTGAATGGATGATGTTATCTTATGTTGGCGTAATTAGTTAATTATTATGCTCTGATATTATTGATTTGATTAAATTAATAATTTGCTAGATTAAATGGTTAAATGGCTTATTTCATTGTGTAAAGTGCATTAATATATATTGTGGAAGGAAATAAATAATTGCCCAGCCATTTAAATGTTAAATGATTATGTTGAGGAGAGTATTATGGAAAATTGAAAATAAAATAAAAAGTTTTTCCTTTTACCTTTCCATTTGACTTTTTCATTTTATTGTGAGAAAAGAATTATTTTTGGAAAAGAGGAAAATCTGATTGTTTTTTACTTTTTAAATAAATTAATCTTATTGGTGGAGAAAACTTTCAACCTAGAAAGTTTAGGTTGAAATTATTTTCCCATATATTCTATAAATCCATGAAAAAAAAAAGGAGAGAGAACTTTTTGAGAGAAATTTGAAAAAATCCATTCAGAAGGAGGAGCTGGAATTCAATTTGGTTTGCAAGGAAGATTCTCCATCATTTTGTTTGCTAGTTTGCTTCAAGGTTGGATGATCTCTTCTTGTTTTAAATTTAACTTTGAAATTTTCAATTGCTTCCTGTGTGTTGAAAAAATGCAAATCTTCTTGTAGAATCTTGTGGAATGATTGGAATGGAAGAAGAAATGCCTTTTATTGTTGATTTTGTGAAGCTTATATCATGTGTTTTCTTATAGGAAAGAAATGGATCATTTCTCTATTTGTTGTTTGTTATTTGTTTTGGAAATCAACTCCTTAGTTTACCTCTTCTATTTGGAATAGAATGAATTGGATTTAGTTGTGTGCTTCCTATTATCTTATTGCCCAAGATTTGGGGTTCTTGTGTGATTGTATTTCACCATTTACCGTATTGGTAAATATCTATTTGAATTTTGGATCTTGGCACTGTGTGTGTGTGCCCATGGAACGATCTGGAAATGAATCATTTTTATGTTTAAACGATTAATATCTTTTTTATTTTTAAATGCTTAAGAAGTATGAATTTTTATTAATCTAGACCTTACCTTACCCCATGGCGGGCTAGTCCCACCACGCGGGTCGGTAGTGTCTACTTCCCGCAGGTAGTAGTACTACCAGTTGGTAGGACTATTACCGATTCGTAGCAGTACTACCGGTCGGTAGGACTGCTAACGGTTGGTAGCAGTGCTACCGATCGGTAGCAGCACTACCGGTCGGTAGGACTGCTACCGATTGGTAGCAATGTTACCGGTTGCTAGCAGTGCTACCGGTTAGTAGTGTCTACTAACGATCGGCGGCAGGGCTACCAGTTGGTAGGCCTACTACCGGTTGGTACCAGTACTACCGATAGGTAGTGTCTGCGGCCTCGACAGCAGCACTACTGTGGGTTGGCCTTGACCCCTGCTTGACCTTATAACCCTACCGGTACAAAACCACTATGTGCTATGAATTTAATTTTTATTAAATGAAATGTGTTAAAATGGATTTTTATGTTAAAAATAAAATTATGATTTTCAAGTGATTTTTATTATGTGGATTAATAAATTTAGCAATGGAAATCAAGGCATGAATTAGTAATACAAATTGGTTAATTTGGATATATTATGAAAATGAATTAAATGCCTGTTAGGAATTTATGTTTTTATTCGGTTGAGTATTTGACGTGAATTTTATCCTTGATGGAATATTGATTTGGAAATTGAATAGATGTGAATGGTAAAAGAGTGTTTTATTTAATTTTCAATCAATGATGTTGCAAGTGCTTATGATGCTGATTTTCTCAAAGATTGTCTAGTGCGGACTTAGTAAAATTAGCTTTCCTTGCAAGAGCTATATTGTGTTATTTATGGTCTGTGGTTCAGTCGTCCTGTGGTGGCGTATTTGGTACCTTTGACCAACTGATATATGATGACTTTGTTGTCTTAACCATGTAGTGTCTTTGCCTTATGGTTAACCAAGAGTCAGTATGTCATTGTTTTGACCACTTGTATTTGGATAGTGGTGTTATGGTTGTCTACTTCACCATAGGGTCCTCGTAGAGTGACCATGTTTATTTAGTGTCTTTTGAGAGAGTGGCTTTGGAAAGGGGGTTGTGCCCAAAGAGGTTGGCAGGATGACCCTTCGAAAGTAAGATAATAAGTGATAATCTAATTAATTGATTAGGTGGGTAGTTCTCAAACATTAATAAAGATATTGTACCTCGCGCATAGGTGAGTGCTTGTACTGAGGCTCATAATGTAGTGAGAAGGCCTGGAATCACAAACTGACACCTTGTCTTCACAAAATGTTGGTAGGGTCGGCATAAGACTTAGTTGGAGTCGGAGGTTCGGGAAAGGTTACCAGGACAGTGAACCGGGACCTATGGAGGTTGACCATGGTAACCATCGTAAGCTATGTGATGACACTCTCTCTTTAGGTTCACTTGTGGTTTGTGATGTCGGTTCACTTGTGTATCTATGATGTTGAGTCACCTGGATTATTGTGGAGTCATTTTGTGTTGTCATGGAGTCGTTTTGTTTTTTCTACCATGTCATGCTTTTGCTTGCTTGAGGGTCCTCACCACTTCCCATCGGATGTTCTTGTATGTACCTTCATGCGAGGGTTGGCTTCGTAGGTGTTTATGTGGATCGTTGCTCATGCTTATCTCATGTTTGGAGATTATTGTTATTTGGAGACCTATGTGGTCATTGTATCATGATCTTTTGTAACCTTGTATTTGGTTAAGCTATATCTTTATATGTATATTGAGAAGCCATGTATTGGAAGAGCAATGTAATCCTAAATTGGGATGTTATTTATTAGTTTCCTTTATGTTATGTGGACATGCTTATTAAAGAGAAATTATATTGTATCCTTTCGATCTTTCAATGGTGTAACCTATTATTGCATATGGCTTCTTGTGGTCATTGAGTTAATGATAAACTATTGGATTAACCTTAATTGTGGAATTTATTTTGGGTTTTAATTCTTCGTTGGTAACCCTTAAGGAATTCTGGTGTACATCTTCTACTTGTGTTATCATGCATGTTGTGTGTTATGTACCTATTATGTTTATACTTTAAAAAAAAAAATGACCCTTGTTGTGGATTTTCCTTCGGGGTTACATTTTGTATCAGAGCCCATGTTTCAACACTGGGTACTCTGGGTTTGTAGTGAGCCCATTCGCCTTGACCTTTTGTGTAGGTCTTGTGGTGTGACTTCCTTGCTTCTTCCCTTTCCTTTGATCTGAAATTTTCTCTCTTGTGCAATGATAGGTCATGGCTAGGAAGGCCAAGGGAGGTGGTCGTGTTGGTGGTCATATCAGAGGCAGAGGAGGAGGAAGGGGTCGAGGTTCTGATTGCCATAGTCCTTCGCCATCACCCACTCATGTGAGTGTGGATCGGGATCAATCAGTTCATCAGGAGGGACCGCATTCAAGAGAGAAGGTTCTCGAAAGGGAAGAGCTACAGCAGATGTTTTAGGAGGTGCTAGCTAGACTAGACCCTAGACCTGAGGTGGATCAGCCCATCCATACCCAGGTAGTGGAGTCCCATTAGCAGATTTCGAAGAGAGAGAGAGAGAGAGAGAGAGAGAGAGAGAGAGAGAGAGAGAGAGATCTCCTAGAGGGAGAGAGGTCCCAGTGGACCAAAACCCAGCTAACATGGGGCACATGAGAGACTTGATGAGGTCCAAATCTCTTTTCTTTAATGGTAAAGGTACTAGTCTCGAGGCAGAGACCTGGCTTATTAGTTTAGATCAGTTTTTCGCCATGTATCCATATGGTAGCAACACCAAGGAAAGATGCGCTATCCTATGTCTCAAGAGTTTCACATCTATCTGGTGGTGGTTAGAGGAGGAGAGGATCGGTGTGAGCATTAACACCATGTCATGGGAAATCTTTCTGGAGAGATTTAGGACATGATTTCTCTCACCCCAATGGAGGCAGTCACGTGCAAATGAGTTCTATGCTCTGCACCAGTTTGGGTTGTTAGTAGATCATTTTGAGCACAGGTTCTATGAGCTCAAACAGTATGTTGGGATTGGCAATGATGAGGCTATGCTCATTCAGCACTTCTTGACGGGTCTTAATGACCACATCAGTGGAGGAGTGAGAGTTTTTTAGCCTGCTTCAGTAAAGGTATCTATGGTGAAAGCCAGGCTGGTGGAGCAGAACCTTAGTCACTCTCATGGCGGCCAGTCTGGAGTTGAGATTGGGAGTGATCCTTTCAGTGGGTCTAGAGGGAGAGGGAATCAGTCCCAAACTATTGCACCTCTTAAGGGTCCCCAAGCACCCACTAAGGGTGGTCAGCAGCAGTAGCCGCCGAGACTGAAGCAGTCTCAGGGCCAACAGGGTGGCAACTCTCAGTTTTGGAAGAGGAGGAACTAGCAGAAGAGTAGGCAGACCTTTCCAGGGTAGTCCTTGCAGGGTGCATCTCATGCCACTAGTGGGGAGAGCTTTCAACAGTCCAGTGGGTCATTTGGGAGTAGAGGACCTGTTAGAGGATCTTGCTTCTCCTATGGTTAGTTTGGCCACAAAGCCACTCAATGCCCTCAGCATCCTCACCAACCGAGTAGCTAGAGGCCAGCCGCATCAAAGCCAACAATGGGGGATGCAAGTAGATCCCATAGACTATTTGTAGTGGTGGATGACCGCTAGGCTGAGCATCAGAGTACCGCGATTGAGACTTCAGATGTGTTGTATTGTATTCCTATCTTTGTACTTTTTGATTATGGTGGTTCAAATTCCTTTATTTCTTCATCCATTATGGAGCAATGCAGGATCATGTCTGCTAAGCAGGCGGATAGGTGGCAAGTAGAGTTGGCTACCAGTGTGCATGTGTTTGTAGATGCCTTTGTTCCCAGTTGTGACTTGGACCTAGGACCCTTTGTCACTTCAGTTGACCTTTGAGTCATTCCTTTGGGGTCCTATGGAGTTGTCTTGGGGATGGATTAGTTATCATCTCACAGTGCTCATGTACATTATCATCTGAAGATAGTAGAGTGTTTAGATGACCATGGTAGGAGAGCGGGGATCGTTGGAGTTCGGCGAGCGATATCCTTACGTATGATTTCCACTATTCAACTTAGGCGATGCATGCATCAAGGGTGTCAGCTTTTTGTAGTTACTCTTGAGGATGTGGATGAGGAAGAGAGTAGAGAAATCACTCTTGATGGTTACCCTATTCTTCAAGAGTATGTTGATGTGTTTCCTTTGGATATTCCCGGTATGCCTTTGAAGCGAGACATAGATTTTCACATTGACTTGGTTCCTGCTGTGGAACCTATTTTGAGAGCACCATATTGGATGACTACTCAGGAGTTGACTGACTTGAAGTTGTAGGTTGAGGAGTTGTTGGCCAAGGGGTTCATTCATCCTAGTGCTTCTCATTGGGGTGCACCGATTATCTTCATTAAGAAGGACGGTTCTCTTCGGCTATGCATTGATTGTCAACAGTTGAATAAGGTAACCATCCGGAATCAATATACATTGCCTCAGATAGATGATCTTTTTTATCAGGTAAAGGGAGCCAAGGTGTTCTCTAAGATAGATCTTAAATCTGGGTATCATCAGTTGCACATTCATGATGCAGACATTCATAGGATGACACTTTGTACTCATTATGGTCACTATGAGTCCACAGTGGTGCCACTTGGGTTGACCAACGTGCCTTCAATATTCATGAGTCTTATGAATGGGGTTTTTTGCACCTACCTTGACCACTTTGTCCTTGTGTTCTTGGATGACATATTGATTTATTCTAGATCTATGGAAGAGCTTGAGGGTCACTTGCATCAAGTATTGCAATGCTTGAAGGAGAATTAGTTTTTTTCAAATTTGGCGAAGTGTGATTTCTTCCAGTCAGAGGTGAGCTATCTTGGTCATATAGTCTCGAGAGAGGGTGTATCCAAGGATCCTTCTAAGATCAAAGCCATTGTTGATTGGCCAATGCCGACCAATGTTTCTCAGGTTTGATGTTTCATGGGTTTGGTCGGATATTACCGTTGCTTTGTGCAGAGCTTTTCTTGGATAGGTCACCCAATTACTTCTCTTCAAAGGAAAGGAAGGAAGTTTGTTTGGTTAGAGCAGTGCAAATTTTCTTTTCGTACCTTGAAGGAACTCCTTGTTAGTGCTCCGATTTTGGTAGTTCCTAATCCATCTAGAGATTTCATTGTGTGCACAGATGCCTCCTTACAAGGTATAGGTGCAGTGCTTATACAGGATGGACGTGTGGTTGCCTATGAGTCTCGCAAACTCAAGGATCATGAGTTGAACTATCCAATTCATGACTTGGAGTTGGAAGCTATAGTGCATGCATTAGTTAGATGGAGATATTTCTTGTTGGGGCGTCGGTTTGAGCTGCATAGTGATCACCGCAGTTTGCAGTATGTTTTCACACAGCCGAACTTGAATGCTCGATAGCGAAGATGGATGGAATTCCTCTGCGAGTATGATTTTGAGGTTCGTTATATTGAGGGGAAAGAGAATGTAGTGGCAGATGCTTTGATTCATAGGAAGCATGAGGCTACAGCATTGTCCCTTGGTGTGTACTTGAGTGAGAGAATTCTTGGAGTTCTTCCTCAGGACACCTGGTATTAGGATGTTAGAGCCGTGGTAGAGTCTGGAAAACTATTGGAGGGTAGATATTCTAGATATACTCTTGAGTTAGATAGTCTTCTTTGACATCTTGGATGGATCTATGTACCTCCTCTAGAGGGTCTTTGCGTTCTGATCATGACAGAGGCCCATCATGCACCTTATTCAGCACACCCTGGTGTCAAGAAGATGCACGCAAATCTTAGACAGATATATCATTGGGCTGGTATGAAATGTGATATTGTTGATTTTGTGTCAAAGTGCTTGGAATGTCAGTGGGTGAAGGCAGAGCATCAGCACCCTATGGGGCTTTTACAGCCTAATTTGATACTAGATTGGATATGGGATATCATTTCCATGGATTTCATTGTGGGGTTGCCTATTTCCTCACGTCGTCATGATGCCATCATGGTCATTGTTGATAGATTGACCAAAGTTGCTCATTTTTTTCCTACTCGATCTTCTTATACAGCAACAGTGGTGGCACGAGTCTTCTTGGAAGATATGCTGAGGTTGCATGGGATCCCAGGTGGATCATTTCTGATAGAGACCTTGTCTTTACTTCAGCCTTATGGACCTCACTTCAGCATGCTTTGGGAACCCAGTTGAACTTCAGTTCATCTTATCACCCAAAGACCGATGGTCAAATTAAGCGTGTGAATTGGGTTTTGGAGGACATGCTTCGCATGTATGTTATGGACTAACAGTTGCGCTGGGAGGAATATCTTTGCCTTGTGGAGTTTTCTTACAACAACGGATATCATAGCTCTATAGGCATGTCTCCCTTCCAGGCTTTGTATGGTTGTCCTTGTCATACTCCTTTGAGTTGGGATCGGTTGGAGGATAGGGTGCATTTAGGACCGAATTTTCTTCATGAGATGGAGTAGCAGGTTAAGCAGATTTGTGGGCATTTGGTTGTTGCTCAGGATAGGTAGAAGAAGTATGTTGATGCCCATAGAGTAGATCGTCAATTTTCTATTGGCGATTATGTGTTCTTGACAGTGTGTTCACGGAAGAGTTTGATCTATTATGGAAAGGGTTCTAAGTTGGTGCCTCATTTTGTTGGCCCTTTTGAGATCCTTTAGAGGATAGGACCTATTGCCTACCATCTTGCCTTGTCGCTGAGTCCATCCCACATCCATGATGTCTTTCATGTTTCTGTTCTTTGACCTTATCATCCTGATGGGACCCATGTTTTTTATTGGAACGCTTTGCAGGTCGATGATGGGTAGCTTTCCATGGAGCCCGTGGGCATTCCTCTGCATCGGGATTTGACCCTCAGGGGTCGTACCATCAAGCAGGTAAGGGTCCTATGGGACCCAAGTGATGAGACCTCGGTGACATGGGAAGATGTAGCAAAGATGAGAGAGATTTATTCTTATCTATTTTATGCTTCTAGGAGTAAGCCTAGGCTTGGGGGGAGGATGTAGTACCCCTCCTTGATCAGACTCTTTTTGTATGTTTTTGATTGACTTCAGTGGAACATTATTGTATATTGATTCAGATTTTATGCGATGTTATTTCATGCTTTATCTGCATTTGTAGTGTATGATTTTATGTAGTATCTCAGTGCTTATGATTAATGTTATTTTATAGATCATTATCATGGACTAACACTCTTACATTATATGTGTGATGTGTTATTTATGTGTTGCGTGTTTGCATGTGTATGGGATGTGAGGAGATGATTTTCCTTCACTCACTCCGGTGAGACAGAGAATGCCATGACTCTCCTTCATCGGTGTGTGTGTCGTGTCTATATATATATATATATATATATATTTGTCTATATGCACATGTGGTTCTTTGGTGCAGGACATTGCAGGTACAAGTATCGGGTAGGTACGGGGTATCGACTCCACCTGGTTTCATAGGTTTGAGCATGCCTTATATGTCTGATGGGAGTGGAGGAGATAGTTGTTGGACCCTAACTTGACTGCAGTTACACTCATGTTAGTGTTGTCAGTCGGTTGTCTTTCCCGCCTAGCTGGTATGTGAGTCATTGTGCTTTGGTTTGGTCATTTGTGACTCGTCATTTGATCATTCTTCATTTTGCGTATTTTCATTCATCTGTATGGTTATTTAATTGAATGGATGATGCTATCTTATGTTGGCGTAATTAGTTAATTATTATGCTCTGATATTATTGATTTGATAAAATTAATGATTTGCTAGATTAAATGTTTAAATGGCTTATTTCATTGTGTAAAGTGCATTAATATATATTGTGGAAGGAAATAAATAATTGCCCAGCCATTTAAATGTTAAATGATTATGTTGAGGAAAGTATTATGGAAAATAGAAAATAAAATAAAAAGTTTTTCCTTTTACCTTTCCATTTGACTTTTTCATTTTATTGTGGGAAAAGAATTATTTTTGGAAAAGAGGAAAATCTGATTGTTTTTTACTTTTTAAATAAATTAATCTAACTGGTGGAGAAAACTTTCAACCTAGGATGTTTAGGTTGAAATTATTTTCCCATATATTCTAGAAATTCACGGAAAAAAAAGGAGAGAGAAATTTTCGAGAGAAATTTGAAAAAAACCATTCTGAAGGAGGACCTGGAATTTGATTTGGTTTGCAAGGACTGGGATTCTCCATCATTTTTCTTGCTAGTTTGCTTCAAGGTTGGATGAACTCTTCTTGTTTTAAATTTAACTTTGAAATTTTCAGTTGCTTCCTGTGTGTTGAAAAAACGCAAATCTTCTTGTAAAATCTTGTGGAATGATTGGAATGGAAGAAGAAATGCTTGTTATTGTTGATTTTGTGAAGCTTATATCATGTGTTTGCTTATAGGAAAGAAATGGATCATTTCTCTATTTTCTATTTTTTATTTGTTCTGGAAATCAACTCCTTGGTTTACCTCTTCTATTTGGAATAGAATGAATTGGATTTAGTTGTTGTGTACTTCCTATTATCTTATTGCCGAAGATTTGGGGTTCTTGTGTGATTGTATTTCACCATTTACCGTATTGGTAAATATCCATTTGAATTTTGGATCTTAGCACTGTGTGTGTGTGCCCGTGAAACGATGTGGAAATGAATCATTTTTATGTTTAAATGATTAATATCTTTTTTATTTTTAAATGCTTAAGAAGTATGAATTTTTATTAATCTGGACCTTACCTTACCCCGAGGCGGGCTAGTCCCACCACACAGGTCGGTAGTGTTGCTGCCCACGGGCAGCAATACTATCATTCGGCAGTACTACTACACGCCTACCGATCATCGGTTGGTAGCAGTGCTACCGCTCGGTAGCGGCTCCTACCAGCAGTAGCAGCACTACCGGTCAGTAGTGTCTGCTACCAATCGGCAACAACTCTACCGGTCGGTAGGCCTGCTATTGGTTGGTAGCTATACTACCAGCACGCAGTGTTTGCGGCCTCGGTAGCAACACTACTGCAGGTTGGCCTTGACACCCGCTTGACCTTGTACCCTTACCGGTACAAAACTGGTATGTGCTATGAATTTAATTTTTATTAAATGAAATGTGTTAAAATGGATTTTATGTTAAATATAAAATAGTGATTTTCAAGTGAATTTTATTATGTGGATTAATAAATTTATCAATGGAAATCAAGGCATGAATTAGTAATGCGAATTGGTTAATTTGGATATTTTTTGGAAATTAATTAAATGCCTGTTAGGAATTCATGTTTTTATTCGGTTGAGTATCTGACGTGAATTTTATCCTTGATGGAATAATGATTTGGAAATTGAATAGATGTGAATGGTAAAAGAGTGTTTTATTTAATTTTCAATCAATGATGTTGCAAGTGCTTATGATGTTGATTTTCTCAAAGATTGTCTGAGTGTGGACTTAGTGAAATTAGCTTTCCTTGCAAGAGTTATATTGTGTTATTTTTGGTCTGTGGTTCAGTCATCCTATGGTGGCGTATTTGGTACCTTTCACCATGTGATATATGATGACTTTGTTGTCCTAACCATGTAGTGTCTTTTCCCAATGGTTAACCAAGAATCAGTATGTCATTGTTTTGACCACTTGTATTTTGATAGTGGTGTTACGGTTGTCTGCCTTTCCATAGGGTCCTTGTGGAGTGACCATGTTTGTTCAGTGTCCTTTGAGAGAGTGGCTTTCGAAAGGGGGTTGCACCCAAAGAGGTTGGCAAGATGACCCTTTGAAAGTAAGATAATAAATGATAATCTAATTAATTGATTAGGTGGGTAGTTCTCAAACATTAATAAAGATATTGTACCTTGCACATAGGTGAGTGCTTGTACTGAGGCTCATAATGTAGTGAGAAGGCCTGAAATCGCAAATTGACCACCTTGTCTTCACGAAAAGCTGGTAGGGTCTGCATAAGACTTAGTTGGAACCGGAGGTTCGGGAAAGGTTACCAGGATAGTGAGTCAGAACCTAGGGAGGATGACCATGGTAACCATCATAAGCTATGTGATGACACTCTCTCTTTAGGTTCACTTGTGGTTTATGATGTCAGTTCACTTGTGTATTTGTGATGTTGAGTCACCTGGATTATTGTGGAGTCATTTTGTGTTGTCATGGAGTCATTTTGTTTTGTCTACCATGTCATTATTTTGCTTGCTTGAGGGTCCTCAGCCATCTCCTAGCATGGTGGGGTGATTCCATTTTGGGAATTACATGGTCAGGTAGTAGTGTCACTTCCCATCGGATGTTCTTGTTCATACCTTCATGCGAGGGTTGGCTTCGTAGCTGTTTCTGTGGATCGTGGCTCATGCTTATCTCATGTTTGGAGATTATTGTTATTTGGAGACCTATGTGGTCATTGCATCATGATCTTTTGTAATCTTGTATTTGGTTAAGTTGTATCTTTATATTTATATTGAGAAGCCATGTATTGGAAGAGAAATGTAATCCTAGATTGGGATGTTATTTATCAGTTTCCTTTATGTTATGTGTACATGCTTATTGAATAGAAATTATATTGTATCCTTTCAATCTTTCAATGGTGTAACCTATTATTGCATATGGCTTCTTGTGAGCATTGAGTTAATGATGGATTATTGGATTAACCTTAATTGTGGAATTTATCTTTTGCTTTTAATTCTTCGTTGGTAACTCTTAAGGAATTTTGGTGTAAATCTTCCGCTTGTGTTATCGTGCATGTTGTGTCTTATGCACCTATTATGTTTATGCTTTTAAAAAAAAAATTTAAAAATTCACCTTTGTTGTGGGTTTTCCTTCAGGGTTCCTGGTGGGGCATTACAACCATCATTATAAACTTGCAATTTTGAATTAGCTGCTGCAATCTATCTAAACTAAATTCTAATTCCTATCAAAGTGAATGAACGTGCAAATGTTCTACGGTGGTAATGCGAAAACACAAAACGTTAAATTTATAATTAAATATTTTCAGCTATCCTTTTCACTCCATTTGCAAGTTTTACTATGCTTAGTTTCAAATTTTTATTCTCTATACAACTTGTAGGATAAAGAAGTACAAATGAGATTTTATAATAAAACAAAACTAAATGCAGTGCATGTGATCACAAATAGGAAATGGTTTGATACATAAAGTACCTGCCATTTACTTCAAATTATTTTTTCAGTGCACTATTGAATACTTTTCAATAATACACAGAAGAAATTTATAGTAGAAAGGAACAGGTTGTATGCAACCTGTGAATAGAACTGGAGGCTGTCTTGAATAGTTTAGTTCTTTGAAGTATGTATGCCTTCAAATATGTCTGGATACTTTTAAGAAAGATTTTCCAAAAATAAAGAGTAACGATAATCTAGTTCTTGTTCATAAATCTTTCAATACAAAGGTCTGTTTTTCTTTTATAAGTCTCGGACTTCAAATAGTAAATAATTTGATTAAACCAAGGATCAGTTATCATTGATGACATAGTGTTGTCATAGATGCCACTAATGAGATATTTTTTAAATTTAAGTCAAAATAAAAAACAATTTTAAAAGAAAATCTTACTGTTTTCGAGGCTCTACTTGCTAATTTTAATACCTAAAAACTTTTCTAAGAACTATAAATTCTAATCTATGTACAAGAAATTTTTTGAGCCCTATCAATAATAAATTTGTGCATACTTTGCAATGGGTTTGGCATCACTCTGACATCCCCAAAATTTAATATACATATAATTCATACATTTACCTTTCACAGTGATTGGGGTAAAGAAAGTGGCAAATGAATATTTATATGTTGCACTCCATGATCTTGAAACTGTCTGCAAGAAAACACTATACGGTTAAGATTAACAACATCATAATAATTTTCAAAAAAATAACAATGGACCTTCAAAGAAAAGAAAATAGTTTTCTGCAGCAAAAATTATCATAAGGTAAATTGTTAGGATTAATAAATAATTTCACTGCAACAGTTAAAATCAATGATCACGGCTAAATTTGGTTTGGTTTTAGGATCAAGATGAGATACAAGATAATAGTTAAGAAACCGCTACACAAACTCTTAAATCCGACGGTTCTTCGCTTCAGCTTATTTAATCTAGGAAGAGTTAGGGTAGGCACAACTATCATTATAAACTTGTAATTCTGACTTAGCTGTTGCAATCTATCTAAACTAAATTCTAATTCCTATCATTGTGAATGAACGTGCAAATTTTATACGGTGATAATGTGAAAATACAAAATGTTAAATTTATAATTAAATATTTTCATCTATCCTCTTCACTCCTACTTGCAAGTTTTACTATGCCGGGATTCAAATTTCTATTCTCTATACAGGTTGTACGATAAAGAAGTACGAATGAGATTTTATAATAAAACGAAACTAAATGCAGTGCATGTGATCACAAATAGGAAATGTTTTCATACATAAAGTACGTGCCATTAACTTCAAATTAATTTTTCAATGCACTATTGAATACTTTGCAATAATACACAGAAGAAATTTATAGTAGAAAGGAATAGGTTGCATGCAACCTATGAATAGAAGTGGAGGTTGTCTTGAACTCTTTAGTCCTTCGAACTATGTATGCCTTCAAATATGTCTAGCTACTTTTAAGAAAGATTTTCCAAAAACAAAGAGTAACGATAATCTAGTTCTTGTTCATAAATATTTCAATACAAAGGTCTGTTTTTCCTTTACAAGTCCCAGACTTCAAAAAGTAAATAATTTGATTCGACTAAGGATCAGTTATCGTTGATGAGATAGTGTTTCTATAGACACCCCTGATGAGAATGTTATTAAATTTAGGTCAAAATAAAAAACAATTTTAAAAGAAAATCTTACTGTTTCTGAGGCTCTACTTGCTAATTTTAATACCTAAAAACTTTTCTAAGAACTATAAATTCTAATCTTTGTACAACAAATTTTTTGATCCCTATCAATGAGAAATTTGTGCATACTTTCCAATGAGTTGTGCCTCGCTCTGACATCCCCAAAATTTAATATCTGTATAATTCATATATTTACCTTTCACGGTGATTGGGAGTAAGAAAGTGGCAAATGAATATTTATATGTTGCACTCCATGATCTTGAAAATATTTGCAAGAAAACACAATACGGTTAAGATTAAGAACTTCATAATAATTTTAACAAAAATAACAATGGACCTTCAAAGAAAAGAAAGTAGTTTTCTGCAGCAAAAATTATCATAACACTAAATAAAGGTAAATTGTTAGGATTAATAAATAATTTCACTGCAATGGTTGAAATCAGCTATCACGGCTAAATTTGGTTTTGTTTTAGGATCAAGATGAGATACAAAATAATAGTTAAGAAACTGTTAAACAAACTCTCAAATCCGATGGTTCTTCGCTTCAACTCATTTAACCTAGGAAGAGTTAGGGCAGGCACAACCATCATTATAAACTTGCAATTATGAATTTGTTGTTGCAATCTATCTAAACTAAATTCCAATTCCTATCAAAGTGAATGAACATGCAAATGTTCTATGGTGGTAATTGGAAAATACAAAACCTTAAATTTATAATTTAATATTTTCAGCTATCCTTTTCACTCCTACTTGCAAGTTTTACTCTGCCCCTTTTCAAATTTCTATTCTCTATCCAGCTTGTAGGATAAAGAAGAAGAAATGAGATTTTATAATAAAATGAACCTAAATGCAATGCATGTGATCACAAATAGGAAATGCTTTCATACATAAATTACCTTTCATTTACTTCACATTAATTTTTTAATGTACTATTGAATACTTTTCAATAATATATAGAGGAAATTTATAGTGGAAAAGAATAAGTTGCATGTAGCCTGTGAATAGAAATGGAGGCTGTCTTGAACACTTTAGTCCTTCAAAGTATGTATGCCTTCAAATATGTTTGGCTAATTTAAAGAAATATTTTCCAAAAATAAAGAGTAACGATAATTGGTGCAAGAGCACCTAGGACTTAGTGTAATGCCCCGCCAAGAACGCCGAAGGAAAACCCACAACAAGGGTGAAGCAATTTTTTTTCTTTTAAGTATAAACATCATAAGTGCATTTACACAACATGCATGATAAAACAAGTAGAAGATTAACACCAAAATTCCTTAAGGGTTACCAATGAAGAATTAACTTCAAGAATAACTTCCACAAAACCATAAATTCCACATATGCATCATAACTCAATGATCACAAGAAGCCAAAAGCAAATAAAGATTCATCATAGAAAGATTGGAAGGATACAACATAATTTTCACTTCAATAAGCATTTACTAACATCATCCAGGAACTAATAAAAAACATCCAAACATAGGATTGCATTGCTCTTCCAATACATAGCTTCTCAATAAACATATAGGATAGATCCCATCCAATTACAAGGTTACATAAGATCAATATTACAATGATACAATGACCACATAGGTCTACCAATACAAATAACCTTCCAAAACATGAGATGAAGCATGAGTCACGAACCACAGGAACACCTGCGAAACCAATCCTCGCATGAAGGCACAAATACGAACATTCGATGGGAAGTGGCACTACCACCCGACCATGTAATTCCCAAATGGAATCACTCCACCGTGCTAGGAGATAGATGAGGACCCTCAAACAAGCATAAGCATGACATGGTCGACAAAACAATACGACTCTATGACAGCACAATAAGACTCCACAAGAATCCAGGTGACTCAACTTCACAAACACAAGTGAACTGACATCACCAAACACAAGTGAACCAAATGAGAGGGTGTCATCGCATAGCTTAAGATGGTTAACCTGGTACAGCCTCCATAAGTCCTAGCTCACTGTCCTGGTAACCTCTCGTGACCGTCTGGTTCCAACTGAGTCTCATGTGGACCCTACCAGCCTTTCGTGAAGACAAGGTGGTTGGTTTGCCATTCCAGACCTTCTCACAACATTATGAGCCCTGTACTAGCACTCACCTATGCACGAGGTACAATTATCTTTATTAATGTTATGATACTACCCACCTAATCATTTCATTAGATTACTAGTTATTATTTGACTTTCGTTGAGTCGTAATGCCTACAATTTGGGTGCAACCCCCAAGCAAAAGCCACTCTCTCAAAGGACACTACACAAGCATGGTCACTCCCTGAGGACCCTATGGCAAAGGAGATAGCCATAAAACCACTATCAAAAAAAAGTGGCCAAACAAGGACATACTGACTCTTGACTAACCATAAGGCAAAGACACTACATGGTTAAGACAACGGAGCCAACATATATCACTTGGTCAAAGGTACCAATTACACCACCACAGGATGACTGAACCACAAACCAAAATATCACAATAAACACATGCAAGGATAGCTAAATACATCAAATCTGCACTCAAACAATCTTTGAAAATATCAGCATCATAAACACTTGCAACATCATTGATTGAAAATTAAATAAAACACCCTTTTCTAGTAGTCACATCTAATCAATTTCCAAATCAATATTCCAAATCTACCCATTTGAATCTCTAATTAATGCCTTAATTTTCATTGATAAATTTATTAACCACATAATAGAAATCACATGAAAATCACATTACATCACACAATACCACTTTAAACATTCCATTTATAAAGTTACCTCTTCGACTGGTAACACTTACCTCTTCGAACTGGTAACACTTACCTCTTCGAATTGGTAACACTTACCTCTTCGAACCAGTGACACTTACCTCTTTGAATTGGTAACTCTTACCTCTTCGAACCAGTGACACTTACCTCTTCGAATTGGTAACTCTTACCTCTTCGAACTGGTAACACTTACCTCTTCAAACTAGTGACACTTACCTCTTCGAACTGGTAACTCTTACCTCTTCGAACCGGTAACACTTACCTCTTCGAACCGGTAACACTTACCTCTTCAAACCGGAAACACTTACCTCTTCTTACCGATAACACTTACCTCTTTGAACTGGTAACACTTACCTCTTCGAACTGGTAACACTTACCTCTTCGAATCGTAACACTTACCTCTTTGAACTGGTAACACTTACCTCTTCGAATTGTTAACACTTACCTTTTCAAACTGGTAACACTTCATTTCCAGAATTATTTCACGGGCACACACATACAGTGTCAATTTCCAAAATTTCAAGGAAGAGTTTACCAGCAAGGTAAATGGTGAAATAAACAAACTGGAAAGAATGACTAACCAAATCTTGACAATAAGAAACAAGGAAGCACCTAGCCAACCCAATCTAAAGTTCATTCTTTCAAAAGAAAAGGTAAAGCAAGAAATTGATTTCCAAGAACAAAACACACATCAGATAGAGAAATGAACCATTTCTTTCTTGAATGCAACCATATGATATAGATTTCACAAAACCAGCAAAAATAAACACTAATTCTTCCATTTCAATCATTCCACAAACATCTATAGGAAGATTGTATAAATTTCCATGCACAGGAAGCAAACTGAAAATTACAAAACAAATTCAAAACAAGAAGGAAACCTCCAACCTTGAAGCAATTAGCAAGCAAAGAGATGAAGAACAACCAATCTTGCAGCCAAGTCAAATTTCTAGCTCCTCCAAGAAGTTTTTCCAGAATTTTGTCTCCAAAATTCTCTTCTTCTCCTGTCGTGAATGCCCAGAATGGATGCCCAAAAATATCTTTTAACCCAAGCTTCTAGGTTAAAGTTTTTCATCCAATCAAATTTAAATATTTTAAAACTAAAAGGCAATCAGATTTATTTCTTTCCCAAAAATAATAATTCTTTCCAATGATTAAATTTAAAAAGGCCAAATGGAAAAATAAAAAGGAAAACTTTAATTTATTTCTTTTTCCATAAATACTTCCTTCAACATAACCATTTAACCTTTTTAAATGGCTAGGCAATTTATTTATTTCACACAAATACATTATGCAACTTACATAATAAATTACACCATTTAACCATTTAATCTAGCAATTTATTAATTTAAGAAAATCAATAATCACAAAGCATATTAATTAAATGATTACGCCAACACAAGATAGCATCATCCATTTAAATTAAATAACCATTTAAATAAATAGAAACACTCAAAATCAAGACAGATCAAATGACGACTCTCAAATGACCAAACCAAGGCACCATGACACGCATAACAACCAAACGAGAAAACACAACCGACTGACAACACTCACATGAGTGTAACTACGGTCAAGCTAGGGTACAACAACTATCTCCTCCACTCCCATCGGATATATATGGCATGCTTAGACCTACGAAACCAGGTGGAGTCAATACCCTGTACCTAGCTGGTACTACTACCTACAATATCCTGCACCAAAGAACCACGCATGCATATAGACCAATATATATATATATATATATATATATATATATATATTCAGACACGGAACACACACTGATGAAGAAGAATCATGATGTTTCATGTCTCACCAGAGTGATTGAAGGAAAATCATCCCCTCGCATGCCAATACACTTGCAAACACGCAACTTATAAAAATGCATCGTAATATAAGGGAAAAGTGTCAGTCCTGATAATGATCCATAAAAATAACATTAATCATAAGCACTGAAATACTGCATAAAATCATATACCATAAATCCAGATAAAGCATGAAATAACATTGTATAATATCTAAATCAAAATACAATAATGTTTCACAGAACAGTCACTGAAGTAACTCAAAACATACAAAAAAGGCTGATCAAGGAGCGGTACTACACTTAGGCAATTTAGTTTTTATAATTTTGGCTTGTACTAACCCTATCCAAGTCAATGATGAATAAGGACTCCAAGAGGGTCCAAGAGTTAGCGTTTTGTGTCAATGTAGGCCTAGGTTGTGTTCATTCTACTTAGGTTTGCATTTTTGTGTAAATAGTGAGTTTGAGTAGCCAATTGACCTTTTTGATGGTCAAAAGTGTCAAAACTTGGCATGAGCATTAGGGGGGGGTTAAATAGGTCTTATAAATGTTTGAAAAGTCATTTATGATGATTTGGAATAGGTCTTATAATTTGGAGAGACCAAAAGTGCAAAAGTTGCAAAAAGTTGTCATGACAACTTTTGTCCTGAATTGGTTAGCATTGGAGTTAGGTATTGTTTAACACGCTAGGAGGACTCCACATGTTGGAAACCTCTATATACACTCTCTTGCATGTTTACCAAGGTTGGAGAAGTATGTGATGTAAGTTCAACAACTGAAACTACTCATTTCCAGTCTTGTTGGCAGCATTTTGGCTTGATTTTACTCATTTGGCAATTGAATATGGATTGAATCCATTGATCTAGAAATGGATTGAGTTACTCCTATGTGTTATTGAGTTTTTGGTTCATTTTATAGTCTTTTAAATATAGTTATTTGGTGTTTTCTTGTTCAAGTTTGCAAACGGCTAGTTTTGGCTTGTAAATAGCAATTTTCTTGTAAATATGGTTGCCCCATGAGTTCCACACGTGCTACCATCATGCCTTGTTGGACCATGATGGGAAACCCTCGGTATAGTGTACATATGTAGGTTCAAGTGTTGGAAAGGACTTTAAGTGTGACTGTCACCTTATATCAGGTGTGTCCAGGAGCAACTCGTCTAGTGGAAATAAGCTAAAATTGAAGTGCTAAGTGCAGGGGTGTGTGCCAAATCACCATTTCAGAGTTTGGAGGGATTAATGGAGTTGGGGCAGACTTTTCCATGTAGGGAGAAGCTTTGACAAACCCATTTAATACCAAAACCCCAATTTGTCCATTCATTGTCGGTTAAAGGCCTTGTAAACCCTTCAAAACCCACATTTTGGGGTTCATACATTGTACGGTGAAAACAAGGGCCAAAACCACAAAAATCCTTTAGGGATAGGTGTATCTTTGAAGAAAATGCAAACTTATTTGGGGGTCCTTTGAATCATTTTCACCCAAGCCCTAGAAAACCAGATTCCTTGTAGCCCTTTTCTAGGCAAGATTTTGAAATTGGTAAGAAACCTATTGATTGCAAGCTACTAAAGGACCTCAAATGCATACAAAACATGTTGGTAGACACCTCCATACCTCTGCAACATATTACAATGATAGGAGGCCATTTTGAAAACTTGAAGCCAAGAAACCATAATTAAGCACCTGAGAAGCACTGTGAATTGGTAGGGTTCCTAGCCAAAACACTTAGAGCAAACACCTTAGAAAGAACAAGAATCAAGCCCTAGAAGATATTGAGAAGGACTTGAAGGTATAGAAAGCAACTAGGCCTAGTGAGTTGGTGCAATTGAGCAACACCAGCTAGGTGAAGTGTTGAGCAAACTAGGTAAACCCCATCAAATTGGTATCAGAGCTTATAAGATTTGGGCTAGAAGAGTTGATATCCTCAGTGGAATCTATAGGAGACAATAGCATGGTGACCAATGTAGAGTTTCCAAGAAAGTGGATGATCAGGAGGAAGAGAATAGAATCCTAAAAGAGAAATTGATTGAATTGGAGAGTAAGCTTGGTGCAATTGAAACCAAGGTTGATGAAGTGTTGGTAAAGGTGGAAGGAGCAGAAGGGAAGGGTAAAGAAGTGGTGGAGATAGACAAGATACCTAAACCAAATCCTGTCCTAGAGAAAGAACCTTTCCTGAAGGCATTGAAGGCCTTGAGTGGAAAATCACTAGAAAGATTGCCATTGTTCACTGGTAAGATGGAGGCAGAAGTGGTCCTAGAGTGGATAGAAGGTATGGAGAACCACTTTGAATGTGAAGGCATAACTGAAGCCCAGAGAGTCAAGGTAGCCAAGTCTAGGATGAGAGGAGTTTCCCTCACCTGATGGCAATTTGTACAAGATGAGAGGAAGAAAATGGGTAGAGAACCCATCTCTTCTTGGAAAGGGATGTTAGTCAAAATCAAAGAAGTCTATCTCCCTTATGACTATGACGTGCAAATTCATAAGAAGAGGCAAAACTTAAGACAAAAGGATCTTGATGTCAGTATCTATACAGAGGAGTATCACAAACTTAGCCTTAGATATCATACAGTGGAAGAAGAGAGTCTCAAGGTTTCTAGGTACCTAAATGGCCTACGGTGGAACATCCAAGAAGAAATCAGCCTAATGAACCCAAAAATAGTCCATCAAACCTTTCAACTTGCCCTTAAGGTGGAGAAAAAATTGAAAAGAAGACATGACTCAAGCAACAATAGGGGCAGAGGTAGAGGAAAAGACAATAGAGGCCATAGAGGAGGCTTTGGAGCAAGAAGTTCTGAATAAAGAACACAAGGAGAGTCTAAACTCACTAAGGAGCAAGATAGTGGTAGCAGTAAAGCAGGATTCAATAGAGGAAGAGGATCCAATAGTGGTTTCAAAGGAAGATCTAGTGGACAAGGTAGAGGTTCCTCATATTTTGCAACAATGAAGTGTTACCATTGTAACCAACTTGGTCATCCAGCATATAGGTGTCCAGAGAAAGGATCATCATCATATGGTGGTGAAAGAAGAGTTAGTTATCTCCAAGAAGAGTCTTCAAGAAGCAAGACTTTAGAGGTTGTCTTAGAGTCAGAAGTAGGTGACAACTTGATGATAAGGAGAACTTTGATCAAAGAACCGGTCAGAGAAGAGCCTGGCCAAAGAAGGTCCTTATTTAGGATCAAATGCAAGATTTTGGATAAAGTGTGCAAAGTGATCATTGATTCAGGGTCTACAGACAACATTGTCTTAGAAGAGGCAGTGAGAAAGATCAAATTGCAAAGGATACCTCACAAAAATCCTTATAGAGTCACTTGGTTGAACAAAGGTCAACATGTTCTTGTTAATGAGAAAGCATGGGTGGATTTTACCATTGGAAGGTATAAGGACAAGGTGTTATGTGATGTCTTACCCATGGATGCATGCCATCTTCTATTAGGAAGACCATGGAAATTCGATAGACAAGCTATGCATGATGGAGCCAAGAATGCATACTCATCCAAGAAAGATGGAGTCACATTCAAGATTCAGTCTATCCTTGAGGAAGGTGAAAAAAGGGCACCAGGTCCTAATGTTATTTTGGTGAGTGAAAAATAGTTCTTAAAGACACTTGAGGAAGGTGAAGGTATATAGTTTGCACTTGTGATGAAACCCAAAGAAGAAGACAAGAAAGAGCAGCAAGATTTGCCATTAGAGGTGCAAGATTTGTGAAAGAAATTCAAAGGCATAGTAAGTGAAGGACAGTCAGCCACCTTACCTCCTAAAAGAACCATAAGCCATCAAATAGACTTCATTCTCAAAGCATCCTTGCCTAATAAGGCAGTCTACAAAATGACTCCTCAACAAAAAGTTGAAATTGCCCAGCAAATCCAAGAGCTCTTAGACCAAGGCCTAATTAGGAAGAGTATTAGCCCTTGTGATGTCCCCACCGTGTTGGCACCAAAAAAAGGTGGTACTTGGAGATTGTGTACTAATTATAGAGCCATAAATAGGATCACCATCAGATATAGGTTCCCTATTCTTAGAATAGAAGACGTAATGGATTGTTTAGGGGAAGCCAAGTACTTTACCAAGATTGACCTTAAGAGTGGCTATCATCAAATTAGGATTAAGGAGGGTGATGAACGGAAAACTATATTCAAGACTACTGAGGGTCTTTATGAGTGGCTTGTAATGCCATTTGGCTTATCCAATGCTCCAAGAACCTTCATGAGACTCATGAATGAGGTGATGAAGGACTTCATAGGTAAATTTGTAGTAGTATATCTTGATGATATTCTCATTTTTCAGTAAAGATAGGGCAGATCACATTAATCATTTGGAAGATGTATTACAAAGATTGTATGATGAAAAGCTAACCATGAATTTGGATAAGTGTGAGTTTGTCAAGTAGGAGTTGGTTTACCTTGGGTTTGTGTTGTCTCAAGGAAACCTCAAGATGGATCCAAGCAAGGTTGAAGCCATTGTAAATTGGCCTACTCCAAAGACAACAACAGAGGTGAGAAGCTTCCATGGACTAGCTCAGTACTATAGGAAGTTCATTAAGCAGTTCAGTGCAATATGTGCACCAATGCTAGACACCATTAGAGGTGGAGTAAAGGCAAAGTTTCAGTGGGGTGAAGAAGAAAACAAAGGTTTTGAAACCTTAAAGGAGAAGATAGCTAACCAACCTGTACTAGTGTTGCCTAGTTTTAAGAAACTTTTCATTGTAGAATGTGATGCAAGCAATGTTGCAGTAGGTGTTGTCCTAAGCCAAGAAGAAAGACCAATAGCTTTCCATAGTGAGAAGATAAGTGATGCCAAGAAGAAATATTTTTCATATGATCTTGAGTTGTATTCTTTAGTGCAGTCATTGAGGAAATGGAGACACTATCTCCTCCCTAAAGAATTTGTTGTCTATACAGACAACCAAGCATTGAGTTTCCTAAACTCACAAGATAAAATCAGTCATAAACACATGAAATGGGTGGAGTATATGCAGGCCTATACATTCACCATTAAGCACAAGAAAGGGCAGTTAAACCAGGTAGTTGATGCATTGAGTAGAAGACTTTTGACAGTCCAAGAAATCCAATTGAGAAGCATAGGTGTGGACAGTTTTAGAGAGTTATACCCAGAGGATGAAGACTTCTCAAATGCCTACAATGTATGTAAGGAATATCAAAACCACTTCCATAGTGAGTATTCTGATTTTACTTTACAAAATGGACTATTGTTCAAAGGTGGGCAACTTTGTGTGCCTAGAGGCTCAATGAGAGAAAACCTTATTCAAGAGAAGCATAATGGCAGCCTTAGTGGACATTTTGGAGTCAATAAGACTCAAGAGTTGGTTCAAAGATACTATTATTGGCCAAGGATGGATCAAGATGTGAATAAATATGTGGAGACTTGCATAGTTTGCCAAAAGACCAAGGGTACTTCAACAAATGTCAGTTTATACCAACCTCTCCCCATACCAAATAGACCTTGGGAATGCATTAGAATGGACTTTGTAGTAGGTTTACCAAGGACAAAGCAGGGATATGACAGCATTTATGTCATTCTAGACAGATTTAGCAAAATGGCTCACTTTGTGCCTTGCAAGACTACTCATGATGCATGCCAAATTGCTCAATTGTTCTTCAAAGAGGTAGTGAGGATACATGGTTTACCCATGAGCATTGTTTCAGATAGGGACTCAAAGTTTATGAGTCATTTTTGGAAGACACTATGGTAGAAGCTTGGCACCAACCTCTCTTTTGGATCAGCCTACCATCCTCAAACAGATGGGCAGACCGAAGTGGTGAATAGGAGCTTAGGAAACTTGTTAAGGTTCCTTACTAAGGAATATGGTCAAACATGGGATCAATTACTCTCACAAGGTGAATATGCATACAATGACACCATGAATAGGACTACCACCAAGAGCCCTTTTGAAGTGGTCTATGGTGTGCACCCAAGAGGAATTTTGGAGTTGAGAGACTTAGGAAGTGCAGCAGAAAGAAGTGGATATGTAGAGGACTTTTCTTAATCAATGAAGGAAGTCCATGATTCAGTTCGACAAGCATTGATGGAGAACACAAGCAAGTTCAAGCAAAAAATTGATGAAAAGAGGAAGAACCCCCAATTTCAAGTAGGAGATCTTGTCATGGTACACTTGAATAAAGAAAGGCTACAACAAGGAGTGCCAAACAAGTTACAAATTAGGAGGATAGGTCCATGTGCCATTCTAGCTAAGTATGGAGAAAATAAAGGTGGATCTACCTAGTGACATAGGCTTGTCACTGGTTTTCAATATACAAAACTTAGTTGCATACAAGGGACTAGTTCAAGGTTCAAATTGTAGTCACTCAGAGGTTTCAGTTGATGTGAACAACCTTCATTTACCAACCAAACCAAATCCAAAGGCCGAGAAGGTGTTGAGTTCAAGGATCGCCAAGAAGACAAGGCATTAAGTCTATTGGGAGAACCTAATCAAATGGCAGGGTATGGATGATGCTGAAGCTACATGGGTGATGGAGATAGAGTTTAAGAAGCTTGGGATTGATTAGAATCTTATTCCCAAATAGGTGACATGATCTTCTTTTGTTTGGGAGTATGGTGCAGGAGCATCTAGGACTTAGGCAATTTAGTTTTTACAATTTTGGCTTGTACTGACCCTAGCCAAGTTAGTGATGAATAAAGACTCTGGGAGGGTCCAAGAGTTATCATTTTTTGTCAATGTAGGCCTAGGTTGTGTTCATTCTACTTAGGCTTGCATTTTTTGTGTAAATAGTGAGTTTGAGTAGCCAATTGACCTTTTTTATGGTCAAAAGTGACAAAACTTGGCATGAGAATTAGGGGGGGGTTAAATAGGTCTTAGAAATGTTTGAAAAATAATTTATGATGATTTGGAATAGGTCTTATAAGTTGGAGGGACCAAAAGTTCAAAAGTTGCAAGGTTACAAAAAGTTGTCATGACAACTTTTGTCCTGAATTGGTTAGCGTTAGAGATAGGGATTGTTTAACACCCTAGGAGGACTCCACATGTGGGAAACCT
Organism: Cryptomeria japonica; assembly: GCF_030272615.1. Classification (NCBI taxonomy): domain Eukaryota; kingdom Viridiplantae; phylum Streptophyta; class Pinopsida; order Cupressales; family Cupressaceae; genus Cryptomeria; species Cryptomeria japonica. The sequence continues at coordinate 9,532,116 of NC_081405.1, forward strand.
ATATATACCATATCTTGCATGTTTACCAAGGTTTTAGAAGTGTGTGATGTAAGTTCAACAATTGAAACTACTCATTTTCAGTCTTGTTGGCAACATTCTAGCTTGATTTTTCTCATTTGGCAATTGAATATGGATTGAATCCATTGTTGCATAAATGGATTGAGTTACTCATGTGAATTATTGAGTTGTTGGTTCATTTTAGAGTCTTATAAATATAGTTCTTTGGTGTTTTCTTGTTCAAGTTTGCAAATAGCCAGTTTTGGCTTCTAAATAGCAATTTTCTTGTAAATATGGTTGCCCCATGAGTTCCACATGTGCTGCCATCATGGCTTGTTGGGACATGATGGGAAACCCTCTGTATAGTGTACATATTCAGATTCAAGTGCTGGAAAGGATTTTAAGTATGATTTTCACCTTATAATAGGCAAGTCCAGGAGCAACCCAGCTAGTGGAAATAAGGTGAAATTGGAGTGCTAAGCGCAGGGGTGTCTGCCAAATCACCATTTCAGAGTTTGGAGGGGTTAATGGAGTTGGGGAATATTTTTCCATGTAGTTAGAATATTTGACAAAGCCATTTAATACCAAAACCCCAATTTTTTCATTCACAGTCGGTTAAAGGCCTTGTAAACCCTTCAAAACCCTCATTTTGGGGTTCATACATTGTACAGTGAAACCAGGGGCCAAAATCACAAAAATCCTTTAGGGATAGGTGTGTATTTGAATAAAATTCAAACTTATTTGGGGGTCCTTTGAACCGTTTTCACCTAAGCCCTAGAAAACCGGATTTGGAGGCCTAATTAGGCCTAATTCCTTGTAGCCCTTTTCGAGGCAAGATTTTGAAATCAGTAAGAAACCTATTGATTGAAAGATACTAAAGGACCTCAAATGCATACAAAACATGGTGGTAGAAACCTCCAGACCTCTGCAACATCTTACAATGATAGGAGGTCATTTTGACAACTTGAAGCCAAGAAGCCATAATTGAGCACCTGAGAAGCACTGTGAATTGGTAGGGTTCCTAGCCAAAACACTTGGAGAAAACACCTTAGAAAGAACAAGAATCAAGCCCTAGAAGAGATTGAGAAGGACTTGAAGGTCCAGAGAGCAACTAGGCCTGGTGAGTTGGTGCAATTGAGCAACACCAGCTAGGTGAAGTGTTGAGCAAACTAGGTAAACCCCATCAATAATCTAGTTCTTGTTCGTAAATCTTTTAATACAAAGGTTTGTTTTTCCTTTATAAGTTTCAGACTTCACATAGTAAATAATTTGATTAAACCAAGGATCAGTTATCGTTGATGAGATAGTGTTGACGTAGATGCCCCTGATGAGATAGTAATCATATTTAGGTCAAAATAAAAAAGAATTTTAAAAGAAAAGCTTACTCTTTCTAAGGCTCTACTTGCTAATTTTAATACCTAAAAAACTTTTCTAAGAATGATAAATTCTAATCTTTGTGCAAGAAAGTTTATGTGCCCTATCAATGAGCAATTTGTACATAATTTGCAATGAGTTTGGCATCACTTTGACATCCCCAAAATTTAATATACGTATAATTCATACATGTACCTTTCATGGTGATTGGGAGTAAGAAAGTGGCAAATGAATATTTATTTGTTGCACTCCATGATCTTGAAAATGTCTACAAGAAAACACAATACGGTTAAGATTAAGAACTTCATAATAATTTTAATAAAAAAAACAATGGACCTTCAAAGTAAAGAAAGTAGTTTTCTACAAAAATAATTATCATAACATTAAATACAGGTAAATTGTTAGGATTAATAAATAATTTCACTCCAACGGTTGAAATCAGTGATCATAGCTAAATTTGGGTTTGTTTTAGGATCAAGATGAGATACAAAATAATTGTTATGAAACTGCTAAACTAATTCTCAAACCCGGTGGTTCTTCGCTTCAGCTCATTTAAGCTAGGAAGAGTTAGGGTAGGCACAACCATCATTATAAACTTGCAATTCTGATTTAGTTGTTGCAATCTATCTAAACTAAATTCAAATTCCTATCAAAGTGAATCAACATGCAGATGTTCTATGATGGTAATGCAAAAATAGAAAAAAAATTAAATTTATAATTAAATATTTTCAACTATCCTTTTCACTCCTACTTGCAGGTTTTACTATGCCCAATTTCAAATTTCTATTCTCTATCTAGCTTGTAGGATAAAGAAGTACACATGAGACTTTATAATAAAATGAAACTAAACACAGTGCATGTGATCACAAATAGGAAATGGTTTCCTACATAAAGTACATGCCATTTACTGAACATTAATTTTTCAATGCACTATTTAATACTTTGCAAAAATTCACAGAAGAAATTTATAGTGGAAAGGAACAGGTTGCATGCAGCCTGTGAATAGAAGTGGAAGTTGTTTTGAACACTTTAGTCCTTCGAAGTATGTATGCCTTCAAATATGTCTCGCTACTTTTAAGAAATATTTTCCAAAAACAAAGAGTAATGATAATCTAGTTCTTGTTCGTAAATCTTTCAATACAAAGGTTTGTTTTTCCTTTATAAGTCCTGGACTTCAAATAGTAAATAATTTTATCAAAATAAGGATCAGTAATCACTGATGATATAGTGTTGTCGTAGATGCCCTGATGAGATAGTTATTAAATTTAGGTCAAAATAAAAAAACAATTTTAAAAGAAAATCTTACTCTTTCGGAGGCTCTACTTACTAATTTTAATACCTAAAACCTTTTCTAAGAACTATACATTATAATCTATGTACAAGAAAGTTTTTGAGCCCTGCCAATGAGAAATTTGTGCATACTTTGCAATGAGTTTGGCATTGCTCAAAAAACCCCAAAAGTTAATATATGTATAATTCATACATGTACCTTTCATGGTGATTCAGAGTAAGAAAGTGGCAAATGAATATTTATATGTTGCACTCTATGATCTTGAAACTATCTGCAAGAAAATACAATATGGTTAAGATTAAGAACATAATAATTTTAAGAAAAATAACAATGGACCTTCAAAGAAAAGAAAGTAGTTTTCTGCAAAAAAATTTATCATAACACTAACTACAGGTAAATTGTTAGAGTTAATAAATAATTTCACTGCAATATTTGAAATCAGTGATCACGACTAAATTTGGTTTAGTTTTAGGATCAAGATGAGATACAAAATGATTATTAAGAAACCCCTAAATAAACTCTCAAATCCAACTGTAGACACCTAAAAATGGTCAACGCTTGCAGAATCATTCTTTAACATTTGCGCATTGCCTCATTTTAGGTTTTTGCATCACATTAACATTTCTTCCATGTTACGCATTTGGTCTTTATCATTTGCGAGCATCGAGTCTTTCTTCTGCATTCTTCAATCATCTCGCTTTCAAATTTGGTCTTGTCGACAATAATTATTTGTCATGATTTCGGTCAATCTTATCCTGTCGCATCTATGTGCGTATTCATTTGCATGCTCATCTTGGACATCGTCAATCCTAATTAGGGTTTTGTCCTCTTTTTAAATTTGTCATCTCGCGATTGATTTTGTCATCGATCGTGGTCTTTTTCAATCTGGTCATTTTGCAATCTATTTGGTCATCAATCCTTATCCTCTTGTCAATTTTGTCATCTTGCGATAAATTTATCATTGATCGTCGTCATCATGTCAATTTGGATCAATTAGTCATTGTTCCTCGTCAATTGGCGCATTTGTCAATCAAATCATTTATCAATTCAAAATTATGATCAAATTGAATCGGCATTAATTATCTTTTGTCAAGACCTAATTGTCTTTCATCAAGACCTAATTCATCTTCTAGGGTTTTATGATTTATTCATAAAACCTAATTTGTCATTTCTTCCTCTAGGTTAGATAATTTATTTATTTATCCTAAGTCTTCTCATCACAATTAAATATTTATTTAATTGGCTAACTTATTCCTCTTTTTGTGAATTAATTAATAATGACAAATTATTAATTAATTTACCTAATTTTCTAATTTTCCATCATTTCTAATTTTCCTATTTTCTAATTTTTCTAATTTTCTAAATTTCCTAATTCCTAATTTCCACCTATTTTCTAATTTCCTAATTTTAATTTCCACCTAATTAACTTGTCTCTAGTTCTCCCTATTTTTGTGCTTCATGCATCATACTCTTGACATAGCAAGATTTCATAAGGTTCTAGTTCTCTAAGCTTTGCATTGGCAATATGTCATAATTCATGACATAGAAGGTGTCATAACCTTCTTCTTTTCACTAAATTTTTCCATTTTGAAATCAATTGCTTCTAATATCCATTTCATGCTAATTTGATCTTTTCTCCAATTTTTCTATAAATTGGATGATTTTTCTTCAATCAAAGGTAATTACTTTGTCGAAATAATCGCTTTGTCAAAACAATCACATTTCGAATACTCTTGTGCCATAATCTTGTCTATTTGTTTTCATCTCATGTGTATGCACTTGAAGGTGAGATCCACAAACAAAGGCTATTTGGAGAGGAAAGAAGAACAATGGAGCCGCATGAAGGAAGCATTCATATCTACGTTTGGTTTGCATAGTATTTAGTTTTGAATGTTTTGTCTTTATGTCTTTATTGAGTGTGTTTAGGATAGATCATTACATTTAGCTTTCATGATTGTGCTAGATTAGTTTTTACATTGTTTGTGATGATTTCCAGATTCCTATGCTACACCAACGGTTCTTCACTTCAGCTCATTTAAGCTAGGAAGAGTTAGGGTAGGCACAACCATCATTATAAACTTGCAATTCTGAATTAGTTGTTGCCATCTATCTAAACTAAATTCAAATTCCTATCAAAGTGAATGAACATGAAGATGTTCTACGATGGTAATGCAAAAACACAAAACGTTAAATTTATAATTAAATATTTTCAGCGATCATTTTCACTCCTACTTGCATCTTTTACTATGTCAAGTTTCAAATTTCTATTCTCTATCTAGCTTTTACGATAAAGAAGTACAAATGAGATTTTATAATAAAAGGAAACTAAATGCAATGCATGTGATCACAAATAGGAAATGGTTTCATACATAAAGTATATGTCATTTACTTCACATTAATTTTTCAATGCACTATTGAATACTTTTCAATAATACACAAAAGAAATTTATAGTGGAAAGGAACAGGTTGCATGCAACCTGTGCATAGAGGTGGAGGTTGTCTTGAACACTTTAGTCCTTCGAAGTATGTATGCATTCAAATATGTCTGGTTAATTTTAAGAAAGATTTTCCAAAAATAAAGAGTAACAATAATCTAGTTCTTGTTCATAAATACAAAGGTTTGTTTTTCCTTTATAAGTCTCGGACTTCAAATATTAAATAATTTGATTAAACCTTGGATCAGTTATCGCTTATGAGATAGTCTTGTCATAGACACCCCTGATGAGAATGTTATTAAATTTAGGTCAAAATAAAAAGCAATTTTAAAAGAAAATCTTACTGTTTTTGAGGCTCTACTTGCTAATTTTAATACCTAAAAACTTTTCTAAGAACTATAAATTCTAATCTTTGTACAACAAATTTTTTGAGCCCTATCAATGAGCGATTTGTGCATACTTTCCAATGATTTGTGCATCGCTCTAACATCCCCAAAATGTAATATACATATAATTAATACATGTACCTTTCACGGTGATTGGGAGTAAGAAAGTGGCAAATGAATATTTTTATGTTGCAGTCCATGATCTTGAAAATATCTACAAGAAAAAACAATGCGGTTAAGAATAAGAACTTCATAATAATTTTAACAAAAATAACAATGGACCTTCAAAGAAAAGAAAGTAGTTTTCTACAACAAAAATTATCATAACACTAAATACAGGTAAGTTATTAGGATTAATAAATAATTTCACTGCAACGGTTGAAATTAGTTATCACGGCTAAATTTGGTTTAGTTTTAGGATCAAGATGAGATACAAAATAATAGTTAAGAAACCACTAAACAAACTCTCAAATCTGACGGTTCTTCACTTCAGCTCATTTAAGCTAGGAAGAGTTATGGCAGGCACAACCATCATTATAAACTTGCAATTCTGAATTAGCTACTGCAATCTATCTAAATTAAATTCTAATTCCTATGAAATTGAATGAGCATGCAGATGTTCTATAGTGGTAATGCAAAAACACAAAACTTTAAATTTATAATTTAATATTTTTAGCTATTCTTTTCACTCCTACTTGCAGGTTTTACTATGCCCAGTTTTAAATTTCTATTCTCTATGCAACTTGTAGGATAAAGAAGTACAAATGAGCTTTTATAATAAAATGAAACTAAATGCAGTGCATGTGATCACAAATTGGAAATGGTTTCATACATAAATTACCTTCCATTTACTTCACATTAATTTTTCAATGCATTATTGAATACTTTTCAATAATACACAGAAGAAATTTATACTGGAAAGGAATAGGTTACATGCACCCGGTGAATAGAAGTGGATGTTGTTCTAAACACTTTAGTCCTTCGAAGTATGTATGCCTTCAAATATGTCTGGCTACTTTTGAGAAAGATTTTCCAAAAACAAAGAGTAACGATAATCTAGTTCTTGTTCGTAAATATTTCAATACAAAGGTCTATTTTTCATTTATAAGTCTCAGACTTCAAATAGTAAATAATTTGATTAAACCAAGGATCAGTTATCGCTGATGAGATAGCGTTGACATAGATGCCCCTGATGAGATAGTTATTAAATTTAGGTCAAAATAAAAAATAATTATAAAAGAAAATCTTATTGTTTCTGAGGCTCTACTTGCTAATTTTAATACCTAGAAACTTTTCTAAGAACTATAAATTCTAATCTTTGTACAAGAAATTGTTGAGCCCTATCAATGAGCAATTTGTGCATACTTTGCAATGAGTTTGGCATCGCTCTGACATCCCCAAAATTTAATACATGTATAATTCATACATGTACCTTTCACGGTGATTGGGAGTAAGAAAGTGGCAAATGAATATTTATATGTTGCACTCCATGATCTTGAAAATGTCTGCATGAAAACACAATACGGTTAAGATTCAGAACTTCATAATAATTTTAACAAAAATAATAATGGACCTTCAAAGTAAAGAAAGTAGTTTTCTGCAGCAAAAATTATCATAACACTAAATATAGGTAAATTGTTAGGATTAATAAATAATTTCACTGCAATGGTTGAAATTTGTGATCACGACTAAATTTGGTTTTCTTTGTAGGATCAAGATGAGATACAAAATAATAGTTAAGAAACTGCTAAACAAACTCTCAAATCCGGTGGTTTTTCGCTTTAGCTCATTTAAGCTAGGAAGAGTTAGGGTAGGCACTATACATGTATATATATATTTATATAAAACAACAAATAGATATGTAACAAGGACATGCTCAGGTTTGAACATATACACGGTTTATGATGGGGTTTAAAAACTAGACTTTTTTTTTTTTGATATATATATATATATATATATATATATATATTCTGATTTATTTGTTTCTGAGATTTAAAATATTTTTCTAAATTTTTATAATGGAGGATTTTGAAATAAATAAATATATATATATATATAGCCTTAAAGAAAACCCTATAGTGAAGTATTAGTTCTATTCTAGTTTTAATATCTTTCTTTTTAAATAGATTAACTAGTTACAGGATAAATATTAGAAATGCTTCAAATAAGTTTACTTTCATATTTAAATATTACTAGTTTCGTGAGAACAAATGAAATGATAATGTATTGTTTAAATCTGAACTTTTGACTAATTAATAAACAGATTTAAACACATAAACAAAAATATAATGTTAGGACCCAGACGCAACTGAGAGGGGGGGTGAATTAGTTGTCTATTAATTTCAACCCAAATATAACTTAACCAAACTTAGTGCATAATACCAGTAAACCAAACTTAATGTTGGTAGATAGTTTAACAGTTAATAACAGTACCGGTAAAGTTTAATGCATGAAATAGAAAGACAAATAACATCCACAAGACATAACACAGATATTTGTACGTGGAAACCCTGTAAGGAGAAAAACCACGGTGGGAAACCTTACCCACAATCAGATGATACTACTGCAGATAGTATGTGTGTACAAATGGGGTCTGCACATGCAGAAAGGCCAACTTCTTAGAGGGTACTGCTCAATCAAAAAATGGGAGTCACATTGACTACAATTGGATGGTTAAATCCAATGATAATGTACTGCTCAAAATAGCATCTTCATATGCTAGATTCAGTACCGATTAAGCTATGATTGTCTTCCTCATACCTTCCTTGAATCTTCAAATGATGTCTGCGTGTATAGCTCTGCTTATATTTGCATATACCTTATTATAATCCTTTTCACACCTTCTACATAATCTCACAAATGAGATCTTACATATATACCAAAACCTAAGACCAAATGTGTAGGTCGGCTCACTAAGAATATTACAATTAAATGTGATGCATCATGTTGGCTCAATGTATTTACAATAATAACCAATCAATAAAACATCTCCACAACGTGTCATGCTGATCTGGAATAGACAACGCTTGCCAGCCCATAACCTAGACCTATTTGTTGGTAACAACAAATATGCAAACTTGATTAGACCAATAACCGAAACCAAGTGTCCAAACAATGTCTTCGACATAACCAAGTAATCTCCAGATGATAACAAATCATCCTCAGTGCTGGTGAACAATATAACCTGTCGCTGAACCAGATACCAGTGACTGAATAAGTTACTAAACATGCCAGTGAACATAACCAAAGATCTCCAGTGCTGATAAGTGTTCACAAGTGTTGATAAGTGTTGACATCAATGACAAAACCAATGCAACACATCCATAATACCAAAAATCTCCCCCTTTGGCATTGATGGCAACACAAGATGGAAAAACCATCTAAGTGCCAAAGCAGAAATGCCAAAAAATAAAAACTGATACTCTCCCAAAGAGATTATTACCCAAAAATCAAAATACAGATACACAGAGTAACAATCTCTCCCCCAATGAATAATCTCTCCCCAAAAGATAATGTGTTTTTCCATAGATATCTCTCCCCCTTTGACATCAAATGCTAAAGTAATACAGAACCAAATATAATCAATTCATAGAACTTATTACAAATACCAATTGTTATCTAATTTATCCAATCTACTCCCCCTGAGAAGTAGCTCTCCTTCATCAAAGCTGGAAAAAGATTTCTCTGTTATTTCTATCGATCTGATGCCATGCTCCAACTATCTAAGTTTCTACTAGTGAGGGTATAACTCCAAGCTTCTCTCTTAGATATTCAAGAGTTTCCTTAGGCAAAGGCTTAGTAAAGATATCTGCAATCTGCTCTTTAGTATTCACATAAATCAATTTCACTTCTTTTGCTTTAACATCCTCTTTCATAAAATTGAATTTGATAGAAACATGTTTAGTTTTAGAGTGAAATTCTGGATTCTTTGATATATTAATTGCTTCCATATTATCATAGTAAATGATTATAGGTTTTTTGCATTTTACCTTTATGTCCTTCAACATTTGCTTAATCCATAATACCTGTGTACAATTAGTTGTTGCTGCAACATATTCCAATTCTGTTGTTGATAGTGATGTACAACTCTGTTTCTTGCTCAACCATGAAATTAGTCTACTACCAAGGAAAAATGCTCTGCCCATGGTGCTTTTTCTGTCATCTAAATCTCCTACCCAATTTGCATCTGTGTATGCACATAAATCAAAATTTTCATCTTTAGGATACCATAAACCAATATTTGTTGTGCCTTGTAGGTATCAAAAAATTCGTTTTACTATTGATTCATGATTTTCCTTAGGATTACTCTGAAATATTGAAACAATACATACTGTATTCATAATATCAGGTATTGTTTGTGTCAAATATAGTAAACCTCCAATCATAGATTTATATCTTGTTGGATTAATAGGTGTTGATTCATCCTTCAATGATAGTTTATCAGTTGTAGTCATAGGAGTACTTACCGGTTTAGAGTTTTCCATGCCAAATTTCTTAAGTAATTCCTTTAAGTACTTTGATTGATTTATGAATATACCTTTATCAGTCTATGAAATCTGCAATCCTAAAAAGAATTTTATCTCCCCAATCATAGACATTTCAAATTCTTCCTGCATCTTATTAGAAAAGTCTTTACACAATCCTTCTTCTCCTCCAAAAATGATATCATCAACAAAAACTTCAATAACCAAGATGTCATCATTAGTCACTTTGTAATATAAGTTGATGTCAACATTACCTTTAGTGTAACCAAGCTTCAAAAGATATTTGTCCAATCTAGCATACCAAGCTCTAGGAGCTTGCTTCAATCCATATAAAGCTTTCCTTAACTTGCAAACCATATCTTTGTCATATGTCAAAGAAAATTCATCAGGTTGTTCAATGTAAACTTCTTCTTCAAGAACACCATTCAAAAATGCACATTTAACATCCATTTGATATACTTTATAGTTCTTGTGTGCTGCAAAAGCTAAGAATAATCCGACTGCCTCAATTATAGCTACCGGTGCAAAGGTTTCATTGTAATCAATTCCTTCTTTAGGTGAATATCCCTTACACACTAATATTGCTTTGTTTTTTATTACCTTACCATCTTCATTAAGTTTATTTTTGAATACCCATTTTGTTCCAACTACATTTTTGTTTTTAGGTCAGGGAACCAATGTCCATGTATTATTCTTTTCAATTTGTTCCAATTCATCTTCCATAGCCTTAATCCAATGTTTATCTTCACATGCCTCATTAATAGTTGTCGGTTCAATTTGAGAAATTAGACATACCTCTTCATTTGCCAGCCTTCCTCTAGTCATAACACCTTGATATTTATTCCTAATTATCTAACTTTCAGAATGATTCAATCTTACATACCTGGGTGTATTCACTTGTTGTTCTTCAGTCAGATGATGCCGGTGTGACTGGATCAACATTCTGTACCGGTGTACTCATTGTAGGTTCATTTTTGATTATCTCAACTATCAGTTTAGAGTCCATAGATCTTCTAAACTGTTCATCAATTTTCACATTTGCACTCTCAATGATTTCTGCAATCTCTTGTTAAAACATCTATATGCCTTTCTCTTAGATGAATAACCAAGAAATATTTCTTCATCACTTCTAGGATCAAATTTTCCAATATAATCATCTTTCCTAATATAACATTTGCTTCCAAATATTCTGAAATATTTAAGAGTAGGAGTATTACCAAATCATAGTTCATGAGGGGTCTTACCGGTTTCACCTTTAATGTGAACTTTGTTGAATGTGTAAACTGTTGTATTGACTGCTTCTCTCCAATACACATGAGGTAGGTTTGCTTCTTATATCATGCTTCTAGATGCATCCAAAATAGTTTTGTTCTTCCTCTCCACAACTCCATTTTTCTAGGGTGTCTGAGGTGCTGATAATTGTCTTCTAATTCCATTTACTTTGCAGAATGTATTAAATTCCTTAGATGTGAATTCACCTCCTTGATCTGATCTCAAACATTTAATCTTCTTACCGGTTTCATTCTCTACCATCACCTTGAATAGTTTGAATTTCCCAAAAGCTTCTGATTTCTCCCTAAGAAAAGTAACCCAACACATTCTAGAATAATCATCAATGATTAACATAAAATATCTATCTCCTTGTAAACTTCTAGTTCTTGCTGGACCACATAAATCAGTATGAATTAAGTCAAGAATATTATTGGATTTTTCTTGAATACTCTCAAACGTTGCTCTAACTTGCTTTCCAAATTGACATTCCTTACATATCGGATTGTGAGGTTTAACAATCTTAGGTAAATCCCTTACTGCCTTAGTTGTACTAATTTTCACAATGCAATCAAAATTTACATGACAGTCTTTTATGCCATAACCAACTTTCATCAATATGTGCAATCAAGTATGTCTTCTCTTTGTTATTCAAATGAAAGATATTACCTCTAGTCTGATTACTGGTTGCAATTTCCAAACCAGTTCTATTCATGATTTTGCATTTACCATTCTTGAATTGTAACTGAAATCCCTTTTCAACTAATTGACCAATGCTCAAAATATTATGCTTCAAACCTTCAACATAATAAACGTTGTCAGTATTATGCTTACCATCCAAAGATATAGTGCCTTTTTTCATCTGATCAAATAAGCTTTGTCATCCCCAAATCTTACTAGACCTCCATTGTATTATTGAAAGGTTAAGAATTTACTTTTATCACCAGTCATATGATTTGAACATCCGGAACCAATGATCCATTCAAACTTTTCTTCAATTTTAGCTGTCAGGGTCTGCTCTACCGGTTGAATAGTAGGTGTCGGTTGATCTTCTGTTATTGCAACAAAAGTCTATACATTGTCTATCAGTTCCTCATCAGAATCATTAGTAACTCCTTCATCAGCATAGAACATGATTTGTCTCTATTCTTCTTAAATTTGTATCTCTAATATTCAGGGTTAGGCTCATATGTTCTTTTAGCTTCTTCTTTCAATCTTGCATGTCTATCAAGACACCTAGATGTCATATGACCAATTTTATTATAGTTAAAACATTAAATGGTGCTTTATCTTCATACTTACTTCCAACTGGACCTTTAGGCATTTTACTTGCAAATAGTGCTTCAAGCTCTTCAAGTTCTTCATTCTCTCTTCTGATATCTTCAAGTTCTCTAGCATAGAGTGCTTTCCAATCAGATTTTTCAAATGATCATGATCATGATCATGATCATGATGATGATGTAGATGATGAAGCTTTGAAAGCCAAATCTATCTTAATTGTAGCAATAGGCCCAAATTCCTCAAGCTCAAAAGTTGAAACTTTTCCAACCAAAGTATCTCTAGATATTGATGTATTAGGCATTGTTCTCAATTCATTAATAGCAGTTACTTTCATTTTGTATGTCAGTGGCAATGCTCTTAAAACTTTAGAAACAATTTCATCTTCACTTAAGGATCCTCTACAACATTGTATACCCAAAACAATTTCATTAACTCTTTCCATAAAAGCATAAATCCTTTCATCTTCTTCCATTTTCAAATTTTCATACCTCACCCGAAAGCGTTCCAATTTTGCAATTTTAATAGTGGTATCACCTTCATTCAATGTCTCCAATTTATCCCAAATAGCTTCAGTAGTAGATTGGTCTGATAATCCCATGATTTGTTGATCTGACAATGCGCTCAAAAGTGCTTCTCTTGCTTTGCAATCATTCTCATGATCTTTAGCCAAGGTTAGTGGATTAGGTTGACTCTATCTAGGACCAACATAGCCATTCTTTGTAACATCCCATATGTCTTTTCGAATGCAATTCAGATGTGTCTCCATTCTGATCTTCCATATACCATAGTTAGTTCCATCAAGCTTCGGATTGTCCTTCCTGAAATAGTTAGTTGCCATAGAATCTCCTCAAGTTGTTAAACTTCTGCAAAAAGAGGACTTAGCTCTGATACCAATTGTTAGGACCCGGAGGTAACTGAGAGGGGGGGTGAATCAGTTGTCTATTAATTTCAACCCAAATATAACTTAACCAAACTTAGTGCATAATATCGATAAACCAAACTTAATATCTGTAGACAATTTAATAGTTAATAACAATACCAATAAAGTTTAATGCATAAAGTAGAAATATAAATAACATCCACAACATATAACATAGATATTTGTACGTGGAAACCCTGTAAGGGGAAAAACCATGGTGGGAAACCTTACCCATAATCAGATGATACTACTACAGATAGTATGTGTGTACAAATGGGGTCTGCACATGCAGAAAGGCCAACTACCTAGAGCTCATTGCTCAATCACAAAATGGGAGTCACACTGACTACAATTGGATGGTTAAATCCAATGATAATGTACTGCTCAAAATAGCATCTTCACATGTTGGATTCAGTACTGGTTAAGCTTTGATTGTCTTCTTCATACCTTCCTTGAATCTTCAAATGATGTCTGCATGTATAGCTCTACTTATATTCGCATATACCTTATTATAATTCTTTTCACACCTTCTACATAATCTCACAAATGAGATCTTACATATATACCAAAACCTAAGACCAAATGTGTAGGTCATCGCACTAAGAATATTACAATTAAATGTGATGCATCATGTCGGCTCAATGTATTTACAATAATAACCAATCAATAAAACATCTCCATAACGTGTCGTGCTGATCTGGAATAGATAACACTTGCCAGTCCATAACCTAGACCTATTTGTCAGTAACAACAAATATGCAAACTCGATTAGACCAATAACCAAATATCCAAAATAAAGTGTCCAAACAATGTCTTCAACATAACCAAGTAATCTCCAAATGATAACAGATCATCCTCAGTGTCGGTGAACAATATAACCTGTCGGTGAACCAGATACCAGTGACTACATAAGTTACTGAACATGTCAGTGAACATAACCAAAGATCTCCAGTGTTGATAAGTGTTCACAAGTGTTGATAAGTTTTGACATCAATGACAAAACCAATGCAACGCATCCATAATACCAACATATAAATGGATCTAAATCTATTTAAATGCAATGTTGTAACTTTTCTTTTCAAAATTCATACTAACTTAAATAGATAGAACAACTAGAAATTTTGATTTTACATTGCTTTACTAACTTTATGGCTAATGGCTAAATGCAACTTTTTTTTGAAAGGAACTATATTCAGAAATAAGTATACATACTATTTAGGAAATACAAATCTGAGATAGCCTTCTTTTTTTCCAATTTGTATTATTTTCAAAAAGAAATACAAAGGTAGAGAAGAGGGAAAATAACAACTTTCTTTACTTTCTTCTTTTCTTGATGGAGGAGCCTCCCCGGTCGATGAGCAATCTTGCATCAACCAAAAAACTATTTCCTTTTAGTTTTGTTCTTGTCTAGTTCTTTATGTATTTTTATGTGTTCTTAACGATTGGCACCGGTAGTTGCTTTCTTTTCATGGCTGATCTAATTTTTGGTTTCAAGGCTGGTTCGTGTGCTTAATTCCAGATTTTTAGTTCATTTGGGTTCTTTTCCGATCAATTATCACTTTCGGTTGATTGTTTTTGGGTTTCGGGACAGTTCTTGTGCTTACCGATTGGTTTTCCTTCATTACCGGCGTGATTCTTGGTGTGTGGATCTATCTTGGGTCTTGTCTAATTTTCTTTGGCATGTGGCTGACCTTCCTAGTGAAACGCACTTCGTGGTTGTTATTTTCCAGAAAGATTCCTTTAATTCTTAGGGCCAACCTAATTACGCGTTTCATTTTCCTGCATTGGTAAATGTAATCTTATGAGGCCGACCTAGATATGTTCCGGTGGGTGTAAATATGATGTTATATATTCATTTGTAGGGGTAGAGGCGGTAGAATTGAGAATAAGGATTGAGATTTGCATTTTGTGATCTGATTGATTCTTAGAGTCCTGAATTGGATTGTATCTGGCCGATAGCCTGCATGTAACCGGTTAACTACCGGATGTTCTTTGATTATTATACGATGATTGCCAGATGATTACCGAAAGTTCTAAAGCAATAATATGATCTGTTTATATAATCTTGTTATTTTTTCTTGTTGTTTTCATTGTGTTACTCTTGTTGCATAAGACGGTTGATTCTCTTTAAGGGTTTTACCAGTTATGGTTGCATCATTTCTACTTTCAAATATAACAGCATTAATAGTAGTTAAAATATTCAAATCTCTCCTTTTTTTGAATTCAAGTAAAAGTCTTAATACAATAGTCTTGTTATAATCTTTTTTCAGATTTCTCATAACACATATATGACGCACAATCTAAAATACATGTAAGTGCAAGCTTAGGAAACACTCTTCAATCTGCCACATAGATATGGGTTCTTCTTTCATCTCCTAATAACCATAATCTAGACCTGCAAATAAAAATTCCTTTGGTTGTAACCATGGAGGCTCACCTCCCAACCTAGGCCTACAAGAGGCCACCCCCAAGCTTGGGAGAACTAGGTGCCAAACAAGTTACTGTATATGGTGAAAGTGGATAACAACAATATTGAAAGACTAAATGAATTCAACCACCAAACCCTAGCCTAAAAACAACAAAGATCCACCATAACATATGAAGATTACCTAAGACAATGAAAATCAAATGAAATCATAAAGATTATACCATCACATGTCCAATAGGGTTTAGATCTCCATTCTTCCTATCTCCATTGATCTTGCTTGATATATTTTCTCTCAGATTTTATGTGTGCACAAGAGCTCAACAAAGATCAGATATGTGGTTGCAAGTAGGCTTGATCGCATATGAAAGTTTGAAAGCGTCAATTAGTCAGGGGCTAGTAGTTGAATAGAATGATTAGAAGATTGATTAGGGTTGATAATGATGGAAGTATCTCCTTATATAGAAGACACTATAAGAAATGGAGGGATAAGATTGAGAGGTGTAAATAATAAATGGTTGGCTAGGATTAGAGGGTAGGTAGAGGAAATAAGAAAATAATGAGAGGGTAGGTAGTGTAGGAATTAAGAGATGAATGACATGTGTCATGGGTAGAAAAGGCTAATGAATTAATTAATTAAATAAAGATTTATTTAATTAATAGAGGAAGTGGGATCAATTAAATAAATGAGATATTTATTTAATTTGGGAAAAGGATTATTTAAATAAATAAAGGTATTTATTTAAATGAGAAATTAGGCTAGAAGAGGATAAATGAATTAATTAAATAAATAAAGATTTATTTAATTAATAGAAGAATTAGGCTAAAATAATTAAATAAATAAAAATATTTATTTAATTAGACAGGACAATTTTAGGTGTCTACATTTTGCCCCTCTTTGAGACAATGTCGATTGTCACGTTGTTTCAAAGAAGATAAGATGAACTAATACAAAGTTTCCCCAAGATGCGAATGATATGCCCCCTCGAGAGATTAGATGAAAATGTCTGAAAAGATCGCAGACAATCTCTCGATAAGAAAGAAAGGCTAGAATGGACTGACCAGATAGGATAGAGTGACAGAGTCACGGGATAAAGAAGACTGAATAGGGCTACGGCTAGGGTATAAGATAGACTATGAGGGGAAAACATCCTCATTGTCATCCACACATCCAAGCTATCAGAGTGTAGAGAGAGAAGAGAGCAATCAGCAGTCAGCAGCGATGGCATTGGTGCATAAATTCGATCGCATTTGCCGATTTCAGAGGCCTGCAGATGCAGGAGAGGCGGTTAGTACCACAAAACCTCCATGTACTTTGGCGCATTAAATTTTGTCATAAATGCATCTTAGGTAGGTAATAAATGTGCTTTAAGTATGTCAAGTGGGGGGAAAAAATGCTAAGGCATGTCTGCATTGGTGCCAAGCGTGTCTGGGTAAGATAGGTGCGTCTGCGTTGGTGCCAGGCACGTCTATGAATGTAGTAGCATCTATGTTCAATGTGAGTTCATTTGTGTCTTATAGGTGCATTTATGCAAGACAGGAGTGTCTAGGTAGATCAGAGGTATGTTTGTGTCATTCAGGTGCGTCTGTGCAGAGCAAGCGTGTATGTGCAATATGTAAGCTCATTTATGTCTTCAAGGTGGAATCGGCAGTTCTGTGATGAACATACATTGACGATTGGATAAGCTGCTGAGAGGATACACTCAAGTAGGTCCTCTAGGGAAGACTAGAATAGCAGATAGGGCTAGGATTGACAATTTTGTGATAGAACGTATATTGCCAATTAGGAAACTACTCAAGAGGATACACTCAAGCAGAGGCCCTAGGATAGGATCAAAGCAGCACTTTATGATGAACAGGGAATGCTACTAGGATAAAAATTAGTACTTTGTGATGAACAGGGAGTACTAAAAAGAGTAGCACTTTGTGATGAACAGGGAATGCCACTAGGATAGAAAGTAGTACTTTGTGATGAACAGGGAGTACTAAAAAAGAGCAGTACTTTATGATGAACAGGGAATGCCACTAGGATAGAAAGTAGTACTTTGTGATGAACAAGGAGTACTAAAAAAGAGCAGCACTTTGTGATGAACATGGAATGCCACTAGGATAGAGTGTCATATGATAGATATACGCACTAGGATAAAAAGAAGCACTTTGTGTTGAATAGGGAATGCCACTAGGATAAAAAGTAGCACTTTGTGATGAATAGAGAATGCCACTAGGATTGACACAGTTGATTTGCTTGACTACAAGAGGACTTACCTATGCTGGAGTCACAAGAGAGATTCCCTTCGACTCATAGATTACGACCAGAGTTGATATTTGAGGATAGATCAGCAATTGAGGCTATGGGCCTGCGATATATTATGTACATGTGCCTGAGTTTTGGGCAAACATGGGATTGCTGATTGCATTAGCTAAGAGATGACACTCAAAGACATGTACTTTTTATTTGCCAATGGGTGAGATGATAGTCACCTTAGAGGATGTATATAGGATACTGCGAATACCGATCGATGGGGAGTTGGTTCCTTACGATCGAGATGGAGACAGGGATGCACTGAGATGAGTGTTTCAGGATCCAAGACTAGAGATGAGGGTAGGACACGTGGCTTGGGACACCATGACAGTGACAGGATTGGCGCTACCAATAGTGCTAGTAGGAGTGATCAGTGGGTTCCTCTGTCTAGATAGGGTGACATGAGGGTTGGTTGTGGGATGGGGGAGGACTCTAGAGACATTGGTGACTGAGCACACCAGGTTTGCATGGGGGTCGTGTCTTCTGGCACACTTGTATTATGAGCTACATCAGTTTGTGTATCATGGGTCAGCAGGATTGGGATGTGGGGTGACCTTGCTGTAGGTATGGGCATATGAGCATTGGTCAATTACATGACCGATACATTTTAGAGGCAGAGGACATAGGCACAGCTATGTTCACTTATATAATATGATTACATCTCAGCCATGGATTGGGAGACTAGAGTATTGGCGCCGAGTGATTGACGAGGTATATAGTGTGGTATGGAGGTCATATCGAGACTATGAGAGTGGGAGGATGATGTAGTAGAGATGCCATATGTATTCTGGAGCAGGTATCAGATTGGTCGGACTCCATATGTTATTGAGTGACGGTAGATAGGGTGGGTAGGCAGTTCAACAGGATACAGTGGATGCCATGAGGGTCAGGGATGTATGCACGAATGATGAGAGATCAGGTGCACTTGGGTCCATTATTGTCTTATGATCAGGCAGTGACACAGCTAGTAGAGATGATTCCCTTGCCTTGGGATATCAGGGCAGATATAGAGGATGTACGGATGGATGCAGAGTATACAGCATATTGGGGAGAGCATCTGTTTCCATGGCTGACAGATCCAAAGGAGTCGATAGATGGAGATGGTGGAGGAGATGGAGATGATAGTGGGATGCTGGAGGTAGAGGATGACAACATAGGTGAGGTGCATTAGTAGAGAGGAGAGTGGCTCCGAGGAGACAGGGTGGAGAGGAGAGATATGCTCAGTAGGCTCACATAGTGAGGGGCAGAGGTGGATTGCCTTTACAAGTGCTAGCAGGACATGTTCCCAAATAGGTACAGGCTCCCATACAGGTACAGGGATAGGAGCAGCCACAGGGACAAGGTGAGGGGGGAGAGGAGGAGGATGAGTTACTATCCTTGAGGGAGATCTTCCAAGGACAAATAGATGAGATCCAAGATCTGGAGAGAGAGACAGCTGAGGGACACTAAGCGGGAGAGGGATCGGGCTATTCGGCACTATACAGAGGTTGAGACAGCACTGAGGGCAAGGAGGCAGGCAGCAGAGGACACAAGGGTAGGATATGTCTATGTTCTGTGGGTAGGGGAGGAGATAGGCTACTGGAGAGACCTATACTATGGAGTGGTGCCACCAGATCAGCGGGCTAGGAACTTCTATAGACCATCATGGGCTGCGACGACCACTAGAGGTAGAGACAGGAGACAGACGTCTAGGGGTGGGGTCATGGGTCCTCCACCACCACCAAATAGAGGGGACATGAGAGATGATCCTGGAGTGGGTCCTTCTAGGGCTCAGACTCCATCGAGGCCAGTTGGCTCCAAGGGAGGGAGTTCATCATAGCCTTAGAGGGCTCCCTATGTATCAATTTTGTAGTATTTTGTATGATGACACCTTTGGGTGATTGTAGCCATATGTATTTGACATCATTGTATCATGACACTTATGATTTTTGATATATATATGAGATGATTCATCATTGCGGCAGCTATATGCATGTGTACCTATGCGATGTTTATGATGTGATGCATGTATCTATGTGATGCTTATCATATGGATGCAAATATGTATATGATGTCATGCAATATTTTTGTTCTTTTATGTTTTATATGTTTATGCAAATGTGAATGTATGAAATGCAAATGAGTATGATAATGCAAAGGATGAGATGCATGAGGAAAATGTGAAATGTGCTAACATGTGTTGTGTGCAGGATGTGATGCAATTGTGATATCTATGTGTATGTATGAAATGCTCACATGTGATAATGCAGGTGCAAGCTACATGAAATGCAAATGTTTTTGGTGTGTCATTATACTTGGTCATGTGATAGCGAACTACACGGACTCGAGAAGGATGATGGAGGTCAATCAAGAAAGTAGGATGAAAGATAGAAGATATGGAAGTGAAAGAACTTCTTGTGCATTATCATCATTGAGCTTTATTATGGCAAATAGGTTATGACAATCTAGATATATGTTTGACCCAGAAAGTCATTGTACTTGTTTGCATGGAGGTTAGACAATCACAAACAAGGAATGCCCTAGTTCACACTAGACTCACAGTGTCCTCATATCCTTGGACAAGGCATAGCATTACTAAGAGATAATCCATAGACAGCAAAGGAAAAATAGGTGACGATACCCCATCCTCGCCTTTCTAGTCAAAGACATCCTGGAGATAAAATCTCTAGTCAGAGACATCCTAGAAAAGCTAAAAGACATGTAACCAAAAAGATAAAAATAAAAAGAATACCAAGACTCGACACCAACATTCACTATAGTCCTCAAGTTTAGTGTCTCTTGTCACTTGTATAAGTCTATTTGATTTTGGTCACAATGTTTACCTTCACAAAAGGATAGATAGCACTGAACCATAATGTTGTCTGAGTCTGTTAAAAGATTTGATTTGTTGAAAGTCCATTGTTGCCATTGTGTCCCATCTGAAACTGACTGAATCCATGAAATTGATACTTTATTGCGAAGAAGATAGAACTTTATTGAGGATCTGTGATGCAAGTGTTGCTTTATTGTGGATTGTGCATGGATAGACTGAAGAAAAGTGGAAGAAACTACACTCCTTGGAATGTGTGATGCTCTTAGTTCCACACCCATCACTAGACTTGGGATTTGCCTTAGCCACAGATATAAGCTGATTTATTATGGATGGAAAGGTTGAAAAGGGAGGTTTATTATGAATGGCTAACCAATCTTAGGTAGATCAATAACAAGCCATGATGGGAATGGGTAAGTTTATTATTATGGATGAATAGGTTTTGAGTGTGTGCAAAGTGAAGGATGAAAGTGAATCCTGAAGGAGAGAAGAGCAATGTCTCTATGCATGGCGTCGTTGACCTAGTTTTCACCATGGTACTTACCCAGGGCACCACTGAAGTGGTTTTCACTGTTGGATAAAATGTTTTTCTATTTTTCAAAAAAAAAAAAAAATGTGTCACAAGGCACCTGTTTGCCAGGTTTTTCACCAAGTAACAATTTTTTATGTTTATGATTTTTTGTATTTTTGATAGTTTTTTTTTTTTTTTTGTATTTTGAATTAGGATACTCTGAAGAGCTATGTGAAAAACTTGCGAAGGTGCATGTTGTTGATAGGATCCTCCAAAGGTTCTCCCTCTGTGGTTGAGAGTTGATATGCACTGGATCCATAGACTGTTGTGATGATGTAGGGACCAAGCCAATCTGGTTTGAACTTGTCCTTCCTTTGTCTGTCTTGCTGATTCTTAGGATTTTCTCTGAGAACTAAGTCACCCACCTCAAATATGTGAGGCTTTACCTTATGATTGTAGTTGCATCATTCCTTGACTGAATGATGTGTAGCTCGAGTGACTGTCTTCCTTGATAAAGGAACTGAGATAGAATTACTAGTGTATGGACTACACAGCTCTGTATGTGTGTCACCTAAAGAAGTTTGGGCATCCCTGACAACAAAGTCTTTCGAGGAAGCTCCATTAAAGCTCCATGATGTATTGCTAGAAGGGAAAGGATGTGTGGAACAAGTGGATGAGTTATGAAGGTTTACAACTGTGAAAAGAAGTGAAAGTAGGATGACATGATGGAGACTTAGAATCAACAAGTATGTTTTTTGACTTAAAATTGTAGAACTTTTTCCCCCAGTTATTTTGATATTAGGGGAGATCATCTCTTTCTCTTTTTCTTTCATAGGATTTTTATCCTTGACCCTAATTTTTTTAGAGTCCAATAGCTTTTGATTTTGATTTGGACTAAAGGACTTCTCTTTAGTTTTGACTTTTAGATTTTCAAATCTTGATTTGCAATCCCCAATTAGTAAGGGCTTTTGTAATTCTTGTTGATCCAAGTCTAGGAATGAAGTGAAATTGGAATGAGTGGGTGAAATGGTAAGGCTATGTGATTTCTCAAGAGGGCTGGCGATATATTCAATAGATTCTTTGTTGGAACCACTCTTAGGATTATTGATATCAAGATATGCTTGCACCACTAGAGGAGATTTGCATTCAAACGTAGTAGCCACAACACTAGGTGGTTCACACCCAATTCCTTGCAAAATTTATTGATTGTTCCTGTTGACTGAATACCTTAGGAGATAGTGGGAGTTGATCAGCATGAAAGATATACTCACCACATCCCAGATCTTTAATCTTGAACTTTTCTTTGATCTCTGCTTTCTTTGATGTAGAAGGTTTTGATGATTCAGGATCTACATATGCTGATGAAGGAATAGCTTCTCGATTGAATGGGATTGTTATTTCTGATCTAGGTCATAGATTATTGCAATATATGAATGGATTAGGATCAACTTTGATGGTCAATTCAACTCCATTGTTTGGAAACTTGATACATTGATGATATGTAGATGCGACTACTCCCATCTCATGAATCCATTGACGTCCTAGCAATATGTTGTATGTGAGATCTAGGTCTAGGACTTGACAAATCACATCCTTTGTAATTGGCCCAACTCTGAGAGGCAAGGTGACTGTGCCTTTGGATGAATGCTCTTCATCATCATATGCCTTGATGGTAATTTTCTTTGTAGCATTCACAGCTTTGTCTGAATATCCCAATTATATTATTGTGTTCAAATTACATATATTGAGACCAACTCCTCCATCTATCAGGACTCATTTTATTTGATGTCTGTGTAGAAAGGCTTCAATGTGTAAAGGTGCATTATGTGGTTGGCTCACGGAGGCATCGTTAGCTTTAGTGAATGTAAGGGAGTGTGGAACGGAAAGGTATCCCACCATGGCTTGAAACTAGTCCATGTTCAGATCAGTGGGGATGGAAGTGTCTCTCAAAGTTTTGTCAAGGATGGCTTTATGTGCGGGGGATATGAGTAAAAGCTCTAGGATGGAGATAAGTGTGGGCATCCTCCCTAACTGTTCTACTAGATTATACTCAAGTTTGGTTGATGAGGAAGTGGTATTTTTAGCTGGAGCACCTTGCAAAGTGACCTTACCTTTGCAAGTTGTGACATGTTACATTCGGAGAAAGATTGAAAATAAGGTCCAATGCCTTTTAGAACAACCTTGGGTCTTTGGGTAGAATTTTTAGGCATTTTATCCTTTATGATAATGGTAGAGACATAATTGTCCATCGAAATGTGATTAACAGTTGAATCATAGTTATAGGATGCTCTGGTATAGTTGGTCTACTCATTTGTGGCTTTGGCTTTTCCCTTGTCATGTTTAGGGAATGGTTCCTTAAACATCTCATGTTCTTGATTGGATGATTGTCCTTCAATCTCAATGTCACCTCTATCAATAAGATCTTGTATGATGTTCTTTAGCCAATGATAATTTCTTGTTTTATGTCCTTTGCTCTTGTGATATTCACAGTACTCATAGTCATTCCACCAATTTGGTTTAACTTTTGGTTCGTATGGAGGATTGTCAGGAATTTTTATGATCTTGTTTGCCACTAGCTTCTTGAAAGTTGATTCAAGTGGTTCTCCCAATGGGGTGTATTTCCTTCGTGGTTTTGAAGTTGTTTGAGTATTCACTTGATTCTTTGTAGAGCTTTATCTAGAAAAAATGATTTTGGGTCATACTATATTGGCATCAACAACACCATCATTGACTGTGTTCTTGTTTTTATTCCAAAATCTTGGCTTGTCTTTTCCTTTAAAGTCCTCTTTATTTTCTTTGAATATCTTAATGATGTCTTGCTCAATTAGGACCTTCTATATTGCTAATCCTTTTTCAATGACATCCTTGAAAGTGGACAAGCAAGCTTTCCTTAGATCATAACCAATTTCTCTGTGGACATTCTAGGTGAACATATCTACCATTTGTTTTTGTGGAATTTCACAAGAGAATCTATTGGCTAGATTCCTCCATCTTCGTAAAAATGATGAAAAAGACTCTCCATCCCTTTGTTTGGTGTTGCACAAAGTAGTGACTGATATGTATGTCTCTATGTTGTATGAGAAATCTTGGATAAATGCCTCTGCTAAGTCCCCCCATGACTTAATTCCAGGTGGAAGTTGGGAGAACCATTCCATATCTTGATCACCTAAGCTCTATGGGAATAATCTCATCAAATATGTCTCTTCTGCTCCTACCTCAATGCAAGCTGTGAAAAATTGTCTTATATGTGCCTTAGGATCTCCTTTGCCTCTGTACTTATCAAAATTAGGTGTCACAAAGTGTGTAGGAAATGGAGGCATTGGAATGATTTTGTCAAATGGATAGGGACATATGTCTCTCATTGTGTAAGTTGGCTTTGGTGTATGTATGTTATCCATTTTCTTTTGTAAGTCCTTAATTTGCTGCTCCAAATTATTTTTAGGTGGAGACCAACTTCTTCGACCATACCCCATGCCTGAACCACTGGGTGGAGGAGGAGCATGTTGTATAAATGGATGGTATTGATCATACACATGTTCATATGGATGAGGTCTATAATGATGTTGTGTATATGAACTACCTAGTATAGAGTCATAATGAGGAATGAAATGTTTCCTTTGTCCATGTTTATCATACTGTACAAGCATGTAATGAGTTTGTTCTAGTGTGTTGCCCCCAAATTTGGCACGGGGTTTCCTTGTGTCTAAATTTTGAGCATGCCTTTGAATATCCAATTGCTTTGGTGGTTGGTTCTTAGCATTGAAATGTGATTGAGTATATTTTTCTACATAATACTTCCATAGTGGTCTGTGAAGGTGAGTGTCACATGTTTGACCATGTGTATGTGGGACCTCAAGTTTTTGAAACAAAGATGATGGTGATTCAGGCACAAGATGTGGTCCTCTATTGCCTCCACTATTAGGCCTCCTTTGATCCATGTTGAGGTGAGGTTGTTGCAAAGATTGATTTTCCATTATTTGAGACATGTCAAAATCATGAGGGATCTTGGCTCCACTTTGTGTCATCACTTGTAAGGAATATTGTCTATGTCTTCTCATTATTTCCTCAACCAATAGATTAAAACATGTGTGTATCATTGTTGTTTGTAGTGTCCATGTTCTCAACATTTAGAATTTTTTTATAAGCATCCATGTCAGGTAATGTGGTATGATTAGAATTGAAAAAGACATCATTGTCATACTCATAGGTACTCATGTTTGCGGACTCTTGAGCCTCTTTAGCTTCTCTCCTAGATTTTTGGGAATGAGTTTCAACCATGAACTAGATCTTGACCAAGATGTGTGAGACTAGATGAAAATGGAAAGAGTATGGAAGACCAAGAGTTGGATTGAATGTAAATGAATCTGAGGTGTACTTGCAATTTCCAAAGTGTAAGACCAAGTATGTACGTAGTAGAGTAGGTGTGGCTTCCAAAGAGATGATAGTTTCTCTTGATGAGGTAAGTTGACCTTGACTCTAAGTAAGACCAAATGAGACCCAAAGGTGATAGACCTTGATGAGGAACCACTTAGCAAAATGTTGTTGTATGTAGTGTGTTGACAAAGCAAGATGAGGACAAGCAAATGACCTTTTGACTCAAGTTTAGACAAATATGAATGTAATGCAAAGTGTAAAGAAATGATGGACTTTGTGAAACCCAGAAATAGGTTGAATGCTAGATGAAAACTTGGAGAAATGTCCTAGGAATTTCAATGAGTCTGAAACTGACTGCTCTTGTTTATTGGACTATAATTTTTTTTGTAATTTGGAACATAGACGTGCCTGTATACTTCATAGATGTGGTTAAATGACACGGACGTGGTTCTATACTGCATAGACGTGTTTCTGAAATTTTGTGAATGCAGTTTTTGTTAGGATGACACAAACGTGTTTCTATACTCTACAGATGCGGTTAAATGACACAGACGTGTTTCTGGAAACTAAGTGAAAAAAATTTCAATTCCTGAAGTTTCTTGTTGTGACCAAATTTGAATTTTTGACTATTTTTTCATGACAAGAGGACACAATGTTGATGAGGACTCAATGTTTGCAAGTGTTTAGACTCAAAATGACTCAAAAGAAAGTGTGTTGTTTGATGTAAAAATGTTTTGCATACACTTGAAGACACAATGTTTTGATGTTTGATTTTGAATGTTTGAATGTTCAAAATAAGACAAGCACAATTCTTATGGATGGCCAAGACAACAGTTGTTGATCCCACATGGGGTTTCCCCCAAGGCTACGCTATTCAGAGTGGATACTTAGATGCTTGACCCCACTAGCTCCACCCCCGATACTCACTTCTTCAGGGTAGCCAAGCATCAGTCCCCACAAAAACTCCCCATGGTGAACTTTGTATCTCTACTAAGAACTGTATGTGTGTGGGCCGCTCCAGAGGTCCGACCTCCTGCCCCAACAACTAGAAGGATTTTGGCTTTCTAAATAAAAAGGTGCTAGTAAGGGCATCCACTCATGTGGCCATACATGCGACACTTTCAGCTCTATAAATACAGAAGGCTCCCAGCCGATAGGGGTTACGCCCTACAACTGATCAAATAAATTTGATCAAACGAGTTTATGGGGAGACATAGTGTCGGTATGAACTAATCAGCACACGTTACCCATGGCTTTCACCATGGATACAGTTATTTATAGTGTTCCGAAAGAGGATGGATTTTCCTCACTGCCACTTGGGTTGTCCTCTCCTCACTAGTAGTCCTAACAACCACACGAGAAGACAGGCCCTCTAGAGATTAAACAAAAAGAGCCTATTGCTCAAGACACAAAAGACACTAGTTCAATTTTAGTGCACCAATTGAAGTGTTTAGTAATCTATGAAAACAAGGCACACAATAAAAATCAAAAGAAAACCCTTGTCAAGGTCTTGCAACAAAGATTTGTTAGTAGTTTGGATTGTTTCAAATGATTACCCCTTCCTGCAAGCACACAAGTTAGGTAAATTTTAGATCCAAAAAGACTTTGTGAGATAGGGGCCTTCGACAAAATGATTTGCTTTCAAGACAAGTTGCACCAATTTTGTTAGCTAGATCACAAGATGTTAGCCTGAAATAAACCAGATCTGAAATCCAAATGATGAAATAAAGCCTCAAAACTAGATCAAAAACTAAAAATGCAAAATCTGAGACACAAACGCGGTTAAACCTAACGCAAGTGCGACAGAAAATTGCAAACGTGCCTAGATCACACAGACGTGGGTCTTGAATGCAGATGCAACCCTGCAATCTACAAAATAAGATAAAATGATTTTGAACGCAAACGTGATTACAAAGATCATAGACATAGAATAAAAGCAAAGACGCAGTTACAGGATGTATAGATGTGAAAATGTCGAAAGTTGTCGGAAACGTCAGATCT
This sequence comes from Cryptomeria japonica, assembly GCF_030272615.1. NCBI lineage: Eukaryota > Viridiplantae > Streptophyta > Pinopsida > Cupressales > Cupressaceae > Cryptomeria > Cryptomeria japonica. The sequence goes on from NC_081405.1 coordinate 9,559,974, forward strand.
ATAACTTCAAAAGCACAAAATCTGCAACAAAAAATGTTAAATGCAAAAGGGACAAGAGTCCCACTGGGCGTGCCAAAATGTATATGGTGAAAGTGGATAACAACAATATTGAAAGACTAAATGAGTTCAACCACCAAACCCTAGCCTAACAACAATAAAGATCCACCATAACATATGAAGATTACCTAAGACAATGCAAATCAAAAGAAATCATAAAGATTATACCATCACATGTCCAATAGGGTTTGGATCTCCATTCTTCCTATCTCCATTGATCTTTCTTGATATATTTGCTCTCAAATTTTTGTGTGCACAAGAGCTCAACAAAGAACGGAAATGTGGTTGCAAGTAGGCTTGATCGCATATGAAAATTTGAAAGCATCAATTAGTCGGGGGCTAGTAGTTGAATAGAATGATTAGAATGATTAGAAGATTGATTAGGGTTGATAATGAAGGAAGTATCTCCTTATATAGAAGACACTATGAGAAATGGAGGGATAAGATTGAGAGGTGTAAATAATAAATGGTTGGCTAGAATTAGATGGTAGGTAGAGGAAATAAGAAAATAATGAGAGGGTAGGTAGTGTAGGAATTAAGAGATGAATGACATGTGTCATGGGTAGAAAAGGCTAATGAATTAATTAAATAAATAAAGATTTATTTAATTAATATATGAAGTGGGATCAATTAAATAAATAAGATATTTATTTAATTTGGAAAAAAGATTATTTAAATAAATAAAGGTATTTATTTAAATGAGAAATAAGGCTAGAAGAGGATAAGTGAATTAATTAAATAAATAAAGATTTATTTAATTAATAGAAGAATTAGGCTAAAATAATTAAATAAATAAAAATATTTATTTAATTAGATAGGACAATTTTAGGTGTCTACAGTTACAAGCAAGCAGCTCACACATACAAATTTCAGAATACAAGAGAATACATTAAACACAAAACTCCATTCCCAAGTTTAACAAATCGCCATAAAAATGACATTTTTAGAGTGGGGTGAAGGTGGACTAGACACGAGGAGATCTGTAAGTATAAAATAATATCCCAAGGCCATCACAAAGACAAAATCCTTTTTAAACTTGGTCTCTCATGACCACAAAAATAAACCCCTTATGACCCCCTAAATCTTTTAAGCCAATACTTACCTTATGACCCCCAAATTTAACAGTTAAAATGTAGCAAGGATCCCAAATCCTTGTTTCCCTCTCTTCCCAAAAGAGAGACTCTACACCCTATGAATGTCAAACTCCCTTCACCCCAAGACTACTCTACCCTCCCAAGGGTGAGTTTGGTCTTGACTCCGATAAAAAAATACATATATAAGCATTCAACAAAAAATAATAACTCAACCAATATTCAAGATAACACAACACTCAAGTTGCCATACAAGATTTTAACACATACAAATTTTCACAAAACAACCAAAATACATTTAAACCTAAGGGTGACAATGCCCAACCTTAACTCCTGCAATGGAATAAGATGAGAGATTTGATGAAGAGCCTCCAACCCAAGCCAACAAGATCCACCAACTACAAGCTTCCTTCCTAAATTTTCTTCTTTAAAATTTAATTTCTTCAACTATCTTGATCTCCAAGATTGGAGAGTGGGTGATAAAAATTCTAAGTCTAAATTTCTTTCTTAAGTAGACTCTCTCCTCACACTTTCCAACTTCCTTGGAAGAGGATGGTGAGAGCTCATAGGTTGGTCTTCCCAACCTTCTTACAAGGTTTCTAAAAAAGGAAACTGAAAAGGTAAGCGTAAGGTGGGGAAGTGAATCCAACATAAGAATGGAAGGTTGTCTTACCAAGACTCAATCTTCTAGAAGCTGATTTCTGTTCATCAAGAAAATATCACTTTTGAAGTGACATGGAAGTCACATGTGAGTGGTTCTACGCTCAAAAATTTCCCTTACCCATAGGTATATCAAGTGGGCCTTTAAAGATGACTTAACTTCAATTATAGGAGTTAGTTTGACCCCCCAAAAACTCACCTAAAGTTTACCTGTGGGTCAAACTTGATTTGACCATTCCAATGGCTCCTTAACCAAGTTGTCTTTTGGGAACACTAAATGGGATTTGAAAATGCATTGGTTTTCACATTTCCCTCTCAAAGACATGTCACATGACAACTCACAACACATTATGAGTATCAAGTGACACCATAAAATATAACACATCAACATACACTTGGACATGTCTTTTCAAGAAGAAATTAAGTTAAAATTAAACAAATTGAACACACACACATGCATTCACTTATACAAAATAAACACTTTACAAACGAGGTATTGTATGTCCAAATAGACAAACCTTGGCTTCACAGTCTTACATAGGTTTGGCTCTAGTTCTCCCATATATTTCCATGGTCGCGTGGATTAATATCTTGCACATCTCAACCCACACATCAGTAGGTCCAAAACAATATGCATACATATATGAAAGAATACATTTTAAAAAACATAGCATCCAATTTCACATCATATCATGGATTGATCTCCTAATCAAATAACAATAAATATAGAATCCAATTGCTTTTCCTAACAATCCATATGTGATCATTAACTATACTGCAATATCATTCAATTCATATAAAGCAATCATCAACTAGGCATGCATACATGATTCATCATAACATCAACATAAGTACTAAAATTAAACATAATATGGGATATATTATATCTAATGTTATCAAATCATCTATCAAATAGTCTCAAAATATATAATGCATCAAAGTAATGTATCAAATGATAAGTTCATAATGAAAACTAAAGAAGTGCTATGACGGGCTCGGGGTAGGGCCTCGCACCCTCCCCCACTAGGCATGAACTTCCTCTCGGAGTTCATCAAAAATGTGGGGATACTAAGATCCCATATGTGTTGTGTCCTTCCATGATGTTGTAACCTCATCATAACAATCCCACTACACCCTAACCTGGTCTAGCTCTCGGCCTCGAAGAGACAGCGTCCAGCGAGCCAAAATGTGAATGGACTCCAAAGCCACCTGCTCGTCCGAATCCACCTGCAAAGAATCCCAATCTAGAATATGAGACTCATCATAAATATACTTCCTCAGTACATACACATGAAACACATCGTGGATTCATGACAAGCTAGGTGGCAAGGCTAGACGATAAGCAACTGGTCCTAACCTTTCTAGGATCTCAAATGGTCCAAAAAAGCGAGGTGTGAGCTTAGAACCCTTTCCATAATGGATTGGACTCTTATGTGGTCGCACTCTCAAGAAAACTCTATCTCCAACCATGTAGCTACGATCTATCCTCTTTGCATCTGCATACTTATTTTGTCTATCTTGAACCTCTTTAAGCCGGTGTCTAATCAAATCTACTTGTTGCTTGATATCTTGAACTAACTCAAGACCAATGGCTACTCTATCCTCAATGCGGTCCCAACTCAAAGGTGTCCTATAAGGTCTTCCATACAATTCCTAATAAGGTGGCATCCCCAAGGAAGTGTGATTCCCATTCTTATAGGCAAATTCCACCAAGTGAAGATACTCTTTGTAGTACCCCTCCTTGATCAGACTATTTTTGTATGTTTTTTATTGACTTCAGTGGAACATGATTGTATATTGATCCAGATTGTATGCGATGTTATTTCTTGCTTTATCTGGATTTGTGGTGTATGATTTTATACAGTATCTCAGTGCTTATGATTAATGTTATTTTATGGATCATTATCATGGATTGACACTCTTACCTTATATGTGTGATGTGTTATTTATGTGTTAAGTGTTTGCATGTGTATGGGATGCGAGAAGAAAATTTTCCTTCACTCAATCCTGTGAGATAGAGATGACTCTCCTTCATCGATGCACATGTCATATATATATATATATATATATGCACGTGTGGTTATTTGGTGCAGGGCATTGCAGGTACAAGTATTGGGTAGGTACGGGGTATCGACTCCACCTGGTTTCACAGGTCTGAGTGTGCCTTATATGTCGGATGGGAGTGGAGGAGATAGTTGTTGGACCCTAACTTGACCCACAGTTACACCCGTTTGAGTGTTGTCAGTCAATTGTCTTCTCCGTCTGACCGGTATGCGAGTCATAGTGCTTTGGTTTGGTCATTTGTGAGTCGTCATTTGATCATTCTTCATTTTGCATGTTTTCGTTCATCTGAATGGTTATTTATGATAACTCAATGATGAACCACTAGTACCAAACCGGTACTGAGAGGGGGGGTGAATCAGTACAGACACAAATACAGTCCAAAAACCAGTTTGACAGCAAACACTCACAATGACTGATAAACAGAGATACCGGTAAGACAGAGTGCAACCGGTAGCATCCAGAATAACTCAATCAGTCATGAACCGGTCACTTACTAAGCTTTTCACTTAGCTCAATACCACATTATCATAATATTCTCATGCATGAACTAGTAGACCTAACCATCAAATCTTCACAATAGTGAGTTCAATATGTTTTATAGACAGGCATAAAACATAGAAACTTCATGTGCATAACAGATAAAACAAAGCATCACAAGACAAAAGCATTTCACATGACACACATATTTTTCACGTGGAAACCCAACTGGGAAAAAACCACAGTGGGGATGAATACCCACAAGGTACTTTCTGAACTCTTTAGAAGTCCACTCTGTTAAGAGCCTTGTCTGGTTAAGAACATTACAATAGGTTCTGGTAGGAACCAATCTTGTTAGGGATCACCTAGTTAAGGGATACCCGGTTAAGGGTTAAACCCAGTAGGGTCACCTTGTTAGAGTATTTTAAGAACTCAATAGCTAAAAGGATCTCCTAAGCTTCTCTAGCTTCTCAGAACTCATTAGCTTCGAGTTACCCGGTTAAGGAATTTACAGCAAGCCGATTAAGACCACCCGATTTAAGGGATTTTGAATCAAGCCAGTTAAGGCTACCCTGTTAGGGGATTTTGCAACTGTTGAAGTGGTTAGAGATCAATAGGTATTACAATGATCTGATAACAGTACTTAATACTAATACAGATCTGTTTAGGCTCCTCTTTTTCTTCTGCACATTCACTTTGCAGGTATGTCTTTTCTCCTATGGTCTGGCAAGAATCTTGTATCACTTTCATTAGATACACACTCACAAATTTTTGCCAACAACTTTAGACAGAAACCTAACATCGACCTTATAGGGAACATACAGGTTGGTAGCAAAAATCCTAAACCCTAGACCTGTTAGGTTGAGCAATTCAAATGGTTCGATCCTAACTGTTGAAACATACTGCATTGAATGCACCAGTCTTGAGTCGATCTCAAGACATTCTCCATCGTCCATTATCCACCGTTTTCATGGCAGCTGATAACCCATCATGCATTATCACTATTTGACAGACTTCACACATTCCCGAGGTAGATAGGAATAGTCTTCTTCATGCAAGATCCTTCATGCGCATAGAGCTTACGTGGCAACACGATCTATCCTCCATCATACTACTACCTCATCACACAAAGATCACCGATTGAGTCACACAGACTTGAGATACTCCAACCGGAAACCCTGAAGTGGAAGTTGCCTTACCAACTGGTAGTCATACAGTGCTTCCATGTGCCAGTTCCCATAACTGCATGCCGATTCACTTTGAACAAATGTGCCACTTCACTTTGGCATATACCGGTTCACACATATGCCGGTATCTCTTTCTTCACTTATCTCATGTGCCGGTTCACACTATGTCTCATATTGACATCAATGAAAACATACAATACCATTATGTCTTCATGCCAGTTTACATAAGGCTCATGCCGGTTCACATAATGCCAACAATTTAATTGAATGGATGATGTCATCTTATGTTGGTGTAATTAGCTAATTATTATGCTCTAAGATTATTGATTTAATTAAATTAATGATTTGATAGACTAAATGGTTAAAAGGCTTACTTCATTTTGTAAAGTGCATTAATATATATTGTGGAAGGAAATAAATAATTGCCCAGCCATTTAAATGTTAAATGATTATGTGAAGGAAAGTATTATGGAAAATAGAAAATAAAATAAAAAGCTTTTCTTTTTACCTTTCCATTTAAATTTTTCATTTTAATTGTTGGAAAAGAATTGTTTTTGGATAAAGGTAAATCTGATTGTTTTACTTTAAAAATATTTAAATATGATTGGATAGAAAATCTTTAAACCTAGAAAGTTTAGGTTAAAATAAATTTTTCCATATATGCTTGAAAATTCATGAGAATGGGGGGCAAGAATTTTTGGAGAGAAATTTGGTAAAACATTCTGGAAGGAGGAGTTGGAATTCGATTTGGGTTGCAAGGATTGGGATTCTTCCATCATTTTGCTTGCTAGTTTGCTTCAAGGTTGGATAATCTCTTCTTGTTTTAAATTTAAATTTGAATTTTTTAGTTTGCTTCCTGTGTGTTGAAATTATGCAAATCTCCTTGTAAATTCTTGTGGAATGATTGGAATGGAAGAAAGAATGCATGTGGATGTTGATTTTGTGAATCTCAAATCATATGGTTGCTTATAGGAAAGAAATGGTTCATTTGTCTATTTGTTGTATGTTGTGTTCTTGAAAATCAACTTCTTAGATTGCTCTTTTATTTGGAATAGAATGAATTGGATTTAGTTTGTTGTGTGCTTCCCATTATCTTATTACCCCAACCATTTACCCTTCTAGTAAATATCCCTTTGAAAATTTGGATCTTGGCACTATGTGTGTGTGTGCCCGTGAAAAGATCTGAAAAAGAATTGCTTTCATGTTAAAACGATTTTGTGGCATATTGTTTTTCCATGCTATGGAAGTATGAAATTTATTTTGTTTTGAAGACTTACCTTACCCCATGGCGGGCTAGTCCCACCACGCGGTTCAGTAGTGTTTTTTGCCCACAGGTAGTAGTACTACTACACGGTAGTAGTACTACCAGTCAGTAGGACTGTTACCGATCATTAGCAGTACTACCGGTCGCTAGGACTGCTACCGATTGGTAGCAGTGCTACCGGTCGGTAGCGGCACTACCAGTTGGCAGCAGTACTACTGGCAGGTAGTGTATGTTGCCTCGGTAGCAGCACTACCACAAGTTTGCCTCGACCCCCGTGTAACCTTGTACCCTTAGCGGTAGAAATTCCTTTATGCTATGAATTTAATTTTTATTAAATGAATTTTTTTAAGTGGATTTTTATGTTAAATAAATAGTGATTTTCTAGTGATTTTTATTATGTGGATTGATAAATTTATCAATGGAAATCAAGGCATGAATTAGTAATGCAAATTGGTAGTTTGGGTGTGTTCTGAAAAATGAATTAAATGCCTGTTAGGAATTCATGTTTTTATTCGGTTGAGTATTTGACATGAATTTTATCCTTGATGGAATATTGATTTGGAAATTGAATAGATGTGAATGGTAAAAGAGTGTTTTATTTAATTTTTAATCAATGATGTTGCAAGTGCTTATGATGTTGATTTTCTCAAAGATTGACTGAGTGTGGACTTAGTGAAATTAGCTTTCCTTAAAAGAGTTATATTGTGTTATTTCTGGTATGTGGTTCAGTCATCCTATGGTGGCGTATTTGGTACCTTTCACCAAGTGGTATATGATGGCTTCATTGTCTTAACCATGTAGTGTCCTTACCTTATGGTTAACCAAGAGTCAGTATGTCCTTGTTTGACCACTTGTATTTGGATAGTGGTGTTATGGTTGTCTACTTTTCCATAGGGTCCTCATGGAGTGACCATGTTTGTTTAGTGTCCTTTGAGAGAGTGGCTTTCGAAAGGGGGTTGCGCCCAAAGAGGTTGGCAGGATGACCCTTCGAAAGTAAGATAATAAGTGATAATCTAATTAATTGATTAGGTGGGTAGTTCTCAAACATTAATAAAGATATTGTACCTTGCGCATAGGTGAGTGCTTGTATTGAGGCTCATAATGTAGTAAGAAGGCCTGGAATGGCAAACCGACCACCTTGTCTTCATGAAAGGCTGGTAGGGTCCGCATGAGACTTAGTTGGAACCAGAGGTTCGAGAGAGGTTACCAGGATAGTGAGCCGGGACCTATGGAGGTTGTACCATGGTATCCATATTAAGCTATGCAATGACACTCTCTCTTTAGGGTCACTTGTGTTTTGTGATGTCGAGTCACTTGTGTCATTGTGATGTTGAGTCACCTAGATTATTGTGGAGTCGTATGGTGTTGTCATGGAGTCATATTGTTTTGTCGACCATGTCATATTTTTGCTTGCTTGAGAGTCCTCAGTTATCTCCTAGCATAGTGGGGTGATTCCATTTTGGGAATTACATGGTCGGGTGGTAGTGCCACTTCCCATCGGATGTTCTTGTTCATACCTTAATGCGAGGATTGGCTTCGTAGGTGTTTCTATGGATCATGGCTCATGCTTATCTCATGTTTTGGAGACCTATGTGGTCATTATATCAAGATCTTTTGTAACCTTGTAATTGGTTAAGTTATATCTTTATATGCATATTGAGAAGCCATGTATTGGAAAAGCAATGCAATTCTAAGATTGGGATGTTATTTATTAGTTTCCTTTATCTAATGTGTACATGCTTAATGAAGAGAGAATTATATTGTATCCTTTCAATCTTTCAATGGTGTAACCTATTTTTCTTATGGCTTCTGATGATCATTGAGTTAATGATGGATTATTAGATTAACCTTATTTGTGAAATTTATCTTTTGGTTTTAATTCTTCATTGGTAACCCTTAAGGAATTCTGGTGTAAGTCTTTCGCTTGTGTTATCGTCCATGTTGTGTGTTATGCACTTATTATGTTTATACTTTAAAAAAAAAAATGTTTCACCCTTGTTGTGGGTTTTTCTTCAGGGTTCCTAGCAGGGCATTAAATTTGGTATCAGAGCCCATGTTTCAACACTGGGTACTCTGGGTTTGTAGTGATCCCATTTGCCTTGACCTTTTGTGTAGGTCTTGTGGTGTGACTTCCTTGCTTCTTTCATTGCCTTTGATCTTAACCTTTTTCTCTTGTGCAGTGTTAGGTCATGGCTAGGAAAGCCAAGGGAGGTGGTTGTGTTGGTGGCCGCACCAGAGGTAGAGGAGGAGGATGGGGTCGAGGTTCCGACCGTCATAGTCCTTCACCATGACCCACTCATGCGAGTGTGGATCAGGATCAGTTGGTTCATCAGGAGGGACCGCATTCAGGAGAGAAGGTTCCCAAAAGGGAGGAGTTGCAGTAGATGTTTCAGGAGGTCCTAGCTAGACTAGGCCCCAGACCTAAGGTGGATCAGCCCATCCATGCCTAGGTAGTGGAGCCCCATCAGTAGATTCTAGAGAGAGAGAGAGAGAGATCTCCTAGAGGGAGAGAGGTCCCAGTGGACCAAGATTTAGCTAATATGGGGCATATGAGGGACTTGATGAGGTCCAATCCTCCTTTCTGTGACAGTAAAGGTACTGGTCTTGAGGTAGAGACTTGGTTGATCAGTTTAGATCAGTGTTTTTCCATGTATCCATATGGTAGCAACACCAAGGTGAGATGCGCTATCATGCATCTTGAGAGTTTCACTTCTATCTGGTGGAGGTTAGAGGAGGAGAGGATCAGTGTGAGCATTAACACCATGTCATGGGAGATCTTTCTGGAGAGATTCAGGGCACAATTTCTCTCACCCCAGTGGAGGCAGTAACGTGCAAATGAGTTCTATGCTTTGCGCCAGTTTGGGTTGTCAGTAGATCAGTTTGAGCACAAGTTCTATGAGCTCAAACAATATGTCAAGATCGGCAATGATGAGGCTATGCTTGTTCAGCACTTCTTGAGGGGTCTTAATAATTGCATCAGTGGAGGAGTGAGAGTTTTTGAACCTGCTTCAGTAGAGGTAGCCGTGGCGAAATCCAAGCTGGTGAAGCAGAACCTTAGTCATGCTCACGGCGGCCAATCTAGAGTTCAGATTGGGAGTGATCCTTTCAGTGGGTCTAGAAGTAGAGGGAATTAGTCCCAGACTGATGCACCTCTTATGAGTCCTCAGGTACCCGCTAAGGGTGGTCAGCAGCAGCCGCCAAGACCGAAGAAGTCTCAAGGCCAACAGGGTGGAAACTCTTAGTTTCAGAAGAGCAGGAACTGGTTGAAGAGTAGGCAGACTTTTCTAGGGAATTCCTCTCACGGTGCATCTTAGGCCCCTAGTGGGGAGAGATTTCAGTAGCCCAGTGGGCCATCTGGGACTAGAGGACCTATTAGAGGAGCGTGCTTCTCCTGTGGTCATTTTGGCCACAAAGATGCTCAGTGCCCTCGGCATCCTCACCAGACGAGTAGCCAGAGGCCAACAGCATTAGAGCCAACAGTGGGGGATGCAGGTAGATCCCATAGAGTATTTGCAACTATGGACAACCGCCAAGCTGAGCATCAAAGTACCATGATTGAGACCATAGGTGTTTTGTGTGGTATTCCTATCTCTGTACTTTTTTATTTTGGTGCTTCGGATTCTTTTATTTCTTCATCCATAGTGGAACGGTGCGGGCTTGTGTCTACTAAGTAGGCAGCTAGGTGGCAACTAGAGTTGGCTACCAGTGTGTGTGTTTGTAGATGCCTTCGTTACCAGTTGTGAGTTGGACCTAGGACCCTTTGTCACTTCAGTTGACCTTCAAGTCATTCCTTTGGAGTCCTTTGGAGTTGTGTTGGGGATGGATTGGTTATCATCTCACAGTGCTTGTGTAGACAGTCATCTGAAGACAGTAGAGTGTTCAGATGACCATGGCAGGAGAATGGGGATCATTGGAGTTCAGCGATCGATATCCTTATGTATAATTTTTTCTATGCAACTTAGGTGGTGCATGCGTCAAGGGTGTTAGATTTTGCAGTTTCTCTTGAGGATGTGGATGAAGAAGAGAGTTGATAAATCGCTCTTAATGGTCACCCTATTCTTTGAGAGTATGCTGATGTGTTTCCTTTGGATATTCCTGGTATGTCTCCGAAGTGAGACATATATTTTTGCATTGACTTGGTTCCTGGTGTGGAACCTATTTCGAGAGCACCATATCTGATGACTACTCAAGAGTTGAGTGAGTTAAAGTTGCAGGTTTAGGAGTTGTTGGCCAAGGGGTTCATTCATCCTAGTGTTTCTCTTTGGGGTGCGCCAGTTATCTTAGTTAAGAAGAAGGATGGTTCTCTTCGGTTATGCATTGATTATTGAAAGTTGAATAAGGTAACCATCCAGAATCGATATCCATTGCCTCAGATAGATGATCTTTTTGATCAAGTAAAGGGATCCAAGGTGTTCTCCAAGATAGATTTGAAATCTAGGTATCATCAGTTGCACATTCATGATGTAGACATTCATAGGATGGTGTTTCGTACTCGTTATGGTCACTATGAGTTCATAGTGGTGCCATTTGGGTTGATAAGCGTGCCTTCAATATTCATGAGTCTTATGAATGAGGTTTTTTGCACCTACCTTGACCATTTTGTCCTTGTGTTCTTGGATGACATATTGATTTATTCTAGATCTATGGAAGAGCATGAGGGTCACTTGTGTTAGGTATTGCAATGAATGAGGGAGAATAATCTGTATGCGGGAAAAGCGGTTCAATGAAATTCAAAATGTGGAAATATTCAAAGACTTGCCCACACACCCATGGGACTCTTGGTGCAGGTTATGGAGCCATGAGAAATGGCTCAACTTCCCAAGGAGTGTTCCATGGTTCTCTATCTCACAAGGTCCCTCAAGCCAATGTCTTTGCTCTCAGATCACTAAGAAAAGTGACTTAGGGATGACGAATGTAAGAACGAGGGATGTTTTTTATCGAATTTAGTATGAATGCATCCTATTTATGCATGATTCTAGTAAATGAACTAAACTAGATTATAAGATGACAAGGTTAGTAAAAATACTATCCTAACATGATATACTAGCTACATGATTTAATCTAAGATGATAGAAATAATCTAAAATGATTATTAGATTTATTTCTATTACAAAGAGAGGCTAAATGCTTATTAAAATTAAGTATAAGTATGATGCTAAAGACTTGGATCCTAGAAATGGAGAAATGAGAGCTCTATTTATAGGGAAAATAGGGCAATGGATGGTCAAGATTGCAGGATCTTAACAAGGGCCAGGATTGAAAGTTAATCAATCCATGTTCACAATTCTCACCAATGAAATGGTGACAATTCTCAACATAAGACTGCTTGAGAGGAGAGGTAAGAAGCATTAAATGCTTGAGAAGACCTCATGGTTACCTTAGAAGGTAAAGGTTAAGGTTACATTAAGGTTATCCAATGGATAATGCTTTTACCCAAAGGCTAAACTCTTGTGCAAGGGTTAAAGGAATAATCATGGTCAAAGCAATGAATGCTTGATGAGACCCCTGGGTTAGATGAGGGTTGAGTTTAAGCAAAAAGTCTCTAACCATGCCACTAAGGGTTAGTTAACCATTAATGGTTTGAAGACTTTGGGGACAAATTTGTAAGAGTCCTTCCAAATTTGGGAGTTTTCAACAAGTTATCTTGTTGAAGGCATAAAAGATTTAATGCATTTGGAATACTTTACTCCAAATTTGAGAAGTGACCTCCTCAAATTTAGGGAAAGGGGATAATTGAAGGGTTTAGCTTAATTGATTAGGATTAGATAGGTACTAGAAGAATTTAGGAAGAGGGTTAGGAGGCAAGTGGGAGATGTAGGATTTTGCAGTGGGTGGGGAAAATAGAATTTAATTAAAATAAATTGCTTTATTTCCATTTGGTTGCAAGTTGGAAATTTTAAATAAATTAGATTTATTTAATTGGGGTGAACTATGTAATTAAATGTAAATTTAATTAAAAAGTAGAGAGAAAGGATTTAATTAAATAAAATAATTTATTCAATTAAATGATATAAAAGGCTTAAGTGAATTTAAATAAATAAATTGAATAATTTATTTAATTAAAATAGAGGAATGTGGGTGATTTAATTAAATTAGATTCAACTAAAATAGAGGAATGAGAATAAAATGAACATTAAATATTCATTTAGGAATATGGTCATTTCTATACGTCTACATTTTGCCCCTCTTTGAAGTGGCGTGTGTGCACATGTTGATTCAAAGAAAAATGATGTGTCGTCAAAATTTGATTATGATCAGTGTGATGTCGTATCAAGATATTCATGTCGTGCCCTAGATTTTATAAATGATGTTGATAATGCCCCCTCAAGAGATGAATCAAAATTTGAAACTTTGATTTGAGTTGATAAATTTGATTGCGTTTTAAAATTGTGTCTATGTTGAATGCGATAATTTGATTCATCTCCCGATAATGATGTTTGTTAGGGTTAGAAGTGAGACCACGACCAATTTACATATTCATTTAGGAATATGGTCATTTTTATACATCTACATCATCTTTTTGCGAATTTGATGAAGTGTGATTTCTTCCAGTCAGAGGTGAGCTATCTTGGTCATATAGTCTCGGGAGAAGGTGTATATGTGGATCCTTTTAAGATCCAAGCTATTGTTGATTGTCCAACACTGACCAATATTTCTGAGGTTCGAAGTTTCATGGGTTTGGTCGGATATTATTGTCGCTTTGTGTAGAGCTTTTCTCAAATAGGCCACCCGATTACTTCTCTTTAGAGGAAAGGGAAGAAGTTCATTTGGTCAAAGTAGTCTGAGTCATCTTTTCATACCTTGAAGGAACTCATTGTTAGTGCTCTGATTTTGGCAGTTCCTGATCCATCCAGAGATTTCATGGTGTGCACAGATGCCTCTCTAGAAGGTACAGGTGCGGTGCTCATGCAGGATGGATGTGTGGTTGCCTATGAGTCTCGCAAACTCAAGGATCATGAGTTGAACTATCCATTTCATGACTTGGAGTTGGCAGTTGTAGTGCATGTGTTGGTTAGATGGAGGCATTTCCTATTGGGGCGTCAGTTTGAGCTACATAGTGATCACCGCAATTTGCAATATATTTTCACCAAGCCGAACTTGATTGCTCGACAGTGAAGATGGATGGAATTCTTCTGCGAGTATGATTTTGAAGTTTGTTATATTCAGGGGAAAGAGAATGTAGTGGCAGATGCTTTGATCTGTAGGTGGCATGGGGTTGTAGCATTGTCCCTTGGTGTGGACTTGAGTGAGAGAATTCTTGGAGTTCTTCCTCAAGACACCTGGTATCAAGATGTGAGAGTCATGGCGGACTCTGGAAGACCATTGGAGGGTAGATATTCTGGATATGCTCTTGAGTCAGATGGTCTTCTTCGACATCTTGGACGGATCTATGTACCTCCTTTGGAGGGTCTTTGCATTTTGATCATGACTGAGGCCCATCGTGCACTTTATTCGGCACACCCTAGTGTCAAGAAGATGCACGCAGATCTTAGATAGATATATCATTGGGTTGGTATGAAATGTGATATTGCTGATTTTGTGTCGAAGTGCTTAGAATGTCAGTAGCTGAACGCAAAGCATTAGCACCCTGCAGGGATTTTACAGCCTAATTTGATACCAGATTGGAAATGGCATATCATTTCCATGGATTTCATTATGGGGTTGCCTATTTCCTCGTGTCGTCATGATGCCATCATGGTCATTGTTGATAGATTGACCAAAGTTAGTCATTTTTTTCCTATTCAATCTTCTTATACAGCAGTAGTGGTGGCACGAGTCTTCTTGGAAGATGTGCTCAGGTTGCATGGGATTCCAAGGCAGATCATTTCTGATAGAGACCCTGTCTTTACTTCAACCTTGTGGACCTCACTTCTTCATGCTTTGGTAACCCAGTTGAACTTCAGTTCAACTTAACACCCTGAGACCGACGGTCAAACTAAGCGTGTGAATTAGATTTTGGAGAACATGCTTCGCATGTATGTTATGGACCAGAAATCCCACTAGGAGGAATATCTTTGCCTTGTGGAGTTTTCTTATAACAACAGATATCACAGCTCTATAGGCATGTCTCCTTTCCAGGCTTTGTATGGTCATCCTTGTCGTACTCCTTTGAGTTGGGATTGGCTGGAGGATAAGGTGTGTTTAGGCCCAGATATGCTTCGTGAGATGGAGCAGCAAGTTGAGAAGATTCGTGGGCATTTGGTTGCTGCCCAGGATAGGCAGAAGAATTATGTCGATGCCCATAGAGTAGATTGTCAGTTTTCTATTGGCGACTGTGTGTTTTTGAGAGTGCATCTGTGAAAGAGTCTAATCCGTTATGGAAAGGGTTCTAATTTGGTGTCTTGTTTTGTAGGCCCTTTTGAGATCCTTGAGAGGATAGGAAATGTTGCCTACCATCTTGCCTTGTCGTTGAGTCTATCCAGCATCCACAATGTCTTTCATGTTTTTGTTCTTCAACCTTATCATCCTGATGGGACCCATGTTCTTGATTGGAATGCTTTGCAGGTAGAGGATGGGCATCTTTCCATGGAGCCCATGTGCATTCTTCAGCATCGGGATTTGATCCTATGGGGTCATACCATCAGGTAGGTAAGGGTCCCATGGCATCCAAGTGATGAAACCTCAGCGACATGGGAAGATGTAGTGAAGATGAGAGAGCTTTTCAACTGTCACCACGATGGCATCATGGCGGCAAGATGACATAGGAAGACCAATGATGAAATCCATTGAAATTGTGTCTCACTTCCACTCTGGTATCTTATGAGGTTGGAGCAATCCACCTGGATGGCGGTGCTCCGCCCTACCCCTTCAACACTCAAGGCATTGGGCTACTAACTCTGCAATGTGTTGCCTCATACCCAGCCAGTGATACAATTGTCTCAAATCTGCATGTAACTTCTTAACCCCAGGATGTGTTGCATAGGGTGCTCTATGAGCCTCAGTCATAATAAAATCTTGCAATTTTCTAGAAGAAGGTACACAAATGCACCCTCTATGGCATAGTATTCCATCAAACTAAAGAATTGTCTGCATATTTCCCTTCTAGGGCCCCCTAAGATCACACTACCTGACACACCTCTAAATACCACTCATCCTCAGGCAAGTGTTGCAATATGCGATCTCTCAAATTTTTATTTGTGGTCATAGAGTATAACTCATGACGTCTCCTACTCAATGCATCTGCAACTACATTCTCTTTCCCCTTGATGTAGTGAACATAAAAATCATACTCACACAAGAACTCCATCCATGTCCTCTTATGAGCATTAAGGTTAGGTTGAGTAAATTATTACTGCAAGCTCTTATGGTCTGAATGAAGCTCAAAGCGATGTCCTAAAATAAAATGTCTCCATCTCACTAGCGTGTGCACCACTGTTGCAAGTTCAAGGTCATGAGTCTTAAGTTTCCTATACTCATATGCAATAGCTCAACCATATTGCATAATTACTGGTCCCAAACCATCAAAGGAAGAATCTATGCATATCACAAAATTGGCTAAGGGATCTAGCACAATAAGAATAGGTGCGCTAGTAAGTGCCTTTTTGAGTTCTTGAAATGCCCTCTTGCACTTTTTTGTCCACTCAAATTTCTTTCCCTTTCGTTGAAGAGATGTGATAGGGTGTTAAACTCTAGAGAACCCCTCAACGAAGCGTCTATATTGGTGAATGATGAATTATTTCATACTTAAAGTTAAAGTTTCAATTATTTAAAACTGGTAAAGTATCGATTCACCCCTACCCTCTCAGTATCGGTTGGGACTAACAATTGGTGTCAGAGCTCAGTTCCTCTTGAGAGAAGCTTGAAAACTTGAGGATAAAGATCATGGAAGAGTATTGGTATTAGAAGCAGATTGATGAAGCTAATGAGATTATTGCTCAATTGAAAGAGAGACTGAGAAAATCTCTTGCTAAAAGGAAGGAATTGGCTCAATAGCTAAATGAGAGCCAAGATATCATAGATCAACTCTCTGAATAGAGTGGATTTGAAGAAATTGAAGAAGCAGTCTCAGAACTCATGGAAAATAACAAGAAGTTGACCAAAGAAATCACACATCTGAAAAGAGAACATGAAGGTTGGGCCCTGAGAATGACTGAGATACTGGAAGCTAGAAGAAGTGCTAATGAAAGAAAGAGAGAGGTAGAAGAAGATCTATCAAAATCTTAAAGAGCCACGAGGCTTGCTGAAGATGCCCTGAGATAAAATGATGCAATAATGATTGAGAAAGCTGAAGAGATCCGAGTTCTCACTCAGGAAAATGAATATATACATAAACAACTGAATGAAAATACAGAAGAAAAGGAGAGGATGATGAAAGAGATTGAACAACTCAAGAGTGAATTGAAAATTGAAAATGAAAAAATTGAAAATGAGAGAAATGAAAAATTGAGAAAATTCAATGAAAGCTCTGAGAAGTTAGATAGACAGTTGAAGGCTCAAAGAAGAACAAAAGATACAACCGGTCTTGGTTACCCCAGTTCAGGTCCTATGGAAACTGGAGAATCATCTAAATCCAAAAAGATGAAGGATAATAAAAGAAATCACTCAGAAGAAAGAGGTGTGAATTCTTCCAAATTCTCTTGTAATCATTTTGCAAAATTGGGTCATAAGAGCAATGACTGTAGGAACAAACCAGTTAATCAAAAGAAGACTTTCACTTTTGATGGTTACTACCACAATTGTCATAAGTATGGCCACACTGCTTATGAGTGTAGATCTCAATCAAGCACCCTATCAAGTGAAAAAATATTTAATGTACATTGCTTCACTTGCAATAAGTTTGGACACAAATCAGAAGAATGAAGGTTCAAGACAAAGGTATCCAGACCACCATTCAAACAGGTTAGTCCTAACAAAAGGAGTAATTAGTTGAATGCCACATGTTCCATGTGTGGTAATTATGGTCATGTTGTTGAAACATGAAGAATGAGGATGGGTCGGAGAAACAATCCAGGACCATGGAGGACAACTGGTATGGCATGCTTTAACTACTATAAGATCGGTCACCTAGCCAGAGAATGCATAAGCCAATCCTGCAACGGATCTACAGACAAGAATCATTTTAGCAAGAAAAGGAACAAAATGACCTGAAAGGACAAAAGACAACTGAAGAAATAAGAAATGAAATAAAAAAGACATGGCCAAGAAGGATGAAGAAAAATAAGGACAAGGGCATTCTGAAGCCAAGTCATCATCCATCGGTGATGACAGTTCCTCTTCAAACTAGGCATGTCAATGCTTAGGGGGAGCACATATGCTAAGATTATTTTTGAGTCCCCTTAACAAATATAAGGATGTGCTTTATCTACATAGTTAGGATGCATGAAAGATGGTTTAAAGTTCTTTATTGAAGCATGTTATGTGAATTATTTAGTTGCGTGTTAGTATCGGCAACAAATAATTGTTAAAGTCAAATCGGTGTTCTTTAAGTTATTAGTCTCATAACTGACCATTGGATCACAACACTAATAAATCTCAATGGATAAATAAGGAAGTGGTAGCGCATTTTCATTTACCTAACTACTTGTGAATTTTCTTGAGCTCTTGTGCATTCAAAGGCGATTTGAAAATTGCTAAGCTTTGTTTGCGTGGGAAAATTCAAGCAGAGTGATAGTGGTGTTTGGTATTCCCTAGGAAAAGGTTTTCAACTGCATCTAAGAAAATCTTGATTGAAGGTCATCATGGCAGTGCAGATATCGACTCTTGTGTTAGTTGAAGCTATCAAGGAACCCCAACCTGAGTTCAAGCTGCACCTGATGAAAGCCAGTGAAACCGACAAGACCGGTGATTTATCATTTGTGCCCTCCAGTATATTGTTGGTGGAAGATATTCGCTCCTACATTCATTGCAAGCTCGAAGAACTTGGAGATAAGTTCATTCAAAGTGAGTTTAAAGGGTTTTGTGACAATGATCAATTGAAACTAGGTTTCCTACATTTGAAGACCAAGGGTTTGGTATATGTTGTAGACTTTCCTGATCAGTTTCATGGTGACTGGGTTAGATATGTATTGAGCAGGGTTCATGATAGATTTTTTTGGCTGGAAGATCATGTATCGATCAAGATCACAAAGGAGATGATTTGGAGAGTGACAGGGTTCAGTGCAATCGGTGAAGAATTAACCCTAAGAACGATTTCATCAACTAAAGTCACCTGGTTAACCAAATCTCGGTGTGATAGTAGAGCAATGACAATCTCTCATATTGAGGATGTTGAAGTAAGATTTGCCTCTGCAGTGTTGGGATATAGGGTTTATCAATCAAGTCAGATGAATAGTGTGTCGAGCGGTGCCATCCATGTTGAATATTGAATTATCAAAGAAGATGCAGCATATGATATATGTGAGATGATTCAAAGTCATCTCATGGTGAACATGGAAAGAATAAAGAAGGATAAGAAGCAATCCTTCAAATATGGCTCTCTACTGGTATGTATATTTTTCTATGTGCTAAATTATTTTCCCGGTAAGGGTAATGTAGAATGGTCACAGGAGAAACCTATCATGGTTCAGATAGGTGAAATGATCAGGGATATAGGAAATAAATTTGGGAAAGCAATGTGGGGATATTTCAAGGAATTCCAAACTACAATGCACAAGAGCGAAAGAATTCCAACTGGAATAGTGCAGAAATACAAGAACAACATTTGTTTTCTTGTCGATACAAATTGTTGTATTACCCAAGCAGTTGAACCCAGAACTTTTTGGGTTCCACCTATGGGGTATGAGGCTGTAGCAGATCTAGTTAAAATTCATATCAATATGCTTCTATCTAAACCAATAGACTTGAAGGAAAAGAGGTTTGGAACATATGAGGAGGCAAGCTCTAAAATAAAACAAGAACTTTGGGAGCCTATCATTAAAAGAAAAGTAAAGAAAATGATTGATACCCTTGACAAGAAATATGAAGGTGAAGCATCCGGTGTCACTACCTCCACCTAGGTGAGTGAGAGAACAAGGGTCACACCTACCAAAGATGAAGAACTGACTGGTGGAAAGAAGAAAGTGACAAAAACAAAACCAAAGGGGAAAGAAGCAACTAAACCAACAATATACACAAAGGAAAAGAATCTAGGTACTCTGGTATCTTCACTAAGCAAAGATAGATAGGTAGGAGTAACTTACACCAGAAAGAAGAAGAGTGATCCAAAGCTTAAAGAGAATAAGAAAGAAGGTGACACTGTATCAAATGTGGAAATAAAGGAGGTTAGAAGAAGTGAAAGGAACAAAGATCCAACAATTGATGAGATGGTGCATGGAATCAAAGAATTTGGAGGTTTGTCCAGTGTTGGAAGAAGATATTCTCTCAGTAATGATAAAGACAAGAGGAAAATTGAGGAAGCTCTGATCTGGAACTTGCACAACTTTTGTAGAACTCCCAATGAATTGTATGGCATAATCCCATCAGATTTTCTAGATCAAATTGAAGGAAGATGGAAGACTGCTCTAGCTACTGAAAAGGAACTCAGAATAAAAGCACTCATGGAAGTGTAGCATGATTTAGATCTTGATCAAGCTTCACTGGTGGCTAAAGCATGCATTCAGCATTTCAAAATAAGGAACAAAACTGGAAGAGTGGCAGTAGGCGAAGTTAGAGAAGTGCATGCTGAAGGTGTTTCCCTATGGAAGGAAATTATGGACCAGCAAAAGAAGGTTGAAGAAGAAATTGAATAGTCCATCGGCAGTGAGTAAACCGGCAAGCAGTGAGTAGACCGGCAAGCAGTGAGCAGACCGGCAAGAAGTGAGTAAACCGGCAAGCAGTGAATAGACCGGCAAGCAATGAGTAGACCGGAAAACAGTAAGAAGATTGGGTAGCGGTGAGTAGATTGGCATAGAAGAGGTTCACTGACTAAGCAAAGAACAGACCGGTATACAAGAGGAAATCGGCTAGATAGGTTTTGACCGGTACACCAGAAGAGTTGATAACTGATAGACTGATAACGTTTAGTTACAACCAGCTAAATCGGGAGTCTACTCTCAGTAAACCGGCGGACTTATCGGCATGTTCGACTATATTGACAGAGATTCCTGCATTATTTCAGAGGCACAATTTAAGGCCTGACAACGGAATTTTGAAAGGTATGTTTTGGAGGGAAAAGTTGGTGATAGACTAAAAGGTTTATAAACACACATATCTCATTCTTGAGATGGTTGTTGTCAAGGTGATTAAAGATTATGTGAAATTGGACATAGGGGGAGTTTAAGAAACTGCAGAGCCGAATGACAAAAGACCAGTAGAGTGGAGTTTTATATAGAGTGGTAACTCAAGTGATAAAGGACTAGCAATGTGATATTCAAGGATCGGCATAAGATGGAGATGATAGTGCATTCAGGAGATCAGAGTTGTGTAGAATAGACATAATCGATGCAGATCTAGTGTGATCTGATCAGGCTAATGAGTAGTAGTTTTAGCAGATCATCCATCTATTTCTTTCTAACAACTATAACTTAAATCCCTTAACTGGGTGGACTTTAATAGGTCCCATTGTAAAAATCCCTTAACCGGGTGACATCTTGATTGATGTTCTAAGTCCTTTAACCAGGCTACCTTTAACAGGATAAATGCACTAACCGGCCTTATTCAAAATCCCTTAATTGGGTGGCACCTAACAGTTTCTTTATAATCTCCTTACAAGGATGGCTCTTAACTGGGCATACTCCAGAAGAGTACAAATTTTGTGAGTTCCTACTCACACCATGGTTTTCTCCCTATTGGGTTTCCATGAGAAAAATTTGTGTGTCATTGTGTATCTTTTCATGTATGCTTAATTATCTGCAGTAAATGTCTATATTGGTGAATGGTAAATTAGTTCAAACTTAAAGTTAAAGTTTCAATTGTTTAAAACCGGTAAAGTATTGATTCACCCCTCCCCTCTCAGTAATGCACTCTAGGTTGTTGGCATTCCTCATGTGCAGGCCCCTTCATATTGTAATCACATACTTACTGTATAAGTATTATTTGATTGTGGGTAGTCTACCCACCGCGGTTTTTCCCTTTACCAGGTTTTCCACATACAAATCTTGGTGTCATGTGTTATGGATGGATGGTAACTATTTTGTGATTTATGGTTATGTTTAATTTCTATATCTATTATTTTTGTATTTTGTGTATGCATTTCGGTATTGAGTTTATGTGTTCCGGTAATAAGGATTTGAATGCTTAAAAGTTCTTTAATCCGGTGACAACTGATTCACCCCCCCCCCCCCTCTCAATTGTCCTTTGGTTATCTGAGTTGTCTAACAATTGGTATCAGAGCTTGGTCCTCTCTATAGAATCTTAACCGCTTGAGGAAGATCTTATGGCATCTAACAGTGTCGGTTCATCAAGCTCATTTGTAGCTATTTTCCAGAGAGAATTTTCCAGGCTTGATGGAAGAAATTACAGGGAATGGAAGATTCAGATATAGACTCATCTGAGATGTCTTGGAAAAGAGATTTGGGAGATCACTGAGAATGGTGTTACACTTTTTAATCTGGCATCTGGCAATCCTCCTTTGGAAGTTCTGGATAAAGGGCTTGAGAATGATTGTAGTGCTAGAGAAGCCCTTTTGTGTGCACTTTCTGATCAACAAATAATGGGACTAACTGACAAATCAACTACAAAGGCTATATGGGACAAATTGGAGACTCTGAATGAAGGTGACCCTACTATTAAAATTGCTAAACTTGATGGTTATCAACTAAGGTATGAGAACCTGAAGAAGGAAGAAGATGAAAGGGTTACTACTTTTATGGAAAGAGTTAATGAGATTGTTCTGGGAATTCAATGTTGTGGTGGAACTCTGAGTGAAGATGAAATTGTTTCTAAAGTACTGAGAGCTTTTCCATCGGCTTATAAGATGAAAGATATTGCAATTAATGAATTGAGAACTATGGCAAACAACTCTGTTAATAGGGATACCTTGGTTGGGAAATTATTTGCTTTTGAGCTTTAGGAATTTGGACCTTCTGGAGCTATAAAATTTGAACCTGCTTTTCATTCATCTACATCATCTACCGGCAAGAGTGATTGGAAAGCTTTATATGTGAAGGAACTAGAGCATATGAAGAAAGAAGATGAATAGTTTGAGAAACTTGAAGCCTTATTTGCTAGAAGAGTGCCTAAAGGACCAACAGGAAGTAAGTATGAAGGAAAATCACCTTTTAAATGCTTTGCATGTAATAAGATAGGTCATTTTGCATCCAAATGTCCTAAAAGGAATTCAAGATTTGAGGAAAGAGCTAGAAGATCTTTTAGGCCTAACCATGATTATCAGAACAAGCATAAGTACAGGAGAAACAAAGACAAATCATGCTACTATGTTGATGAGGAAGGTGTGAATAATTCTGATGATGAACCAGCACAAGATTCAGCTAGTGGATCCGGCAATGGAAAGGAATGGATATTTTTGGCTATCAAGGAAAATGATCTGGTACCTGAAGAGAAGGCCCTTGTTGCTAAAATTGAAGACAAGGATGAATGGGTAATTGACAGTGGATGTTCACATCGTATGACTGCAGATAAAAGGAAGTTCTTATCTTTGCAAGAATTTGATGGTGGTTTGGTTAGATTTGGAGATGACAAAGTGTTGGCATTTGATAATTTGATCAACCAGTATTGTTTGTTTGCTTGATGCAACCGGTACTTGTATGAAGTTAGAATTTTGAATGATAATTATTTTGTATGTTGTCATTGATGGCAACTATGTGTCTTAAGTCATCTTAGTCCTACAATGCAACTGG
This sequence comes from Cryptomeria japonica, assembly GCF_030272615.1. NCBI lineage: Eukaryota > Viridiplantae > Streptophyta > Pinopsida > Cupressales > Cupressaceae > Cryptomeria > Cryptomeria japonica. The sequence continues at coordinate 9,583,489 of NC_081405.1, forward strand.
TAAGACTTAACTGGTAAAGCATAGACAATTTCATCAGAACCGGTAATTAGGACTTCAACCAGTAAATGGCAGACAGAGTTACAATCCAACAACTAGAGGGATATTCATGAAGGATGAAGAGTTGCGGTTTTGTAGAAGCATTGAAGACTATAGATGAACACATGATCATGACCACACAAGCACATTTCATCAAGTGAAAGAATTTTGATTGGTAGAATAGAGGAGTTGATAGAAACTTAACCAGTAGTGATGATAATTGTGATGCTAAAAATGTGGTATATAGAAGGCATACACATATAATGATATAATAAAATGTAATTGAAAAGCTTAATTAAAAACTAGATTAGAAATGCAAACCATAAGCCTTCCTTGAAATATCTCATTTTCCTCTATTCTTGAAGACCTTGAAGGTGTTGGATTGATGGGCTCTTAGTGGAGCAATGACCTCTAAAGTGGCAACTCAAGAGTTGAGTGGCTATTTGATCATGATTGACTATGGAGATGATATGAAATGTATGATTTAAGAAACCAGATTAACATGCTATGATTAATCCAAAAGCTAATTGCTAGATAATTGAAATGAAAATTGCCTATAGTAATGATGCTAAAGCTATGAATGCAAGGGATCCTTATTGCTCCAAAATGGGGGATATTTATAGGAATTCTAAGGCCAAAGCTGAGGTGGTAGGAATTGACGGTCTAGATCTGATCTGAAGATATCAAGGGCCATGATTGAGGAAGTTGAAGAAGAGGTTGGAGGAAGGGACACTTGTCATCTCTATGGTGACAAGAGTCAAGGAGCCTTTCTCATGAGAGGGCAAGTGTCCATGGGAGGAGACATGTGGCAAAAGTGCCATGTGTCTCAAGGAGGGAATATCCACACCATGGGAGGTTAGGATAAGGAGGTTAGAATGTGCAAGATAGGATAGGGTTAGTTAGACCTAGGATTAGGTGGAATGGGCTAGGTTAGGGGATGGTTAGGTTAGGTGGTTAAAAGTTAGGAGCCATGTGCTCATTTGAATTAAGAAATTCAAATAATTGGAAAATGATAATTAATCTCAACAAACTTGAGTTTGTTAATCTTAATTAGGGATGTGAAGAATTGATTGATATGGGGGGACATTAATTAATTTAGAATTAATTAATCAAAGGGGGATATGAAATGAACTATATAAAAAAATCATGTAGATTTATAATTGCTTGTGAATTCAATTAATTGGGAAGGGGAATTAATCAAATAACCGCATATTTAATTAACTATCTTCAGACCATTTTTAGGTGTATACAATAATCACTCATATCAATTAACTGGCATAGAATTTGATGTGTTATGTCGGTGCATGACTTATGTAAAGAGTGCATTACATGTTTGTCTAGATTCATTGAGTCTAGGGAATTGTTCCAAGGTTCTAGTTGACTTAATGATGTTTTTATAGTGTGTGATGAGGTATAAAGAATAGAAGAGGGTATGAGCTTGTGTTGGTGTAAATAATTATTCATCTTGGATATTATTACACCTTACTTAAGTTTACTTAGGAAATGCATTTCATAGTAGTTTGGGTATGAGACACTTGGGTGTTTGTGCCACATTGAGATAGTGTGTGTGGGAGAATTTCCACCTTTATGGTGTTGATATTGTTGTTACACTCCACATTCGGTGGGTGATCCACCTCATGTGGACTATTATATTATTTCTCCTACCTACCCACACCTATTTCCTACCTACCCTTGTTTCTTATTGAGCCACATGTCATGTTTGTGTGCTCACATATCCATATAGCCTTGCCTTTATAAGAAGGCTCATATTCATTGTATGAAAGAACGAATGCTTAATGATCTAGTTGATCATATTTTTCATCTTGATAGAATACATTTTATTTCTATCATCTATTTTGTTCTCTCTTATTTGTGCTTTCCGTTGCCTCTTGATCTTGGCAAAATCTCACATGGTATCAGAGCTGGTCAATGTCTCATAGCTTGAATCCGTAATAAATCTATTAGTGATCGGTGTATCTCTGATAGTGTGATGATCAGAGAAGTTCTCAGATTAAGTCTATGTGATGTTGTAATATTCTGAAGCAGATCTTATCAGACACTAAAGTTGTTATACTGAGATCATTGGTACTTGTTGTCTCCCTAATAGTTGCAGCAAGAAAATCCTCTTACAAGGTCACTCCTAACAAGGTGCAGTCGGATCCTAACAGGTCTAATCATTAAATCCTCTAACCAGGTGACACATTAACTTGTGTATTAAAATCCTAGTAACTTGGGTAGTGGTGCACGAGCATCGAGTGAACCAAGTGTACCTCTTGATTCCAATGACCTATATGGGGCCAAATATGAACATTTTCAGTTCTAGATGGTTTCTTGTGTCAAATAAGGTATAATGAGACCAATAGAATTGTAATAAGGTCATTTGACCATTCATGTAATCAAGTTGTCTAGATGGTCCTAGGAAGGTCCTGATTTGGCCAATATTATGCAAATGAGTCAAAATGTGTCAAATTGATGTAATAATGTAAAATTTGTTTCCAACGGTCCTTTCGTGTCTATTTGGATCTATTTCAATGTGTTTAAGGTCATGGTTTAGAAAAATGTTGAAAGTAACCTAATAATTTGGGGGGACTATGATAGTCTAGAGTTTAAGTTGGTTGAGTAATGCAAAAATTGTCATATTGTCAATTTGTTGTCATGACAATTTTGCACTTTTTGTAAGTTGTGATTCTCCAGCGGTTAGTTCAGTTTGAAAAATGGTTGGAGGAGGTTGTTTTTGTTTGGGGTGACACCTTCAATGATCCCAAACCCCGAAAGATGTAAGTGTGTATTGATTTGATTGTTTTGAGAAGGAAATTGAAGCATCAAAATTGTTGGAAACACAGGAAATCGTCTAATTTATGTTGATTGCATACTGAAGGTGGATTGGTAAGAATGATCATCACATAGATCCTTAAAGTAGATTTTTTTTACCTTTGTTTTTCATTTGGTGTGAAGCCTTGAAATTATCGCTGCCCCATTCTACAAGCAAATCTCTACCGAGTAGCCTAAAACCCTCAAACCTCTAGGGTTTGATTGTAATAATGGGTCTTGGCCTGTCAATCCTTAACTGAACACTTAGTCATTATATGAGATGATAGGCCATGGTATCATATGTCAATTCCAAAATCCATTAAGAGGAAACAATAGGGCGAAGAGGATGGAGAACTAACCCTAGGTCTGGCATCTCTATATGACAGACCGGTTTGATGAGTGCAGTGGGAGAGAATTGAGTGGTAGAGTATTGGAAAGGGGCTTGAATTTGATAGAGGAGTATTTTGGACATTGACACAACATTTCATGGTCAATGATAGTCATCTTTTAGGAGAACCAAGCAAGTTTGTGACAGGTGTTCAATCAAATAGGCCTAATAGCCCTATTAGGTCTATTAGTGTTGTATTGGTTGGGATATCTGCAAGCTGGTCTAGTACCAAAAACTAAGATATTGTTGAGAACTCCCAAAAGGGTATCTGAAAATATAATTTGTTTGCCTATATCCTCAAGGTGTCAAAAGTTATCACCCGATTCCTTCAAATGGAGGCCTAATTGCAACCATTTTTGTTTGTGGGGAAGAGAGTCAAAATTGATGTTCTGGTGGGTCTAAGACATGAAATCCTATTTCATTTATGTTAAGGTGTTGTTAGAACACCCCTCCAAGGGTTTTTGTATTAAATTGGTCAAGTGGGCCATTCAAACCCCTAAAGCCTAGTAGTAGCCCACTCATGTATGCAAGGGTGTGTGTAGTCACACAAGACTCAAGAGTGTTAGTTGTTTTTAAGTGGACATATTGGAGCCCTTGAGTCTCCCAAGGAAATATTTAGTGTCATTGAACCATTTCTTGACTTGGTGTTGTGTAAGGACCCTTTGGTAGTAGGTTTTGGTTGAGTTTGCGAGCCTTAGAGGTTGGTTGGTTCAAGGTTATCCTTCCAGTCTGTTGCCTCCTCATCATATTGGTATCAGAGAAAGGAAGTAGGTCCCTGAAGAAGATAGTTAGGTTTTGAGAGAAATATAAGTTAGAGGTTAAAGTCAAGATGTCTCCTAACAGTGTGGCTACTACTAGAGAGTTCCAAGAGTTGAAGGAGAAGAATGCAAGGTTGCAAGAATTCTATAATGCGGTGATGGAAAGGCTTGAAGACTTAGAGTCCAATCAAAGAAGGAATCTTGATATAGGAGTTGTGAGTTATGAAGAGGAAGAAGAAGAAGAAGAAGAAGAAGAACAAGAGTTCCAAGAAGCAAAGGAGGAAGAACAAGTAGATCCTGAGGAGCAACAGACACTCAGATTGTTCAAGGCAGTGAAAGGTGGTCAGTTTAAGGCAAGAGTTGACTTACCTATGTATGGTTGGAATCTAAATGAAGAAGAGTTTCTTGATTGGGTATCAGCCATGGATACTTATTTTGAGATTGAAGAAGTGCCAAAGGATCGGTGGTGCAGGAGCACCTTCACAATTTTGGCTTGTTTGATCCTGATGGGATCATGAATTGAATAAAGGAATATTTTAAGAGTCCAAGTGTGTGTTTTAGGTTTCATTATGGTTTAGGTTTATCTTAGAGTGGTTTAGAAAATTTATCTCAAGTTTTCTTTCCAGTTTTGGCCCATAGTGCCTTGTAAGCCAAAAATGGCATTATAGTGAAAATGTGTTGAAAACCTTGTAACAAGCCTAGAAAGGAATTGGAGTAGGTGTATTTATTTATTTGACACCATCTCAAATGATTAGGTGGAAGATATTTGTCTTGTAGGCCAAAAATGCACTAAGAGTCAAAAATTGCTAATGTTGTCAAGCAACATTTTGACAAAAAGTGGGAAAAGTTGTAAAATCACTCACAAGGTAGTTATGGATGCCATAATGGTTCGAATGGTTTGAGTGTGCCTATATAAGGACACTTCAAACATTGTAAATGGTTGATTTTTTATTTAGCAAGAGGAAGTTAATGAAATATGACTATTTTTCATGCTTTTTAAGCTTAATCTGTTGTAACAGTCTGTACAGAGCATTATTTTCATATTGTACTTTCATTGGAGTTTGTGGCATAGTTTTATGAAGGTTTTTCATTCTTTGTGTTAGGGTTTTTACTGTGTTTTGGTTTATCAAATAAAATCTTTTAGTTTTTGCCAGTTCACTGCCCTGTCAAGGGTTTGTGGCTTAAAAATACAACAACTTGACTAATCCAGGTCTGGGCTCCCAAAAAATGGAATTGGTCAAGTTGGTATTCATGTATATAGTGTATATATGTTTTACTTTGTGTCAGAGCTGTGATTGGAAGAAGGATTTAAGTGAATACTAGGCAAGTATGGGTTACTCGGCTAGTATCATGGACAAAAACTCAAAATTTGCACCCAAAACTAATTGGAGTGAACAAGTCTGCCAGATAGAGGTCTGAGCATGTTCCCAAGGGTGTGGAGAGTCACTTTGGCTTGTTAGAGTGGGTTGTTTCCTTTAAAGAATTCTTATTTTGGTTGCATAACAGTGAGTTCACTATTTTTGTGTATTTAATGACAATTTTCAGTTTGAATGCCATATGTTTGGATTAATTCCTGGAGGGCAGCAATAGAGGAGGACTCCACATGGTGTGGTAGAAGGTTCTTGACAAGTTCAATAGCTTGGTTAGTGAAGGAGTAGTGGTTTCCAATGTTGTTTGGGTATAAACCCTAGTAAACCCTACCATAATGCCTAAAATGGTGGACAGTCCCCAAACAACCTCCTCAACAACTAAAACTACAAAAATCCTTGAGCCTTGACATTGTTAATAGCATCCAATATGAATCCTAAGGTGGAATTGGCCATCGTTGGTCAGTATGAGCAAAAATACCTTAAATTAGCCCTACTCGGCTAGTAGCCCTTTTTAGCCTTGTTTTGTAAAAAGTGTGAAGCCGATTGGTGCAAGGTTGAATGGTCTTGAAGAACCATTGGAATCCATTTGAAAACACTCAAGAATGCCTCCTAACACCTCAGTATGAGCAGGGTTACTAAATTTGGGGTTTAGACCTACAGAAAGGGTTTGAGTAAGTGTTGAGCAAGTGAGCTTGAACTAGGTCTTTGAGAACAAAACCAAGAGTAAGTTTTAACCCCTTGTCTAAACCTTTTGAAGAAGATAAATGTTACTAAGAATCAGTATAAATAATGTGTAGTGAGTAGGGGTATCAAGGTTTGAAGTTGAAAGGTTGAGGAATGAGAGCATGGTAGTTTGAGTTGAGCAAGTGTATGAACAAATGATGGGAAGAACTCAAGGAGGAAGTTTTGGGTTGAGTGAAGCTTGTGAACATTGAAAGTGGGCCTTATCAAGAAAACCAAAACCTTTCCTCTCTCATTTGAAGGAGTCTCTTAACAAGAAGATTATACTTAGCTTTAATTGGTCCTCCTTTGGGCTTCTACCTATCAAATTGGTATCAGAGCAAGGAAGTAGATCCATGGAGTTAGTTGTGAGTTGTGAGAGTTGAAGAAAGAAGTTCCTAACAACATGGAGAGTAGATATGATCCAAGACAAGCCATTTTCAGAACCAAGTGCAAATGCAAGGGTAAAGTATGTAAAATTGTAGTTGACAGTGGTTCTCTTAACAATGTAGTCTCCTGAGAAATGGTGGAAAAGTTGAATCTACCAAGGATACCACATGAGTCACCTTACAGAGCATTTGGTTTGAGTGATGATCATTGGGTTGATGTCTTAGAGAAGTATATTGTTCATTTCAATATTGGTTCTTACTATGAGATGGTGGAATGTGATATTATTCCCTTGAGAGATTGCCATTTGATTTTGGGAAGAGCATGGCAATATGACAATTGCACTATGTATGATGTTTATAGGAATGTTTATCAATTCTCTAAGGATGGCATAAATTTTACCTTGAACTCTATGAGGAAAGAAGAAGATCCTATATGGCGTATACCAAGAGGTCTAGGGTTGGTTGAGAGAATAGTTTTCCCTGAGCATAAGAATCTCCAGGAGGAAGATGTTGAAGAATCAGATGGTGAAGCAATACACAATGGAGGTTTAGAGGAAGAAGTGACCCCAAGTACCATACAAGGTGAAGTTGAAGAGGTAGATAGTCCATTCAGTGACTTTGAGCAGCAGATGCATGTTGAAGTGAAGAGTGAGCAGCAAATAATTGAAGAGGAACCTTATATGGCGACGGTTCTTGAGGATGAGCAAGGGTTAGAGACCAATGTGGCTGAAGCACATAGTCTTTATCCCGATGATGGAGTTGTTGAATAGATTGGAAGGGTCACATGCACTTGAGAAGCCTATTGACAAGCAGGATACAGAGATAGTTGGTACTAATCATTATGTTGCTACAGAGGTCTACATGAATGAACACTATCAAATTGGTATTTGTCTTCATGAAGGTGTCATGACCTTTATGGGAGCAATGCTCTATCCTAGGTTACTGATGCATGACACCAAGCACCTATATTGGTCCCCACAAATGAGCACTTCTCCTCACTTTGAGATGAAGTTCATTGAGATTTCTCATATCTATTCTTGGAATTGTTCTTGAGCTGAGAGTTTACTGGCATGGGAGTTGATGGTATCATTTACACCTTGTGAGCAGCTGCAGCTATGGTGGATGTTAATTTTTGCAGCAAGGCCTCGAGTGAAGATGAAGGAAGGAGCTTTTCATTTGGCCATGCATGATGAAGTCGAAGAAAATTACATGCCAAAGGTCAAGATGAAGCCTATATGTTTTGCAGGTATCGTTTCCAAGATGACTTAGAACTTTTTCAATTTAGGGGAGTATGGTGCAAGAACACCTTCATAATTTTGGTTTGTTTGATCCTGATGGGATCATGAATTGAATAAAGGACTATTGTAAGATTCCAAGTGTGTGTTTTAGGTTTCATTATGGTTTAGGTTTATCTTAGAGTGGTTTAGATAATTTTTCTCAAGTTTTCTTTCCAGTTTTGGCCCATAGTGCCTTGTAAGCCAAAAATGGCATTATGGTGAAAATGTGTTGAAAACCTTGTAACAAGCCTAGAAAGGAATTGGAGTAGGTGTATTTATTGATTTTACACCATCTCAAATGATTAGGTGGAAGATATTTGTCTTGTAGGCCAAAAATGCACTAAGAGTCAAAAATTGCTAATGTTGTCAAGCAACATTTTGACCAAAAGTGGGAAAAGTTGTAAAATCACTCTACAAGGTAGTTATGGATGCCATAATGGTTGGAAGGGTTAGTGTGTGCCTATATAAAGACACTTCAAACATTGTAAATGGTTGATTTTTTATTTAGCAAGAGGAAGTTAATGAAATATAACTGTTTTTCATGCTGTTTAAGCTTAATCTGTTGCAATAGTCCGTACAGAGTACTATTTCCATACTGTACTTTCATTGGAGTTTGTGTCATGACTGTATGAAGGTTTTTCATTCTTTTTGTTAGGGTTTTTATTGTGTTTTGGTTTATCAAATAAAATCTTTTAGTTTTTGCCAGTTCACTGCCCTGTCAAGGGTTTGTGGCTTAAAAATGCAACAACTTGACTAATCCAGGTCTGAGCTCCCAAAAATGGACTTGGTCAAGTTGGTATGCATGTATATAGTGTATATATGTTTCACTTTATGCCAGAGCTATGATTGGAAGAAGGATTTGAGTGAATACTAGGCAAGTATGGGTTACTCGGCTAGTATTATGGACAAAAACTCAAAGTTTGCACCCAAAACTAACTGGAGTGAACAAGTCTGCGAGACAGAGATTTGAGCATGTTCCCAAGGGTGTGGAGTGTTAGGTCCTGGAGACAACTGAGAGGGGGAGGGGGAGGTTGAATCGGTTGTCTAATAAATTCAAACTAAAACAACTTAACCAACTTAATGCTTAATATCGGTAAACCAGTTAAGTATGCCGGTAGACAGTGTTAACAGTTAATTGCTATATTGGTAAAGATTAATGCATGAAACATAAACATAAAGTTATCCACAAAAAATAACACCAATATTTGTATGTGGAAACCTTGTAAGGGGAAAAACCACGGTGGGAAACCTTACCCACAATCAGATGATACTACTGCAGATAGTAAGTGTACATAAATGGGGTCTGCACATGCAGAAAGGCCAACAGCCTAGAGCTCACGGCTCAATCACAAAATGGGAGTCACACTGACTATAGTTGCATAGTTAAATCCAATAAGAATGTACTACACAAAATAGCATCTTCATATGCTGGATTTAGTACCGGTGTAATGTTGATATGCTTCTACAAAAACCTAGCTTCACCTTCAAATGATGTCTTCGTGTATACCTCTGCTTAATCTCGCATATACCTTCTCACAATTCTTTTTCGCATTTCACATTCGATCTTACAAATAAGATCTTACATTTATACCATAACCTAAGACCAATTTTAGTAGGTCGGCTCTACAAGATATTACAATAAAGACTTTTACAAATAATATAATATCCGATGCAATAACTGATTAAACATGTCGGCTTAATGCATTTTAGAACAATAATAAATCATCTCCGTAACGTGCCATGCTGATCTAGAAAAGATAAGCCTTTCGGTGTAACCCTACGTAACCCTGGACCTATTTGTCGATAAAAGAAAATATGCAAATATGAATATACCAATGATTAATTCTTCAAAACAAAGTGTCCACACGATGTCTTCAACATTACCAAGTGTCTTCCATATCATTCCAAGTGTCGGTGATCATTATATCCTGCTGGTGAACTATATACCAGTAACTATGCAATAGTTACTTGCTTGCCGGTGAATGCTACTAGATCTCCAAAGTGCTAGTGTTTTAGTAGGTGTTGACATCAATGACAAAACCATACCAAAATACCAACATGGAGAGTCACTTTGGCTTGTTAGAGTGGGTTGTTTCCTTTAAAGCATTCTCAGTTTGGTTGTATAACAGTGAGTTCACTGTTTTTGTGTATTTAATGACAGTTTTCAGTTTGAATACCATATGTTTGGATTAATTCATGTAGGGAAGCAATAGAGGAGGACTCCATATGGTGTGGAAGAAGGTTCTTGACAAGTTTGGTAGCTTGGTTAGTGAAGGAGTAGTGGTTTCCAATGTTGTTTGGGTCTAAACCCTAGTAAACCCTACCATAATGCCTAAAATGGTGGACAGTCCCCAAACAACCTCCTCAACAACTAAAACTACAAAAATCCTTGAGCCTTGACATTGTTAATAGCATCCAATATGACTCCTAAGGTGGAATTGGCCATCATTGGTCAGTATGAGCAAAAATACCTTAAATTAGCCCTACTCGGCTAGTAGCCCTTTTTAGCCTTGTTTTGTAAAAAGTGTGAACCCGATTGGTGCAAGGTTGAATGGTCTTTAAGAACCATTGGAATCCATTTGAAAACACTCAAGAAAGCCTCCTAACACCTCAGTATGAGCAAGGTTACTATATTTGGGGTTTAGACCTACAAAAAGGGTTTGAGTAAGTGTTGAGCAAATGAGGTTGAACTAGGTCTTTGAGAACAAAACCAAGAGTAAGTTTTAACTCCTTGTCTAAACCTTTTGAAGAAGCTAAATGTTACTAAGAATCAGTATAAATAATGTGTAGTGAGCAGGGGTATCAGGGTTTGAAGTTGAAAGGTTGAGGAATGAGAGCATGGTAGTTTGAGTTGAGCAAGTGTATGAACAAATGATGGGAAGAACTCAAGGAGGAAGTTTTGGGTTGAGTGAAGCTTGTGAACATTGAAAGTGGGCCTTATCAAGAAAACCAAAACCTGTCCTCTCTCATTTGAAGGAGTCTCTTAACAAGAAGATTATACTTAGCTTTAATTGGTCCTCCTTTGGGCTTCTCCCTATCAATCAAAGGGTCAAACTGGCAAAGACAAAATTGAAAGGACATGCTCTCCTATGGTGGGATTATGAACAAGCAAAAAGAAGAAAGAAAGGAAAATCCAAGATCATATCTTGGGATAGGATGGTTGTAAAACTTAAAGGTAAATTTCTTCCTAGAGACTATGAAATTAAAATGTTTAAGAAATTGCAAAGTTTAAAACAGAGGGATTTAGATGTGAAGGCATATACTGATGAGTTTTATAAGTTGAGTATAAGAGTAGGAAGGGATGAAGATGAAGTTGAAAAGATGGATAGGTACCTTGGTGGTTTTAGATTCAATATTCAAGATGAGTTGGTGATTGCTAACCCCAAAAGTGTGGAAGAATGTTTCCAATCGGGACTCAGGGTTGAGGAGAAAGTCAAAAGAAGGCAAGAGAAATCCACAAGAGGAAGAGGCAGCAACAATAACATAGGTAGAGGTGCATTTCCTTCACAAAAACATACCCATGAGGATCAAGGTGATACAAGCAAAGGTAAAGAACAATCATTTCTGATTTTAGAGGTGGATTTGGTAAAATAGATGCAGATTTGGTAGAGGTTCTAATCAATTTTCAAGAAGATGTTATGATTGTAATGAATATTGGTCATCCTTCTTTTAAGTGACCTGAAAAGACAGCATCATCATCATCTAAGGTTGACAAGAGGGTTGCATTTTCTCAAGAGGAGGAGGAGGTTGATAGTAGTCCAAGGAAGGTTGTATGCAATTCAAAAGTTGGTGAGTGTTTGATGATAAAGAAGCATATCTTGAATACCTCATAGGAACCTAAACCCATCCAGAGAAGGAGCCTCTTTAGAAAAAGGTGTCAATGTAAAGGTAAAGTGTGTACTCTTGTTGTTGATTCTAGCTCCACTGATAACATGGTTTCTACTGAAATGGTTGACAAGTTGCATTTGCAAAGATTGCCTCATAATAATCCTTATAGAGTTTCTTGGGTCAATGATGATGTTAGTCTATTGTTTAAGGAACAAGCAAGGGTTGATTTTCAAATTGGTCAATATAAGGAGAGTGTTATATGTGACATTTTACCCATGGAATGTAGCCATATTTTACTTGGTAGACCTTGGCAATATGACAACCATATTAGTTATGATGGTAGGAGAAACACTTATACTATTGAAAAGGATGGAGTTAAGTACACTTTATGGCCAATGAATGATGGTGTCAAGGGTAAGAACAAAATATTCATGTTTGGGAAGAAGACATTGCTCGAGGATGAAGAGTTGGTAGCCGAGTCACAGATAAAAAGGGTTGGAAATTATAATTTGTGTGAAGGTATAATGGTTGGTTCAGTTTTATATCCATTTGTACAGGACATGGTGAAGGATAAATCTGATGTTACAAGTAAGAAGGAGTAGGTACAGTAAACAGAGGTGAGGAAGTGGAGAAGAAGGTGCAAGGGTAACCACCCATTGAAGATTCTTGGTATCCACCAAGCCCTGTGGTGGTTGGAGTTCCTTTGTGGAATAATTGGTTTTTGTATTTTGGTTTTTATCAGTTTCTTGCAGGCTTTCAGAAGGCTAGAGTTGATGTTCCCTCATGAGACATGAGGATTTTTCAAGAAGGGGAGTATGGTGCAAGAGCACCGAGTGAACCAAGTGTACCTCCTGATTCCAATGACCTATATGGGGTCAAATATGAACATTTTGAGTTCTAGATGGTTTCTTGTATCAAATAAGGTCTAATGAGACCAATATTATTGTAATAAGGTCATTTGACCATTCATGTAATCAAGTTGTCTAGATGGTCCTACGAAGGTCCTGATTTAGCCAATATTGTGCAAATGAGTCAAAATGGATCAAATTGATGTAATAATGTAAAAGTTGGTTCCAAAGGTCCTTTCATGTCTATTTGCACCTATTTAAATGTGTTTAAGGTCATGGTTTAGCAAAATTTTGAAAGTAACCCAATCATTTTGGGGGACTACGATAGTCTAGAGTCTAAGTTGGTTGAGTAATGCAAAAATTGTCATATTGTCAATTTGTTGTCATGACAATTTTGCACTTTTTGTAAGTTGTGATTCTCCAACAGCTAGTTCAGTTTGAAAAATGGTTGGAGGAGGTTGTGTTCATTTTGGGTGACACCTTTTAGGACCCCAAACCCCAAAAGATGTAAGTGTGTGTTGATTTGATTGTTTTGAGAAGGAAATTGAAGCATCAAAACTGTTGGAAACGCAGGAAATCATCTAATTTATGTTGATTGCATACTGAAGGTGGATTGATATGAATGATCATCACATAGATCTTGAAACTATATTGTTTTACCTTTGTTTTGCATTTGATGTGAAGCCTTGAAGTTATCTCTGCCCCATTCTACAAGCAAATCTCTACCATGTAGCCTAAAACCCTCAAACCCCTAGGGTTTGATTATAATAATGGGTTGTGGCCTATCAATCCTTATCTAAACACTTTTTCATTATAGGAGATTATAGGCAACTATATCATATGTCAACTACAAGATCCATTAAGAGGACACAATAGGGCGAAGAGGATGGAGAACTAACCCTAGGTCTGGCATCTCTATGTGATAGACCGGTTTGATGAGTGAAGTGGGAGAGAATTGAGTGGTAGAACACTAGAAAGGAGTTTTAATGTGATACAAGAGTATTTTGGAAGTTGACACAATATTTTAGGGTCAGGGATAGTCATCTTTTAGGAGAACCAAGCAAGTTTGTGACAGGTGTTCAGTCAAATAGGCTTAATAGCCCTATTAGGTCTATTAGTGTTGGATCGGTTAGGAAATATACAAGTTGGTCTGGTATTGGAAACTGAGATATTGTTGAGAACTCCCAAAAGGGTATCTGAAAATATAATTTTTTACCTATAGCCTCAAGGTGTCAAAAGTTATCACCTAATTCCTTCAAATGGAGGTCTAACTGCAACCGGTTCTGTTTGTGGGCAAGAGAGTCAAAATTGATGTTCCAATGGGTCTAAACAATGAAATATTATTTCATTTGTGTTAAGGTGTTGTGATAACACCCCTTCGAGGGTTGTTGTATTGAATTGTTCGAGTGGGCCATCCAAACCCCTAAAGCCTAGTAGTAGCCCACTCATGTATGCAAGGGTGTGTGTAGTCACACAAGACTTGAGAGTGTTAGTTGTTTGTAAGTGGACATATTGGAGCCCTTGAGTCTCCCAGGGAATTATTTAGTGTCATTGAACCATTTTTGGACTTGGTGTTGTGTAAGGACCCTTTGGTATTAGGGTTTTGGTTGAGTTTGTGAGCCTTAGAGGTTGGTTTGTTCAAGGTTATCCTTCCAATTTGTTGCCTCCTCATTAGGTAGCTCCTAATAGGGTTGGTCCTCATGGGCCTTTTTATAAATCTCTTAACTGGGCTTAGACACTTCAAACAGGGTGTGCCTCTAACTGGGTGTTGTAGACCTTAACCTGTCAGATCTCTATACTACAGATAGTGGATCTTGTGGGTACTAACTCCCACTGTGGTTTTTCCCATTTGGTTTTTCCACGTATAAACTCTTGTGTCATGTGGTTTATTCTTTGTGTGGTGATTTCATAATTGGTTTTATTTCTTACATACATATTGAGTATTAAGTTGATGAAATTAATAATCAGATTTGTATTGCTTTTACTATCACTGATTCACCCCCCCCTCTCAGTGCCTTATAAGTTCATCAATTGGTATCAGAGCCTAACTTCCTTGAGGCTTAACTACTTGGAAGGGATCCCTAATCCTAAGGCAAATATGGGGGAAGGAATGATCTATAGAGAGATGGCTAGAGAACTTGTTGAAACCAAGGAAAAACTTGAAACCCTAAGAGGAAAATATGGGACATCACTAGCTAAAAGGAAAGAACTGACCGAAAAATTGTTGGAGATCTCTGACAACAGCTCTTCAGATGAGGTGAACATTGATGCACTGGTTGAAGAAGTAGAGAATGTTGGTATTTTGGTATGGTTTTGTCATTGATGTCAACATCTACTAAAACTCTAGCACTTTGGAGAATCAGCAACATTCACCGGCAAGCAAATGACTTATGAACAGTCACCGGTATCTGGTACACCGGCAAGATATAATGATCATCAGCACTTGGAATGATATGGAAATCACATGACTATGTCAAAGACATTTTTTGGACACTTTGTATTAAAGGTTTGTTTGGACAAAGAATGGCTATACTGCTCCTACTCAGAGTCAGCCCAATCCACCTAACTTGACTAAAGATGAAGAAAATGATTGCAAAGTAAGAGAAGCACTTTTGAGTGCATTAATAGATCAACAAATCAAGGGATCATCAGACAGATCAACTACTAAAGCTATTTGGGATCATTTGGAAACACTAAATGAAGGAGATTCCACAGTCAAAATTGCAAAACTTGAAAACTTCTGGGTCAGGTATGAATATCTGAAAATGGAAGAAGATGAAAGGATTTCTGCTTTTATGGAAAGAGTAAATGAAATTGTTTTGGGTATTAAATGTTGTGGAGGAACTTTAAGTGAGGATGAAATTGTTTCAAAAGTTTTAAGAGGATTTCCACCGACATATAAAATGAAATTCACTACTATAAATGAGTTAAGAACAATGCCTAATACATCAGTAACTAGGGATACATTGATTGGAAAACTTTCAGACTTTGAAATTGAGGAATTTGGTCTTGTTGCTACTATAAAGATAGATTTAGTCTTTAAAGCATCAACATCGTCTGCATCATCATTTGACAAATCTGATTGGAAAGCCTTTTATGCAAGAGAACTTGAAGAAAGCAGGAAAGAAAATGAAGAACTTGAAGCACTATTTGCAAGGAAAATGCCTAAAGGTCCAGTTGGAAGTAAGTATGAAGGTAAATCACCCTTTAAATGTTTTAACTGCAATAAGATTGGTCATATGGCTTCAAGATACCCTGATAGACATGCTAGACTAAGAGAAGAAGCTAGAAGGACATACAAGCCTAACCCTGAATATCAAATATACAGATTTAAGAAGAATAAAGACAAATCTTGTTACATTGTTGATGAAGGTGTGACTGATGATTCTGATGAGGATCCAGCAGACAATGGATGGGTCTTTGTTGCTATAACAGAAGATCAACTAGCACCTACTGCTCAATCAGTAGAATAGGCCTTGGCAGCTTAAGTTGAAGTTAAGGATGAATGGATCATTGATTCAGGTTGCTCACATCATATGACTGGTGATAAAAGTAAATTCCTAACTTTTCAAGAGTATAATGGAGGTCTTGTAAGATTTGGAGATGATAAATCTTGTTTGATCAGAGGTAAGGGTACAATATCTCTTGATGGTAAGAATCATACTGACAATGTCTACTATGTTGAAGGTTTAAAGCATAACCTTTTGAGCATTGGTCAATTAGTTGAGAAAGGATTTCAGTTACAATTCAAAAATGGAAAATGCAAAATCATGAATAGAATTGGTTTAGAAATTGCAACCGGTAATCAAACTAGAGGTAATATCTTTCATTTGAATAATAGTGAAAAGACATGCTTGATTGCACGTATTAATGAAAGTTGGCTATGGCATAAGAGACTCTGTCATGTAAATTTTGATTGTATGGTGAAAATCAGTACTACTAAGGCAGTTAGAGATTTACCTAAAATTGTCAAACCTCACAATCCAGTATGTAAGGAATGTCAATTTGGAAAACAAGTTAGAGCTAGTTTCAAAAGTATTCCAGACAAATCCAATAATGCTCTTGATTTAATTCACACTGATTTATGTGGTCCAACTAGAACTAAAAGCTTACAAGGTGATAGATATTTCATGTTAATCATTGATGACTATTCTAGAATGTGTTGGGTTACTTTTCTCAGAGAAAAATCAGAAGCACTTGGAAAGTTTAAACTGTTCAAAGCAATGGTTGAAAATGAAACCGGTAAGAAAATCAAATGTTTAAGATCAGATCAAGGAGGAGAATTTACATTTAAGGAATTTAATGCATTCTATGAAGTGAATGGAATCAGAAGACAACTATCAGCACCTCGGACACCATAGGAGAATGGAGTTGTTGAAAAGAAAAACAGAACTATCTTGGATGCAGCTAGAAGTATGTTATCATAAGCAAATCTACCACATGTATATTGGAGAGAGGTAGTAAGTACAGTCATCTATACATTCAACAAAGTTCACATCAAAGGTGAAACTGGTAAGACCCCTCATGAACTATGGTTTGGTATTACTCCTACTCTTAAATATTTCAGAATATTTGGAAGTAAATGTTATATTAGAAGAGATGAGTATATTGGAAAATTTGATCCTAGAAGTGATGAAGGAATATTTCTTGGTTATTCATCTAAGAGTAAAGCATATAGATATTTTAACACAAGATTGCAAAAAATTGTTGAGAGTACAAATGTGAAGATTGATGAACAATTCAGAGGAACTTCAAGGTATATAGATTCTAAACCAACAATAGAAATTCTAACAAATGAACCTACACTGAACCCACCGATACATAATGAAGATCCAGTTACACCGGTACCATCTGAAAATTCCACTGTTACTAAGGATCAGCAGCAAACAAAGACACCCTGGTATGTAAGACTGAATCATTCTAAAGATCAGATAATTGGAAACAAGTACAAAGGAGTTATGACAAGAGGAAGATTGGCAAATGAAGAGGTATGTCTTATTTCTCAAATTGAACCATCATCAATAAATGAGGCATGTGAAGATAAATATTGGACTAAAGCTATGGAAGAAGAATTAGAACAAATTGAGAAGAATAACACTTGGATATTAGTTCCCCGGCCTAAAGATAAAAATGTAATTGGAACCAAATGGGTATTCAGAAACAAACTTATTGAAGATGGAAAGGTTATTAGAAATAAAGCAAGACTAGTGTGTAAGGGATATTCTCAGAAAGAAGGAATTGATTATAATGAGGCTTTTGCACCAGTAGCTAGAATTGAGGCAGTCAAATTATTTTTGGCTTTTGCAGCACATAAGAACTACAAAGTATATCAAATGGATATTAAATGTGCATTTCTGAATGGAGATCTTGAAGAAGAAGTTTACGTTGAACAACTTGATGGATTTTCTTTGACAGACAACAAAGATATGGTTTGCAGGTTAAGGAAAGCATTGTATGGGTTGAAACAAGCTTCAAGAGCTTGGTATTCAAGGTTAGATAAGTATCTTTTGAAAATTGATTTTTCTAAAGGTAATGCAAACAGTAATTTATATTATAAAGTGAGTAATGATGACATCTTGGTTATAGAAGTTTTTGTTGATGATATAATCTTTGGAGGAGAAGATGGATTATGTAAAGACTTTTCTATTGAAATGCAGCAAGAATTTGAAATGTCTATGATTGGAGAAATAAAAAAAAAATTAGGATTGCAGATTTCTCAAACTGATAAAGGTATATTCTTGAGTCAATCCAAGTACTTGAAAGAGTTACTAAAGAAATTTGGGATGCAGAACTCTAAACCGGTAAGCACACCTATGACTACAAATGACAAATTATCACTAAGGGATGAATCTACACCTGTTAATCCGACTAGATACAAATCTATGATAGAAGGTTTACTATATTTGACACAAACCAGACTTGATATCATGAATGCAGTATGTATTGTTTCAAGATTTCAGAGTAATCCTAGAGAAAATCATGAATCAGCAGTAAAAAGGATTTTCCGGTACTTACAAGGCACTACAAATCTTGGATTATGGTATCTTAGAGATGAAAACTTTGAACTATGTGCATACATAGATGCAAATTGGGCAGGAGATGTGGATGATAGAAAAAGAACCACCAGCGGAACATTTTTTCTTGGAAGCATACTAGTTTCTTGGTTAAGTAAGAAACAGAGTTGTACATCTTTATCAACAGCAGAATCAGAATATGTTGCATCAGCAACTAACTGTACACAAGTATTATGGCTTAAGCAAATGTTGAAGGATATAAAGGTAAAGTGCAAGGAACCTATAACTATCTATTGTGATAACACTGCAACAATTGATATATCTAAGAATCCGGTACTACACTCTAAAACAAAACATGTTTCCATCAAATTGAATTTTCTAAGAGAACATGTTGAAGCAAAAGAGATAAAACTAGTTTATGTGAATACTAAAGAGCAGATTGCAGATATTTTCACTAAACCTCTGCCTAAGGAGACTTTTGAATATCTCAGAGATCAGCTTGGGGTCATACCCCCACCGGTAAAAACTTAGACAGTTGATGACTGTCATCAACCGACATAATTAACAGAGAAATCTTTTACTCCAGCTTTGATGAGGAAGCTACTTCTCAGGGGGAGTAGTTGGTATACTAAATTGATTGGTATTTTGTATATAAACTTGGTTTTGTAATAAATTTGGCATTTGATGTCAAAGGGGGAGATATTGGTATGGAAAAACATGGAACGCAAGGAAACACATGTTACTCTCAGAGGGAGAGACTGTTACTTTGAGATTGAGTTTACTTATACCTTGGTAATTGTTGGTACTTTGGTATTTGGCATTTCTATTTTGGCACTTTGATATTTTTTCCATCTTGTGTTGCCATCAATGCCAAAGGGGGAGATTGTTGGTATTTTGGTATGGTTTTATCATTGGTGTCAACACCTACTAAAACTCTAGCACTTTGGAGAATCAGCAACATTCACCGGCAAGCAAATGACTTATGAACAGTCACCGGTATCTAGTACACCGGCAGGATATAATGATCACTGGTACTTGGAATGATATGGAAATCACATGATTATGTCGAAGACATTGTTTGGACACTTTGTATTGAAGGTTTGTTAATTGGCATATTCGTATTTGCATATTTGCTATTACTGGCAAATAGGTCCAAGTTATGCACCAGCAGGTTTATCTTTTCCAGATTAGCACGGCATGCTATGAAGATGATTTATTATTGTTGTAAATGCATCAAGTTGACATGTTGAATCGGTTATTGCATCGGATATTTTTTTGTTTGTAAAATGATTTTATTGTAATATATCGTGTAGAGCCAACCTACTAAAATTGGTCCTAGGTTATGGTATAAATGTAAGATCTTATTTGTAAGATCGAATGTGGAATGTGAAAAAGAATTGTGTGAAGGTATATGCAAGAATAAGTAGAGCTATACATGCAGACATCATTCGAAGGTGAAGCTAGGTTTTTGTGAAAGCATATCAAAACTACACCAGTACTGAATCCAACATATGAAGATGTTATTTTGAGTAGTACATTCTTATTGGATTTAACCATCCAATTGTAGTTAGTGTGACTCCCATTTTGTGTTTGAGCAGTGAACTCTAGGCACTTGGCCTTTCTGCATGTCCAGACCCCATTTGTATACACTTACTATCTGCAGTAGTATCATCTGATTGTGGGTAAGGTTTTCCATCGTGGTTTTTCCCCTTACAGGGTTTCCACGTATAAATATTGGTGTTATGTGTTGTGGATGACTTTGTCTTTTTGTTTCATACATTAATCTTTACTGATATTGCAATTATCTGATAAAACTGTCCACCGATATAACAGACTGTTTCACCGGTATTAAGCAAAAAGTTGATTAAGTTGTTTTTGGTTTAAATTCATTTGACAACTGATTCACCCCCCCCCTCTCAGTTGTCTCTGGGACCTAATAGAGAAGTTGAATGATGAAAATACTAACCTAAGGAGAGAACTTGAAGCATTAACAATCCGGATGAGTGAGGAATTTGAAGCTAGAAGAAAGGTTGAGGATCATATCCGAGATAAGGTTGAGGATCATATCCGAGATTAAGCAGGACAATGCAACTTTGTATGAACATTGGCACGAGGAGAAAGAAGAAAAAGATGCATTACAGTCAAATCTTGAAATGGCAATGTCTCTTAGAGAGACCCTCTTGAAAAGAAATGAAGATCTTACAAAGGAACTTGTTGAGGCCAATGAGAAGCTTGATAAATTCAACAAGAGTTCCTCTATGCTGGATGAACAGATCCAATCTCAAAGGATGAAAGGTGATACATCTGGGTTAGGATACAATACATCTGAGAAGGGAGAACCTTCTAGTACCAAGAGAAACATGCATGAAGGTAAAATTGCTCCTAAGGCTTAGAAGCCTACTGATAAGAAAGCTTACAAACCTATTTGTTTTAACTGTCATAAACTAGGACATATTGCTAATGTTTGTAGAAGCAGATCTGATGCTAATACTGGTTATAGACCTAATGTTAGATATGTGCCTAGGATATTTGAAGGTTATTTTTATACATGCAACATGTATGGGCATAGATCTATTGAATGCAGGTATGGAGCTAACTATCCAACACCTCATATGAATCCAAGAACTGATGGTGATTGGAGAAAGAATTTCACTGACCGGAGAAGCACTAATTGGCAAAGACCCTATGTTAACCGGTCTAGTCCTTATGAGATGGAGAAGAGAGTCAATGTGATTTGTTTGATCTGCAACAATTTTGGACATGTGGCAATGAACTGCAGAAGAAGAACATGTAGAGGCAATGCAGGACCTTGGAGAGCATCGAAAATGGCATGTTATCATTGCAACAAACTGGGATTCATTGCCAAGTTTTGCAGAACACATAAGAACAAACTGGTGAATCATCCTGTAGACCGTAAAGCAAAGCAGAAAGATAATATTGAAGAAACCAGAGCTAAGATGAATAGAACCTGGAAGAAGAAGAGTGATGACAAACCATCTTAGGAATCAGATTCTTCACATAATGTGAAGAATCCATCTCCGACAAACTAAGTTGTTTCTAAAACTTGGGGTGAGCTTATTGTCAAATCTTGTGTTGAACCCCTGGATGATGTACTATAAGTTAAATCTGCATATTCCAATACATTTTTATTTTTTGATGTGTTTTTGGATAATAATCGGTAAATATTATTGAGTTTTTGCTACCGATAATATGCTTTAGAGTATTTTAAGGTGTTTTAGGGTTTTGTCGGTAAATGCATTTATTGTGGTAGACAAAGTGCAAATAAAAGGAACATTTTGAATTTCATTTGTCACTTTGCGATCTTAAATACATCTGGCGAGTGAGCAGAGTAGAGAAAATTTTGTGCTAGCAGTATTCAAACCATTTACCAGCAATCTAAAGTGATTGAAATAAACTTTGAATCGATGATCGAGTATTGAAAGTTTTTTATGGTTGGAAACCCTAGTACCGAAGTAGAAGAGGTATTTATTTGAGTGTTACCCCTATATTTTTGCTCGTGCCTAAAGCCCCTTAATTAGCTAAAAACTAGTTATTGCTAATGTTTTAATGTTGAAAGTGTTGGTCACCTTTGTTCAAACTTTCAAGGACCCTCATGGACGTCCTCTACCTGCCAGTCACAAAAAAATCATTATTTTTCAAATTCTATGAAAGATGATAGAGTAACCTTTTGTAGAGATAATTTTAACCTCTTTTTCTCCAAAATTATCAGTTTTTATGGCCAAACTCCATGTCGGTTGGGATATTTTAATGCTTTTATTTTTGGGTTGCCCATATGCCCAGACAATTAAATCTCAAGTCTTATGTGTCCTACGCAAAAATGATTTCTGGATTATGCTCTACTTGGCTTATTTATTCTACAGTTAAAATTTCACAAGAAACGGAGCCCTCAGTAAAAAGTTATGCAGGTTTTTCTATGGCATCCCAAAGGAATAATGTCATGTCTTAGGTTTAACATTGAACCATTGAACCAATTTTAGAGGTTCAAGGTTTAGGTTCAAGGTTTGGGTTCAAGGTTTGGGTTCAAAGTTTAGGTTCAAAGTTCAAAGTTCAAGATTCATCTTGCATGAGAATGTAAAGGAAAAATGATTGAAGAAGTCAAAGATGGGGAAAGATGTATTTTATCTTCTTTGAAAATTGTAGGGAACCATGTTTTAGGTGACATGTGTTTTGAATGGAGAAGGATAGAGGTTTTTTGAAGGGGAATGCATGACTACCCCAGAAAAAGTAGTCTCAGTGCAGGATCAATATCTCAAAATGTAACCATTGGATTTTTTTCATTTTTATATACATTGTTGAGAAGAAAGTTTCCCAGAATTTCACTGGAGAGATTGGCAAAATATTATTGAGTTCAAAATTTATCGATCTCTGAGTACGAGTCTATAAAAATTCTGAGAAAAAGATTATTATGAGAAGTTCACAGTGGGAACTCTTTTGAAATGGAGACCCAGATAATAATTTATCCTCAAGATATAAAAAAAAATGTCCACCTGTCAACACATAATTAGATGTGTTTAATTTAAATTTTCGACAAACATTTCTTAGAAAGTAATGGAGGATAAAATATTTGAAGCTAAAAAAAAGAAGTTATCAGGAAGAAGATAAAAGATAAAAGATAATCTTTTCAAGATTCAGTTACGAAAAGAGAGGAAGATTATTTAAGGAAAGTTTCTCTTGAAAAAGAAGGGGAGAGGGGTTCTACTTTTCTTTCTCCAACAGTTTGTTGGCTACAGAAAGAAAGATTATTTTTGGATTTCATTGTAACACAGATAGGGGGAAAGACTTGATTTTTAATTCTGCATAGCTTGATTTTGGGTGCAGGGATAGAGTGGTCAGTTGGTCACCTTTATTTATGCATTGGAATAAGGAGATATATTTTCAGATCTGTTGGTATGGACATTTATTTTTCTGATTGAGATTGATTTGTTGATCACTTCAGTCATATTCCTTGTATTGTTTTGTTCTATCTTGTCAAGTATATGTATGTATTGCAAAATTTGTAGGATTCGTACATTCATATATGTAGAATGAAATGTTAAATTTCTCTTTGTTCTTGTGTATGTGGGAAGATCAAATAGATGGTCTGTGTGCTATTTATTTGTTTCTCTCTCTGTTATTTAAATCTTGAATCGCATTCATGCCATGTTGATGGATGAGTGTTAACGTGCCTTCGAGTCTTCTGGTTAAAGACATATTCAACATTTTAATTATTGTAAATCTTTTAAAGAGGGAGTTGTACCTCTCAATTCAGAGGAAGATTATCAATTCAATGATAATCTATCCAACTATTAGTTCTCTTTGTCCTTTATCCCGGTCATTTGGAGTTAGTATGTGTATTTATTTTTGAGGGACAAATTTGTTCACTAACACTGAGAAATTCTACTCTTTGCTTGGTGGTATGCATATTTGAAATGGATATGCCTCATCTTGTTGATGTAACTAAGAGGGCAAGACCATAATTCAAACGACATCCATACAAGTCGGAGGAAACTAACCATGTCAGTGCCCTATCTGGTGTACCGAATGGTGCTTTGCATGTATAAGATGTAAGATCCTTTTATCACTACAAACTTGAAGACTTGGGAGTTGCAGTTATTCATGAACAATACAGACCTTTGTGTAATGAACAGGGAAGATTGAAAGAACAGTTTAGAAGCCTAGTCGATAAAGGTTTTCATCATGCGATCCATTTCATTGATGATTTTGATGGCGAGTTGATAAGACTTGTTTTGATTCACATTCATGATCAATTCATGTGGTTGGACAGACCTCATAGAATCACTAAGGAAGCAATCCATGTTGTAACCGGTTTTTGCTCAATCGGTGAGATACCATTACTTAGGTTTCTACCGAAGAATGATGTTGAGAAGTTAACTAGATTAAGATGGGATAAAAGAGCCATAACTATGAATGGTATTAATGATCCTGCAGTTAAATTTGCATCAATGGTAATTGGTTATAGAATCTTCTATTCAAGCAAAATGAACATTATACCAACAACAGCAATTCACACTACATACCGAATGATTAAGGAAAATGTGGACTATGACTTGACTGAAGGTCTAAGGAGTCAATTAGTGGCAAATTTGGAAGTATTCAAGAAGGACAAGAAGATTATATTCAAGTTTGGACAGCTTATCATGGGCTTATTCTTTTATTTCCAAAACTTTTTCCTCGATATTGGTGATGTACAATGGATAACCGGGACACCTGCCCTATTGCAGATGAAGAACAGCATTAGGATACTGAATGAAAAGTTTGATGATATTTCATCGGGATATTTTAAGAAATTTTAGAAGAAAATGCATGCTAGGGAACGCATACTGGCAGAAGTAGTCAATCGGTATGAGGATTCCATCTGTCTTATGGTAGACATGGATACATGCTTGATGGAATTTGTTATTCCCATGACCACATGGGTAATGCCCATGGGTTATGAAGTAGATAAAGATCTACATGTTGCTTATGTTGATCATCGGTTAGCTCAACTGGTCGATAGCACTGCTGAGAGGTTTGGAACTTACAAGGAGAAACTACTAAAAGTGCACTCTGCATTACAACAATCGGTGATAGAAAATAAAGTAAGGAAAGAGGTAGATGCCTTTGTTGAACAGGCAGGATTCACAAAAGAACAAATAGTTGCAGCAAGAGCCAAATATGAGGTTGAACAAGGTAAAACTTCTAGTGTACCAACAAGTACCTCCACAGGTAAGACCAGAGCAGCCAAAGCAATTGAAAAGAAGAAGGCACAAGAACCTAAGGTGAAGCCTGTTGAATCCCAAAGACGGAAACCTACTAAAATTCAATTTCGGAGGAAAGGTAAACTTGTTGAATCTCCTGTTGTGCTTGCCCAAACCAGAAAAAGAAAGAAGGAGAAATCTTACAAACCTGTGACAGATGTAGAGGCTACAGAATCAGAAGAAGATAAGAGAGCACTAAGGGCGAGTGCTAAGAAACAAAAGACTATTGGTAAAGGTAAAGCATCTAAGAAACTATTGACACTTGAAGATTCTTTAACTAGAATGGTTAGAATTATTAAGGATTATGGTATATACAAAGGTTTGAACATATTGTTTAATCATTTGTCTGAAATCCAAGACATGAAGGATGACACATGTTGAGATTACCGAGAAACTGTCAGAAATTTGGGACAATGATCTAAAGCAGTTGAAGTTTCATTTCAGTGATGTTTTCTTGAGAATTGCATTGTAAATAACTTAACACTTTTATCTATATATTTACATGCAGTTTTGATGACAAATTTTGATGTAATGTATGTATTTTACTTCTTTTTTTGGCATTGTTGTCAAAGGGGAAGAAGAATTAGTTTAAAAGTCAGTCAAAATTTTGTATGTACTGTTAAGGGGGAGTAATGATTTCATTTTTGTAACAGCATGCAATTGCTAAGGGAGAGTGTATGTCATGAAGTCAATTTTTGTTTTGCACACTTGGTTGACAAAATTTTCCTAAGTGTTTCCATCAATGCCAAAGGGGGAGAATGTTGGCATTTGATCATTTGATCAACCGGTAATGTTTGTTTGCTTGATGCAACCGGTACTTGTATGAAGTTAGAATGTTAAATGGTGACTATTTTGTATGTTGTCATTGATGGCAACTATGTGTCTTAAGTCATATAAGTCCTACAGTGCAACCGGTAAGACTTAACCGATAAAGAAGAGACAGTTTCATCATAACCGGTAATTAGGACTTCAATCGGTAAATGACGAACAAAGTTACAATCTGACAACCGGTACGGGAAATTCATGAAGGGTGAAGTGTTGCAATTTTGCAAAAGCATTAAAGACTATTAGAAGAAGACATGATCATGACTGCACAAACAAATTTGATCAGGTGAAAGAATTTTGATTGGTATAACAAAGGAGTTGATATAAACTTAACCGGTGGTGATGATAATCACTCAGATCAGTTAACCGGCACAAAATTTGATGTGTTAAGTCAGTGCATGACTTATGTAAGGAATGTATTGCAAGTTTGTCTAGATTCATTAAACCTAGGGAATTGTTCCAAGGTTCTATCCGACTTAATGATGTTTTTATAGCATGTGATGAGGTATGAAGAATAGAAGAGAGTATGAGCTTGAATCCGTAAGAAATCAATTAGTGATTGTTGTATCTCTGATAGTGCGATGATCAGAGAAGTTCTGAGATGAAGTATATGTGATGTTGTAATGTTCTGAAGCAGATCTTATCAGACACTGAAGGTGTTATATTGATATTATTTGTACTTGTTTTATCCCTAACAGTTGCAACAAGAAAATCCTCTTACAAGGTCACTCCTAGAAGGTCTGATCATTAAATCCTCTAACCAGGTGACACATTAACTTGTGTTTGGAAATCCCAGTAACTTGGGTAGCTCCTAACAGGGCTGGTCCTCATAGGCTTTTTTGTAAA
This sequence comes from Cryptomeria japonica, assembly GCF_030272615.1. Classification (NCBI taxonomy): domain Eukaryota; kingdom Viridiplantae; phylum Streptophyta; class Pinopsida; order Cupressales; family Cupressaceae; genus Cryptomeria; species Cryptomeria japonica. Next base: position 9,610,357 of record NC_081405.1, read on the forward strand.
GCTCTTAACTAGACTTAGACACTTCTAATAGGGTGTGCCCCTAACCAGGTGTTGTAGACCTTAACCAGTCAGATCTCTATACTGCAGATAGTGGATCTTGTGGGTACTAACTCCCGTCGTGGTTTTTCCCATTCAGGTTTTCCACGTATAAACTCTTGTGTCATGTGGTTTATGCTTTGTGTGGTGATTGCATACTTGGTGTTTTTTCTTACATGCCTATTGACTTTTAAGTTGGTGAAATTAATAATCAAATTTGTATTGTTTTTACTATCACTGATTCAATCCCGCCCCCTCTCGGTTCCTTATACGTTCATCACAAAGCATGTATGATCAAGGGAAAAGGAACAATATCATTGGATGGTAAGCATAACACTTATAATATTTATTATGTTTAAGGTTTAAGGCATAATATTTTGAGTGTAGGACAGTTCGTGGATAAGGGATTTCAGTTACAGTTCAAGGATGGAAAATGCAAGATTATCAACATATCTAGATTGGAGATAGCAACCGGTACACAGACTAAAGGTAATATCTTTCATTTGATCTCTGGTGAGAAGACATGTTTGATTGCATAAATTGATGAGAGTTGGCTATGGGATAAGAGGTTGTGTCCTGTTAATTTTGATTGCATTGTGAAGATCAGTTCTATTAAGGAAGTTAGAGATATACCTAAGATTGTAAAGCCCTATAATCTGGTATGTAAGGAATGTCAAATGGGAAAGCAAGTCAGAACTACTTTTAAGAGTATACAAGAAAAATCTAATGATGTTCTTGATCTTATTCATACTGATTTGTGTGGTCCAACTAGAATCAAAAGTTTTTAGGGTGATAGATATTTCATGCTAATCACTAATGACTATTCAAGAATGATGTGGGTTACTTTTCTAAGGGAGAAGTCTGAAGCTTTTGAAAATTTTAAAATCTTTAAAGCTAAATTTGAGACTGAGACATGATTAAAGATTAAATGCTTAAGGTTAGATCAGGGTTGATAATTCACATCCGGTGAATTTAACAGCTATTGTGAGAAGAATGGGATTAGGAGATGGTTGTCTGCACCTCGGACACCTCAGAAAAATGGAGTTGTGGAAAGGAAGAACAAAACTATCTTGGATGCAACTAGAACTATGATGACAGAAGTTAATCTACCTCATATCTACTCGAGAGAAGCTATAAGCATGATGGTATACACATTCAACAAAGTTCATATCAAAGGAGATATCGGTAAGACACCTTATGAGTTATGGTATGTTCATACACCAACAGTTAAGTATTTCAGAATCTTTGGTAGTAAATGCTATATCAAAAGAGATGATTCCATTGGAAAGTTTGATCCTAGATGTGATGAAGAAATATTTCTTGGTTATTCTAATGAAAGTAAATCATATAGATGTTATAAAAAAAGATTGCAGAGAATTGTGGAGAGCACAAATGTCAAGGTGGATGAGCAAAATAGAAGTCAAATTAGAACTTATGAGAAGGAACCAGCAGTGGAAATGATCATAACTCAACTGGTAGCACCTGCACCAGAAGAGAATGTTGAACCAGTTACTCCGGCAGTATCAGAAAATTCAACAGTAACCGAAGATCGGGATAGAGGAACAGAAAGTCGAAAGACTCCTAGGTATGTAAGGTTGAATCATTCAAAAGATCAGATCATCGGAGACAAAAACAAAGGAGTTATGACAAGAAAAAGGTTGGCAGCTGATGAGGTATGTTTAATTTCTCAAGTTGAACCAGCATCAGTAATTGGAGCTTGTAAAGATGAAAATTGGATGAAAGCTATGGAAGAAGAATTAGATCAAATAGAAAAGAATAACACATGGATTTTAGTTCCCCGACCTAAAAATAAGAATGTTATTGGAACTAAATGGGTTTTTAAGAATAAATTGAATGAAGATGGACAAGTTGTGAGGAATAAAGCTAGATTGGTTTGTAAAGGATATTCTCATAAGGAAGGAATTGATTATGATGAAACCTTTGCACCAGTAGCTAGGATTGAATCTGTGACATTATTTCTTTCTTATGTTGCACATAAGAACTACAAGGTTTATCAAATGGATGTCAAGTATGTATTTATGAATGGAGATCTTGAAGAGGAAGTTTATATTGAGCAACCTAATGGATTTTCACTTTCAGATGACAAAAACATGGTTTGCAGGTTAAAGGAAGCTTTGTATGGATTGAAACAAGCCCCTAGAGCTTGGTATGCAAGACTGGATAGATATCTTTTGAAGCTTGGTTTCACTAATGGTAATGTTAACAGTACTTTATATTATAAGATCATTGATGATGACATATTGATTATTGAAGTCTTTGTTGATGATATCATTTTTGGAGGTGAAGATAAGAAGTGTATGGAATTCTCTAACAATATGAAGAATGAATTTGAGATGTCTATGATTGGGGAGATGAGATTTTTCTTAGGTTTGTAGATTACTCAAACTGATAAAGGTATTTTCATCTCTCAAACTAAGTATGCTAGATAGTTGTTGAATAAATTTGGTTTGGAAAATTCTAAATCGGTTGGTACACCTATGGTTACAAGTGAGAAATTGACAAAAAATGATTCATCTATACCGGTAAATCCTACAAGGTACAAGTCTATGATTGGAGGTTTGTTGTATCTGACTCATACTAGACCGGATATAATGAATGCAGTTTCTATTGTATCAAGATATCAGAGTGATCCTAGAGAAAATCATGTGAGTGCGGTGAAAAGGATTTTCAGGTCATTGCAAGGAACAACTGAATATGGTTTGTGGTATCCTAAAATTTATGACTTTTCATTAAGTGCATATATAGATGCAGATTGGGCTAGAGATGTTGATGACTGGAAGAGCACATCTGGTGGAGATTTCTTTCTTGGAAAGAAACTTGTTTCATGGATCAGCAAAAAGCAATCATGTACATCTTTATCTACTATTGAAGCTGAGTATGTTGTTGTTGCTACTAATTGTACACAAGTTTTATGGATGAAATAAATCTTGAAGGATATAAAGGTGGATTGTAATGAACCGGTAGTTATTAACTGTGATAACTCTGTTGCTATTGATAATCAAAGAATCTAGTATTTCATTCTAAGACAAAGCACATATCTATCAAGTATAACTTTTTAAAGGAAAAGGTGGAAACAAATGAAGTCAGACTGGTTTATGTGAACACTAAAGAGAAGATTGCAGATAAGTTCACTAAACCTTTTCCTAAAGAATCATTTGAGTATTTCAGAGACAGATTGGAGGTTTATGCCCCTCCGATAGAGACCTGAATGATGTTGATTGGCATCAGTCTGGCATGCACTTACAGAGTTATTACTCATTCTGGATTGATGTGGTGGTGCTACTACTCAGGGGGAGTAGTCGGTTGTGTGGTTCAGTGGAATTATTATCTTTCTTTGATATTTATGCCATATCTTTGGCATTGATGTCAAAGGGGGAGTGATATATGCGAAAAATAGAGCTTAACAAAATATCACTCAAAGGGGGAGTTTGGTTCAGAGCTTCATTGTAATATTATCTTATGGGAGATTGTTGGCTATCTTCCTTTGGGAGATACTTGTTTGGCATTTCTTGGCACTTGGATGTTTTTCACATCTTGTGTTTCCATCAATGCCAAAGGGGTAGATTGTTGGCAATTTGGAGGAATTGATTATGTGTTGCATTGATGTTTTGTCATTGATGGCAACACCGACAGTTTTGGTTGTTTACAGGTTTCCAGTTGGTTCCGATAGAGTGGTTGGTTTATGATATTGATCCGATATGCTTTGGTTTGTGGTATTGGTTTGGATATTTCATTCATGCTATTCAGATGTGTATCACGATCAGTTGGTTTGGGATTTGATGACTCGGAGCTATCATTTGTTCTAGTAAGCCTTTTGGTCACCAGTAAGGGTTTTACCGGCAGATCTTTGTTGAAGATATTTTGATGCACGTAATAAGTAGTGTTGGTGCAGCTTCTAGATGGCTTTTAGGATGTTGTTGGTTATCTTGTTCATGTTCCTATTGATCGGTGGTGTTGGTTTTGGTTTATGGTGACCAATTTTGGGTCTGGTGTTATCTAGGTTTTGGACTAGTTTATGTAACGTGTTGGTGGATGTTCCTGATGCGTTACTAGCGGGATTTAATGAATGGTTTACATTGTTTTTGGCCTAAGCTAACTTAGTTGATCATTGGATTGTGGGTTTCTATTACAAATTTATTGTATTATCTTTTAGGTGGCTGACCTAATTGTTTAGGTCGGGGTTGGTATAAATATGATGTAAGATCTCTTTGTAGATCATGGGCGTGTATGGGATTATGGGATATAGGATTATCTGTGTGCAAATAATGTTGTAATTATATGTAGAGGTTTTGGTCGATCATAGGTGATCGAATTGGGTTTGTAAGAGAGGTTTAAGGCCTCTAGTATTGAGCTTAACTGGAACTATACTCGGGCATAGGAGATGCTATACTTGCAGTTCAATCTTCATTTTGGATTTTAGTCCGTTGTTTTCTGTAGTCAGTGAAGCTTCTTTTGTGATGAGCAGTGCGCTCTAGTTTGTTGGCCTTCCTGCATGTGCAGGCCCCTTCATGTTGTAATCACATACTTACTGCAGATGTATTATCTGACTGTGGGTAGGCTTCCCACCATGGTTTTTCCCTTTACTGGGTTTTCCACGTACAAATCTTGGTGTCATGTGTTATGGATGGATGGTAGTTATTATGTGATTTATGGTTATGTTTAATTGTTATATCTATTATTCTAGTATTTGGTTTATGCATTCCGGTATTGATTTTGTGTGTTCCGGTAGTAAATATTTGAATGCTTAAAATTTCTTTAATCCGGTGACAACTGATTCACCCCCCCCCCCCCTTGTCAGTTGTCCTCTGGTTATCTGAGTTGTCTAACAAGATACACACTCAATCCAAAAAAGAACCTCTTATCGTATCTTGGTACCGACATATTTTGATTACTATATCTCATACACTTAATGAATTGCTCTAAATCATTGTGATCTCTTAGTCGAAGACATGGCTAGTGAAAAATCTAAAATCTTGCTTTAGCACCACTATAATTATCATACCCATGTAAGTTTCATTACTTACAAGCCAATGCAATCAAAATAAGAAAAGAAAAAGACAATATCAAAATATCAAAAGCATGATCAAGGAAAGAAAAGAAAAGAAAAAAAAATGAAATTTCAAAATGTTTGGCTATGGGAACATGCAAGTAACTCCATCGGGGCTATGGACGTCTAGCTGGCAATGGAGTAATATTTGTGATATTACACTAATAACCTCGTCAGAGCTATGGATGCTTGCTAGAAGTGATGCTCTATCCAGGATGTTTTTAAAGTCAGGGTAACTCATGTAGCTAGCTTCATTGGACTCTAAAGATTACAATGATCATATGAGCCAAAATGAACATAATTGAACACACATGGGTAATCAAATACTAAGTACCTTGATCCAGTTTGGGATTCTTCTTCCCTTTTGAGTCTACTTTCTATTTGCTACATATGTTCGATTGAATTTTTTGGAGGTTATAAGTGTGGGTTGGGTCTCTATCTTTGAAAAAAATCAAGAACACTTATTCAGGTGGTGCTAAATACTGTGACAATCTTACATATCACCTCTTTTCAAATGGAGACCTCTATACTTGGGGTCAAAGTTTCATCCACTCTATTCTTCATATCACATCTCCCATTATCCTTCCTCCAATTTTCATTACCCTATCTAAATTCATCAAGTGCTATCTACGATCTTGCTTCACGCTAATCCATAACATCTATCCTAACTATTCATTTCTTCCATCATCTATCATTATCTATGATCTTCTTTCTCCTATCCATATCATATCTCCATCCATATCCCCTTTTCCATCCTTGATCTTGATCAAAACTAAGGACAAAAACATGATTTCAAAAAGCTCTTGACGTGTCTCCTCTTAAGCTACCTTCGTCTTTCTCCTATCCATTTCCACCTCAATGGTTCAGTCATCCATTCATAATATTCTTTGTCTTGCTATACATTGGGGCAACAAAATACATCTTTCTTCTAATCCAAAAAGCTCCAAAAATCAGAAATGTCTAAAAATACTAAAAATCAAAAAAATCAACATAAAAAATTGAAAATCAAAGCATGAACGCATGGCACATCCATCAAATCAACAACAGGATAACTCTCAAATCCTACAATCAAACTGATCACATGTCTTGTTAATCAATTCATCACTTGAAATCTATCAACATCAACATGTCTTATACATGGATAGGTACACTCAAAACCAGACAGATCGGTCTTATACGGGGTACTCACTCTTTGAAACCAGGAATTCCTATCAATCATCGAGTCTTGTTAATCAATCAATCTATCAACATCAACATGTCTTATACAAGGTTAGGTACACTCGAAACCAGATAGATCGGTCTCATATGGGGTACTCACTCTTTGAAACCAGAGATTCTTATCAATCATCAAATAAATCAAAACAATGACATAGATCACTATGATTGTTGGATTTTGTTCTAGTTAGTCTTATCTTTATCAATTGATGGCAAGACATGTTTCATCTCTCTCAAAATATATATATATATTTCAAAATGTGCAATAAAAACAAGTGGCGAAAACCTGGCAACAGGTGTTATTTGTGATAGAGCAACTCCTCCATCTATTTGTACATATCATATCCACCCATCTGAGCCATCACCAAAAATTCACAATTTCACTAATGCTTATCAATCCTGGACATACTTAGCATAGTCACTATCCTTGATTATCTGAATAGTTATTTGTATCATATCCCGCCATGGCTTGGTGGTCAATGTACATATTCCATATCATAAGTAGAATCTACAATGGGGGCAAAATCCTAACCTCGCTGGGGGAAAATCACCTTTGGGTTTCAAATAGACAATCGATCACGACAAACACATCGAGACAAAAACAAGATCACGGTAATCAATGGTAAAACAAAGAAACATGAACTGATCAAAACTAAACAACGAGGCATTTGCAAGATGTCTTATCTGACAAAAATACATAGGATGGCATGCATTTTTATCTATGGTTGTTTTCAATTTTTGCTTATCATATCTCCCAAGCGACTCAAAGATCTATTGAAACAAGAGAAGCAAGGAAGGAGTATGATATTTTCTTTGTTTGTTGGTTGTGTGTGAAGCCTTTTTACTATGCAAATTTGTTCTACGACGTGATCTTGTGGCATATCACTGAGGACATTTCCAATTTGTATAGGACAAAAGTTAACTCTTGTCTGTTTACGCAAGCCGCACTTAGGTCATCGTGGTTCAATTATACCTCGACGCTTGTGCTATCTTAAAATATCAAAACCCATGTAAGTTATACTCAGGTCATCATGGTTCTATTATACCATTATGCTTGTACCAACTTTCAACATATCAAAGGCTTAGTGATGATAAAAAGGAAGCATGTCTAATTTGATTGAAAAGGTGACAATATCAAGAACAAGCGTGCATTTCATATCAGGTTTCATATCATTGTTAAGTGCTTAGGTGCATTCTTCATATCATTCTTAAAATCTGCATTTAGTTGCATTATCATATCATTGCTTTCAGTTACATATCATCATCATCATCATTTAGTCACATTCATCATTACATCCATCACATGCATATCTATCGCATTATCATGGAACCTTTCTTCACTTTCATATCTTCATCATTTATCCAACTCTCATCTATCATGTCTTATACAGGATGTATCTTTCCTAAAACTAGACATTTTGATCAAGTCTTATACAGGATATATCATTCCTGAAACCAGACATTTTGATCATCTTTGTTTTATACAAGAGGTGTCATTCCTAAAACCATACTTGATCTCAATCTTATCAATTCTATCAATCCATTTTATCTGATCCATTCTATCATGTCTTATATAGGATGTATCTTTGTTGAAACCAGACATTTTGATCACGGCTTATACAAGATATAGCATTCCTGAAACCAGACATTTTGATCATCTTTGTCTTATACATGAGGTGTCATTCTTGAAACCAGACTTGATCTCAATCTTATCAATTATATCAATCCATTTCATCTGATCCATTCTATCATGTCTTATACAGGATGTATCTTTCCTAAAACCAGACATTTTGATCAAGTCTTATACAAGATATATCGTTCTTGAAACCAGATGTTTTGATCACCTTTGTCTTATACAGAAGGTATCATTCCTGAAACCAGACTTGATCTCAATCTTATCAATTCTATCAATCCATTTCATCTGATCCATTTTATAATGTCTTATACGGGATGTATCTTTCCTGAAACTAGACATTTTGATCAAGTCTTATAAAGAATATATCATTCCTGAAATCGTACGTTTTGATCATCTTTGTCTTATATAGGAGGTGTCATTCCTAAAACCAGACTTGATCTCATTCTTATCAATCTTATCAATTTGATCAATCTTATTAAACTCATGCATGTCATGAACTATCCACTCTTCTATCTTTCAAATAACATTCTTCTTCTTTTGAGAGATCATTCATGCCTTTAGCGCACGAACGATCTCCCGAGGGGGCATTATCATATCGAATCTCCATATCAGTCTCATATCAACACCATCTTCATATTGACTTTTCATATCAAATCAATTCTTCATATCCAAGGTTTCATATCGATAATTTTGACAATAGCACCATATTAATAATCTTGGCGACTTATTGAGCCTTTTTATTTGAATCAACATGTGGTCACACGTCGCTTCAAAGAGAAGCAAAATGTAGACACCTAAAACTTGCACAACTAATTAAATGAATTCTATTCATTTAATCCTTATTTATTCATCTATTAATTAGACTAAGGTTTAATTAATATCCCTATTCTTCCAATCAGCCTATTAATCAAATTAAAGATTTCATTAAAATCATTTTATTATAGCCTAACCTATTAATTAAACTAATGTTTGATTAAGTACCCTTTAGCCATTTAATTGAATAAATCTTATTTATTTAATTAAAACCCCCCTTTTTTCCCTTTTAATTGAATTTAAATTTGATTAAAATCCCTTGGCATTTAAATAAATCATTATTTATTTGTCAATAGTCCCCACCACTTGCAAAATCTTACAAATGCAAGTTGCACCCCTTTTGGCTAAAATAAATCTTTTATTTTATCTAAAAATGTCTATTTCCCTCCACTTTCATTCTCCTAAATTTTCCATTAGCATGCTAATATTCTTCTAGAACCCCTCTAATTCCTCATTAACTAGCCTAATTCCTCTAATCATGTCACAACCCTGAATTTGGGGGTCACTTCTCCAAATTTGGCGAAAGTCTTCAAAATGTGTTGAAGACTTTACCTTCTTCAACAAGTTAACTTGTTGAGTCTTCCAAACTTGTAAGGCTCTTACAAAAGTCTTGAAGGTTATCTACCTTCCAACAAGTTAACCTCCAAAGTCTTCAAAGGAATTTAATGCCTCTTACAAGACATCACCCTAGCCCATGATGGTCGTCCATTTGACCATCCTTCAACTTTGCACAAGAGTTTACCTCTTGGACAATAGCATGCTCCCTTGGATAATAGAATTATCTAATGATGTCATCCCTTGAGGTTATCCATAATGCTTACTTAGCATCCTCTCAAGCCATCTCAAGGTGACATTTGTCAAGCTAGGATTGGATTAAATTCCCCTCATGGATTGATAGCTTTGAATCTTAGCCCTTGTTAAGATTGCTCAATCTTGGCCATCCATTTCTCTATTTTCTCTATAAATAGAGCCCATTTCTTCAATCTTAGGATCCATCATCTTGTGCATCAAACTTAAAGTCATTTTCCAAGTTATCAAGGAGCTCAATTTGTCATCTTCAAGCACTTAGATCATCTTAGTTGCATGCTAGTTTATCTTTCATCATGTTGATAGTATCATGTTAATCCCATTTTCATGTTAGGTTAATTCATAGCCATTGTATATCATTTTTATAGCAATATCCATGTTAGTTTAATTAGCACACCTAAGCTTTCAATTTGGAATCAATCTTAATCTCTTATCTTACATTCCATCTTGCATTTCATCTTTTCATATCATTTGATCATCTAGCTAGGATCTTAGTTGCATTCATTTTGATCTTGGCATATCCTTCAATCTCGTTCTTTAGGTTGACATCTAAAAGATCAAGTGCTCTTCCAAGTGAGAGCCACCTTGAATCTTGAAGATCCTTGGAGATAGAGGAACATGAGACGTGCTTGGGGTTCTTGATTTTGAAGCTAACTTAGTTTAGTTTCTATTTTGATTTCTAACTCTAACATAATGTTTCATGTGTGTGTTTGATGTTGTTTGATTCTCTTTTGCAAATTCCACACTTTTGAGCATACAGATGGAACTATTACAGCACTAGCTAATCCTAATGCTCACATGGAAGGGATCACTAAAAACATTATGGCTCTTGGAACTTTGAGGAAGTATGTATCAAAGGATCTCATCTTTCACACTGAGAAGTGTACCACAATTAAAGATGCTTGGGATAACTTGGGTAAATTGTATGCCCAAATTGATGAGATTAGGGGCTATCAACTTGATAATGATCTCACTTTGTTGGATCCCAAGCAATTTGATACAATTTAGGACTATGTCGCTAAGGTGATGATCTAAGAGTGCAACTTAAGGATTGTGGCATTAACAATAAGGATGCACGATTGATCTACAATTTATTGGGAAAGCTTCAATCAGAATATGCAGCATTTATTTCTAGCTTCCAAACCCATCGCTTAACAGAGGGTATTTTTTTCACTATGCCCTCATTTGATGCATTCACATAAATGTTGATGTTAGAGCAGCCAAAGTTGATGAACATGGGGATTCTCAAGTCTTCAAAGTCCAAGGCTTTGGTGGTGGCTACTCAAGGGAATCATGAAAAAGGTTCCAATAAGAAGTCGAAGCAATCTAAACCAAAGCCACAACAAGATAGAACATAATCATCCTCTCCACAACAAGACAATTCTACATCCTCACCTGAGAGGAAATCATATAAGAAGCTTTTTTGTGCATATTGCAAGAAGTGAGGACATAATGAACACCATTGTTACAAGAAGGATATTGATGAATTGAAACATCTTCTTGAGAAGAACAGAATCAATTTGCCTTCTAGAATGTCTACTTCAGCTTCTTCCAAAGAAAATTAATTTGATAAAGGAAAGGATCACACTTTTGGGACAAGTAAAGGACAAGCTCTTTGTGCTACTACAAGTCATGATTCAAGGAGATGGCTTCTAGATTCAGGAGCTTCTCATCATATGGTATCTTTGCAATCTATGTTCTCTTCATTTGAGCCTTGCAACATGCCACCGATTTTGATGGGCAATCATACATATATGAATGTGATTGGGAAAGAATCTATTGTTGTTGGGGATAACTCCTTCAATGATGTGTTGTGTGTACCTCATTTGAAAAACAATCTTCTTTCCATCTATCAAATCACTCATGGGGGAACAAGGAATACTGTGGAGTTCACACCTGATTCAGTTATTAGAGATTTGGAGAGTAGAGTTATCATTGCAATTGGGGTGGTGGATCATGCATCTCAGTTGTACTCCTTTTCAGATTTTGGTCCTATTGATGAGGTTGACTCTTCATATGATTATCACACTTGTGTGGATTCCGATATCGAGGCAAACTTTGGTTACTTGAACTTGGGTGTTCTCACATGTACTCCAATTCTTGAGTGTTGCATTTCATCTCCTCCTAGTGATATCACATATACTATTGCACCTAATGATGAAAATGTTGGTACAATTTTGGCTTCGTGTGATTAGGTGCAACAGGATATACCTTGTCTTTCAAATATAATTCCTTGGGATGACTACTTGATAGACATTGTAGGTTTGTTTGTGGAGTCCTACATTGCAAATTTGGGAGACATCATTGATGACATTCATCTTCTCTGCGATGAAGATGATCCTTCTTCAATTGTTGCAAGTGAACACTCTAACCCTCTTGTTCATTCTCTACATGATCATTATTTCAAGGTTGACATGATTGTGGATAAATATGTACAACATTCAAAGGAGGTCTCTTTATCCTTAGAGGAGATACTTGAGTCTTTGGATCATGCTCTACATTCATCTTCACTAGATCTTGGATTGTCCTTTTCAATAGTGTGGACTAGTACACCTGATTTGGAGGGGGAAACTTTCAGCATCGACATGGAGACACTTAAGCAATTTTCAAAGACTCCATATATCTTGAATTTTTTTCTTACATCTTTCCTTCATGATTGAGGAGACTTCATGGATACACTTTTGGTTTTGTTTCTTCCTAAGGGGAGGAACATTGTTCGACAATCGTCGAGTAACTTCTTCATTCAATTTTCAAGCTTCTACCATTGGTGCACATTCTACATTGAGGGAGGGCTACTTGGTCTCTCTTCTTCTCTCTTATGAGGGGGACTTTTTCCTCACATGGGATTTTGTCCTTCTCATTCTTCTTTGAGAGTTCTTGTATATTTTTTTCTCTCTTTTAGGGGAGAGTTTTTTCTCATCGGGTTTTTCTTTCTTTCTTCATTTGTGAGAGATTGCATTGCACTTGTACATAGGTACCTAATATGGCCTAGTAGCGGAGACCCATCTTGAATTGTTAGCTTGAGTGTACATTCTCTTAAGTTGCACTTAATGAAAGGTATTTGTGTAAATTATGTCTCATAATTACACTTTCCTTAAGCTGACTTAAGGTGATGCATTTCATTGCAATTTACATATGAGACGCTTAGAGAAGTGTGCACATAAGAAAGTTGCTTGTAAAAGAAATTCCACCTTTTGTGGTCTTATCTTGTTGCTACATTCCACCTTCGGTGGATGATCCATCTTCTTGTGAAATATTTTATTATTTCTCCTACCTACCCTCACCTACCCTTGTTTGTCATGATTGTGTACTCACATATCCATATGGCATTGCCTTTATAAACAAACTCATCTTCATTGTATTGATTGATCCAATTGATCATATTTTGCATCTTGGTGAAAATACAGTTTGCTCTTATCAATATTTTGTCTCTCTTGTTTGGGCTATTCATTTAACTCTCGATCTTGGTTATTTTCAACAAATTCTTACAATCATGACAATGCAATCTCTCATGAAACATTCTTTTGATGTTAATAATAATTTAGAATGCAATGTTATGAGTAACATTTTGTCAACCACTCACATTATACAACAAAACAAAAAGTTTACTAGCATATTATTCAATGCATTTTTTTATTGTTAACTTGAACTAAATTTTATTTTTAACTCTCTATATCTCTATGCTATGGCAATGCCTTTAAATTTGAAAACAAAATAGAATTTCTCTTTTTCAACATTTCTTAATATTTTTTTTAATTCAATTTTTCTTTTTTTTCACATAAATCTCAATTTTAAAAAAAAAAACTTATACTTTTAGTTTGCCAATTTTTTCTCCAAAAGATTTTTACTATTGTACTTTTAAAAACGCAATGTTCAAGGATAACTAATTCTTAGTAAAGCTTTAGAGGAAATTCTCCACACCAACATTTCACTACACTTTTAAATAGGTTTAGTGTTGCACTCAGAGAAACGAAAATCGCTCGAACTCGTCCAAACTCAGCGAGTCTGAGTCCGAGTCATGTCTCCCAAGTTTGCAGAGCTCGAACTCAGAATCGGCCGAGTCCAAGAGGCAAAATCGCCAGACTCGCCGAGTTGGCAAGTTTGGCCTAAAATCGCCAAACTCCACAAGTCCCGTGCTTGAAACTCGGTCGTCGGTTGCGTTAAATAAAATGACAAAAAAAAAACTAAAAATTTTTTTAAACTTCTTTTTTTTTTTGTTATTTATCCTTAGCCCCTAAAAGTGAACTTCATTTCATTCACTTGCAAAAATAGGAGTAAAGTGAGTTGTGAAGAAAAACAAGGGTGCATTGAAGAAAAACCAGCAAGGAGGAAGCTCAAGATTTCTTCCATTTATCACATTAGGACTGCATTGTGTTTGGATTTGGTGTATCAAGAGTTGGGTAGGAAAAGTTTGTAGCTCATTTCAATCTTGTTATAAGAGGTAAGATTGTTTTTTTAGATTTTTTTGTTTCTTGTATGCAAAAATTCCATTTTCTATTCATTTATTTTTAAAGTTTTACATTTTCTTCCAAAATCTTTCGTATGTTACTATGTAGGGTTTGTGAAAAAAAAAATTAAAAAGTAGGGTTTGACAAACCTTGCAATTTTTTTTAAAAAAAATTTACAAATGCTACCTTAGTTTTTTTGAAAAAAAAGTTCAATGAGAATGAATGCACAACAAAGAATGAATGTATTAATTTCTTTTTGTATTTGTAATGTTTTATTGCAGCAACCTTCACTTTCTTATTTATCTCAAGCTTCACAAAACTATCATACAATGTCTCCTAGTTCTTCTAGACCCCCCATTAGAAAGGACTATTCCTTGGAGGCATATATAAATTGAAATACCATATTGTTGGTGTCTGTGGGCATGATGCCAACCCATGCATAGAAGCAACCATTTAGGCCATACACGAGTGTTATGTAATGGTTGAAGAAATTGAAAACAAAAAGAAGCAAAAGGAGGATCTCACAGCCATTGAAAGAGGGGCAGCTTTAGGGACACCTTTAGGTTGTGTTGGAGGGCCTTCTTCCTTACTTCCATATCATCCCACTCACTTTTCTAGTGTTGATACTTCTGCTTCTACTTCTACAAGTGCCACTTCTCATGTTCCTAGCACTGTCAGTGGTAGTGGGAGTGTTAGCATTGGACCTAGAATTCGTAAATCTAGGTTGGATACCTTCTTTGTGCCTCGCACTATTCCTAGGTCCCAACAGTCGCTTGAGAGCGTGGGTTGGAACAAGGAGGTCCATGATACCGCTAAAATGGCAGTTGGCAGGTTTTGGGTCTATGACAGTGTTCCATTTTTCACAGCCAAGTGAATGTTTTATGTTTGATTGTTTTAATTTTTATATTTTGATTGTTCGTTTTATTTTTTGTCGTACATAGTACATACTACAAACTTATCTCAATTAAATTATTTGTGATAGGTCTCCTTATTGGCAAGAAATGGTTGATGCCCTTACCATATGCAGGGCGAGGTTCAAAGACCCTTCTAAGTTTGATTTGAGGGGACCCATTTTGACTAAATTGGTGAATGATGTGAAGAAGGAATTGGCTGATCAACGCCAAGTATGGAGCCATAAAGGTTGCACCATCATGACTTATGGTTGGACAGATAGGAGAAATAGAACTCTCCTTAATTTTCTTGTTTCTTTTGCAGGTGATTGATAAATTTTAGTTTCATTAGTCATTAATTTTTTATTTTTCATTTAATGATTTATTGAATGATCATTGATCTTGCTTTATTTTTTTATTTCAGAAGGCACCGTTTTCATCAAGTCCATTGATGCCTCCGCCCATTGCAAGAATGTCACCTACCTATGTGAGCAGATAGAGGAGGTGATTGATGAGGTGGGTGAGGAGAATGTGATACAGGTGGTGACCGACAATGCAGCAAATTATGTTGTTGCTGGTAAACTTTTGATTACAAACTAATTTTGTTTGCAAATTAATTATTATTTTGTAACTTCATTAATTAGAATCCAACAAATTATGTTATTGCAGGTAGACTATTGATGGAGAGGCACCCATTTATAGTTTGGACTCCATGTGTCGCCCATTGCATTGACCTCATGTTGGAGGATATTGGAAAACTCCCATGGGTCAAGAGATGTGTAAAAAGGGCGAGAAATGTGTGCAAATTTTTATATAATCATTCATGGATGTTGGCTCTTATGAGACAATACACAGAGCAGAAGGAGTTAGCTTGTCCGGGAATCACAAGATTTGCCACAAACTTCATCACATTGCAATCCATGCTTCATTGTAAGTCGCCCTTGAGATGTATGATTGTTGGTGAGGAGTGGTCTTCCCCATCCTATGCTACCACCCCTACAGGGGAAGATATGGCAGACTGCATTTTTTATGAGCAAGACTTTTGGATCCCTTGTGATGAGATAGTGAAGGTAATTTTTTCATAAATTCTACAATTTAACTTTTTTTTTTATAACTTATTCATCATATTCTCTTATTTGCTCATTTTTTCTAAATTACACAATATTTTCAATTTTGCAATTTGTTAAGCCCTTAGAGGTTCTGTTGTGAGTTGCAGATGGAGAAAAGCCTGCAATGGGCTACATATATGAGGGCATGGATAGGGTGAAGAAAGGCATAAAATTCATCTATGGAGGAGATGAGAGCAAGTATGGTCCCATTTGGGAGATCATTGATAGGAGATGGCATCATCATCTTCATAGGCCCATCCATGCAGCAGCCTATTATCTGAATTCGACATTCCATTTTAGCCCTACTTACAAGGTTGATGTGGAGATCCTTAATGGGTATACTCAATCATGGAGAATATGGCACATGTTGGTTCTACTCAAACGTAGCTTATTCAAGAGCTACAGTTGTTCTCAAATGCACAAGGGGAGACCTTCTCTCATCCTATCACCAAAAAAAGTAGGACAACTATGATGCCAGGTAAAAATAAATTGTAAGGCTTAATTTTAGTTTTATTGTATATTGTTAAATGAGTTTATGAGTGAGATTGATTTTATTTATTTCTCATTTCAAACTCAGATGATTTGTGGAGCTTTTTTGGCCCAATGACACCAAATCTTCAGAAATTGGCCATTCGCACTTTGAGCCAACCATGCAACGCATTTGGTTGTTAGCGCAACTGGAGTATGTTTGAACACATACACTCCAAGAGGTGCAATAGATTATCCGTGGAGAAGATGAATGATCTCATCTTTGTTCACTACAACCTCCGCCTGAGAATGAGAAAGAATGCATTAACTGATATCTCTCCTATCATTCTAGATGAGGTTGATCCTGATGCAAAATGGGCCACTAAGATAGATCCTGTGGATGTCTTTAGTGATGATGACGCCGATTGGATCAGCCATGTAGATATAGAGGCTAAGGTTGTAGCCATGGCAGAGGAGGAGCAGAGAGCATGAGCAGAGACAGGAGATTCAGAGGCAGATAGTGACACAGATGATCCTAGTGTTGGTGAGCATGGCATGGTGTCACAGGTGTTGGTTATTTGGTGCAATTGATTATGTGTTGCATTGATGTTTTGTCATTGATGCCAACACTAGTTGTTTGGATGCATTACCGGCACCTTTCTGGTCCCGGTAGGTTAAGTGGTTTCTGATTAACTTAGATCCAACATGATCCGGTAGGCTCCGGTATAATCTGATGATGGAATTGGCTTGTTCATGATACTTATACTCATATCTGGTCAGTTGGTTTTGGACTGAAGATCAAATGCTATCCTGCCTGCTTAGAAGATTGATTTTTTGTTCCGACGAGGGTTTCACCAGTAGAGCTTCTGATAGAGATCTTTGATGAGTTGCATAAGTGGTGTTGGTGCAGCTTCTGATGGAGTTTAAGGATGTTGTTGATGATCATGTTCGAGACTTGGTGCTTGGAGATCATTGTTGTAGCATATGGACCTATACTTAGTCCCGATTGATCTAGGTTATGGATTGGCTTTAATGTAACATGTGGATAGGACCTATGGATGTATTTCTGGAATGTTTTGTGAGTTGGATATTATTTGTTTGAAGGCCGACATGGTTTGTAATTATGTAATCGATTTATTATCTGGTGGCCGACCTGATTGTTTATGGTCTAGGGTTTTGTATAAATAGATGTAAGATCTAATTGTAGATCATCATGGTTATATGTAAGAGGTCATGGTCAAGAAATATAATGTGTGAATAATGTAATATCATTCAGGTAGAGGAGTTGATTGATCATTGGAGATCGAATTGGGTTTATGTAAGAGGATTTAGTCCTTTGGTATTGAGCTTAACCGGAATTGTACTTGGGCATAGGAGATACTATCTTTTGTAGTTCAACACTTCTTCGGATTGTAGTCTGGATTTATATGTAGTCAGTGAGGCTCCTTTTGTGATGAGCAGTGCGCTCTAGGTTGTTGGTCTTTCTGCAAGTGCAGGCCCCTTCATTGTAATTCACATACTTACTGCAGAAGTATTATTTGACTGTGGGTAGGCTTCCCACCGTAGTTTTTCCCTTTACTAGGTTTTCCACTTACAAATCTTGGTGTTATGTGGATGGCTTTTACTTTATGATTATTGTTTATGCTTAATTGGTTTATCTTCTATTCTTGTATTAATGTTTTGGGTTCTAGTATTAAAGTTTAAATTGATAATGGTTCTTGTAATCTGTGACAACTGATTCACCCCCCCCCCCCCCCTCTCAGTTGTCTTCCAGTTATTTGAACTATCTAACAATTGGAATCAGAGTCTTGGTCCTCTCTGCAAAATGCTTAACCCCCTGAGGAAGATCTTATGGCGACTAACAGTTCAAGTTCATCCAGTTCTTCTGGAGCTATCTTTCGAAAAGATATTTCGAGGCTTGATGGAACAAATTACATAGTATGGAAGATTCAGATAGAGACTCATCCGAGATGTCTTGACAAAGAGATTTGGGAGATCACACAGAATGGTGTCACACCCTATAATCAGGGATCTGGCAATCCTCCTCTGGCAAATCTAGACAAGGAGCCTGAGAATGATTGTAGAGCAAGAGAAGCTCTTTTGTATGCACTTTATGATCAACAAATAATGGGATTAACCGACAAATCATCTAGAAAGGCTATATGGGATAAGTTGGAGACTCTTAATGAAGGTGACCCCATAGTGAAGATTGTTAAACTTGATGGTTACTAGGTGAAATATGAAAACCTGAAGATGGAAGAAGATGAAAGGATTACTGCATTTGTGGAAAGGGTAAATGAGATTGTTATGGGAATTCAATGATGTGGTGGAACTCTGAGCGAAGATGAAATTGTTTCTAAAGTCCTGAGAGCCCTACCACTGGCTTACAAAATGAAGGCTATTGTTGTTAATGAGTTGAGAACAATGGCTAATACATCTATCAACTGAGATACTTTGGTTGGGAAACTATTTGCTTTTGAGCTTGAAGAATTTGGACCTTCTGGAGCTGTGAAGACTAAACCTGTTTTTCATGCATCTACATCTACAACCGGTAAGCAAGACTGTAAAGCTTTATATGCAAAGGAGTTAGAAGATATGAAGAGAGAAGATGATGAGTTTGAGCAACTCGAAGCACTATTTGCTAGAAGAGTACCTAAAGGACCGGTAGGAAGTAAGTATGAAAGAAAAGCACCTTTTAAATGTTTTGCATGCAATAAGATTGGTCATTTTGCATCTAGATGTCCTAAAAGGAATTCAAGATTTGAAGAAAGAGTTAGAAGATCATTTAAGCCTAATCCTGGATATCAAAACAAGTATAAATACAAGAAAAATAGAGACAAATCATGCTACATAGCGGATGAGGAAGGCATTACTGATTTAGATGATGAACCGGCAGATGACTCTGCTAGTGGATCCGGCAATGGGAAGGAATAGGTATTCCTGGCTATCAAGGAATGATCCGACACTGGAAGAGAATGTACCTGAAGAGAAGACACATGCTGCTAAAATTGAAGACAATGATGAATGGGTAATTGACAGTGGTTGTTCACATCATATGACTGGAGATAAAGGGAAGTCTCTGTCTTTGCAAGAATTTGATGGTGGTCTAGTTAGATTTGGAGATGACAAGGCATGTATGATCAAAAGAAAAAGAACTATATCATTGGATGGTAAGAACAATATTGACGATGTTTATTATGTTGAAGGTTTGAGGCATAATCTATTAAGTGTGGGACAATTGGTAGACAAGGGATTTCAATTACAATTCAAGGATGGCAAATGCAAAATCATTAGCAGATCTGGCTTGGAGATTGCAACCAGTATATAGAGAAAAGGTAATATATTTCACTTAAACTCCGGTGAAAAGACATGTTTGATTACACAGATTGATGAGAGTTGGCTATGGCATAAAAGGTTGTGTCATGTGAATTTTGATTGCATTGTGAAGATCAATTCAACTAAGGCAGTTAGGGATATACCTAAGATTATGAAGCCCTATAATCCGATATGTAAAGAATGTCAAATGGGTAAACAGGTCAGAACCCTTTTTAGGAGTATACAAGATAAATAAAATGATGTTCTTGATTTTATTCATACTGATTTATGTGGCATTACTAGAGTTAAAAGTTTTCAAGGTGATAGATACTTCATGCTAATCATTGATGATTATTCTAGAATGATGTGGGTTACTTTTCTGCGAGAAAAATCTAAAGCATTTGAAAAGTTTAAAATCTTTAAGGCTAAAGTGGAAACTGAGATAGGATTGAAGATTAAATGTTTGAGATCAGATCATGGTAGAGAATTCACATGAGTTTAATAACTTTTGTGACAAGCATGGTATAAGGAGACAATTTTCTGCTCCCCGAACACCTCAATAGAATGGAGTTGTGGAAAGGAAGAACAGAACTATCTTGGATGTTGCTAAAACAATGATGATAAAAGCTAGTCTACCTCATATCTACTGGAGAAAAACAGTGAGCACAGCAGTTTATACATTCAAAAGAGTACATATCAAAGGAGAAACCAGTAAGACACCTTATGAATTATGGTTTGGAAATACACCTACAATTAAGTATTTCATAATTTTTGGTAGTAAATGTTATATCAGGAGAGATGATATTATTGGGAAATTTGATCCTAGATGTGATCAAGGCATATTTCTTTGTTATTCTAATGAAAGCAAAGCATATAGATGTCATAACAAGAGATTGCAGAGAATTGTGGAGAGTGTTAATGTCAAAGTAGATGAGCTGAACAAAAGTCAAATAAGAGTTTATGAGAAGGAACTAGCACTGGAAATTATTATATTTGAACCGGTAGTACCTTTACCGGAATAGAAAGTTGAACCAGTTGCTCCGGCAACATCAAAGAATTCTATAGTAACTGAAGAACGAGGAAGAGGAACAGAAAATCAGAAGACCCCTAGGTATGTGAGATTGAATCATTCAATAGATCAAATCATTAGGGATAAGGACAATGGTGCGATGACAAGAAGAAGACTGGCAACTCATGAGGTATGTTTAATTTCACAAGTTGAACCGGTATCAATAATTGAGGCATGTAAAGATGAACATTGGGTGCAAGCTATTGAAGAAGAATTAGATCAGATTGAGAAAAATAACACATTGACCTTGGTTTCCCGACTTAAAAATAAAAATGTTATTGGAACTAAATAGATTTTTATAAATAAATTGAATGAGGATGGTCAAGTTATAAGGAATAAGGCTAGATTGGTTTGTAAAGGATATTCTTAGAAGGAAGGAATTGATTATGGAAAGACTTTTGCACCTGTAGCTAGGATTGAAGCTGTACGATTATTTCTTGCCTATGCTGCTTATAAAAACTACAAAGTTTATCAAATGGATGTTAAATGTGCATCTTGAATGGGGATCTTGATGAGGAAGTTTATATTGAGCAACCTGATGGTTTTTCACCATCAGATGATACAGATATGGTTTGCAGGTTAAGGAAAGCTTTATATGGATTGAAACAAGCACCTAGAGCTTTGTATGCAAGGTTGGATAAATATCTTTTGACGCTTGGTTTTACTAAAGGCAGTGCTGACAATAATTTATATTATAAAATCACTGATGATGATATACTGATGGATGAAGTATTTGTTGATGACATTATTTTTGGAGGTGAAGACAAGTTATGCATAGAATTTTCTAAGAATATGGAGAAAGAATTTGAGATGTCTATGATTGGTGAGATGAAATTTTTCTTAGATTTGCAGATTACTCAGACTGGTAGGTATTTTTATATGTCAAACCAGTAAGGAATTATTGAGGAAATTTGGTATGGGAGACTCTAAACCGATAAGTACTCCTATGGTTACAAATGAGAAATTGACAAGAAAAGATTTTTCTGCACCAGTAAATCCTACAAAATACAAATTTGTGATTGGAGGTCTACTTTATTTGACTCGGACTAGGCCTGACACTATGAATGTTGTTTGTATTGTTTCAAGATTTTAGAGTGATCCTAGAGAAAATCGTGAGATAGCGTTGAAAAGGATTTTTAGATACTTGCAAGGTACATCAAAATATGGCTTGTGGTACCCTAAGGATGATAACTTTACTTTATGTGCATATACAGATGTTGATTGGGCTGGAGATGTTGATGACCGGAAAAGTACTTCCGGTGGAGCTTTCTTTCTTGAAAAGAAGTTGGTTTCATGGATTAGCAAGAAACATTCATGTACTTCTTTATCTACTGTTGAAGCTGAATATGTTGATGTTGCTATTAACTGTACACAAGTTTTATGGATGAAACAAATGTTGAAGGATATAAAGGTGGATTGTGATGCACCGGTTGTTGTTCACTGTGATAACTCTGCTGCTATTGATATATCAAAGAATTTGGTATTTCATTCTAAAACAAAGCACGTATCTATCAAGTATAACTTTCTGAAGGAGAAGGTGGAAGCAAATGAAGTTAGACTGGTTTATGTGAACACTAAAGAGTAGATTGCAGTTATTTTCACTAAACCTTTGTCCAAGGAATCATTTGAGTACCTGAGAGACAGATTGGGAGTTTTTATCCCTCCGGTGAAGACTTGATTGATGTGGTTTGGCATCAGTCTGGCATGCATTATCAGAGATATTCATTCTGGTACTGATGTGGAATGCTACTGCTCAAGGGGAGTAGTCAACTTTGTGACTCAAAGGCTTATGTTTTTGCTTTGATATTTATGTCAGATTTCTAGCATTGATGTCAAAGGGGGAGTGATATTAATGTGAAAAAGAAAGAGAAAAAGAAAAAGAAAGGGGGTGTGATATTCAGAAGGTTACAGAGATATTATTTACAAGGGGAGACTTGTTTGGCATTTCTTGGTGCTTAGATGTTTTTCACATCTAGTGTTGCCATCAATGCCAGAGGGGGAGATTGTTGGCCATTTGGTGGAATTGATTATGTGTTGCATTAATGTTTTGTCATTGATGTCAACACTAGTTGTTTGGATGCATTACCGGCACCCTTCTGGTCCTGGTAGGTTAAGTGGTTTCTAAGTAACTTAGATCCGGCATGATCCAGTAGGCTCCGGTATAGTCTGATGATGGAATTGGCTTGTTCATGATACTTATACTCATATTTGGTCAATTGGTTTTGGACTAGAAGTCGGATGCTATCCTGCTTGCTTAGAAGATTGATTTTTGGTTCCGGCGAGGGTTTCACCAACAAAGCTTCTAATAAAGATCTTTGATGAATTGCATAAGTGGTATTGGTGGAGCTTCTGATGGAGTTTCAAGATGTTGATGATCATATTCGAGACTTGGCGGTTGGAGATCATTGTTGTAGCATATGGACCTATACTTGGTTTCGGTTGATCTAGGTTATGGACCGGCTTTAATGTAACATGTAGATAGGACCTATGGATGTATTTCCAAGATGTTTTATGAGTTGGATATTATTTGTTTGAAGGCCGACATGGTTTGTAATTATGTAATCAGTTTATTATCTGATGGCCGACCTGATTGTTTATGGTCTAGGGTTTTGTATAAATAGATGTAAGATCTCATTGTAGATCATCATGGTTATATGTAAGAGGTCATGGTCAAAGAATGTAATGTGCGAATAATGCAATATCATTCAAGCAGAAGAATTGGTTGATCATTGGAGATCGAATTAAGTTTATGTAAGAAGATTTAGTCCTCCGGTATTGAGCTTAACTGGAACTGTACTTAGACATAGGAGATGCTATCTTTTGCAGTTCAACACTTCTCCAAATTGTAATCTGAATTTATATGTAGTCAATGAGGCTCCTTTTGTGATGAGCATTGCGCTCTAGGTTGTTGGTCTTCCTGCAAGTGCAGGCCCCTTCATTGTAATTCACATACTTAATGCAAAAGTATTATCTAACTATGGGTAGGCTTCCCACCATGGTTTTTTCCTTTGTCGGGTTTTCCACATACAAATCTTGGTGTTATGTGGATGGCTTTTACTCTGTGATTATTGTTTTAAGCTTAATTGGTTTATCTGTTATTTCGGTATTAAAGTTTAAATTGATAATGGTTCTTGTAATCTATGACAACTGATTCATCCCCCCCAGTCTCAGTTGTCTTTCGATTATTTGAACTGTCTAACAACAAGGAGCAACTATGGCTGCCGAATCATCCAGGACCTACCTTAGACGCCTTCGCAAGGGGTCGAGGTCAGGGCCGGAGGGTGAAGGCTCCTCTGAGCCATAGGCTTGTAGTTGTATTTACCTTTGGTATTTGTATGAAACATTTGATGATCATATGATGACATGGATTTTTCATTCCATGAGTTTTATAATATTGTATACATTTGACAATATTTATGTATCTATGTTTGTTATTTCCTTCAACTACAATTTGTGTTTATGCTTATGTGATTGATGTATACTTGTGTATGTAATCAAATGAGCCAAGTTTGATAATGTTATTGTATCTTTAAGGTGTATTCAATAAAGGGTGCATGAAACAAGTTTTAAACATTTAAAATCTCTAAATTTCTCAAGTTTTTCACTTTGCCGAGTCCAGCCGAGTGTGAAGCCGGATCTGACTCCAAATCCTGAGTCCAAATCCGAGTCGAGTTTCTTTGGTTGCACTATTATAAATGAATTATAAATTTTAACTCAAACGATCCCACATTCAGTCCATATGAAATATCGATATCTTTAATTGAACACCCGCAACTAGAAAAGTGAAAAATCTTAAGCACCTTGCAAATTTGGGCTAAAAATAAAGCGCCTTGGCTACTTAAAAAAAACAACCGAAGACCCAGATTGAATGGTTTGAAGTGGGATTTTAATTATTCGTTGCCTGCAATAGCAAACATGTATATCATTAGTCTACCAACCTGGTGACCTGTGGTATTTTTTGAACTAATTATTTTGCTCTTATGGCAAAAGCAACTCAATAACTAAACGACCAAACATGCATTTTCCTTATTCTGCCGAGAAAAAATGAAAATTGACACTTGAAGAATAGCCAATGCAATGTTAGATATCCACAATAGCTCTTTTAAAAGATCTAGGTTGATACAGAACAATAAAAGCTGTACAAAAAACTAGCATGGAGCAATGCTATTATGAGAAAATCAATCTCAATCCCACAGGCATAAAGATGCACAATTACACACCAATTCATCATCTCAAACATCTATGTCTAACTCAATCAAATCATCAGGATTTTGCACGGTCTTCTTCCTTTTAGCTTCAGGTTCATGCTTTTGTAAAACTCCCGTTGGCTTTATGGTTGAAGAAGGCCTGAAACAAAAAGCAAGAAAACAATTTTGAGCTGACACTTACAATATTACCATTTTGCTCTTTATTTTTTATCTCAGAGAAAAAGCTATTTGGACTGGCATATCGACCTTTTCTTAAGATACTCCTCATATTGTTTGACTTTCTTCATTTGAAGGTCTGATTTCCTGACAGTGGCTTTGGGGTCCATATTCTCTGAAACAAATAACACAGATTAAAGGAGGTTCATTCATGAGCACCCATTCTAATAAAAACAAAATGCTCACATTTTTGCAGTTGCTCAAGAAAGTAAAACTGTCAAACCCTCAATACCTGCATTTGCAACACTTGACAGGAACCTGATTCCCTGAGACTGGTGCTTAGTTGTCACCTTGTCTGCATTGCTGTCAAAATGAAAAGACATTTAAACCATGTGACTCTGAAATTGCATCAAAAGCTTTATATCAAAGCATACAACACAGGATTTATGAACCACTCTATTAAGAAGAGGGAACTAACTTGCCTGAGAGTCTTTCTCAAATCTTCTGTAGTCATGACTTTCATCGGTCTGCTAGGCTTATTGTTATTAGAACTTTCTCCTAAAGGTTTCACCATATATATCCCTTCCGATTTGAGAGGTTTCCGAAATGCTGTTGACAGATTTCTGTAACAAATAAAATACATCAAAACTACAGAAACTTGAATAGTAGCAGCCAAAACCAAGTTAAAAGTTATCAGCACACACTTACCCACCACTTAGCTCTGCACGTTTGGTAGTATATTTTTGGCGTGTTGCCTGGAACAATAAAACACAGAAACGTTTCAATAATCATTTAAATCTTTCGCAGAAATCACATAGACCAAGTGACGAATGGTCATCGCCCAACACTTACAGCAACATGGTATTGACAATATGAACCTCGAGATCTGCAAAGTTGGCAACGAAAAGGAGCTGATATTAAATTGTCAAAAGTCCCTTCAATATAATTGTCTAAAACTATATAATACAAATTTTATTGCTGCGGGAATCAAAACCAGAATGGCCAAAAAGAAAAAAATAGAAACAAACCATTTTCATAACAGCCATAATGGCCGACAGAACTGAGAAGAAATTGACAGATCATAGTTGTTAATTCATTTCTTTTGTATTTCTAAGAAAGGAAATCTCGAAAATAACTTCTAAAGACTTGGATACGAGTATGGAACAAAAGCATTCAACCAAGACTAAATTTTTTGAGATTTCAGAGACTAATTTAATTATTGAGCACACGAAACATACCGGTTTATAATCATTGTGCATGGCATTCCATCCTTCCGCTTCGCCTTACAGAGACCATAATCAACAGAAGTTCCCAATTTTACAATTTGGTCAACTGCAAACACACTAAGAGAAAATTCATTTCCCTGCAAATAAAAGTTAGGCGGGGCTCTGATACCTGGTTTTGAAATGCAAATTATTACACATGCTTCAATACAAACAAAACAAATTACTGTAACTACATTGCATTTGTAACTCTTGATTTAAGCAAAGCACTCGTGCCAAAGGTTCAATTTCTATCGAGCAAGAGTCTGGCACGGGAAGGGATACAATGGCAAAAACCAAACCACAAATATTACTCTTCAGGGAGGATCAGCAAAGTAGGTAGCAGAATAAATCCATTGGCTTGTCAGTTGTCACACAATGTCCCTTCTCAAAGCCTGAATGCCTAGATAGTGCTGAATGTGAAGCACCTTTCCCACCACTATTTAGGTTGATATTGTACTTGGGTAAACAAGAACGCATAGTTGCAAGTTCCATCGTGAATTATTACAATAATTTTAAGACCAAACAGAATGACACATTCTCCAGGTGAATGATACTCAAATTTTCCATGCTCAAGCATATTTTCCTCCGAATGGATGGCAATAAACAAAAGCTACTCTGGTGGGATGTGAAAGTAAAACCACATTTTGATGATTGCTACGTTAACCACGCCAAATTAAATCCCAAAACACCGAACAGAAGTCATACTGATAGCAACTAACCTTGTCCTCACGACGAACTTTGGCATTAAAAATTGATAAAATGCTCCCAGGTGATTCTTTCCAGTGACGAGTATACGCATCACCAAATAGGAAGAGGGAAATAGTGGCCGAATCGAGAGATGATAGTTTCCAAATAGCAAAATTCTTCCCATTGCTACTTAATCTGGGATTTCCTTTTTCTGTTAGGACGCCAACTGTCGCCCAAGAGCCCGTAATGTTATCACCCATCATTGCAGTACTGTTCGAAATCAATATTAACATTAAAACATGAAAATAAAAGAGCGCTTTGAAGTCTATAAGATCTACTACAGACAACTCATTACCTGATGGCCTGCAAGCGAATGAATCTGACATCAGAGAACCGAATGGTCATGCTCATTGTCGACACCATTCTATTTCTGCAAAACCTCAAAATAGAAGGATCCATTAGTCAAATGACAAAAAACACCTTATGTGAATATTCTATTCCAAAACATGTCATATACTAACCTGTTGAGATCATTGGTCAAAAGCTTAAAAACGAATGGATTGCATATGCCATAAACTATGAAATTCAGCTTGATAACTAATTATAATATATGCAAGTCTGGATCCAATTATTCCAATAAGAAATGTGTTGGAAGCCAATATGGGGGGATGGAATCTAACCAGCTACTTGGGAGGACAAGGGTTCTATTTCACAGCCAGCTATATCTTTCAAAGACGTGTAAACACGAGTTAGAGCTCGACTAATTTTTACCTGACAGAGAAATGGCCTTGTGTACTTGTAACTGCAATTTATGGGAGAATGCTAGTGGTTTCCAAACAAATTGAATTTTGTTTCCAGTTAAAATATGCGTCATTCCCTCAATCAAAATCTGCAAATAATTCTAATTAGAATGCAGGTAACTAGATTAGGCGAAGCTTAAACATAAATTGTATGTAGGAAGGCACTATTAATCCTCTTGATTGATCCTTTTCTGGAAACCCATCAATGTGTAGCATTGTTTTAGATTTTTATGATAACAGCATTTTTAAGAGTGCTTTTGCCAACCGTGATAAGAATAAAGCTTTCTATTGCATCTTAAACACGTCAGGAGCTCCAGTAAAAGGGTAGAACCATAATCACCTGAACATGTGGTTATGGGTACATTGAGAGGGAAGGAAACACCATTTCAAATTGGCGAACACAATCATATGAACAAACATACTGTTATATTATATGTAAATATAAATATAGGCACTGGTCCTTTCGCAAACCAAAGAAAGAATAAATCTTTTAAATGCATTTTAAACACCTCTGGGGACTGGTAAACCAGTAAACCCACAGTCGCCTAAAGACGTGAGGGTGCGGATACATGGATAGGGACAGGGACACCCTTTTATAGAGTGGGTAATGAATAAGGGTTGACTGTAATATATACAAACGTGGCCTCTGAAAGATTTGAGCACGGATACAAGGGCAGGTCCTCGTCCCTAAACTGGAATTCCCTGGTGCATATGAGAAAACACAATTATTAAAAACATTTTAAAGCCAAAGTTGTATAAAGATCCCAATTCCAATTATCTCATCCCTCTCTTTTCATAAGACCTTTAAGATATATACAACTTTTTGGTTGGATGGGTGGACGGCTATATTCCACAGGGGCACGTTCCTTGGCCATATCCACCCATCCCCGCATTGGGGTTGTTTCAGGGATACATATGAAATGTCCCCGGGACCATCATCCTTACAAAATTTATTTTAGGAAATGCCCACACCACGCATCAGAAATGGCAAGGGGATACCTTGACGTCCCCTAATCATCTCAGGGACAACCAGCCATCCCCTGCAGCCCAGCCTGCTATGTAGAATTTAAAGAAGAGAAAATGAGGGCGCAGGAGGGTGCAGGAGGGTGCAGGAGAGTAGCTGTTGTATAATTTGGACTGAATTGAGAAACCATATTATATAACTGTTATTTAATTCTCAGATTCAGAGAACAGACTGATCCACATAAATATGAACTACATTTCATGTTGTAATTCACTGTCATTTGATTAACTGAGAATGGTCTGATTTTTTACTTCCCTTGCATTTGGAAGAATTTAATTGAAAATATACAGTAAATTTTTAATAAGACATAAGTAACAAAGCCCAAAATGAATGCGCAAGAAAAAAATGAATACTCATAACACCCTTTCCATGCTGATTTAGATATGTGTTGAAGAGAATATAAGCTATTTTCCTTTAAGCAAAGACAAAGTGAAATTAATGAGATAGAAAGTATTCAGCAACATTGTTAGATTTTATTCAAGGTACCAAACAAATGGCTCTGGAGTCCATATAATTAGAGAGAGTCAACCATTTAGACAGAAACGAATAGATGCTTTGTCACCAAATATTTTTTTTTAAATATTTGTGTCATTTATTCAATCTCCTAATTTTTTATCTCTATATTTTATTTGTGTAGGTGTCAAAGAGCCTACCATAGATCAATAAATCAATTCTTGTCAAATGCAAAGGTCTGACAACAAAAAGAACAAGTCTTTGACTTACAGATGACTTTTGTGGAATAAAAACCCAACGGCCTTTAGAACTAGAGCAAAGAAGATCAACAATGTGTACATCCAATACCAACGAGTACCAAAAAAAATTGAAATGTTTATCCTCTGAACTTAAGAAAAATCACACATCCTTTTTGATAGAAGTTTATTTTCATTAGAATTGAGGTAGCAGTTGCTCATTGTAGCATCACTGCCCACTGATGAGGAAACTCGCCTAAGTGTTCTCCAGATCATCTTCTGTTGATTTTATTTTTCCTTGGTGTGTTCGCTGTTGATGACCAAAAAAATAATAGATTGCTGTCCTTTTATCATCGTTGGTGTGTTGCTTAATCGACCCATATGGATTCTAAGCTTCAATTCTGAATGCAAAGCTAACATCAAGGTGTGGGCTGCAACTTACCTACAGGGTAGTCATTACCCCTGATAGAGATTCTATGTTTCTATAATGATGCATCCAAAAGACGGTAGCAATTTTTGCACTGCATCTTGTGGCTGAAGCTCGAAAGTTTCCCTATCCATTTGAATACTTTAGTTCACCTTGTGACCTATATTTTCCGTGGAGTTAGCATGCTTCCTGCCACGGTTAGAATTTAAACAGCTATCTTTGATCATCTCCCGCCTACTAGTTATACACTATCTTGATTGGAGGACCACCTGATAACTTTGCCGTTGTGACCACAATAATGCTCATATATAAAACAATTTTCCTCCTAACAAACACTCAAACGTAGATTAGCTATTCACTGTCCTGTATTATGGGGAAGCAATTGCCACTGTGACACAAGATCTAATCCAAACGCCCATGAGACCCATGTTAATACAGACTACTGTCCTAAAATTTATACTGTGTCTACAAATTTACTGAATAAAACAATGCGACAGAAAGAGGTTCAAGGCTATCTTCCAAGCCCGGGCCCCAGGCCCTTGTAAAAGACAGCTCAAGTCTCTCCAATTTACAGGAGCTAAAGCAAAATCATAATTTCACTTTCTTTAGAATGTATAAATAAAAGAAGCCAACGGCAGATTTGAGAGTTTTCGAGCACGGTAAAATCCTCTCACCAGATGCATAGAGATGGTGAAACTGGACTTTTACCATTCTCATATTAGAATGACTTCCGCGGTTGGAGAAGTGCCCAGGTTGATCCGCTAGAATGTCTAGATGCCGCCCTCGGACAGAGGTGATTGTCATGGCAACTCATACGCATCTCTGGTGACCAGAATCCAAACTTTAGAATGCTTAAAAACGGGTACTGCCAATAGAGCTCTAAGTATCGCCAGCTCAGTAAGGGTTTTGATTTTTGAGGCTTTTTTCTGGTATGATCGATGGGATAGTCACCCGCCTATCATTTCTTTGTTTTCACACTTGCAGCTGTTGTGCAATAGCTTTTTTGAAGCTGGTTGGTTGAAGCAGGGTTGAAGACTATAAAACATTTCAAGACTTGGGCCATGTGAATATGTTTAGATGGAAAGAACCTAATAAGTGGCCACCCAGAGGAATGGTGGAGGCTCGCAGGGAACTTGCTAGGATTTTGGCAGGTAGAGTGCGTAATTCTTTGAAGAGATGGGATTTTCTTGCGTAGGCCCCATCCGAAGGGCAATTCTAAGTTGTCTCGGGTTATTTGGAGTTAAGACAAGCAGATATGTGGGAGGGATAGTGTTCCTTAGTGATAATATGTGTGGAATAAATTTGTTTGGCCTAAGTGTAATTTTTTTTTAAAGAAGAGATGCTTTCAAGAGCCTTCTATTTGTGTTCTTTTCAATAATAGTGAGAAACGTTCCTCACATATTTTCTTCCACTGTTCTTATGCTAGGGAGATTTGGCACTTGTGGTGGGGGCCTTGGAAACAAGCTTGTGTTCATGCTACCTCTCTGTTTGAGTTCTGGGATAGTCTGGGAAGACCCTCAGCTAGGACTCCCTTCCTTCATGTAGCTTGAGATATTGGCCCTTCTTTCATTTTATGGCAACTTTGGCTAGAAAGAAATCGTAGAATTTCCAAAATAAAAAAATGTTGGTGCATCAGGTGTAGCAGAGGATTAATAGCATGATTCAAGAGACCTTACTAGTTAAACGTGATATTTCTATTATTGTGGATTCAAGTGATTTGGGTGTAATCTAGAACTTGAACTTGGGGTTCGTTATTCCTTGTCAAGATTGAATTGACATGTCAAAAGGAAGATCCAGCATGAAGGTAGGTGGTCTTCCCTTCTTCATGGGGTTTTGAAGATTACTACTGATGACTTTTCTAGGGGGAATCTTAGGCATGCTAGGATTGGAGGTGTTGGTAGAGATAGTTTCAGAGCAGTCATTTTTATTTTTCTCTTTGTATAAAAGACAGCAAACTAATAATTTTATGGAGGCTCTTGCTGTTCTTTATGTGCTGAAAAGAGGATGTGCCCTAGGCTAGCGTAAGATTATCTATGAATCGAATTCTCAAGTGATGATAGATATGCAGAATGAGCAGAGATTAGATGCTGTTAATTGGCAATTGGCTTTGTTAGTCGGACAGATTCTCAGTCTAAGTGACTCCCTAAATCCAATTTCCTTTTGTCATATGCCTCAGGAATGAAATAAGGTAACTGATTATTTGGTTAAATGAACTTCAGAACAACTGAAAAAGTGGAACATTAATGACTATGAACATTTGTCACTAGATTATTCTCAAACTTCAGAAAAAAAATTGTTATAAAAGACAAAGACAGGATAGTTGGGGATCCTGTCTGGGGTCCCTTTGGCGGGGTTGTTTCTCTTTTAATCGTTGTTTTCTGCTAGACCTGTGGCCTTTCTTGTTTTGTATTGGTTTTTTTATATGTGAATTTTTATCCCCTCTTTCAAAATAAAATAAAATAAAAAATATCACCAGCTCAGAATATTTCAATGACAAACTCATATAACCCATCTAACATTAGCGTTGCAGACCTTAAATTGAATTTAAAAAAGCATGGAAGGAGTTATTAACCTTATCCGCAAGCCAGAATATCTTTCAACTTCAACATCGTTAGTCGAGTGGGATTTCAGGTTGTTGTCGAGGGTTTTCTGGGGCTGCGAAGTTGCAGGTGTTTTGAGCTTGGCATCTTCTTCTTCTACGGAGTCCTTGACAACATCTTTGAAGGCCGCCATGCCCAGAGCCTTTCCATGTCTCGGCATGTCTTCTTCCGAAAAGTAACCTGCAAAATGGACGAACCCCTAAAAATGAATACAGGTGCTAAAACTGTTAAAATGTTGTGAAATAAAAGTAAAAAGAGCGGACCGCACCAGAGGCATGAGAATGGGGAGGAGTCTCCGCGACTCGATCGACATGGTCGTTAAGGGAGAGCAGCAGATCAAGATCACTATCGTGGCTGTCCATGGCTCGCTCTGCTTCCTGCCTTGTGCACAGTATTATATGCTTAGGGAAAAATGGCGCCAGTCTATCAATTTCCAATTTGAACCTAATGATTATGTGCAGTAATAAATAAATAATATTGTAATCCCACTTGTTTCCATATACATAAATATAATAATAATAATATTGCGAAGGAAAATAACCTTATCCTAAGGTTTAATCTATGTTAATGGAATAAAATGTATATATTAACTTGGTATTTAGGATTAGATGATTGAGAAAACAATTTTATTTTACAAAAGTAAGTGTGAAGATGAATATATTTAGCTCTATGATTAATGTAAATGGATAATGATTGTGTAATGCAAATTATGATGGTCTAATACAAAAAAGTTTATGTCCATGTTTTGTGTGTCATTTCAAATCTTGTATAAGATTGCAGATATTCTTGGGTCAAATCCATGAATCCAAGTCATTTTTGTAGGCCTCAATATGTCTTGTAGCTTGCAAATTTAAACTAACAAATTGCACATCCCTAATTTTAAATTCACCTCAAAGTCTACAAAGTCTAATCCATGATGGTTGTTAAGGGCTAGTGACATTTAGAAATATCATGAGAAGGTTGTAAAATCATTAGGCTCAAGTTCGCATAGAAACTAACTTTACGATTGTAGAAATTATCAAGGACAATGATCTTTAGTTGTGCAAGTGCTTTAGAATGATGTTGTGTATCTAGGTTCATTTTAGTGCTCCAAAATGAAAGATTCATACAATGATTGGTTATAAATGTGAATGATATGTCAATGATATTTGATGATAAATGAATTCATGTTGCAAGCCTTTAAATATCATAATATGTATGGAAATGAGATCTTAGGCCTATGAATGCAAACCACGATCTCAAATCTCCACAATATAGCATTGGAACATGAATATGTTCAGCTTAGTCCTAATAGGAGAGTTGAACATTGGGATTTTGTTCCTGTGTAATGGAATTGAGATTGTGAAGTGTGTGTTTGAGATTGAGGATTAATAATAGCAAAATGATATATTTCGACAATAATAGTAAATTACAAAAATAATAACAAACACAATAAGTCGGATCGGGAATAGAGACGCAAAAAGAAACTTGGATCTAAAAATTGGAGCAGAAAGTGTCAAACATGGGTGTTGGGTGCCCTAGTCTGAAGGCAGCTAAATCTGATAAAGGTGAGCTAGAATGCAATCAAGAGGCTCTAAAATGTTGCCCCCTATAAGTTCGAGCCAGAATAATAGGTCAAGTGTGCCTAGTGAATTAGTTTGAGCCTTTTTGTTTGTTTGAAGTGTATTGCAACATGTACACTTTCATTGCCTGATTTGAACTTGCACACACAAAAAAAGTGGAAGAAGGGTTATGTTGTATAGAGGCTTGTCTAGGTCAAACCCCATGTTGGTGTCCCCACCTCCATAATAGTTATGGTGATGATGAAAGATAGTGTGTTCCTAGGGGAACTTAGGCAAAACAATAATGAAATGTTGAAATGAAATGATAATACCTTAGATATGAAACCCTTGCATTCAATTTTACATAAAGGTGGTGATGCAATGCTCTTTTTGGAAGTCTTGCAAATGTTGACGCAATAACATGATAAACACAAATAATAAACTTGAATCCATAGTTGAATGTTGAATTCTTGTAGTTTGTTGCTCAATATGTTGATGACTCAAAATGAATGTTTGCTTTATATCCATAGACTTCCTATAATTTTTTAGATCTTATGAATGATATAAGAGGTGCTTTACCTAGGGATTAGAAGGTTATTTAGAATGTAGGCCAACAACCAACAATCAAATGCAAAGATCAAAATTAGATCACAAATGATGGAGTTTTAACACTCACAAATATTTGATTGTGGGACACTTTTGGAGGGAATGGGGTGTTGGGCATCCATTTCCACTCAAAAGGGGACTAGCAAAAGGGGTCATGATTTGTCTTGATCCAAAACATAGGACCTAGTCTCGGAATTAACATTTGATGACAACTAAGTTGCAGATTTAACAATGTTTTAGAGTAAAATAGGGCACAAATATGTTTAAAATGACCTAGGAGGAAGCACACTAAAGTAGATGTGAAAAGTAGATTGAGAAATTGTGAAGGGTATATAATTCACAATAGTACATTTAGCCCCCACTTTAGCAAGAGTATGAACTTACTCTCATACTCATGGGAAAGTAGAGAAAGTGACCAAGGGAAATATATTCCAAGGATAGGATGATAGACTCCCCTGAGCCTAGGATCCTATCAACTTGCATAGGAAAATCCAAAAGTGGGATACACTCATGAAGCAAACACAAGACACACAAAGCAAAAGAAAATAAAATAAAAGAACACAAAAAATGTTACTACCTGTTGGCAAGAGTTTGCCTATATCCTAGGTTTTGTCGTCATCTTTCAATTTTTGTGTTCTAGTTCATGTCATGATCAAGGTTCATTTTGGGCAAGTTAGTTCTATGGTAATGTGTATCCTCGTCTTTAAATGTAAGGTCGACAGTTTGTAAAATGTGTACCTTGTTGAACTTATGTGAACCTATTTGAACCAACATGAATTGCCTTGTACTTTTTGTTTTCGTTAAAGTCGGTTATTTCTCCTTTCTTTTCAATATAGTCGGGAGTCTTTCTTGATAAATACATAAACATGCTTGAACATGTGTGAACTAACTTGAACCTTTGTGTTCAATGGGTTTGTGGGGTTCAATAAGGGAATGTTATGATTCATTTTGAACGCCCGGGACTCTTCTTTCAAAGACAACAGCTGGCGCTGACTTTTTCAAGGCACGTGATTGGATGTTTGTAATTATGGTAATTTAAGTTAATGACACGCATCAAAATAGTTGCAATGAGTGGAATGAGTGAGGTGATGAAAGTTAAGATAATGCATTTAATGCTTGTCATATCAAAATCTTCGGCATGTGTGAGGCAGATTTGTTTCTCAATGAATTTAAATTTGATATATGGCACCGTTATAAGCGATGATTTTACCAACAACTCAGTCAATTTTTTATAAGGTGTTGGAGGTGGCGAGAGGTAAACTTTTTCTACAAGCATAGGGATTTCAAGAATTTGTTGACACAAGGTGAGTTCAGTTCTTCCATTTTCCTGTTGGCTTTTACTTATGGTTTTTTCCTGCTTGAGGAATTGTATTTTAATAGCTAAGTTAGTGAAAGTGAAGTCTGCATTTCATTTATTCGGAAATGTTGCTAGTCTAGAATGTGTGCATCCTGAATTCAGTGACACTACCCCAAGAGATTTTGACATGGGCGACCTCTTAGAGAGGTTAAAAAGTCAAATGTCGGAACCATTCATGACTGAGATAGCAAATAGTGGTTTGGTGGAAGCTGCAACCTTTCCTTTAGCGATCATTTGTCCAGAATTGGTGAGGGAATGCATCAATAGGTTTGATATTAGCCACCAATGTGCAAGGAAAGATGATGGTTAGGTCTTGTTAACAGTGAACCGAGAAACAATTGTCTCAATATTTACAATTCCTGAGAGGGATGCATACTTTGAATTTACCCCTTCTCTTTCTGTTACAAGATTTCATGAGAAGGTAGACAAGCATAGAAATGTTATTGCTAAAAGCTGGTTGATTGAACCTCAGAGAGGCGGTTCTTGCTTACCAAAATCCTTGAATAGAGATCATGTGAAACCCTGCATTAGGGATTTGATAGTTTTGTTGCATAAGGTTAAGGGAGCGGTTGATTCTTATCTATTCACGGAATGGATGTATCATTTCATCCAAGTCATCTTAGAAGGAACCTGCTACATTGATTGGGGAGAGGTTATTGCAGAAGCGCTCCAGGATCAATTGAAACAAGCACAGTTTGGGATAAGGATTTCTACATGTCTTCATATCTTATATATTGTCAGGCATGCACAAAAGAATGGCAAGGAGTACCTTGAGCCCCAGTGTTTGAAGGAATTCGAGTTTTTTAATTTTATCCATGTTTTTAGAGTGAAAAGGCTTTGGAAAACTATAGGCGGGTTCATGATGTTTTTACTGGAAGAATGTTTGCAGAATTGACAGGAAATCTAGAAAGAAGGATTTCTAAAGAGGCTCAACAATTAATCAGAGTATATGGGAGCTACTATATTCAGTATTCCCACTTCACTTACCTTCAGGTGGGTGGTTTTGAGGAGGAACCCATGAAATTGCCTCAGTATGCTTTTGATTGTTTCATGTTAGCAGAGCTTTGTAGACAATTGGCCCATGTGATAAAAAAGTATACAGATTTAAGTGATCATGAAGCCCTCTTTCCCCTTGAATTAGGTTCTTTTTCTTGCAAGTCATTTGCAGATGTAGCCAGTGTTGGAGTTGATTTAAAGAATTTCAATTTTGGTTTCTATCAAGCTAGAAATAGTTTTGATAATAAACTCTTTGTTGTTCAGACCTTTTAAATTAGGAAAAAGTTATGCTCCTTCTGCCCATTTGGAAGATTTTTGGGAGGAATGTAAAGATGATTTTGAAGTCAGGTTAAGAGACTATAGCAGATCGAGGATCCAACAGATTATTGATTGGAAGCTGGAGGTGAATGTTGAGGGGCTTACAGATCATGACGAAGACGTCCTTGATCCTGAATTTAATAGAATCAAATCAAAGCCTTTAGACGAGATAAGTTGGTTTGAGTATGAAAAGGATGACATCGATGTCAGGGCAATAACTGTTATTCAAAGAGTTGTACATTGGCTTTCTAGAATGAGACGATTGGATGCTCAGAGTTCACAATCACAAATGATTAAACAAGTTGTTTTTAGGGCTCTTGATGCTAACATTTCTGAAAAAATTTGTCTTGCAGGAACATAAACAAAAACCAAGAAATCTTCTCATCGTAAGAAACCCACCTCTACAGTTAAAGAGGCTATCAAATCACCTATTTATGTTCATGTGACTAGATCAAGGGCCAAAACTAGTATGAGCGAACTACAGGTCGCATAACATTTTATTGATCTAGACCCGAGTAAAGAAGGTGAGAAGGATAAGCTGCCAGAAGAAAGTAACTTGTCAAAGATGGATCACTTTGAGGATAATATTGATCTGGATTTTGCTAAAAACCTTGACACTTCTCTTGGTTTTAAAGAACAAACTTAGGAGAAGTCTTTAATCCTAAAGGATTCTGTTGTTAGTTCCCCCCAATGACTAGTGTCTTCTGTAAACAAAAGGAAAAATATTGTTCCCATCACCTTACCAATCGGCGATGTTGTGAGTAAGTATGTGATGAAAACACCTCAACCAAAAAAGGCAAAGGCAATGACAATGTTAGGGATTGATGATAAAATGGGTAAATGGATGGCAGAGGTTGCGAAGCCAAAGGTTGATGGACAAGCATTTGAGCTTTCTGCCGATAGTTACGACGTGGAGAAAGTAGAGCTTGGAGTTACTGACAAGGATACAAATAACCATCACTTTGAATTTTCTGCAAAACACATGCTAACCCGATCACAAAAGGACGGGAAGGATAAGAAGGAGCTAAAACAAACAATCAGAATGTTGGCGGATTATATCGATGTGATCAACAATGTATCTTCTTCTCCTAAGTCATTAGCTCAAGCTTCTCAAACTTTTGATCCCACATCACCTGCCAGTCAAAAGTTATTGAGTCAGATCCAAAGGGGAAAGGCCATTGTAGCTGTTTTTGATGATTAGGTGAATGGAGTCATTAATGATGGTTGCAAATTTATTCGAGAATCTAGAAAAGTGTTTGATGAAACCTCACTGTTAATAGCAAACATTCATTCACGAGTTAAAATGTGGGAGAGTGAAGAAACCAAATGGACGTCTGCCTCTTTACAGATTTATGAAATTCAAAGGTATGGAGTGGCTAAGTTTCTGACTGAAAAACCACTTAAAACAGTTGATGAATCACTCTTGTTCACTGGTAAGCGCAATATTGATTGGAGGAATGCAACACTAAATACAGGATGTGTGGAATTCATCAAGTGGGAGAAAGAATTAAAGGGAATATGTCAGACTTTGGCAACTGAATTAAGACATATTCATACCACTTATACCTGGGGCGATGGCCAAGTAGAAAAGAACATGAATGTGGTTGTAGAAATTTTCTGTGGTACTATGAACGAAGTTAAGAAAAATGCAACACTCATGACAACTGATTTCACAAAGGTTTCCAGAGTTGAAGTTGTATTATACATTTACGTAGATCGGTTACCTAACTATGTGGATAAAATCAAGAAGATCTAGCTAGAGATAGAGGCGTGGAAACAGAGGATGAAATCTGTTAAAATTCCCAGTGTTCCATCTTTACAGGAGTTCGTCACAGCGTACAAGGAATGGAAGGCGACACTGAATGTGAATGTCAAGGATGGCACAACTCAAAGATCCCCAACGCCTAGTTAGGATTTGTTTTCATTTCTGAGGACGGATCCTCTTTTATCTCACTCAAAAGACTTTTTCTGTTATTTACCGTTATATTTTCAAACTGTTCCTGCTGGTGATTGTTTACCACAGAAAATTACTCCGTAAGGGTAAAAAAACAATTGATGTTATTTAAGGAATGTTTTGAAACTGAAGAGGGGTTCAGATTTTTGGAGAAATCCATAAGGTTTTGGGTTTATTATTGTTTGTTGTATGTTTCTTTCAGAAAGATAATCATGTTGAATTGTTATTTATCTTTGAATGAATGAAGAAAACATATATTGGCTGAAAGACTTGAATCTGTGTGTTCAATCTTGAGAATTTGCCTCTTTGTGGGTTTAATTATCACTGAATCATATCTGTTCATGTGAATGATTTATCTGAGAAAGAATATTATCTAGCAATATTGATTTGCCAATTCCTTGTTTATGTGAAGTCTGAAATCTGTGAAACTGTGTTTTCATGATCAACGAAAATATTTACGTATGTTATGTTCATTGCATGTTTATGAATGAATGTATTGCCTTACTGCTTTCTGGTTAAAAGTGGGCACAAATTTATATTGAATAATTCATTGAATATTATATAAGGGAGTTGTACCTGTTTTTAAATTCAGAGGGAAAAGAACAACTATGTTTTTCCCAATCTGTTAGTTTACAATTGTGACTTCGTGAGGGCATGGAATTTAATTGAATAAAATTCAAAGAAGCATAATATGTTAACTAACACTACCAAAACAAAGGCTCCAAGTCAATTGGTTGAAGAGACCTCGACATAAAGATTGTCTCAACAACTAAGTATCATCTTCAAAATTCTATTGCAAAAAGCACAATCAGACTTATAGAAAGAGACAACAGTATACATCATCGAGAAAAATATTTTATGGTTCATCAACTAGCAACCTGTGTTATGATAGGGTTTCATAGACATGCCATTAATCTTATTGCCCAACAATTTATGTTGTGTTGGGTGATTCATGTATATGACATAGATTTCATTGGGCAAAAAGTTGTGTTATGTTGGGTGATCCTATGTAGGGTGAAAATGGAATCGGGTAGTTTAGGACCTAATCCCACTTTCATCCAAACATTGGAATATGAAAGCACCTAAAGGAGTAGTCCTCTTTGAATAAATATTATGAAAGAGGTTTAAGGGATACTTGTGGGGTTTTTATTCCTTCATTGCTATGAAAGGGAATATGCAAAATATGGGAGGATACAAAACTATGTAAAGAAGATGAATACAAGTGACTAAAATAGTAAAGCACCAAATTGATAATCAACAAAACTAATATAAGAAGTATGAATATAGGAATGAAATTATGATGTGCATCTGTGACCAAAAATTAAGCTTAAATTGGTAGGACCAGGGCATTGTATGCCCCGCTCTAAGAAACTGTGAGAAGCTGCAAGCTAGAGGGTTGAATTCTGAGGTTGTCTGAGAACTTCCTATGAAATTTGGAGCTTACTAAGGAGGACCAGGACATGGAGTGCCCTAGTCTTGGAGGACTAAGGCATGGGGTGCCCTGGTTCTTGAGATCCAAGTCCAAATTCTGGTGATGGGTCTGTGTGTGTTTGCAGAGATCTCCTATAAATTGATTGCTCTGACAGAAACCTATAACTGCACTTGCAAGTTGGAAAATGGTGTGTTTGTGGCTATATAGGATTTTTCCTTAGTCAAACCCCTTATTTTGGTGATCTTCACGTCCAGAAATAGCCAATGTTATATTAAAAATGTGTGTGTGCCCTAGAATATCATTTTTTTGTAAGATTCCTATGACCTAAATGCAAACTAGAGTTTTACCCTATGTTTTGAGCAAAACCCTAAAATGAGTGTAATGTAAATTCTTCAAATCACTAATGCAGTATGGATCTAAAGCAATAATGCAAATCTAAAAATAAATATAATGTATATCCAAAACTCAAATAGAGATATGAAAATAACATAAAATCATACCAAATCCTAAGGAAAAGGTACAAGCCAATCAATAGTCGGTGATCTCCTTATTATTCTTCAATATCTCGTAAAGCTTCCATAATTGATAAAAGTTTTGATGAATAATTGATTGATGGATGAATTTGTTGATTTTATACTTCACACAAATTTGCTCCTTCATTTCACAATGATCTCCTTTCAAATTGCTTGATTGGGATCCTCAAATGAGGGAAAGAAAGGCATTATATATGAAACCCTAATTTTAAATTTGATAATAGGTCGACTTAGAATTGATGAAAATTGACACAAAAAGGGATTTGAACATTATAATACCACTAGATTAAGCTCCCAAAATTCGAGGAAAAAAGTTTGAGACCATGGTGGTGACCATCGAAGTCCTATCAACTTTTTTTCGAATTTCTAGGGATGTGAGATATCGTGATTATAAAGTCAAATCCAACACTATAGGTAAATCTTGAAAATGTTTTTTGAATATTGAAATTAGGACATTATAAGGATTAATTTAAAATAAAATAAAAAGGAGTGTACCTAGGGTTAAGGGCCCAACTTTATAATGTGTGAATTGGTGAGAGAGGACTTTAGATTTAATTAAATTAACAATTAAATGCCTAAACAAGCCCTATACATGCAAGATGCAATGGGACACACTAAGACGAGTGCTAAACTAAGTGTGGAATTGGACAACCCTAGTTAGGGTTGTACAATTTACAATGTTGCAAATCCATGTACTGCAACAAAATGATTACACTAGCAAGCCACACTACACTATGAGATCAACAACTCGTGTAGCATAAACAATAATGATCAAACTAGCAAGCCACATTATACTGCATGATCAATGCCTTATGCAAACATGTTCAATAAAAAATTAAGATAGCAAGTTGTGTTGTGCTAGATGATTAGGACGATTCATATGGATGTCATTGGCTAGCAAGTTGTGTTATGTTAGGTGATTCATAAACCATGAATGTCTCACAGAGCACAAACAAGGATCAAACTAGCAATCCACGCTATACCAAATGATCAAGAAAAATGTTGTAGACCAGAAAAATTATTAGAGATAGATTGATAACCATGCCTCAAAGGATGTTATGCAACATAACACTACCATTTTAGAGGTGCTTCAATGAAAACAACAAGCAACAAGGATGTCTCTATCCCCCCTCTTAAAATGTTAGCATATTGCTATGTTGATATCTTAAGGATAAGAGACAGATTCATATTAAGGATACACAACTTCAAAACCAAGGAGATATTATTAAGAAGAGTGCATGTGTCCAAAATAGGAAGAGATCCCCACAAAGGATACACACCTCCAAGCAAGGAAGAGATCATCATTAAGGATAAATATTGAAACAAGGGTAATGGTATCCTTATCACGAATACTTACCCACCAACAATGCAAAGAGAGGGGAGGGTCCTTGTCTAAGTATATCTACCTCCACATAGAAATGAGATCCTTGAATGAGGACAAGTTTTCAGGAACAAGGGGGAGATGATATCTTTACCAAGAATACTCACCTTCACAAGAGCTAGGAGATGGGATTCTTGATGGAGGATACAAAATTTCAACTCCAAAGTGATATCATCATAAAATTTATATACATTTTCAAGAAAGGAAGAGGTCCTAATCAAGGATGTGCACCTCCAAGAAAGGAGATCTTTATTAAGGACATGCACTTCTATGAAAGGAAGGTTAACTTTATAAAAGATACATCTCCAACAAAAGAAAATGAATCATTGTTAAAGTGGCATGTTTCTATGTTACTCTTACCCAATAGCATATAGGAAAGAGTAATAATACACCATAGGCTATTATGTTGCTACCCAAGTATGATTTTCCATGAAATTGTATCACCAAAAATCACAATGAGCCTCTAAAAGGAATATTACTAATGTCACCTAGTGAGAAGTAACATAATATACATAAATTAAAGAAAACGGTGAGTACCAAGCCCTCCTCTTCGAAGGGTAAGAAAAAAACCAAAGAAAAGGTTTTCCAGATCCGCTCCTCCTCCTCCTCGAAGGTCTCTGAGGATTCTGAGAAGGATGAAAGCCAACCTCCTTGGAAAAAGAAAACTAAAACTTCCATTCAGATAAGGAACAAATAGAAGAGGCAGGAAGATTATGATATGGAGTTGGAGGATAAAGTGTAGAGAAAGGACCCTAACGTCGACCAGAAATTGGAGGAGAAGATCACAGGGGAAGGTTTTGATCAGAGGGTTGGTGGGAATGTCGATAAGATCACTAGTGGCGACGTCCCCAAAAATGAACAGGACAATCCTGGTGAGAAAACCCCCCCTTCAAATCCTCCCACTGAGGGTTTGAAAGGTTTTGTGGACACCGTCGATTAGTTAATTAACAGTTACAAGAAAGCTATGGAGGATGATAAGAAGCTGAGCCACAGGGTCCAAATTCTGGAGATAATCAGTATTGGTGAAGGCAAATCAATGGTGAAATATGTTGAGGATTTGAGTAAAACCATTGCCAGAGCCGAAGAGATCATAGATTCCTTCCAACCTTAGGTTTGAGCAAATTGAGAAGGCCCTGACAGAGATAAAAACCAATGACAATGCTACGGACCAGAGAATGGCGGAAACTAACAACAAATTCAACAAAATTGAAAAATGCCTCAAAAGTATTGCTGAACAAAGCTATAGCATTCTGAAGGCCTCAACCGACAATACCAAAATTCTCATCAACAAACTGGAGAACGAGAAGGATTCCCTGGAGCTAGAACCTGACATTGAAGGTATAGGAGAAGAGCAAGGACCTAGAACGAGGACCAGAGGCAAAAAGAAGGAGAAGAAGCCAAACAAGGATGGAAGAACTCAAAGTTGCTTCGGCAAACTATGACCAACTGGTCAATAAGGTGGCTGATCTTCTTAAGTCTTTAT
Organism: Cryptomeria japonica; assembly: GCF_030272615.1. Taxonomy (NCBI): domain Eukaryota; kingdom Viridiplantae; phylum Streptophyta; class Pinopsida; order Cupressales; family Cupressaceae; genus Cryptomeria; species Cryptomeria japonica. The sequence continues at coordinate 9,654,688 of NC_081405.1, forward strand.
AGCTGTTGTCTATTTTTTTGTCTTTTCTCTGGCTTTTCCGCTTTATTATTCCTTTCTTTAGTTGCCCGTTCGGTTTACTGGCCTTTTTGCCAGTCTTTTTGTAAGTTGTTTTAAAGTTGGTCTGGATGCTTTTTGATGCATTATCTTATGCTCCTATGTCAAAGGTTTCAGGTCCTTAAAACCTATTTTTCATATTAATCAGAACATAATATACATAAATTTAATTCAATTACATGAGAAACTAGATAAAAAATGAGTTGAAAATCCCTTGTTATGGGAATGGTACCATTAATAAGGAGTTTTCTAACTTTTCTCTTAAAGGCTACACAATTAGTAGTCACGGAAAATAAATTTGTGTGCTCACCTTGTTGAGATACATAATCTTTTAGAGATGGAAGAGTCATCAAGTGGTCTTTTAGGAGCCTTGATAAGGTTTGGTCTTCTCTATATAAAGGAAAATGATTGGTCACTATTCCCATCTCATTTAGAGGAGAGTGTTTTTGTATGTTAGGAGGTAATGGAGGAAGAGGTGGAGGTAAAGGAGAAGTAGTGAATCCTATGCCTTCTCTATAATAGTGAGTTGTAGGATCTATAGAAACCTCATTTCCTTGTTACATATGTCCAAGACCGTGTCCATTACATCCTTGTTTACAAAGTATGTTAAAACCAACATTATAACATGAGTGTAACTCTAATGGGGAAAGAATTACATAAAAAGGCTCATTTAAATTAGTTGTACAATCGTATTTTGAAGCACAAAAAGAATGAATAAATGAATAAGGATTGACCATTTTGGGAGGATGAAAATTATTATTAGCACCATTCATATCCATCTGGGAGGTATTGCTAGTAAGGGAGGCCACTTTCATTAGGTTGTCCATATGAACATCACAAGTGTTTAGAAGGGAAATATTGTCTTTGTTTTCATCTTTACTTAATGTAATATTAGGTGACATGTCATTAAGGAAGTGGATGATATCTTCTTGCATTGAAATATCTTGACAAGCAAGGTAGTCTCCAGGAATATATTTCTTCATTAATGTGTTAAGTTTTGAATTGTCAATGTCTATAACATGTTCCTCTCACACCAAATTATCCTTATGAGTGAGGTAAGTTTTGTTGGCAATTGACACTCATATGGTGGATATTGATTCTTGATTGTTGATTTAAGGGTTGTCATTGATGACAACTCTTCATGGAATTCTATCTAGTAGCTATAGATCTTGATAACCGGAAGTGGATGTGAACCAATAACCAGTTAACTGGTAATTCAGGGTTGAGCAGACCAATTTTTGGGTCCAGAAGCTTTCTAGTGATTGTGGTGTTATGAATTGTGCATGGGATGATAGGTTCGACATAGAGACATCATTTTATCATATTTTTGGTGATCAAATTTTGTTTTTGGTGATCCGGTCAAGCCAACTCATGACTACATGTTACACTACAGGTCGACTTGATAATTGTCTATTTTGTGATTGTGGATATATAAGACCGATGTAGAAGATCTTTTTTATTTATGGTGAATATGAGTGAGTAGTGATCGAGAATCCCTTTTTGCATAGTTTCACATGTGCATTCTTGATCTGGTAGTTGATTGAGATAGAAAACATAGTAGAGTTGTAGAGCAGACATAGTAAGAGTTTTGCACTTAACCGGAACTCATCCAGACATTGTTAGATTCTATTTTGGAGTTCATTCATTGTAATTCATCACTGTAATTGATCTGTAAGGCAGTGAGCCTTCTAGGGTTGTAGCCCTTATTGTAATTGAGTTGTAAGCTCTAGGCAGTGTGCTTGAATGCTAGTGCATTCCCCTTCATGCAATATTGTTTTGCTACTGGCCATAGTGAAATAATATTGTGGGTTCAAATCCCACCATGGTTTTTCCCATTTGGGTTTCCACGTAAAAATATCGGTGTTATGATTTCGTGGTTGATTGTTTTGAGTTTTTGCATCTCAATTTCATGCTTATGCTTTCGATGGATTAAGGTTAGGTCAAAAAATTTAATAACCAGTAGAACACTAATTCACCCCCCCCCCCACCTCTCAGTGTTCCTTGATTCCAACAATTGGTATCAGAGCCTAGTTCCTCTGAGGAAGCCTAACCACTTGAGGAAGGTCCGAGATATTTAATCAATGGATTTTGGTTTTCAGAGATAGCTTAGTGTGGCACTCGAGGATATTGATACAAGAAATGAGATAAGCTCCTTGAAGAGAAACTTGAATGCAACTGAAGACTTAATTAATGACTTGAAGGATCAAATGAACACTTCAAGAGACAAAAGGAAAGAGTTGATGGACAAGCTGAAAGAGAAAGAAGAACAATGCATGGAGAATCAAGACAAAGTTGACAAGCTTGAGAGAGAGAATGTTGTGTTGAATAATGTGATGCAATCCATTATGATGAAGCTAACTAAGAAGATTGAGGACCAGAAGAAGAACGAAGAGAATTTGACTAAATCATTGAAGGAAAGAGTAGATGAATGCTTCAAGCTTACCTGTAAGAATGATCAGTTGAAGCTTGAGTTGACACAATCAAGGAATAATGGTCAAGAACTTGAGAGATAGATTGTTACCCTAAGAGATGAACTTGCTACTACAAATGAATACAAAGAAAAATTCAATGCTAGCTCAACAAGGTTTGATGAGATTCCTGAAAGTTAGAGACATGGAAAGGACATGCGAGGACTTGGATTTGAGAAAGGTGAATCCTCTGGATCTAGACAAAGCAATGCAAAGCCTAATCATAAGAATAGCAATAATCCTCCGGTAAGACAACCTATTGCTCATAAATTCAATGGTAGATGCTTTACTTGCAATAAATTTGGTCATATGGTGAATCAATGCAGAAGTAGGATGAATAATGGAATGAATAATATGCACAAAAATAATGAATAAATGAACAAGGATTGACCCTTTTGGGAGGATGAAAACTATTATTAGCACCATTCATATCCATCTGGGAGGTATTGCTAGTAAGGGAGTCCACTTTCATTAGGTTGTCCATATGAATATCACAAGTTTTTAAAAGGAAAATGTTGTCTTCATTTTCATCTTTACTTAATGTAATATAGGTGACATGTCATTAAGGAAGTGGATGATATATTCTTGCATTGAAATATCTTGACAAGTAAGGTAGTCTCCAAGAATATATTTCTTCATTAATGTGTTAAGTTTTGAATTGTCAATGTCTATAATATGTTCCTCTCACACCAAATTATTCTTATGAGCGAGGCAAGTTTTGGGAGAAAAATTAACATCTCTCTTCAATGCTTCATCTTTAGGAAAGAGATCATTAAGAAAAGTATTAATGATTTCATCTTCTTGTGCTGAAATATCATTATGAATAAGAGAAACTTTGTGAGAGGGACAACCGTGGTTTATCTTGTCATCAACTATAGGAGAGTACCAAAGGTACAACATGAGACATCTACCAAAGCCTTTAGAAAAGAAAAACATGCCAAAAAAATCTGAAATTTCCATTATGTAACAAATGAACATGTAAGAAACCAATGTAAGTAGTTTGAAATGAAGTATGCAACATTTTAATAAACGATCTTGATAAATGAAACTAATTAATAATGTAATTAGATGCAATGATGCAAACAAATTAGATAGTGCAAAGTGCATAAACTAAATCAAAAGATATGAAAGTATAAGACATGGTGAGTTCATCAAAATGATATGGATAGAAATAAGATATTGGACTTATGAATGCAAACTAAGATCTCAAATATCCATAACACAACATTGGAAAATAAATAGGTTTAGCTATAGTCTTGACATGAGGGTTGAACGCTAGGATTTTGTTCCTTTGTTGCAATTAAATTGAGATTTTGAAGTGTGTTTGAGATCTAGGGTTAATGACAAATTTCAGCAATAACAATAAATTATAAAATAATAACAAGCATACTAAGCTAGTTTTGGAATAGAGAGAACTTTGATTTGAAAATTGGAGTAGAAAGTATCAAATACAAGTGTTGGGTGTTCTAGCATGAAGGTGTTTGGATCTGAAAAAGGTGATCTATAATACAACCAAGAGGCTCTAAAATGTTGTCTCCCATAATTTCAACCCAAAATAGTAGGATGGGAACACCCAACGAATTAGTCTGAGATTTTTCACCTATTCAAAGTTCAACACAACCTATAACAACTGCTTTACTCTCTTATACCACTTTCATTGTCAAATCAAAAACTACACACAAAAAAAGGGATGGGTTGCGTTGTATAGGGGATTGCCCAAGTCAAACCCCATGCTGGTTCCCACCTCCATAACAACTATGTTGGTGAAAGATGGTGTATGTCCTAGAGAGGATAGAGGTAACATAACAATGAAATGATAATACCTTAGGTATGAAACCCCTCATGTATTTTCGCATAAAGGTGGTGATGCAACGCTCTTTTTGGAAGCCTAGCAAGTGTTAATGCAATAACATGATAAACATAAATGAAAAACATGAATCCATACTTGAATATAAAATGCTTGTAGTTTGTTGCTCAATATGTTGATAACTTAGAATTAGAATGTTTGATTTATAGTCATGTACTCCTTAGAATTTCTTAGATCATTTGAATGATTGAAGAGGTGCTTAATATAGAGATAATATGGTTATTTCAAATGTAGGCTAACAACCAACAATCAAATACAAATATCAAGATTATATCACAAATGACAAAGGCCAACATTGACAAATATATGATTTTGGACCCCTTTTGGAGGGACTAGGATGTTGGGCACCCATTTTCACACAAAAAGGGACTATGAAAAGGGGTAATAATGGGTGTTAATCCTATGAGGATCCGGTTAATACTGAGAGAGGGGGTGAATCAGTATTAAGACCAATTCAACTTAAACTCAAAATCAAACTTATTTCAACTTATCTTAGATCTAAAAAATATCTCAGCTTCTGTAATCAAATCTAATAAACTCTTTACTAGATTTGCTTAACACATTAATCAAATCATTTACCAATACTTTCACCACCAAAGTAATCATATAGACTTGATCAATTACCAATTCATTAACCTTATTGTGAGATTTTGCCAAGATCAAGGGCACAATGAAAAGTATAAATATAGAGACAAAAGAATGACAAGAACAAACTGTATTCTCATCAATATGAAAATGATCAACTGGATTCTTACCAATACAATGAATATAGGCCTTCTTATATAGGCAAGGCCATATGGATGTACGAGCACACAATCATGACATGTGGCTCAATGAGAAACAAGGGTAGGTAAGAAATACTAGGGGTAGGTAGGAGAAATAATATAATATTCCACAAGAGGTGGATGACCCACCGAATGTGGAGTGTAACAGCAAAATAAGACCACAAAAGGTGGAATTTCTCCTACAAGTTCTATCCCTATGTGCACACTTCCCTAAGTGTCTCAAATCCAAACTACGAAGAGATGCATTATCCTAAGTTAACTTAAGTAAAGTGTAATAATATCCAAAATGAATATTTATTTACACCAACACCCCCCCTTAAGTGCAACTTAGGGGAATGAAGACTCAAGTCAATAATGCAAGATGGGTCCTGGCTACTAGGCCATGATAGGTACCCATGTACAATATGCAAATGCAAGAAAAACTATGCAATGCAATCTCTCACAAACGGAGAAAGGGAGAAAACCCAATGGGAAAAAACTCCCCCCCAAAAGAGAGATGAAAGTACAAAAGACTCTCAAAGAAGAAGGACAAAACCTTAGAGAGGAAAAAGTCCCCCCCATAAGAGAGGAAGGAGAAGTCAGCTGACCCCCCCTAATGACACATCCTGCACCTCCAAGAGAGCTCACAACTGCTGGAACTTACTCTCAGTGAAAGGTTTGGTGAATATGTCAGCAACCTGCTCCACTGTAGGACAATACTGCAAATCAATGACCTGCTCCTGAATGAGCTCTCGGATATAGTGCATATGAATCTCGATGTGTTTGGTCCGCTGGTGCTGGACCGGGTTCTTCAAGATAGCAATAGCACTCTGACTGTTGCAATGTAGAACTGTCGGTCGTGGAGTGGTGAATCCAAACTCTGTGAGAATCTGCTAGAGCCAAATGGTCTCAGTCACTGCGTTAATAGCACCTCGATACTTAGCCTCAGTCAAAGAGAGAGCAATAGCATGTTGCTTCTTGCTCTGCCAACAAATGGGGCCTGAACCAAGGTGAAAACTATAACCGGAAGTAGACTTACGATCATCAAGATCGCCAGCCCAATCGGAGTCTGTGTAACCATTCAAGCGAAGTCCTATGCCTACTGCATAGTGAATCCTATAGTGATGTGTACCTTGGATGTAATGAAGGATGCGTTTGGCAGCTTTCCAATAAAGTTGTGGTTCTTGCATGAAGCGGGAAACCATGCCAACTACAAATGAAATATCAAGGTGTGTATGGGTCAAGTAGATGAGACTACCCACAAGCTGAAGATACAAAGTGGCATCAACTGGTGGAGAAGAAAACTGAGCCTCAAGCTTCACTCTTGAAAGAAAGGGAGTCGGGGCAGGCTTACAATCAGCCATATGAAAGCGTGCAAGTAGATCAAGAGCATACTTGGGCTGTGATAGTGTAATCCCGGAAGGTGATTGTGAAATCTCTATCCCAAGAAAGTAGTGCAAAAGACCCAAGTCAGTCATAGCAAATCTGTCATGCAAAGCAGATTTGACCCTGCTAATGATGGATGCGGTACTCCCTGTAATGATCAAATCATCAACATAGAGCACAAGTATCAAGCGAGAGTCATCCTATCGCAAAATATAGACATTCGGATCAGAATGACACCTGGTGAACCTTGCTGAGAGAAGAAAGGAATCCATCTTGGCATACCAAGACCTGGGGGCCTGCTTAAGGCCATAGAGAGATTTCCTTAGTCTGCGAACCAAAGAAGTATCATGGATGAAACCCTGTGGTTACTCCATATAAATCTCCTCATCAAGATCACCATGAAGAAAAGCACTCTTCACATCCATCTGATGTATAGCCCAACCATGAGCTGCAGCAATAGCAAGTGTCAAGCGAATGGAGTTCATCTTGGCTATGGGCGCAAAGGTCTCAGTATAGTCAACACCTGCAACCTGAGAGAAACCTTTTGGAACAAGCCGAGCCTTATACTTATCCACACTACCATCCGCTGCAAACTTGGTCCAATAGATCCACTTACATCGAACCATCTTTCTCCCCTTAGGGAGATGGACTAAATCCCACGTGTTTTTCCTCATCAAGGAGCTATACTCTTCCTCCATAGCTTGGTCCCACTCAGGGACTCCTAATGCTTCTCAAAATGTCTGTGGATCAGAAGCGATAGCAATGAATGCATGTGGAAGATCCTGATGTTGTGATCGAGTTCTCCATGTATCTGAAGGATCCCCAACAAGAGAACCTACTGACTCAAGTGTCTGTCGAGCCCAACGAGGTCTAGATGGAGGTGGAGAACGAGGCTCCTCAACTACAAGTGGACCCTGCGGAGGTGTAACCCTGCGAGTCAGAGTTGAAGGAGTCTCATCATCTGAATCACTAGCATCACTATCCATAATGGAGGAAGGTGGAGGAGGTAGAGAGGCTAAGCTAGGAGAGCTTTCCTCAAAGTGAACACTCCTCTCAATGAACACCTCATGTGTCTCAGGATCCATCAATCTATATGCCCTAACACCCTTAGGATATCCAACAAATATGCAAGGTCGACTCTGTGGTTCCAATGCCTTGCGTTTCTGCGGAGGTATGAGAGCCCATGCTAGACACCCAAAGACTCTGAAATGTCTCACAATTGGTTTCCTACCAGCCCAAGCTTCAAAAGGAGTAATACCTTGCAAATCTTTGTGAGGAATCTGATTCTGGATGTGTGTGGTACAGCTGATACCCTCTGCCCAAAAAGCAGGATCAAGAGAACGTGCATGAATCATACAGCTAGCCATTTCTTTGAGAGTTCTATTCTTGCGTTCTGCAACTCCGTTCTGTTGTGGAGTGTATTCTACAGAATGCTGAAGATCAATCCCCTCAAATGTACAAAAATCCTCAAGTCTCTTGTTCACATATTCCCTTCCATTATCTGTACGAAGAATCTTGACCACTTTCCCGGATTGCTTCTCCACACAAGTCTTGAAGTCCTAAAATCTGTCAAATACTTCACTCTTATGAATAAGAAAGTAGACCCAAGTGAAGCGGGAGTAGTCATCAATGAAGGTGAGGACATAGCGGGCCTTGCTAAATGAAGGTGCTAGAAATGGACTTGCTACATCGTTGTGAACAAGTTGAAGAACTTCCAAAGCTCTCTAAGCTTTCCCCTTATCAAACTTCTCCTCAGGATGCTTTCCCATGGAACAACCTGAACATACACCCTCTGAAAAATTGATTCGAGGTAGACCTGTGACCATGTCTTTAGTGCTGAGCTGCTGAAGATAGCGGTAGTTGAGGTGACCAAACCGCTCATGCCATAGCTTACTTTCGAAATTTGAATGAGTAAGCAAGGCCCTAGAAGGTGAACTTGGCACAAAGTGGGAGAATGAATAAAGCCTTGAGTTGTCATTGACTTGTCCCATTGCTACCAAGGCATCATCATCAAGTTCCTTTACCACAACTGAATCTGGTGTAAACTCAACCTTTTTCCCATTCCCATAGTGAGTGATTTGGTAGATAGAGAGAAGGTTGGTAGACAAGTTAGGAACATAGATAACATTCTCAAATGTTCCATCATCCATGTCAACTGAACCTTTCCCTTCAACCTCTACTTGTGTATCATCACCTATGTAAATGTGAGGTACCTTAGATGGCTCCAATGAAGAAAACTGCTCCTTTGTAGAACCCATGTGATATGAGGCACCTGAGTCAAGTATCCATTGCTATGAAGAACTTGTTGTAGCCACAAATGCTTGCCCTTTTCCCTTAGACTATGAGGAAGAGGAAGGAGATGAATCCTTCTTTGTGTAGGTAGATGGCAAGTTGATGTTGTTTTTCTTAAGAAGATTAGTTAACTCATCAACTTGTTTTGTGTGGCATCGATGCTCATCATGACCATACTTCTTGCAATATGCACAAGTTAGTTTATCCTTCTTAGGTTGTGTCCCCTTCTTGGAAGAGGATGAAAAATCGCCTTGAGATGGAAAGGATGATTGTCCTTTTTCCTGTTGTGGCTATGACTTAGATTGCTTCTTCTTCTTGTTGGAATCTTTGCCTTGACTTCCTTGATTCCCTTGATTAGCCACCAAAGCCTTGGACTTTGAAGACTTGAGAAGCCCCATGTTCAACAACTACTTAGATTGTTCCAATATCAACATTTCTGTGAAAGCATCAAATGAAGGCATAACATAGGAACTCCCCACTGTCAAATGATGAGTTTGGAAGCTAGACATAAATGTTGCATATTCCAGTGCAAGCTTGTCCAACAATTTGAATATTAATTGAGCATCTTTTTTGTCAATTCCACAATCCTTAAGCTTTGCTCTTAGCTCATTTGCTTTGGTGACATAATCTTGGATTGTATCAAAACTCTTGGGATCCAAGTTGGTGAGCTCATTTTCAATCTTATAACCTCTGATTTCATCAACTTGACCATACAATTTCTGAAACATATCCCAAGCATCTTTGATTGTAGTACACTTCTCAATATGAAAGATGAGGTCATCTGATACATACTTGCGCAAAGTTCCAAGAGCCATGCAATTCTTAGTGAGCCATTCTAACTGAGCATTAGGATTAGCCTTAGGATCAGGTGGTGCTGCTATTGTTCCATCTATGTAATGCGTGAGACCTTTTTCCATTAATTTGCTCCATACTTTAATTTTCCATGATGCATAATTATGTGGAGTTAAAGGTGGAAATTTATGAGGACTCATTGCAACAAAAATGAAAGAGCACAAGGAAAAAGAGGCACAATCACACAAGACACCCCCCCAAATTCACTCAATCAAAGAACCCCCCCAAAAGTGATGATTTGGCACTTTATACTTAGTGCATGTACAATGGGCCACTTGCAAAAAATGGCAAAGTGGACTTCTGATTTCAATTTTACAACTACCTCAATAAGGCCAAAAGAGACTCAAACTAATAATGCAAGAGATCTAAACTAAGATCCAAGCAATTTACAAGTACCAAATAGGCCAAATAAGACCAATATTTGAAAGTACAATTTCTACTTAAAATCTCTGAAATCTGATCATAGATTATGAAAGTAGATGAAAAAAAATGCACTTTCAAAAAAAACGACACCTGAAAAGGAGGTTGTATGAGCTCAAACAAGGCCTTTGAAGTTGCAAAATTGAGGATTGGACAGGTACAACCGAGAGAATCCAAAAATTCTAAAACACCTATGCACCAAAACCAGAAAATAACCACACCACTACGAAGAGCATGAAAAATTAGCCCAAATAAAAAAAAATTGCACCCAAAAAGGAGCAAAATTGAGCAAGTTATGGGCCTCCAAAGTTGACCCAAAAATCCAAACTGCTCAACGGAGAGGGGTCTAAAACTTTCCAAAGAAAATGTTGACTGGGCGCTGACTGTGCGCTGCTAACTGGGCAGAAGGTACGGATCCCAAAAATAATTTTCAAATTTTTTTTTATTTTTATTTTTTCAAAAAAAATTTCAAACTGGAAAATAATTTTTTTTTTTGAAAAAAATTTGAAAATTCCGTACCGTACCACCCGAATTGGGTAGAAAATTTCCTCCACACCCAAAAATCGATTTTCGCAAAAATAGGTCGAATTTATACTCGATTTTTATGGAAATGGCCTCCCGGATGCAATGGTGAGGTCGAAAACGCTCCAAGATGCCTCCAAAAAGCGCAGTTCCTCAGATTTGAAAATAGAAGCCTTCCACGATGTCTCCAAAAACCAATCAATGAAGCCCCAATGGCTCTGATACCATGTGAGATTTTGCCAAGATCAAGGGCACAATGAAAAGTATAAAAATAAAGACAAAAGAATGACAAGAACAAATTGTATTCTCATCAATATGAAAATGATCAACAGGATTCTTACCAATACAATGAATATAGGCCTTCTTATATAGGCAAGGCCATATGGATGTACGAGCACACAATCATGACATGTGGCTCAATGAGAAACAAAGGTAGGTAAGAAATACTAGGGGTAGGTAGGAGAAATAATATAATATTCTACAAGAGGTGGATGACCCATCGAATGTGGAGTGTAACAACAAAATAAGACCACAAAAGGTGGAATTTCTCCTACAAGTTCTATCCCTATGTGCACACTTCCCTAAGTGTCTCAAATCCAAACTACGAAGAGATGCATTATCCTAAGTTAACTTAAGTAAAGTGTAATAATATCCAAAATGAATATTTATTTACACCAACACTTATCAATATATCAAAAAATTTCTCAAACAACTTCTTATCAGTATCAATAACCTCTGATAAACTTCTAATAAAACACCATAACCGGTTTCTCATAAATAATGCATGAAATTAAATATAAACAAGAACATCACATGAAAAACATTCCACACATGAACACCACAAGTTTTTGACGTGGAAACCCAACTAGAGAAAAAAACCATGGTGGGAGTTGTAATACACTAAAATTGGTCACCTAAACCATGGGCCCCTAATCTTGACAACATCACCAAGGTCCTAACCAAAGGCATTTAAATCAACTTTGAGCACACAATTAATTAATTCTTCAATCATCAAATATTACATGGCAAGTGAATTATTCTATATTAATTAAATATTTATTTAATTAATTAAATCATTCCAATAAAATCATTTTGATCAATTATCCTATTTAATTTATTAAATATCCTAGCATATTTAATTAATTAATAAATTTTCCATTAATCATAAAAAATGTATTAATTTATCACAAAAGAAGAATTAATTGCAAAGCAAGAGTTAAATTGAAAATAAAATAAAATAATTGAATTGAGAGAGAAATCAAACTTGAGATATTATTTCTTTCTTCTAAATTGAGAACTTGAAATCAAAAAAGCAATTAAAATGAATTATTAATCATTCTCTAAAATTGGAACTCAAAGCTTTTGGGAAAAGAAGTTCAGTTGCATTGAAAAGACTCTTTTCTTGAATAAATCAAAGAATTACCTATTTTTATCTCAAGTGCATAGAATTAATTGAAATATATTTCTAATGCAAATTTAAACTTATACTTTGAATGCATTTCAATTCAACTATAATTGGAATTTATCTCAAGGTTAACTGAATCTGATTTCTCAATTATTTCAATTATCCTAAATTGTGCTTTTTCTTGATCTCTCTCGTGATTCTCTATAAATTCAGCCTTCACCTCTCATTTGAAAACACTTCGGAGATTTATTGTTATTATATAGTTTTTGCTCTGGAGTCATTGAAGATATTGTGCTTGCTTTTTGAGATTATTGCATCTTAGTTTAATTTCTTTTTGCATATTTCATGATTGCTTGAATTCATATAGCTTACTATTCATCCATCTAGCATAATCTTGCATCCATTTAGCTTAATATCATGCTCATATAGGTTAAATCTTTCGTCTTGGTGTAGTCTAGTCACTGGTATTGCTTATACAAATCTAAGAGCAATCTTATACTCACATCTTTTAGAAGGCAATTGGTCGATTTGTTATGGTTTTATTATTCATGATTATATTTGTTTAACCATACATGTAATGACTTAATTGAAGTGTTGTGTCTTGCAACTTACAGACTTATTTCACTTTTTCACACACACATTTCTAGCGCCCACCTTGAGGTAGAAGACTACATTTTGCGGCCTCGGAGACTAACTTTTTTCTTATTTTTCAGATTTTTATTTTTATTTTTTTTCTTCGGATTTTCGTCTGTACAGTTGCTGTGAATTATCGTACGAGTTTTCCCACAATGTTGGATGACAAACTACAAATATCATACAATATCGTACGATTCAGTGAGAATTGTCGTACGGTACTCTGTATTTTTGGTTAAAAAGCAAATTTCTTTTGTCAAGTTTTCTCATTCAATCTTTATCATACTAACGCTGACCCTAGCTTGTTGTTCATCTGTCTAAGAAATTTTCACAGCCTAATCAGTTTTGCAGAATGCTTGTCGAAGAATATGCTTGTCAAACAAAGACAATATGACTACTGATTCGTTGTCTTTGCAGGTTGCCTGAGGAGATTCGAGCAAACATTGTGTATTCATTAATTTTATTTTTTTAGGCACCAAACTTGCTATTTGGTTAAAGAAAAGATATGTATTTCATTTTTCAAGAAAGTTCTGAGAGGTAGGAGAGTATGCTCTTGTTTGTATAGACAATTAGAAATCCAAACCCTTGAGGCATTTTCTTTAAGTTTGAGATTTGTATATCTTTGGCGGGCCTGCCCTCCCGAGGAGCTAATAACTCTAAGCCATTACGGTTGGTGAGAGGAAAATGACCCAAGTGGGAACGGCTAAATGCCAAGTACTCCAACCCACTATAAAATAAATGTGATTTGATGAAAATCAAGTCAACGACAGTGCTCGGGAATAACTCTCCTTTGTACCTTCAGGTATATTAAACCTTGGTTTTCAAGGCTGGGAGACCTCTTAATTGAGTTTATACCCCGACACATCGAACGGATCCCTTACTAGCTCCAACTAAAATTAGAAGATACCCGATTCACCTCCGAAATGGGGGATAATCTTTGTGCAAGAGAGATAGTAACTCTCCCAAGATACTTGTCATTTCATGCCCCCATTAGCATTTGGAATCGGCTAATACGGTGTTGAGAATCCATTGCATGAGGCTCAACGATCGTATTCTAATTAGCTATTGGGTGTGTACCTGAGTCTACAAGCAAAGGTTTTCTTCTCTCACCAATTTCCATAGGGTTTGCATTCTGTGATTGAAGTCATTATACATATTGCGTGTTTACTGTGTTTTCATCCCTGAACTAAAATTAAAATACCAAAACTGGAGAAAACAATAAACAACTCAGTATTCGAAACTCTATCTATGTCAAAACTAGTCTATCTCAATTGTCCAAAAACTTAGTCTATCTCAAAACTAGTCGTCGTCAGTCATTACAAACTCGATCTGTCAGAAATTTTGCCTCTGTCCAGTAAATAGTCGTACGAGTCTTCTGATTTATCATCCTGTTACATATCTGTGTTGTACGAAATTTAATCCAGTCTGTCGTTTGAGTCTCCATTCTATGTTGTACGAGACCTGAAAAATTGTTGTCTTGTTTAGGGAATTGTCGTTTCACCTTTGATCCTGTGTCATACGATAAAACATTGCTTTAATCAATTTGTCATTTTAGACTTACCCATCTGTCATACGGTCAGAGGCAACAACTCGTACGAAATACTACTAATATCATCTTGGAGCTATTAAATTGTCATCTGGTCCATTAAAACCTGTCGTACAAATCTCTAATTTTGTCAGTCCAGAACAGTCAAACTTGCCTAAAACATTCTACAACGAGCATAAAATTGGTTATCATCATTCTGAGCATAAACAGATCAAAACAATGTACCTCTGCCATTTGTGTTGCACAATTTTGTCAATCTAGGTAACTTAGGTAAATGCCTTACACAAGATAGATCTTTCCTGAAACTAAACTAAATCTTAGTTGCTTCTCTCAATTGATATGTTAAACGAACAACTAGCTCCAAATTTGATCTTGACTTCTGCATCACAAACAACTTTAGGTCACATCAGTCAATAAAAATGCTTATTCAAACTAGAAGTTCTCATAAGAAAGATGCCAAAGGCAAAGGACAATCCTTTTGATATCAAGATAATCCATTTTATGTAAAGGATCCTCTCACTGATAAACCTTCATCATCAGATACGCCAGTTTATGATCAGTCCTTGTCTCCTGCCATATCTGGAACAAAATAAGAAAGACAAGCTGCTAAACACAAAACTCATGACGATATCAGTATCCATGATACTGAACTCATGACGATATCAGTATCCATGATATTGATAGTGATTCCTCATCAAGTGAATCTGAAGCCTCTAAACCTCCAGAAACTGATATTCATAAATGTCAAAAGGATAAAGATTTTTGAAAAATGTTGAAGGTTATCATGGCTAGAGAAAAAGAAGACTATTTTCTAGAACTAGCAAAACAAGGCGCTAAACTTCCTACTGGTTATGACGTTGAGACCCTCATTACTAAAGAGGAAGAGACACCCTTAGCAATGGTAAACAAACAATTACAAGCGTTACGAATTGAGATCACATAACTGAAAAACAAGGATAAATCACCATAATAGTATTCTTTGGACACAATATGCCCATTTCAATTTGACAAAAACAATTACATGCCTCCATTTCCTTCACGAGTGGAGATTCCAAAATTTGACAAATATGATGGTAACTCAAATCCCCAAGACCATATCAGAGAATTTTGTGCTTTATGTATGGAGTTCATGCACGACCAAACGTATCTCATGCACCTTTTCCCGAGAAGTTTAGGAGGGCAATCTATGGAATGGTTCTCAAGCCTACCCATGGGAATAAAAACTTTTGAAGAACTAATCCAACTGTTTCTACAACAATACTCCTATAACAGTCGTAACCTAGTCACTATGATAGAGCTTTGCAATACCAAATAGAAAATAGGAGAGCCCTTTCTCACTTTTCTCCAACAATGGAGAAAGATGTTCTCTAGATATTCACGGCCTATTCCAGATTCTGAGAAAATGGATATCTTCATCAACAACATAATCCCTGAATTGAAATACAGTATCTAGATGCAAGTGCATCCTTCATTCAACAAAATGGTAGATAATGCCCTTAGGATGGAAGATGTGCTTATAAAGAAGGGAGATATCTCACTTTGGAAAGAAACACAACCGGGATCTAGTTCAAAAGAAAAGAACAAATATTGGAAATATGGCAAAGACAACAACAAAAACGTTGTTAATGATGGAGTGGTAGACACTGTTAAAGCAAAATCAAAATCCATGATATTTAACTTGACTAGTGGCACACAAGCACTCAAAGCAGCTGAAACCGTAACATAAAATCATCCGAAGAAAGTAAAAGAGTGGTTTGAAGAGAAACCTTGGCTTTCAAAACCTAAATGCAAATTCACTCCTCTGGAAGAATCATACGAATTCGCTTTCAAAACTTTATTGGCAAACAATCTGATAACCTTAGTTAAACCAAAATGGTGGAGAGAAAATGAATATTGCGACTACCATCGA
The DNA here is from genome assembly GCF_030272615.1 of Cryptomeria japonica. Lineage (NCBI taxonomy): Eukaryota > Viridiplantae > Streptophyta > Pinopsida > Cupressales > Cupressaceae > Cryptomeria > Cryptomeria japonica. The sequence continues at coordinate 9,670,806 of NC_081405.1, forward strand.
AACAAAGGTCATAACATAAACAATTGCATGAAGCTTAAGCATGAGATTCAAGGTCTCATTGATGCTGGAAAAATTATTGTTGGAAATCACACAACTAATGTTGATCACAAAGCTTTTAAAGATCCCTTACCTGTTTATGAATAAGGTGATTCCTCAAAGTCAAAAGGAGGTGCCAAAGTTAATTACACCTATGCCATCAATGACAATGTGATCAACATGATTGAGTCTTCCCAACCTGAATATTGCAATGTGATTATAATCAAAGATAAACAAAGCGAATCACAAAATGCAAATGTTGTGACCCGCACTCAAAAGAAAGTCACTCTCCAAGGAGCTATTTATTCAACTCCTACTCAAACAATGTCAAACCTACCAACCTCATCAAACAAACAAAAAGATACAACATTTGATAAATTTAAACAACTAACTTCATCATCATCCTCTGGATATAGCATTGTCGAACAACTGAAAAGAATGAATTCTCAAATCTCCATCTTTGAATTGCTCAAAATCTCTTATGCTCATAAAGAGATCCTGGATAAAGCATTGCTCACAAATAATGTCCCAAAAGATTCAGACATCGATCGGTTTCAATCTATGGTGGGTCACCTGACTTCACCTCATTATCTTACTTTCTCTGAAGAAGATGACAATTCACTAAATTACCCACATAACCAGCCATTGCACATTGAAGCTATGATCCATAAACATCAATTTAAACATGTTTTGATAGATGGAGGCGTTGGGTTGAATATTTGTACCTATAATCTGCTTACACAGCTAGGCTTTTTTGAAAATGTCATAGATCCGGCCAGGAAAATAACAATTAAAGCTCATGATGAAGAAGAAAGAACCTCTAAAGGTCTGGTATTATAACCAATCAGAGTAGGACTTGTAGAAATGGATGTTATTTTCCAGGTGCTTGATCTTCCTCTATCATACAACATCTTACTGGGCAGGCCATGGATTCATGAAACGAAGGCAGTTCCATCTACATATCATCAGTGCTTAAAATTTCCTTATAACAGGGTTGAAGTCAATATTCCTGTTGATACAAAATCTCTCTGTAATGCATTGACAAAGAGTGTTGATACCTGTGTGCCTCATAACAGAGCAGCCTCTATAGCTGAAAGTTCAGAAACCTTGATGAAGGACTTAGAAAAGAAATTAAAAATCACAGATACTGGCATGGATGGATACAAGATAGAACCAGTACTTTCACTCATTTCTCTTCCTCCATCACCCAGACAGTCAAGAAAACCATAAGAGGATATGAAACCATAGACTTCTGCTCCAAATGTCATATATGACAGTCTCTTTGTAAAATCCTCTACTTCCCTTGCAGATGAAATAGAAGAGGATGTTGTTCTCAAATGGATTTTCAAAGAAGATAGTAAAAACAAAGAAGTAAGACATTGTGAGATTTCCCCGACATAGTATGGTCCAGGATATAAAATGATTCAACGTATGGGATATTCAGGTACTGGTCCTCTAGGAAAAAATCAGGAAGGTATTATTGAACCCATTTATCTACAAACAAAGTCTACAAATGATGAAGCTGGACTAGGATACAATCCAGGAAAGACATCAGACCAAAAACATGCTTCTAAGTCTAAGTGGAAGAAAAAGACACTACCTTCACTATCACAGAAAGTAAACACTCAACAAACTCAAGAAGAGTATGAAAAAGAACAAAAAGGATTATCAATCAAGAGAGAGGAAACAGTTAGTACTCAAGTCCCAATGGTATTAGCTACATCATTACAAGGAGTAGAAGTGGATATGAGAAAAGAGGTAGAAAGAATCAGGGAATTGTTTGCACCATTGAAAAATTTCAGTCACATACACTGGTAGACAACAAGTGGATGATTCAGAAACTGACTCGAGTGAGTATGAATGGGGTCCAGATCATCTCTCAAATACATCTAGTACAAAAACTCCAGAAGAGTCCAATGGTATCACAGATGAAACACAAGAGATGATACGCTTAAAACTACAAACGGAGATAGAAGAAATCAGATTAAAAAGACAAGCAAACTATGAATGAAAGCTGAAAGAAGGAAGGACACAAGAAAATTCTTTACCTACTATGTCTCTCTCAAATAGGATAGAACAAATTAGGTATGGCACTACACAAGAAGAATTGGAAGCTATAGAAACAAAACCAGTCATTAGTCCAAAAGAAGCTGAATGGAGTAGAAGACATAAGTTCACAGAGCCATCAAGGTTATGTCAATAGGTATGTTAGATACAAGTGATAAATGACCCAAATCATGAAGGAACTTGTAGCATCAAAGATGTAGGTATTGACACTACACATACATTCACTCAATCACTTGAAGAAGAGTAAAAAAATTCCTCTTATGACTCTAATGACTCCGACAACAGTCCTATTGATGACAATAGCTATTCAACATCAAACTCTGATTCCTCTATTACGGATGTTGGGAATCTATCTACTAATCTTGTTACTGTCGAACCACACTATGTAGTCCAGTCTGGTGTAGAAAACAGTGCTACGAGTAGGTCTATTGGATTTGGTCAACTAAATATTAATGTGCACTTCAATAACCATGTTGTAAATATTCCTGGTCTCGAGACATTTACACAAGGTAGTCTTCTAGAACTCGACTTGTTAGTCCGAAGTTATGATGATAATGTCGTGAACTCTCTCAAACCTGTCCAAACTTTATCTTTGGTATATCCTGAACTAATTGATTGTACTCTCCAAAACCAACCTATGAATGCACCTATCTTTGCCAATGACTATACGTTAGCCTACTACCTCAATGCAGTTGAACCAATGGACTCTTCCACCAATGAACAAAGTGAGAGAATGATTGAAATAGATACCAGGTATATTAGTCACAAAAATCAAAACAAGAAAAATAACAGATTTGATGGTGAAAACCACATTGTGGCGGTGTCAGAATCAAAAAGAGAAAAAATAAAGGATGTACCTAAGGGTGAAAACCTCTCTGAGGCACCTGGAGGTGAGATACTTGATATACTACCAAGTCATTTTCAGGAAAGGTCTTCTATATTGATTGAACCAACTCAACCAGTAAATATTGGGAGTCAAGAGACACCACATATCATCCACTTAGCTCAATCATTATTAGCAGAAGAGTTGAAATATTTCAGCAATCTCTTTTTAGAAAAAAAGATCAACTTTGCATGGACATACTCTGATATGCCGGGTCTAGATCATGATCTTATCATGCACCATCTTTCTATTACACCAGGAGTTAAACTAGTCAAGCAAAAACTCCGTAAGATGCACCATCACGTGGCACTGCTAGTCAAGGCTGAGCTAGAAAAACTGCTAAAAGCTGGATTTATCAGAGCTATAGACTATGTTGAATGGATTTCAAACATAGTACCTGTATCAAATGCAGACAAATCTATTAGGGTTTGCACAAACTTCAGGGATCTCAACAAATCATGTCCGAAAGATGATTTTCCATTGCTTAACATTGATATGATAGTTGATACGACTGCTGGATATGAGATGTACTCACTAATGGATGGATTCTCCAGTTATAATTAGATCAAAATAGCTCCTGGAGATCAAGAAAAGACAACTTTCACCTGTGCATGGGGAACCTTCTGTTGGAACGTCATGCCATTTGGGTTAAAGAATGCAGGAGAAATTTACCAAAGAGTAGTAACTACTATCTTTCATGATATGATGCACAAGAATATGGAAGATTATGTTGATGACACTTTAGTGAATACTATGAAGAGATCCACACATATTCAAGAGCTAGGCCTTATACAGATAGAATGGAAAAATTCAAGCTTCGGCTAAATCCTAAAAAGTGTGCATTCGAAGTGACATCTGGTAAACTACTTGGTTACATCATTTCAAAGAAAGGAATTGAGGTTGATCCTGAGAAGGTCCAAGCTATAATGGAAATGCCACCTCCGAAGAACATTAGTCAAGAGAAGTCTACAAGGACGTCTCCAATCAATCAGACACTTTATTTCTCAGCTAGCAGATAAGGCTCAACCTTTCACAAAAGTATTAAGGAAAGGGGTAATCTACAACTGAGATCAGGAGTGTGAACAACACCTTCAACAAATCAAAGAATAGATGTATAATCCACCAATACTGATGCCACCAATTTAGGGTAAACCATTGATCTTATACATATCAGCTACCGATTCACCACTGGGGGCACTTCTAGCACAACAGAATGAAAATAAAAAAAGAGAGATATATATTGCATTAGAAGAACATTGGTTTCTTATGAAATGAACTATAGTATAATAGAAAAAGCATGCTTGGCATTAGTCTTTGCATCACAAAATTTGAGACACTACATGTTAGCACATTCCATCAAACTAGTAGCTAAGATTGATCTGCTCAAATATCTTCTCAACAAAGCAACACTTACAGGAAGATTGGCTAAATGGGTCATGATTCTTATAGAGTTTGATATTGAATATGTGGAATACAAAGCCATCAAATGACAGGTAATTGCAGATCAACTTGTTGATGCTCCACTTGAAGACACTCAACCTCTACATACAGAATTTCTAGATGAATCAATAATGCACCTTACTCAACAATCATGGAAGATGTTCTTTGATGGGTCTTTCACTCAAAATGGTTCCAGTGCTGGAATAATTTTTATTACTCCTCAAAATTATTCAACCCTGAAGGCTTAGAAGATTCTTTTCCCTTGTACAAACAACATTGTAGAGTATGAAGCTTCGATAAACGGGATCAAGCTGGCTATTGAATGGAAGGTTCTGGAATTACACATCTATGGAGATTCTCAGCTAATCATCAATCAAATCAATGATACATATCAGACTCAAGATGAGAAAATGATGCCTTATAAGAGAATGGTGGATGATCTCAAGAAATATTTTACTTTTGTGTCATTCCAGCAGATTCCCAGATCTGCAAACAGAGCAGCAGATGCTATGGCCACCTTGGCATCTATACTAGAGTTACAAGAATCTAATTTTTGCTTTGAATTCTTGGTGGAAGAGTTACATTACCCTACCTATGATTCTCCCGAGTCCCAAATGGTCTATTCTATTATTGGACATGACTCATCTCGCTCCAGCCATATTTACTCTTATCCATGAGACCAAATTGTCCTAGAAAATCTTACCCGAAATGAGAAAAGGAACCTAATCCGAAATGCTTCGCGGCATGTCATCATCGCTAACGACCTATTTAGGCAAGGTTTGGATAGTACTTTGCCTAGGTGTCTACAAACTGAAGAGTCCCAACGTGCATTATCGGAAGTCCATGAAGGTATTTGTGGATCTCATTCAAATGGTCTTACTTTAGCTCGGAAACTACTAAGGGCTGGCTACTACTGGCCAGACATGGAGAAAGAAACTATAAAGTTTTCTAAAACCTGTGAGAAGTGTCAGTTACATGGGAATCTTATACATGCTCCAGCAAGGGATCTCATACCCTTCATTACACATTGGTCTTTTTAGCAATGGGCCTTTGATCTCATTGGTCAAATATATCCTGCATCATCCAACAGACACAAGTTTATCATAACTACCTTGAGTACTTCACTAAGTGGGTAGAAGTGGTTCCGCTCATCAAAGCAACCGGTAAACAAGTAGCTCTGTTCATCCTTAACTATACAATCTACAGGTATGGGATACCTTCATCCATTGTGACTGACAATGGAGGACAATTCAAGAATAAAGATCTAGACGAGATCTGTGAGAAACTCAAAATCAAACAGCACTGGTCATCCGTATATTACCCTCAAGGAAATAGAAAAGTTGAAGCATCTAACAAAAACATGCTGACTATCTTACACATAACAGTGAACAAATTTGGGAGGGATTGGCATCTGCAGCTCAATCCTGCACTATGGGCTTATAGAACAAGTATTAGAACACCTGTTGGGGCAACACCTTTTTCTTTGGTGTATGGGTCCGAAGTAGTATTACCTATTGAAGTGGAAATACCATCTTTGAGAGTTTCTTTGTAAGGTCTTGTTACTGATGAAGACTACAAAATATCTAGATTGCAAGAACTCCAGTTGTTAGACGAACGTCGACAAATGGCATTTGATCATTTGAGAGTGTATCAAAAGAGAATGTCTAAGGGATATAACAAGAAGGTTCGACAATGAGAATTTCAGGTTGGTGACCTTGTTCTGAGAGAAAATCCTAAAAATCAACAGTTTCAAGACAACAAAGGGAAGTTTGAACCCAGCTGGCTAGGTCCCTACATCGTTACTGCAGTCTTTGGCTTTGGTGCCTATCAGCTCTCAACATTGGAAGGAGAAAAGCTTCATGAACTGATTAACAACATCCATTTGAAAAAGTTCTTCAGTTAGCATTCTCTGCTCCAACAACCTATACAACTGAAAAAGTCCTGAAAAAATCATAAAGATCATCAAAAGTCCTGAGAAAAAAAGAAGAAAAAAATCTTTGCCAAGCTTGTGAAAACCTGGCAAACAGGTGCCTCTTGTACTCAAGCACTCCATCTATCAATGCAATGTTGGCATTCTCACTTTCATGCATCTTTGATTTCATTTGTACATATATTTTAGTCACTTTTGTGACATCCTGGTTCTTTTAGAACCCTCGTGGCTTGAAACTGATCAATGTCCTAGTCTTAGGGTAATCGACTGAGCATTTTACGTGTCCTAAGCAGTATCAACCAAGTCATCATTCTGTCAGTGATACCCACTCATCCAATCTGAGTCATTCACCTATCTCCTAACTACTGAAGAGTTTTATCACTGAGTACACAAGAAAAACAACATTACTGATAACAATCACTAAACAGTTTGAGATATGCATGAAATTTTCTTTGTGTGTTGTCTTTTATATTGGTTTTTTATTATTATCCCTCTGAGTAACTCGAGGAAATCTATCTTGACTAAGAAGAGCAAGGATTGGGGGCATAATATTTTCTTTTCTTTATGCTTGTAGGAATGATTCTGATGATTTGGAAACATCTAACCAGCCAGGTGTCTGTGATAAGAGCCTTCACATCAAGGTGAAATCGTCACACATACCTCGACTCCGCTTATTTTTATGCTATAGGGAGGTTCTCATCATTTCTTTGTCTGTTCTGAGAGAATTTCTTTAATGTGCAATCTGGGTCCATGCGTAATCTGTCCAAGGATATGAATGAAAAAAGGGTCTTTGTGGATAAGATAATTAATATTGCACATGAAAAGGAAGGAACTCTATCCTGCCTACTATGTTTGTAAACACTCAGTGATGAACATTAAGCATTTCAAATCTAGTGACTAGTTTTTAGTTTGCATTCATTTTGCATTTTGTGCATTTTGAGTGATTTCTGCATGATAACAATAATCTCTTTATCTTCTGAATGAGAGTTTGAAGTATCATCATTTCTAAGCTAAGTGGTCTCTCTTTTTCATCATTTATCCCATCGAGTATTTGTGTATTGAGATGTTAGTTGTATACATATGCATCTTATATAGATTCATACATTCATTTGCATTCACATTATTGCATAGAAATATATATATATATATACACAATTTGCATTACTGGTTACTCATTTTCATCATTTATTTGCATATGAAAAGAAATAAAAATGAACATTCATATTCATTTGCATTACATACATCCATACTGAAAAGATATGCATACATATAGAATAAAGCATATAGAAAAACATCTCATAAATCAATTGACACAAGTACAATGAAATCAAATCAAGATCTCATATATATAATCATCAATATCTCAGGGTACAAGTGATATAACTGTCATATACAATATCCCATCGGAGAAGAATCATATGGGCTACAAAAAATGGGGTATCTAACAAAATCTAAGAGCTACAAAACATCTAACTCTCGGTCTCTCCCTCATCGCTAGGTGGTGGATCCTGCTAACCAACATCCTGCCTTGGTGCCCGAGCTCCCTCAGATCGAGCCAATATTGGGAATAGGGAACAACCTGGTGTGCTACAGGAACTGCTATGCTATAAGTCGCAACTTAATAAGTCGCCGACTAGTCTGGTGTAAGACCTCTTGCTAAAGAGCGTCTTGCTCTTCTCTCATCTTCGTGACCTGATGATTACACTCTGCTCTGAGCTCCACCAGCTGACGATCACGCTCAACTTTGACCTCAATTAACTAATGAACTCGCTCTGCTCTGAGGTCTGCTAGCTATCGGTCCCACTCTGCAAGTTGTGTCTGAGCCACTATCAACTGTGACTGTAGACCTGCTAATCGCACTCTTATCGACCATGCTGCATCAGCTACTCCCTACTCCCTCATAGGCTCTTTGCCTCCATCTCCACCTCTGCCTCCATCCCTGTCTCCCCCTGCTCATCTCTCCTCTACCTCACCTGTTTGGGAGCTACTCGCTCCTCCTCTCCTTCACCCTCCACCACCCTAGCTCCCCTCAATCTGACACCAACAGCCCCTAAGGATCTGCCCTCTCCTCTTTGCTATTGTCTCCCTCTAGCTGGTACCCTGTTGTTGCTAGCACTAGGATCACCACTTGCCCGCCTTGGAGCCTTTGCTCTCCATCCCTACCTTTGTCCCTCTCCCAGTGCCTGCACGAGGCATCATCCTCAACCTCCTCTAGTAGAGGTACCTACTCTGTTGGATCTGTGAATCTAGGGAATGGATGTTGTTGGAACCAATCCCTATACTGGGGCAATACCCCCACATCTGCAATATCCTCTGGATTATCCCACCTAAGTCGCGACAACCCTGTCAACTCTTGCATGCCTAAGGCATATGATAACCTAGGCCACCATCCTCACCTCTCCTCGTCTACATAACGAGCATATGCAGTAAACTCCTGTGAGATCCTTTGAGGCCTTCCATACTGCCTCATCACCTGAGTAATAACAAAGCACTCGATGACTGTCACTGATCTCTCGATGAGAGGATGAGTCATGAATAGATCTTTGTGCACAACTCTCCAGTCGTCCCAAGGCTCTAGACCCCTATACGGTCTCCATACAACAATTATCAAATCATCTAGCTATCGTCTCTAGTACTCTATCTTGCCCATATGGGGCTGAGTAATGTATCCACAATATCTATAAACAATCAGTTGTTGCGGATCTCTAACGTCATCCACTATAGGTTTGCACACTGCGATATTCTCCCAGGCCCATACCTGCAAAATCAAAATCCTTGCTGCCATGATCTTCCCCTCTCTATAGACAATCTCATGCATCTCATGATACATGTGCGCCAAAATACATGAACCCCATCCTAATCTCTCAAGGTGATCCACAAGCCTCTGCAACATCCTAGCCTAGCCGCATAAGAAACCCTGTTGTCCCCTATCTGGCATAAGGAAACAACCAATAAATCCTGCTAAGATAGAAGCTAGTGGAAATTGCTCACTGTACCTGGTCATCATGTCATCCCAGCTGATAGACCATGTAAGGATGTCCTCATCATGAAAAATCTGCCTCAGAGCTAGTAAGCTAGGACATTGTGCCGAATCATAATCCACCTTATCCCCAGTGCATAGAGTCCTGAGAATCCTATATACATCCCTGGGAGTGATAGTCATCTCCCCAACTGGTAAATGGAATGTGTTATGCTCAGAATGGAATATCTCAACAAGTGTGGTGAGCATCCCGTGATTCACACAAATATCTGGCATATGTAAAAGGTGAGTAAATCCACACAAATCAATATGTGCTCTGTCTATATCGGATAACTCACGCACTAGTCTCATAGTCGGTGGATAGACACATCTAAAAAGAACATGTGGTAGTTGAATCTGCAAGAATCAAACAATAAAGCATCATAAAGTCCTTCACATTATGCTATAAGACAACTTAAACATCATGCAAATCCAAATACATCAATTGCAAAATCAAAATTTCATGTTTGCACCTTTAAAAATGCTCACTGTTTTTCATACGACATTTCATAGTGTGGGCAGAAACTCGTACAAGTCAGGAATAGGTATAGGACGACAAAAGACTCTGTTACGATACAAAACAAGCACTCGCACAACAAAATGGTCTCTTAATCAAACACTCGTACGATACAAGGGGAGGTATGAAACGACAAATCTAATGAACTTAAACAACAAAACAATACAAAGCAGTTTGTCGTACGACACAAGATGTCATCTCGCACGACAAAACGACAACGATCGACTTGAAAAAGACTAAAAAAAGCAAAAATTCAACAAAAAAATTCAAAATTGATGAAATAAAAGGGCTAAAAATTAGACTCTTATCGCTAGCTCATAGTTTTGAGGTTGATTATGACGTCTCTGGTGCTCAAATCGGTGCTCCTGGATCAAAATGATCATTTTCCTTCGCAGAAGGCTTTTTCAAATTTCAAACTTGGAGAGGTTAAATTGAATTGAAAATGACACTTTGACCCCTTATATAGCTAAAACCCTAATTTTTCAACTTGTTCTGATGGACATGAAAATTGTACCCTTAGCTAATTTGCCCATCCTAAGTCCATTTTCGGGATCGAAATCGAAATCCGAGATCATTCTTCTAGTCAATTTCACATAACTGAGACCACTTAGTGCTTTCATCATATTTTCATTCTTTTCTTCAATTTGAGCTCAATTTCACGTCAATCATCGCTTAATCTTCAAATGTTCCTCTGACAAAATCTTTATGCTCAAGTCATTATCATTGCCAATAATTGCCTATAATCATCATGTACCTTTGCTATCTTTTGATTTCGCTCCCGAGGGGTAATACTTATGACCTCATGACCCACATCTTCAAAGTCGAGAAATTTTTAAATCTTCATCAAAAGTCGAGCAAAAATCTTTTCAACTAAAGAAAATCAAACAAATTCTTATTGCTAAGGGGTATCTCAACTTCATCGCTTCATATCAAGTTAATATCTCTTGATCATCTGAATTGAATCAATCGCTAGGGGCATATCAGTTTCATCGCTTCAAATCAAGCTAATATTTGTCTTCATTTGAATCAGTCTCTTAACGCTAATCAGTTTCATCGCTTTTCATCAAGCTGATAATTTGTTTAAACTCAATCAAAAGTTTAAAGAGTATCTTTGATCACGCGCTCAATCTAAGCAGGTGTTCAGTTTCATCACATCAAATCAAGCTGGACAGTTTATCTTCGCTCATCGTGTCTTGATCCTCGCTCACTATGTCTAGTTCAATCAAGTTCTAGATTAGTAAGATCTGCTTCTTGATCAATCAAGTTCAAGTTCAGTATCTTTGCTCTTCATCGATCCTAGTTTAATCAAGTTTGGGATTGGTTTCGCTTTAATCAACTATGTTCAGCTTCTTCGCTTCAAATCAAGCTAAACACCTCGCTCTTCATCTGGTTCGTGATCAATCAAGTTCAGAACTGGTATCACCTAGACACATCAACTATTCTTTGAACCAACACACTACTCGCACATTAATTCAAAGAGGGGCAAATGTAATACCCTAAAATTGGTCACCTAAACCATGGGCCCCTAATCTTGACAGCATCACCAAGTTCCTAACCAAAGGCAATTAAATCAACTTTTAGCACACAATTAATTATTTTTTCAATCATCAAATATTACATGGCAAGTGAATTATTCTATATTAATTAAATCATTCCAAGAAAATCATTTTGATCAATTATCCTATTTAAATTATTAAATATCCTAGCATATTTAATTAATTAATAAATTTGCCATTAATCATAAAAAATGAATTAATTTATCACAAAAGAAGAATTAATTGCAAAGCAAGAGTTAAATTGAAAATAAAATAAAAGAATTGAATTGAGAGAGAAATCAAACTTGAGATATTATTTCTTTCTTCTAAATTGAGAACTTGAAATCAGAAAAAGCAATTAAAATGAATTATTAATCATTCTCTAAAATTGGAACTCAAAGCTTTTGGGAAAAGAAGTTCAGTTGCATTGAAAATATCTTTTCTTGAATAAATCAAAGAATTACCTATTTTTATCTCAAGTGCATGGAATTAATTGAAATATAATTCTAATGCAAACTCAAACTTATAATTTGAATGCATTCAATTAAACTATAATTGGAATTTATCTCAAGGTTAACCAAATCTGATTTCTCAATTATTTCAATTATCCTAAATTTTGCTTTTTCTTGATCTCTCTTGTGATTCTCTATAAATTCAGCCTTCACCTCTCATTCAAAACACCCTGGAGATTTATTGTTATTATACAGTTTTTGCTCTGGAGTCATTGAAGATATTGTGCTTGCTTTTTGAGATTATTGCATCTTAGTTTAATTTCTTTTTGCATATTTCATGATTGCTTGAATTCATATAGCTTACTATTCATCCATCTAGCATAATCTTGCATCCATTTAGCTTAATATCATACTCATATAAATTAAATCCTTCATCTTGGTGTAGTCTAGTCACTAGTATTGCTTATACAAATCTGAGAGCAATCTTATACTCGCATCTTTTAGAAGGCAATTGGTCGATTTGTTATTGTTTTATTATTCATGATTATATTTGTCTAACCATACATGTAATGACTTAATTGAAGTGTTGTGTCTTGCAACTTACAAACTTATTTCACTTTTTCACACACACAAGAGTTGACACCCACAAATATTTGTACTCTTTCTAAGTATGCCCTGTTAGGAGCTTAGCCTTGTTAGAAGCTTACAATACGCCCGGTTAAGAGCAGACCCTGTCAAGAGTCACCTGGTTAAGGGATTTGCCTTGCAACTCGATTAGGAGCTTGATGATCTATTAGGATCAACCCCGTGAGAGCATTTAACACTCTTTTGAGAGTTGCCTGTTAGGGGTCCTAAATGATTAAGGCCTGTTAGAACCTACCCGATCAAGGGATTTAACCTGTTGCAACTATTAGGGAACAACAATAAGAAAATGATCTATTTTCTTGCACTTCTCTGCTTGCTTGATCAGATCCAATTATACACATCACTCTGCAACTCTCAGGTAGATTACACACTTCACTTGGATGGCTTAACACATTCTCTAAGACCACCGACTCAATAAACATCAATTGTGTCTACATAAATAGTCATCTCAACTAGGTCGGCCACAAAACCTAATTACATCAAGAATTTATAATAAGATCACAAAAGATCATCGTAGATCGCTATCCATATCATAACAAAAAATTACAATGCAATATCAATCGTTGATTGATCATAACTCATCATGAAAATCTGATTCGTATCCTGAAAACACTCTCCAAAGCATTTCACTGGTTTCTAAGAAAATCTTCCTTGAATCGCACTAAAATAGCTATTAAATCTTTCATGTGGGTTGCGTCGTGTTACTAACTTTAAGTAGACTTGTTGTCGATCACCGTCATAACATAAATCATTACTAGTTTGAAGATTTCTTCACCGGTCCTTAAACCCTACTAAAACCTTATCAAAACTTCATAAAAATTTGAAACACACCTTTCGGTAATTATCACAAGTTCCAATTTTGGTCACACACATCTTTCCATGATACAAGTTCACCATCCAAACCGTAAATCACCAATCATTGCCAATCGACCGATCTAATCAAAATAATTCTGCTTTACTGGTTAAAGTCCTAATTCACAGACTTTAGATCATTACTGGTAAACCTTGTCTTCTGGTAAACCAAATTGCTTAGATGCTAAAATAAAACATTAGGAACATTAGTTGCCAGCAATGACAACACAAATAACTGATCATGTCATCTATTCATAGAATCTCAATCTCTTCATCACAAATAGACTTCTATCCTTTACCGGTGTAGTCATCCAACTTCAACTGCATGACTTGATCTTGATCAGTTATGCCAAATTCCAACAATCTCCCCCTTTGGCATTGATGACAACACTAATCAGATACACAATCATAATACCATCATCATCAACAACTTGCTTGCCGATATCACATGATCTCTCCTTTACATTTCCCCCTAAACCAATGCTTCACTTAATCTGATCTTCAACTTCTTTGCCAAATCTGATTTCTATTAATTTCTTCTCCCCCTTTGACAACAATGCCAAAGATGTAAATGCATCACTTGTCATTAATTTTGTTGCTGCCTCTTTCACCATCTCTGCTACATAAATCAGAAAATTATAATAGAGCATTAAATCATAAATTTACATTAGACTTGCTCCCCAAAGGAGTAGCTTGTACCTTCATCAATCCTTAGTGTAAAATAAACATGAAATCCACAAGATTGATGGATCTCCATCATTCTAGTTCTTTCGATGTAGAGGTCTAACCCCTAGTTTACCTCTAAGAAACTCAAAAGTAGCCTTCGGTAAGGTTTTAATAAAGATATCAGCCAACTAATCTTTATTCTTCACATATTCCATCTTCACTTCCTTATCTTTAACTCTTTCCCTTATGAAATAATACTTCAATTCAATGTGCTTGGTTCTAGCATGTAACACAAGATTTTTAAAAATGTTGATTGCACTTGTATTATCGCAATAGATAGTCACTAGTTCTGACATATCTATCTTAAATCCTTCTAGCACATGTCTCATCCATATTGTCTGTGTGCAATTCATGGATGCAACAACATACTCAACTTCAACTTTAGATTGAGAAACACAAGTTTGTTTCTTGCTTGTCCATGCCACTAATCTTCCTCCAATTAGAAAAGTTCCATCAATTGTGGTTTTTTGATCATCAACATTAACTGCCCAATCAAAATCAGTAAAGACATTCAAAGTAAAATAACCTTTATAGGGATACCATAAACCATAGTCTATTGTGCCTTTGAGATATCAAAAAAATATCTTCACAACCACCATGTGACTTTCTTTAGGCTCTTTTTGAAATCTTGCAACTAATCCAACAACATGAGCAATATCTGCTCTACTATGGACAACATAATGTAGCTTGCCAATCATAGATTTGTACTCTTTTTCACTAACATCAGGGGAATCATCTTCTTTTGACAACTTGCAACTAGTCACCATCGGTGTACCTATTGGTTTGCGGTCTTCCATGCTGAAAGTATTCAACACCTCTTTGATGTACTTGGTCTGACAAATAAAGATACCACCATCTAGTTGTTGGACCTGTAAGCCAATAAAGAACTTAATTTTACCGATTAGAGACATTTCCAATTCCTTTTTCACTATATCAGCAAAGTCCATACACATATCATCATTGCCACCAAAAATTATATCATCAACAAATACTTCTTCTATCAACATCTTGTCTCCATCAGTCTTCAAATAAATATCATTGTCCTCATTGGTATGTTGGAATCCAATCTTGATCAAATGTGCATGTAATATCTCATACCATGCTCTCGGTGCCCGCTTAAGACCATACAAAGCTTTGTGCAATTTACACACCATGTTTTTATCATTGATCAAGGAAAATCCATCAGGTTGTTCAATGTATACTTCTTCAAGTCTAGAATCCCATTTAGAAAGGTTGACTTGACATCCATTTGGTAGACTTTGAATCCTTTATATGCAGCAAATGCCAATAGAATTCTTACACCTTCCAATCTAGCAATAGGTGCAAATGTTTCACCATAGTCTTCACCTTCCTCTTGAGCATACCCTTTGTAGAATACCCTTGCCTTGTTTCTTACAATCCTTCCTTCTTCATCCAATTTATTCCTAAAGACCCATTTTGTTCCAATTACATTTTTATCCTTCGGTCTAGGAACAAGTGACCATGTCTGATTCTTATCAATTTGATCTAATTCTTCATTCATTGTCTTCACCCAATCATCATCCTTTAGTGCTTCCTTAACTGTCTTGGGTTCAACTATAGATACCAAACATGAATTCTCTTTGATCTTTCTCCTGGTTTGCACACCTGCATTCTTATCACCAATTATATATTCTTGTGAATTATTTGGTTTGACATATCTAGGTATTGCCTATGTTGGTTCTGCATCTTCTTCATCAGTTTGTTCATTTTCACTGTCATCGCTCATTGATTGAGCACCTAGTTCTGCATTTGTCAGTTGTTCATTATTCTTTTCTTCTGGTTCAATGATCACAAACTTTTCCTCATTATCATCCTTTTCAGCTTTAGATTTGCTTGTACCTTTAGACTTATCAGATAAATCATCAACTTTTACTTTAACACTTTCAATAATTTTCTTAGTCCTCTTATTGTAACATTTATATGCTTTACTCTTAGAAGAGTAACCAAGAAAAATTCCCTCATCAGATTTTGCATCAAACTTCACAGTGTAGTTATCTCTCTTGATAAAACATTGACTTCCAAAGATTTTAAAATAACTAACACAAGGAGTTTTTCCATACCATAGCTCATAGGGTGTCTTATTGTTACCTCTTTTTACCGGTACCCGGTTAAGAGTTTATATAGCAGTACTGACTACTTGTCTCCAAAATATTTTGGATACATTACTCTGCAATAACATAGTTCTTGCAACTTCAACTATTGTTCAGTTCATTCTTTTTGCAATGCCATTCTGCTATGGTTTCCTCGGAGTTGACATCTATCTCTTTATACCATTTTCATCACAATACTTAACAAATTCATCGGATGTGAATTCACCACCTTGGTCTGATCTTAAACACTTCAAGTTCTTACCCGTTTCCTTCTCAACCAAAGCTTTAAATGATTTAAATTTATTGAATGCTTTTGATTTCTCTCTTAGAAATGTTACCCACATCATTTTAGAATAGTCATCAGTGAAGATCATGAAATACCTAGAACCATAAT
Organism: Cryptomeria japonica; assembly: GCF_030272615.1. NCBI lineage: Eukaryota > Viridiplantae > Streptophyta > Pinopsida > Cupressales > Cupressaceae > Cryptomeria > Cryptomeria japonica. The sequence continues at coordinate 9,687,413 of NC_081405.1, forward strand.
AGCTCTTTGTTCTCATAGGGCCATAGAGATAAGTATGTACCAAATCTAAAAAATTCTTACAAATACCATTCTTGCTCTTGAAATAAATAGAGGTCATCTTACCGATTTGACAATCTTTACATATCACACTATCTGGTTTGACAAGTTGGGGTAATCCTCTTACAACACTTGACTTGCTTATCAGATTATCAAAATTAACATAACGACATCTTTTATGCCATAAAAAATTGTCATCCATTCTTGCAACCAGACAATTATTAACATTACTGTTCAAATGGAATAAGTTACATCTAGTTTGCTTCCCGGTAGCAATCAGTTCACCATTACTTCCAAGAATTCTATAGACTCCACTCTTAAATTCAAGCAAATAACCTTTATCATTGAGCTGGCCAACACTTAAAATATTATGCTTAAGATCATCAACCCAAAATACATCATCAACATTACTCTTTCCATTTAGAGAGATAAAACCTTTACCTTTCACCATGCAAGGAGAGTTGTATCCAAATCTAACAACACCTCCATCAAATTCATTAAGGGTTATGAACTTACTTTTATCTCCGGTCATGTGGTATGAGCAACCGCTATCTATAATCCACTCATCACTATTCTCCATATGAGATACTAATGCCTTTTTATCAAACAGTTCCTCCTTCACAGCTACAAACATAATTTCTTCATTATCATCTTCTTCTTCCGACTCCTCATCGATCACACCTTCATCTACTGCAATATAACAATGTTTCTTTCTCTTTCCTTTGAATCTACTAAACTTTTATTTCTTATTGGTGTTAGGGCAGTTAGCAGAAATATGACCAATTTTATTACAAGAGAAACACTTCAAAGGTAGCTTTCCTTTATACTTACTAGTTCCTCTCGGAAATCTCTTTGCTAACAATGCTTCAAGTTCCATCACTTGATCTTCACTGTCTTCATCTCCCTGGTTACTTCCATGACTTGTCCTGCACTCATGATTGTGATATATATCTTTTCCTTTTCTAGCAGATGAACTGGTAACAAAAGCTTCAAAGGCAGATTCAGTAGATTTTGTCACACCATTGTCAAAACTATTTAATTCAAAAGTTGTAAGCTTACCCATCAATGAATCAATAGTTACCTTTGTTGGCAATTGACACTCATTTGGTTGGTTTCACTATGTTGTCATTGATGGCAACATGGTATCTTATTCCGACTTCATTTTTTGGTTCAGTTGTGTATTGACAGGCACTTCACAGACACTTCACCGACACCGACACCGACACTGGCAGGAAGGAAGCATTTCTTTGGTTACTGACAATGCAGGCCGACATGGTTTAGAATCAAGTTATCGGTATTGGAGGCCGACATCTTTTAGATCCAGAATAGACAATTGTTTTTGACATTCATGTATTTATGTTATCTAGCCGACATGTATATTGACATTGTAATTATCTTTGTAAGCCCACATAAGGCATGATAAATTGTATAGGGTATATAGGTCAGTTGGATTAGATCATTTTGATATATGTGGATGATGATATGAATGCAAATATGGATGGATAGAATATGCAAAATATATCAGAGAGATTATGTATGTGAGGATATTTATGTAAGGGTTATTCCGATAAAGGGTTTAGGGTTTCAGACCGGAATAGACAGAGCTTAACCGGAACTATATCCAGGCATTGAAGATGTTATCTTAGCAGTTCATTCATTTCTTTGGATTGTAGTTTGGATTTATATGTAGTCAGTGAGGCTCATTTCGTGATTGAGCAGTGTGCTCTAGGCTATAAGCCTTCCTGCAAGTGCATGTCCCTATATTTTGTAATATCTCTTCATATGGCCAATGGATTGATATTGTGGGTCACAAATCCCACCGTGGTTTTTCCTCTTTGAGGTTTTCCACATATAATTATGTGTGTTATGGTATTCATTTATGTGACTGGCCTATTGGTTTCTTTACTTATTTCAATTCTACATGTATCATGTTTTAATAAGGCTAAAATTGACCATTCTAGTAGAACACTAATTCATCCCCCCTCTCAGTGTTCCTGGATTCCAACAATTGATATCAGAGCCTTGTGCCTCGGAGGAAGTTTAACAACTTGAGGAAGATCTTGAATCCAGAATCCATGGATATGGGTTTGGAAAAGCAACTTGAGATGGCACTTGAAGATTATGATGTTGAAAGGATGAAGAACTTAAATCTACAAGATGAATTGAATTCTGCTAAGGAATCAATTCTTGTCCTACAGGAGAGGTTGTCATCTGTTCAAGCTAGGAGGAAGGAACTTTTGCAAAATCAAGATGATGAAGAGAAAGATGCACTTAAGGAACAATGTCAGAAGCTGAGTCAAGAGAACATGGTTATGAGAAATGAAATGCAAGCTATAACTATGATAATGTCTAAAGAGATTGAAGACCAGAAGAAAAAGGAAGAAAATCTTGTTTTATCTTTGAAAAAAAAATTCTATGAAGACCTAAGTTACCCACGTGTTCAATTCTATGATGAGGATGTACCTATACAAATAAATCTTAAAAAATAACATAGGATATTTAATCAAAAAAAGGATTCTATGTAGAATATTTAAATAATGGGAAATAAAACCTTATTTAAAATAGAAATTTTACTTGGTAATTAGTTGAATTCATCTACTCCTCATCCTCAATCTCTTCATCTGCAACCTCAACCTCATCAACATCTTCATCCTCACTAGTATCCATCTCATCCTCCACCTCCTTGTCATCATCCTTACACCATTTATCCTCCTATAATTAATCAAACACATGAGATGGAATTTATTTTGCGTACTATACATTTAATATTTCCAAATAGATAAACAAAAAATCAATATTGATATGTTACAAAAAAAAATTGCAAGTGGACATTTTGTTATTGAACATGTCATTGCCTTTATATTCACTATGTATTTGATTAGAGGTGACATCATCGTTGAGACCTCTACTACTTCCTATTGAAAAAAACATCACACTTCAAATTGAATATTCTAAGTATTTTTCTAAGTGGCAACAATTAAACATTTGAATGCGTATTCAAATGAATAGAATTTAGTGGAATATGTCATATGTTGTTATAACCAATATAGAAGGACACTAAATGTATAATCCATTGCTTCAATCCATTGTATTATATGTCTTAATGATATCATCCATTTTTTCTCCAAACTAATGCATTTTTTCTACACTCACAAGAAAATAAAATATTCATAACAAAATTTTAAACCATTAAAAACATTAGCTAATTTCTTATATTCTATTTAGTTAAGTACATTAATTAATGGTGTAATACTAGTCAATCCATTCAAATATTAGACATATCACAACTCCTATATAATTTCATATGTATATGCATTTTATTTTTATATTTAATAACATGTATTTTATAGTGATGCCAAGAAACTTAATTGCTCATGCATTCAATCAAAATTCCATTTTTTTTAGAGGTATCAAGCTAGTTTAATTATCATTTATATGTTCAAAAAGATCATATGTTATTTATATGTGCACATATGGTGTTTTAAAAATTTGCACTACCAAACTCATAATCAATTAGTAGATGCATCTCCTAATGTGTAATAACATGTATTGGAAGATGTCGAGCCTATGCCCATCTCAACTTCTAAGATACTATTTTTACCATCATTGTTTTTCCACCACAGGGGACCCTAATCATTCTCAATCAACAAGCCATCAACAAAACCATCCATCTCAACTTCCAAGATACTATTAACTCTCAAATTGCTCCTATGACTGATACAGTTGTGTTATCTTCTACGACCCCCCTCTCTCCTTGTGATCCCTTACCTGCAATTTACTATATAAATATGAACCTATTCCTGAGGATGAGAGAGATCACTATGGTGATACTAGAACCATTCCTTTTTATGGAGGATTTAGATGAGGTGAATTATGGTTTTTATGATTTTGATGATTTGGTGTTGCCTTTCAAGAAGTGCTCTATTACTCAAACTGCTAATCACATCTCCAAACCAAACATTCCAAGGAAAAAGAAAGGCCAAAAACCTAAAGTTGGAAAGCTTTGACTTGAAGGAAGAGATAAAGTTGAGGAAGGCACTTATGGACCATGACGCCCTCATGACCAAGAGCAAACAAAAGGGATCTTCAAAATAAGGCTAATAGATGCTTGTGCTCTTTGTTGCCTCTTGCTTTTGTTTCTTTTTAGTCCTTGTTCCTTTTGTCATCTTCTTTTGATCTTTAGTTCCTTGGTGGACTTCTCCTTGTTTTACTATGTTTTCTAGGTTTGATTACTCCCCTTTTGCAGATTTGAAGCAATTCTTCTCAGTTTTCTATCTTTATATTAGAGTGGGACCTATTCCCATAGCTTGCAAAAAAAAAAAAAAGAAAGATATTTTTAAAAATTTAAACCTTCTTAGTTGATTTATATTTACATTTTATCTCAAAAGTTAGGATTCATAAATTGTAAAAATGAATACTATTTAATTGAATGTCGATGAAAAAAACTGTATGTTGAATATAGTGTTTATTCCAACTTGTGCATGCACCTATTTTTGTAAATGTTAGTGACAATTAAAATTGCATTCCCTACTATAAACAAGTCATTTTTAAGTCACTCAAAAATTTAGTCTCCAAATTAAATTATCAATAACATCAATAATACTTGTAGTAAATTTCTAAGATGTATTCCAAATTGACGATCTTGGTTTAATCATATTTTACTACATTTGAAATGTCGAGTTTCAAATATTGAAAAAAAGAACATCATGTAATTGAATGTTGATAAATAATATTATAAGTTGAAATGCAAAATGCATGCATCCCTTTCTTGCAAGTGTTACTGACCATTTAAATTTTAACTTAATTGAATTTTCTAATATAAACAAATATTTTTTAACATTCAAAAATTCAATATGTAAATCAATTTACAAATTAAACTATCATTAGCACTTTGCAATAAACTGTTAAGATGTCTTTCAAATTTTAGGCCTTCATTAATTCATATATTTTTGCATGTCCCTTTTTAAATATTTTTCAAAAATATCACTTACTATTTTTAGTAAGTTCAAGTGTCTAAAAGTAGTAAGTCATAGACCAAAAATAACAAATCAGACTACTTGATAGTTTGGAAAATAAAATAAAATTTGGTGACTTGGTTATGGATAGAATATTATTTTATCACCAAATATATTTAAAATTAATAAATTGTTTCTAACTTGAGCATATGACAAATTGGGACAAGTGGCAATTTGCATTGGAAGTGGAAGAAGACATGTAACACATGACTAGGAAGGTTGCATGCACTACATGCAAATGGAATCTCCCCTTTGGCATGGGATTTGGTAAAGAGCAACTTTGACTTGTCGAAGATGGTTGGTAGTAGAAGACAAAGTTGGACAATTGGTAGTTTGAGAAAAGAATGTTAGAAGGTGGTGGACAAATGAAAAAGGGAGTTACAAATTTGTCATGCAAGCATTTTATATATGTTGACTAAGAAAATTATAGATTGAAATTCACATTTTATAGATTATATATTTCAACCTGCACATGTACCTATTTCTTGAAGGTGTTGGTGATAGTTTAAATTACTGATTAGTTACATTTCTTGTTATAAACAATAAATTTTAAGTCATTAAAAAATATAATTTGTAAACTAAACTATCACTAATAGCTATAATAAATTTTTAAGACATCTTTCAATTTTATATCTTCTTAGTTAAAAAGTATTCTTCTTTGTCACAATTGTTAGGTTTTTTATATTGGTAAAATAAATATCATGTAATTATTTGAATTAGTTATAGGTTGAAATACACAGTGTATTTTTAACCTGCACATGAATCCATATCTTACAAGTGTAAGCGATTGTTTTAATTATAAATTAATTAATTTTTTTCTCTAAACAATTCATTTTATAAATTATTCAAAAAATTCAATATGTAAATTAATTTACAAAAAAAATATCACCAACACTTGTAATAAATTGATAATATATCTTTCCAATTCAAACCTTCTTAGTTGATTCATACATTTTTGTCTCAACTATTAGGATTTATACATTGACAAAATAAATATTATGTAACTGAATGTTGATGAGACAATTGCATGTTAAAAACATGTTGATGTTGATTAAATTGCAAATTATAAATTAATTACACTTCTTGTTGTGAGAAATAGGAATATAAATCCAATTTTATGTATTGACATGTCTCAAAAAATAAGGATACAAAAATAGTGGATCTTTTCATACTTAGGCCCTAGAATTGGTGGTTTAAGGGAGTGACTATAAATTAAGTTTTGCATGGTATTGCAAGTGTAACACCATAAAAAAATTATTGGAAGCTTATTGTAGCCTCAAAATATTGTGCAATTTCATGCAAGTGATACGTAAATTTGAGTGTCTAGAAATGTTATGACCTCAACAAGTTATGAATCACCAACAAGGTTTCATAAGAACAATACCATTATATGGTTTTAAAGATTCGCATCATGAGATGATTTATAATGCAATATTTTTCTTAAATTAAAAAAAAATAAAAAATTTGAACTTATTGTTTTTATCATTGAAATCATTAAAATATCTTGAGCATGCAAGATCTAGCTGTCTTTTTAGGGATGTTCCTACATCATTGGGCTATAAAGAGATTCAAAGCAAAAACTACAAATTGAATATTATTTTTCAATGTCTTAGAATGTGGGTATTAGTTCCAAAAATTCCCACAATTAAGTGGATTGGATACCGGGTGTGTGCGATGAAAAATGTGCGTGGAATACAAAGGGATTAAAAGCTAGCTAATTAACCAAAATACACAAAACATCATACACCTTGAGATTAGAATGATGAAATCAAAACAAAAACAAAATAACGATGCAACACAAACTAGAATGCCTGCTTAGATTTGATTATTCCTTGATTTTATGTGTGCTCGATGACGTCTTCGGATGCTCGATATATTTCTCTATGATTATGGCTACAACTGATAATGGATGGCAATGAGATGGGAGTGAGTAGTGATTTTTGTAGAGTAACAGTGCAGTTGGATGAAGGTGGATGAAAAACAAAGGAAAAGAGGGGGGTTAAATAGGAGATGAGAGGAGAAGAAGAGGATGGGAGAAGGCAACACTTATCCTCGAAGAAAAAAATGGAGCAAGAAAATGCCCTAGGCGAACAAAGGAATGGTTAGGGATGCCCCCTTGAGAGGGTGCATAGGGAAAAAGGGTCTGGGCGGCGTCTCGAAAGAAATATTGCCCCAACGGGCAGGACAAAAAGAAAGAAACAAAACGGGAAGGGGAGAAAAATGCAAATGCAATGGATAAAATTATCATGGAGCATGAGATGCCACGAAACTAGATGCCATGTACTGAGCACTTATTTGGATTTAGCAATGTCTGTGAGTCACCAGGGTATAAGGAACCAAGGTGGAATTTCACAACCAATGCATGGACTAACACATATAAATAGACATGCAGGTCGAGCCAGTATCACACAAAATTATAGAGACTCTGCAGGAAACAATGCTAGAACAACCACAAGCAGAAGACATGCCCAATTGTAACATGAGATAACAGAGACCTCATGAGGGTAAAATAAGGGACACATCAAAAAGACATGCCAGGGAAAAACAAAGAGCAACAAGATCACATCTAGAGCCTTGTCACTCCTATCACACCATGATATAAAAGATTGTGGTGACCAGGAGGAAACAAGACCCAAGGAGATTTGAAAGATAAACAAAGATTGGAAATAATGCAAAACCAACACAGGTGTCAAAGATATATTTTGTCAAAATAACGATGAACCACTGAGGACTAATGATGCTGTCTAACTAGAGGAGGATACATCTTGTGCACACGGGTGGTAGATTATTGCTAGGGTGAGAATGATATATCTCAAAGAAACAACTGGATGATGAAGTGGATGAGCCAAGGACCAAAAAAAGGACTTGGGAATCACATGAGGATCAAAATACTAAAAGATTTGTTGAAGAACCAGCTGAGAGGATACAATTTCAACAAGTGGAACACAGACAAACCTATGTACAACAACAAACACCTATACACGGCTATTGGTGTAATTAATTATTCATGTTGGATATAATTACACCTTACTTAAGTTTACTTAGGTACATGCATATCATAGTAGTTTGGGTATGAGACACTTGGGTGTTTGTGCCACATTGGGATAGTGTGTGTAGGAGAATTTCCATATTTTGTGGTCTTATCTTGTTGTTATATTCCACCTTCGGTGGGCGATCCACCTCTTGTGGAATATTATATTGTTTCTCCTACCTACCACACCTATTTCCTACCTACCCTTGTTTCTCATCGAGCCACATGTCATGTTTGTGTTCTTACATATCCATATAGCCTTGCCTATATAAGTAGGCTCATATTCATTATATGTATCAATTGATGATCTAGTTGATCAGTATTTTCATCTTGATAGAATATAGTTTATTCCTATCAATATTTTGTGTCTCTATTTTGTACTTTGCATTGAGCTCTTGATCTTGGCAAAATCTCACATTGTATTAGAGCGTAAAGGGCTTCATTGATTAGTCTTTTGGAGACATTTTGGAGGCTTCAATTTTCGGATCTCGAGAGGTGTTATTTTTGAGTGCGTTGTACAACTATTTGGACATCACGATTGAGTCTAGGAGGTCGTTTCCATAAAAATTGAGTATAAACTCAGCCTATTTTGGAGAAAATCAGATTTGGAGGAAAAATTTAGCCTATAAGTGATGGTATGATGAAAGAATAAGTATACGGGTCAATTACTGAGAGGGGAGGTGAATCAGTAGAAAAAATGATACAAACTTCACCGATCTCAAAAATCAATCTCTCAAAGTAAACTTAGAACTAACAATGTAATACCTCTGTCAAGATAAAAACTCATAAAATAAATCGGTTGACTGTTAAAACAAATTAACAGTAAACAACTTCTTCATTTCTCAATGCTTCTGGTTATCATGACTTATCAAAGTAGTTAAGTAGTTAAGTAAATCAACCATGAAAACATAACCACAAAAAACATTCACCACTTGACACAAATATTTTTAACATGGAAACCCAAATAGGTAAAAACCACGGTGAGATGAGACTCACAAGATAACTATCTGAACTCTTCTGAAGTTCGCCCTGTTAGGAGCCTAGCATGTTAAAGCTTTACAAAAAGTCCTGTTAAGAACTAATCCTATTAGGAATCACCCAGTTAAGGGATTGACTACAATGCCTTGTTAGAAGCAATACCCTGTAAGGAGTAACCTCGGTGGAGGATTTGAAAATCCAAGCTAATGGATCACCTTGTTAGAGGATATGAATAACACCAAGCTTGTTAGAGCTTACTCGGTTAGGGGATTTCAATTCTACTGTAATTGTTAGAAAACAATAGGAGTTTGCTGATATGTCTGAATAACAATACACTTGCTTGATCAGATCCATTTCATGCTCCTATCTGCCTTTACTCAAACTATAGATACATCATCCGATTCAGCAACCACACACTCAACTGATCTTTGCTAACTCTTTGCCAACACATTAAACTAAACAAATTCATCAACCTTATAAATAAATCAATCAGGTCGGTAACACAACAAAAACCTAATTCTCATAGAGATTACAAACAAATCGGTTCAAGTATGACTGTTGGATTACATAGCAATCTCTGCACATCAATCAAGAAAACCTTGATCGCTCCTTGATCACCACTTCATCGAACTTAGTAACTCATCATGCGCTTTGCATTAGATGCAATACATTTTCTCATTCCCTAGAAAAAACTGTTACAACAACTCGCCAAAATCTCTTGAAATTGCCTTCATACAACAATCATACGTGTCATAATCATTACCGCTCATCATCAGATCATAAACCAATATAACCAATTCACCAAACTTAATCAGTTAGGGTTTATCAAAAACAATAGGTAGGGTTTACCGGTTACATCAATAGATAAGGTTTACATCAGTTATCATTTCACTCCATGAATTCTTCCTATCGATTACAGTAACAATATTACAACAATATCATTACCGGTTAATTGACATCAATGACAACATGACATATCATTAATGCAATCTTCATCTAAATGCCAACAATCTCCCCCTTTGGCATTGATGGCAATACAAATATCAATACCATTGATTGCTACGTGATTGTGAATAGGAATCTTGGTTTACATTACCAAGTATTCACCATTCTCTCCATGTCTTCAGCTTGTCGCTGGTTCTCCTTCCCATAATCACATAATTCTTCTCCCCCTTTGACAACAATGCCAAATTGAAAGTAAAACATGTAATGTCAAATTTCACTGTGCATCATCAACAATCTACAACTTGATGCTCCCCCATTAGAATAAATCCACTTCTACACCAATCCTTCTGTAAAATTATGCAAGTAGCTTCGGGACTGATGTAATCTACATCATACTTAATTGACTTCATAAAGAGGGACAACCCCTAGCTGACTTCTAAGATACTCAAAAGTGGTCTTAGGTAGAGGTTTAGTAAAAATATATGCAAGCTTCTCCTTGGTAGAAACATGCTCCAAGATCACATCTTTACTCTTTACTTTTTCCCTCAAGAAATGATACTTCAATTTAATATGCTTGGTTCGTGCGTGCAAAATAGGGTTCTTAGAAATATTTATGGCACTTGTATTATCACATAAAATCTTTATAGGTTCTGAAATCTTCATCTTAAAACCTTCCAAAATGTGCCTCATCCATATAGTCTGTGTAAAATTCATGTAAGCTGCAACATACTCAGCTTCAACAATAGATTGTGAAGTACAACTCTGCTTCTTACTACTCCATGAAACAAGTCTTCCTCCAAGAAAAAATGCTCCACCGGTTGTGCTTTTCCAGTCATCAACATTTCCTGCCCAATCTGCATTTGTGCATACCTTCAAGTCAAAATTTCCTCCATATGGACACCATAACCCATAATTTACAATACCTTTCAGATATCTAAAAATTCTTTTGGTTGCTATCATATGTGTTTCCTTAGGATTCTTCTAGAATCTAGCAACTATGCCAACTGCATGAGCTATGTCTGGTCTGCTATGAACAATATAGTGCAATTTTCCAATCATTGACCTGTATTCCTTCTCATCAACAGATTTGGACTCATCTTCCTTAGACAACTTACAACTTGTAACCATAGGTGTCCCAACTGGTTTTCAGTCACTCATGCCAAATGTCTTCAAGACCTCTTTCACATACTTAGACTGTGTGATGAAAATACCATCTTCATTTGTTGTATTTGCAAGCCTATGAAAACAATTATTTCTCCCACTAAAGACATTTCAAACTCATTTTTCATTTCATCTGCAAAACTGTTCCTCATGTCATCATTACCTCCAAATATGATATCATCAACAAATACTTCTTTGACTAGTATTTTATCTCCTTCAGATTTGAGATATATGTTACTATCATCACTGGTTCTCAGAAAGCCTATCTTCATCAGATGTGTATGAATCCTTTCATACTATGCTCTCGGTGCCTGCTTTAATCCATATAAAGCTTTATGCAATCTGCATACCATGTCTTTCTTATCAATCAAAGCATAACCATCTGGCTGCTCAATGTATACTTCTTCTTCTAGTATCCCATTAAAAAATGTTGACTTAACATCCATCTGGTATACCTTGAATTTCTTGTGTGCTGCAAATGCAATTAAATTTTTGACACCTTCTAGTCTTTCCACTAGCGCAAAAGTCTCACCATAGTCATCTCCTTCCTCTTGTGCATAACCTTTGCAAACCAACCTAGCTTTGTTGTGAACTACAACACCATCTTCATTCAACTTGTTCCTGAATCCCACTTAGTACCTATCACATTTTTATTTACTGGTCAGGTTACTAGGGTCCATGTGTTTTTCTTCTCAATTTGATCTAATTCCTCCTCCATAGCTTTAACCCAAGGATCATCACCAAATGCTTCCTTAGAGATTCTTGGTTCAATAGTGGAGAGAATGCAAGAATTCTCTCTAATTCTTCTTCTGGTTAGTACTCCAACATCCTTATCCCCAATAATTTGTTCAGGATTGTGATCATGTTATTCCAAGAAAATGATCATGTTATTCCAAGGAATAATTTGTTCAGGATTGTGATCATGTTATTACAAGATAATGATCATGTTATTCCAAGGAATAATATTTGCTTTGCCGGTTTCAGATTTCACAGTTTCTGGTTCCAAAAACAAAATGCAAGGATCTTCATCCTTTTTCTCTGAATTGGTTTCCTCTAAGACTTTAGGATATTCATCCACTCAAACATCAACACTCTCAATAATTGTCTATGTTTGATTGTTAAAACACTCGTAGGCCTTACTCTTAGTGGAATAGCCAAGAAATATACCTTCATCACTTTTAGCTTCAAATTTGCTAATATAATCACCTCTCTTAATAAAACATTTACTTCCAAATATTCTGAAATAACTAACATCAGGTGATCTACCATACCAATATTCATAAGGAGTATTGTCCTTACCTCCCTTTACTAGAATCCGGTTCATAGTGTAGACAGTTGTGCTGACAGCTTCTCTCCAGAAAGTTTTCAATATACCTCCTTGTATCAACATCATCCTAGCAGCTTCAACAACTGAGTAGTTATTTCTCTTTGTGATACCATTCTGTTGTGGTTTCCTTGGTGCAGAAAGTTGTCGTTTGATACCATTTTCTTCACAATACCTAGTGAATTCCTCAGAATTAAATTCACCGCCTTGATCTATCCTCGGACATTTTATCTTCTTACCACTCTCCTTCTCAGCTAAGGCCCTGAATGCCTTGAACTTACCAAAAGATTCAGTGTTATCCTTCAAGAATGTGACCCACATCATCCTTGAGAAATCACCAGTGAAGATCATAAAATATATGTCACCTTGAATACTTTTTGTTCTTATTTGTCCACAAAGATCTGTATGAACCAAATCTAACAAATGTTCTGCTGAAAAGGATTTGCTCTTGAAATTTGAGGATGTCATCTTTCCCAACTGACATTCTTTGCACAGAGCATTAACCAATTTGTCTAACTGAGACAAACCTCTCATTGTCTTAGACTTACTCACTTTAACAATGTTATCAAAGTTTATATAAAAAAATCTCCAATGCCAAATCCAACTATCATCTATCTTTGTAATTAAACAGTTGCTGACTTTAGGATTAAGGTGAAACAAGTTACCTTTAGTTTGCTTCCCCATTGTAATCAGTTCACCTTTGTTGTCATAGATTTTGTATATACCATTTTTAAACTCTAATGGGTATCCTCTGTCATTGAGTTGTGCCACACTCAAAAGATTGTGCTTTAGACCTTCAACCTAGTAGACATCATCTGCACTGCTCTTTCCATTAAGAGAAATGGTTCCCTTACCTTTAACCATGCAAAGTGAGTCATTACCAAATCTTACAACTCCACCATCAAATTCTTTCAGATAAAGGAATTTGCTCTGATCACCGGTCATGTGATGTGAACAACCACTATCAATGATCCAATCTTTAGAGTTATCCATCCTGGATACTAATGCCTTCTGGTCTGACATCTCTTCTTTAATGGCTACAAATACAATGTCTTCATTAGCATCACCATCATATTCCTCATTAGTGATACCACCATCAACAACAATAAGACAATCCCTTTTGCCTTTACCCTTGTACTTCTTGAATTTATCTTGTTTGTGCTCATTATCACCATTAGGACAGTTAGCAGCAATGTGTCCAATCTTGTTGCATGCAAAACATTTCAAAGGTGATTTGCCTCTATATTTACCTGTACCTCTAGGCAACCACTTGGCCAACAATGCTTCAAGCTCAACTAAGCCGTCTTCATCATCAGTTTCTCTGTTGGACCTGGATTCATAACTATGGTTGGCATCTCTACTTTTCCTCACAAATGGGTTAGAAATAGAAGCTCTAAATGCAGACTCAGATTTCTGTACACTACCATCATAACCATTTAATTCAAAAGTAGTAAGCTTGCCAATGATGGAGTCAAAAGTTACCTTAGTTTTTTCAAAGGACTTAAACTCCTGAATAGCTGCAACTCGGATAGCATAGATCGGTAGCAGTGTTCTCAGTACCTTATTGATCATTATGGAATCTTCCACTTTACCTCCTGCACTCTTAATTTCACCAACTATATCTTTTATCCTTTGACCATACTGTTGGATATTCTCACCTTCAACCATCTGCATGTCATTAAAATTTCCTCTTAGACTCTCTTCTTTAGTAATCTCAACATGTTCATCACCGCTATAAATCTCTTCAACCTCATATGCAGTTTCAAGATCGTGAACATCTACATACTCTGCATCAAACAAAGAACTGATAATAGCCTCCAATGCTTGATGATTTTCATGTTGCTCTTTCTTCTGATCATCAGTCAACATCCTAGTAGGTGCAACATACTTAGTATCGACATGTTCCCAATACTAGCTTCCCAAACTCTTGATATAAATTTTCATTTTGTCACTCCATATCCTATAGTTCTCTCTATTAAACTTTGAACCTTCCTTCTTCATCATGATCAACAAGATCTTTACCTCAAGTTGTTAGGCTTAGACCTTAGAGGACCTAGATTGCTCTAATACCAATTGATGGTATGCTGAAAGAATAAGTATCCGGTCAACTACTGAGAGGGGGGGGGGGTGAATCACTAGAAAAACTGGTACAAACTTAACCGATCTCAAAAATCAATCTCTCAAAGTAAACTTAGAACTAACAATGTAATACCTCTGTCAAGATAAAAACTCATAAGATAAACCGGTTGAATGTTACAACAAATTAACAGTAAACAACTTCTTCATTTCTCAATGCTTCTGGTTATCATGACTTATCAAAGTAGTTAAGTAGTTAAGTAAATCAACCATGAAAACATAACCACAAAAACATTCACCACTTGACACAAACATTTTTGACATGGAAACCCAAATAGGTAAAAACCACGGTGAGATGAGACTCACAAGATAACTATCTAAACTCTTCTGAAGTTTGCCCTATTAGGAGCCTAGCATGTTAAAGCTTTACAAAAAGTCCTGTTAAGAACTGATCCTATTAGGAATCACCGGTTAAGGGATTGACTACAATTCCTGTTAGAAGCAATACCCTGTAAGGAGTAACCTCGGTAGAGGATTTAAAAATCCAAGCTAATGGATCACCTTGTTAGAGGATCTGAATAACACCAAGCTTGTTAGAGCTTACCCGGTTAGGGGATTTCAATTATGCTGTAATTGTTAGAACACAACAGGAGTTTGCTGATTTGTCTAAATAACACTACACTTGCTTGATCAGATCCATTTCATGCTCCTATTTGCCTTTACTTAAACTGCAGATACATCATCCATTTTGGCAACCACACACTCAACTGATCTTTGCTAACTCTTTGCCAACACATTAAACTAAATAACTTCATCAACCTTATAAACAAATCAATCAGGTCGGTAACACAATAAAAACCTAATTCTCATAGAGATTATAAACAAATCAGTTCAAGTATGACCGTTGGATTACATAGCAATATTTGCACATCAATCAAGAAAACCTTGATCGCTCCTTGATCACCGCTTCATCGAACTTAGTAACTCATCATGTGCTTTGCATTAGATGCAATACATTTGCTCATTCCCTACAAAAAAATGTTATAATAACTTGCCAAAATCTCTTAAAATTGTCTTCATACAATAATCATACATGTCATAATCGTTACCGCTCATCATCAAATCATAAACCAATATAACCAATTCACCAAACTTAATTGGTTAGGGTTTATTAAAAAAAATAGGTAGGGTTTACCGGTTACATCAATAGATAAGGTTTACACCGGTTACTGGTTCACTCCACAAATTCTTCCTACCGGTTACAGTAACAATATCACAACAATATCACTACTGGTTAATTGACATTGATGACAACATACAGTTCTCCCTCATTTGATGCATTCATGAAGATGTTGATACTTGAGAAATCTAAGTTGACTAAGATGGGGATTCTCAAATCTTCAAAGTCACAAGCTTGGGTGGCTAATAAGGGGAATCAAGGAAATCAAGGGAAAGGCAAGAACCAAAAGCAACCTAAGTCAAAACCACAACAAGATGGAGCACAATCCTCCTCTCTGCAACAAGGTGACTCACCTAAGAGGAAATCATATAAGGATAATCTTTTTTGTGCATATTTCAAGAAATCAGGACATGATGAACATCATTATTACAAGAAGGATGTTGATGAGTTGAAACATCTTCTTGAGAAGAACAAAATCAACCTTCCTTCTAGAATGTCTACTTTGCCTTCCAAAGAAAAGGATAAAGGAAAGGATCACTCTTTTGGGATAGATAAAGGAAAGGGACAACCTCTTTGTGCTACTACAAGTCATGTTTCAGGGAGATGGCTTCTAGATTCAGGGGCTTCTCATCATATAGAATCTTCGCAGTCTATGTTCTCTTCATTTGGGCCTTGCACCATGCCATAGATTTTGATGGGCAATCATACATACATGGATGTGATTGGGAAAGGATCTATTGCCATTAGGGATAACTCCTTAAATGATGTGTTGTGTGTACCCCACTTGACAAACAATCTTCTTTCCATCTATCAAATCACACATGGGGCAACTAGGAAAACTGTGGAGTTCACACCCGATTCAGTTATCAGTAGAGACTTGGAGACTAGAGCTATCATTGCGACTGGGGTGGTTGATCATGTATCTCAGTTGTACTCCTTTTCACATTTTGGTCCTATTGATGAGGTTGATTCTTCCTACATTGATGATTCAGATTTTGAGGAGAACTTTGGGTACTTGCACTTGGGTGTTCTCACATGTGACCCCATTCTTGAGCCTTGCATTTCATCTCCTCCTATTGATATCACATCACCTCTTGCACCTGATGATGTAGCTAGTGCGACAATTTTGCCTTCTTGTGATTCAATGCAGTAGGAATTTCATGTCTTCTAGCTTCAATTCATTGGGATGACTACTTGACAGACATTGCAGGTTTGTTTGTGGAGTCCTAAATTGTAGATTTGGGAGACATTATTGATGATATTCATCCTCTTTGATGAAGATGATCCTTTTTCGATTGTTGCAAGGGAACACTCTGACCCTCTTGTACATTCTCTGCATGATCCTTCTTTCGAGGTTGACATGATTGTGGATACTTTTGTACAACAGTTGGGGGAGGTCTCTTTATCTTTAGAGGAGACTAGTGAGTCTTTGGATATTGTTCTACATTCATCTCCACTAGATCTTGGAGTGCCTTTTTTAGTAGTGTGGAGCAGTTCACCGCCTTTGGAGGGGGTATCTTTCATCATCGACATGGGGACACTTGAGCAGTTTTCAGAGATTCCATTCATCATGAGTATTTTTCCTACATCTTCCCTTCATGATTGGGGAGACTTCATGGATACACCTTTGGTTTTGTTTCTTCCTAAGGGGAGGAATGTTGTTTAATGTTCGTGGAGCAGTTTCTTCATTCATCTTCGAGCTTCTATCATTGGTGTAGATTCTACATTGAGGGGAGGCTACCTAGTCTCTCTTCTTCTTCTCTCATATGGTGGGGACTTTTTCCTCACATGGGGTTTTGTCCTTCTCACACTTCTTTGAGAGTTATTTGTTTATGGTTTTCATCTCTCTTTTGGGGGAGGGTTTTTTCCCATTGGGTTTTTCTCTCTTTCCTCTCTTTATGAGAGATTGCATTGGTTTGTGTGCATTTGCATTTGTACATGGGTACCTAACATGGCCTTGTAGCCAGGACCCATCTTGCATTGTAGAATTAAGTGCATTCCCCAAAGTTGCACTTAAGGGGGGGTGTTGGTGTAATTAATTATTCATGTTGGATATATTTACACCTTACTTAAGTTTGCTTAGGTACATGCATATCATAGTAGTTTGGGTATGAGACACTTGGGTGTTTGTGCCACATTGGGATAGTGTGTGTAGGAGAATTTCCACCTTTTGTGGTCTTATCTTGTTGTTACATTCCACCTTCGGTGGGTGATCCACCTCTTGTGGAATATTATATTTTTCTCCTACCCACCACACCTATTTCCTACCCTCCCTTGTTTCTCATTGAGCCACATGTCATGTATGTGTTCTCACATATCCATATAGCCTTGCCTATATAAGTAGGCTCACATTCATTATATGTATTGATTGATGATCCAGTTGATCAATATTTTCATCTTGATAGAATACAATTTATTCCTATCAAAATTTTGTGTCTCTATTTTGTACTTTTCATTGAGCTCTTGATCTTGGCAAAATCTTACAAAGGCAACTTATATACAACGAACCCTATGCACAAAGAACCAATCACGAGAGGATATTTACAAGGACTATGTTCAAGCAAAGTGAATGGAGGTGAGGGAATGTGGGTACCATGGGATACCGTGCTCAAAAGAGATGAATGCGATGGAAATGTGAATGGGGGTAGGTAACAATAGATACCACACCATGGAAAGGTGGATGCAAGAATTGAAGGATAATGGGACTGCCCTTTACAAATGGTGCCTATTGCCAAGTTTTCACCAGATGTACATGTCCAAGGTGCCACAAGAAGTGGTTTTCACCAGAGGATGATTTTTTATTTATTTTTTGATATGTTTTTGAGTATTTTTCGATATTTTTGAATTTTCTTTTTTTGGTATTTTCTGATTTTTGGAACATGAGGTACACTGTCACAGACTAGGCATAGAATATTTTTAGGTGTAGGATGTTGAGGGGATCATTGAGAGGTTCCCATTCTAGAGTGGATAACTAATATGCCCCTGAACCATGTTTTGTTGTGACCACAAATGGACCGAGCCAATTAGCTTCAAACTTTCCTTTCTTTTATCACTCTTGTTGATTTATGATATTTTCTCTAAGGACTAAGTCTCCTACTTCAAACTCACAAGGTTGGACCGTCTTCTGATATTGCCTCTTAAGGCGGATCTGATATACTTGTAGATGATCATAGGCTTTCTAATGCTTTTTGTCAAGGAGATCAAGTTGAGTCAACCTTGTCACTCTGTAGTCTTCATCAGAAACAAAATCTTTCAATGATATGCGTAATGATGGCAATTCGACCTCAATTGGTAAGACCGCTTTTGCACCATATACCAAGGAATAGAGAGTAGCTCCAATAGGAGTTTGAATTCTAGTTTGGTAAGCCCACAAGGCAAGATTAAGATGTAGGTGCCAGTCACGACTAGTTTCATTGACAACTTCCTTAAGGATACGAAGCAGTGTTTTATTAGTTGCCTCGACTTGGTCATTCCCTTGGGGATAATATGGTGTTGACCAACGATGTTGGATATGGAATGTGGAGCATAGATCACGCATATGTTGGTTTTTAAATGGAGTTCCATTGTCCATGATGATAGTAGAGGGGACTCCATAATGACAAATGATGTGGTATAGGATAAACTTGGACACTTGGGCACCAGTAGTGAGGGTGAGAGGAATGGCTTCCACCCACTTGGTGAAATACTCAGCTGCAATAATGATAAACTTGCGTCCATCTGAGGAGGGAGGATGGATCTTACCAACAAGGTCGAGGCCAAATGTAGAAAATGGCCATGGTGTTGTGATGGGCCGCAAATCTTGAGCTGGAACGTGGATCAAATCTTCATGCCGCTGACAAGGCACACATTTCTACACAAATTCACAACAATTGTGTTCCATGGTGGGCTAGTAATATCCCACTCTTAACATTTGTTTGGCAAGAACATATCCATTCATGTGAGCACCACAAGTACCGATATACACTTCTTTAATCGCAAGATCAACTTTGTTTGAATCTAAACATCTAGAAAGGATGTCATGATAGCCCCGACGATATAGATTGTCTCCTATGAGGGTGAATTAGGCACAACAACGAATAAGATTTCGACGGTCATTGTGGGAAATGTTTTGGGGAAGGGTACCATCTTTAAGATAGGCATGGATATCATGGTACCAAGATGATTGGGGACCAACAAGGTTACACAACACTTCCGTATGTGATGTCTCAAAAGCTAGTTGCATGATTTGTTCAACTAAAAATTCATACCTAGGACTATATGAACCAATATTTAGGAGGGATCCAATGGTGGCCATTCCATATGTCTCTTTATTATGAGCTTGAGGAATTTGATCAAATATGACACTCTTTAAATTCTTCTTGAGGTCATCAACCATCATTTTGTAAGGCATGAATGATAGGGTTCACCTAGCTTGCTCAACACTTCACTAAGTTGATGTTGCTCAATTCCACCAACTCGCTAGGCCTAGTTGTTTTCTAGACCTACAAGTCCTTTTGAATATCTTCTAGGGCTTGGCTCTTACTCACTCCAAGGTGTTTTTTTCAAGTGTCCTTGCTAGGAACCCTACCAATTCACTATGCTCCCATATGCTCCATGATGGCTTCTTGGCTCAAATTCATCAAACTGACCTCCAAGGGTCTTGAAATGTTGAAGAGGTATGGAGGGTTCTCCTCTCATGTTTTAAGATGGTTTTAAGGTCCATTTTTGGTTTACAATCCAAAGGTTTCTTATCGATTTCAAAAATTGGTCTAGAAAAGGGCTACAAGGGAAAGAGCCCCAATTAGGCCTCCTAGAACCGATTTTGAGGTCTTGTAATAAAACAATCCAAAGGACCCCCCAAAAAGAGTGGATTTTCTTCAATTATTTACTAAACCCCAAGGGATTTCAGTGGTTTTAAGCTTCCAACCCTTCTTTGCATACACAAACCCCAAAATGAGAATTTCAAGGGCTTGTAGGCACTTGACTGGCAGTTGCAAGTAAAACTTGTTTTTGGACCTTCAAAAGGAACTCTTGAGGCTTCCTCCTACACAAGAAAATCTTTATAATTGTGTTACAACTTCCCAAAATCTTGGGACTTTCATTTACATTCACCCCTCCAATTTGTGCTATCTTTTCATCTTGCCTTCTCTAGCCGAGTTGCTCCTGGACTCGCTTAGGGCAAGATGCTAAAAATATAAAATTATACTTTCAGACCTTATCCTTCCATATGTACACTATAAAATGGGTTTCCTACCATTTCCAAACAATCGGTAATGAACACACGATGGTATGTTATGGGGCACCCATTTTAGCAAAAACTGCTAATTACAAGCCAAAACTGGCTACTTGTGAAACAAAACACCAAAACAGTGGTAAATGTTATGTAAAAAGCTTGAAATTGAAATTACTACCCTGAAAAAAACTACCAAACTTCAATCCATCATTAGATTCATGGATTCAATCCATTAAACCTTCAATAAATGCAAAATTTGACAAAAATAATGAAAAGTGCAGGCCAAAATCTTGTGTTTCAATTATTGCTTCCAAAATCCAAGTACACCAACCTTGCTAAACATAAAAGAGAGGGTTTATATATTCTTCCCACCTGTGGAGTCCTTCCATGGCATTGGGAAAGCCCTAGCTTCAATGCTAACCAAATTCAGGACAAAAGTAGTCATGACAACTTTTTGCAACTTTGTGCTTTTTCCACTTTTGATCTCTCCAACCTAAGAGACCTATTTCCAATAATCACATGTAACATTTCAAACATTCCTAAGACCTATTTGACCCTCCCTAATGATTTTGACAACATTTGACACTTTTGACCAACCAAAAGGCCAAAAACCTTCTCAAACACACTATTTACACAAAAATGCAAACCTAGGTAAAATGAACTCCACCTAGGCCTACATTGACAACATACTCACTCTTGGACCCTCCTGGAGTCCTTATTTACTACTGACTTGGCTAGGGTTAGTACAAGCCAAAATTTGTAAAGATGAGAAAACTAGGACCTAGGTGCTCCTCCACCAATGAGCTTGTCATCTTTAGTTTGGTATTCATCATTGATTTTATGAATGATAGGCTGCGAATCTCCATAAAATAGGAGATCTATTATGTTCCACTGAATGACTATCTTCAAACCAATGATTAACCCTTCATACTCAGCTATATTTTTGGTGCATAGGAAATCCAATTTAAATGATTTGGGTATAAGGTCACCTTGAGGGGTGACAAACAAGAATCCTACCCCCGCTCCTTTTTGTGTATGAGAACCATCAAAATAAAGTTTCAATGGGGGTGGTTGAGCAATCAAACATACATACTCATCATGAAACTATAACTAATCGATTGACATCGAACAATGGTGTCATAACTAACTGATCAATGATAACCTATCCTTTGATGGCCTTTCTATCGACATACTGGATATCGAACTCATTGAGAAACATAACCCACTCGATCATGCATCTTGTTAGAGTAGTTTTGGAAAGCAGGTTATTGAGAGGGTCGATTCTACAAATGAGCTTCATTGTATGACTGAGTATGTAGTGCCGCAATTTTTGAGAATAAAAGACGATGGCTAAGCATTTTTTTCCATTGGAGAGTAATTAATCTTGTAGCCGACTAGAGTCTGACAGATGTAATATACCGCTCTTTCCTTACCTTGATCATCATGTTGGGCAAGGAGTTCCCCCACAGCCATTGAAGTAATTGAAATGTATAATAGCAATGGATGACCTGGGATGGGTTGCATTAACACTGGGGGATGAGCCAAATATTCTTTAATCTTGTCAAATGCTTGTTGACACTTGGCATCCCATCTAAATTCGACACCCTTTCTAAGCAAATGTGTGAAAGGTTGACACTTATCTACTAGTTGTGCAATGAATCTTTGAATAGATTGTAGTTTTCCTTGTAGACTACGCAGATTTCTCAATGTCCCGGGGGGAGGCATCTTCATGATTGCTTTGACCTTTTTGGGATCAACCTCAATACCTCATCTAGAAACTATAAAGCCTAGTAGTTTACCTGATGTAACCCCAAAGACACACATTTTGGGATTAAGCCACAATTTATATTTGGCTAGATGCTCAAAAACCAACTCTAAGATAGCCAAATGTTTTTCTCTTGTCTTTGACTTTACCCCTGGGATGTCGTCTACGTAATCTTCCATCACTGTGTGCATGAGGTCATGAAATATTACCGTCATGGCATGCTGGTATGTGGTACCTACATTCTTGAGACCAAAGGGAATGATCTGATAATAGAATGTTCCCCATGGTGTGGTAAATGTTGTTTTATCCTGATCTTCTTCAGCTATCTAAATCTGATTATAACTTGAAAATCCATCCATGAGGGATTGCATTTCATGTCTTGTTGTAAGATCAACAAGGATGTTAATGTTGGGAAGTGGAAAATCATCTTTGGGAAATGCCTTATTGAGGTCTCTAAAATTTGTGCATACTCGGATTTCCCTAGATGACTTGGACACCGATACCATATTGGAGACCCATTTAGAATAATCAACGGGCGAATGAATTTTACTTCTAGGAGCTTCTCCAATTCTGCCTTGACCAACAATGCAATTCTGGGATGCATTTTGTGTAGATTCTATTTAACTGGTTTGGTGTTGGGATCAACTACGAGATGATGCACTACTAATTCTGGATCCAAGCTAGGCATGTCTGCTGATGCAGGAGCATCCCTGGTTCATGGCAATCTCGCATCAACCAAAAACATTTTCTTTTCAACTTGTTCTTGTCTTGTAGTTTCAACATTTCTTTTTGTGGTTCTTTTCATTTTCTCACAGGATCTTGCGGAGCTGGATTTTGTTTGTGGACATGTTCATCTACCTTATCCTAAGCCCATGGGACATTTGGATCTTTTTATAGCAAGCTATTGATTCCGATATCTGAGATAGTTTTCTGGCTTAGAACACCAGAACTGCTTGGACCTATTTTCTATTAGTGAATCTTGCAGATCATTTTCATAGTTTGTGGAGCTTCAGTTCATGGTTTCCAATGTTCCTTGGTGTGTGGTCGACCTTCCCTTGTGTCTTCACCTTATTCTATGAATTTTCTAGAAGGATCTCTTTGGTGGAGGTCGACCTTGTTTTACACGTTTCATCTTGTTCATTGGCATTTGTTTCATCTTGGGTTGATGCGAATCATTCTAGATCATATAAATTAATGTAATTTTGCATATGTAAATCATTGATGAGGATATAAAATAATAATCATAAGGTTAGGAGGTTTGGAGTTGGATCGCATTCTCGCTTGAGCCTGAATATTGTATTGAGCATGTATGTAATCGGGTTTGTGTGCCGAATCTTGTGAGCCCGCATGTTGCCAACAGATTGTAATTGATTTTCATGATATAATTCATTATGTTTTTCATTGCCTCCATCACATTGTGTTAACTCTTGCTAGACATTTCAGACTGTTCTCTTTGAGGACCCTGCCTGTCGTGACTACACCATCTGCATAAGACCATGCAAAGTTAATGGGCCATTTATGGAGAATGTTGAAGAACACTTTGAGTTCATCTGAAGATAAAGAAGCAACCACATGAGTGATGTGTGATTTTTTTATTGTTCCCAAATTTATCTCATTGGTTTGATCTATGAGAACGGGTGACCTTTCAGGAACATAATCATTGGCTAGGGGAAGAAGAGAATCCTCATCTTCTGGCGCCTCAAGGAGGTTTTCACCATAGGATGCACCCTTTATTTTTACTATTTTTGAGTTGAGAGGTGCCTCATAAAGATTTCACCATTAGGACTCTTTATTTTTTATTTCTTTTTCACTTTTGCGGTTAAGGATTCTTTCTTCCCCGAAGTAACCTTGAGGATCTAGCTTGTAGACTGTATTATGCTCAAGATGATGATATGGTACAACCTCAGTTGACCCCAAAAATTATAGGAGTGATGTATCATCTTTGAATGTGTCTAGATGTGCAATAGTTTTACCCCAATCAATGAGTTTAGGATGGCGAAGGGGATGATCAATGAGAAGGACAAATGTGTCAAATAAGTTAGATGTGCCAAAGGTTGAGGAACAATCTATATCATCATACACTTGTTTGACAACCTCCTTGTTAGTTTTGGAAATAAGCCACACCTGGACCAACGATGGACTGATCCAAGAGGGGCCAGTAGCTTAGTGGTAGAGCACTCCAGCAGCATATGGAAGGTCCTAGGTTCAAGTCCAAGTCCTAGCTGGTCCATGTCTCAACATGGTATCAGAGCCAGGTCCAAGCTAGGATTCCCAAGCACACGAGAGGTGTGGCTTAAGGGGGGTGTTGGTGTTGGAAATAAACCACACCTAGACCTATGATGGACTTGTTAGGCCCAATATGGAAAGCTAATGTACTGAGAGGGGAGGGGTGAATCAGTACTCCAAAACTTTTCTTCAATAATAACTTTATTGTTATGCATAAACCGAATAGTGTAGTAACATAATATAAAGCTAAAACAAATAGATAACAATCATACATGATTCACTCCATAACACATATATTTTGGTTACACAGAAACTCTTGGTTAGAGAGAAAAATTGTGGTGGGGATGGCACCCACAACTTCACTCTGCAATAATAAAGAGTGCTCGGTTAGAGCTACATGTTTAGCTATTTCTGATAGCTTACCCTGTTAGGAGTATCTAGATCTATTAGATCTACCTTGCTAAAGGATTTCACAACACTTAAACTAAATGCTGCACCTGGTTAGAGGCTTTACAATTTATAGACTTGATTAGAGTCTTTTACCCTGTTAAAGGTTTCTCTTACAACTTCAAAATATTACAATAAAATCATTACAAATATCTGCAACTTTACATCTGGAATGTTATAGAAGATTCTATGTGCTCATAATAAGTTACCTTGCTTATAGCATACCTTGGTAACCCATATAGTAACTCGGTAAACCCTTCTATTTACTCTGTTCTTTGACTATTCTCTGAAAACCTTCTCGGTGACCTCTGTTTCTCTGTAACAGTCTTCTTACACTCATGTACACACACCTTTTAATTCTTAACTCATGCTGTATAAATAGATCTCTTATGACGGTGATCCATTCATTACTTTGATCTTACAAATATGATTTATCGAATGAATAACCATGCAAATTATTTCATTGGTTAGATGACCTCAAAATCATACACAATCTTTAAGTGCAATTTCCAATGTGATAATGGTTATATGTTCCTTGATCTTGTAACATGTTTTCATATGTATGTCCAGGTTCAATGAATCTAGTAACACGTTTCAATTGGTGTATATCAACTCAGTGTGTCATCTTTGCTGCTCGGTAGATATGAAATGATACTCGGTAGACAACTCGATGTATACTACGTTTTGAGACTACTTTCTTCTGTAACCGACTAAACTTTTCATACCGACTGAATATCTCGGTAGAGATAACTGACTAGAGTATATAGAATAACTTTGACATGAAACTAATGGCAACTTGATAAGTAGTAACAGGACTAGTCCAAGAGGGGCCAGTAGCTCAGTGGTAGAGCACTCCAGCAGTGTATGGAAGGTCCTAGGTTTTAGTCCTAGCTGGTCCATGTCTCAACACTCCTCAGGTATGTCATTGATATCGATCGAAACGTTTTCATTGTTTTCGGTAGTGCCAGCCGCACTTGAGGCTTCATGAGAGGGACATCCAAAACCAAGCTCTTGGTGATTCATATTAGGAGTGGGATCAATGGGTCTTCTGATGCATTGTTCTTCTTGGCCTAAACCACCACCTTGGTAGTTCCATTTATTAAGATCCCACTTATGAGAAACAATATATTTTGCCTTAAGTTGCCTGAGGCAAGTGTCAATATCTATAGGGGCATCCTTGTAGAGCCATTGGTTGATGTTGCCTTCTATGACCTCGTGGTTAAGATCTCATTGATCTTGGAATGTGGTAGAGCCACACTGGCGAACCATAGGTTCTTTCTTTTTTTGTCCACTACTAGGTCTTCCATGAGCATGAGGATCTAGATCCAAAGAACCTATGGGGAATGTGCCTTGAAGGGCATATTCTCCACAACTAGCATCATTGATCCCAAGTTGGGAAATGAAAGAAGAGATATCATTTTTCTCTTTTGTAGTGGCTAATATGGTATCAAGGTCAACATATGAGGATGATGGAGTAGCATATGTGGTTCCACTATTGATTCCTGGGCAATGATGGTAATATGGAGATGAATCCTCAAGTGTACAACAACTCTCAAAGGGTTGAGTCTCACCATAAATAGTGATCTCACATCCTTGAAATGGAAATTTGAGGCACTGGTGATATGTGGAAGGGATGACTTGCATGGCATGAATCCATGGGCGACCGAGGAGGATGGTAAATGGCAGCTCAAGATCTACATGGCACAATGTGCTTTGTGTTATCGGGCCTACCTAGATTGGGAAATTAATCATTCCTACTGAAATTCTCTCAGCATTATCATAAGCTTTGATGGTGATGGATTGATCATGCATATCCGTGATAGTGTACCCCACTTGCATAACAAATTTCAATGTGCAGAGGTTTAGGACATAACCATTATCAATTATGACCCACTTCACTTTATGTCATTTCATGATAGCTTTGATGTTTAAGGGGTGGATATGATTAGGATCTAGGACCATAGCATCAGACTGTGTGAAACTAAGGTGATATGTAGATGAAAAATTGGCTACCATGGATTGGAATTGTGTGGGATCGATGTTACTAGTAACACGAGCTTCTTGCAATGTACGCGTGAGAATCTCTTGATGGGTAGGCGAGGTTTTTAGCAAATCCAAGATGGAAATATGTGCAGGAGTTTTCCCTAAATGCTCAAGGATGTTATATTGCATAGGTACTGACACTACAAGGGCAATATTTGATGTAGGGGCTCCAAGGACTGACATGCAATCCCTCCTAGTAGTTACTACGCATTGGGTGTCGGCTCCCTTAACATGAATCATGTTGACGTGATCATCGACTTGAGAAATACATCCTATGGTAGGACCATAATCAAATGGCACATTGTTATAGTTGATATTATTGGTTGTACGACTCTGATTTGTGTTAGACATACTTGCTTCCCTCTGATGCTTAGGAAGAGCATCCTTGCACATTCCCAAATTGACATTGGGTGACTTTCCTATGGTAGAGTCAACAATAATTTTACTCTGGTCAATGAGGTCCTGAAGCAGGTGTTTTAATTTCTTGCATCTGTTCGTATTGTGACCTTGATACGATGGTAAGCACAATACTCATTTTCCTTGTACCAATTGGGTTTAAGCTTGGATTCATCAAATGGTTGCGTTTGAGGATATACAATCATATTATGTTTCTCCATACGTTTAAAGATGACGTCTAACGGTTCAGTCATGGGTGTGAATTGGCATCGAGGACCATTGCCACTTGTTTGGCATGGTAGAGCTTGACATATCGTGATCATATTAGTCTTATTTTGTGTTTGCACTGGTGGAGGATTGACGTATGCTTGCGACGATGGGTTATTGTACACTAAAAAGGGTGGTGGATTGGTGGCCACGATCATTTCCACTATCTTGGAATCAGTGACCCCATTGCTAACGACATTTGTCTATCATTACCATGTTTTTTGGGACACTCTTTATAGAGATTAATAACTCCCTCGTTGATTAGAGATTGCTTGATAGATGCTCCTTTGTACATGATATCCTTAAATGTACTTGCACAATTCAGGCGAATATGATATGAAAGCTTTGGGTGGAGATTGCTGATGAAAATCAGGACCAATTGAGTATTTGACATGGTACATGGCAGATGACCGACAAGGTCTCTCCATATTTGGACATAATCGAGCAAGATTTCACCACCTTTCTGCTTAGCCTGAGATAGCTTGAGCATAGAGATGTCATTTTGTATGATATAATGATATTGGGCTATGAAACACTCAGATAAGTCGGCAAAAGTTATGATGACACCGAATGGAAATTTGGAGAACCATTCCAATGCAAAACCACTAAGACTCTTAGGGAACAACTATAGGAGATAATTGTCACACCAGGATACCTCCTGACAAGCCATGAAAAACTCTTTAACATGATGCCTCAGATCCCCTTTCCCTTTATATTTTTCAAATTTTGGCATTTCAAAGTGTTTTGGGAAAGGTTGCAGCTATGATGGACTTGTCGAATAGGTAAGGACAAAGTTCTTCAAATTTGAAGACTCATTTAGAGCTACTCTCTTGTAATGTTTTAATAGTAAATTCATTTCTTCCCACTTGGTATTGACTGGGAAAGAATTAGGAGATGGTGTAACTGATTAATATCTCGGTACCTGATATGACATTTGTTGAGAATGCGGATAGCCCTGTTGATGCGGTGGGATTTGGTAATTCGTTATATTCTGATAGCCAAGAATTTGGTGTTGACCAAATGATTGTTGTTGGTATTGGGGTATCTGCAAGTAATTCATCGAGTTTTGTTGTGGGGCGTCAAGTGGTTGTTGATATTGTAGATTTTGAAACTATTGAATCTATGGTACGCTACCTTGTGGATAACTACCCCCTGTGTAATTAGGATACATGTTAGATTGGATGTTACTTGTTGAGGGGTTTTGAATCGTGCCACTATGTACTTGATGAACATTCATGACTATGTATGATGTAGGTGGTGATTGCAAGTAATTGAATTGCAGTTAAGACACAATAGGTTGGGGTGCCACTTGGGGTTGATATTGGGGAGCATTGACAACTTGTGGTGCTGATTGAACAGGTGGAGGAACAAATGGAAATGGCATTTATTGGAATGGTGGGGGTACCGAAGATGACGATATTGTGTAGGTCATGCCCCCAGCTATAGCCTGCATGCCAGATGATGGTGGATAATCAGGCATTCTGGTAGTCTAAGTTTGTGTTTGTGTAGAAAACAAGTTGACAGGTCGAGATAGCAGATTAGTGAAAGGTGTGACCTACATCACACTAGATGTCATGGGCATCTGGACCATCCATGTTAGTGAGGTGGGGAGTTGTGTGGACAACACATTAATTTGCACATTGTAGACACCACCCCCTGAAGATGAGGGAACTTGTCACTTGTCATAAAATGGTTGATAATGTCGTGTGAGGGCATCCATAGGTACTACCTAAGTAATGTGGACATGTCAATTTGTGAGGATGTTGGCATGGGTAATTGGGTTTTTTATTGAGGTAATTCATGTTGAATTGCAATTATAGATGCATCAAGTGATGTGATAGTCATGCCACTGGCGACCATGTTGGCAAAAATGAGATTTTTGCAAGCTTCGATGATTTCATCAACCATTTGGGTATTATCTGCATTAGCTAAGAATTGGTCAACCAAATTGATTTGGGCATTTGCATCATTTGGTTGATTGATCATGATGTCATCAGAGATGAAAAGAGGAAAAGTATCGTAAGTAGCAGGAACATTTCCTGTCATGATCGGATTGATATTGGACTCAGGGTTTTGTTGCGGATCTGAAAACCCTAATCCTAACTTAGATGATTGTTCCATATCCTGTCTAGATCTAGACCGAGTAGTGCCCCACATGAACCGCACAAGACAAAAAGATTGTGAATGACAAGATTGAGAAATTGGATTAAATGATTGATTTAATTGGGTGGAGAAGAAATGACGACCTAGAAAATGACTGAATATTGTTTAATGAGAATCAAATGTGACACTAGGACTATTTAGGAGGATACACCACAACAAAAGACCCAGTAAGGTAAAGCATTGTGAATCGAACCTCTGGATCGAGGTGATAAGATCATAATGAATTACAAGATGACAACCTTGGGACACGATATAGTCCAAGGAAAGATAATAAATATTGTGAAAAGGATGTAGACTATATGATTAAGACCAAGATTGACAAAAACCCCAAGGGGATGGAAAAACCTAGATTGATGAACAAAAGATGAATGAGATAGAAGAGTGATATGATGCAAGATCGGCTCAAACAAGACAACTGACAGCTTGCCGACACAAGTCAGTCAACAAAATGAATCAAACGTGCTAAGAGGAGAATTATCCTAACAACCAAACAATCCTATGACAAGCTAGGTAGAATTTCGATAGCATGACAACACTCGGGAAACCAAAATTATTAGAACAAGTATGGAATGCTAAAAGGTCTACCAAAATCTGACATGTTGCTGACAGAATTTTGGCAATGTGACAACACTCGAACACTGAAATGTCAGTAGGACCAGTAACCAATGTTGATGATCTAAGAGTTCTAACATGATGCAAACAAAATTTTGACAGCGTGACAACACTCTAGAGCCCAAAATACCAATAACCAAAGTTGAAGATCTAAGAATTCTAAACGTGATGCAAACAAAATTTTGGTAGCGTGACAACACTCAAAAATTAAAAAAAATGCAAGCCAAAGGCACCCAACATAAAAGATAAAGAAATGCAATGAGGTGCGATGCAATTTTGACAGCGTATATAAACTAAAACAACAAACCCACCACAAGATAGTGAACCCGCCATATTGGACCACGAACCCGCTATAACGGTCTAGAAGATTAACTTGACCGAAGACTTTGACACCATAAGAGTAGTAAAAAGTAAACCCACCAAAATAGGCAGTGAACCTGCTATACCAAACAACGAACTTGCCAGAATAAATGACAAACTTGCTAAAAATTGGACTGCAAAGATGGGACCAAATCTGATAGTGCAAACCCGCCACTATAGAGAGTAAATCCGTGAGTCTGAGATGCAAACTTGCAATACTGTAGAATGACAGTGACTGTGCTAAGTAAGTCACTTCTAGCTCAAATTTGACAACATTCCCACTATAACAGATTGCAAACCTGCTATACTAGACTGCAAACCCACTAGGCTGATGTTTTGACACAATACTTTTGACACCAAACACAACAATCATGTAAGAATGACTCAAAATGTAATAAACAATCAAGTATTTCCTAGGATAGTCAAATGATAGTATCTATTGAATCCTCTAACCATAAAATACCACATTCAACTAGATAGATAGAAGCTTGGTAGCATTGGCTCCACCCTTGACACACACTTCTCAGGCATACCAAGCTTCAAATTCTAAGGGTAATGAGCTCCCAAGGAATCTCTATCTCAAGTTGAGGAGTACGTGAGAGGTATCTTTGACATGCACGTATCACAATGCCTAAGTCAACAAATAAAAGGATTTGGGCTGCTAAAACAATTTAGTTCATAGTGGGGGAACTTTTGGGGTATTTAGGTGGTTATACATGCGGTGGCTAGCTCATTTAACAGATATCCCAGCTTGTAGAACACAGGTTTTTACGCATTTGTCACACAAGCACTAGGGGATTTTGACTTTCATGAAGATCGTGAAGGTATTTGCATAGCGATACTAAGGGAAACCATTAGTATAACAGGATGTTGCTAGTTGATTTATAACTTTTTCTAAAATCATGAATATTTTTGTAGCGGATCGAAAGAAAGTACCGCTTGGGTCGTTCTCCCCTCACCCGACCTTATAGGATTCTTGGGGGGACAAACCCTCTTACTTATAAACTAAATCAAGTGTCGTCGACACTTTTCTCTTGCACCTAGGACCAGGAGAGCCAAGGGAGAGGATAGTGTGTGTTAGGAGTAGGATCGCTCTACACATGCACAAACATGCTAATCACAAAAGATATAGGGTTCATTTCCTTTATGAAATTGAAGTGTGCCTAATTAATATAAGACATCCATTTCCTTTCCTTTACATGAATTTGGAGTGTGCCTAATTAACCATAAGACACGCATATGCAAATATAAAAGCAATAAAGGAAAGCAAATTTATTTCAACGAAAGCCCTCTTTAGCGATCCTACAAAGAAAGCGGTAATTGTTTATAAATTTTGGGGTCTTCTACCCGCTTGATTGGCTACATAAATGTTAGAGAAATCACATCAAAATGCAAAATGTTAGCAAGTTAGTCAAAATCAGATTAAATAACAATCTGGAAATTGACAATAATTTTTTTCAGATCACGAATCCATTAATAAACAATACAAACCCGCTAGAACATGATTATAAAATGCAAACCCACCATTTTAAACATCAAACCTGCTACTTCAAACAACGAACCCGCTATTTTATGCAACAAAACCACTATTTCATGACTATTAAAATGCAGATTTTAAAATGCTCAATGCTATGATAGTGAACCCGTTACTTCACACTACAAACCTGCTAGACTAGAAATATGCAGATTTTTGACAATAAAAAACAAAACAACTAGAAATCCCTGTAAATGTATCAATTCATTCCCGCCATTTTAAACATAAATCCTACCATTTTAGGCAACAATCCCGCTATACTAGTTATTTTTTTTTTAAAGCATTTACAATGATCCTGAAAGTAAATTCTGGAATTTTACCTTCCGTACTATGTGATAAAGGCGAACTTATCATTTCTAAACGTGAACCCGCCGTTTATTGGAGCAAACTCATCATTTCTTAAAATGTCGAGATTGATGAAAAAGACCCCCTCCAAGGCGGAAATCAACATGTATCCCTGTGTTTTTGCCTACAAGTACTCCAAATATGTGAAAAAAGGCACTCAAACAACAAAACACGAGAAATGACCCATGAAGTGGATCCCACTGGGCGTGCCAGAATGTGTGCGATGAAAAATGTTTGTGAAATACAAAGGGATTAAAACCTAGTAAATTAACCAAAATACACAAAACATCATACACCTCAAGATTAGAATAATAAAATCAAAACGAAAATAAAATAACAATGCAACGCAAACCAGAATGCTCACTTTGATTTGATTATTCCTCGATTTTATGTGTGCTCAATGACCTCTTCGGATGATCGATATTGCTCCATGATTATGGATACAATTGATAATGGATGGCGATGAGTAGTGATTTCTGCAGAGTCACGGTGCAGTTGGATGAAAAACAAAGGAAAAGAGGGGGGTTAAATGGGAGATGAGAGGAGAAGAAGAGGATGGGAGAAGGCAACACTTGTCCTCAAGGAGAACAAGTGGCACCCCAAAGAGATCCATGTGGAAGAAGGTTCCACACTTTTTCTCAAGGGGAAGAGACAAGTGTCCCAAAGGAGTGTTGTTATATGGAGCATAATCAGACTCAGAGGTTAAATTTTCCCTACTTCTATCGACACAGTTTCCCCCCCATATTTTTCATTATGGATTTGGGGGCAGTGCCCCCAAGATGGGGTCAAGGGGTAGCGCCTCTTGCGGGGTCCTGGGGAAATGTCCATTGCATTGTCCTTTCACGATACAGGGTGGGGTCAAGGGGTAGCACCCCACGAGGCCAAAAAGAATTATTATTTTACAAAGGCATCGGGTGTTATTTTTTTATTGGTTGACATGTAACCCTATTTTTGTAGTTGACATAATTCTTGATAAAGAGGCTAAGGGTTAGGGTTTTCTGTAGAGAAGTTAGCAATTTGTAGTTGTTTTGAGTTGCAAGGGGATTGTTGGTTGTAATCGGTTTCGATTTACTGGATAATAATATTGGACTCTTTGTTTAGTGGATGTAACCCGATATTGGGTGAACCACATTTAATATTGTCTCTTTGTTGATTTTGTTTTTGTGTTTTTCATTCTCGTGTTTAATATTTATCTGCATATAATTGATAATTTTTGCATGCAATTCTTAACTAGTGGTATCAGAACTTGTTGTGTTTTATTATCATTTTTAGGAAGATCTCACGGTTGAGTGGGATTCTCACGGTTTAGTGGGAGCAATGGCGGATGAGGGTAAATTGAAGGTAGAAAAATTCAATGGGGAGAACTATCAGTTATGGAAGATGCAAATGTTGTTAGGCCCAATATGGAAAGCTAATGTATTGAGAGGGGAGGGGTGAATCAGTACTTCAAATCCTTTTATCAACAATATCTTTACTGTTATGCATAAACCAAAAACTGTTGTAACATAACATAAAGCTAAAACAAATAAGTAACAATCATACATGATTCACTCCATAACACATATATTTTGGTTATGCAGAAACTCTTGGTTAGAGAGAAAAACTGCGGTGGGGATGGCACCCACAACTTCACTACTGCAATATTAAAGAGTGCTCGGTTAGAGCTACATATTTAGCTATTTCTGATAGCTTACCCTGTTAGGAGTAACAAGATCTGTTAGATCTACTTTGCTAATGGATTTTACAACACATTATATAAATGCTGCACTTGGTTAGAGGTTTTACAATTTATAGACTTGATTAGAGTCTTTTACCCTGTTAAAGGTTTCTCTTACAACTTCAAAATATTACAATAAGATTTTACAAATATTTGCAACTTTACATCTGAAATGTTGTAGCAGATTCTATGTGCTCAAAATAAGATTACCTTGCTTATAGCATACCTCAGTAACTCATAAAGTAACTCAGTAATCCCTTCCGTTTACTCTGTTCTTTGTCTGTTCTCTGATAACCTTCTCGATGACCTCTGTGTCTCTGTAATAGTCATAATACTCTGTGATTTCTCATGTATCACCTAAGTCTTGCTTCATACACATATGCACACACATTTCTCTCATTCACATATATCTCTAACCCTAAATTCATGCCGTATAAATAGATTTCTTATGTCGGTGATCTGATTCATTGCTTTGATCTTACAAACATGATTTCTCGAATGAATAACCATGCAAAATATTTCATTGGTTAGACGACCTCAAAATTATACAAAATCTATATGTGCAATTTCCAATGCGATAACGGTTCTATGTGCCTCGATCTTGTAACACGTTTTCATATGTGTGTCCAGGTTCAATGAGTCTGGTAACATGTTTCACTTGATGCATATCAACTCGGTGTATTATCTTTATTGCTCAGTAGAGATGAAATAACACTCGGTAGACAACTCGATGTATACTGGGCTTTGTGACTGTTTTCCTTCTGCAACCGACTGGACTGTTCATACCGACTTCTCTGTGTGTACCGACTGCATGATTCGGTAATGCTAACCAACTAGAATATATAGTATGACTTTGAATATAGAAACTAATGGCAATTTGATAAGTAGTAACAAATGTAAGATTATCTCTATCAGAAGGATTTATAGAGGCTGTTGGAAGGAACAACCAATAAAGGCACAATGAGTGATGAGGATTGAAATATTTTGGACATAAAGGCACTGGGAACCATTTGGCTATGCTTGGCACCATTTGTAGTATTCAATATAACCAAAGCAACAACGTCTGCAGAACTGATGTCAGCATTGGCTAAATTATATGAAAAACCCTCAGCCTCAAATAAGGTATTTCTCATGAAGCATCTATTTAATATGAAATGATTGAAGGTGGATCTATGACAAATCATTTAAATGAGTTTAATATGATTACCAGTCAGTTGACTTCTCTAAAGATAAATTTCGATGAAGAAGTTAGAGATCTCTTGATATTATGTTCTTTACCTAAAAGCTGTAATAGTTTGGTAATGGCAGTTAGTAACTCTGTTTTTGGTTCAAATACCCTGAAATTTGATGATGTTGTTGGTGTTATTCTAAGTGAGGAAATTCACAGGAAAAGCTCAGGTGGATCCACATTAGGTAGTGTTTTGAATGAAAAAATTAGGGGTAGTCCAAAGGAGAGAGGAAAAGGTTCTGGAGGTCATGGGAATTCATGAGGAAAATCAAAGGACAAGAGATCCCAATCCAGAGGACCGAAAGATTGCTGGTACTATGGGAAACCAGGTCATCTGAAGAAAGATTGCTAGTCTTGGAAGAATAAAGAAGGTAATAAGGAGGCAAATGTGGTAAGTAATAAATTTGAAGAAGATGCTTTGATTCTTTCCCTCGATAATGCTGACGATTCATGGGTTTTAGATTCAGGGGCTTCATTTCATGCTACACCCCATAGAAGTTATTTTCTTGATTATGTCCAAGGGGATTTTAGGCTGGTTTATTTGGGAGATAATGAACACTGTCAGATTGTTGGAAAGGGAAGAATTAAGATTAAGTTGCAAAATGGGAATCATTGGCTACTACAAGAGGTAAGGCATGTTCCAAGGCTAAGTAGAAATTTAATTTCAGCAGGGCAGCTAGGTGATGAAGGTTGCACAATTACTTATAATGATAAAAATTGGAAGGTTTCGAAGGGTACCTTGATAGTAGAAAAAGGCATGAAAGTGGGCACCTTATATCTTTGTACATGCCATACTATTCCATCTACTTTAGTTGTTGCAGAGAAAACCCAAACAAATTCAGGAATAGTTGTTGCGGGTTTGCAGGAAAAAACTAAAATAGTTGCTGCAAGTTTTGAGACAACACTGTGGCACAACAGACTTGGGCATATGAGTGAAAAAGGTATGAAGGTACTTCATTCCAAAAAGGTTTTACCAAGTTTGAAATGTATTACTATGGATTTCTGTGAAAGTTGTGTGTGTATCAACTTAAGTTTCACCTCAAAAGTAACCTACAACTTGTTAGTCCATCATGAAAATATAAAAACTACAAGAAACTCAATCTTCAACCAATGAAACAACATGAAATAAAGCAAAATAAATTGATTATACCTTCATGGATCATGTCTCATTGTGTCCTAACCCCATTGTTCTTGGTTGCACATGATTTGCTGTCACACAAGCACTGGTAGCTTCCAAGATGGCAAGTGTGGAATGGCCTGATATATGATATGATATGCAAAACTATGCTCTGAAAATGATTTATGCTAATTTGCTCAAAAAATCTAAAATGCTTAGACAAATGAACTCACAGATGCAAAGATTAAGACTCCTAGTTACTATAAAATTAGCTATTAGTTTCAAAAATGGCTTAGGAGACCTCTATTTATATTTTTTTGAGTGCATAAGCTTAGGTGGCAGAGATCAACGATCATGATTAAATCTTGTAATTTGGATGGACATGAGCAAGAGGTTGAGGTGTGAGAGATAAAGGTGGAAGATTTTCCTCCTACACCTACAAGATGGAGGAAAAGGTGGAAGGAGAAGCCAAGTGTTAGAAGGCTCACCTTGACTAAGGATGAAGACTAAGAGGATCTAGGATAGTTGGAGAAGATTTAGGGATAAGAGGACAAATGGACTCAAATCCTTCCAAAGATGTAGGAAGGTTGGAGAAAATATAGGGAAGTTGAGAAATGTGTGTACGTACACATTATTTGAAGAATGATTTAGAAGTTGAAGATAATGATGTAGTAATATTTAAAAATATTGATATCTTGAGCCACATGATGGATGAGTTGGCAAAGGAGAAGATTATGTGGAGATGAGATGAGTTGCAAAAGGGAGATTGAATAATTAAGAAATTATTTACTTGATGAGACTATAGGATAGTAGATGGGAGATAACTAAGTATTAGATATTTAATTAATTGGTTTAGAAGAAAGGGATATAAATGAATGAATGAATTAAAATGTTTCAATTTAATTAATTAATAGAAGAATATTAAATGAATTAAATAAATTAACATTTTAAAATTAACTATTTAATAGAAGAATAATCATTAAATAAATATAAAATATTTATTTAATTGCTCATAGCCAATTTTATGTGTATACAGTGTGTATGGCAAACAAAAGAGAGTTAGTTTTCTCAAGGATGGGAAGCAAAAGAAAGATAAAAAGTTGGAGGTTGTGCATACAGATGTATGGGAACCGGCTCAGGTATCTTCCCTCGGTGGCTCTCGGTATTATGTTACATTCACAGATGATGCAACTAGGAAGGCTTGGATTAGCTTCCTTAGGCAAAAATATGATGTATTTGAAACATTTAAGAAATGGAGAAGCTTGGTTGAAAATGAGACAGGTAAAAGATTAAAGTGTCTCAGATTTGATAACGGTGGTGAGTATTGCAGCAAAGAATTTGAGGATTATTGTTCCATTAATATAATTCGTAGGTAGAAAATGGTTCCAAGAACTCCAAAAGAAAATGGAGTGTGCAAGGAGCATGAAATTTCATGTTGGGCTACCTTTAAACATGTGGGCAAAGGCCGTTAATACTATTGTATATTTAATTAATAGAGGTCCTTCAACTCCTTTGGACCATGGTATTCCAGAGGAAGCATGGACATGTAAGAAGGTGAGTTATTCTTTTCTCAAAACCTTTGGATGTGAAGCATTTGCACATGTAGATAATGAAAATAGAACCAAGCTGGATGCAAAATCAAAAAAGTGTATTTTCATTGGATATGGCATTGATGAATTTGGTTATAGGCTTTGGGATGTTGAAAATCTGAAAAATTGTGAGAAGCAGGGATGTTGTATTCAATGAGAAGGTAGTGTACAAAGATGAGTTGCAGTAGCATGAGAAGAAAGAGAAGGATTTTGTTGTGCTGGATGATATTCCAAATAGTGATGTTCTAGTGGTTCCTCATGCTCCGCAACAACAACCATAAATACCACAAAATCAAGTGAATGTTAGATGGTCAACAAGGCTAAGTAGACCTCCTGACAGGTTCTCTCCCTCTCTGTATTCTATTTTTTTAATAGATACTAGTGAACCAGAAGGATATGATGAAGCTATGCAGGTGGATACAAAGGTTCAATGGGAGCTTGCCATGAAAGAAGAAATGGACTCCTTGCGTAAAAATCAGACTTGGGAATTTTTTAAGTTGCTTGCAAGTAAAAAGGCTTTACAAAACAAATGGGTTTATAGGCTAAAAGAGGAAGATGGAGGTAAGCACATATTTAAAGCCAGGTTAGTTATTAAAGGATTTGCACAGAAAAAGGGCATTGATTTTGCTGAATTTTTTTCTTCGGTTGTTAAGATGACTTCTATTCTTACTATTTTAAGCATTGTGGCTACTGAAGATTTGCATTTGGAATAGTTAGATATGAAAACCACCTTTCTCCATGGTGATTTGGAGGAGGAAATATATATGGAACAACCCAAAAGATTTGAGGTCAAAGGTAAGGAGAAATTAGTGTGCAGATTGCATAAGAGTTTATATGGCTTGAAACAAGTACCTCGAATGGTACTTGAAATTTGATAGTTTTATGGCTAAGAAAGGCTACAATAGGTATAATTCTAACCATTGTGTTTATTTTAAGAAGTTGGATAATGAAAGCTACTTTATTTTGTGTTTATATATTGATGACATGCTTGTAGCGGGGTCTAACATGGATCACATCAGAGAGTTAAAATGACAGTTAACAAAATCATTTGCTATGAAGGATTTGAGGGCAGCAAAACAAATCCTTGGTATGAAAATTTGTAGAGATAGGCATAACAAAAAATTGACTCTATCCCAAGTTGACTATGTTGAAAAGGTGTTGTAGAGATTCCATATGGAGAATGCAAAAGCTGTCATCGCACCTTTGCCTAGTCATTTGAAATTTACTAAGGAGATGTGTCCAAAGAAACAAGAGGAGAAAGAAAAAATGTCCAAGGTACCATATGCTTCAGTTGTAGGAAGTCTAATGTACGCCATGGTATGCATGAGATTGGATATTGCACATGTTGTTGGAGTCATAAGCAGGTATATGAGTAATCCCAGATTGGGGCATTGGAATGCAGTAAAATGGGTTCTCAGGGATTTGAGAGGTACATCCAATAAACATTTATGTTTTGGGGGCTCTAATATTGCTTTAGCAGGTTATGTAGACTCAGATTTGGCAGGGGATATTGATACTAGGCGGAGTACTATAGGTTATGTCTTTACTGTTGGTGGGACAATGGTGAGTTGGCTCTCTAGGTTGCAAAAGGTGGTTGTTTTATCCACCATAAAGGAAAAGTATGTAGCTGCAATGGAGGCAAGCAAAGAGATGATATGGCTGCAATATTTCATGGAAGAATTGGGCAAAAGCCAGGCTAAAAGTTATTTATTTATAGACAGCTAGAGTGTCATCCATCTTGCAAAGAATTTTTCCTTGCATTCAAAGATAAAACACATACAGTTGAGGTATCACTTCATTCGGTTAGTGTTGGATGATGGAAAATTAAGGCTACAAAAGATACATACAAATGAAAATCCAGCGGATATGTTTACAAAGGTAGTGACAAGGGAGAATCTGAGCTCCTCTTCAGCTTCAGTTGGTCTTCAAGACAAAAAATAATAAAATAGAACAACAGAGTCCAGGGTGTTTCATTCCAGTGGGAGCTACATGGCCAGCGGTGTTATTGTAGGGGAGGAGATTCACCCCCTCCAAGATGATAAATCTTAGAAGGAAAATTTATCGACCACTACCTCTTCGAACATATGCTAAGATGATCCAAGGGATAACAAATAACTAAACTAAGTACACCACACAAGAGATAAATAATAGAATTAAAGTGCAGAAACAATGAATATACAAAACTAATTTTACATAACAGTGCAATGTTAAAAGCGGATTATACTTGCCAACTGGGGAGCTCTCAGGTTCTAGACGCCAGCGCGGGGCGCGGACACTAGTGCGATGCACAGTAGTCTGTATGACCCACAGATAGGGAAAAGTCTAGAAAGGAACCTGCAAATAGTCTCCTGTGCATGGAACTTGTTCGTCACCTGCACACACTGGAGGAAAATTGTTGGGCCTGTATAGGGGCCTACCTCAGTCAGACCCTCATTTAGGTGTTTCCACCGCCATAGACAGCCAGATAGATAGATTGGAAAAATAAATTGGAACTTGGTAAATTGGAAAGTAAATGCAAATGGAAACTAAACTTCATTTAAAAGAAGATAACTCCTATTGCATGCAATAAATATTGGAATATTGGAAATAAATATTTAACAATGCAAAAGACTCATTACATGTAAAAGAAATTGGTAAAAGAGAGAGAATGAGCATGGAGCCAAACCCCTCGTATTTGGATTCGTGAGTGTGATGAAGCCCACTTGATCACTTTGTTGGTAAGAAACCACCACAAGATGATTGTAACTTGATATTGGTATAATGTATGTCCAAGAGCATAAAGAGAGTAGCAAGATATTGAGAGAACAATGATAGCTAAGAGTCAAGAACCCAAGTTGGGAACCCTTCAAAATGAGAAAGGAAGGGTTCTTAAACCCAAAAGGGGCGTGGAGAGCTATTACGGAAAAATGTGAGCCAAAGGACACACGTCAACCAGCGTCTGACTCTCTGCCAGATTCAAGATTCGGCTAGCTTTTCAGGATGTTAGCGTGGTGCGTGGACGTCCCCGGGTCGCGCTTTCGTCCATCAAAAAGTAGACCCAAAGGGGCTTTTGAGGCATTTCAAGGCACTTCGTCCTTCAAGCCCATGATGCTAAAATAATATACTTTTGATCATGGATTCGTCATAAATGCACTAGGCATCATGCGTAAGTGTCATAAATGCATTGGGCACAATTTAGGACACTACAATTATGATCAGTCTCCAAGTGGGAGATGATATGTTATGGAGTCTGATCAATCTCCAAGTGGTAGATTGTTTTTATATGGAGCCTAATCAGACTCGGAGGTTAAATTGTACCTACTTCTATCGACACGGTTTCCCCCATATTTTTCAACAGGGATTTGGGGGCAATGCCCCTTGCAGGCTCCAGAGGCAACCCCGCAAGGCCAAAAAGACTTATTATTTTATAAAGTCATCATGTGTTATTTTCTATTGGTTGACATGTTGTAACCCTAATTTTGTAACCGACACAAGTCTTGATAAAAAGGCTAAGGGTTAGGGTTTTTTGTAGCGGTATTGAGTTGCAAGGGGATTGCTGGTTGTAATCAATTTTGATTTACTGGATAATAGTATTGGACTCTTTGTTTGGTGGATGTGGCCCGAGAGATTGGGTGAACCATGTTAAATATTGTATCTTCACTGTTATTATTTTGTGTTTTTCATTCCCGTGTTTAATATTTTTCTGCATATAATTGATATTTTTTGCATGCAATTCTTAATAGGGAGGGACACATGTCTTGGGATGAGATGACATGTGTCATCAAGGACAC
Source organism: Cryptomeria japonica (assembly GCF_030272615.1). Classification (NCBI taxonomy): domain Eukaryota; kingdom Viridiplantae; phylum Streptophyta; class Pinopsida; order Cupressales; family Cupressaceae; genus Cryptomeria; species Cryptomeria japonica. The sequence continues at coordinate 9,729,950 of NC_081405.1, forward strand.
ATGTCTTTTTGGGGAATAACCACCCAAAAGGGATATTTTCCAATATTTGGAAAATAAGGAGGAATGTGCACACATGGAGGTTAGGAGGGTTGGTTGGTTTGGAAGGATAAGGTTGGTTAGGAACCCAAGGGTACGGATAGGGAGTAGGTTAGATAGGGCTTAGGCTAGGTTGGGTAAGGTGGTTAAGATTTAGGAGCCATGTGCTCTAAATAAGAATATTTGAATTTTAATTAATTCAAATAAGGGGATGGAAAAAGGGGGGAATTAATTAGTTTATGGGAATAGGAGGGGTTAATTAATTAATTGAATTAATTAATTAAAGGGATTGGAAAGGGGATATTAATTAATTAATAGATTGATTAATTAATCGACGAATGGGGCATGGCTTCATTTAATTAATTTAGCCAAAAGGGATACTTGATCTTAATTGAATATAATGAATTATTCAACTAATACAAGAGACTTAGGATATTTGATTTGATTAAATTAATCAACCAAATTTAAGTGTCTACACCATGTCACTTGAAATTGACTTGCATAATTGTTATTGTGAGTAGGAAAGAGAAACAAAGTAAATAAATAAAACAAAAGAATAAAAAAATTAAAGAAATAACTCAATCACCTTGACTTCACCTCCACCCTCAATTGAGAAATGAGAGGAGACACACACAAGAAACCTCTATTGTACTCAATATAAATAATATTACTTCAATGTATATATGTGGTTACTCTCAAGTTTGGTGGCATAAATAAGCATTGTTTGGGTTATGTATTTGCTAACATAGAATCGCAAGGATTAGACTCTATAAAAGTGATAGGTGAAAAGATAATTTGGATATTTTTAGAAATAAAAATGGATTGCATAGATATAATCTTCAGTCACAAGTTTGATTTATGATTGATGGATGTGATGAGAAGAGGTAACTATCTTGGTGAATTTGAGAAAAAAAAAATTGAATTAAAATAATAGTTATTAGTCAACCAAATTTGGTGAGTGATTTAGAACAAGCTAGGTGACATGATTGGTGGGTAGATGGGTGAGCTAATTGACTACATGAAGGATTTAAGTGTTTGCACGAAGGGGTTGATTGATTAACGGATTAAATAATTTTTATTGATTAGTTAAATAGCTGAAGTGATTTTTAATTATATATTTACTCATTGAATGGATAATGTGAGAATATTAGGTGGAACAATTTATTCTATTTAAATATTTGATGGATAATGGAAACCATGTCATTTTTATTTATTTATGTAAAGGAGGGAAATTGGGTCACTCAAACTAAAAAACAAGAATTTATTTAATTAAATGATAATGCGTTAATGGATGACAATGAATATAAAAATGATCAAATAATAGTGAATATTAGAACATGATGTTAATAATACGATGATAGTAGAGGCAATTCATTATTTTAGTGTCTACAACTATGATAGACCTCAAAATAATCACATGTGAAGTTAATCAAAGTGGTAGGGGTAAGGTGTTAGGGTTATGGTCTCATTTTAATTTATAGATGAATCTCCACCGACTTATTACATCCCATTTATTCCCCCCTTTGCAATATTTGGTTATTACATGGATCACTTCTTTGTTAAGGAGAAGGTCAAACATTTTCAAGAAATAGCCATATCTTTATAAGTTAATATAAAATTATTCATAGAGGTCGATTACATTAATTCATGGTTGTTTCATTTGGGTCAGAATTCTCTTGGAATGTAACTAAGAGTAGAGGGAAGAAAAAAAAGAAACAAGAAATAAAATTGGATTTATATTCTAACTTAGCTAAGAGTGCACAACATTTCTTACAAGTTTTAGTTACAAATTACATTGAAAATTCACACATTTCTCACTATAAAGAACTCATTTTTAAATAATAAAAAATGGATATTTTAGTGTCATAAAATTGCGACCCTTGCAATTTGCGACCACATTAGGGTCTTCACATTGGCGATTTGAATCCTTAAGCCCGATCGGAAACCCAAGACTTTCTCAACCCACATAAACTACCTTTTTATACCCTCTGCACTACCTGAACCTGCTTCATGTCCTGAGACAAGGGCAGGACAGGGGCGTGGCACCCTTTTCCTTGCCCTATATTGGCACCCCCTCTATCTTATCTCTGCATTGGACTTTGCATTAAGCGAGAAAAACTTTCCCTGTGTCGGCCTATGACAGAAAATCAGTCAATTAACCCTAATTGACGAGTATATAAGTCGCATTCGCCCTCCTATTTGCACAGATCATGCATTCAATCTTTCCTTTCTAGCATTGAGCATTCTCAAGTATCCCTTCAAGGTTAGGTGTTGCATTCAAGTCAAGGATTCAACAATTGAAGAGGAGATCCCTTTCAACATTCAATTCAATACAAGAAAATCTATCTACATTCTATCTACAACCTCCCTTGAGGTGACTTAAATTTTAGTCTTTCATTTACATTTACTTGCAAGTACTTTCTTTCATCATTTGGCTAATTCCAAAATTGGGGTTTGACTTGAAGGCAAACCCTTAATCCCAACCCCTTTTCCTCTCATTTTTGTGTGTAGGTTACAGGTGTGCAGTTGTGTTTGCGGATTCAGACTCCATTTGCAGAGGTGGAAAAACCCTTTTCGTTTCACGACTTTTTTGGAGGACCATGGACACTTTCAGCACAGTCCCGATAACTTTTCCTCAAATTCGCAGGACAGCTTCGTCTCGACATAATATAACCAGATCCAGGTGCACAACTTCATCTCACGCTTCTATCTCGAGTTATAATCAGTTCTTTGTTACTTTAACACTTAACATAATTCAATCATTTTCCATTCTAAAAGAGGGGTTAGCTTATCATTTCTATCCCATTATCAATTCATTTAGTATTCAATCTTTGTCCTAAGAGATTGGATCTAGTGAATTCCCCCTCTTTTAAATGTAATGTGAATAAGGTGTTTGAAGGGAAATCCACAGTGAAACTTTCATCTCTCCTCGGAGGGAAGAAAAGCTTTCATCTTGATCTCTCCATCATTCACCCTTTTTCACCATTGTAAATATATAAATTAATTTACAAATTAAACCCTCACTAACACTTGTACTATTTTATTTAATGCCTATAATACAACAAGTGTATATAATCATGGATTTGTTTGGATAAATATGTGTATGCAATATAAATGGACACCATTCATGTGGCATATTAAGACTATAATTACACATTAGTAGTTGTAGACACCCAAAATTATCCTTAATATAATATATATTTATTAATTATTAAACTATTTAATCCTAATTATCTCTTCTATTAATTAAATATATATTCTATTTATTTATTTTTTCTAGCCTCTCCTCTATTAATTAACTAAATATTTTTATTTATTTAATTGATTCACTTATTTTTTTCCTCTTATCCCCATGGCAACACGTCTCTGTAAATTACTTACTCAATCTTAGGCCTTCATTTCGATTTAACCTCTTAATCATATTCACCCTTATCCTTCACCCTTCCACCTCTTAATCCCCTTCCTTTATCTTTACTTACCCTCAAATCCTATTCATTTTATTTCATCTATGTGATCCTAACCATTCATAATCCCACCTTTTAATCTTAGCCCTTGTTTCTCTTGGAGATTTCTATAAAAGAGGCTTCTTCTCTTTCACTTTCATGAATAACATCTACAAGCAATCATACCTAAATTATATCAAAATTATTCTAGCATGCATCATCACAACCACATCCATTTTTTCTTGAGCTCTCGTGTAAGAGAAACACAAATATAAGAGCTAACATCATGAATGCAAGATCACGGAGGATATGAGAACAATGGAGACAATCCTATTGGACATGTGAAAGGTTTACTTTATTTGATTTCATTAGTATTTGCATGTTTGATAGATTCTTCATTGATGTTGTGTTGAATTAGTTTGTAGATCTAAGGTTTAGTTGTTGGCTTCATCAGGGTTTACAATTAGGTTCAAATTCAACATAAACATTTTGGCATGTTCGACTGGACTTGGATCTCTATTGGATCTATATTTTTACAGGTTTTCCTAATCTCATATTGCTATTTTGTACAAAAATTTGGAGACTAACCTTTTGCAGCTAGGGTTGGAGACACAAACTTAGAGTTTGGAAAGATTTGATCATATTTATCAAATGGTTCTAAATTGTTCTACAAAAAAATTACTACAGGTTGGAGATGGTGTAAGGAGATTTCAGTCCAAAAATAAAAAAATTTGGATCAATTTTGAGGGAGTTATAATTATTTTATTATTTTTTATAAAAATAATTTCTAGGTGCAAATCAATTAATTTTTCAAAACTTCTTGTATTTTTAGAAATCTCTTAGAATTCTAAGGGGGTTTGTTCTTTATATTTTTTAATTTTGACAAAAAATAATTAGCGAAAAATTAGATGTTTGAAAATTAAGGTTTTTCCTTAAATCTACTCTATGGGGCTCTAATCACCAAATTATTCTAAAATTATTATATTTTTAGAAAGCTATTAGAATTATAGTAGGGGCATCTTATTTGCATTTTATTTTTTGGAGTAAAAAATAGTGCAAAAAAATTAGATCTTGTTGACCATGTCAAAATCAGAATAAAATAAAATTGTAATCTTGTGATGAGCTTATATTTAATTGCATCATAAGATTGCTTATCATACTTGAAATGGTTTTATTGTCAGTATTAATATCATAATGAATCAACTCATGCATAACATTTATTTTCTTTGGTTTATCATTTTTGGCATATTTTTACACACATGGATTTAAGGATGATAAAAAGATAGCTTAGAGCTCATCATTGGATCAAGGGATTTCAAACACAAAAGAGATCAGATTCCTATATGAGGACATCATGTCTAGGGTTTTGTTAGTTGATGTGTGCGAGTATTGTAGAGAAGATTAGGTATGTGCAAAATAGGTATCTCACTATAGAGCCAGTGAGTGCAAAGAATAGAAGACTCAAGTAATGTTGTAATGCATTAACGGAGAACTGTCAAGGATCTAATCAATGTTGGTATTTTGGTATGGTTTTGTCATTGATGTCAACACCTACTAAACACTTATCAACTTTGGCACTTTGGAGAATCAGCAACATTCACCGGCAAGCAAGTGACTCATGCACAGTCACCGGTATCTGGTACACCGGCAAGATATAATGATCACCAGCACTTGGAATGATATAGAAAACACATGGTTATGTTGAAAACATTATGTGGACACTTTGTCCTGGAGTTTTGTTTATTGGTACATTAGCATTTGCATATTTGTTGTTACTGGCAAATAGGTCCAAGGTTACACCGACAGGTTTATCTTTTCCAGTTCAGCATGGCATGCTATGGAAATGATTAATTATTGTTGTAAATGCATTAAGCTGACATGTTCAATCGATTATTGCATCAGATATTGTATTGTTTGTAAAATGTTTTTATTGTAATATCTTGTAGAGCCGACCTACTAAAATTGGTCTTAGGTTATGGTATAAATGTAAGATCTTATTTGTAAGATCAATGTGAAATGCGAAAAAGGACTGTGTGAAGGTATATGCGAGAATAAGTAGAGCTATACACGCAGACATCATTTGAAGATTGAAGGAGGGTTTTTGTGAAGACAATCAGAACTACACCGGTACTGAATCTAGCATATGAAGATGCTATTTTGTACAGTACATTCTTATTGGATTTAACCATCCAATTGTAGTCAATGTGACTCCCATTTTGTGATTGAGCAGTGAGCTCTGGGCGCTTGGCCTTTCTGCATGTGCAGACCCCATTTATGTACACTTACTATCTACAGTAGTATCATCTGATTGTGGGTAAGGTTTCCCACTGTGGTTTTTCCCCTTACAGGGTTTCCACGTACAAATATTGGTGTTATGTGTTGTGGATAACTTTGTCTTTATGTTTCATGCATTAATCCTTACCGGTATAGCAATTAACTATTAAAAATGTCTACTGGCATATTGAACTGGTTTACCAGTATTAAGCATTAAGTTGGTTAAGTTGTTTTTGGTTTGAATTTATTTGACAACTGATTCACCCCCCCCACCCTCTCAGTTGTCTCCGGGACCTAACAATCAAGCATTTTGTGCTATCTTCTAGATCATTCACTTGTTGATTACTAATATCTTCGATAAGTCTGAAACCCTTAACCGGGTATGCCCAACCAAGCCTATTGTAAATCCTCTAACAAGGTGGTTCACAGTTGTGGATCTGAAATCCTTTAACAGGGTAGTCTTTAACAGGACTTATCTCCTAACAGAGATCTAGATTCCTAACAGGATTTGTTCTGGTAAAGAACATTGTAAGGCCTTAACCGGTCTGGTTACTATTTTGCAGATAGTTGACTTGTGTTTTTACTCACCGTGGTTTTTCCCATTTGGGTTTCCACATCAAAACTTCTTGTGTTATGGTGATTGTGCTTCTGTGGGTGAATGATTTATTTACTATTTGGCTTATTTGTGTTTTAATTGGTTTATTGTTTAAACTGCTACACCGGTCTACGAGAAAATTGTTTAAGAGTTTGGTTAAGTTCTTAGGCATACTAATTCACCCTCCCTCTTAGTATTCATCAATTGGTATCAGAGCCTACCTTTCTATAAGTCTAACGACTTGGAAGGAGATATGGGGGAATATAGCATGAGGGAACTCACTCATCATCTTACTAAGTCTGAGAGAGTCTATGATGAACTCAAGATCAAGTATAAAGCCTCTTTAGCCAAGAGAAGAGAACTTGTTGAGCAATTGATGGAATTTACTGAAAGCAGCTCTTCCGATGAAGCAGACATGGAAGCCCTAGTTGGAGAAGTGGAGAAACTAAATCAATCCAAAACTAACCTAAGGAGGGAATTGGAAGGATTGACTATCAGGATGAGTTAGGAACTAGAAAACAAAAGAAAAGATGAAGATTTAGTGAAGGACAAGGAGCGTGAGATCTCTAAGTTGCAACAAGAGATTGGTACCATCACCTCTCATCTGCAAGAGGGTAATGAGAAAGAAGAAATACAAGTAGACCTAAATGCTACCATCTCTCAGAATGAAACCTTGATGAAAACTAATGATGCTCTTTCCAAGGAACTTGTTGAATCAAAGGAGATACTTGCAAAGTTCAACCAGAGTGCTGCTAAGTTGGAACAAAAGCTGGAATTGGTGAAGCCATCAAAGGATACCACTGGACTTGGTTTCTCTAGATATGAGGAAGGTGAAACCTCTGGAACTAAGAGTGATGCACCAAAGAAGCAATCGACACCTAAGAACAACAACAAGAATAAAGGTAAGCAAAAGTTTAAACCTGTTTGCTTTAACTGTCTTAAGGAAGGACATACTACCAATGTATGTAGGAGAAAGGCTTACAATAACTTTCCTTACATGCAAAACAATGTGGCTAGAACTGGTAGATTTAATGGTCACTGTTATGCATGCAACAAGTTTGGGCATAGAATTGTTGAGAGGTCGATTATGAACAACTCTAGAAGATATGCACCAAGATCTAAAGGAGTTGCCCCAGAACCTCATATGAACCGGAACTCAAACTGGTACAGAACCTATGACCACTGGTCAAATGGTTATGGAGTGGCAAACAGTTGGAGAGCAACCTGTTTGATCTGTTATGGTAGTAGTCATACTGCTGCAACATGCAGAAGGAAGAATGGAATTGCAAACACCTGGAATGGTATGCTATCATTGCAACAAACCAGGACACATTGCCAGAGTATGCAAACTGAGAAAGAATCCATCGAGAGACATACCGATCGACCCAGAAGGGAAGATTAATGTTGAAACCGTTCAGGCAGATATGGATAAAACATGGAAAAAGAAATCTGAAGAGAAGCCACATGATGTACCAGTGTCCACACCCAGTGTGGAGACCCCTGAACCAGCAAACTGAGCTTCAAAAATCTTAGGGGGAACATATTGGTAACAATGTTTCAAAACCCCAGAGTATATCGGTAAATTGCCTTTATCAGTATTTGTTACCTGTCAACCGACATAAGAAATGAAGCGGTAAAAGGTAAAATTAGGGTTTGATCCCTAATGGTGATGCATTTATTATGGTAGGTGGGAGCATGTTTAAAAGTGACTTTTGTCATCATTTTTACTTACCTATTTTTAGAGAAGAATTTTTCTAGCTTGAGCAGTGCAACCAGAGTGATTCATTTTGCATTCGAAAGAATTCAGAAAGGAATCTTGCACAAGATTTTGTAGCCACTTCAAGCTATCAGTGTGGAAGTCAAAGTGGTAAACAAGCTTCTGAAAGAAGTGTGTTGTGCTCGACATCGACAAACCCTAGTTTGGAGTGTGAAGTTATTTCTCATTGAAACATTCTTATCATTTGGAATCTTCTAGATATGCCTTCTACATCTAAAATCCCTTCTAGTTCTACTGAACCTGAGGAATCACCTGAGTTTCTTAAAAAGAAGATGAAATATAATGCCCTATCTCAAATTCCCATCGGAGTCATTTTTGAAGGGGATGTTTCAGGGTATATTGATTGCAAACTAGAAGACCTAGGGTCTCTAGTGATTCACTCCCACCTGAGTCTGTTCTGTGGAGACGATAAGAAGATTAAACCTAAATACAACATAATCAAGGAGAAGAAATTACACAATGCAGTATATTTTCTTGAGGAATTTACAGAAGAACTCATTAGGATTATCTTTAGTAGGGTTCATGGTGATAAGATGTACCTTGAGCGAACCCATGATATTACACAGGAGGAAATGTATGCCATGACCAGTTTCTGCAATGTTGGGGAAGTCCCTGTTCTTCGAAAGATCACCAAAACCAAAGTGACAGAGCTCACCAGTTTTGTGAACGACCAACGGGCAATGACTGTTAACACCATAAAAGATGACTTGGTGAAATATGCGTGCATGGTAATTGGGTATAGAGTATTCTATGCTAGCAGAATGAATTCTATTCCTACAGTTGCAATGCATGCTGCTTATAGGATGATTAAGGAGAATGCAGAATGTGACTTATGCACCTGCATGCAAAAACAACTAATGGAAAATCTAAAGTCCATCAAAGTGGACAAAATACTGAGGTTTAAGTTTGGACAACTGCTTGTCATTTTATTTTTCTATTTTCAAGGATATTTTCCTGGAGTTGGTGATGTTCAATGGTCAAGTGACCTACCGGTTTCCAGACAACTAAAGGAGAGTTTGCAAGTGGTGGGATCTGCGTATCCGGAGACTCTAAACAAATATTTTGATGAGTTCAAACTAAAGATGAACCAAAGAATGAGAATATATGGTGATCTAGTTAAAAAATATGAAGATGACATCTGTTTTACAATCAAAATAGATCATTGCATAATGCAAGCGGTTGAGGCCAGAGAAGATGAAGTTGAACCTATGGGCTATGAAGTGGTAAATGATATACTGATAGGGTATGCCTCTACCCTACTTGCTTCACCACTAGATCCCAAGAAGAAGAGGACCGGTACTTAATCCGAGAGGATCAAACCTATTAAGGTATCGAAGCAGAAAAAGAGTAAAGAAGTGCCATCGGCATCGACACCAGTTACATCTACTGCTAGTCCTAAAGTGACCAAGAGGTCACCAGCCAAAAAGAAATCAGAGGCTATTCCACCAAAGGTATTTGAAAGGAAGAGAAAAACCAGGAACAACTCACCAGATTCAGAAGGCATTAAACAGGAGGTAGAAATGAAGAAGACAAGGCAATCAAGCAAGAAGATGAAGTCAACCGGTAATGTACTAGCAACCTCTGCACTAGTAAATATAGATATTTCCTCTTACAAGCCTATGACACATTGTCAAAGGACCATAAAGAATATTAGAAGGAAAGTTCTTGATGATTTAAAATAATATTTTGATGATTTCAATGATAATGAAAAGGAGGATGTTGAACAAGAAATTATTAAATATTTGTGTATTAATGATCGATCACCTACCGATATTAAATTAGGCACTTCTAAATCTTTGTATGGTTCTTTGGATAATAAATGGCGCGTTGCCATTGAAAAGGAACAAGACATCAGGGAGAAATTTTTTGCTCAATATTTTCCTGATGCCTCAAATTCAGAATTGTTTGAGATTATTGACAAGTACAAACGAATTTTCTTCATGCGAAGAAGAAGACTTCAGCTACTCGGAGGCAAAACTTCTAAAGTGGAAAAAGACACCCATCTACGGGTTAAAGCAGCTGTCAAAATGCAAAAAGTATTTGAAGCTAATTGACAGGCTGAGCAAGAGCCTGACATATCCACAGCCAAACCAGATGAAATCTTCGATAGTTTGGGTGAAAGAATAGCAAAACAAAATGACCCCATTGATGTTGATGCACTAGATATTGAGGATACCACTCCAGATAAGGAGAAATTTGAAAAGGAGAGAGTGGAAAAAGAAAAGGATGAGAAAGCAGAAAAAGAGAAATTAGAGAAAGAAAAACAAGAGAAAGAGTAAATGGAGAAAGAGAGACAAGAGGAAGAGAAGAAGAGGAAGGAAGAGGAGAAGAAGAAAGAAGATGAGAAGAAGAAGGAGGAAGAAGAGAAGAAGAGGAAGGAAAAGGAGAAGAATAAGGAAGAAGAGAAGAAGAGGAAGGAAGAAGAGAAGAAGAAGGAGGAAGGAGAAAAGAAAAAGGAAGAGGAGAAAAAAAGGGAAGAAGAGCGGAAGAAGGAAAAAGAAGAAGAGGAGAAGAAAAGACAAAAGGAGATCAAGGCAAAGGAAGGAGGACAAACTCCTAAGGCAACCAAAGATCAAGCCAAGTAGGTTGATCCCACCGGTCCCACCGATTCGACTCTTGCCTGTCTAACTCAAACGACTGATGAAAGAGAACTACTGAGGAGCATTCAACTAGCATAGGTCAGGTTGGAAGAACTGAGGAAAAAGAAAGAATATGATGTCATTCAGTTTGCTGTTGACACTCTTTCCAATCTAATCCCTGGTATTAACCTTCCCAGTATCGATTCCTCGCTGGCTAAGCTAAAACTTCTTTGCACAGTAGTAGATGATCAAGTGCAATCTTTAGAAGATGCTACCCACATTTCTGCAGAGAAGAAGCACGAAAAAGTTCTGAAAGTTTCATTAGTAAAGAAAATGGATGAAGACAGAGCAAAACTGCTTAGCAAAAGGATGATATAAGTTCAACTATGGGTGAAGGTAACCTCCTCTTGAGCAAAATTTGCCAACCTTACCTATTTTGTGAAGATTCTCTGAAACAGAAGAGTCAACTCCAATCAGAGTTACAAAAGTATATCGGCAACTTCAAATTGCCATATGATCTGTTCACAGTGTATGGACAGACTGTTCATACTCACCAGCATCAAATTGCAAAGCTTAACTCAGAGATCTACAATCGGACTCGAGATCTATAGGAGCTCTATTTGCTTCTTTTACTAAAATTACAGGTTCTTCAGGAGTGCTTCGTGAACTTGGAGGCTATTACTGTCACACAGGAGATGAGAACTATCGATGCAATGGAAGAATTAGCCTTCCAGATGGAGACTGAGAGTGAAATTTCTGCCTCACTTCTTGATTCATGGTCTTCAGACATGAAGAATTTTATGCAAAACTTTAAATCTCTTTTTGAGAAGTTTTACTCTTTATTGTCATAAACATATACTTTGTTTTTATATTATGCAAAAAGGGAATATTTTGCATTACTTTGTCATTGTTGGCAAAGGGGGAGTAATATATAAAATTTTATGGGGAGTAGTATTGAAAAACTTCATGCACATACTTGTAATTTTTGCAAAGGGAGTAGTGTATATGCTTAGGGGGCATAATTTTGATTATGACATCTATTTTTGTTTTGTAAACACTTAGATGTCAAAATTTTCCTAAGTGTTGCCATCAATGCCAAAGGGGGAGATTGTTGGTATTTTGATGATGTTTACTTGTGATTGTCATTGATGGACACACACTTATTTGATGTATGAGTTATTCTCAACCGATAGTTGTTCCAACTGGTATTATATGTCATTATATGTATAGTATTTGTTTGAGGCTATTGGTGTTTTGTAGAAGATGCTTACCGATCATAGGATGAATGAAGACCCTGAGCGACATGAAGACATCAAGAGGTATGAAGACCTCAAGCAGAACGAAGACCCCTAGCGGCAGCTAATCTTTTTGATTGGAACACTATGTTCCAATTTACCAGTCTTCGTTAACTGGTAATCAGTATACTGTGCTAAACTGTTATAATTGTAAAGTGTGATGAGTTATCATCCACCGACACTTTGGCGGTGTTTCTGTGTCGTGTTACCAAATGTGTCTAGATGCACTGTACCTAGGAAATTGTAGTCTAATCTTATTAGACCGACATGAAATCAGATTCCTATATGAGGACATCATGTCTAGAGTTTTGTTAGTTGATGTGTGCAAGTATTGTAGAGAAGATTAGGTCTGTGCGGAATAGGTATCTCTCTACAGAGCTTGTGAGTGCAAAGAATAGAAGACTGAAGTAATGTTGTAATGCATTAACGGAGAACTGTCAAGGATCTAATCAGGCATTCTGTGCTATCTTCTAGATCATTCACTTGTTGATTACTAATATCTTCGACAAGTTTGAAACCCTTAACCGGGTAGGCCCAACCAAGCCTATTGTAAATCCTCTAACAAGGTGGTTCACAGTTGTGGATCTGAAATCCTTTAACAGGGTAGTCTTTGTAATGCCCACCAAAAATATCCCAGAGAAATATAGCTAAAAACACGCTAATTTAATTTTTTTTTAAAACAATACAACACATAACATCACTTAAGCAATGTAGTGAGCACAAAACAACAATTAAGTGTTATGAACATAGAATAATTCACTCAAGCTATTCAAACAATTATGCAAGCAGAATACAATAAATCAATACTACTAACTCCCTAGGGTATCTCAATGCCATTACTTAATATACCTACATAAGCAATAAGCATTTACCTTCTTCCAGATCAATACCTCATAATCTTAATCTTTATACACACATAGGTGCAACATAGAAATACCTAACACCCAAGATGTGCAGCCTACCTAATCTTTCATTTAATATGAGATTCTATCTTTTAATGCATAGCTATTTCCCTTTTTCTCTTAGGTTCATTTTATATACCAAGTCCAAATGTTCCTATTACCATTAACCAACCTTCGACTATGAACATCACCATCCATATATCAAGATTAACCCTTTCATTGCATTAACATAATTTCAGTTTACAATTAACTCCTACATAGTCACTTATAATTCTATGCTCCTAGCATACTTATTACTTCATCATGATTCTAGAAGCACATAATGCAATACTCACAAAGTCTCCTTAAACATTTAACCCATAGCTCGTTTAGTACTCATAAAATATCTTACACTGTATCAATTAACCAACAAATCATCTCATTACAAATCAGGTAACTACATGAATTCATCTCAACACAAACTATGATACAATATCCTAATTCCATAACCACTAATAACATCCACCAAATGGAGATATAATTCTTTAACTATAACACATGATACATTCTAATCCTTTCCTAAAAGACAAGAACTCATTTAGTCGTCTTCCATACACTTACTAGTAATTTCCATTAATAAGATTAGTAATTCATTCATTAAGAACATCCATACAATATTTTCATAAGGAACATTCAACTACATCCCAAGCATTATAAGATTTTCAATCCTACCATTAGATCACTAACTACGAAGTATGATGATATAATTTCAAATTCTTTAATCATAACTCATAAACATGTGCTCAAATATCTTCCAACATTACTCAAACTCATACATCCTATCAAGACATAACCTTTCTTCTACTTAAATCATCTGTTAAATACATCATTTCAAATCTAATACCATTATCATGACATTTACCCGATTTACTTTTAACATGGTTCATCAAGAATACAAAATACATCATTTAGTTTCGAACAACAATACTTATCCACATCTCATGCATCTATTTCATTTAATATAAATGCATTACAATACCACTCAAGGTTCATCGTTACAATCATCTACAATAATCAAAAGCTATCACTATAACTAGAACAACATAGTCATTTCTCATATACATGACTTCTTTTACAACCGTTACATAAGAATTTCATTACATAAGTCACATCATCATTTACATTCTTGTTGTAATTACTACCCATGAATAATTTAAAAAAAAAATCCTCATCCACGCAAGAAGAATCCAAAGATAGGAACATCCCAATGGTTTAAAAGCACCAACCACTCGACCATGTGGAACCAAAGGAACCACCCCCCGTGCTAAGAGATGACACAAGGTCCCAACACACACTCTACATCTAGGCTGACACTCAAAACCAAAGAGACTAACCAACAAGGACTCTCGAGCAAGAACTCACACAGAGCCACAAAAATAAACTCCCAGAGGCGTAAAACTCATCAGGAAATAAATGCATCCAATAAGCATAATCATAATTCATAAAGGGGGAACACATGTAGGAGTGGAGTGTCATCACATGCCATCCTCATAACACAATAAAATAATAACACAAGGCACTAGCCTGATGGACATGTGGAGCCATCTCAACCTATGAGAGACCAAGGGAGATTAGCTTACCGTCTTCATAGCCTTCTCATGCTTATCCTAAAACATCCTCCCTAGGACATAAGTCATGAGGCTCAAAACTATACATTATCTTGTTTAAGTGAGTTACAATTCTCCCATCCCAATTAATTCATTATCAATGTTATCACTTGTTTACAAATCATGGAAAACTCCAATGTGCCCTGGTGGTCTAGACTTCATGCATCCTTACAAGGAACCTCATGTCAGCCTATCTCTCATGACCCTGGTCATCACAAGGAAGCCCACTCCTCCTAACATGGCCCAACAACACATCACAAGAGGCTCTACCAACATAAATATATTAAAATAATACTCAATGCAGCCAATAACTTCCACACATACTCTCACAACATATGCAAGGCTACAACAACATCAATATAACAAAATGAGCCTCTTGGCTAGCAATAAACAAAGGCATACCAAGCCATTAAATTTGCTGCCTTAATGAAAGTAAAACCATAGCAAGGCCAACTCACTTGCTGCCCCAAAACAACAACACTTCCAACTCACCAACCATAGCACATCAATATGGATGAAAGCACACTTCTTTTCCCAATAACATAGGAAGGTAAATATGCTTGAAACCAACAAAATACATCAAACAAAATCAGATATAAAACTATAAATCATCAACACCCTCAACAATGCCTCTGGTCCAAGAATTAATTCGGAAAGTACCACACAATCAAGCAACTAGCAAATGAAGGCCTATTTATCAAAAAAAAAAAAAAACACCATGCAAAACCATGCTCCAATCAAAATATTTTAAAAATATTATATTCCATACCTACCTTCCCAAAGTTCAAGAAAATAAAATATATTTTCTACCTACCATAAACTTCCAGCCAATCAATTCCAAGGGTAGGTAAAATAAATTAAACCATTGACCTAGAGTGAAAATAACTATTAAATAAAAGAATACAAATTATCCCCACTTTTAATTACTTAATGGGTAAAATAATATTACCCAATAAATAAAATTCACTTCAACATTAAATAAATAATAAACACTTGAAGGCCAATATTAAATCAAAACTCCATACCAGAAGGCTTTCAGCAAACCCAGAAATACAAATATTTCCCACAAACTATAGAATAAAACCTTACAACAAATTTATGCCTTCATATATTTTCTTCCTCACTATACAAATTTTAGATTCATTTCCCCCAAGCTCACACATTCAATCTACAGACACAGAGCATATATGAAAACTGCAAAATAAAATATAAAAAGGTAGAATACATCTCCAACCTGCAACCCGTGTTATGGAAGAAGCTGAAAAAGAGATTCCACCAGCCAAACCAAATCCAACTCAAGCTCCAACCAAAATCCAAGAGAGAAGAAAACTTGCTGGAGAAAATTTTCCAGAGAGGAACCAACCCACGAAAAATTCACGGAAAAGAAAATAAAAAGACAAACATTAACCAAAAACCCTAGCCTCAATCTCAGCCAATCAAAATATTCCAATCTATAATATAGTTTACCAACCCCACCATATAATATAATTTTACCTCCCTTTTTAAATTCAACCAATAAGAGAAGAGGGTAGGTAAGGTAAATATAAATCATGCTTTTTACAATTTGGTGGGAATGTTTTATCATTTTATTATTTATACAATCCACTTAATATAAAAGTCAAACTAATAAATAAAACATGAGCCACAATTAAATAAATTAAACGGGGAAATTAAATTAAATAAACCAAAGGCTCATAAATGAATTAATGAACTAGATAAACATTAAAAGCCAAATAAATATTAAACCATAGGGGATTAAATAAATAAATACCAATAAAGGTCAAATTACAAATAAATATAAAACACATCATAAGCTAAACAATAAAAATTAAATAAATATTAAATCATCATTAAAATAAATAAACATTTAAATATCAAATAATCAAATAACCAAAAAGGAAAGAATCCAATAAATTAAATTTAACATTAGATAACCAAATAATCAAATCGCTATTAATCAAAATAATTAAAATAAATATCGTTAATTATTTAATCTCACATCAATAATCAAATAGTCAATCTCAACATAAAAGGAATAATCAGCCAATACTAACATACTCACAACACAGAAGAAACCCAGCTTACTAACTATCATGACGACTTGTGCCAAGACACTGACAACTCACAGTGAACAACTTACACCTAGAGTATGTGAGGGGAAATTGTGCCAACTCCGAACCACATACCACTGGGATTTAAAGACACACTCAGACCTATGGAGCCAGGTGGAGTCGATGTCTGGTACCTGTAAATCCTGCATCCACAAAGCAACGATACGACATATGCATATATATTATAACAGACAAGGGTTAGAGAATTGCAACGACACATCCCGCTCGCAATGAGTGATGTGCAATTGTCTCTATCCTGAAGACAGTCATACAACAATCAAACACACCATAAGATCAACTCATCATATATAATCATTAAATATGGTTAGTACATAAAAACATCATCAAGTGCATGATTAGTATAATTCATAATTATAGTAAGGCATGTAAAATCCATCAACAATTATGTTCATCAAATCACATGATCAATATAATATTTCGATAGTCAATCACATAATAAGCATATAGTGTCTAATAAATCACACGATCATTAATGATAGTATCAACATCCTATAAATAATCTGAAATAGCCTATGCCCAATAGTGTTTATCACGCATGAATTAAAGGTCAACTCTAGTCAAACAAGTTAAGTCAAGGGTGGACACTACAGTCTTTAACAGGACTTATCTGCTAACAGAGATCTGGATTCCTAACAGGATCTGTTCTGGTGAAAAACATTGTAAGGCCTTAACCGGTCTGGTTACTATTCTGCAGATAGTTGACTTGTGAGTTTTACTCACTGTAGTTTTTCCCATTTGGGTTTCCATGTCAAAACTTCTTGTGTTATGGTGATTGTGCTTTTGTGGGTGAATGTTTATTTGCTATTTGGCTTGTTTATGTTTTAACCGGTTTATTGTTTAAATTGCTACACCGATCTGCTGGAAAATTGTTTAAGAGTTTGGTTAAGTTCTTAGGCATACTAATTCACCCCCCCTCTTATCATTCATCAAGGAGAGTCAAGGATTACCATAGAATAATTTAATTCAGAGATTATCATTATGCTTAAGGATTTGATCATTTTTTAGTTTTGGCTTGTAGGGGAGGGTTTGAAGTGGCAGTTTGGGGAAGTGCTCTATTTGTTGTAGATATTTATGGAATCTTTGTGGACGTGGATTTTATTATATTTTGTTGTATTCAATTTAATTCGATCATAATAAACCTTGATGTGGAGTTTGTAGAGTTTTCTTGCAAGTTGGGTAATGTTTAGTGTGAGTTAAGGTTTCATTTTGCTTCCTATTTTGTGAGAATTTGAAGCAGATGTAATTTGTTCTTAGCAGCAATTTATAACAAAAATGATGTATTTTCATAAGGTAAATCTATTATAACAATTATATATCAATATACAAGTGTTGACCCATCCAACAATTTACTGATTAAAATATATATATATATATATATATATCAGTTCCATGAATGTTTGCTAAAGTTCATGGTGTTTTTAGAATTCATTTCCATTCCAAGTTTGTAAAATTTCTATTATTTGCAAATTTTAATAAAGGAGTTTCAAAAGGGGTCTCAAATCTAATAATTATTTTTCAAGGGACATTACAATGGTATCAGAGCTAAGATCTTGCCAGCTCGAAGGGTTGTGAGATGCTAATCATGGGAGACTTCTACAGATCTATTTACATGGGTTTGGAAATTGATATTTTAGTATCCAAAATATCAAAATGGTTTGATGAATATTTTATCAAATGTATAATTTCCAAGTAAGGCTTCACATTTTATGAATATGTAGAGCTCATCGAAAAACATATACCTCGAGAAGGAGAGGTTTTCATAACTTTTGATGAGTATCTTTTAGAGGAAAAATTGAAGTATCATTTGAATACTACTTTATGAGAACAAGAAAAGAGGGTGTTAAGATGGAAAAGGCTGAAAATACAAAAAAATCAAGAAGAAGATAATAAGGTTGATATTTAGGACAACTTTGGGCTAAACAAGGAGAAAGAATAGGAAGATTGCATCCACCGAATGGAAGGTAAAAATCTTTTAAATGGAGATATCAATTCAAATTCTAAAAATAATTTATTTTAGTCTATCCTTGATGAGGATAAGGATGAAAAAGTCAATTTGCAAGAATATATCGGACAAGGAGAAGAACAAATTGTCCTCTCAGAAGTTTCAATAGAAGAGCTTGATGATTCCAAAAATGAAGATGGAATGATTGCTTTGGACAACCCTAAGTTGGAAGCTTGGAGACACAAATGAAAAGGTTGAGGTTATCTCAATAATATATCTCACCGAAAAGAGAGTTGATCATAATAATTTTTGAACTCGGGAAGCACAACAAAAGCATGGTAATGTTGAAGAGGGTGTCTTCTCAATTGGTAACTCAAGGTATGTTCAAGATTCACAAATTTTAGATTTATTGTCTCTTCATTCTCCTTTGCAAAAAAGGTGCTATTAAGGAGAGCACACAAAAATGGGTGATAGAATAAGGGGATCAACATACAAATTTTATTACTTGTTTCAATTTTTAAAGTGTTATTATAGATGGGATCCAAGTGATGTAAGAAGATTAAGTTTGAAAAAGGCTTCATTGTTCATTTATCTTCCTATTGAAAATGGTTTAACATGAGGTCTTTAATGTGTACTAACCACATGGTGGAGGGACAATGCCAACAACTTGTTGAACATTCATGGGATCCAAGTTTCATTTTGGAGATAAAATTAAAAGAGACGTCCAGAAGAGGGTAACCAACTTGAGTTGATTGTGTAGGATTTGAGAAATACAAATCCACATAACCCAAAAGCAAACCTGCATGCAAGAAACCTGTCACAGAGAAAGAGAGAGAACGAATACAATGGTTTTGGCTCTGACAAAGAGAAAAGATGTATTATCAAAGAAAAATGAATCAAGAATATGAATAATACAAGAGATCAATCCTTATAAAAGAGATCAACACCAAAAGGAAAACCTAACCCTAAGGTGTGTGCATTTAATAATTAAATATTAATTATTAAATGACTAATATGTGCATAAAGGGAAATCTTAAGAGGAGAGTAAAGTTAATTAATTACTTTACTCTAACACCCCCCCTTAAGATGAGCTACAATGCAGCTACAAACAATGTAGAAGAAAGCAAAGGAACTACAATGCAAAAGAGGGTCCCGACAACAAGGCCTGATCAGGTACCCTAATACAAGAAAATCTCTATAAAGCGAAGTAAAGGAGAAAACCTAGTGGGAAAAAACTCCTCTCCAAAAAGAGATACAGAAACATGCTGAAAAGAAAACATGAAGGAAGGAAGGCCTCACTGAGACCCCCCAAGGACAACTTCCTTCACCCCAAGCATGGAGCGCAACTGAAGATAGCGCGGAGATGCCAAAGGTTTAGTGAAGATGTCTGCAACCTGCTCCTCTGTAGGAATATACTCCAAGATGAGAGAACCATCCTGAATCAACTGTCTGATGAAGTGCATGTGGATTTCAATGTGCTTTGTCCGCTGATGCTCCACTAGGTTGTGAGAAATACGAATGGCACTCTGATTATCACACCAAAGAGTAGTGGGACAATCTGGAGGAAACCCAAACTCTGTCATCGACTGCCGAAGCCATAAAACCTCCTGACTGGCTAACACTGTTGCACGATACTCAGCCTCTGTAGATGATAATGCAATAGCAGACTGCTTCTTGCAAGACCATGTAATAGGACCAGAACCAAGGCAAAAAACGAAGCCAGAAGTAGACTTCTGATCATTGACATCACCAACCCAATCGGAGTCAGTGAAGCCAATGATGTGAGGGGATCTTGAAGTGTAGTGAATGCCATAATGTGTGGTGCCCCGAATGTACCTCAAAATACATTTGGCTGCTTGCCAATGGCTCTCATGAGGATCATGGGAGAACCGAGAGACAAGACCAACCGCAAAGGAAAGATCCAGACGAGAATGTGTCAGGTACAACAAACTGCCAACCAACTGCCGGTATAAAGTGGGGTCTACTAAAGGAGTAGAGCAAGTGGAAGACAAAACAACACCTGACTGAAATGGAGTGGGGGAAAACTTGCAATCAAGCATGCCAAATTGCTGAAGCATATCAAGAGCATACTTCTCCTGAAATATGGAAATCCCATCCGAAGACTGAATAACTTGTAGACCCAGAAAGAAGTGCAAGAGACCAAGATCTGTCATCTCAAACTGCTCCATCAAAGCTCTCTAAACACTCTGAATCATGGAGGATGAACTACCTGTAATGATGAGATCATCTACATATAGCACAAGAATCAAAAGATCACCCTCATGATGTTGAAGATACACTGTGTGATCGGAATGATAGCGTGTGAAGTGAGAGGAAAGCAAAAAGGAGTCCATCTTCTCATACCAAGCCCTAGGGGCTTGTTTGAGACCATACAATGAACGACGAAGTCTGCAAACCAAAGAAGTGTCCTGCACAAATCCCTGAGGCTGCTCCATATAGATCTCCTCATGTAGGTCTCCATGCAAGAAGGCACTCTTCACATCCATCTGAAACACTGTCCATCCCTGTGAAGCTGCAAGTGAAAGTACCAGGTGGATAGAATTCATCTTGGCGACAGGAGCAAAGGTCACAGAGTAGTCAATACCCTCTACTTGAGAAAACCCCTTCGCAACAAGACAGGCCTTATACTTATCAATAGAACCATCTGCAGCATACTTGGTACGATACACCCACTTGCACCGAACCAACTTTCTTCCCTTAGGAAGAGGACAAAGATCCCAAGTATGATTCTTCATCAAATAAGAATACTCCTCATCCATGGCCCTATCCCACTCAAGGTGTCCTGTCGCCTCTGAAAACTTTTGAGGATCATCTGAAATGGCATGACTCAAAAGACTAGAACCAGATGTCTGAGCACGAGTGCGACGAGTATCTGAAGGATCACCTGCCAAAGAACCAGCTGCATCAACAGTATCACGGGCCCACTTTGGCAAAGATGGAGCAACTGGTGGTGGTGGAGA
This sequence comes from Cryptomeria japonica, assembly GCF_030272615.1. Classification (NCBI taxonomy): domain Eukaryota; kingdom Viridiplantae; phylum Streptophyta; class Pinopsida; order Cupressales; family Cupressaceae; genus Cryptomeria; species Cryptomeria japonica. Next base: position 9,751,552 of record NC_081405.1, read on the forward strand.
TGGTGGATCATCATCTACATCATCCTCAAGAGATAAGTAATCCTCAAGAGATGAAGAGGAAGGAGTAGGAAATGAGGGAGAAGCTGGGGATGGAGAATCCATCTGAGGATAGCACTCATCAAACTGGACATCCCGCCGAAACAGGACCTCTCTGGAATCAGGATCAAACAACCTGTATGCCTTAACATCCTCACAGTAGCCAACAAATATGAGAGGTCGGCTCTTCCTCTCCATGGCATTCCGCTGAGCATCAGGAATAAATGTCCAAGCCTCACTACCAAAAACTCAGAATGTAGAAACATCAGGCTTGACATGGGTCCAAGCCTCCTCAGGAGTCATATGTCGCAATGCCTTATGGGGCATCCGATTCTGAATATAATTGGCACAATTGACTGCCTCAGCCCAAAATGAAGAACTCATAGCTCGAGACTGTATCATACAATTAGCCATCTCCCGTAAGGTTCTGTTCTTTCTCTCAGCAACACCATTCTGCTGAGGGGTGTAAGGAACTGTAAACTGATATTGTAAACCATGCTTAGTGCAAAAATCTCTGAAAGCCTGATTTACATACTCCCCCCCATTATCGGTGCATATCCGCCTGATAGAAAGTCCAGATTGCTTCTCCACAAATGTCTTAAAAATCCTGAATGAGTCAAAGACATCAGACTTGTACTTAAGAAAGTACACCCATGTACGTTTGGAGAAGTCATCAATAAAAGTGAGTGCATAACGGGCCCCTGAAAAGGAAGGAGTCAGAAAGGACATAAGATCACTGTGTACCAACTCTAGGGCTGCCCTAGCATGAGAGACTCGACCCTTAGGAAAAGGATCTCGATGATGTTTGCCAAGGACACAACCACGACATACACCATCTGTACAAGAAATCTGTGGAAGCCCAATCACAAGTGCCTGTGTACTCATCTGCTGTAGATATCTGTAATTGACATGGCCGAAACGCTCATGCCAAAGCCTGCTCACTGAATCTGCATGTGCTATAAGAGAGGAACCAACAGTGTCTGAACTCTCAAAGCCATCAAAACTATATAAGTGAGATGCAGAATCCACACTCCTAGTAGCCACAACCAAGTCAAGATCACGAAGATCTTGAATAACCACATCATGAGGTGAGAACTCAACTGTCTTACCAGAGCCAGAGTGGCAAATTTGATAAATGGATAGAAGGTTTTTCGAAATGTCAGGAACCAAAAGCACATCCTGAAGACAACCACCATCCAATGAAACAGTACCAGAACCCTGAACGGAAAGTTGTGCTGAGTCACCAACTGCAATATGTCTAGTGCCGGTAGGGGCAAGAGCGGTGACCAAATCCTCTATGTGTGTCATATGGTGAGAAGCACCAGAATCTAGAATCCAAGTGGATGCGGAGGACAATGCTCGTGCAGAAAGAGCATGACCTTTCCCTGTCAGCTGTGAAGGAGGCTATGGTGCACTGATATTATGCTACTGCATGGCTTCCTCCAAAGCCTCTAAACGTTTCCAACACCTGGAAACGGGATGTCCTTCCTTGCCACAAAAACTGCAAGGATCACCTAATTTCTTCTTAGTCTTGGAGGAAGACTCACCAGACTTTGAAGATTTACTCTGTTTAGAATTTGACTAAGGTTTTGAATCAAACTTAGGTGGTGGCTTGGAGGGATTCTCACTAGCCTCTGAATCTTTCTTAGGCTTCGGTTTCTGCTTCTGTTTTCCTTTGGAGGACTAGGCTACCAATGCTTGGTTTTGTGAACCTGAAAGTGAATCCAACTGCTTAAGCTTAGCTTGCTCACGAGTCAGACGATCACAAAAGACCTCAAAAGAAGGCATGACATGTCGAGCACCCAAGGCATCCATGGTGGAATAGAAGGTCGAAGAGAAGATCTGAAATGGACCCCGAAGCTTGGAGAGAATCAGGAAAATGCACTCTGTATCAATCTTAGTCTTACCACAACCCTGCAAGATAGATCTTTGTTGTTTGAACTTCATCAGAAAGTCCTCAATAGAAGGAAACGAATCAGGTACCAAGGAAGTTAACTCTGCCTCAAGTTGCAAAGCTTTGAACTTGTTGACAGTACCAAAAATTCCTTCAAACTTGGTCCAAATGGCTCGAGGAGTGAGACAACCCTCAAGATGAAACTGAAGACTATCAGAAATGTGTAAAGCCATCAATCCCATAACCTGATCCATATTGTTCCTGTAAAGTGGAAAATTGCGATCGAACCCTAGTTGCTCTCCCCTCTTCCGACTCCGAGGAGAGAGAAGGGAGGTTCGCTAGGATTCGATGGTTTTTCACTTAGGGGAGAGACTTTACATTCAAAAGAGGGGTTGAAACTCATAAGATCCAATCCCACACAATGTAAGATTGGATGCTAAATGAATTTCAAGGGTTAGGAAAGCAAGGCTACCCTCTTTTGTAAAGAATGTTGTTAAGGAAATTAAGCTAGGAATGCATAGAAAGTCATAAAGATTCGCTTATAAACTGAGTTCGGGTTATAGGATGAAGCTGCGGACCTGGAATTAGTAGTAAAATGTCGATACGGCGCTGTCCTGCAAATTTGAGCAAAAGTTGTCAGGACGATGGCGCCCGGCACCACGGTCCTCCGAAAAATCCACGAAACGAAGGGGGATCTGTTCGTCTCTGCACAAGGATTCCAGATCTTCAATTTCAGCCGCGTACCTGCAACCTACACACAGAAAAGCAAAGACGATTGGGGGGTTAGGGATTAGGGGTTTGCCTTTAGGTCAAACCCCGGTTTTGGAACTAACCAAGAAATGAGCAAGAGCTGTAAATGTAAATGACTGTAAAACAAGTACTAATACCTTGTTCTAAGGATGTTTGTATCCTTATGTGCGAAGGTTTAGATGTTGTATGTTGTATGTTGTAGTAGTATGTTGTATGTGATCTCCTCTTCAATGGTTGAATCCTTATCTTGAATGCAACACTTAGCCTTAAATGGAGACTTGAAATGATCAATTGCTTGAAGGAATGCTTGAATGCTTGAATGCTTGAGTATAATTTCCACGCTTTGTACACATATCCTCTCCATCCAAATGAGAGAGAAAAATGTAGTTTATATACTTGTCAATTAGGGCTGATAGACTGATTTTCCCGACCTTAGGCCGACCAGGAAAGTTAATTTCCAATTTGCAAACAAAAAGACCCGAGACCCCTTAGGAGACCGGGCCCAAAATAGGACCCAGGGACTAGGGCGCTGGGCGCCATGGTCCTGGGGACCAGGGCGTTGGGCGCCCTGGTCCTGAGGGACCAGGGCGCTGGGCACTCTGGTCCCACCTCCCGGGACATCAGGGTGCAAGGAGGTTCAGGCCAGGGTACTTGAAAAATGCAGTTTTCAATGTCGTGAGCATGTTTCAGGGTCTCCATTTAGGTTGCGTGTTGCGTCGCCATCGTGAAGACCGAAATGCAGTCGAAATTGCAAGTGTCGCAATTTTAGGACGCTACATTTAGCCCCCACTTTAGCGGGAGTATGTATGCTCATACTTCCGGTAAAGTACAAGGAAACAACATTGAAAGACTTTCACCACGTCAAGGAGGCAAGATACACCAAGCCCCCAGTGGACTAAGGATCTTACGACTTCGATTGACAAAGTAAAAGGGAAGATCACAAGGGAGAACCATGACTGTCAGTAGTAAGGTTCCCTCACTATGAGTCATGCAAGAAAGATATCAAAAAATTCTCAAGGCAAGGTTAAATTTGCCAAGAAATTTTCAAGTATCTTGAAAAGATATGGACGGGATGTATGCCCCCCTACGTTAAAGCGATCGCACACGCCTCACCGGGGGTGATTGTTTTAACTTAGTGATACACATAAGAAATGAGAAAGGAAAGGAGCACGTTATCGCAAGGATTTAGCCCCCAAGTGTGAGATAAACCCAAGGATAATAGACACAAAACACAAAGCACGAGGTGACTTCACTTTCCTCGGGGTCAGTATGCTGTATGATAATTCATGTATATATATCGTATGTATGTATGCATAATTGTTCTTCATTCCCCAATCAAGGAAGGTCACCTAGAAGAAGGGAACACATGTGTCTTTTGAGTCAACATGAGAGAGATCGAGAGATGTCAATACTTTGCATCGTCCTCAAGTAAACAACACTAAGGACAACAAATAGAAGAATGAGAATAACATATGGAAGAAGTAACGAAAGAGAGGAGGAGAGAATCTGCTATGCTAATGTAACTAGTCTAGCACGTCATCTACCCCCCGATCTTGCTGATCAATGTTTCGGGAAGGCAGGGAACACGCCAGAGGAGGAACATCCAACACAGCAGATGGAGCTATCACAAGATCCAAACAAGGGCTATGTTCATGTTCCGAGCCACATTGTTCTTGTCTAGGAGCTAGGATAAGTGCTTTAGAAAATTCATTAGATAAATGGTTATCAATATCAACAAGTTCATATTCACTATCAGAAGCAAGAGGAGTAACATTTTCATCAGGAATAACATTTTCATCTATATCATCATCAAGATTTATAAAAATAGGATCTTTAACTCGTACAGGATCAAGACCATCATGCATCTTATGTTTAGGAGATTTAGGCTCAATGTCCGGCTGAGGAGAAAATGGAATAATGCTTGTTGAAGGTGTTTTTGGAGATTGTAAAGTTTGAGCTCTAAGACGACGCTTTCTCCGGCGTTCACGTGCAGAACGATTTCATCTAGTCTTAGTAGGAAGTGGAGAAGACTGAGGAGGAGGAATGTTCTCATCCTTAGCACTTGGGTGTTTAGGTTGTGGTCTCTTAGGCTGGATAATAGGAGAAGAAGAAGGTCTCTTCTCTCTATAAAAAGAAGGAGGAGGAACTGCTCCATACAAAGGAGGAATTTTTGGTTTAGGGAGAAAACCAAGTCCATAATGACGAGGAGGTATAGGTCTACTCTTAGGAAGTTTATTAGGTATAGACATAGTCACATCCATAGGGATGGGTTGAGAATATTCTTGAGGAAAGACATTAGTTTTATCTTTCAAAGGAAGAACTTCCTTCTCAAGAATGATAGGAATATCAAGTTTAGGTGCTCTAGGTTCACTTAGAGATAGGATCATATCTGTTTTCCACTTTTGATAAGATTTGAAAAGATGATCACTTCGCGAAGGAAGAGATTGGAATTGTTTAGGCCAAAAGTAATCAATAGGAACACTAGAGGTTCTTTCAGCTGGTTTAAAGAGACTATGATTGACAGTAACAACTTCACCATTATGGGGAAATTTCAAACACTTATGAATAGGAGAAGCAATAGCTTTCATGGAAGATAGCCAAGGATAGCCAAGCTTCACACGAAATTGTTCGGAAGATGGAATAATAGCAAAGTTCACATCAAGAGATTTGTTATGGACCTCAATAGGCAATGTAACAGAACCAATTGAAGGAGAAGAAAATGCATCAAATAATTTCACAATCACATCTGTTTTGTCATATATCACTTGATTCAATTGCAAAGTAAAAAGAAATTCTTCAGTAATAACATTAATCATGCACGAAGGATCAATAAGCACTCCACGGCAAGGTGTATTCTTAACTTTTGCAACTATGTATAAAGGACCATCAGGTGCCCTAATGGTTTCACTGGAATCAAATGTGATAGAAGGTTCTTTAGGGATTTCTTGTTGCTCTACAAAGTTAATCACATTCGGAGTCATAGACACAAGACCATCAGATGAGAGAGAGGAATCATTAGCCTCAATTGCATTAGAGGTATGAGAAGGCAATGGATCAGTGAAAATCTGAAGATTTTGGTTAGGAGGAGCTACAGATGTGTTGCCTTTATCATTCACTCCAGAAACAGAGATAGTATTGTTATCAATCAAATCTTGAATTTTACCCTTTAAAGAAAAACATTTTTCAGTATCATGCCCAGGCTGACAATGAAATTGACAAAAAGCTTTGTTATCAAAATAAGGTGAAGTAATCTTTGCAGGATCAATTTGTCTTATAGGAGGAAGAGTAAGCACATTTTGTTCCAATAACTTATTCATAATACTATGCAATGATTCATTCAAAGGAGTATACTTTCTTTCTTTCTTGAAAAATTTAGAAATAGGAGGCACACCTGATGCTGCATTCACATTGTTGTTGATGATGTTTTCATTGAATTTGATGGAATCTCTGTTCGGTTTAAACTTCCCAAATGGTTGTTGACTGCTATCACCCTTATCACTCGGATCCATAGGATGTGATTGTTCCATTTGACTCACAGTCAGTTGATAATTGTGAAGAGTTGCACACAACTGTTGGAAAGAAGTAAACTCAGAAAACAGAAGTTTGTCTCGAATATCTTTTTGTAAATTAGAAATAAAGATTCTTTGAATATCATTGTCAGGCACTGGAAAAGAAATTTGAGCATACAAATACTTATATCTACCAATGAAATCAGTCACTTTTTCTTTAACACCTTGTTTACAATGCATTAAATCAATCAAAGTAACTTTAGGACTTATATTGTTTTGAAATTGTTGAATGAAAGCATTTGCAAGTTGTTCGAAAGAAGTAATAGAATAAGAAGGCAACGAGCAATACCATTGTAGGGCTTTGTCTCTTAATGTTCTAGTGAATAGTTTTGCAAGCAACCTTTGGTCATAAGCAAAATCAGTACAAATTGTTTGAAAAGTCTTAACATGTGTTAGAGGATCTCCTTTACCATTATAAAGTTCCAAATGCGGGATTTCAACATGTTTAGGAGGGATAGCTCGAACAATGTCAAGAGAAAGTGGGCTCGCAACGTCAAATGTGGGAACACTAAACTTAGATTGATTCATAGAGGCAATTTGTTGCTGTAAAGAAGAGACAGTTTGTGCAAGATTGTTAATGGTCGCTTCGGTCGAAGAGTTCATATTGGATGTGTTAGATTGAGATGGAGGTGTTATGTTATTGAAAGAAGGTAGAGAGTAAGGTGGTGGGACTCTATGATAATTAGTCATAGGAGATGATTGGACAAGAGGAACACTACAAGGAGGGATGGAATGGTTAAATGAATTGCCCCCTTGCGTCATGTTCATTTGTGGAGATGTAATAGGAACACTCATTGAAGGGACGAATGAAGAAATCAGATTGAATGAAGGAAGAGGGTTAATTGAAGAAGAAGGGTTGCCCCCATGACTAGTAATCACAGGAGAAATGTCTTGTATAGAAGTAGCCATGATGTTTGATGTAAAGGTAGGTATACTAGCAATAGGAGTTGTCAAAGGAATAGAATGATTGACTTGAGTAGGAGGTTGTGTATAACCTAAATTTTCAGCACAACTTTTCATAGGCATCACATTCGAATCCACAATGTGTGCAATACCACGCAAAATATCAATTCCATTCTTATCACTTTGAAGCATACATTTTAGACCCTCAATTAAAGGAAGAGCTTGACTATCAGGGTATTCTTGAGACATCCATTGTCGAAAATCGTCAAATTGGTTATCCAATTTCGAAAGTTGTTCTTCAGAAACCTCATGGAGAGCTTCTTCATCATTAGGAGGATTAGAGGAATTACCCATGTCCTCGTTAAAAAGGCTATTCAAATTAGGTTCCATCTCCTCAGTAGTTAAACCTCGGAAAGACTTAATTATACGGCTTCGTCTAACGGGAATAGTGTAAGTAGGGCTTATTGTTGTAAAACTCATGCACTAGAAAGAGAGAGAAGATTTTGAATTTAGAGGTAGCAATTTTCAGTAAAATCAGCCAATCTTCTGGATTTAAGCTGTTAAATGCAATCACAACAGTCTCCCGAAATTTCGGAAAAAATGTCCGGGACCGTGGCGCTCGGAGTGCAACACGGTCCTTGCAACTTTTTTCGAAATTTGCAGGGATGAAAGGTATGATGATTTTAGAGCTAATCTGAAAAAATTGAGTGATTTTACGATATGTAGATAGGCCAAATTAAAGTTGTAATCTCAAAATTGAACCCTACCAAGATTGTCGAAAAATGCAAAATTTTGAATTTTGAAAAAGAGAGGGAAACTGAAATTTTGAATTTTATGATTTTAGAGGGAATGTCAAGAGCAATGCAAATTTTGAATTTTGAAAATTGACTCAATTTCACGCAAAATTCAATTTTGAAAGCGGAAATCAAAGTTGTTGTAATTAAGCACTTAATTTAAAAAGTCACAAAATGCAAGAATTTGAATAAAGCACTGAAATTTTTAATGAATGATAACACACTTTTCAGATTTAGGACAGTAAGAACACAATTTTGACACAAAATTTCAATTTCAATGATTTTTAAATGTTTAGAAGCCTTAATCCAAGCAATCACAAGACCAACTTTGACTATTATTTTGAAGGTGTTAAAATTGATAAAATCAGCCAAAATTCTGGATTTTAGCAGGAAAATACAGTAAGACCTCGCTCCCGAAATTTTGGAAAAAATGTCGAGGACGATGGCGCTCGGCGCCACGGTCCTCGCAACTTTTTTCCAAATTTTCAGGGATGAAAGATATTGTGATTTTATTGCGGAATCCAAAGTTACAGCTGATTTGGAGATGTTTTGATCAGTGAAATTGTCGGACAAAGGTTGAATCAAGAGGGTTTCAAAAATTAGGGTTTTGACACTTAACCACTTAATTTTCAGAATTAAAGCACAAATATGAATTAAAAATTTGTAATAGAAGGGCAGATCTGAAACAGGCATTAACATTTAGACATTTCGCAGGTTCAATTACAAAAAAGAAAATTTAGGGTTTTTATGCAATCACCTCTAAAATTTTGCAAAAGATCAAACATGGAAATGTAATCAATTTTTTTTTTCAGATCTAAGCATGAAAAATCAGAAAGGATGTTCACGTCGGGTTCACCAAAATGTAAAGCGGAAAATCGCGATCGAACCCTAGTTGCTCTCCCCTCTTCCGACTCCGAGGAGAGAGAAGGGAGGTTCGCTAGGATTCGATGGTTTTTCACTTAGGGGAGAGACTTTACATTCAAAAGAGGGGTTGAAACTCATAAGATCCAATCCCACACAATGTAAGATTGGATGCTAAATGAATTTCAAGGGTTAGGAAAGCAAGGCTACCCTCTTTTGTAAAGAATGTTGTTAAGGAAATTAAGCTAGGAATGCATAGAAAGTCATAAAGATTCGCTTATAAACTGAGTTCGGGTTATAGGATGAAGCTGCGGACCTGGAATTAGTAGTAAAATGTCGATACGGCGCTGTCCTGCAAATTTGAGCAAAAGTTGTCGGGACGATGGCGCCCGACGCCACGGTCCTCCGAAAAATCCGCGAAATGAAGGGGGATCTGTTCGTCTCTGCACAAGAATTCCAGATCTTCAATTTCAGCCGCGTACCTGCAACCTACACACAGAAAAGAAAAGACGATTGGGGGGTTAGGGATTAGGGGTTTGCCTTTAGGTCAAACCCCAGTTTTGGAACTAACCAAGAAATGAGCAAGAGCTGTAAATGTAAATGACTGTAAAACAAGTACTAATACCTTGTTCTAAGGATGTTTGTATCCTTATGTGCGAAGGTTTAGATGTTGTATGTTGTATGTTGTAGTAGTATGTTGTATGTGATCTCCTCTTCAATGGTTGAATCCTTGTCTTGAATGCAACACTTAGCCTTGAATGGAGACTTGAAATGATCAATTGCTTGAAGGAATGCTTGAATGCTTGAATGCTTGAGTATAATTTCCACGCTTTGTACACATATCCTCTCCATCCAAATGAGAGAGAAAAATGTAGTTTATATACTTGTCAATTAGGGCTGATAGACTGATTTTCCCGACCTTAGGCCGACCAGGAAAGTTAATTTCCAATTTGCAAACAAAAAGACCCGAGACCCCTTAGGAGACCGGGCCCAAAATAGGACCCAGGGACCAGGGCGCTGGGCGCCATGGTCCTGGGGACCAGGGCGTTGGGCACCATGGTCCTGGGGACCAGGGCGCTGGGCGCTCTGGTCCCACCTCCCGGGACATCAGGGTGCAAGGAGGTTCAGGCCAGGGTACTTGAAAAATGCAGTTTTCAATGTCGTGAGCAAGTTTCAGGGTCTCCATTCAGGTTGCGTGTTGCGTCGCCATCGTGAAGACCGAAATGCAGTCGAAATTGCAAGTGTCGCAATTTTAGGATGCTACAGTTCCTGTGCTGCATAACCTCAAAAGGACGTGTCAACTGAAGTTGAATCTCATCCAAATAGGACCATAACCCTCTAGACTAGAGAAGAGTCATCATGCGACCCTTCCAAGTGTGGTAATTGTGCGGTGTGAGAGAGTCAATAGGCTTGTTGGCCATCCTATGAACTGTGCCTCAACTGCTCTGAATGTTTTAATTATTATTAAGTGGTCTTTCGGAACTAGACAGAAGATGCAGAAGGGGTTTGATTGTTTTTTAGTGGTGTTTGTATATTCTATTTTTCTGATGTAAATAATAGAAAGCAAGAGAAAACACCCCCCACAGTGCAAAAAACTAGTCCCCAGTACAAACTGAAAGCCAGAAAATGATAGAAAGCAATAATGGGTTGAGACAAAATTGGAAGAACCTAAAGAATTTTTTGATAAAATAGACTATAGATCTAGAAAGAGAACAAAACCACCTTTCCGACGCCTATTCGCTTTCGAAAAACGGAGCAAAAACGAGCAAGTTATGCCCCTCGGAGTGCAAAAAGGCTCTTTGGACTTTGACTGCAAAAAAATGAAATCAAACTGGAGAAATTTGAAAAAATTCCTACACCATTAGAACGGGCTTGGAGTCATCTTTCCAACGCCTATTCGTTTTTGAAAAACGGAGATCGGACGCCCAAGTTATGCCCGATTTTTAAAAAATAGCTCCAAAAGGCCCTGATAGGCCCTTTCAGCCCTCAAGGGCTAAAAAAAGAAGCCCCTGGTCTGTTGGGCGACCAGGGGCTAGCGCTGGTTGGTGGCGGTGCGGTGGCAGCGCAGGGGTGACGGCGGTGCAGAGGCGGCGGGCGGCGCCTGGGCGGTGTGCGGTGGTTGGCGGCGCGCGGGTGGCGGTCTGCGTTGGGTGGTGCGGCGATAGCCGCGGGGCTGCACACCGACGGCGCGCTGGTAATGAACTGGCTGCGCTCGCCGTAAACCAAAAAACTACGATTTTTATATATTTTTTAAATTTTTTTTTGAATTTTTTGCCTCGATTTTCGTGCCCTAGGGTCGTACAGCCTTGGGGCAAATTTTTTTTTGCCTTCTGGAGCAACTGTGTCCAAATCAGATGAATTTTATATGGAAATAGGGGTTTTTGGGCGCTACGAGCTCAACGGTGAGTTCCGTTTGGGCTCAAAGTGCACTGAAAAAAATACCCCCTATTCCAAAATAAAAAACAGAAGACAAACATAGATCTGATGCAACCAAAACCTGGATCTCAAAATCTTTCAAAAGTCTGAACAAGCTGCAGCAGATCTAGCTCTGATACCATGTAGGATTTGAGAAATACAAATCCACAGAACCCAAAAGCAAACCTGCATGCAAGAAACCTGTCGCATGAAAGGTGTGATAACAAGTTTAAAATTAGCATTTCTTTCAAAATATTCAAGCAAAAATCAGTTCATGTTAGTCATTTGATGAAGTACAATGAATGGAGAATCTATTGGGCTTGGTTTTATGGGAGTTATGAACTATAAAAATGGGGCAATACAAAAGATGATAGAAGATGACTTTTTCAGAATGAATTCTTCTTGTTATTTTTTATTTCTATCATAGAGGATATGGTATTTTCATCATGGTTGTTTTTGTGGATGATTCTTTAGCCACTAACATTTTAAATGGAAATGTGAATAATTGCAAGTTTGTGCCAAAGGATGATTCTAAGGATTCTATTATCTTCCAACCGAACAAGTTGTTGATTCTTTGGATTTCTGGAGTGCCATGGAATTATTGTTGTTGTTGTATGATCAATCTACTACTACATTTTGGATCCTATAGATCATTCCATGAGACTAAAAAAGACTTCTTTCAGGTTGAGGTAATGATAGGATCTTCTCTTATGCATTTTCATGATATATATCTCAACAATGTAGAGGTGACTAGAAGATTTGTTTCCAAAAAATACTTTTGTTGGCATTATAACAGACAAAGGGAGATTGTTGGCATTTGAATAAGGATATTGAGAAGGTTGTTGATGATTATGGATATAACTGATTAAGGATGTTTACTGTCTTAATATTATTATTTTGTCATTGATGTCAAGAAATTGATTTTCTAATTCAGTATGATGTTGCCATATCTTAAGAAGTATGATTTGATGAGTATAAAGATGTCGGTAAAAGACACAAAAAGAATGTGATGAATAAGGGGAGAAATAAGTTATTCAATGGGCACCTATTACCGAGTTAGACAATGATGAGATCATGATGCTTTGATTGTTTTGATATCCTACATATGTTGTTGATTGTAAGGTCGATACTATACTATGTTACCGAGCAAAGAACCTAGTTGGTAAACCCTAAGGTTATCGCTATCGGTTAATGAAGGCAGAATGTCTACCGAGTGAAGTTTAGTATTTACCGAGTTGCAACCGAGTAATAACAGAATGCATTGAATGAATAAAAGCATTATTTAATGAAGTTGATGAGCTGGAATTGATTAAATGATTGGTATGTCATGAATGAAGTTTGTTAAAGAATCTATGGCAAAGGAAAATTGACAAGAAGATCTACAACTCAGATTGAACCACAATACCCTAGCACAAGTTCCAAGAAATGTATGCAAGTTCCAAGGCGGGATAAAATGTTTTCAGATTGAAGAATACATTGAACCTAGTCAAGTTTGAAGATCTGATGGCTATGATTGATCATGGGAAATGTGATCAAGGAGATTAAGCAGTTGGAAAATTGCTTATAAATAATGAACTGTTGATAAACAATGTATGCGAGCAAGTGTATGCACAGGGATGCTACATAGTGATTACCGAGCATAGAAGCTTGAAGACCTGTTTTGAATAACAGAGTATAGAGCCCAACAGATGGACAAGATAAGTCCTATGACTAGATTGTATTGAGCAAATAAGAATCTGCTTTAGCATTTTAGATGTGAAGTTTCAAATAGATTTTTATTACTGTTATTTTGTTAAAGTGACAGAAAATCTCTTAACCAAGTGGACTTAACAGTCTTATTTGTAAAACCCTCTAGCAAGGTGACATTCTGATTGAGTGTTTGAAATCCTTTAACAAGGTCACTTCTAACAAGGTGAAGATCCTAACAGATCTGAGGGAAATCCCTTAACCGGGTCACATCTAGCAATGTGTTTGTAATCTTTAACAGGATTTGCTTTTAACCGAGCATACTTTACAAGAGTATATTTCTTAGTGGGTCCGAAATCCCACAGTGGTTTTTCCCTATTTGGGTTTCCACGTTAAATCTGGTATTATGAGTTTTATGATGTTTATATGCTTTTGAGTTTGCATGTTTAGCAGTTTTGGCTATATTACTAAAGTATATGTTACCAAGGTTGAATCTGTTGTTTTTATGGAAGATTAAGTTTGTATGATTTACCACCCCCCCCTCTCATCTTGATTAGCTTGGCATCTGTACTTAACATTAGGTATCAAAACTATCAATTGGTATCAGAGCATTGGACTCCAGAAGAAAAAGTTTAAAGGTACTTGAGGCAAAGATCCAAAGATGTATAAGAGGGATGCACTGAAGCTGAACAAGTCAAGTTTCTCTACATGGCAGAAAAGGATGAAGCTGCACCTATCAGGAGTTGGAGAATATGTTGTATATTATCTAGAGAATGATTTCATTACACTGAGCACCTATCCATTGACAATGGAAGAGATAAAGGCAAAGCAAAAACATATCCAAGCAATGATTGAAATAACATCTGCATTGACCGACTCAGAGTTTAATGATCTAGAAGGCTGCAATGATGCAAAGGCAATGTGGGACAAGATCATATCTGTGTATGGTGGAGATGAACATGTTCAAAGAGAAAAAGTGGACAGTCTAAGAGGACAACTTGAATCTATGAGGATGAATGAAGGTGAGACCATAACCCAGTACAATACAAGACTAAAGGAGATTGTCAATCAAATCAAAGGAGCGAGTGGAACTATTGAAGAAAAGGATATAACAAGTAAGTTGTTAAGAACCCTTCTACCAGCTTATGCAATCCAAGTCTCTGCAATCAATGAATTGAGGTCTGTACCCAATATGTCAGTTTCTTTGGATGCTACTATTGGTAAGCTACATGTTTTTGAGTTAAGTAATTTTGATAATAGTGGGTCTTCGGTAAATAAAGTTGAATCTGCATTTAGTTCTTTTCATATTGGTGAATCTGATGATTACAATGATAGAATGAGTAAGTATAGTGAAGGGGATCACAGTGGAGCAAGTGAAAGATTTCGCAAGAACATGGAAAAAGTGCACAAATTGTATGAGGAAATTAGAAAGCAAGAAGAGTTTGAAGCACTATTAGCCAGAAGGTTACCGAGAGGCAAAGGTAAGTATAAAGGGAAACTACCTTTGAAATGTTTCAATTGTGATAAGATAGGACATATGGCTTCTAATTGTCCTAATAAAGAATCCACTAAAACGAGAGATTACCGAGATGGCAGACAGAAAGATAATCATTACAGAGGACACCAAGACTTTAGAAGAAGAGATAGAAAGTCATGTCTAATAGCTGATGAGGAATCCAATGATGATAAATCAGATGAAACTGATACAGAGGAAGTAGTTTATGTGGCTATCAAAGATGGATCAGATGAAGAAAGGTATGAAGAAAAAGCCCTAATATCTCACATAAATACTAATGATTCTTGGATCATAGATAGTGGATGCTCACATCACATGACAGGTGATAAACACAAATTTGTTACATTAGAAGATTATGATGGAGGCTATGTAAGATTTGGTAATGATGCATCATGTCCAGTAAAATGTAAAGGATCTATAACACTTCTTGAAAATGCAAAATGCAATGATGTTTATTGGTTTGAAGGTTTGAATTACAATTTGTTGAGTGTAGCATAGCTAAACAACATAGGTTACTGAATAGAATTTCAGAAAGGAATTGTCAAAGTTCATAACATGCATGGAAAGTTAGCTGCTACCAGGACACAAACAAAAGGTAACACATTTTACCTTGACTCAACTCGGAACAAGTGTTTGTATGCAAAGATAGATGATACCTGGTTATGGCATAAAAGGTTTTGTCATGTAAATTTTGATAATCTGATCAAGATAAGCAAGAAGCACCGAGTAAGAGGTCTACCGAGTTTGGAAAAACCTGAGAATGCTATGTGCCGAGGATGCCAGATGGGTAAGATGACAAGATCAAGCTTTACAAGTAAGTCCTACACTTCTAGGGGAATTTTAGATCTTGTGCACACTGATCTTTGTGGTCCTATGAAAGTTCAAAGTTATTATGGTGATACATATTTCATATTATTTGTGGATGATTATTCAAGGATGATGTCAATTATGTTTTTAAAAGAAAAATCAAAAGATTTTCAAATGTTTAAATGGTACAAGGCAAGAGTTGAAAATGAAACAGGAAGACAACTGAAATGTCTTAGATCTGATAGAGGAGGTGAGTTCACATCTGATGAGTTCAACTTATTCTGCGATGATCATGGTATAAAAAGACAAGTCTCTACACTGAGAACTCCAAAAAAAAATGGAATTGCTGAGAGAAGAAATAGATCTATTGTGGATTATGCCAGAACCCTGATGATTGAAAAGAAAGTGCCACAAACATTTTGGATAGAAGCAATAAGCACAATAGTTTACACCCTGAACCGAGTACAACTGAAGAAAGGAACTTTGAAGACACCATATGAGATCTGGTATGACAAGAAACCTAATGTAAGTTACTTCAAAATCTTTGGAAGTAGATGCTATGTTCACAAAGATGATAGAAATGGAAAGTTTGATCAGAAAAGTGAAGAAGGAACATTTCTAGGTTAATCTTCAAGAAGCAAAGCATTTAAATGTCTGATCAAATCATCTAACAAAATAGTAGAAAGTGAAAATGTGAAAATTGATGAATTTGCAGAAAGAAATGATGAAGGAAATTCCAAAGAACCAGAAGATTATGATGAATTTGTCTATGTTCAACTGACAAGTCTTACTGAGAAAACTGTTGAAGGAAATGAAGAGAATATTCAGCTACCAAGTGATGAAGAAGATCATACAGAGCCTACCGATCCTGTATTAGCCAATTATGTCAGAAGACATTATGCATCAAGTCAGATTATAGGAGATAAGAATGATCCAGTGATGACAAGGAACAAACTGAGATAGAACACATGTTTGATATCTGAATTTGAATCGAGGATAGTGAAAGAGGTATTTAACAGTGAAGATTGGATAAATGCTATGATAGAAGAGATTGATCAAATCAATAAGAATGACACATGGACATTGGTCCCAAGACCGAAGGACAAAAATGTAATCGACACAAAGAGGATTTTCAGAAACAAGCTGAATGAAAAAGGTGAGGTCATTAGAAATAAAGCAAGACTAGTTTGCAAAGGTTATGCCCAAGAAGAGGGAATTGATTATGGTGAGACTTTTGCACCCGTGGCAAGACTTGAAGGAGTAAGAACATTGTTGGCATATATTGCTTACAAGAATTTCAAGGTATATCAAATGGATGTCAAATCTGCATTTCTAAATGGTATATTAGAGGAAGAAGTTTTTATTGAACAACCTGAAGGATTTGTTGAAGACAAGAATAATGATCAGGTATGTAAATTGAAAAAAGCTTTATATGGTTTGAAACAAGCACCCAGAGCATGGTATGAAAGATTGCACTCTTATCTAATCAAGATTGGTTTTATAAGAACAAGTGAAAACAACAATATGTACATGAAGAATGATGAAAATGGAATACTGATCTCAGCCATATTTGTTGATGATATTATATTTTGTGGAAACGACTCTCTATGCAAGAACTTTGGAAATGAAATGAGCAAAGAATTTGAGATGTCATTAATCAGTGAGATAAAGTATTTTATACGTTTACAAATACTGCAAATGAAAGATGAGATTTTCATTACTCAATCCAAGTACATAAAGGAAATCTTGAAGAAATTTGGAATGGGGGATTCAAAACTAGTAAGTACTCCTATGACTACCAATTGTAAATTATCAAAGAATGATGAATCTACATCTCTTGATGAGACACTTTAACGATCCATGATTGGAAAACTACAATATGTTGTTCACAGCAGGCCAGATATAGCACATGCAGTAGGTATAGTTGCAAGATTCTCTGCAGATCCTAAGGAAACACATATGACAACAATCAAGAGAATTTTCAGATACTTGAAAGGCACTGAAGATTATAGCTTAGTATATCAGAAAGGAAATGTTTTTGATTTAAAAGTTTATACTGATGCTGATTGGGCATGCAACATTGATGACAGGAAAAGCACAAGTGGAGGAGCTTTCTTTTTAGGAGAAAGACTAGTGAGTTGGCTTAGCAAGAAACAAGGATGTGTTTCACAGTCAACAACAGAAGCTGAATATGTTGTTGTAGCATTGAATTGTACCAATATAGCATGGATCAAACAACTGTTGGAAGGTATAAATGAGAAAGTTACTGAGCCAGTAACTATATTCTGTGACAATACTAGTGCCATTAACATTTCAAAGAATCAAGTTATGCACTCTAAGACAAAGCACATCTCTATCAAATATCATTATCTTAGAGAAGAAGCTCAAGAGAAGAAAGTGGTGTTGGAGTATGTTAGTAGAAAGGAACAAATAGCAAATATCTTCACCAAGCCACTACCAAGGGACACTTTTCAGTATCTCAGAAGTAAGTTAGGGGTCCTACCCCTATCTTCCATTCACTGACCGAGTTCGTGAAAGCATCAATTCAACGACTCTACAAAATATCTTTTAGGAGTTGATGCTGATTTACACACTTTAGTTTTTTTTCTAAAGGTGTGCAGGAAATTATATATAGGAAACAGGAATTGAAGACAAAATGCTCTAACCGAGACTAAGTTGACACATAACAGCAGAAAATCACTTCATACAAGAAGAAATTATGTTTTTCTTTACTTTTTGGCATTTTTGTCAAAGGGGGAGAAGACTGAAGAAAAGGGGAGAAGACTGATGATAGGGGGAGAACATTTCAGCATATCAAAATCTCACAGCAATCCAAATCAATTAGGTCAAATCAATTGGTTTTGCCATCAATGCCAAAGGGGGAGATTGTTGGCATTTCAATAAGGATATTGAGAAGGTTGTTGATGATTATGGATATAAATGATTAAGGATGTTTACTGTCTTAATATTATTATTTTGTCATTGATGTCAAGAAATTGATTTTCTAATTCAGTATGATGTTTCCATATCTTAAGAAATATGATTGTAAGGTTGATACTATACTATGTTACCGAGCAAAGAACCTAGTCGGTAAACCCTAAGGTTATCGCTATCGGTTAATGAAGGCAAAATATCTACCGAGTGAAGTTTAGTATTTACCTAGTCACAATCGAGTAATAATAGAATGCATTGAATGAATAAAAGCACTATTAATGAAGGAAGCTGATGAGCTGGAATTTGATTAAATGATTGGTATGTCGTGAATGAAGTTCATTAAAGAATCTATGGCAAAGGAAAATCGGCAGGAAGATCTACAGCTTAGATTGAACCGCAATACCCTAGCACAAGTTCCAAGAAATGTATGCAAGTTCTAAGGTGGGGTAAAACATTTTCAGATCGAAGGATACATTGAACCTAGTCAAGTTTGAAGATTTGATGGCTATGATTGATCATGGGAAATGTGATAAAGGAGATTAAGCGGTTGGCAAATTGATTATAAATAATGAACTGTTGATAAACAATGTATGCGGGCAAGTGTACGCACAGGGACACTACATAGTGATTACCAAGCACAGAAGCTTGAAGACCTGTTTTGAATAACAGAGTATAGAGCCTAATAGATGGACAAGATAAGTCCAATGACTAGATTGTATTGAGCAAATAAGAATCTGCTTTAGCATTTTAGATGTGAAGTTGCAGATAGATTTTTATTACTGTTATTTTGTAAAGTGACAGAAAATCTCTTAACCGAGTGGACTTAACAATCTTATTTGTAAAACCCTCTAGCAAGGTGACATTATGATTGAATGTTTGAAATCCTTTAACAAGGTCACTTCTAACAAGGTGAAGATCCTAACAGATCTGAGGGAAATCCCTTAACCAGGTCACATCTAGCAATGTGTTTGTAATCTTTAACAGGATTTGCTTTTAACCGAGCATACTCTAGAAGAGTATATTTCTTAGTGGGTCCGAAATCCCACAATGGTTTTTCCCTATTTGGGTTTCCACGTTAAATCTGGTATTATGAGTTTTATGATGTTTATATGCTTTTGAGTTTGCATGTTTAGCAGTTTTGGTTATATTACTGAAGTATATGCTACCGAGGTTGAATCTGTTGTTTTTATGGAAGATTAAGTTTGTATGATTCACCCCCCCCCCCCCCTCATCTTGATTATCTTGGCATTTGTACTTAACATTAAGTAGTAGAACTATCAACTTTTTATGTGGTAGAAGATGCAATGTCTGTTATGATAGTCCTAATAACAAAAAAATCAGATTCATAATATTAGAAAATGCATTATAAGTTCCAGATACAAGTTCCTTGATGACAGTGCTTTTCTAGCTAGAAATCTAGTAGACTTTTTGTCTTGCAATATGAGATTATCTTGGAAGTGTTTCAAGGTGGAAGTTATCAAGAATATTCATGAGAAACATAGTATGGTGGAGGCTGCAAAAAAATTATTTTATACTTTCATTTTATGTGGACATCACATTGTACTTGTGGAAGGATTCATAAAGTACATAATCTTCTATCATAAAGGCCATTGTTTTGCAAAATCAATTTCCAAATTTTGGTGGAGTTTAGGATGTTGTTGTATGGTGTCATTTTTGGATATTCACATGTGTTGTTATTATTATGCATTAGATCCTATAGTCACAACAAATATATTTCAAATAGAGGCCAAAGTTGGAGCAATTTGTGATGTAACCTACAAGGAGTGTCTCTACAACTCCAAGGTAATTGAAGAAATCGCTTCCAAGATTGGTATTCAATTCGATGGAGCTTTAATTTTCAGTTTGAAACTCCCTCTTGGCTACAATAGTCTGATTTATTCTTTGATGAAGATTGCATGATTTTTTGGTTTAGCATTTCTATTGACATTGCACATATTCAATCTTGGAAAGGAGTTGATAAAAGGAGGTTTTAATATATGAAGAAGATCGAAGGGATCACATACAACCTCAGGTGATGTGGAGTATTATTTTTAAAATTGGATTTCATATTCTCAATATTATAGAGAAAAAGTATACTTCTCAAGAATTGGTTTGGATGCTTTGGATGAAGAAACAACATCAAACGGGTACAAGACTATCATTTGTTTTGCATTTTGAAATGATGAGATATTTTGGGAATCAAGAGCTCGGTGCGTTATATTTACAATGGCTTGAGGACAAGCAATTTTTGGAAGGGAGGACTTGTCATGTCCCTTTTTCAAAATTTCTAAAATAGCAACTTACTAAAAATAGTAAGTGAGCAATCCCAAAATAGCAAATCAAGATCAATTGACAGTTTGGGAAATAATAATTGTATATGGTGAAAATGGATAACAATAATAACAATATTGAAAGGCTAAATGAATTCAACCACCAAACCCTAGCCTAACAATCAACAAAGATCCACCATAACATATGAAGATTACCTAAGACAATGCAAATCACATGAAATCACAAATATTATACCATCACATGTCCAATAGGGTTTTGATCTCCATTCTTCCTATCTCCATTGATCTTGCTTGATATATTTGCTCTCAGATTTTATGTGCACAAGAGCTCAACAAAGAATGGAATGTGGTTGCAAGTAGGATCGTAGTATAGTCAAGTCCTTAAGATCAGTGATTAGAATGCATAGAACGATTAGAATGATTGATTAGGAATGAATGATTAGGGTTTGATAATGAAGGAAGCATCTCCTTATATAGAAGACACTATATGAAATGGAGGGATAAGATTGAGAGGTGTAAAAGGAGGTCGGCTATGATTAGAGGGTAGGTAAAAGAAATAATAAAATAATGAAAGGGGTAGGTAGTGTATGAATTAAGAGATGAATGACATGTGTCATGGGTAGAAAAGGTTAATGAATTAATTAAATAAATAAAGATTTATTTAATTAATAGAAGAAGTAGGATCAATTAAATAAATAAGATATTTATTTAATTTAGGAAAAGGATAATTTAAATAAATAAATGTATTTATTTAAATGAGAAATAAGGCTAGAAGAGGATAAATGAATTAATTAAATAAATAAAGATTTATTTAATTAATAGAAGAATTAAGCTTAGATAATTAAATAAATAAAATATTTATTTAATTAGACATGACAATTTTAGGTGTCTACAATAATAAATTTGGCAATTTGGTTGAGATTTGAATATTATTCAAATACCCAATATATTTAAACTTAAAAATTTCCCTCATTTTGGCATGAGCATTTGGGAAACTTCAGTTGACTTATCTTTTTGGAAACTAATGGTTTTTTGGTAGTTTTGAGAAATGGAAAATTTCTTAGAAGTTGTAGAGGTTTTGGGAAATGGAAGTTTCTTTGGAATTTGTAGAAGTTTGGAGAATAGAAGGAAAGTTTTCTTTCCTTGGGAGTGGGATTTTGGTGTCAAAAAATGGATTTTGAAAGTGCTTTAATTTATATAGGATATTGGCTTCATTTCTTATTATTCATGTTGCCAATTTTATCAAAGCTTATGCTTGTTTATTCAGTGGCTAATAAACCAATGGAGAAGGAGACTGTAGAATGAGATGTTTGAAGGTTTCCAGGTGATCTAAGGATGAGAGTCAGAGGATTACCAGGTGGTCTAATATGGGAGTCAAGGATTACCATAGAATAATCTCATTCAAAGGCTATCATTATGCTTAAGGATTTGACAATTTTTGAGTTATGGCTTGCAGGCGTGGGTTTGAAGCGGTAGTTTGGGGAACTTCTCTATTTGTTGTAGATGTTGTTAGACACTAGAAGTCATTGAGAGGGGGGTGAATCAACGATTTCCAAACTTTTCCCTTTTCTAACCTATGTGTGTATACCAGTTAACAAATTTAACATAAAGCAAACATATCGGTTAGATGAGAGACTCACACAAATACAACCACACATAAAGGGACATCACATAACACCATATGTATGAGGAAAACCCAATATGGGAAAAACCTCGGTGAGAAATGTTGCTGGAGTCTACTGCTCCAATCCAACCTCACAATAAAAACCTCATTACAATATTTATGGCACCAAACCAAGGAGCACCAACCTCTGATTTAGGGCACCAATCCCTGATTTAGGGCACCAACCCAAGGAGAACCAACCCCTAATTTAGGGTACCAACCCAAGGAGCACCAACCCCTACACCAAGCTCCAACTCAGTGATCTTCAATGATCTTCAATGAACATAATCAATTACAAAAGTAATAACCTTGTTACAAAAGGAGCTTTGTAACTCTTATGCAAATCTCTCCATCAGTTCTCCTCTCTCCAATTCTCTGTTGGTTCTCTACTCACCTCTCAGCTGCAACCATATCTCCTGATGCAACTTACTCTCTACTACACCTTCATCGATTCAGTCTCTTCTTCTTCTTTGTTAGTTCTGCTCTCTGTCGGTTCTCTTTTCTCTCTGCCACATTATTGTTATTCACCATCAGTCTTGATAGCTTAGTAAAATGTCTACCATCTAATTTCTTTCGGTTCTCAGCTGGCCTTCTCTAGAATCTTCTGCAACTCTTCTCTATCAGTTTGGTCACCACTGGTTTACTCCTCTATCAGACTCAATGGTCGTCTACCGGTTGCTTCACTGTTGTCGGTTGAACTCTTCAAACCATTTCTCACTCACACACTCAATCTCTTTTATGATTCTCATTGAGTACTTGACTTATTTTCTCTCTCATGCAGCAACAACACCTTTCATCGATTTTGACTTGCATATTTATAAACAAGTCTTCCTGCCAAAAAACAATTCAAACTTCAAGCAGTTAGGGTTTCTTCATTGACCTTGAGGCAAACCAAATCCAATCAGATCTTATCAGATCTGATCTCCTTGATTGATGATATGTAACTCATTAATCAACATGCCATTGCCGTGCCTTCCAGAACATGCCTTCTATATTTAGCAATCTGCATTTAATCTGTCGATGGATCTCTTGGTCAATCACCAAGAATGGTTTGGCGGTTTCCTTCACCTACTTCAATCAGCTCAATTATTCTATCATGGATCTCTGTTGTTTGTTTGATCTTGAGCCACAAACCTCTGCTACACATCCCATGAATCACGCAGTTGACATAAATGTCGACCTGCCACCATCTACCTCACCGACAACACTTTCATTGACTTGTGCATGCATTCCACTTCACCTCCACATGGCCCCTTTGTCGGCATCCACCTTTTCTAGGTTGGTTATGTTGGTCCAGACAGGATCACTAACCAACCACACAACTGGGTTCATCTACCGATTCACAGACCCTGTCGGTTATACCCTAACCGGTCTGCCATCAACCTTGCTCTTGGCTTCTCTTCCGGTGGAGCACCTATGATGGTCAACACACTTGATAACCTACCTTATGATCACCTTTATTAGATGGGAGCCTTATGCATCTACACTTTTTCACCTTACCGGTTGTCCTCTATACCGGTAGTACCTTCACATGTATACTGGTAAGATACCATGCATGTCGGTGACATCAAAACTTCATCTATCTGCATCCACAACAATGCCTTTCTCCATCTTCAATCTGGTTGCACTCTCTATTTGTAATAGTTCAACCTTTTGCCTTCTTCATCATTTAACCAGTTCTCCTCTTAACAGGTTTGCCAAGATGGAAAACATATCCTTCCTTATCTATACCGGCAACTTATCATGTCAACTATGTCGATCTAGTGCATATCTTTGATTTCATGCACTTGAGGCATCTTTGTGATTCACCGGTAGATCTAGTGTGAGCCTTCAATCACCTGCCTTTAACTCTTTTGTCTTATCTTGGAGAACTATGATGCGTCCCATGCATAATAGGAGATAAGCTCTACTTACCGGTGATAGTGGATCCTTGTCATATGTATCTAGCATTGCACCAATGTGGCATCCCTCAGGAGTAGATGCATCTTCAACTTGACATATGACATCGTAGCTTTCCCATATGCCAACCTTGCTTATTGAAGCAACACATTCTTTGTCAATATTTTCTTCATCCGATAGGAGTCCTGTTGTGTGACATCCAACTCATACCAATGGCCTGCACATGCTTCACCTCCGGTGGTGATGTGATTTTGGTAACATTCCCCCTCTTCATCACAATCAACAACCCAACATGTTGTTCTCATACCGGGAACATGCTTACTGGTTGGCAGCCACTTAGTGCCAACACATTACTTACCGGTTACCAGTGCATGTCTTTAGCACAAGCCAACACTGAACCGGTGATCATCGTTGACATCATATTAACTATTCTCCCATACCGGTTATCCTGCCCTACCAGTAACATGCAATACCGATGACAGCTATACCGGTTGACATCAATGACAACACAATGCCAATAGATGTTTATGGAAGCTTTGTGGATGTATATTTCCTTATATTTCTTTGTATCCAGTGTTATTTTGTCATAATAAACCTCGATGTGGAGTTTGGGGAGTTTCCTTGCAAGTTGGGTAATGTTCAGTGTGTGTTTGGGTTTTGTTTTGCTTCCTATTTTGTGAGAAGTTACAACAGATGTAATTTGTTCTTAACATAAATTTATGACATAAAAATGATGTATTTTCATGATGTAAATCTATTATAAAAATTATATATAAGTTCCATGAAAGTTTTCTAAAGTTAGTGGTGTTTTTAGAATTCATTTATATTCCAAGTTTGTAAAATTTCTATTGTTTACAAATTTTAATAAAGGAGTTTCAAAAGGGTTCTCAGATATAATAATTATTTTCCAAGGGAAATTACAACCTTGTCGATCAAGCTAACATTACTATTGAATAACATATTATAAATTCATCTAATGAGAAATTAGGCATGTGTCAAGATAAGTTTTCCAAGCATGATCAAAATCTTATACCTATGTCTAACAATGGCTCATCCCATAATAATTACACTAATGATATATCTACCTTTTATAAAGATGTTCCACAAGAAGCCTTCATTTCTCCCACCATTCCTTCATCCCATAAAGATTCACAACACTAATCTCCACCATCTCCATCAAACAATGAACCCAACAATGATACCTCTCAAGTTTACTCTCAAGGTCTATCCACTATAGAAATCCAAGATAATCCACTTCTTGATGCCAATCCCTCCCATAAGTCAAAAATCCTAGAACCGATACCACCATATGCTCCATCTCCAACCGAAACCACTCAAGCGATTCCCATTCAAGATCCAATCCTATCATGCAAAAACATGGACTCCATCCAAAAATCCCCCATTTGTATCCAAACTCATACCCCGTGTCAAGAGGATAATCAAAGTATGAAGAAACAAGTCCTAAAATGAATCAAGATCAAGATCCCAAAGCTTTTTCATGCCATCCAATTTTTGACCAAGATCCTATCTCCCTAGAATCTCACGATGATACACTTTCACCTTTTTTCTATCCAAGATGATCCTCTTCCATATCAAGAGAAAACTATCCTTCCAAGTCCCACTCATAATCCACTTCCATAAGCAAGATCATGATGTCCCTTCAATCATTTCCAATGTCCCTATTCAAAATCAAGAGCAAAGCATCATTTCCACTCATTGCAATGATCTTATTCCATGTCAAGATCAAATTATTCCTTCATCTCCTTATCATAATCCTCAAGATCCTATCATCCCTCCTAATCTCTGTCATGATCCTAATCCTGCTCAAGATCCGATCACCCCTATCCAAGCTATTCATGCACCCTTACTTATCAACTTAGTTTCTCCATTTTCATCTGATCCGGTCTACTTCAGGAGCTTATCATTCATTCCACACCATATCCTCCTCAAAATGGATTCACATCTTGTTTCAAATCAATAAGTATCCCGTTGCTAATTAGATTTGTCAAAGAATGCATTATCAAGGAAAATAATTAGGCATCCATGAACAAGGTACATTGGAACCCCTTAATATAAAAGAGAATCCTAAATATCATGTCCTTGGTTATATAGCTCACCCTCGAGATGTTGGTATCCCTACTAAATTATCCCACATTCCTCAATCTAGACCCAAACATACACATCCCCCTTCATCCCTTCCATCCTTATACCCCAAAACTAAAGCCTTCATCTCTTCCATCAATCTCAAGTCCTTATATCCCTACATCCACTATGCATATCACCCCTATCTCACAATCCACTTACCCTATCATAAGTCAAGATCAATAGAGGCACACAACATTGAAAACCTTCCAACCATTCACCTACATAAACTCATCCAAAATACCTCCATATTATTCCTATATACCCATAAATCCCAATGCTTTTTGAAGCAATTTGGATGCCAATCATAAATTTCACAAGCACAAAAATCCACCCGCGTCCAAGGATAACCATGTCCAGTCTAAGACACATGTAAAAATAAAGAAAATTTTGACCCAAAATAAAAAAGAAATATCTAAAAGTCAACAAAGGTCCATCAAGCAAAAAAAAAAATTCAAAAATCACGTGGATTCCCAAAATGCTCATCCTAAAGAAAAATCAAAATTGGCATCCAAGATTGTTGATCCAAAGGCTTCCTTCACTCTTCGCTCTAAACATCTCCCACCTTTCAAATCTATTTTGCATCCCTATGTCCCAAAATTCACTATCTTAAATCTTCCATCATTTCCTTCATCCATTTTGGGTCCTTATGTCCCAAAATCTACATCCATTTCTCCATCAAAATCTCAAAATCCAAACTCCATTTTCCCTTCATCACTGCACCAACCCTCAAGGTGTGTGCCAAATTTTATCTTGCAAAAATTTCCATCCACCTCTACATAAATCTTTCAACATCCTATCCATTTTCCAACACCTATTTTCTATCCTTCCAACCCTCCTATCCTATCTTTTGCATAAATCCTTGCTCATTTCTATTTTGTCACCCATTTCATCTCTCTTTACTATCACCCTACCAACGTCTTAGATTTTAATTTCAATAGCCATGGTCCATTGTAGCACATATTTTTAGGGGTACTATCTAAATAATGAGATACTCGAGTCCTTCCTCCATCTCTTATCATGCATCTATTATCTTCCAAAAAAAACCAAAAAAAAGGAAAAAAGTAAAGATAAATAATTCATCTAATGGTGAAAAACACCTCTTGTGGCACCTTGGACAAGAACCATGATGAAAACTTGGCAAACAAGCATCATGCGTAATCCATTACCCTCTTGCATTCTACACTTGGGGACAAGTTTCATCCACACAATCGTATCCACCACATCCTTCATTATTCCTCATCCTTCATCATCTCTCATTGACCCTATCTATGTCCATATTCTCTTTTCCACCCTTGGTATTGACAAGGTTAAATATCCCCATAAAAATTGTACATCATATTCGGTTCACCTTATCCACACCCTTCAATCCATTTCCATTATGTTATCCATTTGTTACTTTCATCATCCCTTATCACCTTTGATCTTGGTTATTCTACTTATATCCTATCTCCATCCTATCCAAATCCATCCTTTGATCTTGATCAAAACTAAGGACATAAAATGCAAAACATGTTTTTATAAACCTCTTGACATGTTCATTCCTATAGACCACATGCTATTCAATGCCCCATGTCATCACCTTGCACTACCATATTCAATCCCTTAGCTTGGAAAAACATCTTATCCTATCATGAGAGAGTTCTTGAAAATCAAATTAGGCTTGATTTCATAATAAGTTGCCTCCATCCTTCACTTATCCATTTTAATCCCAACAATTCATTCATTTACTCATAATATCTTATGCCTTGCTAGACACTAGAGGCAAATGAATACATCTTGCTTGAGAATAAATCTTCACATGTCTTATACCTCAATCAGTGACCAAGACAACTTTTATAAACTTTCAAAAAATCCAAAGAAAAAAAAAAATCAAATCCAATATTTTTCTTAAATACAAAAAAATTAAAATCCCCAAAAAAATTCTAAAAAGATTTCAAAAATCCAAAATTCATAATAAACTGTCTCTTTCTAAGACATTGACACTTTTAAGAAGCACAAACAAAACATCACACATAACACTAAGCTTAACAAATTATGAATCAACAAACAAACTACCAAGGTGGTTTAGAACCTTATCGATCGATTGCCAATCAATTTTAGCATCTTTTTCAAACAATGTGCCTCTACGAATACACCATTCCTAGAATAGGCACCCTATCAGATATCATGTCCTACAAATATATCTTCCTACAATGGACATCCTATCAAATGTCATTTTAAAAAGAACACTTAACTTTGTCATGAAGATCTAAATGGTTGTTGACTTGTTTGGTATAGTGAGTCTTATCTTTTATTTGTCTTGTATCATGATCCTATTCTAATCAACGATATCCGCAAGTGATTAGAGAAGCGAGGATGGGTCATTATTTTTATAATTTGATTGTTGTTTGTGGTTTGTCTTATCACTCGTAAATATTATGCGAGTCATCTATGTTTTATAATATTTAGATACTTGCATTCACTTGCCACAATATGCTCAATGATGATTTAACACTATACTAAGCACAAGATTCCATCACCATCATCCTCTCTATCTATCCATCCACTCCTATCCGTAACTACTTCAATGACCATCTATTTATCATCTTCTTATCCTTTTTCTTCTAGCCTTATCCCCATCTTTTCTTTTGAGAGCACATGTGCGTTCTCCTAACCCACTTGTCCTCTAGAGGGGGCATCATCCTCATAACTTGTCATCCTTCCCATGTCTAGGGCATCATGCTTCTAGTCCTTTTCCCTTTCCTACCCACTATGTTTTAGTCTTATTTGAAACAATGTGATAAACTGCACTATCTCAAAGAGGGGCAAAATATGGACACCTAAAATTGCCCTTAATTAAATAAATATTTATTATTTATTTAATTATTTTATCCTAATGTCTTCTATTAATTAAATAAACATTTTAACTTATTTATTTAAATCACTAAGCCTCTTCTTTGTAATTTAAATGAATATCTATTACTTATTTAATCCTTCAACCTCTCTCCTAGATTAAATAAACATTTTATTTATTTAATTTATCTAGCCTTTCCTCTATTAATTAAATAAATATGTTTATTCAATTAATTAATTTAGTCACCTTTTTCCTCTTATCCACGTGACAACACATCTCTCTAAATTACCTACTCCTTAATCTTATCCCTTCATTTCAATTTAACCTCTTAATCATATTCACCCTTATCCTTCACCCTTCCACCTCTTAATCTCCTTCATTTATCTTTACTCACCTTTAAATCCCATTCATTCTCTTTCATCTATGTGATCCTCTCCATTCGTAATCCAACCTTTTAATCTAAGACCTTGATTCTCTTGGAGGTTTCTATAAAAGAGGCTTCTTCCCTTGCAATTTCATGAATATAATATACAAGCAATCATACCGAATTTATATAAAAACCATTCTAGCATACACCATCACAACCACATCCATTCTTCCTTAAGCTCTTGTGCAAGTGCAACACAAATCTGAGAGCAAACACCATCAATGTAAGATCATGGAGGGCAGGAGAACAATGGAGACATGCCTATTGGACATGTAAAAGACATACTTTATTTGATTTCATTAGTAGTTGCATGTTTTCAATAGATTATTCATTGATGTTGTGTCAAATTAGTTTGTAGATTTAGGGTTTAGTGGTTGGCTTCTTTAGGGTTCACAAATAGGTTCAAATTCAACATAAACAATAGCTATTCTCCATACAATGTCTAAGACATCATATAATGATTTTAACATACTAGACATATCATACACTTATTATGAACACTTATAATTAATGGAATGAGAGTGAGAAAAACTTATATTTGATGAAACTCCTCGATCTCTTGTAAAATTTCCTTCTAGATCATCCTCATCTTAACTTTTTGGATTGAAATCCATCCATTGTAGAAACAATTATCGGGAATCAAGGTGTCTCAACCTTAGTTATTCCTAACATTGTATTTAATTATTTAATTCCTACATTTTAATTTATTGCTCATCATATTTTTTTATCTAGTGTGACATGGCATAATCGAAGTTGTCTTCATGCTTGGAGGTGACATGGAAGATGCAAGGATTTATTTTGTCTGTACAAGGGAAAGTAGGCATTTCGGTTTGGTAGAGAGTATGGGCACCCAAGTTGGGTTTTGATTAGTTGTAAGAGAATCAAACAATTATAGTTAGTTATGGTGTATTCTTTTACAACTATAAGTGTTGTCATACACTACACATTTTATGATAGTTGAAGGTATGTAAGAGCATCTATCATGCCTATTTTTAGTAAAATGAAATGCCCAAGTTTGGATACATGAGAAAGGGGTTACAAAATCTTGGACAAGTATTTGTTGCGTTCCTGGAGGTGGTTGAAAAATGTGTCACATGGATTTGGATTCCCACCTCTTTTTACTTTGTCTGGAAACTACTTCAAACTTTTAAATCTCTATATATTGTATGTCTTTGATTTGGGTTTTAAGAGAGGGGTAAGGAAAGTTGTTTTCTATGGGGTAATGTTGTGGACTTCTTCTAGAAGAGAAAGATGCAAACTTCGTGCTAAGGCTATGAGCCCACAAGTGTATTGTAACAATTTGTTGTAGATTAATACATTGGTTCAATGCTTTGGAGTGTCGGGTTTTTATCCAAAATGATTATCCCCACATATATCAATGTTTCAGCTCTTTTACCTATCTTTCTTCTATTCTGATTCATTCATGTTTTTGAAGTGTTGATTTACATGTTATTCTGCTGAAATTTTATTGCATCTACTAACTACATTATTTTTCCTTTAAGGGTTAATAGGTGGAAAATTAACTATGTATGTTTTTGCTTTAATGGCTTAGTAGTATGTGCTTTTGAAATCTTATCAAAAGAAAAATGTAGGATATTGAAGGTGCATACTAGATCTCAAAGGTCTTTTTGGATTCATCCTTCCCTTTCATTTGGTATTAGAGCTTATGTCTATGTTTTGTATGTGTCTGCATGTGCATGTATGTGAGTTGAATGCATTGCCATGTGTGTTGCATGTACTTGCATACTATTTTCATGTGCTTGCATGTTAATACATGCAAATTGATATGATGTTTAAGGTTATGAGTATTTATTGTACTGTGTTTTCTTACCCTAGGAAGCTAGATGGAAACTATTTTGAAGGAATTGATTAATTATTAATCCTTGTTTGAGTAGAAGTTTTGTACTTTATCATATTTTTTAGATACAACTTGTATTTTGAAGGATGGAGAAGATAGAGTTATGGATTTCATTATGCGGTTACATTTAATTTTATATTGATATGAATCTCTTATTCGACAGTGTATACTAACCCTCAGGCGTTGTGGATTTCATTCTTTTGGTGTTTGTATGTAGTAGAGTATTCATGTCGGGTGTCTATTTTTTGGCTCCTCGATAGTATATGGATAAAATTTTGTCATTACTTTGGTTTGATGTGTTAATGAATAACCTAGCTCCTTTGTATAAATGTACTTGGTGGTGGTTATGAAGTTGGCCTACAAATGGGCTTCTAGTTTCTAGACCTTTTCTTCCTTTTGGTTGGTTTTACTTGCATATTTCAGTTTCATGTTAGTTGGGTCTGAGGATTTTGTAGATTCTCCATTAAAAAATATATGGTTATGCTTATTTGTGCTATTCCATTATTACGGTTTAACTGTATTTTGATGCTTTTCAAACTTGTGAGTCTTCCTGATGATAAGTGGATATGGGTTTGCATGTGTGTCACATGACACTATGGTTTTATAAGTTTTTCATGGTTCATCAAAACTTGTGGTTTTGTAGATCCGTCGATAAACTATTTTTTAGATTATGATTCCTAGGGATATATTTCGATGCATGATAGTTGCAATTATTCATGTATACTTTATGCATGGTATGAGATTTCTAGTTTTCTTAATGGGGAAATTTTGGTATATGTTGTGCTACTAGTTATTTATGGATTGTGAAAGTAGTATTTGATTATATATTTTAAAAGCTCCCAGGCAACCTATTTCGTTATATATTTTGTAATTTTTCTATTTTATCAAAAGTTGCGAGTTTGTGTAGATTTAGAGTATTCTTGGTGGATTCAGATTTATACAGAGATGGTTTTGTAGGTTTTTTATGTTAAAAAAAATATGTGGTTTTTTAGATCTATGGAAAAATATTGTGTTTAGACTCTTAGAGATTTCTAGATGGAGACAATTTTTAGATTTGTAAGAATGCTTTTTTAGTTCCTTGACACTGGTGCTAAGTTGTGGATTTGTTTGGCAAATCAAATCTAGTGACTAATATAGTTTTTGAGTCTTGAAATCTACATGCTATCCTCTTTAATGTTCTACCTTTGCATGTTATTGATGTGATGTTGAGTTTGTATTCTTCATTAGTTTTGGATCTTTGAGTTATGTCGGTTTTGGATTAGCTACCCATTATCTTGCAGTGGGATGAATCAGATGTGGACTTTGTATATCAATAAATCCTTTTTTAATGTTGATTTAGATTTATTTTGTTGGCCTTTTTTGTGGTCATATGTACATTGGTATGATATTTTTGAGATGAGAGGATGGATGATGAGTACCTAGATAGTGAATTACTAGGACTTGTAGCATGCTATTTATCTTCCAGATTTGGAGATCTCGGTTCTATTTATTGTTGTTGATATTGCAAGTGAAGGATTTGGTTATTCTAGAATAATGGATGATCTTCATTTAGGAGATGGTTGTCATGATGCCACAAGTAGCTCAGTATATTGGTTCAATAGGAGTTATTAACAATTACATGGATTCATTGTTGGTGATGGATGATCTTCTTTAATGTTTGTGAATGTCTTGGAGTAGCTCTTGGATCCTATTACTCCACAAGAGTTCCTTCACATTTGTAGTTTTATTGGTAAGATATGGTTATCTTTATGTGATTAGATATGTTGACATCTTGGTTAGCTGCAGAGGACTCTTCAAAGTCTTTGGTTGAGGAGTCAATTTAGGACTTGTTGGTTTTGGTAGGTGATCATTGCTTACATGATGGACTCTTGATTAACAATCAGAGAGTTGTCATTATACAGGTGCTCTTGGGAGCATGATACATTCATCAGATCATATTATCTTCTTATGAAGAGATGTGAGATCATTATTGGGTTTCTAATTCCATGGTTAGAACTTTGACAATGGTCTAGTTAGTTCTCTTGGTATTGAGTACATTGGTCATTTAGTTTATATCATATAATGGATTTATTAGTTGTAGATTCTCATGGATACTTAGAGACTATTGGTAAGGCAATTGTTGAGATAGTTCCTCTTTTGAGGGTTCAATAGAAAGCCTGGGGAGCCTTTCACTCAAATATAGAGGTGAATTCATGATAGACTTGAGAGGAGATTTTTCTTAGAGAAAATCTATGAGACTTGGTACTTCTAGAGGAGAAATCTCATTCCCCACTCTTATTCTACTTAACAGATAAGGTATAGCCTATTTTTATTTTAAATGCATTATGTTTTATGCTTTCTCATAATGTTTGATCTTGAGCTATAGTTGCTAGTTTTGGAAGGTTCATTTGAAGAGTGTTTGGCATGTTTATCTCCTTGGGTATTTATTTTGATTCTTGAGGATTAGGAGATGTTATTGGGTTGATTTCTTTATATGGGAATGGTTTTGAGCTTGATATTCCTTACTTTAGAGAAGCTTACATCCATGATGGTGATATATGGTATGTGTGTTTTATTTGATTTAATGAGATTGAATTTTTCGGTGTTGTCAAGGCTCAGGGTTGTGAAGGGGATCTTTCTTGACACAATTTAGCACTTTGAGGTCTTGACAAGAGGACATTAATTATGATATGATTTATAGGTTTTCTCTTTTTTCTATGTCTACTTCTTGGAGTTTTGTAATCATATTGTTTAGTGTGATGGATTTGGGAGAGTTATGATGACATGTTATTAATTATTATGCAATATTTTGTGTTGTATGTATGAATAGTTGTGATATTTCATTGATTGTTACATGGTTTAATTATTTTCCATATTATTTGTATAAGTGTTTATCGGTAGACTTGGTATGTCTTAATTTAGTTTCATGTTCTGTATTACCCATCTAGTGGAAGTTCCTCAACATGTATGTTCTTTATTGACAACATTTATACAATGAGCTTGTGGTTGTAGTTTATGGGTTGGTCAATTATTGGTATGAGTTCTACTAATGTTTTAGATACCTCTAAGGTATGGATGATTAGATGGATTAACAATTGATGTGGTTTCTTTTTCCAATCACGTGGTTTTTTACTTGGACATTAACAATCAGTTGTGGTTATTATTCTAATTGTTTTGGAACATTTGTGTTTGGTAGTGTTTTGGTAGGAGTGCTTTGAGATTTAGAGTTATGTTTTGGTAATAGAATTAAAGTTGGATATATTGATACTTTTGTAAATCTCGCGAGCACAATGGAGTTGTGGTAACACTTTGTAGCCCTTGATATCACTTGGATAAATTAATGCAAATGTTCTTTGGTTTGGTGCATCTTCACATTGGCTTGTTCCTTCTTTTCTTCCCATACCCTCGGCATGTTGGAGGATAAGAGGAGCTCTTGCTTGATATAGTGGACATCTTAGATTTTATTGTAGAAACATTTTTGGTCCATAAGACCATGCTAGAGATTCATGTGGTACAATAGATGGATACGATGATGCATCTCTTTGTTTGGCCATTTGCAGGTAAATCTTGTTCGAATTGGTCATGGTAAGGTGTTTGACAAGAAGAAGAATGTTGGGAATTAAGGTAAATCAATATTAGCTAATCCTATCATTGTATTTAATTATTTAATGCCAAAATCATAATTTCTTGCTCATCATATTTTGTCATCTAATGTGACATGGCACAATGAGCTTTCTTCATGTTGAGAGGTGACATGGTAGATTACAAGGATGTATTTTGTGCCTACATGGGAAAGTAAGCATTTCATTTTGATAGAGATATTTTTCCATGTGTCAGCATCTAAAAATCCTATGCAAGTCATTATTGTATGACAAATTCTTATGATAGATTCCTATGATGAATTGGACAAGTGTTAGAAGGCATATTGCATGGAGAATATGGGCATCCAAGTTGGGTTATTATGGGTTGTAAGAGAATCAATAAATCATAGTCATTTTTTCTGTATTCTCTTACAACTATAAGTGTTGTCATTTATTATAGATTTTATGACAACTAGAAGATGTGCAAAAGCAATTGTCTTACCTATTTTAGCAAAAATAAAGTACCCAAGTTTGGTGGCATGTGAGAGGGGCTATATAATCTTGGAGAAGTGTCTATTACATGCTTGGATGTGTTTGAAAAATGTGTGAGATGGATTTGGACACCCACTTATTTTGACTTTGTCTAGAAGCTACTTAAAACTTGTAAATATCTATATATTGCATGTCTTCAGTTTGGTTTTTAAGAGAGGAGTAAGGAAACTTGTTCTTTGCAAGATTATGTTGTGGACTTCTTCTTGAAGAGAAAGATGTAGACTTCATGTTAAGGCTACGAGATTGCAAGTGTATTGTAATAGTTTGTTGTAGATTAATACATTAGTTTGATGATTTGGAGTGTGGGATTTTTCACTCGAAAGGGTTTTTCCCACATATATCGATGTTTCTTCTCTTTTGTCTATATTTATTCTATTCTTCTTCTTTCATGTTCTTAAAGTGTTGTTTTACATGTCATTATGTTGCTGAAATTTTATCAAATCTTCTAACTACATTATTTTTCCTCTAAGGGTTAATGGATGAGAAATCAACTATGCATGTTTCCACTTTACTGGCTTAGTAGTATGTGCTTGTATCAAGTTATTGAAATCTAATTAAAAGAAAAAAAATAGGATACCAAAGGTGCATATTGGATCTCAAAGGTGTTTCTAGGTCCATCTTTCTCTTTCAATAACTACCAAGTATACCCCACTTATTATAAATTATGTTAGTGATAGTTTAAGTTGCAGATCAATTACTTTCCCTGTCATAAATAATTCATTTTAAGATTGAGAAATCCAACATGATGTAACTATGTCTTAGAAGTGACAATTTGTATGGATGGTGGAAAACCATGATTGAAATAGAATTTACAATTAATAGATATGTCATTATTTTTTATGGATGATAAACAACCATGATGAAATAGAGATTACAATCAATTTGTAGATTAAATCATCACTAATTTAAATAGCTAGTGATATCTACAAGAATATCTACAAATTTGTTATTTGTAAATTTCATAGTATTTAATTTATATTTGTAGAAGTCAAACTTTTGTTGATAGGTGCTAACTTTCACATTTCAACCTTGTTATTTTCCATCAACATAGTCATGCTTAAGTTTTTCTCTATCTCAAATGTTATTTTCATGTATTGACAAAACAACTATTGTGTGATTGAATATCGATAAAGAAAATTATAGGTTCAATGTTAAAAAATTCAATATGCAAATTAATTTATTAATTAAATTATCGTATAAGATTGTAATAAATTTCTAAGATACCTTTCAAATTTTAGACCTTCATAGTTGATTCATTTTTTTTTTCCTTTTATTAATTTACTCACAATTAAATTGGAAATTACACTACGACTAGCACTTCTAATAAATTTTCTCCACAATGAGATTGTACAAGAATTTAAGGAAGAAAAAACAACCAATAGAAGATAACATCTAATACATCTTACAAATCATGAACTAAACACGTGTAGGTTGAGATATACATTTTATTTTTTAACTTATAATTTCCTTCACCAACTTTTAATTAAATAACAACCGATGTGTATTTTATCAATATTCAATTACACAATATCATTTTTTTCAATGTGTGAATCTAAACCTTTAAAACACAAAAAAATATGAATCGGGCCAAAAATCTGAAAGACATATTAGAAATGATAAACTAAATGTGTGTAGGTTCAAATACAATGCATTTCAACTTGCAATTTTCTTCACCAACATTCAATTACACAATATTCATTTTCTTAGCGTACTCTCAACATTTCAAACACACTTAATTATGAATTAACTAAAAAAGCCATAAATTTCAAACACACTTAATTATGATTTTGTAGTATCGAATGAAAATGCTTTAACATAGGCTAGTCTGATAACATATAAAATTTCTATAAACCTAAAACATAATTAGGTTGATGGAAAAGTGGATGACAAATGCATAGTTTTGTATCGTATTCCATAGGGGAATGAGGTTGGAAGAATGATACATGACACAATTATTTTAATTATATAAAATAAATACTTATAGGTGTTGCATATTTAGGGAGTATGTTGAGCTACATTAAATATCTATTTGGATCCACTATTTAGTTGTAACATTGGTTAGACATTTTATGTGTGGGTTGAACATGGGAAAGTATTTAATATTGAGATAACTTAGTACAAAAAAGTAAATGTTGGGTCCAATGCTATCAAGACACATGGTTTTACCTTACCACTTCATTGTTTGTGTGAATCTATAAAATCAAGCACGTATTTAGTGGTTGTGGTTGGTTATTTAGCTATTTAATTATTTGACTTAGTTGTCATTGTATCAAGCTCTTTTGTTGAGTGCACATGTTAAGCATGACATGGGATGTGTGGTTACACATAGAGGATTCATTGGAGGAGTTTGATGTTTTATACGTATTCATGGAAACTTTGTAAATGTATTGTAATATTTTTATTTATGAATAGAGTAGACACCTTAAAATGTCTCATTGATCATGTACTAATTATTCATCTAAATTAGTTAAATAATTTTTTAATTATTTAATTAAGTTAATTAATCTTATTCTTCTAATTTCATATTTCCTCATCATCTTACTAATTATTCTATTTTTAATTCTATCATCATTTAATCATTTAAACCATTTTCTAATGTTAATATTTATTATTTAATTAATTACGATTATTAATCCTTCAATTTAAAAAATCTTTATTATTTAAATAAATTCATTTTCAATTTCTATATCTATTCAATTAATCATTTAACCCTTTTCTAAATATTAATTAAATATTTATTATTTAATTAATTGTGATTTAATTGCTTTAATTTAAATAATCTTTATTATTTAATTAAATTCAATTTTTAAATAATTAAATAGTTTCTTTAAATTAATTAATTAGCTAATTAATTCTTCAATTCCAAATCCCCAAATTCTAATTTAATTTAATTTCAAATTCTTCTAATTTCATTTAATTTCATGAATTTTTCTAATTTCGTTTAATTTCATATTTCTTCTAATTTCTCCTAATTTCAAATACGTGTGCATGATTTCAAAGATCAAATTGAATTCCAAAGTTAAGTTTTAAATATATTCAAATAACAAATTGAATTTAAAATAAATTCAAAATTTGAATTAAATCTCATGCAAAGATTAAATTGAAAATCAAAGTCAAAGTGCAAGCACATGCTAAATTAATTAATTAAATCATTATCTTTTCAATTCCTATTTCTATCTTTTAGTTAGCTTTTTCTAAATAAAGCTCTTAATCAAATTTTAGTCAATTATCCTCCAATCATTCTTTTTCATCTTTCAATCAGCTTTTTTCTCAATCAGTTAACTTATTTATCTATTCAATCTATTTTATTCCACCTCCAAATCAGCAGCTCAACTATCAATCAGCATGTAAGCTCACCTGAGTTCCACCTCTTAATCATTTTATTTCACATTTCAATAAATCCTCTCCAATAATCTATAAATTGAGCATTCAATCTCCATTTTCAACAATCACGAACTTTGAATCTTTGTGTCATTTGCAAGTTACCAGCGCAATATCTAAGAGCCATCATACCACAAAGAAGAGAAGAACAATGGAAGATACATGCAGTCATGGGATAGAGAGATTTAATTGATTTATTTTACATTCCTATTTGATTGATTGTGTTATTTCATTGGTTTGTGTTAGGATTCTTTGATTAGACAGGGATTCATGATTTCCCTTCTATCTCTAGTTGAATACATAATGAATTTTACATACGACAAATAGTACATTGACATTGGATGCATTTGGAGTATCACAACCCGCTTTCTTAATATTATTATTTAATAAATTTGACTAATTATAGTTTGATTTTGATCTTTCAAAATGTCAAAGTTTACAAAGAATCTTTTAAGCAAGAAATACAAAATTTGAATTACCGGGAGTTACTCTTTAAAGCCATAATGGCACATTAGCTACTGGGAGTTAAATATAGCAATGAAAAATAAAAGAGAAGGTAGCCTAAGGGAGTGGATGAATATTTAAGAGGATTTATGCATTAAAGGGAGAGAACATTGAGGTAGTGGAAACACCTTTCTATGTTAAAAGGAGCTGAAAATTTCTTAGAAGGGAGAGAATTCTTGAATGCATAATTATGTTCCATAGATATTTGTCTTGTGAACGTTAAAATTATTTATTTCTTTCTTTATTAGTTTTTGGTTTTATGGTATATGGGAAGAATCTGTCAAAATAGAGATAGGTTGCTTACATGAAGAAGAGCAAATGTTGTTCAAGAAGAAGAAGAAGAAGCAGTATCATGGGAGACAAAGAAATCAATTCACAAGTTTTCTTAATTCACAACATAAATGTCAACTCGAGTAGTCAAATGCAATATCTCTTTATGTGACTCAAATAAATCCAAGTCCTTATAAAAATCCAATACCCAAATTGGCATTTAGCCAACAATAATGGCAAGGTCGTGAAATTTGGTTTATTACCTTATTTTTGCTAAAATCTTTCTATGATGTGCAAAATCTTCACCTTTAGAGTCTATAAAACTACATCTTATTGATAGTTTTGTGTGCTTTGTCTTTGTTGGTTTGTAAGAATGTCATGTCCATTTTGTAGGTTGATCAATATGAAAATTTGACTCCAACTTGCCCTTTTATTCAATTCATTCCTTTGTCAATCCGTACTCTTACTCTGAGCGATCTCATCATGCTTGCTTAAACATAATAGCATTTGCATTAGTGATGCTAAGCCCTTTTGTAGAATCTTCTCTAAGCACATTCTGCAACACTCTTGAAAATATTCTCAATGTCATTGAAAAAAATTGATGTTAGCGAACTCATGTTTCCTAAGGGAATCGATCCATCATTTTGTTTATTCACTTATTTTCTATGGAAAAACATGCTTACTTGATGTCAATTCCAAAGGCTAACCTTGTTTATACCAAGGGCCAAGTAAGAAAGTTAGTCTTTGGAACCAACATTGAGTATGTTCGGGTTATGGGAAGTAATGATTAGTTAGCTATTATTAATGATTATTGATAATTGTTCATTACAACATGATGATGATTATCTTAGTATAAGTTATAGATGTATTTAGTTTTCTACAGTCTATGAATGTTGTGTCAAAGTTTTTGTATTAAATTGTGTATTTTTTTTAATTGATGTTTCAAATCACACTCAGTGATTCATCATTGGGAAGAGGAGAAAAATTATCATACTTAAAAGTTCCTCTTATGCATTATTCAATCAATGATATTTCAGATTATGAAGACAATCTATAAATGAATGGTGCAGTAAATATCATATTATATTGTAACTCTAGAATGCATCTTGTAGAGATATTGAACATTTATTACATTTAGATATTCTTTACTAACTTATGACTTTGTTGTTACAAATATCTTT
The DNA here is from genome assembly GCF_030272615.1 of Cryptomeria japonica. NCBI lineage: Eukaryota > Viridiplantae > Streptophyta > Pinopsida > Cupressales > Cupressaceae > Cryptomeria > Cryptomeria japonica. The sequence continues at coordinate 9,792,281 of NC_081405.1, forward strand.
AAGAATAACTATGACTGATAAACATTTGTGATTATTTTTCTTATGTGGTATTGATCTTGAACTGGTAATCGAGCTTGTACATAATTATCAAGAAAATATGCATGGTTGTATTCTTGGTTCTTCATTGATTATTTTATGTGAGATTGGATGAGTGTTGAATATGGAGAAATAGAGAAGGATAATTATCCATAGTGAATCCATTTGTTGGCAAGCAACGAAAAAAATAGCTTTTTACCCTAAATCCATTTGTTGGCAAACAATGAAAAAGATGATTTGGCCAAAGCTTGTTTGATCAATCTAAAGTATGGGTATGTGCTAGATCATGGTGGGCCAAAACAAGCCCTTAAGTGGCAACGACATTTCAGAAAATTAGAGTTATGCAACTTGACATGAAAAATTGAATAAGTTATGAATATTATTTTAAAAATATGTAAGAAGAGGATCTATAGAAAATTTAATGCAGTTTCTAAGCTACTAGTTGTTTTTTGAAAGAAAAAAAAATTCTTTGATGAAAATTAGAAATTTCAATGTAGTAGTACTAAAATTTTTGGAAAAATATAAGAAGTAGGTGTATGTTTGACCACCCTAATCACAATCAAATCATAATATTTTTTTATAATATTTATAATATAAGTAGTAGAATCGTGTTCGGATGTGAGACATTTTTTTTAAAAAAAATTATGAAGTAAATAATCAATTATGAATTTTTTACTACAACTTTTCATAAATTCAAAAACTCCTAAGTCTGAGCACCTTAACTTGGTCTAAACTTTATGAAATTCATTTTTTTTTTGCTATAGTAGACGAAGCATAGAATGTGATGCATGTTATGGATTCAAAAAATGTGATACCGTTTGAAAGTTATGGGTGTTTTTCAATCAACCTATCAATTAGGACTTTAGTCAGAATTCAATTAAAAAATAAATAATAATAATTTATTAAAGTCAAAATAAGACAAACCTTATATTGTTGGAAAGCTGAGAATGTCCTTAAAAATCCCTTTTCATTTTATCAATTTTGGCTAAAAAAAAAGTCGTCAGCCACTAGTGCAAAGTCTCGAAAATCAAAGAATACTCAAAAACATATTTTTTCTGTTGACTTTCCAGGCTTGTAATTTCCAAGCCAAATCCCAAAGCATTGTCGAGCCAAATTTCAAATTTTGAAATTTATGTCAGAGAAATTGGATATCCGATTTTAATAAGTTATGATATTAATATATTGTATATTAATATATTAATGTACAATATATTAATATACAATATATATATATATATATATATTATATTAATATATTTTATATTAATATAATAATATTAAATATATAATAAAAATGTTATATATTAATACTATAATACATACATACATATATACATATATATATAAAAAATTAATATTTTTGTTAGTGGTCATATAGTGTCGTAAGGGGTCATATGGTATTCTGAGAGGTCACATGGTGTCGTTAGGTGTCATATGGGGTCGTAAGGGGCAATGCATATGTTAGAATAGCATATGATCCCTTAGGAAAACAAATGGACATCATATGGTCCTAAAGGTTCATGTCGTCCATCGGGATGTTAAAAGGGGTCATATGGTGTCCTAATGGATCATAGGACACCATATGACCCCTTAGGACACCATATGACCCTTTAGGACACCATGTGACACCTAAGGACACCATATGGTGTCCTAAGGGGTCATAGAACACCACATGACCCCTTAGGACACAATATGAACCTTAACGATGCCATATGGAGTCCTAAGGGGTCATAGAACACCATATGATCCCTTAGGACATAATAAGACCCTTAACGATGCCATATGGTGTCCTAAGGGGTCATAAGACACCATATGACCTCTTAGGACACCATACGACCCATAATGACACCATATGGTGTCCTAAGGGGTCATATGGTGTCCTGAGGGGTTACGGGACACAATATGACCCCTTAGGACACAATATGACCGTTAACAATGCCTAAGGGGTCATATGTTGTCCTAAGGGGTCATATGACATTCTATGATCCCTTAGGACATAATATGACATCATATGACCCCTTAGGACATAATATGACCTCTTAACACAACATACGATCCCTAATGACACCATGTGGTGTCTTAATGGGTCATATGACACCATATGACACGTTAGGACATAATATGACCCCTAACGACACCTAAGGGGTCATATGGTGTCCGAAGTGGTCATTGGATACCATATGACCCCATAGGACACCATATGACTCCTGATGACACTGTATGGTGTCCTAAGAGGTCATATGGTGTCCCAATGGGTCATAGGACACCATATGACCCCTTATGACACAATATTACCCTCAATGACACCTAAGGAGTCATATGGTATTTTAAGTTATCATAGGACACCATATGACCCCTTAGCAAACTATATGACCCCTAACGACACCATATGGTGTCTTAATGGGTCATATGGTGTCCTAAGGGGTCATGAAACACCGTATGAGCCCTTAGGACACCATATGACCCATAATGACACCATATGGTGTCCTAAGGGGTCATAAAACACATATGACCCCTTAGGACACCATACAATCCCTAACGACACCGTATATACGACATAATATGGTGTCTTGAGGGGTCATAGAACACCATATGAACCCTTAGGACATAATATGACCCATAATGACACCTAAGGGGTCACAGGACACCATACAACCCCTACCAAAACCGTATGGTGTCGTTAGGGGTTGTATAGTGTCTTATGACCCCTTATGACACAATATGACCTCTAATGACATCTAAGAGTTCATATGATCTTTTAAGGGGTCATAGGACATCAAATGACCCCTTAGCACACCATACAACCCCTAATGACACCACATGGTGTCCTAACACCATATGACCCCTTAGGACACCATACGACCCATAACAACACCATACGGTGTCTTAAGAGGTCATATGACATCATACGACCCCTAACGACATTGTATGGTGTCCTAAGGGGTCATATAACACCATATTCAACCCTTAGGACACAATATGACCCCTAATGACACCTAAGGGATCATAGGTGTCCTAAAGGATCATAAGACACACCATGTGACCCCTTAAGACACCATACGACCCCTAACAAAACTGTATGATATCCTAAGGGATCATAGGACACCATATGACCCCTAACGACACATAAGAGGTCATATGATGTTTTACAGGGTCATAGGACACCATATGATCCCCTAGTACAGGTGTCCTAAGGGATCATAGAACACCATATGACCCCTTAGGACACCATACAACCCATAACAACACCATATGACCCCTTAGGACACCATACAACCCCTAACGACACCATATGTTGTCATAAGGGGACATAAAACACAATGTTCAACCCCTTAGGATACAATATGACCTCTAACCACACCTAAGGGGTCATAAGGTGTCCAGAGGGTCATGGGACACCATATGACCCCTTAGGACACCATACAACCCCTAACAATACCGTATGGTGTCCTAAGGGGTCATAGGACACCATATGACCCCTAACAACACCTAAGGGGTCATATGGTGTTTTAAAGGGTCATAGGATATTATATTACCCCTTATCACACAATACGACCTCTAACAATACCATATGGTGTCTTAAGGGGTCATATGGTGTCCTAATAGATCATAGAACATCATATTCAACCCTTTAGGATACAATATGACCCCTAACGACACTTAAGAGAACATATGGTTTTCTAAGGGGTCATAGGATATCATACGACCCCTAACAACTAAGGGGTCATAGAACACCATATGACCCCTACAGCACCTAAGGGGTCATAGGACACCATATGACCTCTTAGCACATCATACAACACCATATGATGTGTTAAGGGGTCATATGGTGTTCTAAGGGGTCATAGAACACCATATGACCCCTTAGGACATAATATGATACCTAAGGTGTCATATTGTGTCCTAAGAGATCATAGGACACCATATTACCCCTAATGACACCTAAGGGGTCATATGACGTCTTATGACACAATGACCCCTTAGCACAACATACGACACCATATGGTGTCCTAAGGAGTCATATGACACCATATGACCTGTTAGGACACAATATGACCCCTAACAATACCTAAGAGATTATATGATGTCCTAAGGGGTTATATGGTGTCCTAAGAGGTCATATGACATCATATGACCATTAGACACCATATGACCCCTAACGACACCGTATGGTGTCCTAAGGGATCATAGGACACCATATGATGCCTTAGGACACCATACGACCCCTAACGACACTGTATGGTGTTCTGAGGGGTTGTATAGTGTCCTAAGGGGTCAGAAGATACCATATGACCCCTTAGGACACAATATGACCCCTAACAACACCTAAGTGACCATATGGTGTCCTATGGGGTCATATGACACCATATGACCCCTTAGAACACCATACGACCCCTAACAACACCATATGGTGTCCTAAGGGGTCATATGGTGTGACCCCTTAGGACATAATATGGTGTTTTTATGGATCGTATGGTGTCTTAAGGGGTTATATCATGTTCTATGACCCCTTAGGACACCATATGACCCCTAACAAAACCTAAGGGGTCATATAGTGTTGTTAGGGGTCATATGACCCCTTAGAACACCATATGAACCCTAACAATACCATATGGTATCCTAAGAGGTCATGTCCTATACTAGGATGTTAAAAGGAGTCATATGGTGTCCTAAGGGATCATATTGTGTCTTAAGGTGGAAAGATGAACCATTATTACAATATAAAACGTTGTTCCAATATTGCTTACAAAAATAAGTTTAGATCACCCCCTGAGAACAAGCACGAGGTTCAAGGATGAAAATAATAAACCAGTATGCTCCCTTTCTAACCCTCCCTAAGCCCTTTCCCATCTCTCTCTCTCTCTCTCTCTCTCTCTCTCTCTCTCTCTCTCTCTCTCTCTCTCTCTCTCTCTCTCTCTCCCCCCCCCCTCCTCATTCCTCTATCCCTCACCCACTCTCCCTCTTTCTCTCCCTCTCTCCTTATTTGTCTCCTCAACCCCTCTCTCTCTCCCCGTCCCCCTCCTCTCTCTCTCTCTCCCTCTGCCCTTCTCTATCTCCTTGTCTCTTTGTCTCACTTGCTATCTCTCTCTCTCTTTCTCCCCTTCCCACCCTCTCTCTCTCACTCTCTCACTCTCTCTCTCTCACTCTCTCTCTCTCCCTCTCCCCCCCTCTCTCTCACTCTCTCCCTTTCCTCATACCCCCTCTATCTCCCTTTCTCCTTCTCCCCCCATCTCTCTCTCTCTCTCTCTCTCTCAAGTATCTCTCTCACCTTTCTTATATGTGAACAAATCGGATATTAGATATTATATCCAATTTGTTTGCATTAGGGTGCCAATGGGAATTTTTTTGTAGCTCTAGGAAAAATATGAATAAAAATAAGATATTTGATATCAGATATCCGATTTTTGCACCACACAAAAATAGATTTATGGTTCATTTTGTGCATTCCAATGGCCCACACATTCATGTTGTAGGCGACAATCACGGGTTTTCAGACAGACAGTGATTTTTTTTTTGCTTTTGAGAGATTCTTGGAGACACATTTTTCATTGTCAATCATTTAGTAACATCTTTGTGGAGGTATAATTGGGAGTAGCAGTCGTCGGAAGCATAAACATAAAAGAAAGCTTTCAAATGACCAAATTGAAGTATATAGACAAAGAGATAGAGAAGGTCATAGGAGGAGAAGACAAGGTATGCCAAATATTGGTGAAGCCTTTGCAAATATTACTTCAAGTAAAGAGGAAATTGAATTTGAAAATGTTGAGCAAGTTATTGAAAATGAAAATGAAAATGGAGATTTTGATATTGAAAGTGTTGAACATAATATTGAAATTGGGAATGACAATGTTGAAATAGATAATGAAAATTCTCAACATGATATTGAATTTATGAATGAAAATGTGGGAATTGAAAGTGAAAATGTGGGAATTGACAATGAAGGTGAAAATTTGGGTGTTCACATTGAAGGTGAAAATTTGGGAATTGACATTGGAGGTGAAAATTTGGGAAATTTTGACATTGAAGGTGGAATTGTTCAACCAAGTGAACAATATGTAACACCGAATTACATGAGAAATGAAGACCCTCTTATGGATGAAAGACAAATTCCAAATTGAAGACCTTCAAGAACACCAAAATGGTTACTTCAAATTGATGAGAACATTATTGCGAATCTTGAAGGAAAGAGGTCAACAAGAACCGTTCAATTGTAGGCTACACAACTTTTCAACCAATATTTTAACAATAAGACATTGATCGAGCAATGCCAACTTTTTGTTCAATTGCTAAAGATGCAAAATATGAGACCATTGCTAGCCAAATTGAAGATTCATATGAATAAGAAGATGGAAAGAAATTCTATTATTGTCAAAAATATTTTTAATGCTCTCAATTCTATTGGAAAGAATAACAAGGAAAGAGATAATGGAGTCGTTCAAAAGAGTGATTACAACATCCTTAGTAAGCCATCAACTGAGGAAGATTCATTTTATGAGACAAACTTGTGTTGGTTTGAACATAAACCATTAAAATTTGAATAAAGCACTTTCAAGAAAACAAAGAATCGATGATCCCCTTCAACATGATACATGGGATTTTGGTGGGAGGCTTCCACGTGTTGATAGAAAGTTGACTAACAATGTGAAGGAGAAAATTCAACAATTTTGATAGTCTAAATCTAGAGTATCTCCCAATATAAAGGATGTTTTGAAATTGAGAATCAGCAATCAAGACCGCACACCACATCCCAAACATTTCTTGGAATTAAACCAAACAAAGTTGTACAATTTTTTTGGTGAAGAACATCCAACTTTGCAAATATCGCAAAGGGCCTTTGAATATTTGAAGCCATTTTATTGTGTATCTCTTAAGATTCATAATACTTGTTGTAAATACCATGTGGAGTTTTCAATGTACCATGAACTTTTATGTTATATTCATTCTATGATGCATACAAATGATATGTTGCAAGAGTGTGGTGCAATGCAATTTCCGAGATCATCAAGAGACTTGCTAGATCTATTTTTGTGTCCTAGAGATGATGGATGCTTTTACTATAAAAATGATTGTTTGAATGAGAAGTTCTCACAATGTGGTGGGTTGTCAAAGTTTGTTTCATGTTTTCATGAGGGAAGCGAATGCGAGTTTGGAAAAAATATTGTTGAGAAAAAATATATGAGACAATGAAATATACTTTGAAGAGTGGAGGTGAAGGTTCTAGATGCGAGTTGGTATCTAAAGAAGTTAGTGTTGCTGATTTTTTTTTGGATTTAAGGAAAATATTTTCTACAAGTATGCAAGGCACACCCATAAGTTTCTGTAGTTGGATCAACAGTTCAGGATGTGTAAGAACTCTTTCCCGATTGGCACCATTATATCGATAGTTGAATTTGCAGAAAACTATACATTGCAACCGCAAAATGAGGTACAGTCTTAGTATTACAATTCAATCTAGATTGCTATTTTTGTTCACATAACATATATACATTCCCCTAATAGTACAGAAGAGGATGGGAAGATAATCAAGGAGTATCATTTTTATGTGAGTGATGATAGATCAAACTCCTCCGAGCATGCGCAACATTGTTTTGAGATTTTTTTTGAGTTCTTGCAGGAGAAAGGTATTGCAATTGATCCACATCTCATATGGTTAGATAAATTCATGGGTCAATTCAAGAATGCTTGTATGTTTTATTGGTTAAGGAGAATGCATGTAGAGAGGCGTATACCTCATATTTGGAGTTTTTTTGATGTAGGGCATGGGAAGGGGGAGCATGATGGAGCAAGTGCATATTTGAAGAGATCTCTAGTTAAGGAGAAATTGAGGATTTCTGGTGCAAATTTCTCTGATGCATGTTCTATTTTTGATTGGTGTAGTTCAACATTGTCGTAGGGAGGGAAACTTGATTCAGAAATGCGTAAATTCTTTTGGTTGGTTGAGGAGGGCACAGTGGGAGACAGATTGGATTGTCAAACAATTAAAGATTCTTCAAAGATGCATTCATTTCGTAGCTCAGATGCAAGTACATGGACCATTTGGACATGAGAGTTGGCTTGTTTTTGTCAGAGTTGTGTTCAGTGTGATTGGGATTAGTGCAAGTCAAGTGAGTGGGTTGATACATGAGTCCCATAATATCCAACTCCTTTATCTCAAATAATATCCATGTCAAATGATGACATGGAAAGTTCAGTTGAGTATGACCATCTTTCAGATCTTCTATATCTAGGACATGTTTTTGTAGTAGTTGCATCATAGGGGAATGAAGAGAGATCGGACTATTGGTTGGCACGGTGTGTACACGGAAAATAGAAGCTAACACAACCAGTGACAGATGATGATGGGTTCACATATCCTACAAGTTCAGTTGTTGTTGCAGGAACTTGATTGCGAACATACATGATTAGAAAGAATGGCATACCTGCATTTGAAGACTACGAGAGACACAAAACCATTCTCATGTATTCGCACCTTATTATAGCTACAAATGTCAAGTTGTTGAAGCATTGAGCAAGACCAGAGACCAAAGAGCTATGGACAATGACTAGTGTTGATCATGAAGCAATATTGGATACTCTTTAGCAAAGAGATGACCCTTCAGGCACACTTGAGTAGTAGGTCTTTATTATCTCTTATTTTTTTATCATGCATTTCATCTCAAATAATTATCATAAAACCTTAATGTTCAAGTTTGTTACGTGTATATTAAGAATGTGTTAAAAATGCAGGTCTACTTTGATGAACATTACTGTTGCATCATGATTTTTGCATGCACGTAGTGGGTACACTCGATATAATTTGTATAATCCTACCTCTTTGTTAATATGACATCTTATTTTGTTATCATGCATTTCATTTCAAATAATGATCATACAACCTTTATGCTAATGCAGGTCTTTCTGATTCAATACAACACTATTGCATTATGATTTTTGAATCAACGTAGTGGGGACACTCGATATAATCCCACCTCTCCTTTTATTATGATTGTGTAGATTAACAAAACTTAAAAATGTAGGTCTTTTTCATGTTGTTCACATTGCTTATGTTGGTTTTCATTTATATGCAGACATTTCTCTACATACGCTTTGCTCTTAGGACATGAGGGTGTTTGATGCACATGAAGTGGGATGTTGTATTTATATATGAGTACATTGATGCACCTTTGTTATGATGATATACGATGTATTTGTACATGAGTACAAATATATACAATGTATTTATAGATGAGCACATTGGTGTAGTTATTTCGTTGAGATAAAATGTATTTGTACATGAGTAAACTGGTTTAATTGTATTGATAATATACAATTTATTTGAACATGAGTATATTGTTGTAGTTGTATTATTTTGTTCACTTCGATTTTGAGGGCTATCAATTATCAATTGAGAAAATAAATTCCTTCAATCTAAAAATTCTTTATTATATTCCGCTTTGTATATAATCCAAAATTTAATTTGGCTATTTTTGCAGGCTTTTCGATCTGTTGTGTTTAAGCACATAGTGAAGTCTTATTTGAAGGTTGAAATCTTTGGAAGATCTGGGTGTGTGAAAAATATGAGTGCTTGTCATTTTCAAAAATAAAACATTGGTTCAAATAAAAGACACCCTTCTAACAATATGTGCAGTTCAAATCAATCTATGGGCAATTAACTGCTGATAAATTAGAGGCCATAGGCAACAATCTAGGGAAGTTTCATTGCAATTCCAATCCATGCCACATGGGAGTGTTTACATCTCCAATTCTGAGAATGGGATTTTTCTTCACCTCTCACTTCAACCCCAATTCAACTCACTCATTGCATTCCTATTCTCTATATATCCTCATCATGCTTAATTCAATGTGACAGATTGCATTTTGTCTGCTGCTTAAAGCATTTGGGGCTGAAGTTCTGATATATGAACAAGAGAAAAGAACCGACAGAGTGGCCACTTGGAACCCTTCATCTCTACCAAAGATTTCAAAATTAGGGTTTGCATTCTTGGACGAGATGCTTGTCAAGCCAAAGAGGACTTGGACGAGACACCTGTCGATCCCAAGAGGCCTTGGACGAGACATTAATTTGGTCAAAGCCAATGAGAATCCTTTTTGGTCATCTGGGTAGCCGAGATCTTAGAAGTGCCTTCGCTTCATACAATCGCCCACCTCAGAAACATCATATAGATAATTTTAAATGGATTAATGACAAACAAGCCTACACTTACCGAGCTAGTATTGCATCCACATTAGGGAATTTATATAGTTGTTTCAATGTATTTTAGAATCTCTAGATTAAAAAAAAAAATCTAAATGAACTCACTGGGAAAGTGTAACTAACATCCTTCGAGATAAGATAAACATGGCTACAAGTATGGGAGGTTGGGTCGCTGATAGCATTTTGAATCGTGAGATACGACTTGTCAAATTTTCATAATTTTTCACACTTAGGGCACTCAAGGGATGGAGCCGATAGGGTATGGACCTAAGCTCTGGATCTTAAAAATTAGAGATAGGATTAAGTAGGTAGCCCTCACGTGACCCTGCAGGTTCAAACAGATCATTCACAGGTGTCACGGATTCTGAGATACGACCTGTCAAATTTTGATAATTTTTCGCACTTAGGGCACTTAAGAGACGACACTAGTAGGGTATGGCCCTGAGAATTCGACTGAGTTGGGGGGGGGGGGGTAAAAGAGGAGCATGCCTAGGGTAAGACAACCTAACCAGACGTGTTGGGACTAACAGTTCGCGCCCACGACGAGCAAAATGAGAAATTCGCTTTGTGGCAACTTTTCATTAAATAAAACTAATGATTATTTTGTCAACTAAAAAAAATGATGCCCTACGAAAACAACTCCAAATATTGAAAATATGAGATAGGATTTTGTAGGCAGCCCTCATGCGATGTTGTAGGTTCAAACAGATCATTTGCAAGTGTTGCGTATTCCGAGATACAAGCTATCAATTTTTGACATTTTTTTGCACTTAAGGCGCTCAAGGGACGACATCGGTAAGGTATGGCGTTAAGCGTTCGACCAAGTGGGGGGATAAAATAGGAGCATGCCTAGGGTAAGAATTCCTAACCAAACATGTTGGGATCGATGGTTCATTCCCAAGACGAGCAAAATGAGAAATTCGCTCTGTGGCAACTTTTCATTGAATGAAACTGGCGATTTTTTTGTCAACTGAAAAAACGTTGCGATAAGAAAACTTCTTCAAATATTAAAAATCTGAGATAGGATTTTGTAAGAAGCCCTCACACGACCCTGTAGGTTCAAATGGATCATTTGTAGGTGTCATGGATTTCGAGATACAACATGTCAGAGTTTGACAATTTTTTACACTTAGGGCACTCAAGGGACGCGGTCGGTAGGGTATGGCCCTGAGCATTCGACTAAGTGGGGTAGGGGGAGGTAAAACAAGAGCATGTATAGGGTAAGAATTCCTAATCATATGTGTTCAGACCAACGGTTCACACCCATGATGAGTAGAATGAGAAATTTTCTCCGTGGCAACTTTTCATTGAATGAAATTGATGATTTTTTTGTCAACTGAAAAAACACTGCCCTAAGAAAACCACTCTGAATCTTGAAAATCTGAGATAGGCTTTTGTAGGAAGCCCTCATGTGACCTTGTAGGTTCAAACAGATCATTCGTAGGTGTCATAGTTTCTGAGATACGAACTGTCAAATTTTGACAATTTTTTGCACTTAGGGCGCTCAAGGGACGATGTTGGTAGGGTATGGCCATGAGCATTTGACCAAGTTGGGGGTGGAGGAAGGAGAAATCCTAGGGTAAGAATTCTTGATCAGACATTTTAGAACCAACAGTTCATGGTCACGATGAGAAAAATGAGAAATTAGCCACGTGGCAACTTTTCATTGAATGAAACTGATGATATTTTTGCCAACTAAAAAATCATTTCCCTAAGGAAACCACTCTGAATATTGAAAATATGAGATAGGATTTTGTAGGTAGCTCTCACGTGACCTTGTAGGTTCAAACGGATCATTTGCAAGTGCCATGGTTTTTGAGATATGACCTGTCAAATTTTGACAATATTTCTCACTTAGGGCGCTCAAGGGATGACGTCATTAGAGTATGGCCCTAAGTATTCAACAAAGTGGGAGGGGGAAAAAGGAGCATACCTAGGATAAGAATGCCTAACCAGACATGTTGGGACCGACGGTTCACACCCACGATGAGCAAAACGCAAAATTCTCTCTGTGGCAACTTTTCATTGAATGAAACTGATGATTTTTTCGTCAACTAAAAAAATGCTGCCCTATGAAAACCGCTCTGAATATTGAAAATCCAAGACATAATATTGTAGGTAGCCCTCACATGACCCTGTAGGTTCAAACAGATCATTCACAAGTGCCACGATTTCCAAGATACAACCTGTCAAATTTTGACATTTTTTCGCACTTAGGATGCTCAAGGGACGACACCAGTAGGGTATGGCCCTGAGCGTTCGACCGAGTGGGGGGTAAAATAGGAGCATGCCTAGGCTAAGAATGCCTAACTGGATGTGTTGGGACTGACGATTTGCACCCACGACGAGCAGAACGATAAATTCGCTTCATGGCAAATTTTCATTGAATGAAACTGATGATTTTTTCATCAACTAAAAAAATGTTGCCCTACAAAAATTGCTCTGAATCTTGAAAATATGAGACAGGCTATTGTAGGCAGCCCTCACATGACCCTGTAGGTTCAAACAGATCATTCACAAGTGCCATGGTTTCCAAGATACGACCTGTCAAAGTTTGACAATTTTTTCGCACTTAGGGCGCTCAAGGGATGACATCGGTAGGGTATGGCCTTGAGCGTTCAACTGAGTTGGGGGGGGGGGGGGGAATAGAAGCATGCCTAGGGTAATAATGCCTAACTATACATGTTGGGACCGACGGTTTGCACCCATGATAAATAGAATGAGAAATTCGCTCTATGGAAACTTTTCATTGAATGAAACTGACAATTTTTTCATCAACTGAAAAAACGCTTCCCTATAAAAACCGCTCCGAATCTTGAAAATTTGAGACAGGTTATTATAGGCAGCCCTTACATGACCTTGTAGGTTTAAATGGATCATTCACATGTGCCATGGTTTCTGAGATACAACCTGTCAAATTTTGACAAATTTTCGCACTTAGGGCGCTCAAGGGACGACGTCGATAGGGTATGGCCCTAAGCGTTCGACCAAGTTGGGGGGGGGGAGAGCATGCCTAGGGTAAGGATGCCTAAAAGGATGTGTTATAATTGATAGTTCATGGCCATGATGAGAAGAACGAGAAATTAGCCCCATGGCAACTTTTCATTGAATGAAACTGATGATTTTTTTGCCAACTGAAAAAATGTTGCCCTAAGAAAACCACTATGAATCTTGAAAATCTGAGACAAACTTTTGTAGGCATCCCTCACGCGACCCTATATGTTTGAACAGATCATTCTCAAGTGCCATGAATTGTGAGATATAACCTATCAAAGTTTGACAATTTTTCGCACTTAAGGCGCTCAAGGGACGACGTTGGTAGGGTATGGCCTTAAGCGTTCGACCGGGTGGGGGGTAAAATAGGACATAGTGTATCTTTTGGTAGCTAAATGACAATAAAAACAAGTTTATTTTTAGATTTCATATATTCAGGTCTTAAATTTAACGTACAACATGTGGAAATGGACCCCTTCACAATATCTCTCTACTAAGATGACTTTAATGATGACCGATTGTTGCTAAATGTAACCAATCGATTATGAAAAAATTGCATTCCATTGTAGAAGATGCTTTGCTACTTTTTATTTGTCATTACTCAGTATCCATGTTATCATTATTACCAATACCAAAATGGTCATTAAATTTGGTGAAGTTGCCAAAGGCAACCAAATTTAACACTTAGGATTTAGATGAAACGAATCATATACAATCTCAAGGTTATACAAACAACATTGTATTGTTCATTAATTAACCATTATTAATTATTGGATTCAAGATTAAAGTTTAAAATAATGACGCCATGCACATGAGGAACAAGTTATATCGAATCTCAACTTCTATATATATCAAAATGTCAAATAATTACAAGTGTATGTCCACATACAAAAATGGCATAAACGCCAACTCAAACAAAATATGTCAATATATGTAAATGGATGTCCATATACAAAATATACATGCCAACTAGACATATAAGTATCCTAAAATGATCTATAACATCCTAAACTATTGATGGATCATCAAAATCGATCCTCTTCACCACATTGCTCATCTCTGAAGGATCCTGCACAAGAAAAATCAAACCACGATCAAGATTAGTTATATTATATAATTCACATTCGAAAAGTTAACATAAAAATCAATATGCATTGAACTATAATTGAACTCTAAAATTCAATTCTTGTTTACCTCATCTCCACGTTTCCTCTTCATCTTTGGAGGAGTCTTGACATATGTCTTCGCTAGAGCAGGTATGTCCTCAATATTTTCATAAACAAACTACATATGTTCACAAACATAAAATTTTAATACAAGTTAACATATAATTGTGGATGATAGGAACAAATTATATCTTCTACACACAAAATAAAATAAACACATGTACCTGAGGCATCTCTTATAATTCTTCAGGTATGGTGGTTGCAGTCAACAATGATGTGGAGCCAAGAATTCCCTATACATAAAGACGACAAGTATATGAAACTATCAATCTATGTACACATGTATAATCATTATAAGTTATTTAAACTCTTAATTCAATCATGTTTGCATTCAATTACCTTTCCCTTGTCTCTGACTGCATTACCAGAGCTTGAATCGTGCAACACCGCACTCGTGCTACTTGTGTCCTACAAGAGTGAAATAAGATAAACATGCAAGTTACTATATAATTTAATTAATGTCAATATAAATGACGAGCATGTATGTACAATAAAAATGTAAATGACTAGGTGCAATAATATATGTATAGTATAGCTATCAAGGCCAAATGAAATGGTCATCAAGGTGCCATCATCGACTCATGTCAACTCCTCCTCTATCATCAACTATTAAATAGACCATGTATATAAACATTAGTACTTAATACTATCCAGATTATAAATATTCATCTAAAATCAAATGCACTGTGAAAATACAACTCTTACCACTAGATCGTTAGTGTATGATGAAGGTACTTCCTCGCCTCTAGCATGCGAGGACTCTCCAGGGTATTCTCCAGTCCATGTCATCATATCTGGTGCATTGTGCATTTCATGCACCTCAGTATCTGCAATGTTCGCGGGAGGATCAACGGGCTCTCCAATTGGACCTAAGCATAGATGCCCACACATGGCACAACTATGCAACACACAAATATGTGGAGTTGAAGAGGATGTGTTAGCACCACTAGATCCACCGCTACCATCACTTAAAGGATGATCTAGTGCCCCATCCTGAGAAACCAAAAGGCTACTCAAAGAGTGAATAGTTGATATAGTTTGTGACACTACCTCAACAATGATATATGGATGTTGTATTGGAGGTGAGGGATCAACAGGAGGAGGGGGGACATATGGGCCTTGTACTACTTGAACTTCCCTGGGTCTATCTTGAGGCATAC
Organism: Cryptomeria japonica; assembly: GCF_030272615.1. Classification (NCBI taxonomy): domain Eukaryota; kingdom Viridiplantae; phylum Streptophyta; class Pinopsida; order Cupressales; family Cupressaceae; genus Cryptomeria; species Cryptomeria japonica. The sequence continues at coordinate 9,807,892 of NC_081405.1, forward strand.
CTAAACCCACACCCTGGAAAGGCTTGATGTCAAAGTAGTTGACATTCTTGCCCAAAACAAACTCAACATACAATTTTTTAATGAAATAAAAGGGGACATCAAGATTGTTGTTTGGTGCTTTATCAAAAACCATCCACCAACGATCCCAAAAGTTATTTACAATATCATCATTTTTACACCATTTGATGGAAAGTTTTATTTTTTTAGAGTTTACAGGTTGTCCAGTGTGGGGATTGACAAACAATGCAACAATATCAACTTTCGATATATCAAGCTCCTTGACTTGCTCATAGGTCAAGTCATTCACATATCTAGCCCTCATGGAATCTTGCCACAAAAGAGCGACATTGTGCTTCTCGGTGATGGTTTTTACATTGTTTATTATGGCATTGATAGGATCTAACATTCGAAATAGATGAGGGATTCTACTATAAACATCTACAATGCCCCTCAATTAGTTCATGTTTTGAGCCATTAAATCTTGAATTAAGGGGGGTTTGGCAATGGAGGGTTTACTAAAGGAGGGTTTGGTGGTTGTGGTTGTTTAGGATTTTCAATATTATCCCCCATTTAACCTGATTGAATTTGAAAATTTGAATTTGTAATGTGGTGAAATGTGAATGAGAGATCAATAGGAAAAATACTCTTTCCCTCCAAGGAGAGAGAGAGTTTCACTATGGATTTCCCTTCAAACACTTTTCACCTAGTTACATTGGAAGAGGAGAGGAGAATTTGTTGGCATTCTACACTCTCATGAGAATAGTTGATGTTGTCATTGATGGTAACCACCTAGAAATCATTTGTCAACCCATCGACAGTTACCGGCACCGGCAATAGACTTCTACATTCACCGGCAACGGCAATAATGCATACCTACACTCAAGCCGACATGGAATAAAATTTTGTTTATTGTTTTATATTGTAATTATATTTTGTAGAAGCTGACATGGCATATTGTAAAAGATTCATATATATGTAATAGATATTATAGGTCATTTAGAGAGGATATGAGAGAGAGAGAGAGAGAGAGAGAGAGAGAGAGAGAGAGAGAGAGAGAGAGAGAATAGATGATATTTTTGTATAACGTGATATAGTTGACAACGAAGGTTTTTGGTAATAGACTGAGCTTAAACTGGTACTAAACCTGGCATAGTTGATGCTGATCTGAAGCAGTACATTGTATTGGAGTCTGATAATCCATTTTGTAAGTCAGTGAGACTTGTTTCGTAATTGAGCAGTGAGCTCTACGCTACTAGCCTTCTTGCATGTGCAGGCCCTTCATTGTAAGTAATATTTATTCATTGGCCAGTGAGTGAATATTGTGGGTCACAAATCTCACTGAGGTTTTTCCCACACTAGGTTTCCTTGTTAAATATATTATGTTATGTTGTGTTCTCTATGTTGTCACTGTTATTATTATTTGTTGCATTAATTCTTATTTACCGGTACACTGTTTTGGGATACACAGTTCTTAATGAGTTTAAATATTCTGCTAACCAGTTAGACACTGATTCACCCCCCCCCTCTCAGTGTCTTTGGGACTATCATTGATTCTAACAATTGGTATCAGAGCTTGGTCCTCTATTTTCAAAAGCCTAACAGCTTGAGGAAGATTTTGACACTGGTATAGATGGAGAACTTAAGAAAACAATTGGAAGGAGCTCTTGTAGATTATGATGCAGAGAAATTGAAGAATATCAAACTTGAAGATGATCTAAGGAATGCATAGGAATTCATTAAAGGACTTCAGGAGAACCTTGCTATATCTCAAAAAATTGGACACTGCAATACCTAACTGATGTGGAGTACATACTTTCAGTTTACCTCTTGAAGGGGCAACACCCCTAGTTCACCTCTTAAATAGGTAAATCAAGCTTTTGGTAGAGGCTTGGTGAATATATCTACTAACTGCTCCTTACTGGAAACATGTTCCAGTACAACCTCCTTGTTCTGAACCTTTTCCCTCAAGAAATGATACTTGAGCTCAAAGTGCTTGGTTCTAGCATGCAAAACCGAATTCTTGGAAATGTTGATTGCACTTGTATTGTCACAAAATATGCTTACCAGTTCAGATACAGGAACTTTGAAGCCATTCAATACATGCTTCATCCAAATAGTCTGGGTACAGTTCATAAAGGTTGCAACATACTCTGCTTCTGTTGTAGACTGAGAGATACAACTCTGCTTTTTACTCATCCATGAGACCAGTCTACCACCGAGAAAGAATGCACCACCAGTTGTGCTCTTCTGGTCATCTACATTACCAGTCCAATCAACATCTATGAACACTTTCAAGTTGAAATCATTATTGTATGGATACCATAACCCATAGTCAATAGTTCCCTTCAGATATCTAAGAATCCGCTTGACTTCTACCAAGTGGGATTCTCTTCAGCTTTGTTGAAACCTAGCAGTAATACCCACTGCATGTGCAATGTTCAGTCTTCTATGCACTACATAATGCAACTTACCAATCATTTATCGGTTAAACTTCTCATTTACCACTGCCAAGTCATCTTCTTTTGATAGCTTACAACTGGTCACCATTGGTGTACCAACCGGTTTACTATCTTCCATGCTAAAGGTCTTCAACACCTCTTTGACATACTTGGACTGAGTAATAAAGATTCCATCTTTCATTTGTTGAGTCTGCAGTCCAATGAAGAACTTAATCTCCCCTATGAGTGACATTTTAAACTCCTTTTTCATCTCATCAGCAAATTCATGACTCATCTTGTCATCACCTCCAAAGATGATGTCATCAACAAATACTTCATAGATCAGAATCTGATCTCCTTCTGATTTCAAGTAGATATTGCTATCTTCACTTGATCTTTCAAATCTAATCTTCACAAGATGGGAGTGCAATCATTCATACCATGCTCTAGGTGCTTGCTTTAGTCCATACAAGGCTTTATGTAGCCTACACACCATGTCATTGTCTTCTGATAGGGCAAACCCATCCGGTTGCTCTATATACACCTCCTCTTTAAGTATTTCATTTAGGAATGCAGATTTTACATCCATTTGGTATACCTTGAATCCTTTAAAAGCTGCATATGCAAGAAGCATACGACTCTTTCCAATCTGGCTACTGGGGCAAAGGTTTCTCCATAGTCTTCTCGTTCTTCTTGAGCATATCCTTTACATACTAGTCTGGCTTTGTTCCTTACCACTATGCCATCCTTATTCAGCTTGTTTCTGAAAACCCATTTGGTACCAATGACATTTTTATGCTCTGGTCTGGGTACCAGAGACCATGTACCATTCTTCTCTATCTGGTCAAGTTCCTCCTCCATTGCCTTGATCCAATCTTCATCTTTATGTGCCTCTTTGAATGATTTAGGCTCAAATTCAGAGATCATACAAGAATTTTCTCTGACCTTTCTTCTTGTAAGGATTCCTGCATCCTTATCTCCTATGATCTGCTTTGGATCATGATTCAGTTTGACATATCAAGGAATGCACTTGACTAATTCCTCTTGCTTTTCTTCTTCATCCTCATCTTCATCAGCATCAACATCTACCAGTGTGGGAACACTGTTACTGGTACTTGGCTAATTAGCAACCGATTCCCAGAAGGTTACTACCGGTTCATCTCTTACTTGCTTACTATTGGTTTCCTCAGGTTTTCCAGAGCTTTCATCAACTCTAACATTGATGCTTTCAATAATTCTCCGAGTCCTATTGTTGAAACATTTGAGAGCTTTGCTCTTGGTGGAATATCCTGGGAATATTCCTTCATCACATTTCGCATCGAACTTGCTCTGATGTTCACTCCTCTTGATATAACATTTGCTACCAAACATTCTAAAGTAGCTTACCATCGGTGTCTTACCAGTCCAATACTCATAAGGAGTCTTATCCTTTCCTTTCTTGATGAGTACCCAATTCATTGTGTATACTGAAATGCTCACCGCTTCTCTCCAAAAGGTGTGAGCAACTTTTCCTTGGATCAATATGGTTCTAGCTGCTTCAACCATAGTCCGATTGTTTCTCTCTGCTAGGCCATTCTACTATGGAGTCCGGGGGGCAGACAGTTGCCTCTTGATGTCATTCTCTTCACAATATTTGTTGAATTCACTTGAGGTGAACTCTCCTTCTTGATCAGTTCTGATCCTTCTATAGCTTTCCTTTTCTACCAGTGCTATGAAAGCTTTGAATTCTCCAAAAGCTTTAGACTTATCTTTCAAGAATGTGACCCACATCATTCTTGAGCAATCACCAGTCAGAATCATGAAATACCTATCTCCCTGCACACTCCTAGTTTTCATAGGACCACACAAATTAGTATGCACAAGATCAAGTAAATTGTCTGCTGTGAAAGATTTACCTTTGAAAGTTGAGGAAGACATTTTCCCCAGTTGACATTCTTTGCACAAAGAATTTTCCGGTTTGCTCAGCATTGGCAATCCTTTGACTGCCTTGGTCTTACTGGACTTGCAATGTTATCAAAGTTTATATGGCAGAGTCTCGTATGCCATATCCAGCTACCATCAAATTTAGCCATAAGACATGTACTTACATTTGCATCCAGCTGAAATAAGTTACCTTTGGTTTGCTTACCGGTGGCCATCAATTCACCATTCTTTCCTTTGATTTTGCACACTCCATTTTTGAATTCCAGAATAAGTCCACTATCATTTAGCTGGGCAATGCTCAATAGATTATGTCTAAGACCTTCCACCCAATACACATTATCAACACTGCTCTTTCCATTCAGAGAGATGGACCCTCTTCCTTTAACCATACATGGTGCATCATTACCAAAACGAACCACACCACCATCATATTCTTTCAAAGATAGAAACTTGCTCTGGTCACCAGTCATATGGTGAGAACAAACACTATCAATAATCCACTCATTGGAATTATCAAAGTGAGAGACAAGAACCTTCTTGTCTGACACATCTTCCTTTACTGCAACAAACACAATATCTTCATTCTCTTCATCTTCTGATTCCTCATCTGTGACACCTTCATCAACAACAACAAAACAGTTTCTCCGGTTTCCTCCTTTGAATTTCTTGAACCTCTCCGGTTTGTCCTTGTTGTCACCATTAGGATAGTTTATAGCAATATGTCCTATCCGATTACAAGAAAAGAATTTCAAAGGGAGCTTACCTCTATATTTACCGGTTCCTTTAGGAAGTTTCCTGGCAAGAAGAGCTTCAAATTCCATCAGGATCTCCTCATCATCCATTTCTCTGCTCTATCTTGGTTCACCACTGGTGCACGCTTCTTTTCCTTTTCTGGATGGTACAATAGAAGCTTTAAAAGTTGATTCAGTCTTTTGAACACTACCATCAAAACTATTTAGCTCATAGGTTGTCAATTTTGCAATGATGGAGTCTAGGGATACCTTAGTCTTGTCTATCGATCTCAACTCCTGAATAGGAGCAACCCTTATTGCATAGACCGGTAATAAGGATCTCAAAACTTTGCTTACCATAGTGGAATCTTCCATTTTACCACCTACACTCTTGATATCTCCAACAACAATTTTGATTCTTATTCCATACTGTTGAATGGTCTCACCTTCAACCATCCGCATTTCTTCAAACTTCCATCCAAGGCTTTCTTCCTTAGCTTGTTTTACATGCTCATCACCGCCATAGATACTCTCAAGAGTGTCCCATACTTCTTTGGGATTATCTTTATCCTGGACATTAATAAACTCAATGTCAGATAAGCTGCTGATTAGGGCTTCCATGACTTTCCCATTCTCTTGTATTTCTCTCTTTTGATCATTGGTGAGAGTACTGGTAGGAATAACAAAATCATTCTCAACATAGCTCTAGTGTTGAGCACCCATGCTTCTGATGTAAATCTTCATCCTGTCCTTCCATATTTTGAAGTTGTCTCTGTTGAACTTTGGACCTTCCCTCTTCATCATTATAATAGGATATTTCCCTCAAGCGGTTAAGCTTACAACACAAAGGACCTGGAGGACGCTCTGATACCAATTGATAACTCAATGATGAACAATAAGTACCAAACTAGTACTAAGGGGGGGGGGGTGAATCAGTACAAGCACAAATACCTTTCTCAAATTGGTTTGACTACAAACACTGCAAATGTCTGACAGACAGTAACACCGGTCTGAAACAGAGTGCAACCAGTAAAGCTAAGAATGACTGTGACAAGCATTAATTGGTTAATCACTTAGCTTTCCACTCAACTTACTACTACACTTCCATTTCACCTTTATGCATGAATAGGTAATCTATCATAAGAAATAAAATAACAGCTAGCTCAACATGATTTAACTTTAGACACAAATCACTTAAATCGTCACATGAAAAATACTACACATGACACACATATTTTTCATGTGGAAACCCAACTGGGAAAAACTACGGTGGGGATGAATACCCACAAGCTGCTTTTGAACTCTTTAGAAGTCCGCTCTGTTAGGAGCCTAGTCCGGTTAAAGACTGTTACAACAGGTTCTGTTAGGAACCAATCCTGTTAGAGATCACTCGGTTAAGGGATGGCTAAATACCCGGTTAAGGGTTAAACCCTGTTAGAGGTTACCTTGTTAGAGGATTTCAAGAAATCAACGAGTGTGAGTCACCCTGTTAAAGGATTTACAACAAGCTGATTAAAGCTACCCAGTTAAGGGATTTTCCAACTGTTGAAGTGGTTAAAGATCAACAGGTATTACAATGATCTGATAATAACACTCAATGCCTAATGCAGATCCGCTTAAGTACCTTCCTTCTGCATACACACTATGCAGGAATCAATCCTCTTATCTCATCTAGTCTGGCAAGAATCACGTATCTCTGCACTTAGATACACACACACACACACACACACACACACACACACACACACACACACACACACACACACACACACACACACACACACACACACACACACACACACACACCATTTGCCAGCAAACTCAGCATGAAACACAACATCGACCTTATAGGAAACAAATAGGTCGGTAGCAAAAACCCTAAACCCTAAACATTTAGGTTAAACAATTCAGGCGGTTCAATCCTTGCCATTGAACACTTTGCATTTGAATGAAACGGTATTCTCCATCACTCGTTCTCCACCGCTTCATGGAAGCTATAACCCATCACACATTCTCCACCGTTTACAGGGACTTCACACATTCTCGAGGTAGATAGGATCAATCTCCTTCATGCAAGATCCTTTACGCGCATAAGACTGACATGGCACCATGATCTGATTTTCATTTCAACTCTAACTCATGACACGATGTCATCGGTTGAATCACACAGGCTTGGAACACTTCAACCAGAAACCCTTAAGCTAAGACTACCAACCGGTAGTCATACCATGTTAAGTATTCATAGAGAACATTCCATATGCCAGTTCACATTTCATCATACTGGTTCTCTTGGACAAACATACCACTTCACCTGTTGCTCAATATATCGGTTTATACCACTATACCGGTTCACTTTGCCAACTGTTTAGCTTCAATATACCTATTCACTTCTTTGCACATATACTGATTCACCACATTGTACCGGCTCACATTTTAGCATATTGTCAGTTCACTCTCGAACATATTGACATCAATGACAACATAACATCATCATGTCAACAGACTCTACACAAATGCCAACAATGTCATGTTCTTGGATAGGGCTAGGGGGACCATCAAAGGAAATGAGATCGTGGTCAAATATAGTATGCAATGGAAAATTTTTAGGGTCTTGATCTTGATCCGTTTCAAGACTTATTTCTTTGTGCCCTAAATTATCCTCTTGACATGGGGTTGGACTTTGGATATACACGAGGGATTCTGGCAACAGATTAATGCTTTGACATGAGGTAGATGGACTTTTAATGAGATCTTTTGCAATAGGCATGATGGGAAATGAATCACATGGTGGCATTGGGTCTAGCATTTCCAAATAGTACAAGGGATTTGTATAAAGACATAGATTAGCATTTTATTTTTGTTGCAGATAGCCCTTGGGAGGATGCATTATTTTATGTGTCATTTGGAGGCAATGGTGGAAATATCTCTTGTAAAGCTTTAGGAGATGATATGGAAGGTTCTTGTGAAGCTTCAAAACATTTAGGAATAGAGGCCCCTAGAAAGTCATTTTTTTATGTGAGAGTGAGCCATTGCTAGACATGGGTGCATGATTTTGATATTTCTCAGAAGAATCACTTAGGACACTTTTTTAAGAGATTTGTAATAGAGCTACCTTTCTTTGGAGAAACATTTGAATCTTTGTGAGGTTTTGACATTTTTGGGTTTGGAATTTGGACGTGTTTGAAAGAGATTTGGTTTTGGATGTTACATTTTGATTTTTAATTGAGTTTTGGTTGAATTGGTATGACATGTTTGAATTTTGTCTTGGTGTGAGTTGCAACTTTTGTTTTTGAATTTTTGGTTGTAGTTGTTGATATTGACTTGTTGAATGATATTGTTGTTGATACTCCACAGTTGGTTGAACAAATTGTTGACATTGTATATTTGGTTGAGCATATTGTTGAGATTGTACCTGTAGACACCTAAAATTAATTAAACCAATATTTAATTAATTTAAGCCTGTCAACACAATTAATTGACTTAATTGTGTTATCCTTGTTCTTCTCAGTATTAATTAAATCTAATTTAATTAATTCTATCATAATTGTCCAATAATTAATTTATCAAATAAATTAATTATTCCCCTATTCTTCTAAAGTCCCCTCCAATAATTATTTCCGCTAAACCCACTCAGTTAATTTATTTTGATTAATTAACCTAGTCATGTGATTCCTACAAATCACTTTTCCTAATCCCACTCAACCTAATTAATCCTTCTAGAATCTCTCATAATCATGCTTATCATTATCCCTCGATTTTTAATTCCCACTCATGTCACATCAACATTGAGCCTCTCAAAGAAATTCAAATATTTTTGAATCCCTCAATGCATCCTTATTTTGGAATTTTTAATTCCTCATATTTGAAATTCAAATTTCTCCCCCCTTTTTCCAAGGAATTTTATATTCCTGTTTATTTTCTCAAGGTACGCTTGATCCATGCCTTCTATCTAAAATAAATCTCAGCCCTTCATAATCAAATCAATCTTGGCCCTCCATTGGCCTTCGCCAATCTATAAATTGGAGCCTATTCTACTCACAAATCATCCACTTCTCATGCATTGTCATGTTGCCTATTTCTTCTCTCATCCTCTTCATAATCCTCTATCAAATCCATGCATCCTTAATCTTTCAATCCAAATCCAATCCAACAATACACTTACCTTGTTGAGCATTTGGAGAGCATTCCACATCCATCAAGAAGGAACCCATCCAATCAAGTTGAAGAGAGGTTCTATTCAACTTCACCGAAGGCTCAATCCGAGGAAGAGGTAAAATAGAAAAGGTATAAATGATCTTTTGATGTTTTATGGTTTTCTTGTTTATTTCATTGTCATTTTGATCATTTGACCTTTCATTCCGTTTCCCCCTCTTCAGTACCATTGATTGTGCTGGTTGGATATGTTGGACCATTGGTTGTGTGGGTTGGAAAGGTTGAACTATTGGTTGTTGTTGTGGCTATGTTGAATAGTTGGTTGTTGTTGTTGGATATGTTGTTGATTCAAAATTTGATTGAAAAATGTTTGATCGAATGAAGTTTGATTTGGGATGATTGAAATTTGTGTTTGTTGCTTGAAATTGTTTCATCGTCTCTATTTGAGAGATGAGAGTTGGTATGTTTGATAGTTCAATAAGAGCTTTTACATTAATTGACTCAAAGTTTGGGTTTGGACCTTGAAATTTTTGAAATGTTTTGGACATTTGGGATCTAATCTTTTCATTGTTTTTCACTTTTTGTTCCAAGATCTCTTTTTCTCGAGCTATTTTCTCCTCCAGTTTTCGTATTTGGATATCTATTTCATCATTAAATGTTTGAATGATATTGCCTTGTTGTTGGGCTGGATAGAATTGTGATTGCCTTGGATTAAAACTTGATTACATTGTGTTATTCATTGGTCCAACCATCAGTTGATATGTCAAACTTTGTTGCATCATAGGAGCTTGGAACCTTGTTTCAATAGACATGTCACTATGCAATGCAATATTTTGGGGATTTTTTATTTTAAGGATGATAATTATATGCAACCAATGGATACAAATGTAAGTTAGAAGTATGACAATGCAACTGATGTTTTTGGAAGTTTTTGAATTTTTGGAATGACAAGGGTATGCAACTAAATGCAACCTAGATAATTGACAATGCAACTTATGTTTTTGTTCTTTTTGGATTTTTGGAATGATGATAATGTGCAACTAAATGCAATTTTTAGTGGATGATAATGCAATCTAGGGAAAGAATACAACCTATGTTTTTGTTGGACTTTTCAAGATTTGGACAAACTTTTGGAATACAAACCTAAAGATGCAACCTTGGGAAATTGAAATGAAGTCAAGACCTTAGAAGGACAAAGGACCAAATGACGATAGGAAAAATGACAATGTCTCACCTATGGACCTGAATACTAAGATAGGTTTGACAAGATGACGTTGATAACAAAAGAACAAGACGATGATCAAGGTCAAGACTCGCTAACAAAACCTAGGGTTTTACCTGAAGTTTTGATTTTTGGAGTTTGACAAAACCTAATTTTGAGACTAAATGCAATGGATACAATGATTAATGACCAATGGCTAAGGTATGAAACCCATATATGAAATGATCTTCAAGTTATATGTTATGATGTAGGGATACAAAATGACCCAAAGATATTATGCAGTGATATGATATAGAGCTATGATATGACTTAATGATATGATATGACCTAATGATATGAACTAAGGATATGATATAATATTAAAATGATCTAAGGATATGAAAATGATTCAAGGATATGATATGACCTAAGGACCAAGGGTATGAGTGCAAATGTATGACAATATCAACCTAAGGTAAGACCTAGTGCAATAAGGATATATGCAAGGACCAATGACTTTAGGAAATACAAAATGTAACCTAATACAAGATTTAGTTTTGGGATAATGATAATGTAATGAAGACTTAGGAAAATGACTCTCAACCTAAGTCCAAAGGAATTATGACAATGCAATGGACTAAATATGAAAGGCAATGTGAATGTCCTAAGACCTAGGTTTGAACTATGCAAGAACTAACCCTAGGTGACATGAATTTTGAAACAAGAATATCCCATGTTTTGACAAGCCATGTTCATAAATGTTGGATGAATACTTGGATATAATTTTGACCTTTTCTTGAACTTTGTTTGGTATGAAACTTGTTTGATAACCAAGGTTGATTGTGATTGCTTGTGAAGATGTTTTGTTTGCCAATGTGTGATATGTTTTGGATTAAGGAAAAAACAGGTTTTGAAGGGACCTGAAACCCTATACAAAAGAAGATCTGTTTAGAATTAACAAGATATTAATCCCAAAATGATCACTACAACAAAAAAACCCATAGAAGACAATTACAATGTAATACCGATGGGGCAGAGCCAAAGCAAACCAGTGAAAGAGTTCCCAAAAACAAAGACATGGGTTTTAACAGAAGGCTCCCACAACCTTAACCAAAACTAGAGAAACACTAGAAAATCTAGCCAAGGCTCCCCCAACCAAAAACCATCAAGATTTACACTTTGCACTACTCTTGTGGGAATGAAGAGTCATATCAAAAGAGGGTTTTGAAGGCTTAGCATTCTTTCCCTTAACAGTAATCCAACCCTCCTCCACCTGAGTTGCCTTATCATGCCAAGCCAACAAAAGTCCACCATCAAGCAAAGAAGGAGAACCAACAAAAATAGTAAACATCCTCTTAGAGGAATCAAAAATTTTCCTCCCAACATCAAAAGATTCTCCAAGATTGATAGCAGGAACGCTATCACAAGACAAAGCAACCTGGGGCACAATCCCACTCACTTTTGGGGAAACACCATGTACAACCTTCTCTACATCAAAATTCCCTCCCTTTGAAATATCCAAAGATGTCACATCAACATTCATCATAGGGTATGCCGCAATATCCTATGAATCCGAATTAACCACTTGAGAAAAACTCCTAGGTTGCTCAGATTTTTTCTCAATCGTATAGTGTTGTTCAGAAGCCCCTTTCCACCATGAAGCCACCATAGTATTTTTCTCTAATCCTCATTGTGAAGCCACATGAACTATTTTAAAACATCTTCTACACTGAAAATTTAACCCCTCATAGTCCAAAGATTGAACCCAACAACCCTTAGAAGATTTGAGCACAATCTCAGCAGGCAGCCCTTTTGAGACATCCATATCAACCAGAATACAGGAAAAAGTGGAGTGAAGAATATCAGAAGATTCGTCATCCACCATAAAAAAATCACCAAGGGCATCACCCACTTCCTCCAAAAGAGGATGAGCCCAAAGATGAAGGGGAAGATTAGGCAGTCGAATCCAAATCGATATCTTGTTTAAAGATTTAGAAGAGGGATTAAAATACTCATGCCAAGGTTTAATCATCAACATGAATTTGTCCTCCCAGCTAAAATAATGATCACATAAAATAATAAACTTTGTCCTTAGAAATTTCATAGATCTGAACTTTACCAGTAATGTGTTCTGAGATCCAGGCATGCAACTGAGGGAGGCTAGGCCAAAAACCTCTAAATTGGCAGATAACGCCATGAGTAGAAAAAATAAAAACATTGTAGTCTATTTCCTCTTTCATCTCCACATTCATCTTAATAGTGATAACATTAGAGACGGGAATAAACCCTCTGTCAAACTTTTGTCTGTTCAACCCTTGCTGAAAACATGCTTTTGAATCCAACCGTCTCTGCCTAGCAAACAAAGCCACACCAGAGGCATAGTTTTGAGATGAACCAAGATTTTCAGCCACACCCAAAGGGGAGAAAGCATGCAAGCTTCCTACGCCAGAGGATAAGCCACCAAGATTCACAACAAGACCGACAGGGGCAGAGGCACTCAAAGCGCGATATGCAGAATTTGAAATCGCCCTAAGGGTGAGAGGACTCAAAGCAGTCAATGTGTGATATGTCGATTATGTCCTTTGTTTGTGATTCACTTTTGATGAGCACGAAAGACAAAATGTTTTTTTGACTTTTGAAAGAAGACACTCATGCACATTCAACAACAAATCCTAAGGCTGGCAAGGACAAATATTTGTTGAATCCCCTAGCAATAAAATACCACATTCAACCAGATAGTTATAAGTTTGCTAGCACTGACTCCCCTCCATACCACTCACTTCTACGGGGCAACCAAGCATCAATCCCCATGAAAACTCCCCATGGCTAACTTTGTATCTCTACTAAGAACCGTAAGGACGTGAGACATCATCAGAGGTCCAACCTCTTGCACCAACAACTATAAGGTTTTTGGCTTCTAAAATAAAGATTTTTTAGTCAAGGCATCCATTTGGGTGGCCATGCATGCGAAATTTTGCTCCATTAGGGAGGTCTCCCAATATGCAAAGGTTACCCTCTATAGGTTTTCACGTGCCACACAAACATTGAGGGAGACTTACGTTGGTATGACACATTGCCACTCGTCGCTTGCAACTTTCGTCAAAAACACATTTATTTATAGTGGTTTGAAAGAGCTTGGCCTTAGCCTGCTACCACTTGGGTTGTTCCCTCTCACCAATGCCTGTGCAAAGTGCTAGGCAGATCGGGAGGTAGGCCCTCTAAAGGTAAAAGAACACACACAAAATAAAAGAAGATATAACAAACAATGATTCTTTAACCTTTAAAAAATGAAATGTTCTCTACACTAAGGCAAATAGTCTTGATTCAAAATTTGCATGATATGAGTTCATTGATCCATTTGCATCCTAATTAAGATTAGATGAGGTTAATTCCACTTTAATTTGAAAAGGATTTGATCAATTTAAACCATGATAAAATACAATTTGTTGTTCACTTTAAACCCTTTAATTAAACTATGTGAAAAATTATTGTTCATTGCATGTTAAAAAATATTGCATGAATCATTGTTTACACTCCATAAAACCCACATGCAATAATAGATCCTCTCATAAAACTTGCATGCAACAATAAATTAGTTCAAAAAACCTGCATGCAACAATAGATCAACACATAAAACCTGCACATAACAACAAATTAGCACCAAACATCTACATGCAAGAACAAATTCACACATAAAACCTACATGCAACAACAAATTAGCACCCAAAACCTGCATGCAACAATATATTAGCACCAAAAACCTGCATGCAACAACAAATTAGTTCAAAACACTTGCATGCAATAATGGATTAACACATAAAACCTGCATGCAAATAGATTCATAGAATTATTAGCTTGTGCATGTTCACATCGAGTTCACCAGAAAATGTCATTTAAAAAGGGGAATCAAAATTTGAATCTAAGCTGCCATGAAAGCTTAATTGAAACAAATTAACCTTAATGACAATCAATGAAAGTGCAAACAAGAATTGAATCTAAACCTTTATGCAAACCTAGTCTCAATTTGTTTGTCTCGCTTCCATTGTCTTTCTTTCTCTTCAAATGCAAGTTGGATGTCGCTCTCAATAGATTGTGCACTTGTAATGAAAGTCTGACAGTGTAATTGCAAAGATATTCAAAAATTTGTGGTCCATATTATGGAAAATATTGATAAATTTATAGAAGATTGAAGAATCAAGATGGAATCAAAAAGATGGCATAAAGCGGATTTTGACTGGGCATATCTCCTTTTTCAAATTTTAAATTGAGATTAAAGAGATATTTTCCAAGAAGATAAATCAAGAAAATCAGAAGCTAATTGGTAACTTCCATTTTCAATTTTTAGGAAGATATGATAATAATTTTTGAAAATCATATAAAGCAGATGATGAAATACTTTCCATTTTAAAAATTTGGGAGAATATGAGAAAATAATTGATTTAAATTGGATAATGATTTATTTTGATTTTTAAAATCATTTTCTCGATTTATTGCCATTTTTGAATTTGGATGAGGATAATTAGAAATTAAATTAATTAAATAAAAACAAATAAAGATTTGTTTCCATTTTTGAGTTTTGGAAGAAGATAATTAAGATTTTATTAAATAAAGAAATTTATTTAATTATGATGAAATAATTAGCTAATTAAATAATTTAAAGAAATTATTCAATTATGAGAAAAATGAAATTGAATTAAATTAAATAATAAAGATTATTAATTAAAGTGGGATTGAACTAATCAAATAATAAAGATTATTCAATTAATGTTAGTAAATGAATGATTAATGATGGAATGATTTAAATGATTAGGAAATAGAAAATTTGAATTAGAAGAATGACACTTGATCAATCAATTGATTAGGACGGAAAAGTTTAGTAAGTTAGTGTGCACAAGCATGGTGCAATTTTGGATGTCTATAGTTTCAAAATTTTAAATATACTTAATCAACGGTTAAACAAAAACAAGGATATCTCACCTCCCTCAACCACAACAATAGCTCTAATACTACTTGTTAGGAAGTTACTAGGTTTGATCAAACCATTTCCTACATAACCCCATGAGGAAAAACATTTATACAAGCTTACATAATAACCATAATGCAAACATCAAATATATTGCACAAGATTACACAAGACATACATACACTAGAAAAAATACTCGAGAAGGAAAAATATAGCCTCCATACAAGGACCTCCACTATATAAAATCAACATAATACATAATTACATACAATTGAGCACTAATTAATGTGACATGCTCAAGTATATAAGACCAAAGAGATGATAATATATTTCAACATAATATATGAGTGCAAAATTTAATGAATAAGCAAAACATAAGGAAAAATATTCCCTTTACATGAGGCTATAAGGTTGAATACAAAGAGTATATAGAGTATAAAACTAAAGACTACCTTAAGAAGAATTCCCCACATATGCTCTTTGCTCAAGCACATCATGAGAAAGAACACCATTGGAGTGTTTTACCTCCCAAACTTGAAGCTTTACACTTCACCAAAATTCTTCAACTAAAGAATACTTAACCTTGCACCAGGATACCTAGAAATTAAAAACTGTAGGAATAATGGAATCTGGTGCAACATGATATATCTACATTCTAGATGCTAATATACTGATATCATGATATGGAAAAGAGTATTAAACATAACTATATCAGATAAAAATAGGGTTTCACAAGCTCAACTATGTAAACTAGGAAAATGACCAATTTCACACCCAATACATTAAAAGGAGAATGAACTCAATAGTTCCAACCTCAATTCTATTAGGAAGAGGGTTGAATGCAAATTGGAGTCTTATTTTCTTTTATTTGAGTTGAAGATACAATTGGCAAGATGTAAATTCAAGGCCAAATCTCGGATAAGAAGCTACATGCATGAACTTAAAGTGCTAAAATTGACTGATAAACCAACAAAGATTCTGCAACAAGTATAGAATTAGGTAGGAAATCTGATTATGCACCTATAATAGTGATATGGAGTTGTATTTGTGGGATCAGGGTACCCAGAATGCCTTGGTCTTCTACCCTATTGCTGGTTTTTGGAAATCTATTTTATGAGATTAAGTTGCTTGCATAATCTAGAGGAAAACCCTAAGGGCAAGGGCACCCCAAGCACCCTTTTCCAGATAGGGGTGCTCCAAGCGCCATGATCCCAAAAAACTAGGTTGAAATTCTATGGATAGATCTGTATTAGTTTATTGATGGTCTCCTAAACTTCATGTCTCCGTCAACAACCTGTACCTACACACAAAAGGAGAGAAAGGATGTTGTGGATAGGGGCTTCCCTAAGTCAAACCCTGGGTTTGGAATTAACTCTAATTGAAATAGAAATAGAACTTCAATTGAGTTAGAAAGCTTACCTTTTGAGGGCAAGGCTAGATCTGAAATTGAAATACTTGAATGTAGATTATTAAACCTTCAATAGGTGATGCAGTACTCTTAGGATAAGTCATCCATGCATTGGTGCAATAACATGATAGATCACATAAAATCCATCACGAAATCATAGATATAAAACATAACATGAAGATGTATTGATGTAGTTTGTTGCTCCTTGAATTGGATATGCTCTTGAGGAAGAAGAACTGCTCTTGAATTGGATGATAATGCTAACATGAGATGAGATGTTGAAAATGAATTGAGAGGGATGCCTTATTTAGGAATTTCATAATTAAAATCACCTTTAGTCCGACTTAGATTTGGTGTATTTTTGCATGAAGCTAAATTTGAATTGGTTGGGACTGCCAAATTATCCTCTCAAAATTTGAGTAAAAAATCTCAAGACCGAGGGGAGCAAATCGTCCTAGTCCCGACAACTTTATCCCAAATTTCTAGGGATGCAAGATAACGAAATTCTAATGCTAATTCCAACTCAATGGCTCAAACCATGATGTATAGATATACATAATGAATTTTGGAAGTTTCTATTGGGGTAGGATAAAGGATAAATCGAGATAATAAAAGATAAAGGGCACACCTAGATTTAAGGGCTCAAATAAGAGCGTGATAATGTAATAAAGTGGAATAAGACTCATAATATTGAATTAAATATTAATTAATTAAAAGAAAGATCCTATAATGCATAAATACTAGAATGAGTGCTAGGAGAGTGTGAAATTGGACACACTAATAAATTTCTACAATTTATGATGCTACAATAACAATCAAATTAGCAGGCATATACGAGTATGTGTAGGATCATGGGGCCCCAAAAAGTGGCGATATGAAAAAATAGCCTTCTCCACTCGCTTAAAAATGCGAAAAATCTGTGTTGACTTTTTGCTTGCCTTGGATCTCAGTACATCTTGCCATGACAAAAACCCAACCAAATCAGATATTCGATATCAATGAGATATTATATTAAAAAATAATATATTATATTATATATGATATAATATATAATATAATATAATATATATTATTTATTATATAATATAAAATATTATATTATATATTATAATATAATATATATTATTTATTATATAATATAAAATATTATATTATATATTATATATAATATATAATATATTATATAATATATAATATAATATATATTATTTATTATATAATATAAAATATTATATTATATATTATATATAATATATAATATATTATATAATATATAATATAATATATATTATTTATTATATAATATAAAATATTATATTATATATTATATATAATATATAATATATTATATATTATATATAATATATAATATATTATATATTATATATAATATATAATATATTATAATATATTTTTTATTATATAATATATAAAATATTATATATTTTATAATATATAATATAATATATATTATATTATCATATGTATTGTATATTATATTATCATATATATGATATATAATATTTTTAACGCATAAAAACCTAAAGAAATCGGATATCTGATTTCTATGGGTATTTTTATACCCATTGTGATAGCCCGTGGGTCAATTTTTCACCCATAGGCTGCGCGAAAGGCATAAAATTTGATATCGGATATCCGATTTTAGGCAAAAAAAATTGTTATTTTCTCATTTGAGGTATATGATTTCTTGCCATTTTGTTGTTTTTTATCATTTTTTCGCATTTTTATTTGTTTTTTGGTTTTTTTCATTGAAACTAAGTTTTTAAAATTGAAATACAATCTTCTTTCAAATTTGTTGATTAAATTATGTAGTGTCATAAAATTGTGGCCCTATCAATTTTCGACAGCATTAGGGTCCTCACGCACACAAGATCAAATCCTCTAGCCTAATCAGAGACCAGAGACTGCTCAACCCTCAAAATCAGCTTCTCCCTTGGCCTCTACACCACCCTATCTACACTTTTCCCTGGAGGAAGGGGTAGGATATGGGCGTGGCCCCCATGACCCTACCGTATTTTGGGGTAAGACCCTTCCTAGGGTTGCATTGAAGGTTGTGCAGTGAGTGGGAAAACTCCTTCGATGCTGGCCTATGATGAAAATCAAATTCAACAACATGTATTTAAGGGGCATTTGTCCTCTCATTTGCATAAAGTAGAATTTTGATAAGGTCACGTTGCATAAGCGATCGAGCATTCAAGAGCATTCAAGCAATCAAGCATTCTTTTCCAGCATTGAGCTTTCTCAAGGCTCCCTTCAAGGCTAGGTGTTGCATTCAAGTCAAGGATTCAACCATTGAAGAGGAGATTGATTCCAACATTCAATTCCACACAAGCATTTCTATCAACATTTCTATCACAACCTCCCTTGAGGTGATTTACAATTCAGTCTTTCATTTACATCTACTTGCAAGTACTTTCTTTCATTACTTGGTTAATTCCAAAACTGGGGTTTGACCTAAAGGAAAACCCCCAATCCCAACCCATTTCCCTCACTTTCTGTGTGTATATTGTAGGTGCACAACTATACTTTTGGAATCGGGCTCCATTTGCAGAGGCAGAAAAACCCTTTTCATTTCGTGGATTTTTTTGGAGGACCATGTACATTCCCACCATGGTCTAAGCATCTTTTCCTCGAATTCGCAAGGCGACTTCGTCTCGACATATTACTGCCAGATCCAATTGCAAAACTTCATCCCATACTCCGATCTCAATTTATAATCAGTTCTTTGTCACTTTTGCACTACATAATTCAATCAATTCCTTTCAATTTCAAATAAGGAAGAGGGGATCAACTTATCATTCCCATTTCATTCAAAATTCTATCTTCAGCTTTGAAGGTTGAATCTAGTGAATTATGTTAGAATCAATGACAATACAAAGACACTAAGAGGGGGGGGGGTAAATTAGTGTCTAACCGGTTAGCAGAATATTTAAACTTATTAAGAACTTTGTATCCCAAAATAGTATACCAGTAAATAAGAATTAATGCAGCAAATAAGAATAATAGTGACACCATAGAGAACACACCATAACATAAGATATTTAATGAGGAAACCCGGTGTGGGAAAAACCTCAGTGGGATTTGTGACCCACAATATTCACTCACTGGCCAATGAATAAATATTACTTACAATGAGGGGCCTGCACATGCAGGAAGGCTAGCAGCCTAGAGCTCACTGCTCAATTACGAAACAGAAGTCTGACTGACTTACAAAATGGATTATCAAAATCCAATACAATGTACTACTTCAGATCAACATCAACTATGCCAGGTTTAGTACCGGTTTAAGCTTATTCTATTACCAAAAACCTTCGTTGTCAACTATATCACCTTATACAAAAATACCATCTATTCTCTCTCACTTATCACTATCATATCCTCTCTAAAAGACCTATAAGATCTCATACATATATATGAGTCTTTTACAATATGCCATGTCGACTTTTACAAAATATAATTACAATATAAAACAATAAACAAAAGTTTATTCCATGTCGGCTTGAGTGTCGGTATGCATTATTGCCGCTGTCAGTGAAGTGCCTGCCGGTGAATGTAGAAGTCTATTGCCGGTGCTGGTAACTACCGGTGGGTTGACAAATGATTACTAGTTGGTTTCCATCAATGGCAACCTCAACTATTCTCATTAGAGTGTAGAATTCCAACAATCTCCCCCTTTGGCATTGATTGCAAACACTCATGAGAAAAATCCAAAAACTGAAGTCCAAAAAGTTTCCAAAAAGATGTGCTCCCCCTAAGCAAATGATCTCCTCTGAATAAGATTTTTTCTCTCCATTACCCCCCCTTTGACATCAATGACAAAGGTTGTCAAAAAATTATCAAACGAGTGCAAACATTTCACCTCAAAGTCTGTAATCGGTTGGTTACAATCTGAAAGATATCTGCCAAAACCAAATGCAAACTCTCCATAAACCTTTTGTTGTCATTCAAAGTTGCCTTAGTCTATTGGATCATGCCGGTGAGATAATGCATTTGATCTTCTGGTGATTGTTCTCCTTGAAGTAATGCCATAGATATTTCTATTCTCTAAGAAATAAGATTGTCCAACTTGGGACCAAGTTTATTTTTAAGTTCTCTGGCATTAGACCTTATCCTTGTCTTTTCTTTCTCAAGTTTCTCTATTTTTTCCTCAAATCCTGCCATCTCTTGCTCAAAAACTAATATGTGACCAGATGAACCAATTAGGTTATCATCTATGTCATCAATTTCTTTCCGTGTTTTACTGATCTCCTTGTCTATGTCCTCTATCAGAAGGTGAGGTTTGCATGTTTCTCTGTATATCTCTTTGTACTCCAAAATAGTAGAGTTCAATGTCGTTAATAATGTATTCAGGTGTTTTGTGCACTTATTTTTGGTTTCATCAAAGAATTTGTTCTTCTCTTTTTCAACTCTCTCCTTTATTGCATCCTCATTCACTTTATCAATGATTCTTACATTGTTAGCAATAAATTTGGACAATGTGTCCAATTTACCTAAAGAATCCTTAATATGACCTATGTTACAATTGGGTGCAATCTATTTAAGAATAAGTACAATGTTATCAATTGCCTTGTAGGCCAATGCATTGCAACCAGTTATCTTTTTGATTGAATCCAAAAGTACCTCTGTAACATTAGTAGGTCTGAATTCACTTGTTGATGTGCTGGATGTCTGACCAATTGCCTTTTATTATCTCTGTGCTTCCATCAGTTGTAACCATTTTACTTGTGTTTTCCACTGGTGGATCAGTTTGGGTTTGTATCTCAACTTGCAAGGGTTTCTCAGACTGTTTTGATGTCTCAGTAATTGTCGGTTTCTCTGCCTTAGTATGTACCTCTACCTTAGTAGGTTTCTCAGTAAGTTCAACTGCTAGTATCTCAATCTCTGGTGGCCTTGTGCCAACATCTATTCCTTCAGTAGGTTTCCCAGTATCTAAAGGTTGCTCTGTTTGGGTTGGGATCTCAACCTCAACAGTCTCTACCAGTTTGTCAGCCGTGTTGCCACTGTCAACATTATCTTCCTTAACCTCTGCACTATCCTTATCTACAACAATATTTACTTCTTGAGTATCCACATTCATGGTGAAGAGTATCTTAGATTCAGGATTTGTGTCGTCATGTGTAACACCTTCAGTGTCAATAACCGGTGGATCATCTGTGTGTACCAGTGCAGTATCCCAAGGTGGCAGTAGATTGTTAGTAATCTTGATGTTTGGAATACCATCAACTTTTCCTTTTCCCTTGTCCTTATCCTTCTAATACACTTTAAATGTCTTCTTTGGTCGGTTCATTTCCTCTTGTTTTTCCTTCTCCACAAAAAATATATCCCAATTATTAGCAGTTTCATCTGCAATCTCTTTTACTCTTCCTACCATTAAACTTACTTACCGGTGTCCACTGGAAAAAATAGATTGGTTAGCCTTGGAAATTAATTCATCAATTTCCTCTTTTGAATTTATAGGATGTATAGCTAGAAGTTTTTCAACCTTCAGTTTCTTATCTAATTCCATTACTGCAATCCTTTTTGCTTCCAATCTCCTATACAGTTCATTGGGTAAGTCATCCACAACTTCAATTAAAACCTTTTTATATATGTCCATATGTAAAATAATACTATTCTCAATGCTTTCCCTGTCAAAATCATTAAATATGTTATACAGTTTGTGTACATTAGCCAAATTTCCATCATTAGTTATCTCATTCAATAAATCATTCAAAGAAGGAGTAACAGGTTGTTTCTTCTTTGGTGTTAGTTTCTTTGGTGGTCCCCTTACTGCATGTTGTTTCTTCCTCAAAGTCCTTGTTCTCTTAGGTGAAGGAGAGGGTACCGGTGAAGGTTTTCTCTTCCTCCTTTCAACTCTTTTAAACTCTGTTGGTTTCTCACTGTTAGTTTCAAAAGATGTGCCAACCGGTGAAATGTGTGCCTCTGGTTGAAGTCCTTCAAGCTCACTAGC
This sequence comes from Cryptomeria japonica, assembly GCF_030272615.1. Lineage (NCBI taxonomy): Eukaryota > Viridiplantae > Streptophyta > Pinopsida > Cupressales > Cupressaceae > Cryptomeria > Cryptomeria japonica. Next base: position 9,830,679 of record NC_081405.1, read on the forward strand.
CGATATGCCACTAATGTTCATTACATTTTCCTTGATTTCCTTCACTTTCTTGGAAGCATCTCTAATATATTTTTCTCTTTTCTTTCTTTGCTTCAATATTTTTACACCACTTTCAATAGTCTCGGTACTACCAAAAACTTGTTTTGATGGTTCTCTCGGTGCATCTAGTAAAGCTTTTGTATATGTCTCAAGAATGTTAAGATCTACCTCATATCCTATTTTAGTCACCCAGACAGTCCTGGGGAGTACAACTTCCATCCATGTCTCATCTTTCTTGATAACAAAATAGATCTCTTTGTCATATTTGTCCACTACACTCTGTGGTAGTCTTTCTCTAGTTTTCATTTTAGCTTGGAAGGTTTTGAAGTATTCAATTTTGTTGTCATCCTTTGCAGTTCCCATGCTAGTAAAAGCTTCCTATAATTGTTTTCCTATTGGTATATCATATCCAAAGTCTTTAGGTCCTATACTGGGGATTTCCTTAGTGAAATACAACATCAAGCATACCAAAAGATTTCCAAAGCGGAATGTCCCTTTCTTATCTCCTTTAATCTTTTTCAAATTGTCAATAAGTTCATCTTTTAGCCATTCACACACATCTATCATTTCATTGTTGTTAACCATCTCATAAGCACTATTTATACAAAGACTAGAAGCTGAATTTAGCCTATTAGCATGTGTGGTCTTCTATCCTAGCACCATACTTACAAATCTCACATTGATGTCTTTGATATCATTCACTCTCAGTGATCTATTGTCATATGTTGCTCCTGTTAGGGTCATCACTTTTTTTTTAGGAATCTTCTTTGTTTTATCAGGTTTGTTGTCGATTGAGGGTAAACCAGTTATTGCCCTAATTGCTTGTCGGGTTATTTTGCAGACAGAATCCAACCATAATAATTCTCCATGTGCTCTACTCAAAACAATTCTTACAACTTCCTCTGGAAATTGAGGAATGTTCAGTATCTCCACAAAACCTAAATTTTCTATGATTTTATGTTCGGGTTTGACAACATCATTTTCATCACAAATCACTTTAGTAAACATTTTCATCAATCCTTCAGAACCTAGTTCTTCTATATTGCAATGTATATAAATCCTAGGGTCTTCTGCAAATACTACACCTTTAGGAATTTTCAAAAAATGCCCCTACAGAGTCATCTTGCTTGGCAATCTCGGGAATTATCTTAAATATGGGCCTAGAGCGTTTCACATTTTCCACAATAATAGGGTTCGAAATAAACTCGGGAGCAAAAGAAGAAGCCATTGAAAAATACCTTTAGTTGCCTAAAAATATTCTGAATGATTGAAGAAATCACTTCACACCTTCGTCTTGAATGCCTTTTCTCTATTTTCGCGCTCTCTGCTAATTTGAATGCTCGGTGAGTCAAAAATGAGGGAAATTAGCTAATTTATAATGACATTTCTCTCACTAACCGCATTAAATGCTTTTTGGTTAAGTGAAAACTTAACACATCTACCGATAAAGAAGAAATCTATCTTCTCACCATCGATTGAGGGCAATCTGCATGATTTTCAACTTGCTGCAATATCCCCAAAGGGTTACTTCTCAGTTGGATGAAGAATCTCCTGCCGGTGGAGGATTACTCTGTTCTACCAATATAGAGATAGTTTCATCAACATTCTGACCTCTCTTCCTAATCCATTGTTTTGAAAATTCTTGCTTTACCTCATCTACCTTTTCTTTGCCTTTCAAACTGGATCCTTTATTGTTTGTCGGTGAAGTCTTGCTTCTACAAAATTTGGCAATACGTCCAATTTTGTTACAAGCATAACAAGTCACACTATTCCTCTGAATAGCCTTTCCATATCCTATGCCGATTTGTGTTTTGCATTGATTAGATGAGTGTCTATATCTTCCACAAATATAGCATTTCACATTCATTCTACAATTTTCTGAATTATGACCAACTTTGTTGCATTTGGAACATTGACCAGTGGGTGTATTAATATTTTGATTGTTTCTAAATCTACACTGATTTGTTCTATGACCGTATTTGTTGCAATTGAAACATTTGCCATTAAACTTATAAGCATTAGGTTGTCTTACCAGTTTGTTCTGATCTAGATTGTTTGCAGTACCAGAACTTTCTCCAACTTCAAATCCAAGTCCATTAGTATCTCCATTAGGTTTCTGACTTTTCAGCATGTCATCAAGCTCCTCTGAACTTCTCTTGAATTTCTCTTTGTGTTGATTTGCAGTAGCCAACTCATTTTCCAGAATTTCCTTTTGTCTCATAAGCTCAATTTTATCATGTTGCATGTGAATTAGATCTATCTTTAACATATCATTTTCATGACTAAGTCTTAGATTTTCATTTCTAGCATCATTGAGTCTTCTAGTCGAGTCTTCTTCATTCTTCTTCCTATCTTTAATGTCTTTACATAACCTCATAGTCATATCTTACATTTCATTCTTCATATTACTATTTTCCTGTCTCAACTTGTTTGCAAGTTCATTAAGAGTTTCTTTTTCCTCATCATCTTTTTGCATCTTCTCATGAAGTTCTTTTCTTTTTCCGGATTCATGTGTTGAAGGATGCTACTCCTCAGGGGGAGCAACATAGGTGGAACAGGATAGCTTGTGCCTCCACTTTGGCATTCTTGTCAAAGGGGGAGAAGTTGTGAAGAGGAGAAGATATCCGCAACAATGGGGAGAAGATGTGATGCAGAAAGAGAGATCTTTGTATATTGCCATCAATGCCAAAGGGGGAGATTGTTGGAATTTGTGCAGAGTTTGTTGACATGATGATGTTATTTTGTCATTGATGTCAATATGTTGGAGAGTGAATCGACAATATGCTGAAATGTGAACCGGTACAAGGTGGTGAACCGGTATGTGTGCAAAGAAGTGAACGAGTATATTGAAGCTAAATAGTTGGCAAAGTGAACCGGTATAGTGGTATAAACGGGTATATAGAGCAATAGGTGAAGTGGTATGTTTGTCCAAGAGAACTGGTATGATGAAATGTGAACCGGCATATGGAATATTCTCTATGAAGACTTAACATGGTATGACTACTGGTTGGTAGTCTTAGCTTAAGGGTTTCCGGTTGAAGTGTTCCAAGCCTGTGTGATTCAACCGATGACATCGTGTGATGAGTTAGAGTTGAAATGAAAATCAGATCATGGTGTCATGTCAGTCTTGTACGCATAAAGGATCTTGCATGAAGGAGATTGATCCTATCTACCTCAGGAATGTGCGAAGTCCCTATAAACGGTGGAGAACGCATGATGGGTTATAGCTTCCATGAAGCGGTGGAGAATGTCTCGAGATCTATTCAAGGCCGTTGCATTCAAATGCAAAGTGTTCAATGGCCAAGATTGAACAGCCTGAATTGTTTAACCTAAATGTTTAGGGTTTAGGGTTTATGCTACTGACCTATCTGTTTCCTATAAGGTCAATGTTGTGTTTCATGTTGAGGTTGCTGGCAAATGGTGTGTGTGTATCTAAGTGCAGAGATACGTGATTCTTGCTAGACTAGATGAGATAAGAGGATTGGTTTCTGCATAGTGTGTGTGTAGAAGGAAGGTACTTAAGAGGATCTGCATTAGGCATTGAGTGCTATTATCAGATCATTGTAATACCTATTGATCTTTAACCACTTCAACAGTTGGAAAATCCCTTAACCGAGTAGCTTTAATCAGCTTGTGGTAAATCCTTTAACAGGGTGACTCAAACTCATTGAGTTCTTGAAATCCTCTAACAAGGTAACCTCTAACAGGGTTTAACCCTTAACTGGGTATTTAGCCATCCCTTAACCGGGTGATCTCTGACAGGATCGGTTCCTAGCAGAACTTGTTGTAACAGTCTTTAACCGAACTAGGCTCCTAATAGAGCGAACTTCTAAAGAGTGCAAAAGCAGCTTGTGGGTATTCATCCCCACCATGGTTTTTCCCAGTTGGGTTTCCACGTGAAAAATCTGTGTGTCATGTGTAGTATTTTTCATGTGATGATTTAAGTGATTTGTGTCTGAAGGTAAATCATGTCGAGCTAGCTGTTATTTTATTTCTGATGATAGATTACCTATTCATGCATAAAGGTGAAATGGAAGTGTAGTAGTGAGTTGAGTGGAAAGCTAAGTGATTAACCGGTTAATGCTTGTCATAGTCATTCTTAGCTTTACCAGTTGCACTCTGTTTCAGACCGGTGTTACTATCTGTCAGACATTTGTAGTGTCTGCAGTTAAACCAGTTTGGGAAAGGTATTTGTGTCTGTATTGATTCACCCCCCCCTCTTAGTACTGGTTTGGTACTTATTGTTCATCATTGAGTTATCAGACACCTTTTCAAATCCCATTGACATTCCACTCCTTGAGCAAGGTCAAGATATCCCTTCCATCCTTCCTAACTATCCCATCGAAAGCAAAGAGTAGAGCACTTTTAAAGAGGAATCTAATGATCTTCCTCCTTGTCAAGATCAAAGTATCCTTCCAGATTCATGTCCACCACCAGATACTATCATCCCTCCATCTCCATGCTCTAATACTCCATATACACTCCAAGAACTCATTTCTTTTGATGATCCGATTATTCCTCCCATTTCATCTCATGAAGAGCCTGTCATTGATCTTGATCCCCCCCTCCATGATTCCTACATGTTAGCGCAAGATGTTCAAGAACCCCCTACATGCACAATGGGTTCCTCCACTTTGGTCCAGTCTGATTCACTTCACAATCTTGTCATTATTATCATATCATATCAACCTCATAATGGACTCACGTCTTCTTTCCAAAGCAAAGAGTATCTTATGGGTCAAGATATTTATAAAGGCAAAGGGGTAGACCTTCACGAGAAAGAATCCCTCCATGTCAAAGGGAATATTAATGGTCATGGCTTCAGTAACATTCCTCAAGATGTTGGTATTACTACCAAACCTAAATCCACTCATACGCCTAGCCCTTCATCCCTTCCATCCATCTTAGGTCCTTATATCCCTTCATCTCCTATTCAAGGTCAACAAAGGCGCACATCTTAGAGAACCTTCAATGTATCTAAAAGACCTCCATTTAATTCCTATCCATCCATACATTCATTTCCTTCTCCAAGTAATTTGGATGCCAAGCATAAAATTTCTAATTTTAGCAATCCACATACAGTCAAGGATCAACATGTCCAATCTAATCAACATGTCAAAACAAAGAAAAATATGATCTAAAAAGAAAAAAGAAATGTCCAAATGGCCATAAAGGCCTATTGAGCAAATAAAAGGAAATTCAAAACCTATATGGGTTCCTAAATCCCTTGTGCAAGCAATGCATTCCAAGGAACCACAAAAGCATGAAAAATCCAAAACAATGTGGGTTCCTAAGCAGCTCCTTGAAGCACAACAATCAATTGAAAAATATAGATTGGCATCCAAAATTGCTATTCCTCCATCCAAAACTTTCAAATATATTCTTTCATCACCTTCTTCATCTATTTTGGGTCCTTATGTCCTGAAATCCATAGGCTTTCCTCCATCAAAACCTCAAAATCTGAAATCCACTTTTCCTCCATCAGTCCACCACCCCTCAAGGTGTGTGCGAGTGTTGATCTTGCCTACATTTCCATCTGCTCAAGCCCAAATCTTCCAATATCCTATCCATTTTCCAACACCTCTTTTCCATCCTTTCATCCATCCTATCCAATCCTTTGCATAAGTCCTTATCCTTAGTCCCATCTCATTTCCATGTCATTATCCTACCAACGTCCTTGAGCATACTTTTAATAGACATGGTCCATTTTTCAAGGCTATTATCCAAATAAAAAGATGCTTGAGTCCTCCTTCCATCCCCTATCATGTGTCTATTTTCTGCTAAAATTCAAAAAGGCAAAAATAAATAAATGAAAATACAAAAAAATTGAAAAAAAAAGAAAAAAAGAAAAAAAAAATCTTGAAAACCCCTAAAAAATGAAAAATCCAAAAACAAACGGTTTTGTTTAATTTCGCCAATAAACTGTCCCTTTTGTACATAGATAGACATCTACGTAGACATCAAATAGATGACACTAAACATTGTGCTTAACAAATCACTTATTAACAAATAAACTTTTTAACCAACCAAGGATTCAAACTGGTCGAAATTGTCATGTCAATCAATCAACATCAATATCATTATCAGTCTTTTCATCAACATTATCATGGGTCTTACAAGGTGTGGTATATTGGAAACCAAACTATGTCCTATCTTAGATGAGGTACTACATTCCCTGAAACCAGACAACATGATTGTCCTTTCAATACAACATTATCACCTTTTGGCAATGAAGATCAGGATGTTTGTTTGACTTGTTTGGATTTGTGAGTCTTATCTTTCAATGGTTTATCTTAGATCATGTTCGTATGTTGCTCGATGATGTCACTGAGTGATTTAGAGTGTCTGGATGGCTCATGATTGTTTTTTTTTTGTTTTCTGTTTGTGGAGTGTTTCATAAAATTTTGGGGCAAGTATGTCTTGGGTGTCTGTGTTGGCATGTTACCCTTGTGGTTGTTGCACATACCTCGACCTTTGACACACATAATGTCTTAGGATGGTTGAATCATTCCTTACCTGCAACATGTTTATTTTATGCAAAAGGGATTGCATTATCACCTTGACCTCATGTCATGGTGCGTCGCATCCATTTTTTTTTATATCAAAATAAAGCTCTTTAAGATAAAGTGCACCCTATGAAAGCAAGATTTCATCATCACTAATTATTCCCCGTCTAATTTCTACTTTTTGCTAACATTTCTTCTATCAGTCAATCAACCTCACCCTATCTATTCTATTCTACTTGACCTGCCAATAATTTCTTCATCTGATATCAATCAATCTCATGTTATCTATAATCAACTAACTATTATTTTCTTCATCACATTTCCTCTTTCATCTAACATCAATTCTCTTCTTTCGAGAGATCATTCATTTCCTTCATCCATAAACAATCTCTTGAGGGGGCATCCCACCTCTGTCTCTCAATCTACTGGGGGCATGAACTTTTTAATTATTCTTTGAAACAACGCCCATAATCGCTTTGTCTCAAAGAGGGGCAAATGTAAACACCCAAAATTGCACCATGCTTGCACACACTAACTTACTAACATTTCTTCCCTAATTAATTAATTGATCAAGTGTCATTCTTCTAATTCAAATTTTCTATTTTCCTAATCATTTAAATCATTCCTTCATTGACCTGTTCATGGGTTTCCAAGGGTTCATCCTTCGGTTGAGGAGCAAAGGAAGGAGGGGGAATCATGGAGTAAGCTGGATTAGGGGTGGATTAAAATAATTTTTGATGGGGCATCTAAGGGCAACTCAAGAGTCTCAGGGGTGAGATGTGTTGCTTGAGATGAAAGTGGGATTATCCCCTTTAAGGGCACACAAAGACTACAAGATGGCACCAATAATGATGCTGAGGCACAGGCCGCATTATTAATAATGGAGTTAACAGTCAATATGAAGATTTCGAAGGTGCACCTTGAAGGAGATTCTAAGGTTGTTGTGAATGTAATTATGAACAGGGTAACCCTGAGTTGGAGACTAAATAAGCTCATTGCCTTGATTATTTTGAAATTAAGTTACTTTCAAGATTTTTCCATATAACCCATATCAAAAGAGGTGGTAACGAGTTAGCTGATGCTTTATCTAATGTGGCATACGAGTTGGATAAAGGAGTGATGAAGTGGTGGGACAAGAATGATGACATATTTCATTGGCATGATTTGAATGCCTAATTTCATTTAGTACAACCACCCGATTTATGTGTGTGAAATTATTTTTTTACCCCTTGCGCGCGAGCCTAGGTGAATTTCACTGATAGTGGTAATTAATGACGATGAATTATGCAGTGGTAGTCATGGTTGCATTTATGGTATGTTTTGGAATGTTAGCCCAACTAATGTGGATGTTTAGAGATTATTGGAAATCAAGAGAGTGTCTTTGTGTTAGAAGAAGGCAGTTTTGCAGGTGGCGAACGATATGGAGGCCAATTTCACGCTTAAATCCAAGAAGTTGATGTTGAATTTCTAGGGTCCGATCTCGAAGAAAAAATTGAATGACCATGTTTAAGTCTAGGGAGCCCCTATTCCTGGAAGCCATGAAGTTGGTGTTGGGGGAGGAGGTGGCGGTTATTGGCCACAGGTATTGATCAAGAGTGGATGTATATTCGCTCATTATGGCTCAGGGGTTAGAATTGGGCACCTCATGTGAGGAGGTTAGGAAAGTTATGAAGGTAATTGTGTCAGAGGACTACCTATTGAACATGGAATCACTATTGGAGTAGGTGGGGCAGGGGAGGGGCTTTGACGTGTCGGAAGGAATTTCGATGGAGAAGATAGAACTTCGAAACAGATGCATGAACATCCCCTTTCTCAAGAGGAGAGAAGATGTGAAGGCCCGGTTCTGGGAAACAACGTCGCGCGACTGGGAGGCTTTGAAGCTTTATGTTCAAATCCTAGAGCTGGAGGAGATTATCCATCAAGCATGAAGGGATGCATGGGAGGTCGAGAGTAGTGGACAGAGGTTGAGACCGAGAACTAGAAGTTTTCCAGGGTCTTGGCAGCGAGTGACGCATCTCTGGTTCTAGCCTAGAATGAAGGGGGAGATACGACGATGGACTCGGGTGGAAATTCGAATGATGCGGTGGTGTTGGTGGAAGAGGATAGTCTTCTCTGATTTAGAAGTGTTCCCGGGTACCCCTGTTACTTGCTCGCTTTCTACATTGCCTAGTTTTAGTTTCAAAATCTTTATACTTTTAGATATTGTTGTTAATTTTGAATTGCCAGTATTTTTGTCGATGACAATCTTGTAATGAGCGATTTTGATGCTCGGTTTACTGCTACTTGGGTGGGGGATGTTGTCTTGGCAGGTGGTTGGATGATGGTTTTTTTATACTTTTCTCTGTTTTGGGTGGTATAAGGGTTTTGATGGGTGGTTTTGGGTGGATGACTTTAATGACTCTCTATTAATGTAGTTTTACTTTATAATATAATAATAAACAACATATTACTAATCAAAAAAGAAAAATCATTCCATCATTAATCATTCATTTCCCAACATTAATTGAATAACCTTTATTATTTGATTAGTTCAATCCCACTTTAATTAAATAATCTTTATTATTTAATTAAATCCAATTTCATTTTCTTCATAATTGAATAATTTCTTTAAATGATTTAATTAGCTAATTATTTCATCATAATTAAATAAATTTCTATTTATTTAATAAAATCTTAATTATCTTCTTCCAAAAACAGAGAATAGAAACAAATCTTCATTTGTTCTTATTTAATTAATTTAATTTCTAATTATCCTCATCCAAATTCAAAAAATGGTAATAAATCGAGAAAATGATTTTTAAAATTAAAATAAATCATTATCCAATTTAAATCATTTATTTTCTCATATTCTCCCAATTTTTGAAAATAGAAAGTATGTCATCATCTGCTTTATATGATTTTCAAAAATCATTATCATATCTTCCTAAAAATTGAAAATGGAAGTAACCAGTCAAATTCTGATTTTCTTGATTTATCTTCTTGGAAAATATCTCTTTGATCTCAATTTAAAATTCGAAAAAGGAGATATGGCCGGTCAAAATCCGTTTTATGCCATCTTTTTGAATCCATCGTGTTTCTCCAATCTTGTCTTCAATCTTCTATAAATTTATCAATCTAAACCATAATCTGGACCACAAATTTTTGAATATCTTTGCAATTATGTTGTCAGACTTTCATTACAGGTGCACAATCTATTGAGAGCAACATCCAACTTGCATTTGAAGAGAAAGAAAGACAATGGAAGTGAGACAAACAAATTGAGACTAGGTTTGCATTAAGGTTTTAGTTTCAATTCTTGTTTGCACTTTCATTGATTGTCATTAAGGTTAATTTGTTTCAATTAAGCTTTCATGGCATCTTAGATTCAAATTTTGATTCCCCTTTTTTGATGACAGAAACCATGACAATGTTGGAGATATATAGACATTTTAAGGTATAAGATATGTTGTCTAGGTTGTGTGAATGTAGATTTGGAGATTTATATTTTATAAATTTTGGATATTTTTATAGATCTATAGTTTAAGAGAGATTTGTAAAAGGGATTTATATAGGTGTTCACCACAAGGGTTTTGTGGGAAAGTTTCATAGACAACTCCAAGACAAAATGTACCTCACCATTACATTCAAGAGGCATGAGAGATCAAAATTGACATAAAATTTGACTCATTTTAGCTACTAGGACATAGAGGTTAAAAAATCTCCCTCCTCGATCATATGACTATAGGTCATAGAGTTCGATTTAAAAAATAATAATCAAAACATGTGAAATGATTTTTAAAATTATAATTTTTTTTTTTAAGAGGGGGGGGGGGGTTTATATGAGGTGTGTAGATCTCATACCCCTTAGTTGTAATGACAATGGGCTATACCTTGTGGTGTTGTTGATAATAAGTATTGATAAGGTACCACCAATGCTTGTTAGCCCCTAGTTGAAGGGTGATGAGCTAGTGGGCTATGCCCTCATTCTCAACCTTCAAACAAGTAAGACCAAAAACCTAGCCCCCAGTGGTGGAATTTTTTAAAGAAATTAAACCGTAGTTGAAACTTTTGAAGTTCGTGCCACTTTATGTCCACATGCCACTAGCTAGAAAGTGGCACCAACCATTGTCATGTTGCCATCTCCCACCCACCTCTACCATTGGTGATGACACTTGAGAATTGCCAACCCACCACCTATATTTAGTTTGAGTTGCCTATGTAAGATATTTTTTCCAAAGGGTATAACTTTCACCCACAACATATTTTTCTTGACTTCTTATAGTTGTCAAAACACTCTATCTAAGCACTACACAACGGTATAGGTTTATTTTTCATATTTTTCTATTTATATTAAAATTTATGAATATTATAATTTAGTGTCATAAGCTGATATTGTTCTAGTAGAGTTAACATGTCATAACATTTTCATGCAAAATTAAATTTTGGATTTTAAAAAGGCCACAGAGAGCATTTGTAGTGTACTACATAGTGAATGATTTTTTTTCACTTGGATGAGTAGAGAGAGAGAGAGAGTTGTACTTGTTTAAGCAAATGTGAGAGTGAGAATATGGATAAATTAGAGGGAAAAAACTTGGAGTACATAATTTTGTGAGACCAATATGATGGTACAACATATTATCACATTTGATATAGGTTTACAAGTGCTTAGAGTTTAGACTTTGATAGCTCGATAGGTACACAATTGTTTTCTATTTTGAGAACATGATTGATCTACATGTGCGAGACTTGGAGTCTTGTTTTAGTGAGATTTAAGTACAAGCACAATAATGTTGATTATTGTGGTATCATGGATGTTCATACACATTTAAGCATTAGCATGGCATGCTCATACATGTGGTTGATTGATCGTGATGTGATTCATTGTTAGGAGGTTGTTATTATCTATTGAATGTTTGTTTGGTTCCTTGATTATGGTTACTTGGTTTTTTGTGGCAAATTGGATTTGCATGTGAGCTAGAATTTGAGTCTTGAGATTTACAAGTTATATTTTTTATTATATAGGTTTGTAGGTTACTAATGTGATGGCGAGCAAGCATTTTGCATTGGTTCAAGATCTAAAAGTTATGCAGTTGCGTGGGTTGGCCACCAATTTGGATACAATGGGATGGATTAGGAGTGGAATATCTATATCCATAGGTATTTATAATGTTGACATAAATTTAGTTAGCTGACCTTGTTTGTGGTTATTTATATATTTGTATGATGCATTAGAATAAGAGGATAAATGCTTAGAGTGTTTGGATAAAATGGTTACACAATTTAATGTGAGCTTTTGACAATAATATTTTTGTGGTGGTTTATCTTCTTGGATTTGATATCTTGGCTCTAATTTGTTCTCTTGAATTGTTGGTATTGTAATTCAATGTGTGTGGATCATGGGTGATCTTCATTTAGGATATGGTTAGCACATCAACATGGAGAGATTCTAAGTATAATGGTTTAGTGGGAATTTTGGCAATGACGTGGATTAATCACCTCATGATAGATGATCTTCTTCAATGATTGTTGGTGTCATAAAGGAGTTGTTGATCCTATTTGTTGCAAGAGTTCTTTGAAATATTGAGTTTAATTGGCAATAGATGGTCATATGCATGTGATTAGAGATGTTGACATCTTGGTTAAACATGGAGGTCTTTTCGAGTCTTTGGTTGAGGTGTCAATTTATGATTTTTTAATTTTTGTAGGTGATCCTCAATTGAGAGGATGATTTATTAGTGTTTCACAATGGACTCTTATTGTGCATTGTAGAGTAGTGTCATGATATAGGTCCTCTTAGGAGTATGATATGTCCATTGGAGCATATGATCTTCTTTTGAGGAGATGTTAGACTATGATGTGTTCTTGGATTATGTAGATGTGCAATTAGAGCTTTGATAGTAGTCTACATTGTTATCTTCATATTGAGAAGATTGGTCATGTTCTTGAGAGCTTCATGAGAGTGTGATTTTGCATTTGGATCTTAGCATGGATTGATTGATTGGGGGTGATCATGGATACTTGGAGACTTGGGAGAGACATTTTTTAGAAAGTTACTCTTTGATGAGGTTTCAATAGTAATTCCAAGGAGCCTTAACCTATATGTGGATGTGAGTTCATGGTGCATCTATAGATGAAATTGTTCTTAATGAGAGTCATTATGACTTTGTGTATCTTGGATGAACAATCTCATTCACAACTCTTGGTCTTCTCATGAATATGGATCTTGAGTTGTTCTTGTTAGTTTTGGAGGGTTCATTTAACGAGTATCTAGAATGTTTCTCTTTATGCATATGAGTTTATTTACAATGTCGTTTATGAGGAGTTTAGGAGATGTTATTAGCCTTATGCCTAGTTAGGGTTTGGATTTTAGTTTGATATTTCTTGGCTAGAGAGGCATATGTCCATGTTGGTTATATGCAACATGTATTTTATTTGATCTATGATATTGAATATTTGATTTTTTTTTTTATTGGTGATCATTTTTTACTCGAGCTTTGAACCACTGGGGCCACAATGGGGGACCCCATCCCCTGAGTACATCATTTATGAATTTGAGGCATTAACACCTCTTTATCTCTTCCTCTCTGACATATTCTCCATTCTCCTTATCTCTTCTCTCCCCTTATCTCTCCTCTTTCCCTATCCCTCCTTTTCCTCCTTATATCTCTCTCTACTTATCCCTCCTCTCTCCTTATCACTCCTTCCTCCTTATCTCTCCTCTCTCCTTATCTCTCCTTCATCTCTTTCATGGCATTTGGGTTCAATCTCCAATGTGGGGCCCCTACCTCCATCTCCACCATGGCGTGTGAGAATGATCTCCAACGTGGGGGCTAGATTCTTGATGTTGCGAGCTACCATACTCTGCTAACCTCCATCCCGCGTTTATCGTCATTATACTCGTCGGGCAAGGAACAACCGTTTGACCCAACACATCAACATGTCAGGATTCAAACTTGAGAAGTGACATAAACACCACCTTGCAACTTACCATTGCACTGCGGGGACATCCCCTAAATAGTTGGTTGTTGTTAATGCAAGTTTTAGTTGGGATTGTGAAGTGGATTTAACTTAACACAACTTAGAACTTTGAAGTGTTCGTAGAAGGACATGTTATGTGATATGGTTTACATGTTTTTTCCCTTTTTTCTATGACAACTTCTTGGAGGTTCATGTTCACATGGTTTGATGTGATGGACTTGGTATAGTTATGGTGACTTGTTGTGAGAGAGCATGTAGTGATTTTTGTTGAATGTGTGGATCATGCTGATTATTCTTTGTTACTACATAGTTTGATTATAAGCCATGCCCTAGTATGAGTATTGATTAGTGAGCTTGATTGTCGGCATATTCCATCATTTTACTTGCGTATTTAATTTCTTATTTGTTTGTTTCGTTTGTTTTGAATGCGTGTGCATAAATTATTATTTGGTTGAACCCATGAGTACTATTTTAAAGCAAATGTGACCATTATTTAGCCTATTTATTTGTATATCATATTGACAAGCAATGAGAAAATATTGCATTGATATCCTGTGATATTGTATTAGAGCTTGACTATAAGAGAGGCAGTAGAGAAGAATACATTAGGATAAATTTAGTTACTACTATAGTGTAGCTCCTTTCAATTCACACCTATTGAGCTAGAAGTTGTTCCAGTATACCTCCCATCAATACGAGATGCCACAGTGGTGTATGAAAATGAAGCCATTGGAGGAGGCTCCTTTGACATTATCAAATATTGACATTATCAAATATTGTTGACAATGTGGTCTAGATAAAAGTCTATCCCATTATCATATTTCTTGCTATAGCCCAGAGTGAAATATCCACCAATATCACACGAGCAACTAGATGGTGGTGAATGGGAGTTAGATGTGCATGGAGCCTCATATATTTATTTTGAAGGCATCCATTTCTTGTGGGTTTGAGAACATCCTTTAAATCTACCTTTCACACTCAAACTATCATGGTCAATGTTCTTGTCATTGCTACAAACTCCACTCACGTTAAAGCTTTGTGAATAGGTAGATAGGCCACCACGCCATGATTAATGAGTAATGCCATTTTTCTTGACTAACAGTTGATTCAATCTGTGAAAGGCTGATTGAAGGTGACTATTTCAGGAGGTCAAGCAATCTACTCGAAAGGACTATGTTGAGAAACTTGTTGCATATTTGTCTCTATATTATGGCCACAATGACTATTTTATCCAGACCACCAAGAACATGCCAAGATTTATTGAGAGGTTGTGTAATTCGACTTGGCGGTGATCAAAGTGTTGGGCATGCGACCAGTGAGTAATAGAACATCCTGTAACTTTGTCTTCTAAGAGTGTTTGTTGTGGGCATTTTAATCCCTGCAAGGGCCTGTAGAAAGCTCAAATGTAGTCATGTGTAAGCCAATCCAAGAGGAGTAGAAGACGTGTACCTACATAGATAGGCCAGTTCATTTTTGGATCGATCTCTCTGCAAGCGATAAGAATCAATTACGTGTCAACTACCATTTTCAATACATATGCTCATAAATGGCATTTAGTGGTCTCTACCACCCCAATGACATCGATTCATTCCAAATATGTCCACTTCAACTTTGGGGCCTCTATAGTCGTAGTCGATGTAAGGTGATTTTCCTTTTTTATTTTTGATGAAAAATTCAGGTTGGTACTCAAATAGGATGAAAAATTCATGTTGGTACTAAAATAGGTCGTTTAAGCCCTCAATCACAAGATGTTGAGCATAGTCATTTTTAATTGCAGGTAGTCATTAATTCTGAATATGTTTCTATTTATTTATTGGAAAAGTTTCGAGTCGTAGGTCTAATTTTAACATTTTTTCTTTTCTATTTTTATAATAGATACATTTGAGTACACTATTCTTGAAGTGTATAGTAAATCTTGTGACGAGGTTTTATTTTTTAGTCTTCATTTGTCAATTTAGTGGATATTATTGCTTGTAAATTAATGAGGTAAATTCACTTCAGCTACTAAGGTCAGTGGTCATAGATGAGGACCTTCTAAGTCAAACAAAGTAATAAGATAAAATAATATAATGGTAGGAAGTTCTTCAAATTGTCTTCTTCCTAATTGAAACTATAGCACAAGATAACTATTTTGCATGGAAGACCAAACTTAAAACTCAACTTGAGTTAGAAGAAGTTTGGCATGTGGTTGCAGTACAACACTATGCGATCTCAAAATGATGTTGATGCATAAGGGATAATTGATCAAGCCGATTGGAAGGCCAAAATGATCATTACATGTTCAACATGTTTGATGAAGTTCAATCTTTCATCCGAGACTCGTCCATAGCCAAAAATGCATGGAACAAGCTCATGACAAGACATGAGGTGAAGAATTAGAATTAGATCGTAAATTTGTAGAGTCAACTACATGGCTTAAATATGAAGAATGGAGAGCACATAGAATTCTTTCTCAATAGGATTTATGAGTTGAGAGTTTTGCTACAATCATTGTGAGAAACAATTTAAGATACTATCCTAGTGTCCATTACCTTACAAGCATTGCCTTCCAAATACAAAGTTTTGTGACAAATTTGAGTGCCACAAAATAAACACCTAGTTTTGTGAAGTTGGCGAATCTACTTTAGATGGAAGAGTCTCTAAGCCAAGATCATGTCGAGGAAGATCATGCCATGACCACACACCATAAAGGCAAGAAGCCTAAGAAGTGGTTTGGTGGATCTCCCAAATTTGGTAATTTGTCTAGATCTCATAAGAAGTGTCCAACATGTGAAAGGGTTGTATGTGATGTCGAAAGCTATTGGTACAACTCCTTGGCCAAAGGATCATCCAAAAAATTACAATAAATAAGTCATTTCAAGGTGGCAATACACAATGGGAGTAGGACAAACTAGAACAAGATGACAATGTTGCTAAATAAGACTCTCCTTAAGAAGATATTTGTTTTCAACGCACACTTCAAAAGATAGTTCGCAATCAAACTCAATTTGGTATGTGGACTCGGGTGCTACAAAGCACATGACTAGACGTGAGGAGTGGTTTCTCACATTGAAACCCTATCATTGTAAAGTCTCTCTTGGAGATGATACTACCTATGATATTCAAGGCATTGGTGAAATCTCTTTATAATTTGACATGCATAGGTGTATGGTCAGTAAAGTCTCATATGTGCATGGACTTACCAAAAATCTTCTTTCTATCACTCAATTTCTTGACCACAACCTAAGGATTGAATTTGGTAAAAATCATGATAAAAATGGTAATGCCTCAATTGTGATAAGTCTAAAATTGTAAAGATTGTTGCAACTACTACTAAAAATGGTAAAATACTTAAGCTTGATACAATTGACAATAATCAAGCCTTAGTGACAAAGGATAGTGAAATTGCTATGTTATGACATCATCAATTTGGTCATTTGAGCACTATTACATAAACTTAGTAATAAAAGGATGGTCAAAGGGCTCCCCTCACTTGAAAACTTGAGTGTTCTTTCTTCCAATTGTATTGCTAGAAAACAACATCAAGCAACATTCTATCTTAGAGTTTGTTGTCAAGACAACCTTTGTAGCTAGTGCATAATTATCTGTGTAGGCCCTAACACCTAATCATTATTGATGATCACACAAGAAAAATGTGGGTGTATCACTTGTAGAGTAAATATGAAGCCTTTCCCTACCTCAAAGAGTTTCACACTCTTGTGGAGAAAGACACGAAGTATCCTAGTCATGTCCTCCACTTAGATTGAGGGGGGGAATACATTAGTATATAATTCTCCACTTGCTTGAAGGAAAATTAAATTCAACATCAAAGTTAACTTGTACAACATACACACTTCACCAAAATGTAGTTGTTGAATGGGGCAACCACATCATCATGGAGATGGTACATAGCATGTTGAAGGATTCTGAATCGGGACATGCATATTGGGATGAATTTGTGAATACAATAGTTTATCTTCTAAATTATGCACCAACTAAAGAACTTGATGGTATCGCACTAGAAGAAGCCTAGACATGGGTAAATCCATCTATTTCTCATCTTCGTGTATTTGGTTGCACAATATACATGCACATTCCTAGGCAACAAAGAAAGAAACTTGATGAAAAATATATTAAATGTATTCTTTTTGGTTACAATGATGAGTCTAAGGCCTATCATTTTATGGATCCTAACACAAAGACGATATACATAAGTGGAGATGCCATTTTTTATAGATAGTGCTATTATATTCAATCTAGATGGGAATTATAGATAAGTGCAAAGATAGCTTTGTAGTGTAAAGATAGCTTTGTAGCCAAGGATGATGCCCATAAAGAAGGGATTGACTATAAGAAAACATTCTCCCACAATAAAAATTAAAACCATCAAAATGATTGTTGCTTTAGATACACAATTTAGATGGAAATTGTACCAAATGGATGTAAACAATGCATTTCTTAATGGGACCTTATGGAGGAGGTCTATATGACCCAACCAAAAGGATACATTGTATGTGGTAAAGAAGAAAGGGTATGCAAACTTTCTAAGTCCCTATATGGTCTGAAATAGGGTCCTAGAGCTTGGTACATAAAAAATGATGAACATTTGCTAAAACATGGTTTTAGTAGGCATCCATATGATCCAAATCTCCACCGTAAGGAATGTGAGGGGAGATTGTGATCATTAATGTGTATTTTGATATAACCTAGTTATTATGGACATCTCAAAAATAATGGTTGAGACAACCAAAATTGATCTCAAGAAGGCATTTGATGTGAAAGATCTTACGCTAATAGACGTTATTATCTTGGCTTAGAGGCACAACAAACTAATCACTATATTTTTGTATCTCAAAATAAATATGCTAAGACACTACATGAGAAGTTACAAATGATGGATTCCAAACCCATGTATACATCTATGGAATCAAGATTGTGGTTATCGGTTATTGATCCATCTCCTTAGGTAAGTGCAACTCTATTGACAAGTGATTGGAGGTGTAATTTACTTGACTTACATTAGACTAGATATATGTTCTATTGTTAATTACCTCTCAAGATTAATGTAATCTTGAACCAAATATGTGCAATTGGAAAGCAAAAAAATGGGTACCCAAGTATATCCAAGGTACAACATTCATGCTTTTGAATATAAAAGGATTGCTCATTTCTTCTTAACGAGATATATAGATGCAAATGATTCAAGTTTTGTTGATGACAGGAAATCCACCTTTGGATTTATTTTCTTCCTAGGACTAGGTCCTATTTTTTAGGGAAGTAAGAAGCAAGCCACAATTGCTTGTTTTTCAACATATGCAAAATATCTTGTAGTAACTGAAATAATTTGTGAGCCATTTTTCTAAGTCACATACTATAAGGATTAGGGATTCCTCAAAATCAACCTACAATCCTCTATCATGATGATTAGAGTGTTCTCAAAATTGTTCACAATTTAGTGTTTCATGAATGGACTAAGCTTATTGAAGTTGTCTGCCACTTCATACAAGGACATGTTCACAAAAACAATATTCAACTCCAATTTTTCTCTACTCAAGAACAACATGCTGACATCTTCACCAAGCCTCTTAGATGAGTGAAGTTTGAAACCTTTTCATGATTCTCTTGTTAGTACTTTAAAACAATGATGCAATAAAGGGGAATGCTGGCATATTCCATCATTTTACTCATTTATTTGATTGATATATGTTTGTTTGGTTTGTTTTAAATAGGTGTGCTTAATTTTTTATTCGGTTGAACCCGTGAGTACTATTTTAAAGCACACAATTCACCATTTTTTAACCTATACATTTGTAGATCATATTGACATAGGCGATGATAAAATAATGCATTTTTTTAATAGTGATATGCCTTGATCTATTTTCATGGATGTGTGTATTCTCCAGTCACATGTTTATATATGGAGCTTCTGATTACAATTCATGGGTTGGATATGTTGTTGGCATGAGTTCTACTGATGGTTTTAGATAACTTTATAGATATGGATGATTGAATGCGTTAGAATTTGTTATGGTTGTTATTTCCAATTGAATGTGTTTTTTTTTCACTTGATAGTGTCTTGGAGTCTTTATTATCACTTGTGTTTGATGCTTGTGTTCATTGGATTGGTGTATCTTCATCATGACTTTTTCTTTTTCTTTTATATGTAGCATGTTGGAGGATGAGAGGAGTATTTGCTTGAGATGGTGGACATCTTAGATAATATTATAGGTGTCTTGATGGATCACAAAAGCAAGTTGGAGATTCATGTGGTTTTGTAAATGGTCATGATGATTTATTTCATTGATTTACCCTTATGAAATATATACAATTTGGAGAATGTTAGGGAAATGACATTATACACCTTGCACGAGAAAATTATTATTTTAATTATGTAAAATGGTTATTTATTCATTGTGCATATTTAGAGTTGTGTTTAGTGTAAGGAAGTTAAGGTAGCGGAACAACTTCCTACACTAATCTTGAGAGGAGGGTAATGCATAACTTTTATAGATCTTTACAATAGTTACAAAAATTTAACTTAAATAGCATGCATACCACAACACAATGATTTATGTGGGGAAAACCCTTTCAGGAGAAAAACCCCACACTCTAAAAGTTGCTTAGTATATTATTCAGAAATCAACAATATATTACAATATACTTGTAGAGAAAGCTTCTTACACGAGTATCACCAATGGAGATCTAGAGGCAACTCAACAACTATTAGACTCTTTGAATAC
Source organism: Cryptomeria japonica (assembly GCF_030272615.1). Lineage (NCBI taxonomy): Eukaryota > Viridiplantae > Streptophyta > Pinopsida > Cupressales > Cupressaceae > Cryptomeria > Cryptomeria japonica. The sequence continues at coordinate 9,850,900 of NC_081405.1, forward strand.
ATCACACTGCATAGACATAATACAACATGCCCTCATAAAAATAGGGTTGCCTTCTAGGGAAAACAAAGCGCACCAAATATCTATCGTTAGATCTATGACCTAATGACAAACAATCAGGATTCATAATGACAAATTATAAATAAAATTTTGTTTTGGGGGCATTGTTCCTAAAAACCCCCGCCAAGGCATGTTGCCCTTTGGACCCCCGACACCCCGCCTTGCAACCCCCACACTCACATATCAATAGTACCCTTTTATCATTGAAAGGTTGAAACACAATTTTCCTAACATTTAGCCACATTAAGTATCTATTTGGGTCCACTTTTAAAGATGTATGTGACATTGAGTGGATGTGTTATGTGTGGGTTACACATTGAAAAATATTTAAATTTATGAAAATTTGTACCAAAAAGTAAGTGTTGGGGTCAATGGTTTTGTGTACTCATAGTATGAAGACACATGGTTGTATTTTACCACTCAATTGTTTTGTGTGAGTTTGAATATATAAAGCAATTACATGTTTAGTGGTTGAGGGTATCTGTTTGATTGGTTGGCTAGTTGGTTGTTTGACTTGGCTATCATTGTATTGGGATCTCTTGTTGAGTGCATATATGTGTAGCATTACATGAGATGCGTGGTTACATGCTCAAACACACATAAGATGTATTAGAGGAGCTTGATGTTTTAGAAGTATGAACATAGAGACTCTGTAAGTGTATTGTAATGTTTCTATTGTTGAATAATATATTGAGTGTGGATACTTTTGGAGGCCACATTTTTTATTCCTAAGGGTTGTCACAGAGTATAATTTGTGTAATGTTGTGGTATGCTTGCATAATGGTTATTTTGTAAACTTGTATGCATGCTTTTCTCTAATGAGCTTATGTAGGAATAGCTTTGATCAACCTAGTGATTTTCCAACATCTTCACTCAAAATGAATTCAACCTTGAAAATTGGAAAGCACCCTCTACAAAAATATATAAACATATAAGAATCATTCCTAAAAATCCAATAAAAAAACCTAAAAAATTATACTTTTCATGTTAAAACTTACCAAAAAATAAGTTTTGTTAGTTTCAAACTCATATTTTCAATTTTCTACAACTCATATTTAAATTCATAAACTAAAACAAATGATAACAATGAAAGTGACATGTAATTCCATATATTATAAACATGATTTTACCATGATGAAAAATGACAATGTCAAAATGTGAAAATTATTAGCTATTGTGAATCCCATCAACATGGCTACAATTATCATGACATGATATACTATATCTAAATTAATGTCTTGTACATGCTAATTTATATGGAAAACAACCACTACCATTATAAAATCTTTAAAAAAGAAAGATTCTACCATGCACATGTAAAATCATTATACATGAGTGGTAGACAACATAATCAGTACTTGGAAAAGGTGAAGTTGTAATTAAACTTTAGGGACCAATGGAGTTAATATTTATTAAGTCAATACATAATTAAAACATATAAAAAATTACTCAAGGTCAAACATGCTATTTGCTTCCATTAACTTCAGTTAGGGTGCTCCTAAAGCGATTTGGTCCCGACTCCCTGCTATGTTGTAGGATACCTCCAAATGCAACCTGTCACCTAAACACTTAAATTATTTTATAAACAGAGCCCACTAAGTCCTCTGACCAATGCTTCTGCAGTTGAACAGAAGCCAGGCCCTGTTGAAAGCAAACTAGAATCTGCCCAATAATACTTGACAATAGCATTCTGTTGAGGGTCTTGTGCTATGTTTAGAGGCTACCACTGAGTAACTTTTGTTTGATCGGCTGCAATAGGCCGACCGCCGACCGTTTGGTTTGCGGCGCTTTAAGGTTAGATTTTTTGTAATATCCTAGATCTGTTTCATGCATATTAATAGCCCTATTTATATTTTTGGATAAAACCTTTGAAAGCGCCTGCTTTTAGCCCTTGAAGGGAAAAAATTATAGTTCTCTCGCTGTTTTCTTTTTCCTTGGCCGATTGTCGATAGCCGAGTGCAATTTGTGTAGGTAGGTAGGGATGCTGGGAAAGTGAATCTGTTTCAGAAGTCTTGTTGGGCTGCGTGGAAATCGATTTTGGTAATAGGCAAGATGAAAGAAAAATCAACATCTTTGAAGGCAGCGAAGCTACATCAACAGCAGCACAATGGAGATGTTTCACCTTTTACCTTTTCCAAATTGTTGGATCCACAGGCTTCTTGGGATAAGGTATTCAGTATTCCTTGTCTCTTCAAGCATTTAATTTCGTTTCACCTGTTTGTCTTTTCCCGTCACTTCAATTGGTAAAAAATAGTGTTTTTAAACGCAGATAAAATATTGGCTGAATTCAGTTGATTCTAAATTTAAATATTTTAGTCCTGTTTCTTGACTGATTTAGATTGGTAGATCTCGTGGGCTAAGCTTGGACCATATTAGCAAGATTTGTTAGCACGTGTTAAACTTGAATCCACTTTTAAAGAGTATCTGCTTATTATCACTAGATTTGTGAGTTTCCCGATTGAAGTGGCGGGTATTTGAATATGGGTTATACTCTTAAGACTGCGTAGTTTATTATAAAACTATGTTAAAGATGATGAGCCGCATCATAGGTTTGAAATTGGGAGGGTTTTTGAGAAAACCCTAAAATGGAAGAACTGTTTGTTAGGGCTTTGATCACGACTTTTGATTGGATCATTGAGAATCTCCATTAAGGTATCATGTGAAGATCAACAGGATTAATTGTATACGCAGCAGCTCAACAGAGAGATAGGCAGTTTTAGGAATACCGACGTCTTAAGTTTGTTAAAGAAGCAGATTTAAACATTTTTTGACTTAGCCAAAGTATGAGAAGGAAGACTCGAATAGTAAATCTGTTCATGACTATCTCCATTTATCATAATTACATAATTTATTAGGGCTAGCTGGAATAGTAAATCTGTTCTAGTGTATATTCATGACTTACTTCAGATTATGGAGTCCAACATTTGATCAATGAGAAGTTCGAATTACAATTGGCTTTAGCGTAATGTACACACTTTAAGTTAATAGCAAAGTAACCGAGCATTCTAGATTATTTAACGGCTGATTTGTTTTGATTTTAGTTTTTGCCTTGTTGACTTTCCATATTCATATGTTTATCAGATGTTTTATATCACTTGTAATTGATAGGTTGTCATTATGCTAGTTGGGATGGTTACAGTTGACATAGGAGGCAGGGTTATGTGGACATCACAGAATTGCAAGCGTTTCTTCTCCCATTCTTCCGAGTTGAGATTTGAGTAAACGATAATGATCACTTGATAGGATTCCTCTATCCAGTAGCAGCTGACCTAACTGCCAAAATTTCAGTGAATAGACCTAGCTCTGGTATCCATTTTTGGAGGATTTTGAAATTCGGGTGTAACCTGTTTTATCGGTAGAGAAAAGTTTGCAGTAATTCCTAAAATTTGATGTAAATACCAATAACCATGACTTTTGGGCAATTGATGGCACATAGGCAAGGGAGGGGAACATATCCTCTTGAATCCACCATTGCTTTCGGCAAATCCTCCTTCAATAATCTATTTCTGTAACACATGAAAAAAGTTAATAAATCTGGGTTTTCCCCTGTTGGTGTAAATAATTATTCATCATGGATATTATTACACTTACTTAAGTTTACTTAGGATAATGCATTTCATAGTAGTTTGGATATGAGACACTTGGGTGTTTGTGCCACATTGGGATAGTGTGTGTAGGAGAAATTCCACCTCTTATGGTGTTGATCTTGTTATTACACTATCATATCCACTTATTGTGGAGTGATAATTCCACCTTCGGTGGGTGATCCACCTCATGTGGAATATTATATTATTTCTCCTACCTACCCACACCTATTTCCTACCTACCCTTGTTTCTTATTGAACCACATGTCATATTTGTGTGCTCATACATATCCCTAGCCTTGCCTATATAAGCAGGCTCATCTACATTGTATGTAACGATAATCCAGTTGATTGTTGATCATTTTCTATTGATGAGAATACAGTTTATTCTTGTCCCATATTATGTCTCTATCTTGTACATTTCATTGACCTCTTGATCTTGGCAAAATCCAACATGGTATCAGAGCTATTTGGGGCTTCATTGATTCGTCTTGAAGAGGCATTATTGTGACGTCAAGAGGCAGATCTGAGGAGTAGCATCATTTGGAGGCGTCCTAGACCAGATCCGACCTCGCCATTGCGTCCGGAAGGCCATTTCCATGAATTTTGGTTATAAAGTTGGCCTATTTTGTTCAACTTCAAATGGCCATAACTTGCTCATTTTTGCTCCTTTTTGGGTGCAATTTTTTTTGAAATGGGCTAGAATTTCGTGCTCTCCGCAGTGGTGAAAGAATTTTTTGATTTTGATGCACGGATTTTTCAGAAAATGCAGTTTTTGGTGACTGTCCCTGAGTAATCCCAGTTTTTGCAACTTCAGAGGCTTCGTTTGGGGTCATTCGACCTTCTTTTCAGGTGCCGTTTTTTTTGAAAGTGCGTATTTTTTCGTCTACTTTCACATGATACTATCAGATTGATGTCATTGTAAGTAGAAATTGTACTTTCAGATCTTGGCCATTTTTGGCTATCTTGGTACTTGTATATTTGCTTGAATCTCAGTTAGATTCATTGCACTATTGATTGAAGTCTCTTATATCTCATTTGAGAAGTTGTAAAATTTGCATCATAAGCCCACTTTGCCTTGTCTTGCAAGTGGCTCATTGTAATCGCACTAAGTATAAAGTGCCAAAATCATCACTTTTGGGGGGGTACTTTGATTGATTGAATTTGGGGGGTGTCTCTTGTGCTTTTGTGCTCTTGTGTTCTTTCCTTTTTGCTGCTATGGGTTCTTCTAAATTTCCTCTCTTAACTCCACATAACTATGCTACTTGGAAAATTGATGCATGGAGTAAACTTATGGAAAAAGGACTCACTCATTACATTGATGGAACTATTGTTGCTCCAGCTGATCCTAAGGCTGATCCAGTTGGTCACTTAGATTGGCTCACTAAAAATATCATGGCAATTGGTACCTTAAGAAAGTATGTATCAAAGGATCTCATTTTTCATATTGAGAAATGTACTCTAATCAAGGATGCTTGGCAAAAGTTTCAAGACTTGTATGGTCAAGTTGATGAGATTAGGGGATATCAAATTGATAGTGATCTCACCATGTTAGATCCCAAGAACTTTGATACTATACAAGATTATGTCACTAAGGCAAATGAGTTGAGGGCACAACTCAAAGATTGTGGCATTGATAAGAAGGATATTCAATTGATATTCAACTTGATAGGGAAGCTTCCACAAGAATATGCAGCATTTGTTTCTAGTTTCCAAACTCATAGGATGACAATGGGTTCAAGCTACAAAATGCCTACATTTGATGCTTTCAATGAAATGTTGATGATGGAACAAACTAAGTTGATAAGCATGGGCATTCTTAAGGCTTCTTCTAAGTCTCAAGCATTAGTGGCAAATCAAGGAAACAAAGGAAATCAAGGAAAGGACAACTCAAACAAGAAGAAATGGCAATCAAAGCCTAAAGAAAAAACACAATCTTCTCCACAACAAGGAGATTCATCCTCTTCCAAGAGAGATAATTCACCAAAGAGGGAGAGACCTACTTGTGCTTATTGTAAAAAGATTGGTCATGAGGAACATCGTTGCCATGCTAAGAAGATTGATGAGCTCACACATATCATCAAAAAGCATAACATTGATTTGCCTAAAGTCTACAAGAAGGATGATTCATCAACTTCCACTTCCTCACATTCAAAAGGAAAAGGGCAAGCATTCATGGCTTCTACAAGTGGAAAGACTCACTCTTTTGGAACAAGAAAAGGAAAAGCTCTATGTGCTACAACAAATCATACTTCAGAAAGATGGCTTCTAGATTCAGGGGCTTCTCATCATATGGCATCTTCACAGTCTATGTTCTCTACATTTGAGCCTTGCACCATGCCTCAGATTTTGATGGGCAATCATACATACATGGATGTGATTGGGAAAGGATCTATTGACATTGGGGATAACTCCTTCAATGATGTGTTGTGTGTACCCCACTTGACAAACAATCTCCTTTCTATCTATCAAATCACACATGGCGCAACTAAGAGAGTTGTGGAGTTCACACCTGACTCAGTTTTTATTAGAGACATGGAAACTAGAGCTATCATTGCAACTGGGGTGGTTGATCATGCATCTCGGTTATACTCCTTTTCAGATTTTGTTGATGATGATGATTTCACATTTGATGATTCTACACATGATGATCACACTTATTGTGATGGTTCAGACTTTGAGGAGAACTTTGGACACTTGAACATGGGGATTCTCACATGTAACCCCGTTCTTGAGTCTTGTATTTCATCTTCTCATATTGATATCACATCACCTATTGCACCTGATGATGCAGATAGTGCGACAGTTTTGCCTTCATGTGATTCAGTGCAGCAGGATATACATTGTCTTCCAGCTTCAGATTCATGGGATGATTACATGACAGATATTGCAGGTTTGTTTGTGGAATCCTACATTGCAGATTTGGGAGACATCATTGATGACATTCATCTTCTCTTTGATGAAGGTGATTCTTCTTCGATTGTTGCGAGGGCACACTCTGACCCTCTTGTTCATTCTCTACATGATCATTCTTTCGAGGTTGACATGATTGTGGATACTTATGTACAGCAGTTGGAGGAGGTCTCTTTATGCTTTGAGGAGACACATGAGTCTTTGGATATTGTTCTACATTCATCTTCACTAGATGTTGGAGTTCCTTTTTCAGCAGTGTGGAGCAGTTCACCACCTTTGGAAGGGGTATCTTTTAGCATCGACATGGGGACACTTGAGCAGTTTTCAGAGATTCCTTTCATCATGAGTTTTCTTCATACATCTTCCCTTCATGATTGGGGAGACTTCATGGATACACCTTTGGTTTTGTTTCTTCCTAAGGGGAGGAATGTTGTTCGACGTTCGTGGAGCAGTTTCTTCATACATTGAGCTTCTATCATTGGTGCAGATTCTTCATTGAGGGAGGATCACAGTTTGACTTCTCTTCTTCTCTCATATGGGGGGGACTTTTTCCTCACATGGGGTTTTGTTCCTCACATACTTCTTTGAGAGTTCTCTTGTATAGCTTTCATCTCTCTTTTGGGGGAGGGTTTTTTCCCATTGGGTTTTTCTCTCTTTCCCCACTTTGTGAGAGATTTTATTGCATTGGTTTGCATGCATTTGCATTTGTTCATGGGTACCTTACATGGCCTCGTAGCCGGGACCCATCTTGCATTGCTTAGTTGCATTGTAGACTTAAGTGCATTCCCCTAAGTTGCACTTAAGGGGGGGTGTTGGTGTAAATAATTATTCATCATGGATATTATTACACTTACTTAAGTTTACTTAGGATAATGCATTTCATAGTAGTTTGGATATGAGACACTTGGGTGTTTGTGCCACATTGGGATAGTGTGTGTAGGTGAAATTCCACCTCTTATGGTGTTGATCTTGTTATTACACTATCATATCCACTTATTGTGGAGTGATAATTCCACCTTCGGTGGGTGATCCACCTCATGTGGAATATTATATTATTTCTCCTACCTACCCACACCTATTTCCTACCAACCCTTGTTTCTTATTGAGCCACATGTCATATTTGTGTGCTCATACATATCCCTAGCCTTGCCTATATAAGCAGGCTCATCTACATTGTATGTAACGATAATCCAGTTGATTGTTGATCATTTTCTATTGATGAGAATACAGTTTATTCTTGTCCCATATTATGTCTCTATCTTGTACATTTCATTGACCTCTTGATCTTGGCAAAATCCAACATCCCCTTCAAGCAATCCAAACAAATAATGGTAGATGAGAAACGAAGGATGTACTTGCCCTCTAGAATCTGTCATTTCTCCTCAAATCCCTTTTCAAGAACCCCTAATGTGTAACTCTTGAAGGAGCTTCTGAATCTGGGTTTTCCCCTTGAGACACTGTAAATATAGTCATTTGGGAGTCCTTAAGGGATAACTTTGTGATGACTAAAGCCTCATAAAAGGTTAAGAGCTCATAAATTTGACTTTTGTGTTGCTAGACACCACACATGTGATGTATAAAGGGCGATAGAAACATTTTAATGAAGATGCCTTACACATACTGTGTGTTTCAGATGATTTTGATTAGAATGGATTAACAAAAGATGTGCCCAGGTCCAATACTCATTTTAACAGCCCCATAAGAGCCCCTGATTTTTTTTTCTTTAATATGGAAGGTTCTCCACAGAGTATAAGTCTGTGAGACACATGTGGCAATCACTGTTCAATGATGCCTCAAACCAGAAACCTCCTTGTTCCTGTGCAATTAATATACAGATCTTGGAAGGTATGGGCTGAAACTCATGAAAATCAGCAAGATATTAATGCTGTTGAAGAATCCATATGTTATTATGGGGGGAATGGGAAACTATTAAATAATAGAAAACCAGGTAGATTATTGACCTGGATTCTGGGAGCTTTCCGGGAGCCAACATACTGTATTGTGGAACATAATGTGTTATAGCATTAGTGATGGGCATCAGTGCAGAAAGGATCTAGCACTGGTATCATGTGTATAAGTCTTGGTGCTGACACTTGACAACCGAGCAGAAGATTTGCAGATCATAGAAACTTAACTGACACCTTGATCAGTTATAACAGAAATCTTCAGTCAGAAAAATATCAAAACCGGCATTCATCACATACCATTGGAAGAAGAAAATTAAATATCTTTAAACAAATTTTTAAATTGAGTGTCTGATGACACTGATTAAAGTGATATTCATGCACACAAATGACCAAAATAGGGCAATGGGATTTTATGTACATTAGCAAGTAAAAGCAGTGGAAGGAGAACAAAATGCAACTTCCATTTAAACAAAAGTACAGCAGACAGGTTTAACTAAATAGAAAGCTGAAAAAGTATTGTAAACCCCAAAATGAAATATATCATGCATAAATTATACAATGGTCAAGATTCAAGAGGACCAATGTTGAGGATGAATAACAATTACAAACAACACCTGAATATACTGTTCACTGTATGATGATAGATGACGTCCTTGAGATTGTCACGTGGAATGCATCTGTGACTGGTAGGATATACCAGAACTATCACCAAAATGCTCTCCTAAGGACTAAAGAACTTCTTTTCAACATTCAAGATGGCTTTTTGTGGAAGTGAAAATATGAGAAATAAATTGTTGATTATGAGCTCTGATATGCTGCGAGGGAGGACAATGGTCATTCTGTTCTGCCTGCAGGATCTTGAAGCACGTTGCAGTCTCTGAGTAATCAACAAAATGCTGATGAGTCTTCTGTTGTCATCATGCATTTAAGTTTCCACCACGGGCACTTAACACCATGTAGAAGAAAAAGAAGCCCTCCTAGTGGACCCTGTAGAAATTTAAAGAGTAGCTGTCGAAGAATAAAGTGTTGACAGACCCTATGAGCTACAACATTCACTGGAAAGGCACCAGCATTTGTTTCTAGTAACTTTGGAGATTTGTAAGGTGAAATACCTAGATGAGGCTTTGCAAAACATCTCCTCCAATTTTGTTTGCTACAGCACAACTATTTTACCTTATTTAAAGAGGTCAAACTCTACATAGCTCTAATGAAGCTCAACTGGATGTATGCATGGAAACTTCCAATCTATAAAATATTTAGAAATATTAGATAAACAATATTAAAACTACTTCATTATTTTCAAAGACTACTATCATTAACTTTTCTGTAAATAACATGGATATTGAACTATCTTTTGTTATTAATTTAGAGAAGGTTTTATCAAATTGAACCATTTTTCTACGCAGAGCATCAATATAACCCAGCTTAAGATAAGAAAATTAAATATCTATAAACCTTACCTGATTAGTATCTTGAGTGCATCTGCCACTTTGCCATATTTGGGTCCTATTTATTGTACATGTAGACATCGAGCACTTCCAAAAGTTTTTGTTCCTGTTGTACATCTGGACACTAAGTACTTCCAAAAGTTCTTACTTTTATGCAAAGAAGAAACCTTAATAATCACTCGATACAAGTAAGGCGTGTCCAGCCATAAAAAATAGAAGATTTTCATCCTTTATCCTTATGTATTAGTCTTCATATAGTGTTTTGAAAACTCTATGCTGACTAAAATTATACAACTGGTTGAAAGGCATTATTGAAGTCTGAAATATATTTTGACATTTCAATTTAGCTGTTCTTAAGGAAACTTTTAATATTGATGATTGATGACAGGATTGTAGATAAATGTTTAATATTTTTATTTTAATGACTATATGCTAGAAAGTTAAGAGAGCAAGATAGTAGCTATTTTCTGTTAAGCAACCATGCTTACTTTCTTCTTAACTTATGGTCACTTTTTGGTTGTTGGCAATCTATTATTTTCTGTATCTGATTTTAACTTTCATCTTAATCTGCAGGACCAATTAGGAGATGTGCTGCATTGGATTCGACAAGCCGTTGCACTTATATGTGGTCTAATTTGGGGTGTCATGCCCTTAGTTGGGGCTATTTGGATAGTTGTGTACGTTCCTAATACCAGTACTTGTTTTAGCACATCCTAAACTACTAAACATTCTTATCTTTGATTAACACTGCATATTTTATCAAACCAGAATGAATTATATATAAATAGAATAACTTTGAGATAAGAATAAGAACCTGGTATATATATTATAGACCATGCATTATACAGTTCTCCAGAATATGGACAACAATATATACAGGAAAATAACCAATACAGCTCCCTCAACATGTTTTTTCACTTAGTTGTCACAAACATAAAGTTGGCCAGGGAAGTGCATCAGTTGGACAGCTGTCCAACACCCACACATATTAAACACAAATACGTATTATGACTAATTAAAATCTGACTAGGGATATCACTCACCATGGCTGGTCAGAAAACGAAGAATGGCTATGTACTGTATTGACATTCAAATGTAATAAGATACACATTACAAAGCTGTTTTTCTCAATCTACTGAATTATATATCCAAAAAAGCTAGTTCTTTAAAGGAAAAATATGACAGAGTGCTATGAGATTATCGTTTAAGATATAAATTTATAATTCATGAGTTTCAGCAAGCCAAAGTAAGTTATAACTGTAAGGAAAATTATCTGGCTTCTTTAATTCTACCTATGTTATGAGTGAATCTATGTACTGATCCAACATTTGTTGCATTTGAAGTTTGAACCAGCTAGAAACTGACTGCACTAGATAGTTTGTCATCTAAAACCATTAAAAGGGATCTTTAATAAACTGCAAATTACTTCACATTAGCTTCATTGGCCAATTTAATATATGTTAAACGACATGAAACAATTTCCCTGTACAAAATTTTACATTCCTTAAAGAGGTAAAGAAAGCTGCATTAGTATTCAAAATCTATGTCCAGAAAGGTTAATGATAGAAAAAAAAATGACAATTTGCAATTGATTGATTTGCTTAAAAATTAAGAGGTTCCCCATCTGAAGACCAAGGGGACCATAGACGACTTAAGGATTGCTTAAGTGCTAGCAGCTATAATGTTCAAGCATTCTGCCTAAATAAATTAATGATAGAAACGAATGGCAATCTGTAGTTCATGTGCTTAAGTTAAAGAGATTTCATCCAAAGAATGAGGGGACAACAACTGAATTAGTGGCCCTGATCTTATGTTAATGCTGTTTAGTATATGGTAAAATTAGTAATGGACATGATTTTTCCACAGTCCATGTCAATGATAGAGTGCTTCTGGTAATAATTCATTCTCAATGATTTATCATTAGGAAGAGGAAGAGGAAGAGGAAGAAAAGATAGAATAAAATTGGATGATTCACTTTTTTTGGTTCCAATAAACAGGACCTCACAGCAAAGTTTGACATTGCTCCTAGTTCTTATTACTTGTCAATGATATTGCCCTCCCTATATAATCTATAAAAGAATGATACAAAAGTAACTCACCAAGTTTTACTGAGTTAATGAATGTAAGTATTTATTTAATTCCCAAATTTTGCCAGGTCCAAGTCAAAATTGTATCTGGTGAGTTTTGCTAGGTCGTGACTTTCACAACTATGCTTTAAATCATTAAATATGTCCTTGTCATTGTAATTACCTACCATGCATCATTTACCATTTCAGAATCATATATTTCCTCTCCCAATTCCTTGTCAAAGTATTGGGTTTCTGTTCTTCATGAATATGTGGCTCAACAGAATTTCAAACACTGAAAATGAAAGCTTTATCTACCTGTAATTATAAAAAATTATGATTTGTTTCTCTTGAGGATCTTCCGGTACCCATCTTTTAGGATTCATACTTTTGAGTCGTTTGACTTGTCTCAAAAACATGTCATTAGGGTATTAGCATATATAATGTACCAGAAGGGTGCAAAACTTCAATCCAGACTTGACTTCTGGCATTGAATTATCAGGTTTTATTAAGATAGAGTGCAGATATGGCTGAGAAGCTTTCCTGGTCCATATAGGCTCAATGACAACTTTCAACTTATGCACTGTCAGACGTCTCATTACAATAGCTAAAAAATAATAAAAGTCTCTTGATCGGAGGTAACTTGATAGGGTTCAAACTAATCTGATATGCATTTAATCTTGTAATTAACGCTTTATCTACCTGTAATTAATCTTGTAACTTGGCAAATAACTTTTGGCATCTAAAATCTTGTTGGGATAGTTCTTGGTTTAGAAGGTCTCTGATCATCCCCAAATTTTGAGCCTCTTGCTGTCTCAAAGCAGAAGATCTGTTAACTCAACTAGGAATTCCAGGAGCTGTGACGTACCCTGCTGAGAGCCACATAAATAATTTATTTTGAAAATTTGTTAGATATGGTGCAAAAACCTTTTATGAGAATATTCCTAGTATTGTTTTGAACAATGTGGCTACCTTTTGTGTTGACCGACTTATCGGGTTGGCAGATTTTGAAGTTTCAATTTTCATTGGCCAATTCTCAGAATTTATTAAATTGGAAGTTTTATTAAGTCAGGCTGTCGTCCTGGCAAAGTTTCACTGAAAAATATTAACCTGGGCAAAAGTTATGTGCTAATTTTCATTTGATGGATTGTGAGTTTTATTTGGCAAATTCATAAGAGTTTTGTATCATGCGTTGACTGCCAACGAAGACATCTAAGCACCAATGTCAAAGTTCACAAGTGAAGAAATTTGTTAAACTGTGGTAAAATTCTGATAGAGAAGTTATATTTTAAGAGACTTCACTTTTATTGTCAAGTGACTTGATTGGCTACAATGGCATCATTGATCTCGTGTGAAGTTTTTAAATTCTTCTTGATATGTTGGAAGAAAGAGAGAGTGATGATAAAGCTAAGCTACCTTATTGGCACATTCAAGTAATTTGATTACCTGTCTACAAAGGCCAATGATGAGGAGATAATTAGTTTTGTCAGTGTCTTTTTCTAGGTTCATAACATCCTTCAAGAGGGTGACAAGGAAATAAAAATTAGTGACGTGAAGTTTGACCACAATAATTCTCAAATTGCAAACTCATCACTAGATGTTGATCCAAAAACAAGAAATGTTTTAATGGTGCTCTCTTCAATGTTGGTAACCTTGCTAAACCATCGAGAAGCTTACACAATGGTATCCAAATGATGAACCAAGAGCAAAATTATATTGGTCGATCTCCAACAGCAAGTTAAGAATCGCTCCTAAATTCCTGGTGCAAGTTAATAACTCCCTTCGAGTTAGAGATGGAAATTGTGAAAACATTATTGAAAGCCGATAAGAAATGGGAGGTTGATTTCCAGTTTATAACAAGTATGATGGCCCAAAATCTTTTTCGTCTGAAGTTCTGTGGGGGAACGCAGACATCAACCTGTGCAAAAAGTTGCCTGCTGCCCAGTCACAGGATTTCGCCGAAGATTTCAAAGCTCGACATTGTCAGCGTTGAAAGATGCCGGCTTGTGACTTGAACTCGGGCTGCTGTGGCTGGAGAGGTTTCTGTGCTCGATACAAATTCTTTGAAGAAGAAGAAAGGGCTAGAGATAGAGCCCGCAACCCTGTGGAATCGGTACTTGGATTGGCTTTATCAGCACAAGGAGCTCTGATTGTATATCGATGTCAGCCGAATCGGGTTTACGGATGAATTCGTGGACGCGATGGAACCCAAGTTTCAAAGCTCTTTTAAGGCCTTGGACGAGCTTGAGGCTGGTTCGATTGCCAATCCGGACGAGGGCCGCATGGTCGGGCACAGTAAGTCTAGGATTGCTCCCAATCCTAATTTGTGGCAGCAGATTGATAGAACGCTTGACGCTATCTGCAAGTTTGCTGACGATGTAATCAACGTCAAGGAAGACCTCTCTGCTCGGAGCATTGCTCGATTCTTGTTGCCAGCTTCCTAGTGTGAATTCACTTTGAATTTGGTTTTGGAAGAGTTGCAGAAGGATCCGTGGGTGGCGCAGACGGATGCAAGAGTTGCACGTTGCACTAGCACTGCTCTCATTGTGGCTGCGGGGCTGGTTGGGGCTTGTGTGCTTGGCACTGCTGCCAGAATTATGCTTTTCATTGGCGGTCCCTCTACCAAGGTTCATGCACTGACGAATCTCTATTCAAGGTAGGAAGATTGCTTGCATTTCTTCGCAGAGGAAGAATCAGCATTTAGAGAGAGTCTGACATATCGTCAGAAGTAACCTTGGATGAAGAGATCAAAAGGTTGATATTTGCTTCAGAGGGAGCTTGTTTTTCAGCTTCAGAGGGAGCCTATCATTTCAACTTCAGAGGGAGTCACGTCATCATGAAGATTTGGTTAATGCATTTTTCTCCGTGATGGAGAAATTTGAGGTGAAAGCCCTTGTTAATGAGTTCTTCTTTGAGAGAGAGAAGTTCGAGGTGCAATCCCTTGTTAATGAGTTCTTCTCTATGAGAGAGAAGTTCGAGGTGCAATCCCTTGTTAATGAGTTCTTTTCCTGTGAGAAGTTCGAGGTGCAATCCCTTGTTAATGCATTCTTCTCTGGGAGAAGTTTGAGGTGAAAGCCCTCGTTCCACCCTCTGCAAGTAGGTATGGTGGATCCACCCTCTGCGAGTAGGCATGGTGGAGATGCATTCTTCTCCGTGAGAGAGAAGTTTGAGGTTTCAGCCCTTGTTATGCATTCTTCTCTGTGAGAGAAGTTTGAGGTATCAGCCCTTGTTATACATTCTTCTATGTGAGAGAAGTTTGAGGTATCAACCCTTGTTGTGCATTCTTCTTTGTGAGAGAAGTTTGAGGTTCCAGTCCTCGTTCCACCCTCTGCAAGTAGGTATGGTGGATCCAACCTCTGCGAGTAGGCATGGTGGAGATGCATTCTTCTCTGTGAGAGAAATTTGAGGTTTCAGCCCTTGTTATGCATTCTTCTCTGTGAGAGAAGTGTGAGGTATCAACCCTTGTTATGCATTCTTCTTTGTGAGAGAAGTTTGAGGTATCAGCCCTTGTTGTGCATTCTTCTTTGTGAGAGAAGTTTGAGGTTCCAGCCCTTGTTCCACCCTATGCGAGTAGGTATGGTGGATGTCATGTGAGAGATTCCATGACTTAGCATTTGTGTGTATTCAACCTCTGGGAGTAGCCATTGTGGTCAAACATCACGATGAGGTGATATGCTATCACAATGAGGTGATAAGCTTCTTTCATTCACATGAGTGGTCATTATGTTAGTCATCGATAAGGTGATGTGACTTGTAGAGATTAAGAAGGATTCCTCCCTAGCTAAGAGGGAGTGTTGATGATATAGCATCGGTAGAAATCCTACAAGCCGACACAACAAGATCAAATGTGTGAATGGCCTATTTGCCTTACACATTTGATGATGTGTTGATGATATAGCATCGGTAGAAATCCTACAAGCTGACTCAACAAGATCAAATGTGTGAATGGCCTATTTGCCTTACACATTTGATGAATCTATCAACTTATATTAATCCTTTAATATCTTTATTAAGTCACATGCATTATCAGGTTTAATGATTAAACATACATTATCGAGTTTGACTTGTCGGATTTGTTTTGAAGGGGCCGACTTTTGGTTAAAGTCTGCCACCCCTCATTTGAAGGCATGCAATGCTTCATGAAGGTTGTGCCTCCTTGATGAGAGCCGACTCTTGGATATCTCCTTTCGACGGATATATATGGACATGGTCTTCTCTCTATGGAACTGAAATCAGACAGTAAGTTCGATCATAATCAGGCAGATCGAATTCATGTACAAGCAGATCAATTGATGGTGAGAAATTTATGTAGTGTGCTCAGGGGTGACGATAAGAGCTTATTGTCTATGGTTGGGAAGGCAACAGATCTGATGTTTGCCTGTGGTTAACGAGCACTACCTTAAAATCAACACATATGTCTGCCAGTTGGGTTTCTGTTATCTATTCTCTTTTAGTTTTGTCTTTCTCCTTTTTGTACTTTCAGGTAAAAAATACACAAAAACTACAAATACCCCCATCGTATGAGGTTGCTGCCCCTCTCAAATGCAGAGGAAGATTGCAGTTTCACAGCAATCTCTCCAACAGTTGGGACATTTGTCACTGCCTGTTGGGCGAGTCACTTTAAAATCTGCATTGACATATCTGTTTACAAACACATATATAATGTACCAGAAGGGTTCAAACTTCAATTAACAGACTTGACTTCTAGCATCGACTTGTCAGGTTTTATTAAGATAGAGTGTAGATATGGCTGGGAAGCCATTACCTGCTCCATATAGGTTCAATGCCAACTTTCAACTTCTGCACTGTCAGACGTCTTATTTCAATTGCTAAATAATAATACAAGTCAGTCGATCATTTTGCAAACTTGTTTGTAAAGAGGTAACTTGATAGGCTTCAAACTAATCTGATAGGCATTAATCTTGTAACTCAATTACCTGTCTCTTAAGATTCATGGATGCTATGGTTTATTTATTCTGGATAGGAGTAACATTCAATACTCTGGGTTGATACAGAAACCTATGGCTATTTGGGAAAATCCAAAAAGTCTCCCCATTGTTGAGTTGATGAGCCTTTCCGGTTGTCTTATTGATGTAATGATTTCATTGATTCAATTATCTGACAAAGAGTTGTCTCCCCATTGTTGAGTTGATGAGCCTTTCCGTTTGTATTCTTGATGTAATGATTTCATTGATTCAAATTTCTGGCAAAGAGTGTGTGCAAACTTATATAAGAATTAGATAACACTTTTTCAATTCTTCATTGAAGTGCAATGGCCTATTCTTAAGATGCATTCTTCACATTTATGGCAATGTTATATTTTCTTCATATATATCATGCAAGTCAATAATATTTCTTACTACTTGGCGACCTATTCATAATATCAATTTTGCCGGCTCACATACAGTTAATCTTTTAAACTCAACTTATACTAGACAATGATATTATTTAAATCCTTCATTATTTTTTCGAATAGTAGAAGCAATAGAAGCAAATTAGAATTTTCTTGTGATGCCATGTTACATAATCCTAATTAGGTGTTTCCTTTCAGATTTTTATTGTTGTCTTCAGGTATTGTCTATGTATATTATGCTCTTGTGTTGAAAGTTGATGAGGAAGAATTTGGCGGGCATGGGACACTTCTTCAAGAAGGAATGTTTGCATCCATCACACTCTTCTTGGTAAGTTTTCATGCACACTGTTTTTATTTAAGAGTTTTATTTTTTCAACAGATTATTTACTTTTATTTTTCTTATTTTCTTGAAAGCATTCTCATGCTTCATATATTCTTGTGCAGCTTTCTTGGATAATGGCATACAGCTTACTTCATTTTTGATTCATGGATTAATTTCCGAAGGGCTAGAGAAAGATTATGGACTGTGTAATCTTGAAACTGGACAAATTGAAGTTCAGAATGCTTCAGTGAAGTTTTGTTGCAAAACCACCAACCGCGTGCCTCTTATTTATAGCTCAATTGCATGTTAAATCCATTTGTAACTTTGTTTTTGTGTTCCTGCATTTTGGTTCTGATTACACAGCATGTGAAGAATAATATGCAAAGCGCTAATGCTGACATTTGTTTCTACCAAACGGTTAAGAAACTTAATGTTGGATAAGGCAAGTTCGAAAGGTTGCTCTTGCAGTGTCTATTTGGGTTACAGATATCATATTTTATTTGACACATGTATGCTGTTGTTTTTGATAAATACACCTTCCAATGTGACTAGGAAAGTGTTGCTCAGATGATCATCAATTTGTATAAAATTTGATATAATTTTATACATATGAAGGTTAGATTCATCTGGAAAGTCATGGCTATGTTGTTTGTAGAATACTCTAATTTCTTGCTTGTAAAACATTGTAGTGAATATCAATAAATAATCATAATATGGATAGCAGTTTCCAATTTTAATATGACACATTGTTGGAGAGTGGTACTGTAACAAATTTTAATGGTCGAGGATCCTTTAATACACAGGGGACACCTTCTCTCGTTAAAAGAAGAGAAAACCTGTTGTAGGTATGGGAGTATAGGACATGAGTGAATTCAATAATTAAGTGTTGATGAAAAATAAAGTTCAGAGAAAGTGTTGCCACAGTTGATTATTGGAAACACATTTTTTTCCGTGCTCTTGTAAATGCCCAAATTGATTGAAGAAAAAGAGCGATTTTTGTAGCTTCCAAGCTGCTTTTCTTGATGCTTGACCTCAAAATCCAAGCATGGAGAAAAGCAGCTTGGACGTTTAAAATAATTACTTACATTATTTCTTCCTCAAATTGGGCATTTTCAAAGAGCACGGTATGAAATTTGTTTACAATAATCAACTATCGCTAATGCTTCTCTGAATTTTTTTTCTTTTATCAAGATAAAAACTATCGAATTCACATGCTACTCACTTCCTAATCGTCTGTGTCTACAATGGGCCATGTCTTCATTTAATAAGTCAAGAAGGTGTCCCTTGTGTATTAGAGTATCCTCAATCATCAAGGTCTGTTACAGGATTCATTGGATTTAGGCAAAATGGCCACTTTGCAGGATCGAACTCTTTTTTGTTTCAAATACAACTACCTTACCAGATATACAACCACCAGAGATAAAATGCACAACATGTCAAAACAGGTGGGAAGTTGGAAGAGAAGCTTTTTTGGGCTGTGGTTTAAACTTCAATATCTGGGTGAAACTGCCGTTGTCACATGCATTTGTGAGGGAGCTGGAAGAGACAGCATTATTTTTGGTCATTATTGAACTGTTGGATTTGGGTGAAACTGTTGTCATCACAAATTTGCCCTATCACAACTGGAATTGCCAGTCCATTATTTGTTCAATTTGAGCAGCAAATCTGAGGGGTATTGCCAAACTTCATTATTTGAAATGTCACCTTATTTCCTCTTCATATTCTTCATAATACTTGCAATTAAAAAAGTTCCCCGACTTCTCATTGTCTTTCTCTTCTGAAATATTTTGGTAATGTTGTTAGATGGATCGAGGGGACACTCTACCAAATGTACCTATGTAGACAAGTTCCATTTTCTGATCCTTTTGCACTTTTCTCTTCTATTTGTGTTTTGAGCTGATTAAGTAAAACCTTTTCCATGTCATGCACCATGTAAAGTTTTTATTGATTTGTGCCAATTCAGCCATTTCACATTTTCATTTTCAAGTTTGGCAAAGTAAGCATAATTATTTGCACTCTCTGCACTATGCGCACTTTTGGAAAACATGAGATGTTCTGCACTTTGTTTTTTTGGCAGGTAGAGCAGGCTAGCTTTATCATCCACATTCATGCTTAAATTGTAATAACACTTTTAACCGTTTTGCTTTCTTCGTCTCAATATTTTAATTTATCTTTTGTAAGACAATATAAAATGGGATGCTGTGTAATCTCAAATCTCTTTTTAGACTAAGACTACGGGCAAGATGTACAAGTATGCACAATTATACATGATTCACTGCGTTGATTTTGCATCAATGAAAACGATTATGTGTTTATGTTTTTGTTTAGTATACATACATCATTTCTTGGAAACAAGATTTTCAGATATTGAACAGAAGCAAACAATCTAAACACAACCACTACTGACGATTTAAAATATAGATCAATAAACCATTGCAAATAAGACCGGAAGGAATAACAACTTGAATAAATCATAAATACATGACTGGAGAATATAAATTGTTAGAGGTTGCCTACAAAGCTACCATTTAATGAATTCACAACAACAATGTAAAGCTTGACAAAGTTATTAGTTTCAATTTAATCAAATTACAAACATAGGTGAACCAGCTTCGCTAAGTTTATATGCTTGAAACAATCTTAATTTAATTTAATTTAATTCCATTATTCAAGTTTTAAGGCAAAATGCTTAAAAGTTATCGAAAAGTTTGAAATAGATAAATTGTAAAGCAAATTTCATTCCGAAGGAAAAATGAAGTTACACAGCCATTTTCACCCAAAAATAGAACAGTCGGAATTTAAAAAGATGTTGATTAATCTTACCTTGCACATAGAGAATATCCTTAAGCTTTAGAGCTTTGATCTTGTTTTTTTCCTTTTTCTTTCACGAGCAACTCTTTTAATTTATTTAACTTTAAAGATGAAAGTGAAAAGTAAGTTCTAACTTATATGTGATGGTATAATTATTATGGATAAGTGATGTAGGAGCATCCACGGGTGTAGAGCAATCTTGTATCATTCAAAAATATTGTTTATTTAAATTCTGTTAAAGTGAATAAAATTAAAATGCAAGTTACTATAGGTCTCTACATATGTTTCAAGGAGATATAAGGGTTTGAAATTTTTTAATATTTAATATTTAATATTTATGTCTAAAGATTATAGATCAATAAACCATTGCAAATATGTTCAAAAGAAATAACAACTTGAATAAATCATAAATACATGATTGAAGAATATAAATTGTTAAAGTTGCTTACAAAGCCATCATTTAATGAATTCACAACATCAATGTAAAGCTTGACAAATTTATTAGTCTCAATTTAATCAAATTACAAATATAGGTGAACTAGCTGGATTAAGTCTATATGCTTAAAACATTTTTTGTAAGTTATAAATGTTTCATCTTTGGGATTTTGGAACAATCTTAATTTAATTCCATTATTCAAGTTTTAAAGCAAAATGCTTAAAGTTTATCAAAAAGCTTGAAATAATTAAGTGTAAAGCAATGGTTGAAGATGATTGACTCCTTTAATTTTTCTAACTTTAAAGATCAAAGTGAAAAGTAATGGTTGAAGCTAGTCAAATGTTTGCAAGTGGCGATATGTGATGACATAACTACCATGGATAAGCGATGCAAGAGCATCCATAGATGTAGAACAATTTTGTATCACACAAAAATATTGTTTGTTTTAATTCTATTAAGGTTACGTGAATAAAATTGAATGCAAGCTACTATTGGTATCTACGTACGTTCCAAGGGGACATAGGGGGTTGAAATTATTTAAAATTTGTGGTTTATGTTTAAAGGCAATTGTAATTTTCATGTGTGGGCACATATTTCTATTATTTATAATGCAAAATTAAGAAAATCCCCATCTTGGCATGGATTTGGGGAAGAGGAAGAGTCGTGGCAAGGTAGAGTGGAGAAAACACCTTTCTGGTGCCCACTTTCAGAATTTCAATAGTCACCTCCTTAGGTGCCATTTGGAAAAGTTCTATGGACATTTAAGGGTTGTGTGTTGCATTTCTTGATTGCCATGTGTTGATTTCTAAGAGGCACAAGAGCACTATATATTGGGTCTTGGGCTAGTGGTTTAATCATTCAAACTCGAGTACTTCAACACAAAGCTTAAGGAGCAAAGTTGTAGCTTATTTCTATAAAGTGTAGAATATTGTATTTCTCTAATCCATTGGAGTAATAAGATGCAAGTATTTTCTCTTGCAATTTCTATGTTGTGTTGTTGTTGTTGGGTGGAGAAGCCCTTCATTAGTTGGTATCGAAGTGGGAGTTCTTGAGTTTGCAAATAAAGCGCCAAATATGAGGCAATTTGCACCAAGACTGGTAGATTGTGGGTTGTGAGAAAATGCCTCCAAAAAGAAACCAAAGAGGTTGAGGAAGAAATCTTGTTATTGTAATAGAGGATTTTAGAGTTCTCCAAAGACAAGTTCATGCACTACAAAATGAGTTGTGTAGAAGAGTGGGGTGAAGATGAGGAGATGAAAGTGAAGATGAAGTTGATGAGGAATGATAGTTTGAAGAAGAACAAGAGTTCATGAGAGATCTTCTTGAAGAGGATAGATTTTCAAAGACCATTTCCAAGATTGAAAAAAGGCCGAGAGTTGAAGTTTCTACATTTTCTAGAAGTCTAAATCTAGAGGAGTTGATCGATTGGATCAATGATATGGAGGAGTACTTCGATAATAAAGAAGTGGAAGATCCTGATAGGGTCAAATTTGCATAGGTCAAATTGAAATGTCATGCCAACATTTGGTGGAGAGAAGTTCAACTAGAGAGAAATAAAATAAGAAAACACAATATAACGAGATGGGATCAGATGGTGGATAAGTTGAAGAGGTAGTTCATCCCTATTGATTACAAGCTTAAGTTGTTGAAGAAGATGCACAGTTTAAAGCAAACAATCAAATCTGTCAAGGGATACACAAAAGAGTTCTATTGGATCTTGATAAGAACAAGCCATTCTTAGGCCAACAAGGAGAAGGTACCCCATTACATTAATGGTTTGTAACTGAGTATTTAGGATAAGCCAATTCTAGAAAGAATGATTATTATTGAGGATGTAAAGAGGAAGAGGACGATCATAGAGAGATTGAAATGAAGATCAAAAGAAGATTGAAGACTCAAGTAGTAACCAAAATTAGAAGGGAGATAATGCCTATTGTCCTTGTGATTAAAATAATGATCGAAGGGGAAGGGGGAGATTTGGATGAGGTTTTAGAAAAAGAGGATTTCATGGAACATGTTTCAAGTGTGGAGAAAGAGAGGATAAATAACATGATTGTTCCCAACATCAAGAGAGGATAAATAAAAGACTTGAGGGTAATGCACAAGTTGCCATTGTAGATGAAGATGCCGAGTCTTCACATTTTGATGATATGAAAAGATGAGAGGTTCTTGCCACAAGAAGAGCCTTGGTGAATGAGGAGGAGGATTCAGTTCAAAGGAAGAGCTTGTTTCACACAAGATGCAAGTGTGGAGGCAAAAAATGTAATGTGATTATGGATGGTGGCAACACTAACAATCATGTTTTAGAAGAAATGGTTAGCAAATTGAAGTTGGAGAGGAAAAGATATCCACATCCATACTAGATTGCATGGTTGCAGAATGGCCATAACTTTGGTCAATGAGCACCATTTAGTGAAGTTCAATATTTGGAATCATTGTGATGAAGTACTTATGACATCATGCCTACGGATGCTTGTCACATGTTAGGGAGGCTCTGACAATTTGATCAGATTGTGGTACATGATGGATATGCAAAAACCTATTCATTAACGAAAGATAAACTTCGCCACAAGTTGAAGCCCTTGAGGAGGAAGAAGAAATAGTACATAGTAATACCAAAAATTTGTTTTGTTAATGGCATGGAACAATTAGTGAAAGAGGTTGAGGGAGTAGAGTTAGATATACTAATACAAGTTGCGACCATATGGATTGCATTGAGAGCGAGTATAGAAAAAGTTCTAGCAGAAAAGGATGAGGTAAAATTTGATTCCTATGAATTTTTTGATGGGAATGATAAAATGGGGAATGATGTTGCAACAGTGAATCCTTTGGAAGACCAAAGTGCAACTAGAAGTGATGAAGTATATGGATGAGTAGAAGTGGGGTTCCTTGATAATCACATATTTGGTAAAGAGATTGATGAAGATGACGACCTCCAACTGAGAGAGGATATGAGAAAAATTGATAACTTGTTACACATTAGATAGGATGAATCTCATGTTTTTTATTCTAACATTGTTTTGAATGCAAAGAAAAATGAGTTTGTAGTTGCAATATGTCTTTCTAAAGGATTGGAAGAGATTAAATACTATGTTAGAGTTGCAACTAATGATGAAAAATATGTTGCAACAATAACATAGGTAATGTATGACATCTTTGTAGAAGAAGAGAAATTGGATATCTATGACTTCCTTGAATTTGAGAGTGCATATTGGTGGGAGTTAGACTATGTTAAAGGGGAAGAAATGAAGGAATGATGAAAGAGGGGAGAGACATAAAGGTGAAAACTAAGACGAATATTCAAGAAGAAAAGCGAGAATAGTGGATTTAAAATAAGATTATGGTTTTCCAACATTCATGAGCTTCAATTATGAAACATTTATTCTACCCAGGGTGTCTAATATAGGAGCATCCATGGGTGTAACACGATCTTGTATCACCCAAAAAAATTGTTTGTTTTGATTCTATTAAGGTTCAGTGAATATAATTAAATGCAGACTACTATAGGTATCCACATACCTTGGAAAGTGTCCAAGGAGACATAGGGGGTTAAAATTATTTAATATTTGTGGTTTATGTCTAAAGGCAATTGTAATTTTCATGCATGGCCATATATTTCTATTATTCATAATGCAAAATCAAGAAAATCACCATCTTGGCATGAAGTTGGGGAAGGAGAAGATTCATGGAAAGGTGGAGTGGAAAAGACACCTTTCTAGATGACCACTTTGGGAATTTCAACAATCACCTCCTTAGGTGTCCATTTGGGAAAGTTCTAGGGACATCTATGGGTTGTGTGTTGCATTTATTGATTGGCATGTGTTAATCTCCAAGAGGGGGCATAGGATTTCCAAGAGGCACAAGAGTACTATAAATTGGGGATTGAGCTATTGGTTTAATCATTGAGAGTTGAGTCCTTTAATATAGAGTTAAGAAGCAAAGCTTGTAGCTCTAGCTTGCAGATTTGTAAAGCCAATTTGGCTATTATTTAGTAAAGTTTGGAATACTGTATTTCTCTATCTCATTGAATAAATTATAAGCAAGTATTTTCTCTTTCAATTTCTATGTTTTTGTTGTGTTTTTGTTGTTGGGTGGACTAGCCCTTCATCAATAAGTGCCCAAGATACTTTGGACACCAAAGAAATTTTTGAATACTTCAGCCACTTTTGTATTTCTAGGTAGAATCCATTCATTCTTGTCTCTTTAACTTATTTTATGATTTAGGTGGAAGTTTGAGTCGCTTATGCAACTTTGGGTGGATCTTTTCTTCAATTGAGTAAATTTTTATCAACTAAGGCAAAAGGTTTTGTTCTCTCTATTGAAACATGGTAGAAATTTTGATCATTTGTGCATTTTTGGAACATGGTGAAACTTTAATGTGGTTTTGCCATGTAAGAATCAAAGAAATTTTATAATACCTAAGCCACTTTTGCATTTATAGGTGAAAATTTTGATCACTCTTGTCACTTTTAGCTTTTCTATGATTTAGGTGGAATTTTGAATCATTTATGCCGCTTTGGGTGGAGCTTTTCTACAATTGAGCCAAAGTTTATGAACTTAGGCAAAAGTTTTGATCAATCTTGTCTTTTGTTTGAAACATTGTAGAACTTTAGTGTGGCTTTGTCAAGTAAAAAGTGTGCCTTAGTTCATTTAGGTAGAACGTTCATCCACTTGGGCTAGTTTTTATAAGTCTAGGAAAATGTATGAGCCATTTGTACCACTTAGGTAGAGTTTTTATGTGCCTAAATCACTGCAAAAGTGTGTCAATGTTAATGTTTTTCAAATTATAATATAGGTAGAACTCACCTTCATTTGTGCCAAGAGAAAGATATTGGCCACTTAAGCCATTGATGCAATTGCCCTGACATAGACCTCACTAATCATCTGTTCCTTTATGCTTTGATATTTTGGGTAATTTTGTTGGAACTATCTATGGTCATTAATTAGTAGCACTTATTTATGTTAGAGTGAATACTATATTGTACCTAGCAAGTTATTTGTGTGGACTTATTCACAAATTGACTTAGGTCAAAGGTGTTATTTTTAGAAGTTTTAGTTGTCTAGATAAGATCTTATCATATCTTATATTTTATTTACTTCTTGTCCTAGGTTATTTAATATCTACATCAATGTAGTTTCTCATACTACATCACACCTTGTCTACATAAACAAGGTCATTGTACATTTGCAATATTTCTCATATCTCATATCTCAATATTTGAGCATGCTCATAATCTTGCACTCTCTTGTGGAAGACATTTTGTAGGTGATCTTAGAGTTTGTAGATGCTACACTTTAATTTTAGTGTGTGTTGTTGGTTGGTAGAGGGGAAGTTTTATTGGTTACTAAATATTTCATTTTTGGATAGAATTGATCTTAGCTACAGATACATTGCTAGTTTATGAGTTTCAATGTCTTGTGTTGCATGCTACGTTAAGTGGATTTTTCTTTGCATTTTCCCTAATGAGATTTCAAGTTATGAGATGGTTGTGAGGCTATGTGAGAAAATAATATTCTACGTAATGATACTAAATTTTGTTTTGTTTGTTCTAGTTTGAAAATATGAGTTGCAAGATTATATGATGTAGATATGTATGTTAGATTTGTAGGAACAAAGGTTTGTTTGCATCATTTTTTGTTATTAGAGTAGTTTGTGATGGCCTATAGGGAATTCCATTTGAATTGAAGAATAAAGGGTAGGAGGAATACACACCCTTGAAGAAATGCTACTGAATGGTCTAGGAGATTAGAAGCCACTGAAACCAAATTACTCTTTGATAATTCTAAGGAGGAACAAGAAATTTGGAAAATGTAGCTAGGGCAATAGACACTATGAAGAGGCTCATTATAGCCATGAGTAAATAAGTATCCAAGATAAAAATCAATAATTTAGATTTCAAAGGAAAACTCAACCCAAATTTATTCCTAGCTTAGGTCTAGGAGTTGGAGAAGTATTTCAAGATGGAAGACATACATATGATCATAAAATGGTAAAAAATGCAACATCTAATTGAATCCTCATACCATTCTATGTTGGGAGAGATTGAATAGTTCAAAAAGAAGACAGAGAAAGGATTAAATTGTACTATACCCCAAGATGTTGGAATATCGAAGAGTTTGATTCTTTCTTTCTAATCATTAACAAAAATTATTGAAAGAATTTTAGAACTTAAAACAAAGAGATTAGCTAATGCAAGTTTATATTGAGTGATTTGTGAGGCTTAAAATCTAGATTCATATATAATAGAACAAAGGGAAAACAACAACTATGTATGTTAATGGACTTAAATTTCAACTTCAATACAAGCTTGCCTTGGTTAAGGTCTATACTATAAATGAATCATATGAATATACCTTAAATGTAGAGGATAAATTGAATTAGAAAATAAAAATGGTGCTCGAAAGAGGTGGTAGCAACTAGAATAAAGGAAAATAAGTTTTATTAGAATTTTTCACACTTGTTAGAACTACTATTAAAGGCATATTGGGTATAGGCATTAACATAAAAAAGAACTACTAGTAGGGTATGGTATTTGCATGGACTACAATTTTTAGAGCAATTCTTCTCTTTCTCTCAAAGCTTTTATTCTAGCTACATTGACTTTTAGATCTTCAATCTCCTTTCTCAAATTTTTATCACTTTGGGAGACAATATATTAGAAGTTGAACTATTATAGGATGTAGAACAAGTGTTTGTATCTATAAACTGTGCTTTGTTAGATACAATTGTTTCTAAACTTACAAAAAAGAAGTACTAAGAATTTTTGGCACAAATTGGACAATAGTGTTTGTATTAGGTTGAAAGTTTTTTTGTTGAGCAATTATAGCCTCATAATTAGCCTTAGCTTGACCTTCAAGCATAACTTGTTCCAATTTTGGCCTCATGCCTTAATTGCATGTATGGAGTCATTTTGTAGTTTCAAGTCTTGTGTAGGTTGCATCCTTATGGCAAAATTGTAAATCAATTTTGAGTTTTTTTTTTTTTTTTTTTTTAAAGTCTTAGGTCTGAAGGGGGTATGTTGCTTATTTCATTAAAGTTCTCTTTTTGAAGTTGTCTTAAAGGTGTCAAAAAGTGTTATTTCCCTTTAATTCATTGCATACCTTTCAAAGGGGCTTATATTTCTATGTAAGCCACGTGATTTTTGAGCAAATGTTTTGGAAATAGATTCTTTGCGTTTTGGAGGGAAATTCCATCAAAACATGAGGAAGACTCAAGTTGGAGCCTGCGGTCAGAAGGAAAAGCTCGGGTAAAGGGAAGTAAAGCACAATTTGCTTCAAGGGAACCCTAGTTTTCAGTTACTGCTTAGCAATGACCACCAAGAACAATGAATGCTTCATGAGAACAACAGTTTCAAGGAGTAAAAAATATAGATATTCATGTAGGAACAATAGTTCTGAAAAGTTTGCACCTTGATCCTCAAGATTGGCAAGCAGTTTCAAAGGTATAGAGTGCAGTTTTGATGAAGATTAAAGAGCAATTTCATTCATTTCAATGAGCATAGCAGTGAGAGATAGCCACATTTTCATTCATCAAAGGCAGATATCAAGGAATTCTGGAATTGGTAGGGCTCCAAGCAAACCTACATAGCCCTAAAATATTGTTGTGTTCTTGTGTATTCATTATATGACTAGACAAATTTCATTTATTTCATGGGTTTTCAATAATCATGTGACTGTTCATTGCTTTTGAGATTTGTCCATCCACTGTTTAAAAGATTTTTTGAGAGCATGAGCTGTGAAAAATCTATTACAGTTACTGATTATTATCCTCCTATCTTTGATAGATTATTTGAGCAACAAATAATGGAAAATAACACAATTGCAATTTCACAAACTCATAAAAAATGTGCAACACAATGAACACAATATTTTCGGATAATTGTCCCTGGAAAAACCCCGAGGGGAAAACCAGTACTGCAGATGAGGAATATATATTAACAACATCAAATCAAGAGATACAAATACTGCTTGCCTATTACTGACAGAGCTTTGACAACCTCCCAATTTCTCCTGCTGAGATTCCACCCTGCTACTATCCCAACGCTATCACTGCGCCCTTGCTAACACTGCAAGACTACTTGCTAACACTGCAAGTTCTTCACACAATTCATTCATTGTTTTCCAAATGCCCCCTAACCCCCTTATATACTACTCTCATTGGAAAACCAACGACCGAGATTAATTCTCAATCAACGGTTGAGATTAAAACAACTAAACAACCCTAACCAAATTGGTTGCTAGAAGTTTCTAAAAGAGTCAAATAATTAATAAGAATTGTTTGAACTCTAACTACATTTGTTAGCAAACAATTATTTACTAATTATTTAACAAATGGACAAACAACTGTCCAAGCTAACAAACTAACAAACTAACACTCCCTCTTAGCGAGGAAGCTATTCTGCATGACACCCAACTTCTCTCTGAAAAAGATGAATTTCGCCTTCCCCAATGCCTTTGTCAGAATGTCTGCTACCTGCTGATCTATAGGTATAAACTGTAGCTGAACAACTCCACGCTGTACACAATCTCTAATGAAGTGATACCTGATGTCTATATGTTTCGACCTATCATAAAACACTGGATTCTCAGTCAACTTAATGCAACTCTGATTGTCACAGTGTATCACTGTAGTCTCCACCTTCTGACCAAACAAGGCTACTAGAAACTTCCGAAGCCATATAGCTTCACATGTCGCCATGCTAGCTGCTATGTATTCTGACTCTGCAGAACTCAGAGCCACAAACTTTTGCTTCCTACTAAACCAAGAGACAACTCCTGATCCCAGACTGAAACAACACCCTGAAGTGCTCCTCTTGTCTATTGTACTGCCTCCCCAATCTGCGTCAGTATAGCCCATCAACCTGATCCCTTCACCTCGAGCATATCTAATCCCATACTTGATTGTACCTCGCAAATAACGCAACACATGCTTTGCCGCTGTCCAATGCACTCCCTTTGGTTCAACCATGAACTGACTAAGAGAGTTAACGACAAAAGCTATATCTGGCCTAGTAATGACCAAATACATGAGAGAACCAATCAACTGCCTGTATAAGGTGGGATCTACATCCTTCTCTTTGGATTTGTCTACCTTCCTCCAATTTGTGATCATAGGTGTAGACATGGGTTTGCAATCTTCCATCTTGAACCTCTTCAATATTTCGATGCAATATTTCCCTTGCCCAAGGAAAATGTCTTCATCTGTCTGCCATATCTCCATGCCTAGAAAGTAGTGCATAAGTCCCAAATCTTTCATCTCGAACTCTGCTGCACTCTTCTATAAGTCCCTATAGGTCCCTCTTGCACTCTTCTATGAGCCCTAGTGAACCTGTTAGAAACAAGTCATCCACATATAGAACAAGAATGAGAATCTCACCCCCAACCACCAAGTAGTAGAGATTAGCATCCGCCTCACTCTTCACAAATCCCATTTCCTGCAAGTAACTATCAATGCGTTCATACCACGCTCTGGGAGCCTGCTTGAGTCTGTACAAAGCTTTATTTAATCTACACACATGGGTCTCTTTGTTGTGTGCTACAAAGCCTTCTGGTTGTTCTATGTATACTCCTCTTTCAACTCACCATTGAGGAACATTGCCTTGACATCCATTTGATGGATCTGCCATCCCATTTGTGCTAAAATTGAGATTACAGCTCGTATAGAAGTATACCTGGCAACTGGAGCAAATGTCTCCTCATAGTCTATTCCCTCCTTCTGAGAGAACCCTTTTGCCACAAACCTTGCCTTGTATTTCTCGATGCTACCATCTGCACCGTGCTTAATCTTATAGATCCAACGTGATCCAAACACAACCCTATCTGTTGGTCTAGGCACTACCTCCCAAACATCATTCTGCATAATTGAAGTATACTCCTCAACCATTGCATCTTGCCACACCTGATGTTGTGCAGCCTCTTGATAGCTAGAAGGTTCACTATCTACCAACTAACTAACTAATGCAACATAGTCATCAAACTTGGTTGGTTGTTTCCGTTGTCTACTACTCCTCCTAGGAGTACCTACTAACTCCTGAGTATTTCTTTGTGTCTGCTGAACCTTACGGTTGTTGCTACCAACTGTAGAAGATGAAATATCAACCTCCATGTCTTCTTGATGCATCTCTTCTTGCACCTGTTGCTCCATACTCTGAGAACTCTCACTTCCTGAGCCTATGCTTGTACTAGTAACTGTACTAGAGCTTTGCTGACCTTGATTCAGTTGAGTGATCCTTGGAGCTTGTGTTGGTTGCTCACTCTGATCATCTGCTGGCAAATCTCTGGACCTTCTAAATGCCTTGTCCTCCATGAACTTGACATCACGTCGAACAATAATCCGCTTGGTCCTTGGAATGAATATCCAATATGCCTTTGAGGTTTCACTGTACCCCACAAAGTACCCTCTCCGCAGTCTGATCTAACTTGGTACGTGTATCCTTTGGAATGTGACAATATGCCAAACTCCCAAAGATCCTGAAGTGACTAACATCTGGCTTCTTCCTAGTGAATGCTTCCTTTGGTGTCATCTTCCCTAGCACCTTATGTGGAACCCTGTTCTGTATGTATACTGCCGTACTACTTGCTTCTGCCCATAAGTAACGGGATAGGTCCTGATCATGTAGCATAGCCCTTGCTGCCTCCGATATGGACCGATTCTTCCTCTCAGCAACCCCATTCTGTTGCGAGTTGTAAGGAACAACCCACTCTCTCTTGATTCCTTCCCTGGTACAAAACTCTTGGAATTCATTCCCTTTGTACTCGCCTCCATTGTCTGACTGAAGAACCTTTATCTTCCTTCCTGTCGAGTTCTCCACAAGAGCCTTGAACTCTTGGAAGCGATTGAAAACCTCATCCTTGGTCTTCAAGAAGTATATCCAGGTCTTCTTGGAGAAATCATCAATAAAAGTACTAAAGTACTCATACCCTCTGAGAGATTTCGTCAACATTGGTCCACATACATCTGAATGTACTAGATCAAGAACACCCTTGGATCTAGTGTCACTCCTTGGAAAAGTTGCTTTCACAAACTTCCCCAACACACATCCCTTACATACATCATCATGCTCTGTGCTCACCTCTGGAACACCTGTCACAGTCTCATGAAGCAATTTAAGTGCTCCATGATGTATATGGCCCATCCTCCTATGCCATAGCTCTCCAAGATCTCTAGGATTACTGCTACTCATGAGTACCTTAGGAGTATCAAACTGCAACCTATAAAGTCGACCACTCCTAACTCCAATAGCTATGGGTGATTTCCAATCCTTATGCTTAATCAATACATTTGCCCCTCTAAAGAGTACATTGTACCCTTTGTCCTGAAGGATAGATACAAAAATCAAATTCATCCCTAAGCCTGGAACATGCAACACATCATGAAGAGAAATCATCTTACCATTCTCCCTCTAAAACTGAACAGTCCCTTTCCTAACTGAGTTGAGTTTGGACATGTTTCCCATAGAGATCTAGATTCTGGTGCTCCCCTCCTTATAACTGGAGAAGTATTCTCTAACTCCTGTCATATGAAATGACGCCCCACTATCTATGTACCAAACACTCTGTGAGGTTGAGCTAACCATACACGCTATGAGTGCAAACTCATCTTCCATTCTATTCGAGAGCTCATCTGCACTTGCTGAAGCTACAACTTGCTTCTTGCCTTTCTTGTCATTCTTCTTCCTTTCTGGGCAATCGCTGACATAGTGGCCAAACTCGTGACAGGCGTAGCACTTGATCTTCAACAAGTCTTTCTTCTTCTTCTCACCTTGTGGATTTGATCCTTTGTTGGACCCCTTCTTTGCTTTTCCTTTACCCGCTAGGGCAACGTTCTCCTGTTCTGCCTCACTTTTCTGACTCTTATTGTTGGCTCCATTGACAAGGCTTAGTCTAAGCTCCTCCTGAGTGAAGTCACTCCAAAGTTGATCCCAACTTGGTAAGGTGTCTCGTCCATTAACAACTTGAACAAAGACATCCCATTGCTTAGAAAACCCATTTAGAGCTATCCGTACTAGCTCATCATCACTTGGTTTATCTCCAACAGCCGCTAACTCATCCTTGACAAGTCTGAGTCTGGTGAGGTAACTCATCACGTCTTCTCCCTTATTCATTCAGGTATTCCTCAGCTTTTCTCTGAGAATCAACTTCCGACTAGTGGTAGCATTCTGGTACAGATTCAGAATGGCATCCCACATCTTCTTTGCAGTATCTAACTCTGCAATATGTGGAACTATATGGTCCTTGACACCATCAAGGATTAGCCTTCTCGCCTTGGAATCATCCTTCTTGTATGCTGCAAGTTGTGTTGCATCTGTAGGCATAGTCACAATAGTGGTAACATATTCCTTGATACCATTCTCTTCTAGCAATAAAGAAATTCTGGCTTTCCAGACACCAAAATTAGAGGCTCCATCTAATCTGTCCTGATCTCTTAAACCAACTGAGGCCATCTCAAAGGTTAAAGTAAATAAAAATTCTAAAGAGGTTAAACTAGGTTTTATAAACCCTCAGTTTCCTTCGCCTAGGGTAAATCTCTTCTACCCTTAACTTAGCTCTGATACCATGTGAAAAATCTATTACAGTTACTGATTATTATCCTCCTATCTTTGATAGATTATTTGAGCAACAAATATTGGAAAATAACACAACTGCAATTTCACAAACTCATAAAAAATGTGCAACACAATGAACACAATATTTTCGGACAATTGTCCCTGGAAAATCCCCAAAGGGAAAACCAGTACTGCAGATGAGGAATATATATTAACAACAACAAATCAAGAGATACAAATACTGCTTGCCTATTACTGACAAAGCTTTGACGACCTCCCAATTTCTCCTGCTGAGATTCCACCCCGCTACTATCCCAACGCTATCACTGCGCCCTTGCTAACACTACAAGTTCTTCACACAATTCATTCATTCATTCATTGTTTTGCAAATGCCCCCTGACCCCCTTATATACTACTCTCATTGGAAAACCAATGGCCGAGATTAATTCTCAATCAACGGCTGAGATTAAAACAACTAAACAACCCTAACCAAATTGGTTGCTAGAAGTTTCTAAAAGAGTCAAATAATTAATAAGAATTGTTTGAACTCTAACTACATTTGTTAGCAAACACTTATTTACTAATTATTTAGCAAATGGACAAACAGCTGTCCAAGCTAACAAACTAACAAACTAACGTGAGCATGCAATATGAAGAGGTATTTTGGATGTTATTACCTTAGTAGACTTATTTGCAAAGTACTGAGATACATACAAAGTACATGAATTGTTATGAATAAGCAAGTCTAAGGATACAAGGCCTCTAGATTTTCATTATAAACAAGTCATATAGTGTTTTCTTTGCCATAAGGAGTATGCATTCATGAGGGCTTGTTAAAATTTGAGTGTTGAGATTGAAGTTTGGAGTCTATTAGCTTTTTGGAATGGGTCCATAAGATTGTGAAAAAAATACAATGATATCCTCTGTCATTGCTCAAAGATTAACATATGTATTTGTGCTTGCAACAGATTGCAATAGGTGGATAATATTGTCCTTCTTTGGCACATTGTTTGTATCTTGTTATGTTTCTCTTATGTGTTTTGGCTACATCTGGCTAAGAACCGAGCTTCCTTTGTTTTTGTATCAAGTGCAAGTTGTTTTCACTCACAGCAAAGGGAGTGAAGACCAAGATTTGGTCAAAGGTTCTCTGAAATAAAGAAAGATAGTCCAGGATGCTTCAGAAATAATCTAGAAGTCTAGAGAGATCTATCAAGACAATCTTGCCTAAAGACACCACAGTTCAAGGAATGCCAAATCACTGACAATTATAGGGGTTGCAAGCTTCAACAGATAGTAGAGTAAATTAGACTTTAATTACATTAGTTAGAGGGCAAAACATTAAAGCTTCATTAAAAGGAAATGGCAATAATGCGTAAGAATGGTTTGAAGGCATTTGAAAGATAGTCTTGAAATCTTGAGAAAGGACAGTCTCATGACTATTAAAAGAGGGCATATAATGAAAAAGACAGTCCTTCATAAAGACAATACACTCAAAGATAGATGCAAAGTCATTTTGGCTACAACCAAAAGAGTTGGTCACTTGTACAAAAGATAGCCAAGGCTTATGGCAGTCTCAACTATGAATAGCATGAGGGTTTTATTTTTGAAGGCCCAAACAATATCAAAATATCTTCAACAATCAAGACAAGAATCAGGGAGCAAATTTGTCACAGAAGAAATTCGAAAAGAGAGAACATGTTGATAGTGAAAAAGACTTAGAGATAAAGTCATAACAGTAAGGGCATCAAAATAGTGAAAAGGGTCAGCTCATCGAGGACAATGAAAAGAAAATATAGTCTATTGAAGAACTCCATGATAAAGACACTATCATGCAACAAGAATGACGATCAAAGAATTATTGCAGCATAAGAAGTGATGATGGCTTATCATCTAAAGGACCAAACCATCAAAGCAATCAAAAACATCAAGTTTGCAGCTACAAGACACAGTGCAAGGACAATCCAGTCCAAAGTGAATAAAAATAATTTTCTAATAAAGAGTAGTCAAAAGGACTAGAGAGTAGTCCATGAAAAATAAATTGAATGACTGATTCAATAATCGGATAATGTATTCAACAATATACAAGCGTATATATAGAGATTACAAGACGACGTTATAAATTAAGAACAAGTCGTTTAAAGTGAACTACTAAAAAGAAAAAGCTAAATGCTAAATAAAACTTAAAAGTTAATTAACTAAAAAGCTAAATGACCATTAAACAAGGAACTAAATATAGGTGACTAAAATATAATTAAATATTTTAATACCCTCCCTTAATGGTCATTCTATCTACTAACTACCCTACAGAAGACACCGCAGGTCTTTTGATCACAAATGAAAAGAACACTCTGCTGTGGTGGAGACCCTCCTTGGATCTGAAAAGTGTTAATGACCAAGAATACCAAAATCCATCCAACTTGACGTTGGGTAACCAAACTGAAACCTGAAACCATGATTTTGAGGAAAAATCAGCAAACTCTCCAAAACTGAAGATACAAATCATCATTTTTGTGGAAAAAAATGGTAAAAACCCTTGAAACGATTTTTGTGGAAAAAATCGAACAAAACCCTGAAACTTTGCATGGCAAGACCCAAAACACCATTAGATTATTTTATTCTCTCATTTGAACATTTTCTCAAGCTTTCTCAAAAGTGTTTCATCAAACAAGCTATGAAATCAAAGCTCTAATTTTTTTCTTATATTGTTTGTAGATTTGCAAGTTGGGAAGGAGTGGCGGCCATATGCATTTGTGGGAGTTCAAAATCTTCATTTTATTTGTTTTGGGTTTGCAACAATTTTATTTTGAGAATTTTTTTCTTTCCCTCTTGTTTTCTCATAACCCTAGATCTAATTTTTCTCTTATATTGTTTGCAGATATCTAGTTTGGGAAGGAATGGTGACCATATGCATTTTTTGGGAGATCAAAATCTTCAATTTATTTGTTTTGGGTTCGCACCAATTTTCTTTTGAGATTTTTTTTATTTCTTGTTTTCTCAATAAAACCCTAGATCTAATGTTATTTTTCTTTTGTTTGTAGGGGCAGATTTGGAAAAAATGGTGACCATTTGATACATGGAAAATTAAAATCTCCATTTTATTATTTGCGAGATTTTTATTTTGATATTTATCATTTTTAAAAAGTTTTTTATTTGATTTTTAAAAAAATAAATGACAAAGGGTTGCCGCAGCTCTGAGAGCTGTGACCCCCCATTTAAGAGGGTGTCGTAGTCCTCAAGGGGCTGCGACATCCCCTTACATGGGGAGCCGCAGCTCTGAGAGCTGCGATCCCCCATGTAAGGGGGTGCCGCAGTCCTCACCGGTTGCGACCTCCCCTTACATGGGGTGTCGTAGACCCAGGTTTGTGAGCTCCCACGCAGGGGGCCGCAACCTCTTAATTTTTTAATATATAATTCAACTAATTTTCTTGAACTCTAAATTTAATAATAGTGAACATTTTAGTAACATTATTGCAATATTCAGAATTAAAATGAATTTAACCAACATTTCATATCTAAATGACATCCAAATTTATGAATAACAGTCACTATCTCTTAACTGTTTTGATACAAATGACTAAATATACTACCAATAGACATAAATCAATTGGTATTTAAATGACAATTAATGATTACAATGACTAAATAAATGATTACCATGACTAAGTAAATGACCGGTTAAAAAGAATCAATGACTAAATTAACCACTAAATATATTAGTATACTACCAAATTGATGACTAAAATATATTAATTTTCGTTGATTTTTTGACGAATACCGGTTCCATTTTCTGTGGCATTGTTCGACGATGCTTGGTCAAGGTTTCGACGAATTTAGGTTTGTCGCTTTTTCGATGAAATTTTTGCGACAAAATTTGTAATGGTGTTTCGTCGGTAATCCGACAAAAGTTTGTCAAAATTTCAACAAACATTCGTTGAAAATTGGTGCCAAATACATTAGTGTATATAGGGGCATTGTTGCAGCAAAATCAGAACAACAAGGTTGGTAGTGCAAAGGAATAACAAAAGACAGTTAGAGGGATACATGGCACAAATGACAATGCAATGAATATTTGGAAAATGTCATAAGTATACAAATAGAAGAAGCACAGGCACAGGTCCTCATGAGCAGTTCTCAAAAGCAAGACAAAATCCAAAAGACTCGCTCATTGCCAAGGGAACTTTCAAAGCAATAAGGATTCTTAGAGCAGCAATGGATATCAAGATTTCCTAATCTTAGTGATAAATCACCAGCACAAATGGAAGATATCTCAGTGACAAATTTGTGCGAATCAAGAGGCATAGCAGTGCTCAAAGCAAATCAAAGACCATCACAAAAGTATGGATAATAACAGTGAACTCCAAGGAATCACATCATTTTGGCCTCAAAATCAGAGGAATAGTTTTATGAGGTGTACTAGCAATAGCATTGAGTAGATATTGCACAACTAAGGCAACTTCATGACATCCAAAAAGGGTGTTTTCCAATTTTGAATTTCAAATTCAAATTGTCATTAATGCAAGCACAATTGTGAGAGTACTAATCAATAGAGAGAAAGGTTGAAATTCAAATTTGAAATGTCATTAATTGGAAGCTTGAAATTAGGAATTTTGGAGAAGTATCAATAGTTATAGTGTAATTAGAGACCTGATATGGATTGAGTATCTATCAAAGGCATTTTAGAGAGTGAAATCAATATCATATCTTCAATTCTAGCCTTATTTTCATGGAGTTTTCAAGTCTATTCACCTATTCAAGTTTTGATTTCAAATTCAAAATCAGTTGGTACCTTATTTAAAGGAGAATTTGCAGCCAACACACCCTTCTTCAATTCACTCAAGTCTTCCACTTTTGTCAAGTCAAACAGCTGGAGCATGGAATCCAAAGAGAGCCAAGATTTCAAATACAAAAATTCTGGAGATTCTTTTTCAATAAAGACAATTTCATCCCTCTTTGAAAAGAGTTCTTGCTTTTCTTCTCTGTGTACATAGTAGTGAAACTTGTCTTGTAACTCAAATCTTTTGAGTTCTTCTTTGATTTTTCATGTACTCAGTTGTGTTGCCTCTTGCAATCTCCCTTGTATGAAAATCAGAGTTGTCTCTATGTATTGCATGAAGATTCTTCTTGAAAATCAATGAAAGATCCTGTTGTTCCTGCTCACATTTCTTGTCTTTCCATTGTTCATGTATGTTATGCTGAATATTCATTGTGATTGGTCTTAAAATCCTTTGCTATTCTACACATCTATACAATGTTTTGGCAAGTAATCCTTTGATTAGATTAGGTTGTATGTTGTGTGAATATTTCATTTTAGCTAGTATAATTGCATGATTCACATCATCTTTCATGCAAATTGAAAAGAAAGGACTCCATATGAAATGTTTATGATCATCATAGGTACAAATGAGTTGTGAATGTAATTGATTTCTTTGTTGAGTCAGTTGTAATCAGCAAAAAGTCAGTTTAAACAAGACATCTTGGTGCATCACTTGACAATATCGGTAGTTTTAGTTTAAGAGTTATCTTTCTATCCCTTTTCCTTCATCAAAATTGGTAGTTTCTTGAAAGTCTTAAGGGATCCAACTCTGGAGGTCTACTTTCATTATAGGGTACCACAACCTGAAAGTAGTCCCATGTTTCACAAGTTAGCTGAGTTTAGGCTTAGCTAGGGTGCGAACATAATTGATAACATAAAACACAATTGCTTGGCTATGGAAAAATAGTGTTATTGTTTGTGCATTTCGACTTGCACCTCCTCTCAAATAAGCAAGTCAAATACAAGGAAGCGACAATGAGAAATTGGGATGCAATCCTTGATTATTACTAGCATAGATGCTTGTGTTGCTTAACTTTCCTTAGCCTTGATCAAATATGAGAGTCGTGAGGTTGTCATATAGGGGCTAGTGGGAGTGGCACTCGGGCTGCTTGTGGTCCAAGTGAACCAATTAATGACATTGATCCTCTGAAGGAAGAGCAATATCATGATTATTGATTTGATTTGATTTAGCATTTATCATTGAATTATCAATTGTTGTCAATTTTGTATATTTTTTTGTAAATAATGATTATTGATATACACACACAACCAAGACTCTCAATACAAACCTAGATAAAAGGAAATTGGGGAATTGTCAAACGTGAACCCCAATTGACAATAAAGAAAATAAATAAAATACCTTGTTGAATAACTGTTAATGTGCAATCGCTTGTTAGGTTCATCTGGAGCACATTTGACAGACTGTAGGACACTTCAACATGTCATTGACATTAAAAGCCAACTGATTGGACATTTGCTAACATGATTCCATCCTAAAAATCATCTTACATTGGTTTATAACTGCACCTTACAGACCTAGTAGAAGCAGACCGTGGCAAAAATTTGTTAAGGATTGTATAGAATGAAAATTTTAATGGACACCTGATGGAACTCAAACCTAATTATGACCTTTTAGATTTCTATAACTGATTTCTAGAAATATCACGTAGAACAAATGTATGAGTAAGCCTTGTGCATAGTTTGTTGGTGAATTGAACACTTGAGAACCAAATAAACTAGCTCAAAGTTGCACCCTGTATTTCAAATAGGCATATAAGCTTTTAAATAAGTAAAAGGAGTTTGTGCTCCAAAGCCATCTATGGAGATTGGTGAAACAAGAAAACTAAATAAGAATGTTATCAAAAGATACACAAGATATTGAGGACCCAATTTCTATTTGCTAATTCAATGCTTCTATAGGAAGAAAATCTATCATGAAAATTTTAATACAATATCAGCGAAACATAGTGCTAGTAAATTACTCGTGTATTATATTATGAATTGACTCCATAAGAATTTAAAGTAAGACTGTCAAGTTTATTAGTTTGTCAACTTTTAAAATCCATAGTTGATCCATAATCCAATTGGAAATTCTAATACGTAAGTCTTAAACATGATTTAACTTCAATGCTGATCCAGTGCAATCTGTTACTGAAACTAGCCTAAATAAAACAAAAAATTGATGTGTTACAATTATTAGCTGACAACTTCATCCATCATTCAATTTATAACATGTACACTGCTCAAATGCATACGTACAATGCCATAAACCAGCATTCACATCCATACATGCTATTGCTATACCAATATGTGGTTCTTCAGAATTCCTATTCTCAAATTTAATGCTGGTGCTTTATATTTTTTGTGACTGATTTTATTGTTAATTTTAAATGAGCGGAGAAAACATATAAAAAATATAAAACAACAGAAAGAAAAATATAGACAAACACACAACAAAATGAATTACGAGATTCACCATTAAAGGCTACATCCACGGGAAAGCAAGGAAATACCTTCTATTATCAACTACACAATACATGGTATCTACTCATCCATTTATACAAACATACAACTATCAATGAAGAGTCAAGAGAAGACAAAAGGTCATGTGACCATTGGCCTTCACATTCTCAACAATCTCCCACTTCAAGTCCAACCCATACAACCATGAATAGTAACATCCTTTACATTTTCACTTTTAATGTCACATTGCAACCAAGCCTAAAGAACATTTTAACTTCGCCAAAGGCTATTCAAGGACACTCAAGATAAGCCTTCTCCAAGTCAAATTGAAGTAAAAAACATCTTCTCCCACTACTTTTCTAGGCACAAACTCACCCATTAATCCATAATCAAGAACACCACTTTCTACAAGTTCAAAATACACTCCTCCTTCGTTCACAAAAGAACCCTTGAACATATGGACAACATGGTTACCTGCTCCTGTGCTCCCCTTCTCTACCCAAACTTCCATCCATTGTGGACCCTCTGCATCATCCTTAACACCAAATACCTCTGAAAATCTTGCGCTTGCATCAACAAGTTGAAAACTCGATCCCTTCAATTTGTTGACCCAACCTTCTAAGAGTTGTCGTTTTAGAGCCTCTTTTGCAATCCATTCCACATCTAGAACCTCTAACTTGCAATGCATCCTTATAGCTTCACACATGCACTCCATCTGGGAACTTTCTAAATCGTTCCTAGCCTTGACATGCAACATCACGTACATAGCCAACGAGCTTTTAGCAGGTTTTTTTAACACCTCAAGCATAGTAGCATTTTTCAATAGCATTATGGTCTCGAGAAATTCGTAATTCAATGCCGATGACTTCAAATAATGCAAATCCAAACCAATTCCTAACCCGTCTGCTTCCTCCACTAGCTCATCACACAGAGATATTATCATGCACATCTCTTCAGAGGATAAGAAATAGTCCACATTGGCCACACTTCGAAGCAGCTCTAACTCTACTTGCAATTTCTTAGCCACCAAAACCGTGGGCTTCGATTGCATACCAAATGCCACTACTTTGGGACACATTCTCCTTAAAATTGGAACATTTACTCTCGTTTTCTCTTCCTCCCTCTTTAGGGCCTCCTTGCACATGAAATCTATAGCGTGCCTCTCCATTGCATTGCACAACACACTCCTTGCATCATCTTGCCTAGAGAGCAATGAAGCTACCTCGAAATCATTTGGAAGACTAAAAGAAAAGGTGTCTGAGTCCACCAAGCTTATTCCCTCCTATGCTACGTACAATATCCTCTTGTGCCTCCCTTGCATCAAGAGTACGTACTCCTTGAGTGTCAGATTCTCCTCCCCCAACCTCGCAATATCTCTCTTTGTTGCGTCCCTTTCCTCTTCAGACTTGAACTTGACCTCATTGTGAATCAATCGTGTAACATCTCCCCCATCATCCATGATCTTCCCAGATCCCTTCATAGGGGCATCTGTGGACACCATTCTGGCCTTTGTTCTCACCAGATAGCTTCCATTTTTATCCACTTTTTGTAGGCTTAATCCGCCTCTGGTCTTTTTCTCAATGGGGTTGATTTCCTCACTACCACCAAGTAATATTCCTTTCAAACCTCTTCCAATATCTTGCCCCAACTCAAGATTTTTCTTTTCACATGGAACCAAATCGTGGTTCACGCTACTAGCAAAGTCCCATCCTCCAAAAGAGCATTCGCCACAGCCAAATAAACAACAAAAGACTTTTTTAGAATATTTTTGCCAAGCTAATAAAAATGCTTCCCTTCACCCTTCATCACACCCTTGCCCGGATTCATCCAAGGAATCTTCACCTAATTCCTTATTGTCATACTTAAATGAATCTCCCTAGGTAGCGGCTTGTACATGTTCAATGTCACTGCCAGATTCCAACATACTAAGGAATTCATCAATAACATAATCAGTTCCATCATCTAGTTGAGCCAAAATCTCACACAATGGTGAATTGGAGGTAGGATGAACATCTCCCACTTCAAGTTGACCCTCTAATACATACAAGGAGGACATAGAGGCAAGGAATGAAAAACTGAAATCCAGTTCCCAAACATCAACTTCTTCCATCTCTGCTCAATAACTCCTCTGTGGCTTTGATTCCAATTGTTAATTTTAAATGAGCAAAGAAACACAAACCAACAAAAAGAAAAATAGAGACAAACACACAACAAAATGAATGATGTGGTTCACCATTAAAGGCTACATCCATGGGGAAGCAAGGAAATATCTGCTATTATTAGTTATATAATATATGGTCTGTACTCATCCATTTACATAAACATACAACTATCAAATGAAGAATTAGGTGAAGACAAAAGGTCATGTGACCGTTGGACTTCACATTCTCAACATTTATTTCTAATTGTAGATGAAAACCAAGAACTATGCTTGACAGCTATGTAACATATAATTGCAATGTTTGCTTAATTTATAGGTATGAGATCAGCGAGAAGGAAATGAATAAATGAGAAAGCAACACAAAACATGTAATATCCCTTGCCCAAACTGACTGATTTTGGCTCAAGGAATATTGTTAAACACTTTGTATGCTG
The DNA here is from genome assembly GCF_030272615.1 of Cryptomeria japonica. Taxonomy (NCBI): domain Eukaryota; kingdom Viridiplantae; phylum Streptophyta; class Pinopsida; order Cupressales; family Cupressaceae; genus Cryptomeria; species Cryptomeria japonica. The sequence goes on from NC_081405.1 coordinate 9,894,213, forward strand.
TCTTTCTCTATTCTGATTTTTGTATTTCAGATTGTTTGATACACTTTGAAAGTTGCCAAGAAATTTAGGAAGTTCACAAATGATGTTGACAATACCTCTTACAATGAACTAGTATGCGAGTGCAGTTCTTTTTGGTATTTTCAATGCATATACATGAAAACTAGATATGGAATGCATACCTACAGCCAACTAACATTTCGACAAACAATTGGCATGCAACTATTATGCTGATCATATATGCTATTAAAAGGACATTTCGTCAAACAAATGGTATGCAACATATATCTTCTTTATTGAATTCATTCCTAAGTACAATGCTGCTATGGATTTGCCAAGACTAATTGGCTTACAAAAAGACTACAGCAATGCCAAATCTGATTCTAAGTTATCACTTACAACGGCAAAATTATATGCCTAAGATTTCAATACTAACTACTAATAGTTGCAAGAGGAACCTGATAATAGTGATGCTCAATGATGGAGATGAAAGTTGCAATCGGAATCAAGCACAAATATTGTAGCGCGGCACTATTCACGCGCACTGTTCATGCGTACTGTAGCAGCAAGAACAAACTTTAAAAAGAACGATTACTAATGGTTGCCAATGAATCTTCAGGTCTACACTCGATAGTCCTCAATATTCTTCAAACCCTTTCTGTTATTCCTTTACTTTAAGCACAAATATAACTTCAGAGTGAAGCTCTCCTGAAATGCCAAATTCAGTGGATATTTCACCACCTCAAATGGTTGTAACACTGAAGAATTGACGTTCTCCAATGGCTAACTGAAATCAAAAACCCTTGGCTTCTTCTCCCAATTTCATATCAAATGCAATTGACAATAATCCGATGATAAGAAAGAACCTCTTATGTTAATTTATTCTTTCCTTGTAGGAGCTCACTTACTTTTCTTCCCAATGTGGGATAAAATATTTTCTTATATTTGCACCTTATAATATTAAAGTGACTTTATTATTATAAGTTACTTTATAACTTTATAATAACATTAAAATATTTAAATAAATCACTTAAGTCACTTAAACTTTAATATCACTTGAAATATTTGTCAGATTGCTATGCCGTCTAAAATAGGAATCTCTCCTCATAATTCCCCATGTGACCAAACACACTTTCTAAAAATAGAAAGGGTCCATCTCTATTACCCTTGACTTACTATACATAGTAAGTATGGCAAATGGAGTCCAAATGATATCGAACAAAGGCCAATTCCCTGAATGTTGGAGAAGAATCAATCCTCAAAAGACCCTCTAACCATCCACATTAGCCTACGAGGGTCCAATTATAGGCTAATCATTGGCTAGCATGATGTCACTAGCTAGAAGGGGGCATCACAAAACACCATAATGCAACATGAGGAATATTATGTTGGATCAGAAAGCCTCAAAATTGCAGAGAGTACATTAACCATAAGCATGCACATGCATAATCCAGAATGAAATAAATAACAGCAATCATATGTTGTGTAAGAATTCATTTTACATTGCAAAAAATGATGGGCATTCATATACCTTATGATTTTTGAAAACTCCTCCAATGTCCCATAATAATTTTACTTTCGTTTTGGACACCCATTGGAAATAGTGGAAGAACACAAACACCTTGGAGATAATTTTCACAGCAGGCTTAGGTGGGAGACTAGGATGGTGAAAGGGATACTACAAGGAGGGTGGAAAGCTTCATACTTACTACAAAACACATGTAGGAATGCTGAATTAATAAACTGGAAAACCAAGAAATCATTTTTGGCTCGCTTGTCTCGCCAATAACACTTTATGGATGTAAGTATGAGAGTAGTATGTCAAATCACAAATGAAGAAAGTTAGAAAGAAATCAAAAGAATTTGGTCATAAGCAACCTCAAAATCATAACTTTAAATCTCTTATGATGTCCTTTTGGCAGAAGCAAAAACTTTTCTGTTGAAGGCATTGATGATAAGTCAGACATTATCTGAAGAAGGTTCAAAATATGGATAACCATTGTTGGCCTAGAATGGTTATGGAGGAAGAACTAATTTGTGGGAAGAAGACATTGATGACACAAAACAACAAGTGAATTAATAAATGGAGCATTAAATTGCACGACTATCCTAAAACTAAGGAGAAAATAAAAAAATGTAACAAAACAATTCAGAACTGCCATCTAGACAAAGCAAATTGGTTGGAAGAAATCTTATTATGTCAAAGACTTTAACCCCACATGGGAACATGACAAAATAAATTTTTGGAAGCTGCAATTAAGGGGGGGGTGGGGGGGGAAGTAGTTGATTGCAAAGTTGAGGAACATCATCTTAGGTGTGAGACTAGTAGATGGACTATATCTAAAGAAGTTTGAGAAACAAAAACATGCCTGTTCTGCAGCACATGGGTATTGGAGACAGAATGGTACCTCATCAAGGATTTTACAGCCTATAAGGATATCCATAGCCATCATGAAAACAACCTGAAAGTAGGCAACCTAGCAGCCTTATTCGAGGCAGCACAGCTTAACAAAATTGCAAGTTTTTTTTAATTAAGATCCATAATAGATAATCCAACATCAAAAAGAGTTTTGAAAATGCCTGAGGGTTGCAGCTCTTCATCAATTAGACTGCTTGGTCTGGTGGATGCAATTAAAATCTTTCATTTCATCATTCCCTTGTACAAGAGCAACAATAACAATGGATTTTGTTTACCACTGCTTTTTTAATGCATTACCAATTTGATACAACTGTATGGCAGTTTCACATTTACCTCCATTACCATATGCTGTCATGCTTTCATACTCCCTCTATGAATCTACGATGGGTTGCTTCACTTTCTTTTCAAATCAACAATGTGTAGGCAGGCTCACTTTGTATTCTCCATCTTCATCTTCCCTCCTCACTGTCAAGGACCAGCCACTGTTGAAGGCTCTGATACCACTTGTTAGATCAGAATGCCTTGAAATTACAGAGATTACATTAACTATAAACATGCACAGGGATATTATAGAGAGTTAAATAATAGCAACCATAGGATTATTTTACTTTGCAAAACATGATTGGATTCTGATGCTAATTTTTTCCCTAAGAAATTCCTTATCTGAAAATTAACCACACTTACATTAAACTAACACCTATAACATTGATAAAAAATGAAATAAAATACTTTGGGTCACAAGGATTAGAAAAGCCAACACATAAAGGGCTGGGGGACTGGCTCGATTGGCGAGAGCTTCCTGTGGTAAAGCATGTGGTCATTAGGTCAAGTCTGCCCCCAGCCCATGTGTTACTGAAGGAGTGCACGAAAGGATCACCAGTCACATTAAAAAGTTTACCAGGTGCACTACAGTTTATAGGGGGAGCTACCCAATTCCTGCAGTATGAAAAAAAAGCTGACACAAAAATCCCCATAGAAAAACAACATGGCACAAACTCCAGCTTGGAAAAGTTGTGCCTCTGTCAACAGAAATCAGCGAGACTACAAGCTGTTGTTCTTCTTGGAACTTGGAAGCCATCAAAGATGTTTGGGTCATATCGACAAATTTACAATGCTTTTCCTTGCTTGCTCTACTTTTCAACTCACTTAGACTACTTCATACTATCTCATAAACTCATTTTGGAATCCGTAAAACATCCCTTGATACCAATGGATTGAACCAACTGAATGATATTGCAAATGCCCAATGTGTGTACTTATATACAATTTAAGTTACAAAATGTCACAAATGAACTCAACGGTCGATTCACCTCAACAATCAAAAGGAGAAGCACTTAATCCTTTACTCATGGCAGTGATTGTTCACCTTTGGCAAATTTGGCAGATACCATATCTGCCTGGGAAAAATGTCAACGTGTCATATCTGCCTAGCAAATTTGTAAGGTGACATCTTCCTGGCAAATTTGGCAAGTGACATATCTGCCTGCCACATTTGTATGGTAACAAATCTGCCTCACATTTCTAAAGGAGAGATGCCAGATGGATTTTTGAGGGACCAACCTTCCTCAGAGTATACACAACTTCCTACAAACTCCGATGCCCTTCTCGATCACTCTTTCCAATGTGTAGACTCTTTCAGCTTCATCTTTGGAAGAGCAAATATGAGTCTTTTATGTGTATTTATGCTGATACAAACAATCGAACTGAATTAAAAGTGTATACAATTATTTCAGCTGATCCATGTTGGATCAGTTGTCTGAGAGCAGTTTACCGAGGTACATTGTACATACCAACAGAGACTTGTGATTCTGGAAGCATAATATGTACCTTCCCTTCCCCCTTAACACACAGGCGCTTCACATTGATAAAGTTCAATTTGACAGCAAGAACACTAATTCATGTACTAGCATAATTATTAACATGCATACATAAATAAGATAATTTAAACACATATTTGGCTGTCATTTCATTGAAATTTCACTCACAAAATGCTAAAATGCCCTTTTAATGTAACTTGTAAATGCTAGTGTACAACAAAGACAGGGCTCACTGACGTATGCCCAAAACAGATGTAATCTTGTTTAGGCCTGACAATTTGTCAACTTTCCCTTATAACAATCAAAATTTAACTCTTAAGATTCTAATTTAAATGAGCTGTCCATCTCTGCTATTTTAAAATTAACTTGAATCCTATTTGGTGTTCATCATCTAAATCTTATTCTCAAGGCTACTTGCAGACATTCGCAGACAAAAGCAGGTTCAGTACTGTTAAACAAAACAGTCAAATACAGATATGAGGACACATTTGGCTACCATTTCTTTGAAACTTCACTTCTAACTCCTATATACCCCTTTATTGTAAGTTGCACATGCTAGAAAACAAAGCTCACTGGTAAGTGATCAAACAGGATTAATCTGGTTGAGGCCAGAAGTTTCTGCAACTTTCCTACTCAGACTACCAATCAGAATTTAACTCTTATGATCTTATTTGGCATCAGCTGTCTAAATCTGTTAATCTAATCAAAGAGGGAACAAGTTTAAGGTTCCTGCATTGAAATTGATGCCTATTTGGCATCCGTCATCTAAATCTACAATTCTCCTTGCAGAGATGCATAAGAAAAAGAGTGTGCAGTACTGTTAAACAAAACAGTCGAACACGGATGTGGTATTTTTCTTTCATAAACTTGTACAATAGTTAACAACTTCTGGTTCTCCCACCAATTAGAATTTTAAGGAAGGTTGCATCTGCAACGAACAACCTTCAACATCATTACTTGAACCTTAGCTAAACATTGTTATAATTTGTGAAGTATAAGAAAGCAGAGAAAGAACCAAGACATTCAAATGTGGAATTTGTTAAGATCTGCCAGAAGGTCATCGAAGTATGTAGAAAATTTGCTTCACCAAGGTTTGGCATCAAGTCAAGAATAGTATAGTGGGTTCTTTATATGGTTGATGTGAAATGAAGAAATTGACTCTCTACCATTGGTTTCCTGTGGAAGATAATAATTATGTACCTTATGCTGATCAAAGATAAGCATGTTAGTTTTCATAGAGATATTGAATCTGTCTCTCTGGGCACAGGCTTAACATTCCAAATTTTCTGGAGTTCATAGGGCAAATATTTCCAGGTTATTTTTGTTGCCAAGCTGATGTAATTATCATGATCTTTGATGCAATGTAAAATGCATTTCTAACTCTATATATATGTATTTTGACTTTCAATTTCTTCAAATTATACAGAGTACCTTTCTTAGGTGATCTCAAAGCCTCCCTCAAGTATCTTTCTTGGTGTTGTGCTTTTTTTTAAATCACCATATGGAGCCACAAATCCATCAGACAGCTACTTTTTTCACCATGATTTTCCACATCAGCTTCCTGTGTTTTCTACCTACCCTATGAATTCTTTTAGTTCAAAAATTATCTTCAGGTTTGTTTTCAAGCATTTGATTCTTCAGATTCAAAGCGCCATCCATGTTGCCATCTGCCATAAGTGCATCAATAACTATCTTGTAAGTAGCATTATCTGGAACCAGTCCAATTTCTAATATTTCCTGTATGAGTTGGTAAGCATTTGTGCTTTCTCCTTTTTTACAAAATGCTTCAATGAACGCATTGTATGTTCCAATATCAGGCTCAAAACCCATCTTTGCCATTTCATCTTGTACCTTCAATGCTTCTTCCAAATCACCCTGATGGCAATATCCCAAAATCATACTCCTGTAAGTAGAATGAGATTGCTTAAAACCCCTATTTGATATGTCTTGCAAGAATTTGATTGCATCATCCATCTTGCTTTTCATGAATAATTTTTCAATGATTTTACCATATGTGGCAGCATCGGGAACAAGACCATATCGGGTCATTTCATCATAAAGCACCATGCTTTCCTCTATGTTGTCATTTTTACAATGTCCAGCAATGAGAGTGCAGTAAGTGAGGCGAGTGGGAACCAAGTTCTCCTCAAATATTTGGTGTAAAAGAACGTCTGCTTCTTGCATCTTGTTGTTCTTGCAGAGTCCACTAATCAGGGTATTGTAGGAAACAATATCTGGTATAAGGCCGTTCTGTTTCATTTCATCCCAAAGAATCATAGCATCATGGATGTTTCCTGTGCCGCAAAGTCCATCTATTAGAATATTGTAACTGAATAGGCTTGCAGAACAGCCCGCCTCTTTCATTTCAGCAAATATCTCCTGTGCAAGCTTCAACTCGTTATCTCTACAGAGTCCCAGCATCAGTGTGTTAAAAGTTTGAATATTAGGAATGATTTTGCTCGCAAGCATCTCCCTGTATAATTCTAAACATTCACCTGATGCACTCCACATTGCCACAGAATGAAGCAGTTTGTTACAAGTGCTCACTGTAGGAAGAAATGAATGACGCTTAAGGCAATGAAACATGTCGATAGCCTGATCAATCCTTCTTGCCTGCATATATGCCTTGATTAGCATGTCAAATACAGCAGGGCACGAATTGCAAGCTCTATAAGTCTTGACAAGAACTTCAAACGCCTGGGAATCTGCATTTTCAGACTTACATTCTTCGACCAAAACCTTCTGCATAAGGGCCTGTGCATCCCGAATCATTCTTGCTTTTGCAATTATATGAATGATTGTACAGTAAGTTTGTATAGTGTGCCGGAAACCCTGTTGCTTTCCTGCCCATTCAAAAAAACTGAGAGCCAGATGAGCTTTGTTTCTTATCTTAATCAAAACACGAATCACTTGCTCTGTAGTCAGTCCTTGGGGATACATTTTTTTTAGATAATTCCACCGACTCTTGGAATGATGCTCTCTCAACACCGTGCATACATTGTTGATTAATTCTTCTTCTTCCCTGAAATTCAGACTTTTGGGTTGTTCAGTTTCTATAGTTTCGGACTTTTCTTGTATTCTTCTTATGTATCTTTCCCCTTGCTGATTATCATGTTGCAATATCAGCTCCTCCCCTCCTGCAAGTCCTGAATCTGTCACTACTGATGTGACTCTTGCTCGTAAATCAGGCAATCCAGTGCTTCCTCCTTGGTTTATCAGTCTGCAAAAGTTCATTTGCTCCAACTTTGGGCTTATTTCCATCGAAACCATGTTCATACCCCTGCTTCTCAAACTCATTTTTATCATCATCTGCCACTACAAATATTCTCTAAAACTCATAAGATTTGGACATTATACAGATCTAGAATCACAGATTCTTAGGTGTTCTTCAACAACGTCAAAGATGCTTATGGAAGTATATAAAAGTTATTCTTCCAAATTCAGAAGCAAGCATCTGGGTGTAAGTGACTAGGTTTTCATATTACTAAAACCCTTGAACTTCGCATATGGGTGCATGCCCTAGGTTGTAATATTACTCACATTCTTCTCTCCAAGAAAACTTTCTTCGAAATGTCTATGCTTGCTCTGTTGATGCCCCTGCTTTGTAAGAGTAATCATTTTGATGATCTCTTAATCATAAGACAATAATCAACTGAAAATCCAACCCAAAAAATGAGAAAGAAAACACAACCCCCATCTCATTACCTGTAAAAGGTGTGTTCTTTACACTTTCCTAGATTTGGAAATTTGTCTTGAACATTCTGCAGACTAATGGCACCTAATTCAGAAGTGTTCCAATATAAAGAATGTCGAATGAGGCTGGTTCCAGTATATACGTTTCTAACGTTTTAGAAAGAAACCAATTGTACAAATCTACTTCAAGCCTTTCTAGATTGCCGGCAACTTACTTGGAAACTGTGGTAGGTGTAGCAATTTGGCGTTCCTCACAACGCTGTACTTCCTGATGTGAGGTGCCTGCAATTTGATTCTGAAGTTTGTTCCCTACGGGAACCCAAAACACTGATTTCTGTACCATGGCTATTCTTGGTCTTGTGGACGTTAAAATTCATTCTTTCTTTCTATATTATTATATTGAACAAAATATTCAAGATTAATAATGAATTAATTTAATGAATCAAATTGAAGAAAACTCACTCACAAAATATTCAAGATTAATAATGAATTAATTGATTGAATCAAATTAGTAAATACTGTAAATGAACGTGTCCTGAAAGGCAATTAAGATTGAATTAGGGCTTAGGTATCCCTACAAAATATAAATTTTGACAATTGTGAAACCACAATAAAGAGAAATAAGAATCTAGTCTTCCATCTAAAGTAGGGATATAAGAAAACTATTTGCTTCAATCAAGTGATGTCATCTTATTCAAATTGTGTGTTTCTAATCTATGGCATTTGCAAAACTTATTAGTCTTTCTTTTTTAAAGGAGTAAAAAGGATCATTATATTGTTATTTATGTTGGTTTTTATTGGCATTGTCTGTAATAAATCTTTTCTTCATTTGATATTTATAAAAAAAATTAAAAAATAGTCTAATGTATTTTTAATTTTTTTTTCCTCTAATATTAAGAAATATCATCTTTTATGCAAGGATTGAAATTTGAAACTTCATTCATCTTAGTCAAACCCAATGACTAAGTTGATAGTGATAAAATAGGGTGTCGCGATGAATTTGAAGGTTGATGTAGACTAGTTGATGTGTTTAACGTACAAAGTGTTAGTGATGGTTACACAAGTATTGTGTCTTAGTTGTTGAACATTGTTATATAATGACTAAATAATCTAGAGTGATTTCTTTAAGCACAAACTCTATACACATAATTCAAACATTTTAACATACATGATGATTCAAAATAATCATATCTAGGATGATGGAGTTATTGATTCAACCCCACAAGCCCATGAATCACCTGCAAGCAAAACACCTGTCACAAATGGAGATCAAGCAAGATAGATTTTCTCAACAACTTAAAAATTGTATTGATGCACAAAATATTGAATGATTACAACGAATTCTTAGAGAAAGGATAAAGAAACCTAGATGAAACCCTAGAGGAAGATTAAATTAGATAATGTAAAGTGTCACAATCATAATGAATGAGACAACATAAGCTATTATTAGCTTAATCTAATAAAAAGAAAAAAAACACTCCTAACTTTAGCTTAAATGAACAAAATAATAAGGACCTAATTAAATAATTAATTGGGTGATTATCCTAATTACTCTAACACCCCCCTTAAGATTAACTTAGGGAGAAGCTAAAACGCTAATGATGAATGCAAGAATGCAAACATGAATGGGTCCCAACAACAAGGCTTGACTATGTAGTTATGTAAAAACCATGCAATCTCTCACAACTGGAGAAAATGATAACACCACGTGGGAAAAATCCTCTCCAAAGAGGAAAAAAAGAAGAAGAAAAGATTACATGTGACCAAGCATGAAGGACTTAATATGTCCCCTCAAGTACTGAATGGATCACATAAGTAAAATCAATATTCCCCATAGGAGAGAAAGGAAGAGACAACGTATCCCCCTATAAGGAAGAAGCTCTCATTTCGAAGATGAATGCTCGAAGACTAGTGCTAATGATGATCCAAGAGCAGCAAACTAGTTCCTCCTCTTAAGAAGAAACATATGTAATGACCAAGGTAGAAGCAACTCCATGAAAGGGGGTTAAAGGGATAGTCTCATGATGTGTGTCATGGAAGATTGCTCAACTAGATCCACATTTATGAATCAAGATATGCAAATGAAATGAAGCAAGATCAGACAACTTTGAAGATACTTGATGAACAACCTTTGAAGGCACAAATGAAGATGAGATGATAAGAATGTTGAAGCTACCATCAAAGATGAATGAAATATCCTCAATCATGACCCCAATGTATGAGAGTGTGTGATGTCACAAAATAACCTTGCAATATTTGACAAGTACTCTTCCCATAATGTTGAAACATGAAGGGAACTATCAAATTATTGAACTAAACTGATCTTTGAAGAAGTAGGAGGTGGAGGAGGAGGCACAACAAAATTCTTAGGAACCACGGTGGTTGATGGAAGCACACAAAAGTTCAAGTGACCAAACCTTTCCTCATATTTGATCTACTCTAGATGAACGAGAGTGAGGACCAATAAATGGAACTACAAGCTTAGTGGGAGAAAAATGTGAGAACTTATATAAGCATGATGCATGATCAACACTACTAATTGCAATAAGTTCTCTACTATGTGGATCTCTGATAAGCACTAAATCAAGTGTGGGCTCTATTATTTTACCCTTTTCACTATGAGTAATCTAATACATGGAAAGGAGATTGGATGATAATGAAGGGGCACAAAGTACATCATGAAGTGCACCACTATCAACCTCTATAAAGCCCCTCCTATTAATACTCATGTAAGTGTTAGCCATCAAAATGTGTGGTAAAGTGCAAGGCTTGTTTGAAGAGAACATACCCATAAATGAAGCCATATGATGAGAGACTCGTGAATGAAGAAACCTATAGCAAAACTGAAGATGTGTGGATGCAAAGAGATCGCGACCTTTCATCTTGTTTTTGCCACATGCCATAGAAGTTGACCTAGAATGTGCAGGTCTTGAGGTGGGAGACGAGGATGAATTAGATGAAGGTGGTTGAATATTGTGCTTCTAGAGAAGATTCTTCATCTCATCAATCTTCTTTGCATCATGTCATGTCTTAGTGCAATATGCACACTTTAGTTTATCCTTCTTCAATGAAGACCTCTTAGAAGATGAATAAGAATCCAAAGAATCATGAAATTTAGATTCCTTGGGATACTCATGTGACTTGGAATCCTCGTGTTTATATTTCTTTCCTTTGCCATTTTAAGCCTCCTAATCTCTAGTGCCTTTTGATGCAATAAGAACTTGTGATTTGGAAGACTGCAATCTACCCATCTAAACCAACTTTGATTGCTCCCAAAAGAATGATGAATAAAAATCATCAAGGGAAGGCATGGTGAACTATGTACCAAGGGCATCTCTAGTGGCATAAAAGGTTGACAAAAAAATTAAATAATCATGACCAAGTTTGGCAAGTATGGAAAGAATCAACTGAGATCCCTCTTTCTGAATACCACATTGCTACAACTACAATATGAGATACTTTATTTGTATGAATATGTCTTGTATGTTGTCAAAATATATAGGATTCAAGCCAATAAGTGTTAAGAATTAGGTGTTGTACACATTGCATAATATTTATAATGTTTAGTTATTTATTATTATCTGTGTGGTGGACTTAGGGGAACCTAGAAGTATGTGCATCACTAGGAGTTGTTTGCAGATCTAGGGTTTTGAAATGTTGGGTCAAAATAGGTTTATTGGATGTGCTTTCAAACAAGAATTTTGTGGGGTAAGTTTTATAAATAACCCCCTGGGACAAAATAGACCTCACCACTAGATCCGGGATGGCTGAGAGATGAAAAATGATATAAAATTTGCCTTGTTTTTGAAAAGATGAAAAAAATACCCTAAGTCGAGTTGTACAACTATATGGCCTTGTAGGCGTCAATGTTGCATATTTTTTTTGACAATATAAAAAAATTCCAATAAAATTAAAATAAAAAATTAATAATATTTCTATAGGCAAATTTGAAATGGTTAGAAATTTATTAATTTTTGGGTAGGCTCCCAAACCCCCCATTGTCGCCCCTGCCACTATGATGTTACAAGTACCACAAGTACCATACTATTGACAAGTGCTATCCCACCATCCTGTCAAGTACTAGTAGTGTAAAAGCCACTAGTATCACCATATTCCACCACCATAGCCACTAGTATCTCTACTCGAGGGCCACCCTTGCTTGCCTCTATAGGCAAGTTGGCAAACTTTTTTCAAGCGTGCATAAATTTTACCTAGGTTGTTTATTTTTCAACTTCTTATACTCGTTGGAAAGTTGGTTTCGAGCACTACACAATGGTATTGGTTTGATCTCCTTTGTTAGGAAAATGGTGTCTCAACCTTGCATATACATAAGGTTACTATTTTTAGTAAGTTTTCATTTAAGCACAGATTAGTTTAAACTTTTCCCCAAAGCTTCTAATTGGTTAGATAATCATGCTAGTAATTTTTTGTTGCAAGATCATGTCTAGAAATTTGAAGATATTAAAGTTTTGATATTTGAAAGTTGCGAATGAAAGTTTTAGAGTCAATTTTGAGGGCCTTAGAGGCTCCTAAACAACCCAAAAGAGTCCATAACTAGCGTAGCAAGTTATAGTTTGATAGAGCGTGTTGCAAGTTTTCCAACGCTTCAAATGGTTCATCAATTGGATACCTAGTTCAAAAGTTATAACCTCCAAAAGTGGGTCTCCAAAAATAGGAAATATTAAAATGTGTTGAACACATAAATGAGTTGTAAAAGGGAGCTACACATGTTGGTGTGTTGACACATCATAGGTCATTTTCGATTGGAGATAGGTTGGGTGCCACTTTTTGGGTGGTTTTAACTCATGGTTTTGTGATACCATGTGTAAGATTTCATCTATTTTATTTCTTATATATTAGTTGCATGAGATGGAGGTTGTGTGTAAGAGTCTTATAGTTGTGGAGTTGCCTCTGGATCTCCATTGGTGATACTCTTGTAAGAAGCTTTCTATGCAAGTATATTGTAATCTATTGTTGATTTCCTAAAAATATATTGGGCGACTTTTGGAGTGTGGGGTTTCTCCCAAAAGGTTTTCCTCATGTAAATCATTGTGTTGTAGTATGCATGATATTAATATTTATGTATGTTAAGTTTCCATTACTGTTGTAAAGATCTATAATTTTTTTGCATTATCCTTCTCTCAAGATTAGTGTAGGAAGTTGTTCTGCTACTTAACTTCCTTACAAGTGGTATCAAAGTCTAATCACCTATGGTTTTTGTTGGTTAACAAATTTGCCCTTCCTTAATTTTACAGTGAATGACTCATGTATGCCCTTTTTGAAAGGCAAATGAAACCAACAGTTGGGTGAACTAATTATTGGTTTACCCTCTGCATAAGGGTGCAACTTCCCGTATGATATTCAATGAATTTTTAAACATAAACTAACATTAACTTCACTTTTAACCAAAAAGCAAAAAAAAAGTATTCCACATTCATTAGTCAACACCACATGAATGCTGCAAAGATAAATACTTTATATGCAAATACCACCGAGTTACAATCAGATGAATTTCATTTCACATAACTACCCTTATTAATGAAATCAAAATATCATGGACTGTGATCAAGTCTCTCTCATGCCTCAAAGGACAAGGGAGATCAGAATATCCAAACAAAAGTTAATAGTGGATTTAGTTATCAGATTCATTCACAGACTTATGAAAAGTGGATAATCAAAGAAGTAACATATTCTGCACATACACATATATCCCAATAGAGATTTGTTTTCCACACTCAAACACACAGATTTGAAAGCTGCAGAAAATGTAGCATTTCATTCACAGATAAAAAAATGTCTTCACTGAAAAATCCACAACATGCTAAAAAGAAACAAAGTTTTACTAACTTCACTCAAAGTTTTTCGGACCTTTGAAATAGATTCCTTAGTTACATAAATAGCCTCTAGGCTTATAGTCTTTTGAAAAGTAACCAGAATTAAGTTTTAACTCTATTTCAGAGTTAAAGAAACTATCCTACCTATAACTAATATAACTTAAAAAAGATAACCAACCAAGAGCCGCAAACAGGGCGACGATTCGTTGGTGGCATGATCAAGATTCTGACGCAGCCGAAGAATCTGCTTGCTTATCCTGCTTTGCTGAGGTGCCACGTATGTTCCACCACTCCAGATGTGCCATCGAGAAATTGAGGACAAGCTGATAATGAGGAAGCCCAATATGTATAATGCGTTGTTTCCAAACTTCTTTTTCCTTGCTTACTTGCAACAATTTTATCTTATGTGCTTCTAGATGATAAAAAAAACTGTCAACATGGACTCAATCCTCGCTATTTGAGAGAAATCATCAGTAGTTAGAGATTTCGTCTCTTTGAAAAGATGCACTCTTTCCTCGAAGGCTTTGATCATTTCCATTGCATCTTCGATAGTCTGTCCATCATCCTTCAAAAGTTATATATTAATGCACTTCAGATCTTTTTACATTATGTTAACGAGTTCTTTTAACTCCTTAAGCAATTTGAGAGATTCTTCATGACCTTGTTTGATGATTGAGTTCCTCCATTCAATATTTTTCTTTGCCACATACAACACGTTATCATCTAAACCATCCACAACCTTTTCGACAAGCAATATCATAACTCCAAACCTTTGCACATCATTCATTTGTGTCAATACTGCTACCAATTTATTCTTTTCTTTCTCCCATGCTAAGGCTTCCAATTCCAGCTCCTTACTTACAACCATCCTCACCCCTCTCAAAATTAGACCTGCCATATCTCCTCCTAAGTTCCCACCCACATCCTCAAACACTTTTATCAGATTATCAATGTAATTTGTGCCTTACTGTGCTATGGACTCAAGCCATTTATCAAAATTTTTAGCTATCATGCGATTCCTTTGAACTTGATCTAGTAGCTTCAGGTTCACTAGTGATTTCAGATCAAAGGATAGTGACATTTGTGACAAAGGCTGGGGATTCGGGCTATGTATAGCATTAATATATTCTGCCATCTGTCTGACAATCTGCTTCAACTCTTGTTTGTCCTTTTCATCCTTCCAAGTTTTGGATATCATCCTTTTGGCAGAGGACTCCAAATGTTTAGCATCCACATACCTTTAAGCGACTCCAAGATCAACCTTTTCAACAACATAATATTTTTCAGTGGCATTTTTTGCATCTTTATCAGAGATGGGCCTAGCCACTTCTGCTACCCAGTGCCCTGTGTTATCATCAATATCTATCATAGCCTCTGTTTTAAGATTTTTGGACTTAGATGTTTTACCAAGGCATTTACTAACCATGTCTTCAATGGGCATGGTGATGGGAACCACACTGAGTTTTTTTCTAATAGAAGTCTCTAGCTATCTGGGAGCACTGGAGGAAACTTTGGGTGGGGGCGTCTGATAGCTTGGAGGAACAACAATGGTCATGGTGCCTATCAGGTTCTGGTCTTCTTCAGGTTCTTTTTCCTTGTCCATATCTTGAACTGGGGGATCATTCGACATTGTTCATCCATGGTTACCTGAGTCTCTTCGCCCGAGTCTAGGTCAACAACAATCTGGTCCACTGTAGGTTTCCTGCTTTCCTTTTTTCTCTTAGAGCGTGTGACTCAAACCAGCGAGGGATTCAACAGAGATTTCTTTGACCTTTTACTCCCAACTTCTTTTTCCTTTCATCTTGTGGCACTTGCAATATCAACAATCACATTAGAGGAAGAAGTGGGAAACTAAGTAGCATCATGAAGTTGACCAGTTGTTTCCACTTTAGGAGCGAATCTATGATCCCTCAACCACTTCTCTATTCTCCTTATGACATTAAAGGACTTAGTTTGAATACTTTCTTCCTCTCTTCTGTCCCAATTGATTTCAGGAATTGGTTGCCCTTGAACTCTCTCATTGAACTCGAGATCCAAAACATCTTCACTCTCTTCCTCTTGTACTCCTTAAATATTTATTGACAATCCCATTGTAACTATTTGTTGCAAGGTGAACCTTGACCACAGTCTTCTTTTGACCTCCAATTCATCAGAACAATTTTCCCAATAGTCTTCTAATTGGGGTTCATGTTGGAAATCTGCATCAACATTCAAATGTTCAATTGCATATACTCTACTGTCAAACTTACGTCTAGCAATGTAGGGCTGTAAGTTCAATTTCTTAAATTCTAATTCTAGGTTCAGAGAATCGGAAATAGATTTGCAACTGTAATGGACAAGTTCAACTGGAAAAACTACCCCAGACTTACCTTTTTCCTTTAATTTCTTATCTATGTGGGCAAGCTGTCTACAAACTTCAATAAGCACATGGTTGTCTAGGGCGTACCTGGGAAATTTAAATGGTTCACCTTCAAAGCCCCCCACTCTAATGTAGGTAAATCTGGAGAATTAGACGTAGTAGCTTCCATATATGTTGACTAATTCCATGGCTTCAGCTGACATCCTCTTATTCACATTTCCCTGCAACTCAAAGACAACTCTGCCTGCAAAGACAACATTCCATCTCATAAAATTCTCAGCATACTTTTGTTGTTGCAAGTGTGGGTAATACTCATAAAATTTCATACCATCGACCTAGGGATCATGATGAAACCCTTGGCATTCTCTGGTGCAAGCAAGAATATAAAATAGATAAGAAGACATATAGAAACTGGTCATACCGACAAAATTATGCAGACCCTCATGAAATCTATAAGCAATCCGTTTAGATATTTTTCACCAGCCATCAACACTTGAATGTAAAAATAGATCGAGTCTTCCCATTAGAAGGCATGTGCATTCCCTTTAAGTCTATTCAACATAATTACAATATCTCGCACCTCTGTTATGATTGTGAGAAGTCTGGGTAACTTGGGACCTCCTTTCTGCAACTTAAGGAGCCAATTCCTGGTAATGACGGTCTTGTAGGTGCCCTTTTTCTCAGAGAAAAATGCATATGAAGTACCAATAGACCAGTCCTCATACGAATCCTTATGGGGAATGCCCATGGAGGCCATTACCGTTTCCCTGTTAATTTTCACTAACACCTCACCACTACTGGTTCTAATACACCTGTTGTCTGCATCATATCTACTCATGCATTCCATAACCAATTCGGGGCAAGGGGCAGCAGTAGGGAATGCAATAGCTTCAATCAACCCACTCTTAATAATCTTTCCCATCATTGAATTATCATCTGTGTTTCCTACTCTCTCCAGAAAATCTCCCAAGTCAACTTAAGCCAAAGAAGTATCTCCCAGCTCTGGAAGTGTACTCACTAAACATGATGTACGACCAAGTTTTGGCAAGGTTGGCCTCATGACAACCGCTTTTACATTCATCAAACAATTTCAAAACAAGGACAAAAATCTACCCAAAACAAAGGATTTCACTCCAGCGGCTTTCCGAGAAAGCAACGCAGCGGGAAAGGGATAATCAAAACTCACCTGTTACTGTCATGAAATCTCTGCAACCCTCAGAAGTATGGAGCTATAATTACCTTCAACGCCCTTCGTTTCTCCAACAATAAGTAGCTACTAAATTACAACTGAAGGGTTTGCATATTAAAGGTAAGAAAATCTATACAAAACTTACACATGCTTCTTAACAACTCATACAATCATGTGAAGGAACTCTTGATTTGATGGGATTATGACGACCACTTTTATTACAAATCACTTCCACATAAGCAGCTCGAGCTTTCATGATTACTTTCCATAATTAGAATTTTCAAACTTGACATGCTCAAAATATTCCTTTTTCTGCGCCACCTTTCATTAAGTTGCCCCGCCTTGTTATATTTCTAGAGTCAACTTACAATGAACTTTGAACTGTGAACCATTTAACAAAAAGTTCAAAGGTTCAAGTTCAACATGAGAGAACAATAATGAAGAGGCCTTGAAGTGCAAAATACCACCTCATGGCTCAACACAAAATTGAACTAGGAATGAGCAAAGACTTTTAGACAAACACAAAGATGAACCTCAAACCTTGAACCAGACAAGAAGGGTTCAATGGTTCAAGTTCAAAATTGACCTAACATACTTACACTGACCCCTTAACAACAAACAAAGCCGCGAGACACATAAAGGTGCCAGGTGAACTTTGAAATCTGAACCGAGACACATGTTCAACATATAGGTTCACTGAAACAAGACAAGTAAGACCACTTCATAATTAAGAACGAAACGTGCTGAATTTGGGGAGGCAACATTAATTACACTTTATTTTACCAAAGATAGGATTTTGATTATGACAAAATAATAGGGCAACAGTTTTAGTTGTGGGTTGTTGGGTTTTTTGAACTAATCTAGATTCAAGTGGGAGCTTGTGCAAAAGATGCTTTTTGATCTTGTTGCATGAATTTTTAGATGGCAAGTTCGTCAAGAAGAATAGAGATGGAGAAGTTTTTTGGAAGTAATTTTGAGATGTGAAGTTGAAGAAGGAGGATATGTTAATAGATCAAGATCTATAGGATGTTGTTGATGAGAAGGTCTCAAGACCTATAGATCCTACTAGAACTACTCAATATGATGTTATAGACCGTAAAGCCAAGGGTCTAATTAGATTATGCTTGGAACACTCTATTCTAATAAATGTCCATGAAGAAACCTTTGCAAAGAAGCTATGGAAGAAGCTTGATGAGATGTATCAAGCCAAATCTTTACCGACTCAATTTTTTTTAAGGAAGAAATTATATTCCTTAAGAATGGAAGATGGTGGATGGATTAAAGACTACCTAAAATATGGTGGTTTCTTAATTGACATCTATTATTGTTAAGATGAAGGAGGGGGAGAAATGTTAGATCCCGCTTTGTTCTTTGCTTGATTCATAGGATTCTCTTGTTATGGATATCAACAATACAAAATGTGGAGGACGGTATCCATCATTTCTGTTGGCGTATTCCACCATTGTCCACCCTTATATGGTTTGCTTTTGATTAAGGAAATCAGGTTTTAAGGGACCCGAAACCCGCTTACATAAT
Source organism: Cryptomeria japonica (assembly GCF_030272615.1). NCBI lineage: Eukaryota > Viridiplantae > Streptophyta > Pinopsida > Cupressales > Cupressaceae > Cryptomeria > Cryptomeria japonica. The sequence continues at coordinate 9,913,057 of NC_081405.1, forward strand.
GAGGAGATAAGAAAAAGAGAAACTAGAAAGAATAGAACAAAGAGAGAAAGGTTGAAAAAGAACAATAGAAAAAACAACAGCCAAGGAAAAGAATAGCACAAGGCCAACGAGAAACTGGCAACCTAAAACCAGATTACATATCAAATGAAAATATTTATAGTCTCTTCCACATCCTTAACCAACATCATCATCGCATTAACTGCCTCTTTCAGTTCTTTGTTTTCTTGCATTTGTTGATTGTCTTTGGTCTTCAACTCCAGCTCACTAGTATTTTGCCTGGTTTTGCGTCTAGAGGAGTGTAGAACATAACTAGAGGTCAGCTCGTCATCAATGATCACCGTATCTTTATTCTTCTTATTCTTCTCCAGGAAATCAACCAACACATTCATGTTTTGAGAAGACACCTTCAACACCGCCAGACTATGCTCCATAAATTTCTTCAAAGCGTTCTCAGTTTTTTGAATCTGGTTGTTTATTAGACCATTATCAACCTCACCCTTTTCTATGATAATTTTGACCACATCTTCAAGATGCTTCAAATCTCCCTTAATAATGTCTTTTTCTGGCCAGTCCAGAATTTCTTCTTCGTCCTCTGCATCACTAGTATCCTCCGCATCATCCTCTTTACCTTTAATGTTGGTATCCTTAATCAAAATTCTCAATTTTATAATCTAGCTCTCTCTATTTATTCTGAATGTTGGAGATGTTATCAATCACCCATTTATGAAAATTGAACATTTCCAGGGTACTATTTCTGGCAGCATTCAGAATGGAATCCACATTCTCCATAATCAGGGCAGAGTCCATAGACCTAGGGTTTCCCTCCTCCATGTTGTGTTGAACATCATCCCTGCTATTCGAGACATAAGGATTATCCTTCACTTCTGGCTCTTCAACATACTCTTTTCTCTGCTCATCCCCTTCCTCACCCTCAACCTCCTTCTCCTTCTCATTCTCTGCCTCTTCTTCCACCTCCTTCCCTTGTTCCTGCTCAGAACCAGCATGGTTTGTTATTGTGTGGTTAAATTTGTTATTTTTTATGGTGTATTTAGGATACTGTTTGTTGAGGTGGTTCATGAGGTTTGTCATGTTATCTTTTATAAATATGTGACTCGTAATGTAATATAGAGATCACTTAGAGGTGACTACATCATACACATCTCAACAAAATGGACTTATTGAATGAAGAAATCACATCATCATGGAGATGGCCCAAAGTATGTTGAAAGATTCTCAACTAGGACATGCATATTAGGTTGAAGCTATACACACTATAGTTTATCTTTTGAATCGTGCACCAACCAAAGCCCTTGATGACATCACACCAAACGAAGCATGGACAAGGGTGAAACCATCTATCTCTCATCTTCATATATTTAGATGGAATGCCTGTATGCATATTCGTAAACAAAATAGAAATAAAATTGATGCAAAATCAATGAAATGTATTCTTCTTGGATATAGTAATGAGTCTAAGGAATATTGCCTTATGGATCCTAACACAAAGAAGATATAAATTAGTAGAGATGTAATTTTTGATGAGAAGAGTTAGTCAAATTCTCCTCTCAAGATAGTGCTCTAATATTCAATGTGGATGGAAAAAACGTGGGAATGTTGATAGTCAATCAACACCCACAAGTGTCACACAACCTTTACCAAATTGGTATACTAGTAATAATCGTGATGCAAAGTCTGATGGAATTCCAAATGCTTTCACTTTAGGTCCAAGGACTCGTAGCATGACTCTCAATAAGGTAAATCGAGCCTTGATGAATTTACTTGTTGATAATTTTGAACCATATACTTTTCAGGAGGCACTTGAATCAAAGCCTTGTAAAGAGGCTATGGATGCAAAGTATCAATCTCTAATGAAAAACAACACTTGGGAGCTTGCAGATCTAACATTCAGTAAGACATCAACTAGATGTAAATGGATATTCAAAACTAAGTATAAAGAAGATGGTATTATAGAAAAATATTAGGCTAGACTTGTAGCCAAGGGTTATGCCAAGAAAGAAGGGATAAACTTATAGGAAACATTTGCTCCCACAAAAAAAATAAAAATCATTAGAATAATTTTTGCTTTAGTTGCACAATTTGGATGGAAATTGTATCAAATGGATGTAAAAAGTGCATTTCTCAATATAGACCTTAAGGAATAGGTCTATATGACCCAACCAGAGGGATAATTTGCACCTAGTAAAGAAGACAAGGTATGCAAACTTGCCAAGTCCTTATAAGGTCTCAAACAAGATCCTAGAGCTTAGTATATTCAAATTAATGGACATAGATATGACAATATGGCTTCACTAGGCATCCATATGATCATAATCTCTACCTCAAGGATTAAGGGAGTATATTATATTCATTAATGTTTATGTTGATGACTTAGTTATCACAGTCAGCTCAGAAATAATTGTTGAAACAACCAAAGATGATCTCAAGAAGGCTTTTGATATGACAGATCTTAGGCTACTGCACTATTGTCTGGACTTAGAGGTATTTAAAATAAATCACCATATATTTGTATCACAAAAAAAATATGCCAAGAGACTACTTGAGAAGTTCAAAATGATGGTTTCCAAACCCATGTCTACACCTATAGAATAGGATTGCAATTATCTATATCTAATCCTTCTCCTCATGCGGATGCAACTCTTTATCATCAAACGATTGGAGGTTTGATTTACTTGACATACACTTGGATAGATTTAGTTTTGTTGTTAATTATATTTTATGATTCATGCAAGAACCAAGGATATGTCATTGGAAAGTAGAAAAACTAGTACTAAGGTATATACAAGGTAAATTAATCATGGTTTGGAATATAAAAGGAGTGATCGATTTTTCTTGACAAGGTACATAAATGTAGATTATGCAGGTTCTGTTGATGATAGAGAATCCACATTTGGATTTGTTTTTTTCTTGGGTTTAGGTCCCATTTCTTGGGGAAGTAAGAAACAAGTCAGAGTTTCTCATTCCTTAATTGAAGTAGAACATCCTGTAGTAGTTTGTGAAGCAGTTTGGCTACATCACATATTAGATGGATTGGGGGTACCACAAAACCAACCTACAATCCTCTATTGTGTGAATCAAAGTGTTCTCAAGTTTGTTCCTAATCCAATGTTTCTTAAACAAACTAGGCATATTGAAGTTGACTGCCACTTCATACAAGAACATGTTCAACAAAACAACATCCAACTCCAATTATTCTCAACTCAGGAACAACAAGTAGATATCTTCACTAAGCCTTTTGCACATGTAGAGTTTGATACATTTCAGGATTCTCTTATTTGTACTTTAAAACAATAATGTAATAAGGGGGAAATGTTATCACATTCCACCATTGTCCACCCATATATGGTTTTTTATTATGTGGTTAAATTTGTTATTGTTTGATAGTGTATCTAGGAGACTATATGTTGAACTAGTGGTTCACGGGGTTCATCATGTTATATTGTATAAAAATGTGACTCCCAATGTAACCGAGATCAGCTCTTGATAATTTTGAAGGAAGCCCTAACTATTTGTGGAATGCCTAAGAAAAAAGGCAAGAAAATTGAGAAGCTTGATAAACCAAGTCCCAAGGGGAGATTCAAATCTTATGGAAAGTCCAAAGTCATTTTCTACAATTGTGGTAAATCTAGACACTTCCATAAGGATTGTAATGAATAAAAGAAGTTTGATTCTATTTATAAGTCTGAGAAGAATATGGTGGTGCATTCATTGCAACTTTGGTTATTCATGTAGGTAATGATGCATGGTTAATTGACTCAGGTGCATCTTTTCATACGACTTCCAATAGAGATTGGTTTTTTGAATACAAATGATATAATGGAGGTGAGGTGTACTTGGGTGATTATTTTCATTTAGATATTGTTGGTCACGGTAAAGTTAGAATTAGGTTTCCTAATGGTAGAGTAAAAAAGATCAATGGTGTGTTGCATATCCATATAATAGCTTAAAATTTGTTATCTATGAGAAAACTAATAGATGTGGGTGTGTAGGTAGTCTTTTTTGATGCAAGATGCAAAATTATCAAAGGTGCTTTAGAGATTGATAGAGGTGTTAGATTTGGCACATTGTATAAGCTGGATACGTACACTATTGAGTGTAATAGAACTTTACTGAAAATAAAATATGTGGATTCGTTGTTGGAAGAGGTGAAGGTTTCACCTTCAACAGATGGTTAAGGCTTCACCTTTAGTAGATGGTCAAGGCTTTTGGGTACCTAAGGGTGTATTTTATTCTAAATCAAAGTTACTTGTAGATAAGACTATGTTATGACACCAAAGAATTGGCCACATTGGAGAAAAGGGTCTAAGGACCTTAAAAATTAAAAACCTTGTTGAAGGTTTGAATGATTGCGATCTTGATTTTGATTTTTATGAGAATTGCATTTATGGAAAACAAAAACATGTTCATTTTTACTCGAGTTCTCATAATTTTGTGGTGTATTGGATCTTATTCATTCTGATATGTTTGGTCATATAAACGTTCCTTCCATTGCAAAATCCACATATTATGTTTCATTTATGGATGATTATAGCAGGACATGTTTATATTTTCTAAAGAGGAAATTTGAAGTTTTTAAGTTGATTTAAAGAATTTAAAGCAATGGTTGAGTTGTAGGCTGGAAAGAAAATAAAATGTTTGAGGACTGGTAATGGTAGTGAATTTTGCTCTAATGATTTTGATAGATTTTGTAGGCTGTAACATTAATACATAGATGATAACTCTATATTCTCCACATCAAAATAGAGTTGCAAAAATAATGAATGTGACATTAATGGAGAAAGCTAGCAGTATGCTGAGTGGTGCTGGTTTAGAATAAAAGTTTTGGGTTGAAGCTATTGCTACTATTGGCTACTTAATTAACAGGTCTCCTACATTAACTCTTATTGATAAAATGGATATGGAGATGTGGTCGGATCATAAGCCTTCATTAAGACATCTTAGAGTATTTGGTTGCAAGGCATATGCACATGTGCCAAAGGAGAAGTGAACAAAGTTAGAGAACAAGGCTACGTAATTTATCTTCATCAGATATATTTATGGTGTGAAAGGATACAAGCTTTTGGATGCTCTTGTATACATAGTAAAAATGTTATTTTTAGAGAAACTAAGACTCCTATTACCTTGTAACTAGAACAAACTAAATAAGAAGATGTGATTCAATTTTTGTCTATGCTTGAAAGAGTTGAATCAAGACCCCTAGATATCCAAAAAGTTGAGGAGAGCTCATGTAGCTCTGAATCTTTAGAAGAGGAGGAACAACCTCCAACTTAGCTTGTTCGATGGTCTACAAGACATAGACAACCACATAAAAGGTACTTACCTAATGATTGGAGATGTATTTTTTCTTTGAATACTAATGTGGATGAACCTAGATATGTAGAAGAGGCATTAGGTATGAATGATGCAGAATCATGAAAAACTGTTATGGATGAAGAGTTAGAAGTTTTGAAGAAGAATGATAGATGGGATCTTGTACCATTTCTTAATGACATAAACCTGTTGGTTGTAAATAGGTGTTCAAGAAAAAAGATTAGTTTTGTTGGAGGTATTGAGAAGTATAAAGCAAGGTTGGTTGTGAAAGGCTACTCTCAAGTTAAGGGTGTTGAATATGGTGAGATATTTTCTCCTATTGAAAAAATGACACGCTTTAGATTTTCTCTCTATTGCTATTGCTTATGATTTAGAGGTCGATAAAATGGATTTGAAAACTGCTTTCCTTCATGATTATTCGGAGGAGGATATTTATTTAACACCAATAGAGTATTATGTGGTAAATGGTAAGAGTAAATTTGGTTTGTAAATTGAAGAAATCTTTGTATGGCCTGAAATAGAGTCCTAGGATGTGATACTAGAAATTTGATACATATGTGTTGATTTTGGAATTTGAGAGTTCTATATCAAATCACTCTATTTATTATAAATATGATGATAGTCATTTCCTATACATTGCATTATATATTGATGATATGTTATTCATTAGAAAGGGGAATTGTATGATTTCAGAACTAAAGTCTCAACTTGCTGCTAAATTGAAATGAAAGATCTTGGTGTATTGAAACACATTCTTGGGATGGAAATAAAAGAGATAAAGTGAACAAAAAGATTTGGCTAGGCCAAAGTAAGTATGTGAATTTAGTTTAACATAGGCTTAACATGGAGGATTGTAGACCATTATATGTTCCCTTTACAATTGGAATGAAATTACCATTTTTAGATTTTCCTACATCCCCATCAAAGATGAAAGACATCAACATATTGCCTTATCGAAGTGTAGTTGGAAGTTTGATATATGTTATGGTCTATAGTAGACCAGACATTGCCTAAGAAATGAGAGTTCTTTCTAGATATATGTCTAATCATGGCAGAGTTCATTGGGATGCAATTAAAAGAACCTTCACATATTTGAAGGGTACCTTAAAGTACTCTTTGTGTTATCATGGTAATTTTATAACAGACAAGATTTCTCTTGATATTCATGGTTATGTGGATTTAGACTAGGCAAGTGATGTTGATAGCGTGAGATCCACTAGTTCTTATGTGTTTACTTTATTTGGTGGTGAATTTAGTTGGATGAGTAAGAGATAGGTTGTGGTTTCTTTTTCCACAACTGAAGCTGAGTATATGTAAACTACTCATGCTTGTAAAGAAGCCATTTGGCTTAAGTATTTATGCTTAGATATTGGAATAAAACAAGGTGTATTGATTATTTATTATGATAGTTATAATGCAATCTACCTAGCTAAGAACTTTACATTTTATGCCCGGACCAAGAACATTGATGTTCAACATCATTTTGTCAAATATGGCAAAGGATTTCAGGGTGAAGCTAGTAAAGGTAGATACTCTAATGAATGTTGTAAATTATTTAACTAAGACTATGAGCACAAATAAGTTCATATGGTGTTCGGAGTCCATGGGCCTCATGACCCCTAACAATTAAATTATTGTGTAAATAATTCCTTTGCTCTTACAAGGTGTTCGATAAGTGGGATAATGTTAGGAAAATGGTGTCTCTACCTTGCATATACATAAGGTTACTATTTTTAGTAAATTTTTATTTGAGAACTAATTGGTCCAAAATTTTCCCTAAAGCTTATGATTAGTTAGATAATTATCCTGGTAAATATTTGTTGCAAGATCATGTCTAGATTTGAAGACATTAAAGTTTTTGTTTTAGAAAGTTGTGAATAAAAGTTTTGAAATCAATTTTGAGGGTCTTAGAGGCTACCAAATGGCCCAAAAGTGTCAATAAATAGTGTAGTGAGTTATAGCTTGATTGAGGTTGTTGCAAGCTTTTTGGGGCTTCAAATGGTTCATCAATTGGAAACATTATTCAAAAGTTATGGTCTTTGGAAGTTGGGTCTCATGACATAGAAAATATAAAAATGTGTTGGACACATAAATGAGATGTAAGAGGGATCTACAGGCATTGGTATGTGTGTTGATACATCATATGACATTTTGGATTGGAGATAAGTTGCACACCACTTTTTGGGTGGTTTTAGCTCATGGTTTTTTAATACTGTTTATCAATTTCATGTATTGTATCTCCTATATAGGTGCATGAGATGGAGGTTGTGTGTAAGAGTCTTATAGCTGTTGAGTTGCCTCTGGATCTCCGTTTGTGATACTCATATGAGAATCTTGATTTGCAAGTGATGCTCTGCAAAAAGGATTAGAAAATCTGTTTGATGGCAACACACACAAGAGCACAAGAAACAAACGTTAGTGTTAGCAACAAAAGATTATCCTAAACAGGCATATCAAGAGAGATATTAAGCATGAAATAGAAAGCATATAAACATAGAATAAAATAGCTAATCAAGATGCTCATAGTTGCTCCTCCCTTGTTCCTCTCCTCTCCAAGTTCCAAATGAGTGTAGCTCTCAGCTTTTAGCACTAGCCATGGATGCCATATGGAGATTCAAGATGGTTGAATATGATAAGCAAATACTATGCAAGAGTAGATAGTGATGCTATGAAAAAGCTCTATGCTAATGCCAGTATAACAACAATACTCTAATGCTTCTCTTTTTTTGCTTGAGGAGAAGGGTTCTATTTATAGAAGAAATGGGGAAATGAAGGGTTAAGATTGAATGGTTTAATCAAGGGCCAAGTTTGAAAGTTGGGGATCCATGTGCACAATTGGCACCAATAAAATGGTGACAAGTGTCAACATAAGATTGGGTTGAGAGAAGAGGTTGGAGGCATTAAAGGCCTAAGAAGACCTCATGGTTATCTAGAGGCTAAGGGTCAAGTCCAAATTAAGATTACCCACTAGATTAAGAGTTAATCCAAGGATAAACCTTTGTGCAAATGTTTAAGAGATAATCATGGTCAAAGCATTAATGGGCTGATGAGACCTTTGGGTTGGGTAGAGGTTGAGTCAAAACAAATGTTTTAACCATGTGGGAGGGTTTGAGGTAACCATTAATGGTTAATGGAGACTTTGGGGATTAAGTGGTTGAAGGTTGAAAGCCTTCAATGGTTATCAAAGACTTTGAGCCATTTAGTGGTTGAAGGTTGAAAGCCTTTAATGGTTATCAAAGACTTTGAGGGTTTGAGAAGTGACTTCCCTTTTGCTTAGGAATGTGACAAAGTTTAGAGAAGGGGTTAGGTTATTTAGAAGTGATTAGAAAATTCTAGAAGGGGTTTAGGCATGCAAGTGGATTTTGTAGGAAAATGCAAGTGGGAGAAATTTTGGTATTTTCAATTAAAATAAAATCATTTATTTCAATTAAATGGTGTAATTTGCATTTGGATAAATATTCAAATAAATATTAATTTATTTAAATGAGAAAAATGAAGATAAAGCATTAAAATGCTTGAAGACTTTGAGGGAAACCATTAAAGGCTTGAAGACTTTAAGGAAAACCATTAAAGTCTTAAGAAGACTATAGAAGGAAGCCATCAAGTTTGAAGACTTTAAAGCCATCAAGTTTGAATACTTTAAGGGAAACCATTAAAGGTTTCAAGTGGGTGAGGATAAATAGGATTTTAAATAAATAATTTATTTAAAATAGTTGTGCAACTTGCTTTTGTAGGAAAATACAAGTGGGTGGAGGATGAAGGTGATTTAAATAAATTATTTATTTAAAATAATTGTGCAATTTGCATTTGTAGGAAAATACAAGTGGGTAGAGGATAAAGACGATTTAAATAAATGTTAATTTATTTAAATGTGAGAGGTGGGATTTTGGGGGATTTAAATAAATATTAATTTATTTAAATGTGAGAGAATATTTAATTAAATAAATATGATTTATTTATTTAATTAATGGTCTGAATTTGGTTAAGTGAATTAAATCAAATAAATTGAATAATTTATTTAATTAATAGGAGAAGAGGGTTAAGATGAATTAATTAAATATTAATTTAATTAATTATTAATTGATGGTTAAATAATCAAATAAATACTAAGTATTCATTTAATTAAGTGGACAGATTTATGTGACTACAACAAGTATATTGAAATACGTTCTTGATTTCTTAATAATAAATTGGATGACTTTTGGAGTGTGCGTTTTTTCTCCCATAATGGTTTTCCCCATGTAAATCATCGTGTTGTGGTATGCATGCTATTTATGTTTATTTTTGTTAAGTTATTGTAATTGTAAAGATCGATAAACTGTTTGCATTATCCTCCTCTCAAGGTTAGTGTAGGAAGTTGTTCCCTACTTAACTTCCTTACATCCTTTCACTATTTTGATAAATTTTTGGGGCTAGAAGCCAAATGTTCTCATTTTCATGGGTTTAAGCATAACTTTTGCATATGAAATTGATTTTTTAATTTTGAATTGGCATTGGAGTGCATGTACAATGTACAACACAATGGTGTTAAATTAGATTTTTCAATTTCATGAGTATGGAGAGTTGTGTACTTGTTTGAACACATGTAGGTGTATGAGATTTAGGGCGGGATTATGTGGGCATCTAGACGAGTCAAGAGATAAAAACTTGAGGGGTTACATATTTTCATGCGATATTCATCATGGTGCAATTGATTGTCAAATTTGGTGCCTCCCAAGACAACTTTAGTGGCATTTTTTTGAGTTGGACTTTGCTGGTAATAGGTGCACAAGTTGTCTTTAGTTTGAGAACATGATTGGACATTGTTTGAGACTTGGAGTCTTGTATGGGTGATAGTTGAGTGCAGATACATCATTGGTGTTGATAATGGTGTCATGAATATGTAGGTACACTTTTACTTTAGGATGTCATAATCATGTTTGTGGTGGTTTGGTGGTGTTATGGTTTGATGTTAGGAGCTTGTCGCTCTCTTATCTCTTAGATTCTTATTTGGCTCCTTGACTATGGTACTTATATGTGGACACATTTGACAAATTAAATTTTAGGTTGATTTGGTGTTTCAATCATGTGCTCTATAGTATTATTCTCTTTCATATCTTGGTTTGTAGGTTACTATGTGATGATGTGTTTGTATTTTTTTAGTGTTTGGACATATGAGTTATATGATTTGTAGATATATGAAACCTATTGATTGCAATGCCATGAATCAGATGTGACTTTTTTGTATCCACCAAGTTGATTCAGTGTGATGTAGACCTTGTTAGTTGGACTTGTCAGTGTTGTGTAGATTCTTTATTTTCCTTATGTTAGGGGGTATTTATTTTTTCCTACACATTTTCTAATCTCTCTCAGGTTATTAGGAGTGGTTAATATGACACATGGATAAATAGTTCAAATACATGTGTCACCCTCTCCCACACATTGGTATTTAAGTTACACACCCTCTTTTTGATTCTTGTGCTACCCCTCATAACCATAATTTTATGATTACATAAGTAGGTTATGGGATAGTTGGGTTTGCCACCCTCTTTTGGCTTTATGTGTCACCTTTCATAACTCCTTTTTTTTCTTCATGTAAGGAGGCTATGCCGCATGTTTTGGCATTTACCAAGTAGGTAAAACCTTCCACTTTAAATGGGAAGTAGGAGTTAATGCACCTCTTGGATGTGTAACGGAGGCAATTTTCCACCTCAAGGATGATGTATCCTTGAGGACAAACTATCCATTCGATACCTCCTTGAACTGACACTAAGATGAGCCAGGGTATAACAAGATTAAGCTAAGGCATTATAAAGCTAAGACGACTCTCTGGACGACTCCACTGAACCTCTATCCTCAAGATGAGTGCACAGAGCTGGGATGCCAGCGCGACGCGCTGTCCTCTTGTACGTACGAATCATAGAGTCCAAGTAGAAAGATCTAGATAGACTGACATAATTTATGAAATGAAAGAAAAAATATTGAAATGAAAAAACAACACAGATTGTGAATTGAAAAAAAAAGGAAATAAAAGGAGACAAGAAAATGTTACAAGTTGTCCATGTTGTGAAGCCTCTCACAAGATAGTTTTTCTCCTCACGATGTTGTGCCTACACACATGCAAGAGAGAAAATGTTGTGGCTTGTGTTTTAGAGCCTCCCTAAGTCAGACCCCCGTTTCGGTGTTTCCACCTCCAAGAACAATGCAAGATAGCCACGAGAATGAAAGAAAGATCAAGAAGGAATGCAATGAAATATTAGAATAACAATATTGGAAAATGAAAGAAAAAGGTTAAGAGAACTCCCCTTCTATGATGCTTGCTGGAATGCAGATGCAAATTCTTTGTATCACTGCAACAATGGTGGTGTTTGTGGAATCCTGTCCAAAATGGTCTCCAAGAGTTTAACTTGGAGAAAGATCACAAACCTGCAAAATAATCCCCTCAAGATGCCTTTGAAGTAGAAGATAAAGGTCTGGGAAGGAATTCATATGTTGGTGGGCACATGCACAGGTGTTAAGATTCCTCGCAGGCACAGGCGTAATATTGCTCAAACGACCACCTGCGAATTGTCAGGTTCGCAAGAGGCTAGCACGTCATGCGGATGTCTCTGCGCCACACCTTAGTCCCTGAAGGTGACAGGTCGATGGAGTTGGTAATGCTTCTTCTCGGAGGTGACAAGGATAATCTGAGTGGACAAAGGGACAAGGTGGTGAAGCTTGGCCTTTGATGACATGGAGGAAGGCTCCATTTGTCATATTAATCGCAAGGGGGGAATATTTTTGATATTACATTTTGCCCCCACTTTAGCGAGCATGCCTTTGCTGAGGGATACAAAGCTAAAGTAGAGGAAGATAAAGAAAAGGAAAGTCACCGTAGGGAGGTAGATTTTCATTGATCAGATGAGGTTTCCCCTAGCGAGATGACATTGAGATTCGAAATAGACATCGCTCTTTGTCACATCACAAACACATTAGCTACAGACTAACATGATGGATGATAAGATAAAGAAGTGGATAAGATAACATAACATGAAACAAACCTTGCTTTGGAGGAAAGCCCCTGGTTATAGAAAGATATGAGACAAGCGACTGCCAAAATATAAGATACGCCAGCATGGGTAGCAAGGTGTGTTATGCTAGATAGCCATATAATAGGGCGTGATAATTTCCAACATGGGTAGCAATATGCTAGATAGGCATGTGATACAGAAGATAAAGACAAATTTTATGACATGGGTAGAAACACGCTAGATAACCATGCGATGGGGTATATAAATTTGGTAAGTAGTAGATTAGCCCCTACAAAGGCAAACAAAAATGATAGATCAAGAATGGTTTGACCCCCATGTGGGAAATATTAGAAAAGAAAAAGATCAAGAAGTTTGGCCCCCACCTAGGCGATCTTGGAAAAGAAAGAGATCGAGTGGTTTGGCCCCCACCTAGGCAAACATGGAAGAGAAGCCGAAAAAAAAGAACCAATACAAAAGCTAAAAATATAAATGCAGATATGAAGGCCCCCCCTTAGAATGATATGCATGGAAGACATGTCATTCTAAGGAGAAGAGAAGCTGTGACATGTCAACATAGCAAGATATTTCCATGGAATGCCAGCATGAGAGGGTGACACATAAATGTCCACAACATCAGTGATGAAATGCAAGAGGACAGGTGGATCCAATAGTCTGGCATCAGAACCCATAGCAGTGACAAAATATATACAACACAACTGCGAGATGGGTATATCGTCATTGTTCCAGAGTTGTCTGATATGAAGAAGAACACATGAAGACAAAGATAAAATAAAAATTTGGGTTAACATGGAAGAAGGCAAAGGATGCCCCCAAAGCTTTGCATCATTCCGAAATGTCAAAAAGCAAGATACGACAGATAGAAAAAGTAGAGAGAGGAATAGAGGACTATATACAACAAAAAATTCCTTGTATCTTAGCACCTATGGGGTAACTCGGGTACTTCAGGAGAGCACAATGAATAAAGACAGTAAATCTCTTGTACCCAAGTACCTACAGAGTAACTTGGGTCCTTTGAGAGGGAACAAACATATAAAGAAAGCACGGGGGAACACAATCACATGCACACGGAAGGTGTAGAGAAAATATAAAAATCCTAAAGGTCATCCCTTAGGAGATCATCATCCTCCCAATCTAGATCATAGGGAGAAGGGGGACGAGCTGGGAGAGGGACCACCGCAAGGGCTTCACTAGGTGCCTCACTAACAACAAGAGAAAGGGATGAAGCAACAACAAAAACCGCATCCATAGGCTCAGAGGAGGTGAGGGTCAACGATCGTGTGAAAATCGTAGATAAGGTCGGGATGTCCTCCAAGGAGTCGAACATGCAGGCTTATGTGGAGGAAGCAGGTGACTCACTAGGAGAAGATGAAACAAGAACATGACTGTCGGCCTCTAGAAGAGGGGTAGTGACAAATTCAGGAAAAGGCGGGGCCTTCTCGATCATGCATACAAAAAAAGGCAGATCAACAAGCACTGAGGCAAGCAGAGGAAGGGATGAGGAGCATACATGCGAGGATTTGCATTGTCAAATCTCCAGGATGGGGCCTTGCTCGAACTTGCATTTAGATGGGATAGGAGTGTCAGGCCTCCTATCAACTGTAGCAAACTGTAGGAGTGGAGGACCCCAGGAAAACTTGGATGTTGGAGCAGTGGCACAGGTGGGGCAGACAAAGTTGCGCTAGGCACCTCCTGTGTGTGTAACATATTAAGAGGTCGGGACAAGGGAGGCATGTCTGAAAAAGAAGTGATATGAGGTGGCTCCAAAGAGGGAGCAATGAAAACCTGCACCTATTTAGGGGGAGGTTCATCAACAAGTTCTGAAGCAATAGGAAATAAAACCAAAGTTTATGTGGAGATAGAAGCAGCCGCAGAGACGAGCTTCAAGACAACGACGCTGGGTGCTGAGAATGCCCCAATGGACTACAAAGAGACACCATGCTCTCAAGATTTGGGTCATCAAAATCATTTATGCTCACGTTCACACTAATTTCAAGGAAGGTGAGGACCACCAACCTATGGAGGGGAAAAAGCGAGACTGGGTGACTAGGACCTAATCTCACATTTTCCAACACATTGGGAATACGAAAGAGCCTAGGGAGATAGATCACTTTGGCTACTTCTTGTGAGAAAGTGAGAGACAAGGATTATGTCTTAGGGTTTCTATTCCTCTTGTTCTATACGAAGCAAAGATGTGAAAAATAGGTTGTGATTGATCAACTACAATAGGAGATGAACAATGAAGCATATATGAACTAAAATTACAAAAACTTGCAGATCTGAAACTGAGACACTAAAAGAAGATAAGGGGGAGGAATTTGAATGTGTACCTAGTGTTGAAAAATGATCCAAAATGACCTAGACAAGAGTGCCACGCTTTGGTCCTGTTTTGTTTGATAGAGAGCTGCAACCGAGAGACTGCAAACTGAAGGTTTTGAGACACCACCCTGTTTAAAATCACCTAACAGTGGGGGGTCCAGGGTGCCACGTCCCTATCTTAGGTAGGACCAAGGCACCACGCCCCTATCCCTGATGGTTTTAGGGCAGATCTGAGGCTTGCAACTGTCCCTGTGTCTTTTGTTGATCCTGAAAGTCTCCTGAGTACTTGTACCTGCACCTGCAACTGAAAAGAGAGGGTTTGGGTGGCTATGTAGGGTTTTCCCTTAGTCAAACCCCTATTTTGGTGATTTTCACCTCAACAAATAGCCGATTTGTATAGTAAAATACTGTGTGCAAAAATCTTGTGTGTGTGCAAGACCCTAAAATGAGAAAGATAAGAAACTAGAGCTACCCTACGCTTTGGAGAGTAAACCCTAAATGTATGTAAATGTAAATGTAAATGTAAATGAGAATGAGAATGAGAATACCCTAAATCAAATGTACTAAATGATCTAAAGCATGAATTTAAATATGAAAATGAGTATAAATAAGCTCATACAAAGACATGAAAACAACATGAAACCATACCAATCCCCAAGGGAGAGATATAAGCCACTTGATCTCCTATCATTCTTCAATGTCTTCAAGGCTCCTAATTGATGATGAATAATTAATGATGAATAATTGATGAAGACTTGATGAATGCTTGATAAATGTTGTTAAAGACTCCACATAAGCTTCTCTTTCACTACATTGAAGCCTCCTTGTGATCGCTTAGCCAAAAACTTCCTTTTCGTAGATTAGATCTGATTAGACGCCTTCAAATGAAGAAAGAGAGCTCTTATGTATGAAGCCCTAGATCTTAATTCCATCTTTAGGATGACATAGGATTTGAATTGACTACCAATTTTTTGGGGTTAAGCACTATAATATCATAGAATTATGCTCCCAAAATTTTGGGAAAAATGTTGGGGACTAGGTGCACTTTGCACTTGGTCCGACCAACTTTTCACCAAATTTTCAGGGTCATTAGATATGATGATAGTAGAGTGAATCCAAAAGTTACAATTGATTTTGAGGTGTTTTGATATGCGAAATCAAGCCTTAAAGGTCGAAATAGGACATAATTAGGGTTTATAATTTAATGATTTATTGGAGGAATAAAATAAAAAAGGTTCACATGTAGGGTAAAGGGCCCAATTTTATGATGTGGGGAGTGATGAAACATGACTTTAGATTTAATTAAAATAATTAATTAAATTCTTAAAAATAAATTACAACGCAAGATGCAAACACACTAAGGCCAGTGCTAAACTAAGCTTAGAATTGTACCACCCTAGCAAGGGTGTACAATTTACAATGCTACACAACCAAAGCCTAAGAGGATTCAGGAGCATCATGCTCCATAGGAGAGGCCTCCAAAACCATGTTAGGGGTAGGAGAAGGTCCAATCGATGGAACACGAGGTGCATCCTAGAGAGGCACCACATCCACAATAATGTGCGCCCTACCCCGCTTTTCTCGAGGAGCGTATGAGGGAACAGGGGGTTGCAAAATTGGTTGTAAAGTAGGAGAAAGTGGTGATGAACAAACATGAGAAGAGCACCTCCCTTTTTCATAATGAGAGGGCCGAGGAATGTTGACCATGGTCAGTAGTTCAAAGGGAGGGCATGTACGGTCCTAGGAAGACGTGAGGGTCTATCTAGAGTTGCAGGATCAACCCCAACCCCTGATGATGAGGGGGCATGGGGAACCACCCGATCCATCATTGGGATAGATGGAGCAAAGGTCGATGTAGGGAGAGGCAACAAAAAACTAGGTTGTACTGACTTAGGAGCTGACTCCCCCATTTTATATTGATAATACACATGATACATCAAATCACCACAGGGAAGCATGGGCACCACTAGAGCAGGCCAAAAGTGGTCCAATGAAAAATCCCCATGGGCAATCAGGGGTCGGTATCCAGTATCCTAGATGACATGTACCATGCCCTCATGGGGGAACTTAAGACATTTATGGACAACCGAAGGGACTGCCTCCATAGCAATTAGTCAAGGAATGTCAGGCTTAATTCCAGTATAGTTCCGATTCCAGAATGATTACGAACATGGAGGAGACCGCCTTAGGCCCTACAAGAACCGTTAAGGTGATGCTACCCAAGGGGCGGATAGAGAACCCATCATGCATCCTCAAAGTTGCGCGACACTCATCATATGCCTGCCTATGCCAATCGTTCACAAAGAGAGTCTCCTCTGAGATAACATTAACCCTACTTGATGGGTCAATTATCACACCTGTGACAGTTTGACCATTTAGCTTGGCAGGGACATAAAGAGGAGAAGGATCTCCACAATACATGGTATCTAGAGGGGTAAATGATAAAGAAAAATCAGATACCTTCCCCTTCTGGGCTGAGGGTGAGCTAATGAGAGTGATGGTGACCATGTTCACATATGGACCATCGTCCAAAGAAGGATCTGATGCAGAGATAAATTTTGATGAGTGTGGAGGGAAATGATCAGTATAAATCTACAAGTCACAATTGGTTTTATCAAGAGACTTGTTTTATTTGTTCTTCCGTGCATCCACCTTGATTGCACCATTGCCAATGTGGTCTTGAACAACATGTTGGAGACGATAACACCACTCAGTGTCATGACCAGGAACACGATGATAATGATAGAACTTTGATCCATCATACCAGCAGGGGCAGGGTCGACTATCAAAGAATGATTTAATCTCTGGAAGGATGATAAGGTTGTCTTTCAACAATTGCTACATTATGCTTAGGTAAGAGTCATTCAACTTAGTGAAAACTATATTCTGCTGTGAGATTTGACTGGTAGCTGTCGGAGGAGCAACCATGACATTAGCTACTGCTTTATTCTTTCTAGACCCTTTCATTGATGTACTTGCAAAGGACCCACCATGAGGGTTTGAAGTGGCATCTTCAAACTATGGCACAGTGTGCTGATAATCCGTAAGAGCAGAGAACATGTTTGCAAAGTTTTGATATCAGTTAAGGGATAGTTTCTCCCTCAATGTCGACTATAGATTGCCGATGAACATTCTTTGCAAGTCGCTATCTGGCGCGACAAAGGGGATCCTAGTGGAGATTGCCTAGTACCTTGAGATGAAATATGTGACCTTCTCATTAGGCTTCTGTTTACAATAAACAAGGTCAATAATAGTGACCTTGCTGCCAATGTTCGCCTAAAACTAATTGAGAAATAGATCCATAAGCTGATCAAAGTTACAAATGGAATGATCAAGTAACATTCTAATGATTTCCCCTTAAGGGAACAAGAGAACAACTTGAGCAAAACAAAATCCAGACTATGGTAATCACTGCACATGGTCATGAAGGAATCTATATGCACATTTGGGTCCCCATCACCATTGAATCTATCAAACTTCAGTGATTCAGTTGCGGTGGGAATGAGAGTGTTCAAAATGGTAATATCAAGGGGAATCTTCCTATAGTACGTAGGGACAGATGATTGACCAGAAGTAAAGGCTAGGTTCGTTAGCTGCAACTGCAATTGCCCCATGTTCTGCAAGATTGTATTTAGGACAAGATTAGAAGGCGGAGGAGGTAGAGGTGGGCCAAATCCGCCACCACCTCCACTGGAACCTCCAGGAGGACTAGTATCACTGACAGATGTAGTGCTAGCGCTAACCATAGATATCTAAGCTGAAGCGGAAGCAAAGGTTGAGCCACTAGACATACCCGTATAGCCCAACAGAGTAGTAGAGGTATTAATGCCATGAATAGTGGGCCTGAGGTCAACCATATGCACTGTCAAACCAGGTATGTCAACACTCAGCTTGGAACCACAGACATTTGACTAACCATCTTGAGGAGAAGTGTCTACTAGGGGTACATGACTCTTCACAATCATGGACAACGCTCTTAGCATCTCTAGACCTCTCTTATCCGATATGAGAATATCCCTCAGGGTATTAACTACATTCCCCTCTTGGGAGAGAACATTCTTTTGATTAAGAAGTCTTTGAAGTCTCTCAGGTTCTCTTCTAAAGACTGGATTCAGTTGAAATCGATAGTGACAGTGAAATCATGATCAACAACAGGAGGAGAAGGCGATAGAGAGTTTGTTGGGGAATTGTTTTCAGAAGTAGCAGTTGAAGAACCACCCATGAAAGGAATCCTAAGAGTATGGAAAGGGAAAAAATTGTTTGAGTTAGGAAGAGGTTCCTTGTTCATCGTGTCGGGTAAAGGAGGACTGCAATGATTAGGGGGAAAACTCCTCTTGGAAGACCTCCTAACCACAACTCATGTTGTTGTTTGAGTTGTAAAGCTCATAGACAAGCTACACAACATTCAGGACCACACTGTGGGGACACGAAAAAGTTTGGAAGGATAGAGTTTGTTTAAGTTAAATGCAAATGCTAAAAGGAAATGCAAGAATTTAAATTAAATAAGAATGTTTATTTTTGTTTTCTTCTTTTCCCTTTTTTTTTTTTCATAGATTTTTAGAAATTAAAAAGCTCATGCAACAAACCAAACATAAAGTAAAGATGCAAACATAATTTGTTTCACGTTGGGTTCACCAAAATGTAACGAAGGAAATTTTCTACCTCAAGGATGATGGATCTTTGAGGACAAACTATCCCTTCAATACCTCCTCGAACTGGCACTAAGATGAGCCAGGAGATAACAAGATTAAGCTAAGGCATCAAAAAGCCAAGAGGACTCTCTGGATGGCTCCGCTGAGCCTTTGTCCTCAAGATGAGTGCACAGAGTTGGGACAACAATGCGACACGTTGTCATCCTGTACGAACGAAGCATAGAGTTCGAGTAGAAATCTTTGGATAAACTGACATAATTTACGAAATGCCAGAAAAATGCTGAAATGAATAAATAACACGAATTGTGAATTGAAAAAAAAGGAAATAAAAGGAGACAAGAAAACGTTACAAGTCGTTCACATTGCAAAGCCTCCCACAAGATAGTTTTCTTCCTCACGATGTTGTGCCTACACACATGCAAGAGAGAAAATGTTGTGGGTTGTGTTTTGGAGCCTACCTAAGTCAGACCCTCATTTCGATGTTTCCACCTCCACGAACAACCCAAGATAGCTACGAGAATGAAAAAAAGATCAATAAGGAATGCAATAAAAGATTGTAATAACAATATTGGAAAATGAAAGAGCAAGGTTAGGAGAACTCCCCTTTTATGATGCTTGCTGGAATGATGCTGCAAAGTCTTTGAATCACTACAACAATGGTGGTGTTTGTGGAATGCTGTCCAAAGTGGTCTCCAAGAGCTTAACTTGCAGAAAGATCACAAACCTGCCAAAGAATCCCCTTAAGATGCCTTCAAAGTGGAAGATAAAGGCCTGGGAAGGAATTTGAGCGTCAGTGGGTGCATGCAGAGGCATTACGATTCCTCCTGGGCATAGGCATAATGCTCAAGCAACCACCTACAGATTGTCAGGTTAGTGGGGTGCTAGCGTGCCGCATGGACGTCTCCGTGTTGTGCCTTAGTCCCCGAAGGTGATAAGTCGGCGAAGTTGGTAATGCTTCTGCTCGGAGATGACAAGGATAATTCAAGTAGACAAAAGGACAAGGTGGTGAAGCCTGACCTCCGATGACATGGAGGAAGGCGCCATTTGTCACGTTAATCGCAAGGGGGGAAGATTTTATATATTACAAGATGTATTTGCTCTTATTTTTTCTATATATTCAACACTCTTCTCTCACCTTCACTAGTTCAATAATAGTTCGGTGAGAGTATTGAGAGATGAAATTTCTCTTTTCTTGTCACTATTTTTCCTCTCATTTTAGATTTCTCTTCATTTAGATATTTTGATCTTCAATCATCTATTGCTTGGCGCATGTGATCTATGATTGACAACAAATCCTAGTTTGGTTCTTGCTTCTCACAAAAAACTAACATGGTATTAGACTCGTGTTGTCTGGTATAGCTTATTATTTTTTCTAATTTCTTTGAGAGATTTGAGACCAATAGATAGCTAATATTTTTCCTCAAAAATGTTGTATGCTCTTCTGCTACATCGTTGTATGACCTAGAGAATCAAAATATTTTAAAGAAAAAATAAGCATCTATTTAATCTAGTTTGGATATATATGTTCTTGTGAGATCTAGGTGATCACAACTTTTTGGAGGCATTTTCAACATTTCTAGAGAGTACAAAAGGTTTGAGAAAGTCAAGAATGAATTTTATTTCACCAAAATCAAAGTTTGGAGGACATAGTAAAAAAAAGTAGAGTTAAAAATTTGAAATTTTTATTGGAGCCAGTTTGATTTTGGCTTAAAATATCTAGCTTCCACTCATTGGTAAGAAAAATGATTTTTGGGTTTCATTCCTAGGGCTGATAAACCATTATGAAATTTATTATTTTTTGCGTACAACTAATCAATTTTGTGGAAATCAAATAAAAAAAACGTGTGAGTCATTTCTAGTAGGTAGATTCAACATCTTTTTTTCAAAAGTGCATAAATTTTGCCTTAGGTTTCAGATTTTTGCAAATGAGTACTTGAAAAAAAGTTGGAAATGAGAAATTTCCATTCATGAAGGTATTGTTGAAAAATCAATTCATTTTCTATTATATATTTAAGGTTGAATCTAATGCACTTTTTCTCTTCAAAAACAAGAAAATGTTGGAAAGGTGTTAAAGAGTATTACATAGCTGCAAGGTTGATTTTTTTCAGATGTTGTATCACATTTATCTTGTAACAAAATTTATAATTTTGGCCCTTGGAGGCCTAGAAAGCATTTAAATCTTACAAAAGGCCTTGTAAATGCACTAATTATAAAGTACCAACCTTGTAATATTTTGGGGGGGAGTTTGATTTTTGAGACTAGTGGAAAGGAGGGGTGCCTTGTGTGTCTTCTTTTTTGTACTTTTCTTTTCTATTTGCACTCTTCTTTTCTTCTCACATGGATACATCTACAATTCTTCATAGCGAATTTTTTCCGAGGTGGTTACTTAGGACAACCCGACTTCCACATTGGTCCCGTTGACGGAAGGGGTGGATTCCCCCATGGTGGGTGGCTTTGTCTCCTCGCGGCCTGAGGTGGTGTTAGTGAACAGAATTTTCTCTTTGCATTTAAATGATTAATTTTAGGACTCTGTTACCTTCTTTTAAGAACAAATGGTTCACTGAACAGTTGGGTCGACATTTGTTCAATCACCTCGCTCTGAATTTTTGCCTAGGTACAACTCCCTATCTAGATTTTTCATAAAGTATGTTTTTGTTTTTATATTTATATCCAAATGAAAGCTTTTAACCAGAAAGCGTATAAGGCCACCTATATCACTCTTGGATGAAAGGCTATAACTTTCCTCATATCTCATAAATAACGGAAACTATCTTCTTAATTTTCAAAGTATGTAATTACAGTAACTGAAACAAAGTTCAATATACTTCTTCCAAATAAAGACGAACAGATTCAGAGAAAATGAATGCACCCACAAACATGAATCTTTTCCAGAGTAAACAACACATTCAAAGGAAAGAACATTAGAGGAATAATGAAAAACTGCAATGAAATAATCAAATACTGTTTCTTGATCGGATGAACATATGCAAAGACATGTTATCTATTCGGATTCAAAATACACAGATCTTTCTTCTCCCCAAAAATAATATCACCAGATTTCATATATATATCTTTATGTAATAAAAGACATAATGATACATCTGCTAATCTTTTTCCACCACAGATTTCAACCATTTGATTCCCCCTTTGATTAGCAATAAGAAAATACAAAAACAAACACACGTTTCAGTTTTTTTTAAATCAGTTACTAAAAATCTCCCTTTCTACCATCAGTTCTACTTAATTTATAGTCTAAACGAGGGGGGGGGGGGGGTCTCCCTAAAAACTCGACCACTCCTCGATAAAACAGTTACGAAACCAACAGAAAGTATTTTGGGACAGTTGTCCCAAAGTTTTTGCATAACTATGAAAAAAGTTTTGTTTTTTAAAAAAATAAATAAAGAAAACAAACCCAAAGCGGATGCATTATGTTATATCTCATCATCACCCTCTTCTCCGTCTTCGCGAGCGTCATGAGCAGCCGTGAGTTCTTGGATCACTGATTGGCTTGGAATTTTCATTGCATTAAGCTTTGCCTTTGCCACCTCTTTATTCCACCTGTGTTGCACCATTTTCTCTGAGTGCTTCGAAAGCTGATCATTTCCAATGAAAACCATAGATTCGATCCTAGCCACTTTGGTTATATCCTCTGGCATGAAACTACTCCTAACTCTGATCTTCTCCATGTTCAACCGGAACGACTTGACTTCTTCCTGTGTACTTGCCCCGCAGATTCCCAGTTCCCAGTCATGATCAGGATTAACCACTTTATTATCTTTGACAATACTGCTCTGCAAATCCTGGAGTTAATAGACGGAGGTTTTTGCATCCATAATTACCGACTAAAAGGTGAGCACCCGCCACATGATAGTTTTCTTAAGCACGAAAAGATGGCATTCATCAGATACCAACTTAATTGAATGTTCTGTCAGAAATCTGGTAGTTCCGTACCCTTCGATTTTGGTAAATAGAGGCAGGAAATTTTGCCATTTGTGCTCTTCTTTCTCCGATGGTACAAGCTAATTTTAGATTTTGGAAATCAGGCCCTGTACCTCATCACACAACTTCTGAAAGTCGATAATGTATTTTTCACCATCTTTGATTACTTGTTCAATCCATTTTTCAACCGCTTCAGCGATGCTCTTAGCCCGTTGAACTTGATCCATCAACTTCTTGTTTCTCGGAGAGGTTGGGTCAAAATTATCGATGGCATGGGATATTGGCATTTCTCCAAGGCAACCAATGCTATCGATGAACTGAGCCAAAACACTTATATGTCTTTTAAGTTCTCTTTTCTCCCGTCCATCCTTCTCTGATCGGGTAAGCATCTTCTTCGCTGACACTTGAAAAAAATGGTTATCTGTATCCCTACTCATCTTTCACAACTCTACTTTTATTATTTCGAAATCATCAGAACCGACCTCTTTGTTCTCATCCTTCGGCTTGTAAGAAGCAATTTTCGCCGTCCATTTACCAGTTTCCTCGTCATTGTTTAGGTGCATGGTGGTCTTGAACCTCTTTGGCTTTGGATTCTTCTCAGAGTACTTGGCAACCATCTCCTGAATTGGAATGGTCACAGGAAGAGAGCTCCTTTTCTTGTTCACTGAGGATGTTAACCATTTAGGAGTCGCAGCAGAATGAGAAGTTCCTTCAATCATCTTTGGGGGTGGCATCATAGCCACAGTCACCATTTGGGAGTCTAGAGCACAAGCAACTTCACCATCCAAATCTTCAATTTCAAAGATCTGAGCTTCAAGCATGGCATCTTTGGCTCCCATATCCTTGACCTGGACCATCCTCTTCTGGGCGACACTACGTGATCGAGTATGCCGAGGGGTACTCAAATCCAGAGTTGGGCTAGGTCTGCATCTAGGCTGAGCCAACTTGATTTCCTTACCTGCACGAACAGGAGCACTGTTAGAAGGACGTTTTGGTGAAGACATACTTCTCGTAGAAAGAGGCTTGGCGTCTGGCTTCATTGCTTTCTTCTTGACCACCCATGCCACTGTTCTGTCGAGAACTCGTTCGGTTCTCGATTGAATGTCAACATTTTCCTCTTCATCCCAATTAATTGGGGGCATTTTAGTCTCAGCGTGGGCTAAATACCCTCATTCAAACAGTTCAAGATAATCTTCTTCAAGCCCTTTAATATCTATCTTTATTTGCAGAGAAATAACCTGTTCCAACACCAGTCTCATATTTTCTCTTTGGAAGACTTCAAGTTCATCTGAACAGTCTTCCCAGAAATCTTCTAACTATGGCGTGGGAAGATAAGGCATTAAACCAAGGCTCTGAGAAAATCCTTTGTTGTCAAACCCTTTTCTTTCAGCATACAGAGAGAAATTAAAATTTCTAAGGTCTGCTCCAATACTTAGTGCATCAGACATTGAATTACAGGATAACACTCCCAAATGTATTGGAAAATGACCTTCCCACTTGTCCTTAGGCTGTGCCTTCTTGACCACGGAAGTCAGTTGTCTGCATACTTCTGCTAGGACAAAACAATCAAAACAGAAATGCGGAAGCTTGAAGGGTTCCTCTTCAAAGCCTCCCACTCGTATATAGCAAAAGCATGGGAACTGAATGTAAAAGCTTCCAAACTTCTTAATCAAGGACTGTGCATCATCTGAAATCCATTTGGCTTTTACACCTTTCAGTTCATGACACATATCACCCAGGAATGCATTATGTACCCTTCTGAAATCTTGTTGGGCATTGTCTTTTTGTAGCATTGGATAAAACTCATACACCGAAACATCTTCCTCAGTGGGCTGCTTGGGTATGCCGGTTAACTCCTTAACACAGGCCAGACAATACAAAAGATACGAGGACATGAAGAGTTTTGTTGAAATTGCTTGGCTAGAGTCAACTGCTCTTTCATTGAATCAGCAATTAACTCCGCCCTATCCAGATATTGTTTTCCTTCCAGAACTAATTGTACATAGCAATATATCCAATCATCAAAGCTATAAGCTTCGGCAGAACCTCTAGCTCGATGCAACAAAAGCATTACATTGTGGATATGTGGCAACATGTGGTTCTTGTTAGGATTTTTAGGCAGTCTAGAACCACCTCTCTTAGGGACTTTCAACCAGTACTTCGCCACATTATTCCTATGTCCAAGTCTATTTGCATTGAACCCATTAATTGACTGAGCAGGGGAGAAATTAGAAAACTGATAATCTGGTATTTTGAACACCGAAGCAATCACTTCGCGGTTAATGGCGAGAAGGGTTTCACCGTTATCTCTTTTAATAGTTTCAGATACAGGGTCATATTTGGCAATACACTCCCGAACAAGCTCTAGACAAGGAATTGTTGGAGGAAAGGCTGCAGCTTCTAAAAGTCCACTACTCAAAATCTCTATACAAAAAGACTTATCAACACCCCTGAACACCCTTTCTTTCAAATCTTCAAGGTTCTCACCCTTCAGGTCAGTATCACTAACTATGGCTTCGGTGGACGCCATGCTAAAGATGTTTCCAAACAAATGCAGGGTGGACTTCATGATTTCAAAACAAGAAACCCAAACTTGATTGCAGTGAAACCAAACCTCTGTATGAGAAAAAAATGCAAGGGAAAACACTGGAGAAAATAAGGAAAGACTCACCTTCATAGCTGTATAATCGGACGATGGCTAGCGGCAAGAAAAACTCCTATCCAGCGACAATATAAACACAAATCCAACAGCAAGAGCGAACGCAGAACACAAATGATTTTCATACCTTATAAAGAAAGGTAATAATACAGACACGTTAAATGTAATGATTTCACAATTTCATTCCGAATGCGGCAAATTGATAGATTAGACCCCCGCATGCATGCATTGAATGCATGGCGGCGTACTTTAAGAAACTGCCAGTTCCCAAAACGTTCACTTGCTTCGAAAAAACCAAAGAATGACATCACTTTACAATATGGTTTAGCCTCTCTGTATTTAGCAATAAATGCACTTCTCGAAACATTAGAAACCGTGGGACCCACCAGCATTGAACCCGTGTGAACATCTTGAACCAACTTCTTGAGTGTTCAAGTAGTTCAAGATGTACGCTGTGTCGAACTGTTGACCGCTTTGCCGTGTTGAACACGTTGAACATATTCGAACCCTTTGAACTTAGTTCAAGAAGTTCAACACAAATGTTATATCACCAAACAAGAAAAACTTTATTAAAGAGCTGCTGCAAAAACTTAGAGAAAATGTTAGTACGAAGAACCTTTTCTGAACACTTCGGAACCTATTGAACCTAAATGAACATCTTGAACCTAGTTCAGAATGGTTCGACGCGTTCAAGAAGTACAATGAATTTTCCAAACTTGAACGAAAATGACTATAGAAAGGACTTGAGGCTACATTTAAAGACTTGATCCAAGGTAATATGGTATGAACTAGGACTCCAACATAAAAAAGGAAATTATGACCCATTCTCGACATGAAGAATAAATGACGTGGTAACATTGGCTCTGACTGGGGATTGTATTTTTCAAAGGAAAATGCAAAGAACTCACAGACTCTGGTTTCGCAAAACATAAAACAACGGGGAAAGGGTTAAGAGCACAACCAAAAATACCTTGACTACTATGTACAAGTGACTCAAACACTGGACTTAAAATTTATAGAGCTTGAGATCTTGCCTATTGTAGGTATAAGGCATGATCGTTCCATCAGCATAGCTGAGTTTGAATGCATTATGTCCTACTGCTTCACAAATTCTGAAAGGACATTTCCACAATGAATCAAACTTGCCGTGAGCACCTTTGGACTCTTTTCTTTTGTCCCATAGTAGCACCTCATCTCCTACTAGGAAACCTCTTGGTCGAGCTCGCATGTAAAAAATCCTCTTTACTTGACTTTGATGTTCTGAAATCCTATCCACCAGCAATTCTCTCTCTTCTTCTAACTTTGTCAGATACATGATTCTTTTCTCCAAAGCATTTTGAAAGAAGGAATCTTCCACTACTGTTTGTAGCTTGGTTGCTGATAACTCCAGTGGCAAAGAAAGTTTCACTCCTACACCATACAGAAGTTCAAAAGGTGCCATCCCAATAGCCCTCTTGGGTGTGGTCCTGTCCGCCCATAAATCCTCGTATAACTTCTTATGCCAATTCCTAGCATTCTCATCAACGAGCTTCTTCATGATGACTTTCAAATTCTTGTTGCTAGATTTGGCCAAACCATTGCCCTGTGGAAAATAATCAGAAGAATGTGATAGTGAAATTTGATTATCATAGCAAAACACGGTCAACTCTTCAGAGTAGAAATATGACACATTATCTGTCACAATTTTTACGGGTACCCCAAAATGAACTAAGATGTAATCCATGAGAAAACTACACACAATCTCTGAGTTGGCCTTTTTGGTGGGAATGGCTTATATCCACTTTGTAAAGTAGTTAGTAGCTGTCAAAACATACATGTGACCCGCACTGGAATGAGGGTTTATTGGCCCTATGAAATCAATGCCCCACTGTGTGAAAGGTTCATCCATCACTACAGGCCTTAGAGGCAGTGCTGCTAAATGTGGCTTCCCAGAAAACAATTGACATTTTTCGCATTCTTTTACGTGAATATAGGCATCCCGAAACATGTCAGGCCAATAAAAACAATTTCTTAGAATTTTGAATACAGTAGCAGATGATGAAAAGTGTCCACCACAAACGTCTCCATGATAAGCTTCCAAGAGCTTTTGCTGTTGAGGTTTATCTACACACCTTAGGTATGTTCCATCTAACCCCTTTTTGTATAGAGCATCTTGCCAAATTACATACTTTGCAGCTTTTAATTTTAAATTCCTCTGTTCTTTAGCCGACAGATGATTTGGGCAACTACCATAAGTTAAATAGTAGGCCACATCAGAGAACCAAGTATCCTGCAATCCAACAAAAAGAGTTAATGGTAACTCCGCTTCAGTTTCCACCTCATTTTCTGCTATCAACTTGCATAAGCCCTGCCCTTTAATTGTCTTCGTAGGGCGAATATCTAAGTCATACTCTTGAATTTTCGTCACCACATTTGCTTGCTTATTTAGTCCAACCTCTTGTTGAGTCAAAATGTTTTTCACGGCTGAATCTGGAACAAAAACCATAGAGTGAGAATGCAGGATATAATATCGAAACTGTTTCACGGCTTTTACAACAGCATATGCCTGTTTCTCCATAGGTGAATATTTGAGCTCATGCTTCTTGAGTGGAGTACTCATGAATGCTATAGGCATTTCAGCCCCATGTTCATCCAACTGCAACAGAATTCCAGACATAGTATGGTCTGATGCATAACAATACAGAATAAAACCCTTGATGAAATCTGGGTTAACAAGAGTGGGCGCATTTGCAACTGATCCTTTAATTTTCTCGAAAGCATTTTTGGCTTCTTCGGTCCACTTGAAAGGATGTTGCAAATGTGTTTTGTGGTTTCAACAAATTCTGGAACAAATCTCCTCAGGAAATTCACTTGACCAAAGAACGATCTTACTCTAGTCCGGCTAGAGGGTAAACTGAGACATTGAATTGCATTAACCCTGTCGGGATCAATCTTGACTCCCTCTTTTGAGACAATATGTCCTAACAACTTGCCCTCAGTGATGCAAAAAATTGATTTCTTACGATTCAGAGAAATCCCGTGTTCATGACAACGCTGTAATATTGCACTCAAATCCCGGAAATGTTCTGTCCTTTTTTTGAAAACACCGTGAGGTCATCCAGATAAACTACAATAATTCTGTCTTGAAAATCCTTGAAAGAGGAATCCATATCCCTTTGAAAAGTGGCTCTGGCATTTACTAAACCAGAAGGCATGCGGTTGTATGCGAATGTTCCCCATGGAGTGATGAATGTTGTCTTATGCTGCTCATGTTCTGCTACAGATATCTGGTTATAACCAGAAAAACCATCCAACATCGACATCATCTCCGACCCAGACACTGTCTGTAATATGTGATCCATATTTGGTAAGGCGTAGTTGTCCTTCAGGCTTGCTTGATTCAAATTTCAAAAATCAACACAGATACGAATTTCCCCATTTTTCTTTCTTACGGGTACAATGTTAGCTACCTAGGTGGAATGGTGAATTGGATATATGATTCGGGCCTTAAGTATTTTCTCAACTTCCTTAGAAATTGCATCTGCCATGATGGGATTAAAGTTCCTTAATTTTTGCCTAAAAGGAGAGACGCCTGGCTTCAGCGGAATCTGATGTTGAAAATGTCCATTTCTAAACTCCTTCAGATCATCATAAGACCAAGAAAAAACATCAATATACTCCTTAAGTAGTGTACCAAGTGTTCTCTTTTCCTCTACAGAACAACGCCGACCGATTGTCACTTCTTTTGGATTAGCTTCATCTCCCAAGTTTATTTTCTCACATTTTTCTTTCCCATCATCCTTGGGAACTTTATTACCTATGAATGCGTCATCTTTGGTGAAAAATCTCTCCAGAGTCACTAACCCCCTAGGAATTTTGTTACCTTTGAGCTGAATAAAGCTATTTGTAGGATCTAGTTCTGGGTCTGGACTGAACTCTTTGCAAACACTCTCAGAGCCTTCAAAATATGTCTGAGAAAATGATTGAGCACATTCTAGGAAATCTTTGATTTGTGCATCTGCATCAAAAACCTGCCAATGATCTACATTATCGGGAACACTGGGGCTATAGATCATTTCGATCCTATATGAGTTAGCTTTAAAATCCGGATGTGGTAATAAAAGTGAGGCAGACACGGCCAATGAATCTGCCCTACTATTTTGTTCCCTCGAAATTGCTTCAATCGAGAAGGCATTAAAGAATTCTATCTCATCCCAAACTCTATTCCTGTAATGCCTCAACCTCTCATTCTTCACCGTATAAACATTCCTCACCTGCCTAACAATTAACTCTGCATCACCTTTGACTTTAAGCAACTTAATTCCTTTACATTTAGCCTCATTTAATCCCAATAATAGTGCCTCATATTCAGCAGTATTATTTGTGTTTTTAAAATCCAACTTGAAGGAAAAGGGGAAAATATTACCTATTGGTGACAACAAAACCACCCCTGCTCTAGAACCGCATTTAGCGCAGCTTCCATCAAAATCCATCTGCCATAGTCCACCAAGTTCTTCAGTTGTCTTATCCGTTTTCTTTTCACCAGGTGCAAGGACAAGATAGTTTCCAAACTCACACTCCTGAAACAAAATCTGGGCTTTCGGGTTATCTGAGGGAAATACAGTATACTTATTCTTGGGTTCAGGTTCAAGCTTGATTTTCTGGTTTCCAAGGGGAATAACAGCTTCAGACCAGTCCATTTTGATTTCGCCTCCGAAATCCTTGCAAAACGTCCTACTCAGAAGCATTCCATAACTCGCTAGAATATCAGCGACCAGTATAGTTAATCTTAATCTTTTGTTTGGGCATGCTCCCAGCACTGCCTAGACGTCCTTTACCTGACCAATAAGAGGAACTTGTTTTCCATCCATTGAAAAGCATCTTCCAAATGTTTTAGTAAGGGTTAAACCTAAAGATTTAGCCATAGAAGAAGGCATTATATTGTCTGAAGCCCCTGAGTCAATTATGCAGTTACACAACTTTTGGCCATTTAGGAGAAGGGAAATATAGAAAGGTTCAGGTTTCAGAATCTCGACCTCATGCCCAGACCTTGTGTCATGAAAAGAACAGGGATATGCCAGATTAGCTAATGAGTAGGTTATAGATGAAGACCCTTCGGCAACAACTAAATCACTATTTTCTATACACCCATGTACTTGAGACTCTGAAAAGGAATCCCCTTTAACGTATTTGACTAGTTTATCCAACTCTTTTGGGTTAAGCTTTAATTACTCAGTGGTAGGTAGTTGAACGGTTGAGGCCTTACAGAATTCAATGATATGAAAGGAGGAAGAAGAGGAAGAGCTCTTATGATCTTCATGGTTCCTTTGCAAAATCTTAACCTCGGGGAACCTTTGAAAAACTATTACCTGGCAGATCTTTGCTTTTGAAATTGTTTCCAGAAGGGTTGACAAAGGATGAAGGCTGGGAGGTTCGTTGATTCCTTGTTAGGATCGCACATGAAGAAACTTCAAGAGTTGCCAAAATGTTACTACCCTTTTCTGAATCTGACTCATATTCGAGGTAGAATGTTCCAGAGTCGCCAGGTGCCTCTTGAATTCTTTTTGCTTCAGTGAACTCTCCTAATTCATCCTTTGTGTTTTGCATCTGAACGTGTCTTATCATATCGAGACATGAAACCCCATCATGATCAGTGGTAAGATGAAATGAACACATGACACCTTTGTCAAGAGGTGCCTCTATCTGTAATCTTTGTGGAGCTGCAGGAAGTTGCAACGGTCGTCCATAGTTATATTGATTTGAGGTTCTCCTGCTTATATCTTGATAAGGTTGTGGATAAGAGTTTCCAGGCTTAGGTATTTGCCTCTTTAGAGCAATCATATCATTGACAAGGCGTTGAACAACTGGATCAGTAGAGGATGTAGAAGCCTGAGATTGTCCTTGAGGAATTTGTACATCCTTCCTCCATTTGCCAGCTGTTATTAGATCATCTTCAAGCTCTATAGCCTCATTTTGTGCAGTTTCTAGGTTGACCGGCCTACTTCTTCTCAGGTGAAATCCTACATCAGGTGGCATGGAATTTACGAAGAAACATCATTGATTATCTGCAGTTGGTCTCTTGGCTTGAGGAATTTTGTGAATAATCTTATTATATCTTGCTACATAATCCCTCATTGGCTCATGAATTTCCTTCTTCATCTGTGTGAGTTGAGCCAGTAGCGTGTGTTCATCATCAGCACTTTGGAATCTTTTTTCAAAAGTGGTTTTCATCGTTTGCCAGTCAGTTATGGATCCTCCTTGCAACTGGCTAAACCATTCTGCTGCCCCTTCAGTGAGGGTTTGGGCAAAAAGCCTAACAACCACATCCTCATATTGAATTGCTAGGATTCCCATTGCTACATTAAAAGAGTTCAAATGCTCTTCAACTGAAACTTTTCCATCACCTTTATATTTGGGTAAAACATCCTTTGCTCCTTTTGGTAGCGGATTATGGGCTGCGAGAGCAAGAGGTCCAACAGCTGCACCCCAGGGTTGAGCCATAATGAATACTGGATGAATGGTTACAAGAGGTGGAGCTTGAATTCCATTAAGTGTTAGTGCTTCCCAAGGGGAAGAAGAAGATATAGGAGTAACTCTGTCAGGAGATGAAGGTCTGCTTTAGGCCTTCCTTCTAGGAGTAAAACTTGGGACAAATGACAGATTTTGCAATTCTTCAAAACAATTATCAATTACTCCTTCTTTCCTTTGTGTTCTAGTATATGGATGAGAATCCAGGATGATTAAACCAGGTTACTTCAATCAAGACTCAATCTCAACAATCTTCCTGCACTCCAAACACTTTTGCTTATTATGGTCTCATGTTTATGACATACTGGTCTATTGAAAAAAAAATTGGTTTTCTCTTTGTTTCGCTCCCCAGCAGAGTCGCCAAAAATCTATTAGTGAACAGATTTTGCTCTTTGCATTTAAATGATTAATTTTAGGACTCTGTTACCTTCTTTTAAGAACAAATGGTTCATTGAACAGTTGGGTCGGCGTTTGTTCAATCACCTCCCTCTGAATTTTTGCCTACGTAGAGCTCCCTATCTAGATTTTTCATAAAGTATGTTTTTGTTTTTATATTTATATCCAAATGAAAGCTTTTAACCATAAAGCGTATAAGGCCGCCTATATCATTCTTGGATGAAAGGCTATAAATTTCCTCATATCTCATAAATAACGGAAACTATCTTCTTAATTTTAAAAGTATGTAATTACAGTAACTGAAACAAAGTTCAATATACTTCTTCCAAATAAAGACGAACAGATTTAGAGAAAATGAATGCACCCACAAACATGAATCTTTTCAAGAGTAAACAACACATTCAAAGGAAAGAACATTAGAGGAATAATCAAAAACTGCAATGAAATAATCAAATACTATTTCTTGATCGGATGAACATATGCAAAGACATGTTATCTATTCGGATTCAAAATACACAGATCTTTCTTCTTCCAAAAAACAATATCACCAGATTTCATATATATATCTTTATGTAATCAAAGACATAATGATACATCTGCTAATCTTTTTCCACCACAGATTTCAACCATCTGATTCCCCCTTTAATTAGGAATAAGAAAATAGAAAAACAAACACACGTTTCATTTTTTTTTAAATTAGTTACTAAAAATCTCCCTTTCTACCATCGGTTCTACTTAATTTATAGTCTAAACGGGGGAGGGGTCTCCCTGAAAACTTGACCACTCCTCGATAAAACAGTTACGAAACCAACAGAAAGTATTTTGGGACAGTTGTCCCGAAGTTTTTGCATAACTATGAAAAATGTTTTGTTTTTTAAAAAAGTAAATAAAGAAAACAAACCCAAAGCGGATGCATTATGTTATATCTCATCATCACCCTCTTCTCCGTCTTCGCGAGCGTCATGAGCAACCGTGAGTTCTTGGATCATTGATTGGCTTGGAATTTTCATTGCATTAAGCTTTGCCTTTGCCACCTCTTTATTCCACCTGTGTTGCACCATTTTCTCTGAGTGCTTCGAAAGCTGATCATTTCCAATGAAAACCATAGATTCGATCCTAGCCACTTTGGTTATATCCTCTAGCATGAAACTACTCCTAACTCTGATCTTCTCCATGTTCAATCGGAATGACTTGACTGCTTCCTGTGTACTTGCCCCGCAGATTCCTAGTTCCCAGTCATGATCGGGAATAACCACTTTATTATCTTTGACAATACTGCTCTGCAAATCCTGGAGTTCATAGACGAAGGTTTTCGCATCCGTAATTACTGACTGAAAGGTGAGCACCCACCACATGATAGTTTTCTTAAGCATGAAAAGTTGGCATTCATCAGATACCAGCTTAATTGAATGTTCTGTCAGAAATCTGGTAGTTTTGTACTCTTCAATTTTGGTAAACAGAGGTAGGACATTTTGCCATTTGTGCTCTTCTTTCTCCCATGGCACAAGCTGATTTTGGATTTCGGAAATAAGGCCCTGTACCTCATCACACAACTTCCGAGAGTTGATAATGTATTTTTCACCATCTTTGATTACTTGTTCAATCCATTTTTCAACCGCTTCAGCGATACTCTTAGCCCGTTGAACTTGATCCGTCAACTTCTTGTTTCCCGGAGAAGTTGGGTCAAAATTCTCAGTGGCATGGGATATTGGCATTGCTCCAAGGCAACCGATGCTATCGATGAACTGAGCCAAAACACTTATATGTATTTTAAGTTCTCTTTTCTCCCATCCATCCTTCTCTAACCGGGTAAGCATCTTCTTCGCTGACACTTGAAAAAAATGGTTATCTGTATCCCTACTCATCTTTCCCAACTCTA
This sequence comes from Cryptomeria japonica, assembly GCF_030272615.1. NCBI lineage: Eukaryota > Viridiplantae > Streptophyta > Pinopsida > Cupressales > Cupressaceae > Cryptomeria > Cryptomeria japonica. The sequence goes on from NC_081405.1 coordinate 9,947,743, forward strand.
CTTTTGTTATTTCAAAATCATCAGAACTGGCCTCTTTGTTCTCATCCTTCGATTTGTAAGAAGCAATTTCCGTCGTCCATTTACCAGTTTCCTCGTCATTGTTTAGGTGTGCGGTGGTCTTGAACCTCTTTGGCTTTGGATTCTTCTCAAAGTACTTGGCAACCATCTCCTGAATTGGAATGGTCACAGGAAGAGAGCTCCTTTTCTTGTTCACTGAGGTTGTTAACCATTTAGGAGTCGGAACATAATGAGAAGTTCCTTCAATCATCTTTGGGGGTGGCGTCATAGCCACAGTCACGGTTTGGGAGTCTAGAGCACAAGCAACTTCACCATCCAAATCTTCAATTTCAAAGATCCGAGCTTCAAGCACGACATCTTTGGCTCCCATATCCTTGACCTGGTCCATCCTCTTCTGGGCGACACTACGTGATCAGGTATGCCAAGGGGTACTGAAATCTAGAGTTGGGCTAGGTTTGCATCTAGGCTGACCCGACTTGATTTCCTTACCTGCACGAACAGGAGCACTGTTAGAAGGACGTTTTGGTGAAGACATACTTCTCATAGAAAGAGGCTTGGCGTCTGGCTTCATTGCTTTCTTCTTGACCACCCATGCCACTGTTCTGTCTAGAACTCGTTCAGTTCTTGATTGAATGTCAACATTTTCCTCTTCATCCAAATTAATTGGGGGCATTTCAGTCTCAGCGTGGGCTAAATACCATGGTTCAAACAATTCAAGATAATCTTCTTCAAGCCCTTTAATATCTATCTTTATTTGCAGAGAAATAACCTGTTCTAGCACCAGTCTCATATTTTCTCTTTTGAAGACTTCAAGTTCATCTTAACAGTCTTCCAAAAAATCTTCTAACTGTGGCGTGGGAAGATAAGGCATTAAACCAAGGCTCTGAGAAAATCCTTTGTTGTCCAACCCTTTTCTTTTAGCATACAAAGAGAAATTAAAATTTCTAAGGTTTGCTCCTATACTTAGTGCTCCTATACTTAGTGCATCAGACATTGAATTACAGGATAACACTCCCAAATGTATTGGAAAATGACCTTCCCACTTGTCCTTAGGCTGTGTCTTCTTGACCACGGAAGTCAGTTGTCTGCATACTTCTGCTAGGACAAAACAATCAAAACAGAAATGCGGAAGCTTGAAGGGTTCCTCTTCAAAGCCTCCCACTCGTATATAGAAAAAGCGTGGGAATTGGATGTAAAAGCTTCCAAACTTCTTAATCAAGGACTGTGCATCATCTGAAATCCATTTGGCTTTTATACCTTTTAGTTCATGACACATATCACCTAGGAATGCATTATGTACCCTTCTGAAATCTTGTCGGGCATTGTCTTTTTGTAGCATTGGATAAAACTCATACACCGAAACATCTTCCTCAGTGGGCTGCTTGGGTATGCCGGTTAACTCCTTAACACAGGCCAGACAATACAAAAGATACGAGGACATGAAGAAGTTTTGTTGAAATTGCTTGGCTAGAGTCAACTGCTCTTTCATCGAATCAGCAATTAACTCTGCCCAATCCAGATATTGTTTTCCTTCCAGAACTAATTGTACATAGCAATATATCCAATCATCAAAGCTATAAGCTTCGGCAGAACCTCTAGCTCGATGCAACAAAAGCATTACATTGTGGATATGTGGCAACATGTGGTTCTTGTTAGGATTTTTAGGTAGTCTAGAAGCACCTCTTTGAGGGACTTTCAACCAGTACTTCACCACATTTTTCCTGTGTCCAGCTCTATCTGCATTGAAATCACTAATTGACTGAGCAGGGGAGAAATTAGAAAACTGATAATCTGGAATTTTGAACACCGAAGCAATCACTTCGCGGTTAATGGCGAGAAGGGTTTCACCGTTATCTCTTTTTATAGTTTCAGATACAGGGTCATATCTGGCAATACACTCCCGAACAAGCTCTGGACAAGGAATTGTTGGAGGAAAGGCTGCAGCTTCTAAAAGTCCACTACTCAAAATCTCTATACAAAAAGACTTATCAACACCCCTGAACACCCTTTCTTTCAAATCTTCAAGGTTCTCACCCTTCAGGTCAGTATCACTAACTATGGATTCGGTGGATGCCATGCTAAAGACGTTTCCAAACAAATGCAGGGTGTACTTCATGATTTCAAAACAAGAAACCCAAACTTGATTGCAGTGAAACCAAACCTCTGTATGAGAAAAAAATGCAAGGGAAAACACTGGAGAAAATAAGGAAAGACTTGCCTTCACAGCTGTATAATCGGACGACGGCTAGCGGCAAGAAAAACTCCTATCCAGGGACAATATAAACACAAATCCAACAGCAAGAGCGAATGCAGAACACAAATGATTTTCATACCTTATAAAGAAAGGTAATAATACAGACACGTTAAATGCAATGATTTCACAATTTCATTCCGAACGCAGCAAATTGATAGATCAGACCCCCGCACACATGCATTGAATGCATGGCGGCGTACTTTAAGAAACTGCTAGTTCCCGAAACGTTCACTTACTTCAAAAAAACCAAAGAACGACATCACTTTACAATATGGTTCAGCCTCTCTGTATTTAGCAATAAATGCACTTCTCGAAACATTAGAAACCGTGGGACCCACCAGCATTGAACCCGTGTGAACAACTTGAACCAACTTCTTGAGTGTTGAAGTAGTTCAAGATGTACGCTGTGTCGAACTGTTGACCACTTTGCCGTGTTGAACACGTTGAATATATTCGAACCCTTTGAACTTAGTTCAAGAAGTTCAACACAAATGTTATATCACCAAACAAGAAAAACTTTATTAAAGAGATGCTGCAAAAACTTAGAGAAAATGTTAGTACGAAGAACCTTTTCTGAACACTTCGGAACCTATTGAACCTAAATGAACATCTTGAACCTAGTTTAGACCGGTTCAACGTGTTCAAGAAGTACAATGAATTGTCCAAACTTGAACGAAAATGACTAGAGAAAGGACTTGAGGCTGCATTTAAAGACTTGAGCCAAGGTAATATGGTATGAACTAGGACTCCAACATAAAAAAGGAAATTATGACCCATTCTCGACATGAAGAATAAATGACGCGGTAACATTGGCTCTGACTGGGGATTGCATTTTTCAAAGGAAAATGCAAAGAACTCACAGACTCTGGTTTCCCAAAACATAAAACAATGGGGAAAGGGTTAAGAGCACAACCAAAAATACCTAGACTACTATGTACAAGTGACTCAAACACTGGACTTACAATTTATAGAGCTTGAGATCTTGCCTATTGTAGTTATAAGGCATGATCGTTCCATCAACATAGCTGAGTCTGAATGCATTATGTCCTACTGCTTCACAAATTCTGAAAGGACCTTTCCACAATGAATCAAACTTGTCGTGAGCACCTTTGGACTCTTTTCTTTTGTCCCATAGTAGCACCTCATCTCCTACTAGGAAACCTCTTGGTCAAGCTCGCATGTCAAAAATCCTCTTTACTCGGCTCTGATGTTCTGAAATCCTATCCACTAGCAATTCTCTCTCTTCTTCTAACTTTGTCAGATACATGATTCTTTTCTCCAAAGCATTTTGAAAGAAGGAATCTTCCACAACTGTTTGTAGCTTGGTTGCTGATAACTCCAGTTGCAAAGAAAGTTTCGCTCCTACACCATACACAAGTTCAAAAGGTGCCATCCCAATAGCCCTCTTGGGTGTGGTCCTGTCCGCCCATAAAGCCTCGTATAACTTCTTATGCCAATTCCTAGCATTCTCATCAACGAGCTTCTTCATGATGACTATCAAATTCTTGTTGCTAGATTCGGCCAAACCATTGCCCTATGGAAAATAAGCAGAAGAATGTGAGAGTGAAATTTGACGATCATAGCAAAACACGATCAACTCTTCAGAGTAGAAATATGACACATTATCTATCACAATTTTTAGGGGTACCCCGAAATGAACTAAGATGTAATCCATGAGAAAACTACACACAATCTTTGAGTTGGCCTTTTTGGTGGGAATGGCTTCTATCCACTTTGTAAAGTAGTCAGTAGTTGTCAAAATATACATGTGACCCGCACTGGAATGAGGGTTTATTGGCCCTATGAAATCAATGCCCCACTGTGTGAAAGGTTCATCCATCACTACAGGCCTTAGAGGCAGTGCTGCTAAATGTGGCTTCCCAGAAAACAATTGACATTTTTCGCATTCTTTTACGTGAATATAGGCATCCCGAAACATGCCAGGCCAATAAAAACAATTTCTTAGAATTTTGAATACAGTAGCAGATGATGAAAAGTGTCCACCACAAATGTCTCCATGATAAGCTTCCAAGAGCTTTTGCTGTTGAGGTTTATCTACACACCTTAGGTATGTTCCATCTAACCCCTTTTTGTATAGAGCATCTTGCCAAATTACATACTTTGCAGCTTTTAATTTTAAATTCCTCTGTTCTTTACCCGACAGATGATTTGGGCAACTACCATAAGTTAAATAGTAGGCCACAACAGAGAACCAAGTATCCTGCAATCCAACAAAAAGAGTTAATGGTAACTCCACTTCAGTTTCCACCTCATTTTCTGCTATCAACTTGCATAAGCCCTGCCCTTTAATTGTCTTCGTAGGGCGAATATCTAAGTCATACTCTTGAATTTTCGTCACCCATGTTGCTTGCTTATTTAGTCCAACCTCCTGTTGAGTCAAAATGTTTTTCACGGCTGAATCTGGAACAAAAACCACAGAGTGAGAATGCAGGATATAATATCGAAACTGTTTCACGGCTTTTACAACAGCATATGCCTGTTTCTCCATAGGTGAATATTTGAGCTCATGCTTCTTGAGTGGAGTACTCATGAACGCTATAGGCATTTCAGCCCCATGTTCATCCAACTGCAACAGAATTCCAGACATAGTATGGTCTGATGCATAACAATACAAAATAAAATCCTTCATGAAATCTGGGTTAACAAGAGTGGGCGCATTTGCAACTGATCCTTTAATTTTCTCGAAAGCATTTTTGGCTTCTTCGGTCCACTTGAAAAGATGCTGCAAATGTGTTTTGTGGTTTCAACAAATTCTGGAACAAATCTCCTCAGGAAATTCACTTGACCAAAGAATGATCTTACTCTAGTCCGGCTAGAGGGTAAACTGAGACGTTGAATTGCATTAACCCTATCGGGATCAATCTTGACTCCCTCTTTTGAGACAGTATGTCCTAACAATTTGCCCTCAGTGATGCAAAAAATTGATTTCTTAGGATTCAGAGAAATCCCGTGTTCATGAGAACGCTGTAATACTGCACTCAAATCCCGGAAATGATCTGTCCTTTTTTTTGAAAACACCGTGAGGTCATCCAGATAAACTACAATTATTCTGTCTCGAAAATCCTTGAAAGAGGAATCCATATCCCTTTGAAAAGTGGCTCTGGCATTTATTAAACCAAAAGGCATGCGGTTGTATGTGAATGTTCCCCATGGAGTGATGAATGTTGTCTTATGCTGCTCATGTTCTGCTACAGATATATGGTTATAACCAGAAAAACCATCCAACATCGACATCATCTCTGACCCAGACACTGTCTATAATATGTGATCCATATTTGGTAAGGCGTAGTTGTCCTTCAGGCTTGCTTGATTCAAATTTCAAAAATCAACATAGATACGAATTTCCCCATTTTTCTTTCTTACGGGTACAATGTCAGCTACCTAGGTGGAATGGTGAGTTGGATATATGATTCGGGCCTTAAGCATTTTCTCAACTTCCTTAGAAATTGCATCTACCATGATGGGATTAAAGTTCCTTAATTTTTGCCTAAAAGGAGAGACGCCTGGCTTCAGCGGAATCTGATGTTGAAAATGTCTATTTCTAAACTCCTTCAGATCATCATAAGACCAAGAAAAAACATCAATATACTCCTTAAGCAGTATACCAAGTGTTCTCTTTTCCTCTGCAGAACAACACTGACTGATTGTCACTTCTTTTGGATTAGCTTCATCTCCCAAGTTTATTTTCTCACATTTTTCTTTCCCATCATCCTTGGGAACTTTATTACCTATGAATGCATCATCTCTGGAGAAAAATCTCTCCAGAGTCACTAACCCCCTAGGAATTTTGTTACCTTTGAGCTGAATAAAGCTATTTGTAGGATCTAGTTCTGGGTCTGGACTGAACTCTTTGCAAACACTCTCAGAGCCTTCAAAATATGACTGAGAAAATGATTGAGCACATTCTAGGAAATCTTTGATCTGTGCATCTGCATCAAAAACCTGCCAATAATCTACATTATCGGGAACACTGGGCCTATAGATCATTTCGATCCTATATGAGTTAGCTTTAAAATCCGGATGTGGTAATAAAAGTGAGGCAGACACGGCCAATGAATTTGCCCTACTATTTTGTTCCCTCGAAATTGCTTCAATCGAGAAGGCATCAAAGAATTCTATCTCATCCCAAACTCTATTCCTGTAATGCCTCAACCTGTCATTCTTCACCGTATAAACATTCCTCACCTGCCTAACAATTAACTCTGCATCACCTTTGACTTTAAGCAACTTAATTCCTTTACATTTAGCCTCACTTAATCCCAATAATAGTGCCTCATATTCAACAGTATTATTTGTGTTTTTAAAATCCAACTTGAAGGAAAAGGGGAAAATATTACCAGTTGGTGACAACAAAACCACCCCTGCTCTAGAACCGTAGTTAGCGCAGCTTCCATCAAACTCCATCTGCCATAGTCCACCAAGTTCATCAGCTGTCTTATCCGTTTTCTTTTCACCAGGTGCAAGGACAAGATAGTTTCCAAACTCACACTCCTGAAACAAAATCTGGGCTTTCGGGTTATCTGAGGGAAATACAGTATACTTATTCTTGGGTTCAGGTTCAAGCTTGATTTTCTGGTTTCCAAGGGGAATAACAGCTTCAGACCAGTCCATTTTGATTTTGCCTCCGAGATCCTTGCAAAACGTCCTACTCAGAAGCATTCCGTAACTCGCTAGAATATCAGCGACCAGTATAGTTAATCTTACTCTTTTGTTTGGGCATGCTGCCAACACTGCCTAGACGTCCTTTACCTGACCAATAAGAGGAAATTGTTTTCCATCCATTGAAAAGCATCTTCCAAACGTTTTAGTAAGGGTTAAACCTAAAGATTTAGCCATAGCAGAAGGCATTATATTGTCTGAAGCCCCTGAGTCAATTATGCAATTACTTAACTTTTGGCCATTTAGGAGAAGGGAAATATAGAAAGGTTCAGGTTTTAGAATCTCGACCTCATGCCCAGACCTTGTGTCATGAAAAGAACAGGGATATGCCAGATTAGCTAATGAGTAGGGGATAGATGAAGACCCTTCGGCAGCAGCTAAATCACTATTTTCTATACACCCGTGTACTTGAGACTCTAAAAGGGAATCCCCTTTAACGTATTTGACTAGTTTATCCAACTCTTTTGGGTTAAGCTTTAATTACTCAGTGGTAGGTAGTTGAACGGTTGAGGCCTTACAGAATTCAATGATATGAAAGGAGGAAGAAGAGGAAGAGCTCTTATGATCTTCATGGTTCCATTGTAAAATCTTAACCTCGGGAACCTTTGAAAAACTATTACCTGGGAGATCTTTGCTTTTGAAATTGTTTCCAGAAGGGTTCACAAAGGAAGAAGGCTGGGAGGTTCGTTGATTCCTTGTTAGGATCACACATGAAGAACCTTCAAGAGTTGCCAAAATGTTACTACCCTTTTCTGAATCTGACTCATATTCGAGGTAGAATGTTCCAGAGTCGCCAGGTGCCTCTTGAATTCTTTTTGCTTCAGTGAACTCTCCTAATTCATCCTTTGTGTTTTGCATCTGAACGTGTCTTATCATATCGGGACATGAAACCCCATCATGATCAGTGGTAAGATGAAATGAACACATGACACCTTTGTCAAGAGGTGCCTCTATCTGTAATCTTTGTGGAGCTGCAGGAAGTTGCAACGGTCGTCCATAGTTATATTGATTTGAGGTTCTCCTGCTTATATCTTAATAAGGTTGTGGATAAGAGTTTCCAGGCTTAAGTATTTGCCTCTTTAGAGCAATCATATCATTGATAAGCCGTTGAACAACTGGATCAATAGAGGATGTAGAAGCTTGAGATTGTCCTTGAGGAATTTGTACATCCTTCCTCCATTTGCCAGCTGTTATTAGATCATCTTCAAGCTCTATAGCCTCATTTTGTGCAGTTTCTAGGTCGACCGGCCAACTTCTTCTCAGGTGAAATCCTACATCAGGTGGCATAGAATTTACGAAGAAACATCATTGATTATCTGCAGTTGGTCTCTTGGCTTGAGGAATTTTGTGAATAATCTTATTATATCTTGCTACATAATCCCTCATCGGCTCATGAATTTCCTTCTTCATCTGTGTGAGTTGAGCCAGTAGCGTGTGTTCATCATCAGCACTTTGGAATCTTTTTTCAAAAGCGGTTTTCATCGTTTGCCAGTCAGTTATAGATCCTGCTTGCAACTGGCTAAACCATTCTGCTGCCCCTTCAGTGAGGGTTTGGGCAAAAAGCCTAACAACCACGTCCTCATATTGAATTGCTAGGATTCCCATTGCTACATTAAAAGAGTTCAAATGCTCTTCAACTGAAACTTTTCCGTCACCTTTATATTTGGGTAAAACATCCTTTGCTCCTTTTGGTAGCGGATTATGGGCTGCGAGAGCAAGAGGTCCAACAGCTGCACCCTAGGGTTGAGCCATAATGAATACTGGATGAATGGTTACAAGAGGTGAAGCTTGAATTCCAGTAAGTGTTAGTGCTTCCCAAGGGGAAGAAGAAGATATAGGAGGAACTCTGTCAGGAGATGAAGGTCTGCTTTAGGCCTTCCTTCTAGGAGTAAAACTTGGGACAAATGACAGATTTTGCAATTCTTCAAAACAATTATCAATTACTCCTTCTTTCCTTTGTGTTCTAGTATATGGACGAGAATCCAGGATGATTAAACCAGGTTACTTCAATCAAGACTCAATCTCAACAATCTTTCTACACTCCAAACACTTTTGCTTATTATGGTCTGACGTTTATGACATACTGGTCTATTGAAAAAAAATTTGGTTTTCTCTTTGTTTCGCTCCCCAGCAGAGTCGCCAAAAATCTATTAGTGAACAGATTTTGCTCTTTGCATTTAAATGATTAATTTTAGGACTCTGTTACCTTCTTTTAAGAACAAATGGTTCACTGAACAGTTGGGTCGGCGTTTGTTCAATCACCTCCCTCTGAATTTTTGCCTAGGTACAGCTCCCTATCTAGATTTTTCATAAAGTATGTTTTTGTTTTTGTAGTCACATAAATCTGTCCACTTAATTAAATGAATACTTAGTATTTATTTAATTATTTAACCATCAATTAATAATTAATTAAATTAATATTTAATTAATTCATCTTAACCCTCTTCTCCTATTAATTAAATAAATTATTCAATTTATTTGATTTAATTCACTTAACCAAATTCAGACCATTAATTAAATAAATAAATCATATTTATTTAATTAAATACTCTCTCACATTTAAATAAATTAATATTTATTTAAATCCCCCAAAATCCCACCTCTCACATTTAAATAAATTAACATTTGTTTAAATCACCTTATCCTCTACCCACTTGCATTTTCCTACAAATGCAAGTTGCACAATTAATTTAAATAAATTAACATTTATTTAAATCACCTTTATCCTCTACCCACTTGTATTTTCCTACAAATGCAAGTTGCACAATTATTTTAAATAAATAATTTATTTAAATCACCTTTATCCTCCACCCACTTGTATTTTTCTACAAAAGCAAGTTGCACAACTATTTTAAATAAATTATTTATTTAAAATCCTATTTATCCTCACCCACTTGAAACCTTTAATGGTTTCCCTTAAAGTATTCAAACTTGATGGCTTTAAAGTCTTCAAACTTGATGGCTTCCTTCTATAGTCTTCTTAAGACTTTAATGGTTTTCCTTAAAGTCTTCAAGCCTTTAATGGTTTCCCTCAAAGTCTTCAAGCATTTTAATGCTTTATCTTCATTTTTCTCATTTAAATAAATTAATATTTATTTGAATATTTATCCAAATGCAAATTACACCATTTAATTGAAATAAATGATTTTATTTTAATTGAAAATACCAAAATTTCTCCCACTTGCATTTTCCTACAAAATCCACTTGCATGCCTAAACCCCTTCTAGAATTTTCTAATCACTTCTAAATAACCTAACTCCTTCTCTAAACTTTTTCACATTCCTAAGCAAAAGGGAAGTCACTTCTCAAACCCTCAAAGTCTTTGATAACCATTAAAGGCTTTCAACCTTCAACCACTAAATGGCTCAAAGTCTTTGATAACCATTGAAGGCTTTCAACCTTCAACCACTTAATCCCCAAAGTCTCCAATAACCATTAATGGTTACCTCAAACCCTCCCACATGGTTAAAACATTTGTTTTGACTCAACCTCTACCCAACCCAAAGGTCTCATCAAGCCATTAATGCTTTGACCATGATTATCTCTTAAACATTTGCACAAAGGTTTATCCTTGGATTAACTCTTAATCCAGTGGGTAATATTAATTTGGACTTGACCCTTAGCCTCTAGATAACCATGAGGTCTTCTCAGGCCTTTAATGCCTCCAACCTCTTCTCTCAACCCAATCCTATGTTGACACTTGTCACCATTTTATTGGTGCCAATTGTGCACATGGATCCCCAACTTTCAAACTTGGCCCTTGATTAAACCATTCAATCTTAACCCTTCATTTCCCCATTTCTTCTATAAATAGAACCCTTCTCCTCAAGCAAAAAAGAGAAGCATTAGAGTATTGTTGTTATACTGGCATTAGCATAGAGCTTTCTCATAGCATCACTATCTACACTTGCATAGCATTTGCTTATCATATTCAACCATCTTGAATCTCCATATGGCATCCATGGCTAGTGCTAAAAGCTGAGAGCTACACTCATTTGGGACTTGGAGAGGAGAGGAACAAGGGAGGAGAAACTATGAACATCTTGATTAGCATTTGGAGGAGTATAGTTTATCTATTCTATGTTTGTATGCTTTCTATTTCATGCTTAATATCTCTCTTGATATGCCTGTTTAGGATAATCTTTTGTTGCTAACACTAACGTTTGTTTCTTGTGCTCTTGTGTGTGTTGCCATCAAATAGATTTTCTAATCCTTTTTGCAGAGCATCATTTGGTGAACCCGACGTGAATCCAAACACCACAAAGATCAACTTTTTTTTTTTTAACCAATAGCATGTTTGAATGTTGAAAATGTCACACAGGTTGCACTTTTGACATTATTTTGGCGCGTTTGACATTGTTTTGGTGCTATTCACCTTGTTTCACCGCTTTTACCTTCTCTGTCTTTCCCTTTCTTTTAGTGCGTTTGTGTTAAATAGCGCCTCTGTTCAAACGCAGACTAGCGCTATTGTAACAGAACGTTGTACAAATCACCTTGTAACCAAAAATAAATAAAAATTAGGCTTGTAGAAGCCCACCAAAACATGCGGATTTTTCTAACTAATTGTCTTTTATGCAGGTTCTAATCTTTTTGTGCAGGGGAAGGAGTTAGTTTAAATGCTTTAAAAGTTTCTTTTTTACTTTCTTTCAACAAAAGTTGGTTAAAAAGAATCCATTTTTCCTTCTTGCACAAGTTAAAATAAACCTCACATTTTATTTTAGAGTGCATAAAATGAACCTCAAACTTGTTTTTGGTGCTTAAAAATAAAATTCATCTTTCTTTATTGTAAATTGAAAAAAAACAACAAACTTCAAAATTTTGCTTTCATTGCAAGTTAGGGATACATTTTGTTTTGGTGCTTAAAATCAACAAAACAAATTTTCTTTCTTACATCAAACTTAAAAATCACAAGCCACACTTCAATTTTTGGGCAAATAAAAAGAACAATCCACTTGTTTTGATTTTTGCAAAAACAAATTTTACTTCAAGAAAACGTGTTTTTCTTTAAGTTGACCAGGATTTCCGAATTCTAGGTTACAAAACACATTGCCTTTGAAGTTAAAAAGAACACCATGGCTGTTGGAGCAACATCTCCAAATAGTTAGATCACATTTGTAATGGTGGATTAAAAAGAACAAGTGTCTTTCATACTTGGCACACTTGTGCAAAAAGTCAGTCGAGTGGTCCTACCTCTAACACACACTATCCTCTCCCTTGGCTTTCGTGGTCCTAGGTGCAAGAAAAAAATGTTAGTAACACTCAAAATTTTATCTTTTTAAGAGAGGCCTGCCAAGGGATCGATACTCTTGGGAATGACCTCGAGTGGTAAATCCTTCGAGCCGCTATAGAAATCAGGTGAGAGCGAAAGCTGTAGCCTTGGGTATAGCTGTTCCTACAGTGTAACTGGCTGAAAGGACAAATGGGCCCCACCACCAGTTACAAGGCTCTTAAGTGAGTCACTGCAGAATGAACTTATGTCCAAAAACATCGAACATGACTAAATACCTTTAAGTAGTAGCCCACCCATTCTATTGATTGAGGATATTTGCGATATAATTTAGTGCAAGAGCATAGATGGTTTTGCTCCCAAGATACCATACATATTTCCTTGAGTAGAAACATAGCTTTTTGAAAAGTCACTTGTGGCTTGATAAAAGTGGTGACTCCCCCATCATAGGGATCATCTATTTGTTATGCTCGTGCAAGACTTAGTATATCACATCCTTACCTGCCACTGCGGGATTCATAAGGTATGCAGTACCAAAGTCGAAGAAATATCAAGATGTGGGCTAAATTTATCACAACTGGCCATTTGACCTTAGGGATAAAAAGTGTTTGAAGTGTGTTCGTTTTACAGACCAAGTGCAAATTGAGCCGACTTCAGGCTTTGGAAATACACCTTAAAATACATCTAAAGGAAGGGTCATATACAAGTCCAAGGATTGGGTTAATCTAGACCCATACTCATTTGTGCCTTTTAGGCAACATTCTTGTGTTTGTGTGCTTGCTTTGTTTTCTTGTCAAAGAAAAAATCAGAAAATCACTCCCAAAAACAAAGTATTCATCCAACCAAACATTTCTCAAAACAACCAAACACATCAAAAACAAAGTGCAAACAACAAAAAAATCAAACCTTTATGACCATTCTTCACATCTTGCGAAAGAAGAAGCGTCATCAGAATATCAACTTGAAAAGAAGACCATTAAGCTCAAAGGCTTTGATCAAAAAGAGGAAATTCTTCTATATAAATAGACAAATCTTTGTCTTACATAGAGTTTTTCTGCGTCACATGCGTCTCTACCTTCAAGGAAAAACAAACGAATTTGATTCCGAATCATTGAACTGCAGAGCTTTTATGCAATATAGAGCTCTGAGTTATCACAAAAACCAAGAAGGAAAGATTAATCCCAACTTCTTCCCAAACGTCTGTATCACATACAACACAGCTCGAGAAATACCACCAACACCCAAAAGGGAAGAGATAGAGTTTGTCCCATTTGTAACACAAAGTTTTTATTGAAGTTGAAAATATTTTCATCCATCATCTCACTCATACATCATCACTTCATGATCAATCCGTCCCAACTCTCAAAACATTAAGAGGTTCTTGTCCCAAGTTCTCTTTTAGATATTGCTTGAAATCAAACACATCACATCACTTTTTAGATTGTTTCTACATCTAGGATAAGCTCATCCTAAGAGACACATCTACGCAGGTTAAAACTAGTTCATGAGTGAATCCTCTCATTACTAGGTAGTTAAATCTGTTACACATCTCAGATTTCTCTACACCTTATCACATCAAAACTTATCAAACAAACAAGCAATTCAAAGAAGGAATTTTGGTTACATCCACCTTAAAGGTGCTAGAGATCCACGTGCAACACAATTCACCAACCATCAATCTCTCATTTCAACAAAAACTCATCATCATTTTCACACAACTTCAACAAAAAGCTTATAAACAAAATTGCCCAAACCCGATCACAGTCCAGGCAACGAGAAATAGAAAGGGAAGAAGAAGAAGAAGAAAATCTCAATGAATTTCAAGAAACATTTGGAGGAAATGCAGATGACGAAAACCCAAGTACTCTGACTCCTGCAACAATAGAAAGGGCTCAGCATAACCCTCTCTTTAACAAACTTTTTGATGAAATACTCAGGAGCAATGCGGATGCTCACTTCTTAAGACTCGCTCAAGAAGGAGCAAAACTCCCCTCTGACTTTGATCTTGCCCAATTAAGACAAGCATCAGAAAGACAAAGTCGCCATGAAGAAGAAAGAGGTAGAGATCCCATCAGATATAACATTCCTCGAGGTAACCCACCACTTCCTCCTCCAAATGAAATGGAGATGTTGCGGCAACAAGTCGAGAATCTTGCCCAACAGCTTCATAGTGGTATCAAGACTAACCAATTCTCACTCAATGACATCTGTCCCTATCCTTTTGATAGGAATCTTTATATGCCACCCTTTCCAAGAGGATTCAAAACACCCAAATTCGAAAAATATAGGGGAAAGGGAGATCCTCGTGATCATGTTAGAGAATTTCATTTCGCTTGTCTTGAAGTGGCATATGAAGACACCTACCTAATGCGCCTTTTTCCCCAAAGCTTGGGAGGAACAACCACATCATGGTTTTACCGACTACCAGGAGGCATTAGAACATTTGAGGAACTCATCCAGAAGTTCCTAGCTCATTACTCTCATAACATTGAATGCGACATCACCATGGCTGATCTGTGCAACACCAAACAAAAACCAGGTGAACAATTCTCAGTATTCCTACAATGATGGCGTCAAATGTCTAGCAGACGTTCTCTTCTGTTACCTGAACAAGAACTAGTGGAAATATTCATTTCCAACTTAAACGAAGAAATGAAATTTCACTTGGATGTCAAAGACACAGACTCTTTTAATGATATGATCACCAAGGGTTTGAAATGTGAAAGGGCACTTATCAAGAAAGGACTCATCAAAATATTTAATGAACCAAAAGATGGTCCTCGCCCATGCTTCAATAGTGATAAACCAAGCTTCTGGAATAAAAAAAAGAATATCGTCAATGATGGGGTTGTGGATGCTAGGACTATACAAAATGCACAACCTGTGGTTCGGTTTGCAGGACAGAATCCTCCACCTCAGAACAACACAAATGGTCCTACAAATCAAGGTTGCATCACATCTCACGATGAACCTAGACCTCGCCAGCAAAAACAAAAACGCACATACACTCTCTTAGGGGAACCCATTGAAACAGTATTGCAACAACTCATTTCTCAAAATTTGGTCACTCTGCCTAAGCTATCAAACTATGAGCCTCAGGTCAAACCAGCATGGTGGAGAGATACTGAACACTGTGAATTCCATCAAGGGAGAGGACACAAGACAAGTAATTGTCACCGATTGAAAGATCTCATTCAGGATCTTATTGATCGAGGATAAATTGAAATTGAAGGACATGACCCAAAAACAACAAATAATGATCATCTGATGTTCAAAAATCCACTTCCATCACAAGATCAAAGGGGTCCTTCCACTTCTAGGCAAGGCACTGATACCACTGATTATACACAGGTTGCGTATAATTACACTGTAAATCATCTGTATGATGCCAATGAACAAGTTGCAACTATAACCTTCAAAAATCCCAACTCAAATTGCAATGTTGTTACGCATCGCGTCAAAGTTACCATAAAGGCAGCTCCACAAGGCACCACCTCCATCCCAAAGCAGTACAATCTTGTGGAACAATTAGACAAAACCCCTGCGCTTATATCCATTTTAGAGCTTTTGTGTCTATCGCCATCTCATAAAACTATCTTGGATCAAGCACTCCAAGAGGTGTCAGTCCTTGCAAATCTAAATACAGACCAATTTCAAGCCATGGTTGGAAATCTAAAGTCATCACCTTGTCTCACTTTTTCCGAAAGTGACAACTCTTCCTTCCAGCAACCGCATAACGCCTCACTCCACATCGAAGGATTTATTAACCAGCATAGGATCAAGCAAGTCTTGATAGATAATGGAGCAGGCCTGAACATTTGTACACTACAGTTGGTCACAACATTGGGCTATGCGGTCGAATTAGTGGATCCTCGTCAAAAGATCACAATCAAAGCTTATGACGATGCAGAGTGTTCATCCAAAGGAGCTGTGGTACTACCAATCCGAGTGGGCCCCATGGTAAAGCACATCATTTGTCAGGTTCTGGACCTTCCTCTGCCATACAATCTATTGTTAGGAAGACCTTGGATACATGCCATGCAAGCCGTTCCATCTACCTACCATCAATGTATCAAGTTCCCACATAACGGTGTAGAGATCACAATTCTAGGTAATGCAAATCCCTTTGCATATTGCCATAATATCAACCATCAACCAGAGATTACCGTTCCTAATAATAGAGAAGCCATTTCCTCCACATCATATATAAGTCCCACCTCTCTTGCCCGTTCAAACACCACTATACCCAAGGAAGAAAAGCTTAAGATGAAGATCGCAGAGGAAGGTCCTGGGGAATACAACTTGAGTCAACTCTTTTGTGTGGGACAAATGCCCACTTCTCCCAGAACACATGGTAAACCACAGCAGGTACTCCAGCAACCACTAAACATACCAGCATGTGCTTTGATGCCCTTCGTTCTTGGAAAGAGTCAAGAGGAAGAAACACAAGATGAGGACCTAGCAGAATGGATCTATAAAGATCCCATCACCACTGATATACCGCGAGTTACACTTCCTACGGAACAGTATGGCAAAGGTCTCCTCATTATGCAACGAATGGGGTATGATGGTCAGAGTGCTTTGGGATATTGCAAACAAGGACGACATGAACCCCTGCTGCCGGAATTCAAGCCCAAAGGTCATACAGGCCTAGGCTTTGAAAAAGAGATCTTTCCTAAACTCAAGTTCAAAGGAAAACCCAGCAAACAATTTTGTCCACCTACGGCAAAAAAGATGCGTTTTATCATTAAAGCAGCCTCAAGCACCATCCCAACTACCCCACTAAGGCTCAAAACCCCAACACAACCATCACCAATGCCACTCATCCCACCAAACGAACCAGTAATCCCATCAGCAACACCATTAGCAGCAACAACTGTATCAGAACCCGCAGCAGCATCTATGGCACCAGTAGTTCTAGCAGAAGCCACTGAGTCAACATTACCAATACTCCCCGTACCAGATCCTTTAATCCCCATCGACTTTCTTACAACACCGATCATTACAAAGGTACATCAACCAATCAAACCTGCAGTATTTAACTCAAAGGACATCCCAGTATGGTATAGTAATCGGATGCTGGAAAGTGATTCAGAGACCGACTCACATGAATGGGAATTTGATTCGGTACAGCTTAACACTTCAGATGAGGAAGACACATCACCACCTCCACCACACAAAGATATCCCTGTTTACGGAGAAGCACAGATAAAGACCACTTGGGTTCTTGAACTGGAAACATCTTCCACAGACCCTACATCTCATCCTACGCTTGATTCTGACAGGGAAAGTACCATTAACGACCTTAACCATAACGTCTTAACCCTCACTGATACATCTAACGCACTTAACCTAATCAATGAAGTAATGCCCATTATCCACCCTGAACTCATCGAATGGAACCAACCAAATCCCCCATGTCTTGACTTCTTCCAAAACGATGAGGCCATCATTGACTTTTTGGAATTAAGGGATAACCTACCAAGCAGGGATCACAAAGCTGGATTCGCCATTGAACTTAATAGCGTAGCATACTTCGGGGCGGATGCCAAACCTTTCAGCTGCAAAAATATAACACTAAAACATGGATCTTCCAGTGAAAACCACACTGTGGCATTGTTTGATCCGACAAAAGTAAAAAGAAAGAGCGTATCCAACGGTGAAAACCTCTCTGAGGCCCCTGAGGATGAAGGGTTTGACATTCTCCCTGATAATACACAACAGGAATGATCAACAATTCTCATCGAGGAAACCAAAGAGTACAATGTGGGGACTCCTGAAAATCCTCATATCATACATCTGGCATCTCTTCTCACTCCAGAGGAACAACCTAAATTTATAGAGTTCTTCCAGAAGCGTCAGATCAACTTCGCATGGTCATATGCAGACATGTCTAGGCTTGATCCTAATTTAGTCATGCATCACCTCACCATCGCAGAAGGAGCCAAACCTGTCAAGCAGAAGCTTCGTAAGATGCATCCCCAGATTGCAGTGCTAGTCAAAACAAAACTCAAGAAACTCCTAGATGTTGGTTTCATTAGACCAATTGATTATGCAGAATGGATCTCCAATATTGTGCCAGTTGGCAAACCAAAAGGGGGCATCCGCATTTGTACTAACTTTAGAGATCTAAATAAGGCCTGTCCTAAGGATGACTTCTCCCTACCAAATATCAACATCATAGTGGATCTAACAGTGGGACATGCCATGCTTTCACTCATGGATGGCTTTTCAGGATACAATCAGATAAAGATCGCACCAGAAGATCAACATAAGACAGCCTTCACATGTCCATGGGGCACATATTGCTGGAATGTAATGCCTTTCGGCCTCAAGAATGCAGGAGCAACCTATCAAAGAGCAATGACCACCATCTTCCATGACATGATGCATACCATGATGGAAGATTATGTGGATGACTTACTAGCAAAATCACTCACCAGAAAAGGACATCTCCACATCTTAGATAAAATCTTTGATAGACTGGAACAATACCATGTTCGACTCAACCCAAAGAAATGTGTCTTTGGAGTGACCTCCGGGAAGCTTCTAGGATACATTGTCTCAAGCAAAGGTATTGAGGTCAACCCAGCAAAGGTTAAGGCAATCATGGACATGCCACCTCCAAAGAATATCAGTCAGCTAAGGACCCTACAAGGACGAATTCAATCCATCCGAAAATTCATTGCACAATTGGCCGATAAGTGTCACCCATTTACACATCTGCTACACAAGAACATCCGCTTTCAGTGGGATGCCCGATGCCAGCAAGCATTTCAGACACTTAAAAACTATCTCATGAATCCACCATTGTTGATGCCACCAGATCCAAGTAGATCATTGTTACTCTATATCTCGGCAACAAGTACAACATTAGGTGTATTACTGGCACAACATAATGCAGAAGGAAAAGAGTGTGCTGTCTACTACATTTCTCACACATTGGTGGGCTATGAACTCAATTACACCCCTATTGAGCGAGCTTGCCTAGTAGTAATCTTAGCAGCCACTAAATTGAGGCACTATCTGTTGACACACAAGGTACAACTCATTGCAAAGATTGATCCACTCAAGTATTTACTCAGCAAAGCAGCATTGACAGGTCGCTTGGCCAAATGGGTGATGATTCTAAGTGAATTTGACATTGAGTATGTAGACCGTAAAGCTATCAAAGGTCAGGTTATTGCAGATCAGTTGGCCGATGCACCACTCATAAACGAGCATCCTCTCATTTCCAATTTTCCAGATGAGGAGATAATCATGATCACAGCAGCACAACCATGGAAACTATATTTTGATGGTTCATACACTAGGCACGGCTCGGGGGCAGGCATTCTGTTTATCACACCTCAAGGTGATAGCATCCCGAAGTCTTACAGGCTCACATTTCCATGCACAAACAATATAGCCGAGTATGAGGCCTTGATCACAAGACTCAGGTTAGCCATCGAATGGAAATTACAAGAACTGCAAGTATATGGCCACTCCCAACTAGTCATTCGACAAGCAACAGATGAATATCAGACCAAAGATGATAAACTCATGCCATATAAGCAAATGGTAGACAGTCTAAAGACATCATTTACTACTATCACTTTTGAGCAGATACCAAGAGATCAAAATCGAGCTGCTTACGCCATGGCTACCATCGCATCTCTCCTAGATCTTCCACAAAATTCAACACACTACGAGTTCTTGGTAGAACAGCTTTGGATCCCCGCTTATGATATCCCTGAATCTGAGATGATATGTCACCTTGTCGGTCCTGAATCCCCATGGTATGGTGAGTTCTACACCTATCTTCGCGATCATACCCTTCCTCCCAACCAATCGAATAACCAACGAAAAACCTTCATTCGCCAAACTACTTGATATACCATTATTGCCGAAACCCTATACCGACGCGGTCTTGATGGTACTCTCCTTCGATGTCTGGAACAAGGTGAGATAACAAAGGATTTGGAAGAGGTACATGAAGGAATTTGCGGGACTCATTCAAGTGGTCCATCACTCGCCGCGCTGGATATTATTGGCCATCTATGGAAAAGGATTCCTACTACTTTGTCAGAAAATGCAAGAAATGTCAAGTTCATGGCGACCTGATACATGCACAAGCTCAGGAACTGCAACCAATCACGACACCATGGCCTTTCTGTCAATGGGGCCTTGACCTTGTGGGTAAGATTCATCCATCTTCATCCAATGGCCACAAATTCATTATTACCGCCACCGAATATTTCACAAAGTGGATCGAAGTTGTTCCACTTACCCAAGTCACTGGCAAGCAGATCGCCTCATTCATCCTCAACTACATCATCTGCCGGTATGGTGTGCCCATGTCCATCATCACAGATAACGGTCTCCCTTTCAAAAATCAGGATGTCCGTGAACTTTGTGAGAAATTTCATATCCAACACCGCTTTTCCACCCCCTATTACCCACAAGGCAATGGTCAGGCCGAAGCATCCAATAAAAACATATTAAGAATCCTCAAAAAGACAGTCAATGATGCCAGCCGTGATTGGCATGTTCAACTAAATCCAGCGCTATGGGCATATCGAACTAGCATTCGAACCCCTACAGGTGCAACTCCTTATTCATTGGTCTATGGTGCAGAAGCTATCTTGCCTATTGATGTCGAGATACCGTCACTACGGGTTTCCTTGCACAATCTCATTGATGATGAAGCTTACAGAGTCTCACGTCTTCGAGACTTGGAGCTACTTGATGAGAAGCGACAAGCTGCATACAATAACCTCAAAGCCTATCAGCAGCGCATGAGCAGAAGCTACAATCACCGAGTTAGACCTCGTACATTTGAGGTAGGTGATCTTGTTCTATGAGAGAATCCTCGCAACCAACCAACCCGAGAACATCAGGGCAAGTTTGAATCAAATTGGCTGGGCCCATATGTTGTCACTGCTGTGTTCGGGTCTGGGGCATATCAGTTGGCTACATCAGAAGGAGAACCGCTTGCAAATCCAATCAATAGCATGCACCTAAAACGGTTTTATACCTAAGCTGTACAGAGCAGCAGGCTCCCCTACATACCAGAAAATATCAAAAACATTCGGAAAAATGTCCTGAAAAAAAAAAAAAAATTCAAAAAAAAGTAAAGAAAAATCATGCATCCAAACGGTGAACAACCACTCCGGTGGCACCTTGGGTAAGTACGATGGTGAAAACCTGGCAAACAGGCACCACTCGTAAAAGCTATGGCTCCATTGTCTTTCAAACTTGTTGCGATCACATTTACTTCATACATACATCCATCCATCCATCAACCATGGCTTGTTATAAATATACAAATCCAAGAAAGTACTACATGCATCCTGCATCCCGCTTTTTTATAGTCATGTCTAAACTGTGGGCAATGCCCTTAACCTATTGAGGGAAGTGGATTCTACATTGTATTATGATTCATTAAAGTTCTTCATTTAAAACTATCTCACAAAAACCAAAAAACATTCAAAACACTTCAAAAAACCAACAAATTCAAAAACAATACAAAATCCAAAAACCATAAAAAAAACACCAAAAATAAAACAAAAACATGGCAACACATTGTACATACTCATCCGCACAGATACCAAACAAACATTGATAAAATACTCACAAAATGACCACTTTACAAATGACCACACAATCCACATCAACAATCAAACTGTCTTCAACAAGGATGCATCCTTCCTTACCAAAACAAAGACAAGATGACGTTTTCTTTGACAAGAAAATTATGTTAAGCTATCAAATACTTGGTTGATTTGTGAGTACAATCGTTCGTTTATCTGTATCAGGATCTTGCAGCATTGTTTTGTATCGTTTGCGCATTATTTCCGATGAAGTTCTGGGGCATGTACTAATGGTGTTTACATGGGAAGTTCACTAAGCTATGTGATCATAGGCAAAAATACAGTCATAGATCACTACGGCTTGCTGACTACAGCGTATACCTCGACCATATGAGCATGAACCATTACCAAGGATCCTTATTCTTTATTCTTTATGTATATACTGTTTGTTTGCAGGTACAATGCTTTTTCTTTGGTTCCTCCTACCTCATCTAAACTGGATAAAGGTTTTATCTCTTATTATGGTATGCACTTGTCTCAGGATATGATCAGCCTAAAATCAAGGAGGACGATCCAAGTCATGCATGAAAGGAGATAATCCTTGTCTGTTCCGCAAGCAATACTCAGGTCAACTTGATCCGTTATATCAAGTTGCTTGTATTAACTTGCTATATCAAAATCCATGTAAGAAATACTCTGGTCATCTTGAATCTTTATGTCAAGTTGCTTGTATTTTCTTACAACATTTTAAAGCTCAATGATGAAAAATAAAGCACCATGGATCGTCATTCCATCTCATCTGTATATATTGCATTTCGTTGCATTCCATCCATCCATACATTCATAAATAGCTGCATATCATTCATACATAGTAATGACAATGGATACTCTATTTTCCTCTTCTTCCATAGGAATATAATAGGTCCTCCATTTCTTCTATTTAACATCAAATCCCCCCCCACCCTCCCCATCTCGATAATCACCATCACATACCCTACATCGTGTCCCAATCAACCTAATCAAGCCACGTTCATCACCATACATCGACTCACACACACCTAGACTATCAACAGATACTCTGATCAAGTATCTTCGGGTCTCAACAGGTAATCGATTATGGTAATCCTAGACTACATCAGGCATTTATCACAATGACCTAGTCTCAATGGGGCTGTCATGATTCCCCACAACCATCCATCACATGCACACACTATCAATTGATCAACCAATCAAACACAATCACATCGGACAATTACATCAATTGTCTACGTCTCAACGAGTATTTTGCTTCATATACCTTGACTTCATCGGGCAATTACATCAATTGTCTCAGTCACATCAGGTCACTTTGATTCACTTACTCAGACTTTATCATGTCCAAGCGACCAACTGACATCAACTGTCACGCTTTGACTTGACCGGGGCAATTAAACCGATTACACCAGATTGTCCAACCAATTTTGATCAATTGTATAGCCTCTATCCAAACGCCACACTCCATCTGCTATGTATCTCTTGCATGACCTCAGGGTACTCTCTGGCTTGTTGTTTCTTCATATTCACTCCATTTTCTCCCATTCTTTCATCATTAGTTCTAATTTCTTCTATTCTACATCCCCTCCACTTTTCATTCTTTTTTGAGAGATCGCCCGATTTTTCAAAAAAAATTCGGCCCATCTCTCGAGGGGGCATACCACCCATTAAATTTACATTTTATGGGGCATTTCTTCACACCTATTTTTGTTTCTTTGAAACGACGCGATAAACTGCACCATCTCAAAGAGGGGCAAATGTAGTCACATAAATCTGTCCACTTAATTAAATGAATACTTAGTATTTATTTAATTATTTAACCATCAATTAATAATTAATTAAATTAATATTTAATTAATTCATCTTAACCCTCTTCTCCTATTAATTAAATAAATTATTCAATTTATTTGATTTAATTCACTTAACCAAATTCAGACCATTAATTAAATAAATAAATCATATTTATTTAATTAAATACTCTCTCACATTTAAATAAATTAATATTTATTTAAATCCCCCAAAATCTCACCTCTCACATTTAAATAAATTAACATTTATTTAAATCACCTTTATCCTCTACCCACTTGCATTTTCCTATAAATGCAAGTTGCACAATTAATTTAAATAAATTAACATTTATTTAAATCACCTTTATCCTCTACCCAATTGTATTTTCCTACAAATGCAAGTTGCACAATTATTTTAAATAAATAATTTATTTAAATCACCTTTATCCTCCACCCACTTGTATTTTTCTACAAAAGCAAGTTGCACAACTATTTTAAATAAATTATTTATTTAAAATCCTATTTATCCTCACCCACTTGAAACCTTTAATGGTTTCCCTTAAAGTATTCAAACTTGATGGCTTTAAAGTCTTCAAACTTGATGGCTTCCTTCTATAGTCTTCTTAAGACTTTAATGGTTTTCCTTAAAGTCTTCAAGCCTTTAATGGTTTCCCTCAAAGTCTTCAAGCATTTTAATGCTTTATCTTCATTTTTCTCATTTAAATAAATTAATATTTATTTGAATATTTATCCAAATGCAAATTACACCATTTAATTGAAATAAATGATTTTATTTTAATTGAAAATACCAAAATTTCTCCCACTTGCATTTTCCTACAAAATCCACTTGCATGCCTAAACCCCTTCTAGAATTTTCTAATCACTTCTAAATAACCTAACTCCTTCTCTAAACTTTGTCACATTCCTAAGCAAAAGGGAAGTCACTTCTTAAACCCTCAAAGTCTTTGATAACCATTAAAGGCTTTCAACCTTCAACCACTAAATGGCTCAAAGTCTTTGATAACCATTGAAGGCTTTCAACCTTCAACCACTTAATCCCCAAAGTCTCCAATAACCATTAATGGTTACCTCAAACCCTCCCACATGGTTAAAACATTTGTTTTGACTCAACCTCTACCCAACCCAAAGGTCTCATCAGGCCATTAATGCTTTGACCATGATTATCTCTTAAACATTTGCACAAAGGTTTATCCTTGGATTAACTCTTAATCCAGTGGGTAATCTTAATTTGGACTTGACCCTTAGCCTCTAGATAACCATGAGGTCTTCTCAGGCCTTTAATGCCTCCAACCTCTTCTCTCAACCCAATCCTATGTTGACACTTGTCACCATTTTATTGGTGCCAATTGTGCACATGGATCCCCAACTTTCAAACTTGGCCCTTGATTAAACCATTCAATCTTAACCCTTCATTTCCCCATTTCTTCTATAACTAGAACCCTTCTCCTCAAGCAAAAAAGAGAAGCATTAGAGTATTGTTGTTATACTGGCATTAGCATAGAGCTTTCTCATAGCATCACTATCTACACTTGCATAGCATTTGCTTATCATATTCAACCATCTTGAATCTCCATATGGCATCCATGGCTAGTGCTAAAAGCTGAGAGCTACACTCATTTGGGACTTGGAGAGGAGAGGAACAAGGGAGGAGCAACTATGAGCATCTTGATTAGCATTTGGAGGAGTATAGTTTATCTATTCTATGTTTGTATGCTTTCTATTTCATGCTTAATATCTCTCTTGATATGCCTGTTTAGGATAATCTTTTGTTGCTAACACTAACGTTTGTTTCTTGTGCCCTTGTGTGTGTTGCCATCAAACATATTTTCTAATCCTTTTTGCAGAGCATCAGTTTTTATATTTATATCCAAATGAAAGCTTTTAACCAGAAGCGTATAAGGCCGCCTATATCATTCTTGGATGAAAGGCTATAACTTTCCTCATATCTCATAAATAACGGAAACTACCTTCTTAATTTTCAAAGTATGTAATTACAGTAACTGAAACAAAGTTCAATATACTTCTTCCAAATAAAGACGAACAGATTCAGAGAAAATGAATGCACCCACAAACATGAATCTTTTCAAGAGTAAACAACACATTCAAAGGAAAGAACATTAGAGGAATAATCAAAAACCGCAATGAAATAATCAAATACTGTTTCTTGATCGGATGAACATATGCAAAGACATGTTATCTATTCGGATTCAAAATACACAGATCTTTCTTCTCCCCAAAAACAATATCACCAGATTTCATATATATATCTTTATGTAATCAAAGACATAATGATACATCTGCTAATCTTTTTCCACCACAGATTTCAACCATCTGATTCCCCCTTTGATTAGGAATAAGAAAATAGAAAAACAAACACACGTTTCAGTTTTTTTTTAAATGAGTTACTAAAAATCTCCCTTTCTACCATCGGTTCTACTTAATTTATAGTCTAAATGGGGGGGGGTCTCCCTGAAAACTCGACCACTCCTCGATAAAACAGTTACGAAACCAACAGAAAGTATTTTGGGACAGTTGTCCCGAAGTTTTTGCATAACTATGAAAAATGTTTTGTTTTTTTAAAAATAAATAAAGAAAACAAACCCAAAGCGGATGCATTATGTTATATCTCATCATCACCTTCTTCTCCGTCTTCGCGAGCGTCATGAGCAGCTGTGAGTTCTTGGATCATTGATTGGCTTGGGACTTTCATTGCATTAAGCTTCGCCTTTGCCACCTCTTTATTCCACCTGTGTTGCACCATTTTCTTTGAGTGCTTCGGCAGCTGATCATTTCTAATGAAAACCATAGATTCGATCCTAGCCACTTTGGTTATATCCTCCGGTGTGAAACTACTCCTAACTCTGATCTTCTCCATGTTCAACCGGAATGACTTGACTGCTTCCTATGTACTTGCCCCACAGATTCCTAGTTCCCAGTCATGATCGGGAATAACCACTTTATTATCTTTGACAATACGGCTCTGCAAATCCTGGAGTTCATAGACGAAGGTTTTCGCATCCGTAATTACTGACTGAAAGGTGAGCACCCGCCACATGATAGTTTTCTTAAGCATGAAAAGTTGGCATTCATCAGATACCAGCTTAATTGAATGTTCTGTCAGAAATCTGGTAGTTTCGTACTCTTCGATTTTGGTAAACAGAGGCAGGACATTTTGCCATTTGTGCTCTTCTTTCTCCCATGGTACAAGCTGATTTTGGATTTTGGAAATCAGGCCCTGTACCTCATCACACAACTTCCGGGAGTCGATAATGTATTTTTCACCATCTTTGATTACTTGTTCAATCCATTTTTCAACCGCTTCAGCGATGCTCTTAGCCCGTTGAACTTGATCCATCAACTTCTTGTTTCCCGGAGAAGTTGGGTCAAAATTCTCAGTGGCATGGGATATTGGCATTGCTCCAAGGCAACCGATGCTATCGATGAACTGAGCCAAAACACTTATATGTCTTTTAAGTTCTCTTTTCTCCCGTCCATCCTTCTCTGACCGGGTAAGCATCTTCTTCGCTGACACTTGAAAAAAATGGTTATCTGTATCCCTGCTCATCTTTCCCAACTCTACTTTTGTTATTTCGAAATCATCAAAACTGGCCTCTTTGTTCTCATCCTTCGATTTGTAAGAAGCAATTTCCGCCGTCCATTTACCAGTTTCCTCGTCATTATTTAGGTGCGCGGTGGTCTTGAACCTCTTTGGCTTTGGATTCTTCTCAAAGTACTTGGCAACCATCTCCTAAATTGGAATGGTCACAGGAAGAGAGCTCCTTTTCTTGTTCACTGAGGTTGTTAACCATTTAGGAGTCGCAACAGAATGAGAAGTTCCTTCAATCATCTTTGGGGGTGGCGTCATAGCCACAATCACCATTTGGGAGTCTAGAGCACAAGCAACTTCACCATCCAAATCTTCAATTTCAAAGATCTGAGCTTCAAGCACGACATCTTTGGCTCCCATATCCTTGACCTGGTCCATCCTCTTCTGGGCGACACTACGTGATCAGGTATGCCAAGGGGTACTGAAATCTAGAGTTGGGCTAGGTCTGCATCTAGGCTAACTCGACTTGATTTCCTTACCTGCACGAACAAGAGCACTATTAGAAGGACGTTTTGGTGAAGACATACTTCTCGTAGAAAGAGGCTTGGCATCTGGCTTCATTGCTTTCTTCTTGACCACCCATGCCACTGTTCTGTCCAGAACTCGTTCGGTTCTCGATTGAATGTCAACATTTTCCTCTTCATCCCAATTAATTGGGGGCATTTCAGTCTCTGCGTGGGCTAAATACCCTGGTTCAAACAATTCAAGATAATCTTCTTCAAGCCCTTTAATATCTATCTTTATTTGCAGAGAAATAACCTGTTCCAGCACCAGTCTCATATTTTCTCTTTTGAAGACTTCAAGTTCATCTGAGTAGTCTTCCCATAAATCTTCTAACTATGGCGTGGGAAGATAAGGCATTAAACCAAGGCTCTGAGAAAATCCTTTGTTGTCAAACCCTTTTCTTTCACCATACAGAGAGAAATTAAAATTTCTAAGGTCTGCTCCTATACTTAGTGCATCAGACATTGTATTACAGGATAACACTCCCAAATGTATTGGAAAATGACCTTCCCACTTGTCCTTAGGCTGTGCCTTCTTGACCACGGAAGTCAATTGTCTGCATACTTCTGCTAGGACAAAACAATCAAAACAGAAATGCGGAAGCTTGAAGGGTTCCTCTTCAAAGCCTCGCACTCGTATATAGAAAAAGCATGGGAACTGGATGTAAAAGCTTCCAAACTTCTTAATCAAGGACTGTGCATCATCTGAAATCCATTTGGCTTTTATACCTTTTAGTTCATGACACATATCACCCAGGAATGCATTATTTACCCTTCTGAAATCTTGTCGGGTATTGTCTTTTTGTAGCATTGGATAAAACTCGTACACCGAAACATCTTCCTCAGTGGGTTGCTTGGGTATGTCGGTTGACTCCTTAACACAAGCCAGACAATACAAATGATACGAGGACATGAAGAATTTTTGTTGAAATTGCTTAGCTAGACTCAACTGCTCTTTCATTGAATCAGCAATTAACTCCACCCAATCCAGATATTGTTTTCCTTCCAGAACTAATTGTACATAGCAATATATCCAATCATCAAAGCTATAAGCTTCGGCAGAACGTCTAGCTCGATGCAACAAAAGCATTACATCGTGGATATGTGGCAACATGTGGTTCTTGTTAGGATTTTTAGGCAGTCGAGAACCACCTCTCTGAGGGACTTTCAACCAGTACTTCACCACATTATTCCTGTGTCCAGCTCTATCTGCATTGAACTCACTAATTGACTAAGCAGGGGAGAAATTAGAAAACTGATAATCTGGTATTTTGAACACCGAAGCAATCACTTCGCGGTTAATGGCGAGAAGGGTTTCACCGTTATCTCTTTTAATAGTTTCAGATACAGGGTCATATCTGGCAATACACTCCCGAACAAGCTCTGGACAAGGAATTGTTGGAGGAAAGGCTGCAGCTTCTAAAAGTCCACTACTCAAAATCTCTATACAAAAAGACTTATCAACACCCCTGAACACCCTTTCTTTCAAATCTTCAAGGTTCTCACCCTTCAGGTCAGTATCACTAACTATGGCTTCGGTGGACGCCATGCTAAAGACGTTTCCAAACAAATGCAGGGTGGACTTCATGATTTCAAAACAAGAAACCCAAACTTGATTGCAGTGAAACCAAACCTCTGTATGAGAAAAAAATGCAAGGGAAAACACTGGAGAAAATAAGGAAAGACTCGCCTTCACAGCTGTATAATCGGACGACGACTAGCGGCAAGAAAAACTCCTATCCAGGGACAATATAAACACAAATCCAGCAGCAAGAGAAAACACAAAACACAAATGATTTTCATACCTTATAAAGAAAGGTAATAATACAGACACGTTAAATGCAATGATTTCACAATTTCATTCCGAACGCGGCAAATTGATAGATCAGACCCCCGCACGCATGCATTGAATGCATGGCGGCGTACTTTAAGAAACTGCCAGTTCCTGAAACGTTCACTTACTTCGAAAAAACCAAAGAACGACATCACTTTACAATATGGTTCAGCCTCTCTGTATTTAGCAATAAATGCACTTCTCGAAACATTAGAAACCGCGGGACCCACCAGCATTGAACCCGTGTGAACATCTTGAAGCAACTTCTTGAGTGTTCAAGTAGTTCAAGATGTACGCTGTGTCGAACTGTTGACCACTTTGCCGTGTTGAACACGTTGAACATATTCGAACCCTTTGAACTTCGTTCAAGAAGTTCAACACAAATGTTATATCACCAAACAAGAAAAACTTTATTAAAGAGCTGCTGCAAAAACTTAGAGAAAATGTTAGTACAAAGAACCTTTTCTGAACACTTCGAAACCTATTGAACCTAAATGAACATCTTGAACCTAGTTCAGAACGGTTCGACGCGTTCAAGAAGTAAAATGAATTGTCCGAACTTGAACGAAAATGACTAGAGAAAGGACTTGAGGCCGCATTTAAAGACTTGAACCAAGGTAATATGGTATGAACTAGGACTCCAACATAAAAAAGGAAATTATGACCCATTCTCGGCATGAAGAATAAATGATGCGGTAACAAGTGGCTGCTAGGGTTTTTGGGTTGCAGGCTGGTGTTTCTTTTGTTGAGGTTGTCCCTCCCGTTGCTATTAGAAAGGAAGGTGATGTTGCTAGCTCTTTGGTTACTGGATTTACCTCGGTTGTTGGATATGACCGGTCTATTGGAGTTGTTCCTATCTCTAGGGAGATTGTTGGTGTGGTCCCTTTGCTTGGATCTATTACCAGGGCTGATTCTGGCTCTAGCCCTGCTGGTCATGTTGGTCAGTCCATGGTTGTTGGGTTTCCAACGTGAGATTCATTGGAGTGGCAAGATGAGGCTGCTAAAGTTGAAGATGGTTGGAATAAGGTTAAAGGCAAACATACTAGGCGGTCCCTGCCTTCTTTTGACATGATCCTTCGATCCCACAGGAAGGGTTCCATAGGAAAATCCTAAGTTAAGGAGGTTGTCTTTACCCCTGTGGGCAGTTGGAACTTTCTTTGCTTTTTTCTCTCCACTGCCCTTTGTTTGTTATGGTCTACCTGTAGTTGGTTCATGGTTTGGTTTTACTTTTCAGACAACTTTCTCTTTGGGGTCACTACCCTTTCTTTGTTTTGTTCCATCTTGTCTTGGTTCTGTTTCATTTTTTGAACCTGTTTGAATATCTCATGTTATGGGTTGCGAGAGCCCTATTTAAAACCTATTTTTTCTTAATAAAAAACATTTTGATTGAAAATCCAAGATGATAATATATTTAAAATGACATGGATATCATCGTGTTATAATGAGACTTGAAACCAAACCTCAGGATGATGCAAAAAAGATAAAATGATTTAACAAATGTGATGAAGCCTTTGGTACTTTATGTATGTCAATCTCTCATGACCTTTTTTTTCACATTGAATCCACCACTACACCAAATGGATTGTGCACCACCTATGAAATCCTATTTGGTAAGAAGGATGAGTGAAGAGGTCATCAATTGTAGAATGAACTCATATGGTTGAGTCCTACCAATTTTGTTACCATACAAGGCTTCTGCATAATACTCAAATATGTAAGATTGTAGTTGGAACAGTGTGAAATCAAGAAAGATGGTAAGCAACTAATCGTGAGATTTTTTTCTAAGCTTGGTCCAAACTATTCGATTTTTGTTTCTACATTCTATGTTACAAAATGTGCCCTAGGTTCCAGATATAAAATGTCTTATCTAGATGAATTTTCTACAGAACTCACTAGGGAGCAAGATATTTTGGTTCTAATAGGTAGAATCAAATCCTCTAATTCACATGCCTTAGTTATAAATCAAGGCACAAAAGAACATAAAGGGTCCAGTAAGAAAGATAAGACACCAAAAAACTAAGGAAAGAAGAAGAAATATGAAAAATATACTGGACTTCAAAGGTAGATAATCATACCTCTTCATCGAAAAGTGAACAACCTAATAAGGAGAAGGTCAAGTGTTCTTATTAGAAGAGGCTTTCCCAAGATGAAAATAAGTTTTTAAAGAAATAAATAGATCATGTTTCACATCTTCCTAATTCAACTGAATATAGTTCATTAGAAGAATTTTATAAGGACACACAAAAGTAAGGGGAAAGGCTCTAGTTTTTGTTAGCTCACAATCAAATTCTTGGATAATTGACTTGGGTTTGTTGCACCACATAGATTCTTTAGAAGATAATTTCACCTCTTTAGAGCCATGTACTATGCCTACCATACTAATGGGTGATGACACTCCTATTAAAGTGCATGAGAGATAGTCTATTGATGTGGGTGAAGGAACATTTGAGGATGTCCTTCTTGTTCCATATTTATTAGCTAATCTCCTATCTATTTATTAGACCGTTCACATTGGTTCTGGCAAGAAAGTTGAGTTCACACTAGATACAATAGTAATCAATCAAATGCATAATGGGCCAATTTTTGTTGTGGGAAAAAGTAGATCATAAATCCAGATTATATCATTTTTCTCATTTTGTTCCCAACTCTTCTTCAACAATCTCACTCATGCAAACGATGTGTTTTTTGTGGCATCAATGATTTGGCCACTAGAACTATCATTATTTGCAACAACTCAATCAACAACACATGGTTTCAGGGTCACTTTCTATTTGAATTTCTGATGGAGTTTTCCAAGGATGCATTCTTGGTAAGCATCTTGAGCATAAATATGATAAAGGAATAGTATGGAGAGCTACACAACTATTGCAATTGGTACACAGTGACTTGGCAAGATCATCTCCATAACCATATTACAATATGGCTATGTATGTCTTGACATTCATTAATTAATTTTCTAGATATACATGGATTTACTTTCTCAAACAAAAGTCCGAGGTCTTTTAGATTTGTCTAGATTTTGAATTTTTTGCAATTCTTTTTTTGGAAAATTAATCAAGTTTCTATGTACAAATAATTGGGTGAATATGTTCATAATTAGTTTGAATGGTTTTATGCTTTTAAAGGTATCGATATGCAACCTACAGTTCAATATAGTCCTCAACATAATGGTGTTGCAGAACACAAGAATAGGTCCTTGAAGAAGATGGAAAATTGTATGATTCACTCCAAATCTTTGACACCTTTGTATCACGAAGAGGGCGTCAATTGCGCATGTTACATCCATAATCATGTTCCTCATAAAGTTATGGAGTAATTTATTTTCAAGCTTGTACTAGTCATAAACTCATAGTTGAGCACTTTAGAGTGTTTGGTTCTCTTGTGTGGGCTCACATTTCAACAGAGAAATTTAAATATATGGATCCAAAGATCAAGCCTTGTATATTTATTGGGTATCCATATGATGTCAAAGGCTATAGACTTCCCCATCCCACCACTCATGATTTTTTCATTGATAGGAGTGTTTATTTTGAGGAGATCTCTTTTAGTTCTTCTCTTACCACTTCTCCATCTAGCATCACATTAGAGACATTGCATCATGATGATAGTTTTTCAGAGGATCCTAATCCTCCTAATTTTCATGAGTCTTCTTCCTCTACTTCAAATGGTGATAGTGATAATGGGGATTTAGATTCCTCTCCTACTCATCATTTAGAGGTTGATGATTTTTCTCCAAACTCTAGCCTCAACGTCTCATTGGGCTTGACAAACATTTGAGTCAATAGGTGATTGTCTTGGTGATACATCATATGATAGAAGCACAAGGCCATAATTTTAGTAGGCTCCACAACTCTTCATTGCTTCAATTTTTAATCTACAGTTCTTTTGAGAAGCTTCAAGCATTCCTGAATGAGATGTTTAATGCAGGAAGAGTTTAATTCCAAATCACTCATGGGATTTAGTCTCTTCCTAAGGGAAGGAAACATTTTTTAGGAAACTGGATCTATCAATTTTTTTTATAGAAGATGGGTCAGTTGATAGAAATAAGCCTCTATTGGTTAGCAAAAGGATTCTACCAGGTTCTCAGGATTGACTACTGTGAGACTTTTGCACCAGTTGCCAATATGAATTCCATCCAAGTAGTCCTTGCTATATTTGTAACCTATAATTGGGAAGTTCATCAAATGGATGTGAAGAGTGCCTTTCTTCATGGTGACCTTCAAGAGGAAATCTACATGGAGCATCCACAAGGGGTTTATTTAGGATCTCTCACTTCTGTGTCGACTTCAATAGTCTCTCTATGGCCTCAAATAGGCTCCTTAGCCTTGGTATGCCAAGATGGACTCATTCATTCCAACAGCTGGTTTAACTCAATGCCATACTAATTCAAATGTATACATTTTGTAGTAGGATGACACACATTTTTGGTTTTCTATGTTGATGACTTGTTGAACACATGGAGTCACTCATCAACCATCAAGGCAGTGAAAATTGCTCTACATGATATATTTCTAATGTTAGACTTGGGTCTTTTGCATTACTTCTTGGGAATTAAGATTACTTATTCATTTTCAAGTAAATTCCTTAGACAAGCGAAGTATGCACTTGACATGCTCTCTAGATTTTGCATGCCTAATTGTAAACTGTACTGACTCAATTTTTCTTAGGGGTCTAACTTGAGGCTTTGTGCTCTTTAGCCTTGATTGATGGAACTTTATATTGATAGCTTGTTGGGAGTCTCATCTACTAGACTCATACAAGACCCAACATTTTACATTTTGTGGGAATGGTCTCTCAATTCATGCAAGAGCCACATGAGTTGCATTGGAAATAAGCTAAGCGGATCCTCCAGTACATTTAGGGTACTCCCAATTATGGAGTTTAGTATGTCAAATGCATGGACATTGACTTGGTAGGATATAGAAACTTAGATTGGGTAGTTGATTCAAAATATCTCAAGGCTACTTCAAGGTATTGCTTCTCACTTGGTTCCAATCAAGTTTGTTGTCAAGTAAGAAATATTTTGTAATTTCTCTTTCATTGACAGAGGTTGAGCATTGAGGGTAAATTAATACCACCACTAATTCTATTTGGCTTTAGAATATTCTCACCGAGTTTGGTATTCCATTCAAAATTGCTACAAACATTTTTTGTGATAATAAGAGTGCTATACAAATTTGAATAAATATAATTCATCAGTAGAGGACAAAACACATTGAGATACACATGCATTATATTGGGGAGCTAATTTAGGAAGGAATCATTGATCTTAAGTATTTTTCTATATCAAAGAAAACTACAAACATCTTCACCAAACCCTTCAACGAAAGCAAGTTTCTTCATTTGTGAGATTTACTTGGGGTGTGACATGTGTCTACTTCAAGATGGGATTCTTAGTCCTTCACTCTCTCTCTCTACTTGGGGGGGCATTTTCTCTCTCTATTTAAGAGTGTTATTCCTCTTATGGGAGGCTTCTTCTTTTGGGGGGCATCTCTATGTATATGTATACCTAATATGGCTTAAATTGCTAGGATCCATTTTTTCACCCACCTAAGCTATGCTTAAAGGGGGTGTTAGAGTAGTTTTTTTTGTTTTTTTTCCCCTATGTTATAGTTTATTTATTTTTCCAAAATGTTTATGGATGTGAATCCATTATGGAATTGAAGAGAATATTGTTATTTATTGTAAGCTTTAATCTCTTGGTGTTGTATGCTCATGAAAATCTTTATTCCCACTCTTGGTCTACTCAACAGGTGAATTATCTATGTGTTACTTCAACTTGGTTATTAAATAAAGTCTTATTGTTTTGTCTTGTCTTCTCATGTAAACTAGTCTTGGATATAATAGTTTTGAGGACTTATTGAGAAGAAGATGCATGGTTTTATAAATTTCAATTGTTCTCCTTATTGTTGGTCTTGAGATGTGGACCTAGTTTAGAGGACTTATTTGGAGAGATACAAGAAATGGTTTGTGGCTTTGGTCCTTGCCTTTGTTGTGAGAATGGCTGATTTGTTTGATCTATCTTCGA
Organism: Cryptomeria japonica; assembly: GCF_030272615.1. Classification (NCBI taxonomy): domain Eukaryota; kingdom Viridiplantae; phylum Streptophyta; class Pinopsida; order Cupressales; family Cupressaceae; genus Cryptomeria; species Cryptomeria japonica. Next base: position 9,983,307 of record NC_081405.1, read on the forward strand.
CATGAGAGGTTTACATCTATTGATGTTGTGTTTCATTTTTTGAATGTCAAACATTGATATCCTTTTAGTTTGGGAATGGTGAAGGAGATCTTACATTAGACAACTTGGTACATGCTAGTGTGGAACAAGGATATGGTTTGATTTGTAAGTTCTCTCTTTCATCTTGTTCTTTGTCCTAGATGTTTGTATTCACATGGTTTATTGTGAAGAGCTCGGGGGAGCTATTGAGACTGGTGGTGAGAGAGGCATTGCAACACATTTATTTATAGGATTTGTAGATTATTGTATGTTTCCTTGACAAGTCTATGTGATAGATGAGCTATCCACATCCTCAATGTGAAGTACTATAGATAGACTTGGTATGATTTTATTTATTTTCAAAATTGACATTACTTGTGCAGTGAGAGTTTTTGGATATATGTCTGGTATCCTATATGATATCTTGTTTTGTTTATTACTGGCATGATGATGATTTTGCATGTTTCATTATATTTGGATCTACAAGTTATGCAAGTTATGGATTATCATCTCATTTTCTTATAGTGGGATGATTCGGATGTGGAGTGTTTGTATCCATAAGATTCTTTCAATTTTGATGTGAACTTTGTTAGTTGGCCTTATCTGTGGTCATATGTCCATTGGTATGTTGCATTAAGATAAGAGGTTGGATATACAGAGACTTGATTGTAGATTTAGAGTTGATATGTTGATGGAATGAAGTTTTATCTATGTTGGTTTACCTTATTTTGAAGTATGGTTAGCTTGGATAAATTACAATTTGTTGTGGTTACTGTTCTAGGTGGTATGAGTAAGGAAATTACTTGAAGCCTTTATTATAATTTGAGTTTGATGCTTATGTTCATGTAAAGATTAGTGTAGGTTTTAGTGACAGTTGATATGGTTGAAATTGGCATGCGCCTTTTTCTTCCATATGTGGCATGTTGGAGGATGTGAGGGGATTTTTGCTCGTTCTTGGTTATCATGGTTACTTTGCAAGTATCTTGTTGGAGCATGAGAGCATGGTGAATATTTAGATAATACATGGATGGCTAAGGGATGTATTTCTCTTGTTTGCAATTATTATTGATGTATTACAATTTATGATGTCAATTGAGAGAATGTTAGGATTAAGGCACCATCTAACTTGTAAATACTATGACATGGTTGCAACATCCTTGGAAAGTGTCCTATGGTATGTAGGGTGTATTGAGAAAATAGATTTGTAATATCTATTCTTACTATTATTTGTAATATATTCACAAGGGATGATGGGTTCCACTAGTAACAGTAAAGGTGTATTGCGAATACAATTATTTAATGTTGTTTTTCCCACATGTGGATGCCTAGAATAAGATAATTAATGACTTAGGAAGTGGATAGACCAGTAAAATTTAAGCTTCTAAGTGGGGTCTTGGAAGGGACAACACATGTCTCTTGGAATTCTCATTTATTGCATTTAATGTAATGTCTATCTTGCAAGATTGGGCACCCAAGTTGGAGGGAAAGCATTAGAGTCAAAATCAATGTCTTTTCAACTTCTATCAAGGAATTTAAGGGTTGTATTCATGAGGAATGAATATCCTTATTTGGACATCTTTATTGATGGTTTTGGAGCTCTTTCAATTTAATAAATTTAGGCTTTTCGATGTAGAATTAAGAAGGAAAGTTGAATGTAGAGTTTCTCTACAAGAACAAGGATAGGTGGGAGGAATAAGGAGGTTGTTCATAGGTACACAAGTGCTGCTATGTTGGAGGCAAAGAGGAGAATCGAAGAGATTGTATTGTAATCAAATTTATTGTCGATAATGCATATTTGACCTCTCTTCTTGGTGGAGTTTTTTCTCGAAAGGGTTTCTCCACATAAATCCTATAATATGTGGTGTTCTTATGTTGCTGGTTTATGCCTCATTTCTGATATCTTATGGTGATGATATTATTTATTTATTTCTATTATAAGTTCACATAAGATAGGTTCATTAAGCATGATATGTAGGCTGATTTTTGGCATCATAAAGAAGAAGGATCAAATCATGGTTTTCCACATTAAGGCAACTTTATTTTTTAAATTTGCATACAAATTTCAGATATTTTATGTTTTATTTGTCCCAGTCCTTATCTCATCCTTTTATTGGTGTATTTGGGTAGAGATCTATCTTCACAATGTTTGATATTGAGCCTATTTATTTCTCAACAATGTTTGCTTTGATATTAGAGGATGGATATTGTTTATAGTGGTAGTGTGAATGAGGTTATACCTAACTAGTTATTAGTGGGAACCTATTCACATCTCAAGTTTGATTAGGTTCTAAGTTAGTTATCCTAGGTGGTATTCTAGAAGCTCCTTATAATGGGGCCATGTCTCATTAGTTATTTTTGGTCACTTAGGATTTAATATTTGCATAATGGATTGAATGTTTGTATCAAGTGTAGTTGTCATCCTACCTTATCACCTTGCATTTATAAGAAAGGCCTCTAATGCACATTTTGTATGTCCATTATCATATTCAATCAATCTTGCATCGTTGAAGCAATCCATTCTTTCCATTTTCTCAACATTGAAATGTTGAGGAGATTGTGATTTAGTAGCAAAACAATCTCATGCACCACTCTCAATCCACTCAATACATAATAATCTAATAGGTACTACTCACTTCATTTTCAATTGCATCCCATTGATATGTAAACCCATATATTTTAAATAGGGAACCTATAAACCCACATATGCAAACACCATGAATTTGAAACACGCAAGTATAAATATCCAAAAGGATTAGAGGGTCATCCAAGAAGTCTAGAAAACCAAAAGATCAATTCCATAACCATCATAAAGTACATGCAAATAGAGGAAATAGTTTTTACAGGAGCTTCTATATTATCAAACCAACTCCACAACCCACATGCAACTAGGGGCTAATCATCTATTGCTTTCATGAAGCCAAGGGATAAAACCATTAACCCAACCTAAGCACTCCTTTTAGTAGTAAACACAATTAGTGCTTTCACATGTGACTAGGGGGCCAAAGTGGGCACCCAAAATAAACACTCTTCCACTAGAAATGACTACAAGATATAGAGACATAATGATGAAACCAACTTAAGCAATCCTTCTATTAGTCAATGAAATTAGTAATTTCTCATATGACCAAGGGGCCAAAAGTAGGCACCCAACATGAACAATCTTCCATTGGATATGACCATAAGATAAAGGAACATAAACATGAACCCAATTTATTCACTCTATTTGGTAGTCCATACGATTGTGATTTCCATGTGACTAGGGACCAAAATTAGGTACTCAACATGACACTCTTTGACTTCATGTGTCCAAAAGAGGAACACAACCACCAAGATAGAATAAACTCCCATTATACCAAATGAGAGCTAAGTCAAGTCACAATTATGTAACATGCAAACACATAACCAAGTCCATCAAAACTCTCCATCATTCCACGAATGCTTGCCATACTACGCAAACCCAAAGATTTTAATTAGGAAAATTATACAATCCACATATCTTAAAAAAATGAATTTGAAGCATGCAAGTACAAATATACAAAATGATTAACATTGTATAAGAAATTTAAGCCACCAAAAGACTAATTATACGACCATTATTGAGTACAAGCAAATGGAGCAATTGAGTTGTCAAAGAGCTTCTAAGTTACCAAAATACCAATTCCACAACACGCATGCAACCAAGGGATAATCATTTAGTGTTTTCATCAAACCATGGGGCAAGTCCATAAAATCAACATAAGCACTCCTTTTCATGGTCTATACAATTAACACTTTCCCATGTGATCAAGGCCGAAAAGTAGGCAACTAACATGAAAACTCTTCCATTGCACATGACTATAGGATAAAAGAACACAACCACCATGCAAGAGCGTAGTCACATACTACCAAACAAGAGCTACACCTCACAATCATGTAACATAAAATCACATGATAGCTCCATTTAACCTCTCCACCATTACACTAGTGCTTGCCATATGTTTCTTGAAATAAAATAAAAAAATCCATTATAAAATTGTTCTCATATAATGATTAATATCTAGCTAATTCCTTCCAACAAATTCCCACAAGCTTGCTCGGCTAAGAAATTAACAATGAAGGAATACACAAAACTAAATCACCATGGATCCATCACATGCAATGACATGCAAGCAACATGAAACCACATACAAACCGTGAAACCATCTTTTATCTAATACCATATGTTAGGAAAAAGATTACAAACCCCTTAGCAATTAAAATAAATTAAACATAATTATTAAGTACTGTAAAATTTCCACATTAACCCTTCAAGGAGATTAACACACTAATAAGATCTATAGAAATTTTAGCTACTTTCTAACATTTAAACAACACTTAACAAATAAAGAATGAAAGAGATAGAGGGAAAATCAACTAGAAGAAAGAGAATGACATAAATATTCATGGGAAAACTCTTTCAAAAAAATCTAGCCTCTAACACATCAAACCCAGGTATTATTCAACAACAATAAACTTATTACAAATAATATTAGGCTTTTGTCTCCATTAAGATCAACGTTATCTTTCTTTGGTCTAAATTCAATAATATAACCTTATAAAAACTCCTCTCTAATGTCTCCATCTTAAGCCCTCAATATATATACTCATGAAGGCCCAAAAAACTACCCTAAGAATTACTATGGGCTCAAATTTCATCCCAAAATAACATAGTAAAAACCCATACAATCAACACTCCATTATTTAGAAAGATGTTTTATGATGTGTCATGTGTGGATCTAGATGTCTAGTCTACTTTATATCCTCATCACTATCTTTGTCATAGGTGCTCTTACACATCATTCACAACAAGAATTTTTTTTAACAAAATATTTATACACATAAATGACAATAACTATACATAGCATAATAACCAAGGCATAAATTGTGAATCCCATTTTATGAGAACACATAAAGTAATAAATAATTAGAACATTAAGAATTGTAAGGTGTATGACACACCTAATCATAAAAAATATTCAATTTGATCAAAATACAACTAACATAGACAAGTATGCCTTTCTAACTCAATTTATTTCAACAACCCAAATATAGTTCAAAGAGATGAATTATAAAATAGATCATTTAATGAAAAATAAACTACAAGAGATATTGTTCATGATAGAAACCCATCCATGAACTAGTGTTCCTCTTACCACCCATCCCCAAATCCTAAACATAAAATATACCAATAACACAACGACAAACCGCTAAAATTCAACTTTAAAAATGTTGCAAATGATGAGATATTTTTATTGAATAAAAATTAACTTCATCAAGTAATTATCCATTACATACAACTCTTAGTACATCCAAATGTGCTCTCCAAAAACAGTTACTAATTTATAAGACTTGTTGACTGTGGTGTTAGCACGACCAACAATTGGAGATCTACAGGTAGAGCCCCTCTCTTGAAAAGCAAAAAAACATTCACTCCAATGTTTCGAAAGGCTAGGTCATAGCCGTGTAAAATAGATCTATGCAAATAGTTATGATTGTAAATAAGGGGGACTACTGGTATCCTTACTCTTGAGACTAGAAATATAGTGCCTTTACTTTTGAAATTGAAAATCTACCTCTTCTTTTTGTGTTATCTGTTTTGAATTTGCAACAACGACAATTCTAATCTAATAGGAAACTTTTTCAAAATAATTCTACTAGACAATATTTATCAAAAGACCATTCAAAAGCTTTGATGGTTAAACCACATCAACTTGATCATATTTGCATAAATCAGAACAACACAATTCATAAAAATATAATGCAGTCATCAATGGAACATAACAATGAACAAATTTTAAAAATTCATACAAATGGTAAAGCCATACCCATGCACACATATAGGACAAATCCCTATTAAGCTCTTCAAAATATTGACGCAGCCAAGTCATCCTTGCTATTGAATAATATAATGATGAATACTAACAATTAATAAGCTTGTTGGAATCATTAACATAACTAGATATATGAAATGAGAACACCCCTCATTCACAATTCACAAAATTCAGTAGGAGAATCCACACCAAAAATTGTATTAATATCTCATAAAGAATATATATGCTAATGATCAAACCCTTTTCACAATCAAAATGAGGGTTTATATAGAGTACACAAGTGTAGATTTGCAAATCTAAAATTAGGGTTTTTGGGCGAAATTACAACCTGAGATTTATTAAAATCAACAAGACAAAACCCTAAAATTGTTCATAAACCAAAGATATAGTTTCCTAAATTGATTCTAAGTGGTAGAGAAATGATTTGGGCGGCCAAATCTGAAGAAAAATTCAACCTTCTCCACTGTTTTGAATTGTTGTTAATTGTTGTTGTTTTCTTCACAAGTTTGCATTCAAAACATGGGTATTTCTTTCTCTTCTTTGTTGCACTTGAACTAATAGTTGTTGGAGCTTTTTGGACATGAAAAATAATGAGAAATATTTCCCTTATCTATTACATCCGACCCCATAAAAAATTGGAGCTTAACTATGTAAAGCGGAAAATCGAACCCTAGGTGTTCTCCCCCACTCCAAGGAGAAAGGGGGTCACTAGGATTGACGGTTTTCACTTAGGAGGGACTTTACATTCAAAAGAGGGGTTGAAACCCACAAGATCCAATCCCACACAATGCAAGACTGGATTCTAAATGAGTTTCAAGGGTTGAGACATCAAGGATACCCTCTTTTGTAGAGAATGTAGATAGAAAGATTGAACTAGGAATGCATGCAAAGTAAGAAAGATTCACTTATAAACAGAGATAGGGATACGGGATGAAGCTGCAGACCTAGAATTAGCAGTAAAATGTCGAGATGATGTTGTTCTGCAAATTTGGGCGAAAGTTGACGGGACGATGGCGCCCGGCGTGCACATGGTCCTCCGAAAAATCCACGAAACGAAGGGGGATCTGTTCGTCTCTGCACAAGGGTTCTAGATCTTCAATTACAGCCGCCTACCTACAACCTACACACAGAAAAGAGAGGACGATTGGGGGGTTAGGGATTAGGGGTTTGCCTTTAGGTCAAACCCCAGTTTTGGAATTAACCAAGAAATGAGAATGCTGTAAATGTAAATGTTTGTAATGTAAACAAGTACTGATACCTTGTTGTAAGAATGTTTGTATTCTTACATGTGAAGGTGTAATGAATGTTGTATTTTGTATGTTGTAAGTGATCTCCTCTTCAATGGTTGAATCCTTGTCTTGAATGCAACACTTAGCCTTGAATGGAGACTTAGAATGCTCAATTGCTTGAAGGAATGCTTGAATGCTTGAATGTTTGAATGTTTGAATATCGCTTCCGCCTCTTGCTTGCATATGTCTTCTTTTTCTTACCTTTTTCTACCTCCTCAAATGGGAGGGGAAATGTAGTTTATATACTTGTCAATTAGGGCTGATAGACTGATTTTTCCGACCTTAGGCCGACCTAGAAATAATATTTTCCAATTTGCAAACTTAAAGACCCGATGCCCAAAAGAGACCGGGCCCAAAATAGGGCCAGGGACCAGGGCGTTGGGCGCCATGGTCCTGGGGGACCAGGGCGCCGGGCGCCCTAGTCCTGAAGGACCAGGGCGCTGGGCGCCATGGTCCCACCTCCCGGGACAGCAGGGTGCAAGGAGGATCAGGCCAGGGTGCTGAAAAATGCAGTTTTTGGTGTCGTAAACAGGTTTCAGGGTCTCCATTCAGGTTCAACGTTGCGCCGCCATCGTGAAGACCCAAATGTAGTCGAAATTGCAAGTGTCGCAATTTTAGGACGCTACAAACTAATAGAAAACTAGAAACATTTACTGACTTCTCAACTGACTATCTCTTACTTATTCAATTCAAAAATTTATTTCAAAATTGAAATATTTTACTTCACTAGCTTGACATTCTTTCTTAAAAAAAATGTTGCTTGAAGCTTTCAACCATATGATGCAACTCTTTAATGTCTGGTACCTTGTTATATTTTAATTTGATCACCAAATTCTTCACAAAAGTGCGAGATTTCTTCTTTGCATCCTCAAATTGAGGAAGCTCACCCTCATTATCTCTAAGTTTTGTTTGGTTGACATCATTTCTTCAATTATTTGTGCGAGATTTCTTCTTTGCATCCTCAAATTGAGGAAGCTCACCCTCATTATCTCTAAGTGTTGTTTGGTTGACATCATTTCTTCAATTATTTGGCGTGAATAATCCTTATGCATTTTGTCTTTAAAGGCTTCTATAATGACGGAAGCACTATCTAGATCGAGCTTTTCATTTGGAAGAGTGCCATGAAGGCTTTCAACAAATTCCTCCTCTCGGGATAGTAGAGAGTTGATGGTATCGATTTACTCAATAACCTTATCCTTATCCTTGTTGTATTCACGTACAACCATCTTAGTGGCCCTTATCCATTCTACTATTGCATCTCTATCTACATCCTCTGGCAAAATACCTTTGTCATGCAACAACCTCTTATTAAAATTCGTTATTATTCAGAGAGTAGGGAGATAATCATCCCACAAAAGAATTGACTCTTAAATATTAATGCCTTCTTTGCTTTCTCCGGTTAGTAAGCCATCAAGAATGGTTACTTTCCCTTGCAAGTAATCCTAATCTACTAAAATTTGATGAATCACTATTTTGCTAAGCTTTTCAATTTTAGCTATCCAATTTAATGCAGTAGGAATGAAAGAATCTCCAAATTACTTAGAATTTGATGAATCACTATTTTGCTAAGCTTTTCAATTTTAGCTATCCAATTTAATGCAGTAGGAATGAAAGAATCTCCAAATTACCTAGTGCTTGATACACCTTGAGTTACGATGGCCTGAATGCTTGCAGAAGGAGCGTTTATATCAATCGATCCAAGGAGAACTGGCTAATGTACCTTCTTAATTCTGCAACTTTCATTTTTTAACAAGAATGTACACCAATGCAAACAGGCAATCTTTAGGTACAATTTATGTGCATCTGCAACCTGCCTACGTAGTTCTAGAACAACTAGCCTATCGCATGGATATTGAGGCAACTTATGAGGAGGAATAGTACATCCTACAACTTGAATGTATGTGAATGTTTAGAACTAAATAAAATAACTACCAAAGCAACGAATCTCCTTGACCGCCTCTAGGGACAACCTTTTACAAAAATCTCCTTCAATATTTCTGATCACTGCAAACACGAAGAAGTCATTAACAGTGTGGTGATTTCTTTTGCTTCTTTCAAGCTGCAACTGGGGATAAACACTGTAAACACATGCATTTTGGGTTGTGAGAGACCCTTCTTTCCTTAAGCTTGGATAGGTAGACTGTGCCGCAAGCAAATAAACAATATAAGAGGTCATGTAAAACTTCGGATCCTTCTTTACTCTTAACAATTTCTCCTCCAAGTTATCACTTATCATTCTTCACCAATATATGAATCCTTTTCTTGCGAGAATAGTTTTTATGAACAACAACATCCATGGATGAAATTCCTTTGCATAAAGCATCCTTTCCACCCTATTGAGGAGTGTAACATAATCCCTGGTATCTAAATGCAATGAATTATTTTCAGTTGCTCGAGATGACTTGGCTGCTTGGACTTCTCCATAAGATTCTCATTTATATATACCATGGGCTCCTTTTCATTATTGTAGTGTTGCTCCCCATGTTCAATAGTCATCTTGGCATAGGTATCATGCTTTTGAATGCGAAGGGCATCTTCAATGGCATTTGGTGAAATGTCCAAGACTACATCTCCTAGAGGAATATAGACTCCGTTCATTTGAATTATACTTTAATGTGCAAGCTATGATTAGGTTTAGGGAGTGAAATGCCATGGGAAAACCAACTACGTGTACCAATCTCGATCTAACTAGTGAAGTGACCCATGTACTTCTCCTAACAGCTGTAGCAATCCTTTGAAGGAACTCCTTATACTTTAATGTGCAAGCTATGATTAGGTTTAGGGAGTGAAATGCCATGGGAAAACCAACTACGTGTACCAATCTCGATCTAACTAGTGAAGTGACCCATGTACTTCTCCTAACAGCTGTAGCAATCCTTTGAAGGAACTCCTTAAAGTCTACATGTTCAATATCGGTATCAGTGATTTCGTGATCAATAAAAATGCAGCTTTTTGGGCGGAAGGTATCCATTGAATTTGTATATCATCGGACAACTCTTTGTTGCGACATTACGAGATCTGCACTCAAAAGTACAGATATTAGGAGCTTTATTAAACTAAGAAAATAATTTCAGGCTTGATGAGAACATCTTATTGAAAGAGAAAACTAACTACACAACCTCAAAATTAAAACGAAAGCTGCCAGGAGTTATCCAAAAAGAGACTTGTAAGTATCGGGGGTCAGGGCAGCAAAATCCTCAATCCCCGCATTGAAATGTTTCAAGCAGCTTTAAGGGTCTAGGGTACTACTACATCTGATCCCCGTGTTAATAGATGGGCAAAGGATTAATCCAGGGTCGAGTGTATTGTTACCTTTGATCCTTGCAATCAAGAACATCGAGGTTCGGGGTAGCAATATCCTTGATCCTCGCTACTATTTTGTGCGACTAATAAATTCGGGGATGCAGATATGTTGCATCCCCGAACCTCGAATTAGGGGGTCGATGATGTTGCATCCTTGATCCCTGCTAAGGATCACAACTCAGACAAAAATCTCCTGCATTATGGGCACAATTCTATCTACCCCGACATTAGACATTTCCGTAGGGTTTTTTTTAGCTCGATGAACAAGACTTCTTAACTCACTCAAAGCAATTGAGACTAGCCAAAAACTAAACCTAAACTAACTCTAAAAGTGAACTAAAAGAGCAACAAGCAACCCAAAATCTAGGGCACACACCGACCCATCAAAACCATTGAGCAAGTCAACTCTAAAAAAAAAACCCGAAAGAATTGATGGAAAGACAAGACTTTGATTGGGAAGCAAACATCTCGATGAAAGCCCAAACACAAGGACAAATTAGGAAGAATAAAACAAAGACAAAACAGATGAGAAAGACATGAATCCTACCCAAGTTGAAGCCCAACACCACCACCAGATCAAGAATCTTCAAAATAATGCTCATCTCACTCACCAAAACACACCAAATTGCTCCAAAATCACCCTTGATACACAATGTGGAATGAGGAAATAACTGGATATCTAGCATTATATAGGCTGCAAAGGCCACAGTAAATGCACCTTGTGGTAGGTGGGGGTGTTGGCACCTTCAACCCCTAACATACTTAAGAACATTGGGGGTTAGGGATGTCACCACCCTCGATCCCCGAAATGGGCAATGGGCACAATAAGGGATTAGGGTGGTGGTTAGGGTTATTGATCTTTGAAAGGGGAATAGGAACCCTGTACCCTTGAACCCCACAAGCACGAAAGGGCAAAAGGAAAAGGTAGAGATGAAGAAAGAAGAGAAAAAGAAAATGAAGGAAATGAGAGAAAAGACGAGAAAAAGGGAGGGGAGGGAAACAAACAAAATAGGGAAAAAGAAAAGGTAGACAAACAAAGCAAGGGAAAGTAAACAACAAGAGGGGTTCCTTGTTTTCTCAAATGAGGAAACAGGGTGTGAGGCACAACAAGACCTATGGATCAATCAAATATAATAGCTTTTTATAGAATAATTATATCTTAACATAGCGACACTTAGCTATCCCAAGCATTATTTGCTATCAGATAATATACAAGTCCAAGAAGAATATTCATAATTAAATTCATGAAAGCAATAACATATTGGCTATCACTATTCATGCAAGGCAACCATTTTATAAATGAACGATATATAATAATTAAATTAACGATATAATCTCTAACAAAATAAGCTAAACAAATAATAATAACAATTGATCATGTAGACCTTATTTATAGTTTTAAAAAAATATCCATAAAATAACAATCACACTCTTCATAAAATAACAATCATAACACAACAAACTAACATATAGTTTACTTGTAATACCCAACTCAACAACTCATAGCCATAATTTATAGATACATTCAAAATAACACAAATACCATTAATGCAACCATCGTTTTCTCTTTACTCATAAAAGGAGAGCTATCAAGCATTACAAAATACCAAGTCTATTGTTTAGATTGTAGAGTTGTCCAACCAAATAAACTATATTAGATATACATCAAATGATTATTTTTTCACATGCAATAGGGGTGCCCATGAGAATGATATGTACTTATTAAAAATTGGAGATCTATTATAATTCTTTTGATATTTCTTACAAGACTATTTTAAGTTTCTAGTCTCTAGACTTGAGAAGATTTTCGAGAGATTGGTTATTGCTGCACAAACTAGATTTGTGAAAGGAAATGCAATAAATATGGGCCCAAACCACAAGACACAATGTTTGTATGGTTCTTATTAATTTTGAAAGTACTTATAATAGAATTGAATAGCAATTCTTGAACCAATACTTAAGGTTATGTGGCTTAGAGATAAGTTCATGAATGTAGTTATAATTCTCTTTAAAGATGCCTCTACTTAGTTGGAAATCGAAATCGATGGGACATTTTTTTTTGAGTTGCTTCATGTCCAGATATCTACCAAACAAGGGTGTCCACTTGTATTGTATTTATTTGTTATTGTTACCAAAATAATCCATTCATTGCTTAGGAATGCTTTTATTGGACACCTTTATAGGTATTACTCTTGCTCATATTCATTCTTTTATTGAGGGAGAATTTGCATATGCCACCTCTCTTTCTCTTGATGTGGAGGAAGAAAACTGTCTAGTTGAATAAAATATTTGAATTGTACTTATTAGATATTTATTTCAAGGTTTCAATGTAATGGAATGATATTTCTCTTTCATGAGTGTTTGAACAAGGTTGGTTGGTTGTATGTTCTTACTATAATTATTGGAATGATATTTCTCTTTCATGGTTGTATGTTCTTACTATAATTATTGGACAATTGGATTATATTTATTTTCAAAATTTTCATTTAAATAATTATGTTAAGGTTAATATTAAGGTGATGATGTGGTAGGGTTGTCTTCACTTAATAACTAGAAAATTCAAAAAAAATCAAGCTACACAAAGTGCTAATAATTTTTTTATGGTTTAATGAATCATGAAATAAGAATTAATCGCATGGTTTGAAACATTTGCATCGTTTCTAAAAATCTAGAGGGACTGGTGTTAAATGACTTAAAGCTCTAAGGCAATTCACTTAAGTTTATTTTAAATGAATAAAGTAAAAGGGATCTAATAATTAATAATTATTAGATGATTTCATATTTACTCCAACAAAATAGTTTCATATGAGAAATATAGTTTAAGGCAATTCAAAGATTCTCTTGGAGGTGCTTGGAACGAACTTATGGTATATTCTACCTTAGTGTAGAATATTATCCTAGAGACAAGAATAAGAGGGAAATGCAAGTTAATGTAGTAGTGCATAAGATTTGTTATGATAAGAGCTCAAATTTTACAAATACTTCTCTTCTAACTTTGAGTATGGTGAATTTCTCCTGAATTTCATAAAATCTAACATAGACATAATGGTTCAAGACATGATTGCAAATGATTCAAATACTTGTGAGAGAGGCTTGAAGCCCTCCAACCTCATATACCTTTTGCTCATGGATTTTGATGTACATGATCTTCTTACCTAGGGCTTATTGTTACGCCTAGTTACTAATAATATGAATGACTCTAAGGGATTTGAATGATGCTTGTTAATTAATACTTTGATGATTCATGCTATGAATTGAACAATAATTAGCATCATTTTTTTATTTGTTGGTTTCTCTTGTACATAAAGAGGTTCTATTACATTATGATAATCTTTTATTTATTTTCAACTTCTAATTAGATTTGTATAGATTGATTATGGTAAAGTGTATCTCTCCTTGGCTAAAGCTAGGCTTTATGCTAATTCTTATGCAACATCTTTAGTTTCTCTATCTTATACTCTTGTTACTCCAATATAAAAATTGATAGTAAATACAATCTAATTTTCTTATTATAAGATTTATTTTTGCTATATATACACCATCACAAATAAAATTGGTCCCATCACATTGCATCTTTAACTAAAAATATTTAACTACAAATTTATCATTTACTTTTCCACTTAAAAAAAAACTCCCCCTCTTTCCGAGTGTCCTCTCTTTTGACACTAATTCTCTTGCAACTTTATTAAGCAAGCATATCAAAATTAATTTGCTAGTTAATTTTCCTCTCCAATGCGCCACTAGTTTTTTAGCATGTGGGTTTATTTTAACTTAATTCTCTTGTCTTTGGTTAATAATCATATCGCCATAAATTTGCTATTCATTTTTCTACTTTAAATTGTTGTTACGATACTCTTATCATTGTGTCCTCTTTTGATCATTTTTTTTAATATAAAAACATGTTGATTGTCTAATTACTTAATAAATCACCTTTAAGATAATTGTCAATTTTCCCTTTCCACCTTAGGTCCTTATCTCCTTGCTGTTCCATGTCATTGAATGAACTTGTGAACATTTCAAACCAAATATTTTTAACTATCGTTATTATGAGATAAACTTATTCTTAAATAATCTTCTAACAATATTATCTTGACTTGTTTTTTTATTAAGATAAGCAATGAAACAAGGGTGTTGGCCCTTAATACAAACAACATGTAGGCGACAACAAAAGAAAGGATGCAAAACAAGGGTGCATACCCTAAACAAACCTAGGTTTGACAGAACTTTAGTAGCAAGTCAAAAGACCATTGATAAAAGCCTACCAGACCATCGACAACCCAAAACCCCAACTCAAAAGTGGGGAGAGACACCCAAAACTTGACCAGGAGGAGTTTGGGGGGAGTGGGGGAGGGAAGGCTTACCCTTTCACCTACGACAAACAACAATCCAGGCAATATTGTTATTAGGAACATCATGAGAAGGATCAAGTGAGGAAAACCCCACAGAGTAACTGGTCGCAACAAGAGCAAATTGTTGCTCCATAACCATAGCAGGGGTAGATTCACTAGGAGGAAATCGTTGCTGCAGGTAAGGAGCAACAAGTGAAGGAGTCTCGGGGCCAAAAGAGGCCACGTCAGTAGCAACAAGAGGGCCAATAGGTGCCTCAATAGTAGTAAGAGGCACAACCTCAATCCGAGAGTAGTCATCAAAATCATTAGAATCAAAAGCCTTGGCAGTCAAGTGGTCAACTATAGCGTCTTTCCACTAAGTAGTAGCACTTCTGTGGCGAGAGAGAGAACAATCTAAAGCTAAGTGATCCGTTGAAAAACATCTCTAACAACGAAATGGGAGGCCCACATAATCCAACGATTGAGTCCATGGCTTATCCCCAACCATAAGAACCACATCCTCAGGGAGGGGCATAGAAAAGTCAATGTCAATTAAAATGCAAACAAAGGTAGAATGACCCATGGTAGTCGTGGAATCACCGACTTTCAAGAAACGACCAATAGAGTTACCAATGGCCTCATAACAAGAATGCTCCCAAAAATGAAGGGGAAGGTTAGGAAGGCGAACCCATGTCAGACGCACATTTAGTGATTTAATAAGAGGGTTAAAAGAAGTTGTCCAAGGTTTGACAAAGAGAGAACTCCCCAAGCCTGCAACTTGCCCAACACTAAGTCACAATCATGAGAAGCAACAAAGAAAGCAATGGAAAAACCTTTAGCACAAGGGTAAAGCTCAATGCTACCAACAACTAAAGGCTTCCAAGAATCACTTACCCAACGATGGAAGTCAGGGAGAGAAGGCCAAAAACCAACAAATCTGCACACTAACCCACAACATTCATAAAAACCAACATTTTCAACCACATCTTAGCCACAAACCACCATAGGGGAGGTTTTGGCACAAAAAAGAGGTTGAAATTTCCCTTTGGGAGGAGCAATAGATCTGGCCATGTGTGCAAAACTACGCCCACCAGCAATAGACTTAGCACTTGCATTAACAAGACTACCGTCAACAACAGTGGCATCATCGGCATCACCAAGAGCAACCACAATACCAACACCCATAAGAGGGTTGACAACACCATCCCCGTTGAATGCAATGACAGAGGATCGTTGAGTAGGAAGAGGAGAGTTGTGGGAAGCAAAACCAACGAGTGCAAACTGAGGCCCATTGAATGTAGACCTAGGTTGGGCAAGAGGAGCGAGCGATTTCAAACTCATTGTATTTAGTTGTTTTGTTAATTAGATGTTTATTTGTCAATTTTCAAATCTCATTATTTTGACATGTTATAGATTTAGATGAAATTTATTTTAATTTTTACTTGTTTCGTATGGTTTATTTTACACAAATTTGAATTTACAGCTTGCTTTGTATGCAAACATTCTTTTTTCCAATCTAAAATCCCAATATTTTTTAATATCTTTAATAAAAAAGACGATTATATCTTCATAAGCTGTAAAATTTGTTCATACTTATTAAAAAAGCGTCCTCTTTTAATTTGAAAAAAGATTCATCCTTCCACATTCCATTTTATGTTTTCTTGAAATAAACAAATTAAAACATTAAACATATTAGTTATTGTTATTGTTTCTAGATTGGATTAGTTTTCTATTCCATGAACTATTCTATCATCCTGATGATAGCTCACAGTCTGAACTGAAATGTTGATGCAAATAAACACACAACCTAATCCAAAAGGAATAACAAGAAATTAAAACATTAACAAAATATACTTATTTTTTTAATAGGTCAATAGCTGCAGAAGGGCAGCACCCATTGTATTAATAAAATAGATTTTTACACATATATGTTTTTTGTAATAAGCCTAGCTTTCCTACTACTGTGTATACCTATTATCACCAAAACGGGCCAAGTACCCATGTATTACAACCGGAGAAACCCAAAAACTGCCTTGGAGATCAATCCTGCTATCTAACGACAATCCTACCACCCTATATAGTATTAAACCATAATTACAAAATTCAGGGCTACTCCCTGATAGCTATACCAGAAAATAAAGCAGGAGAAAAAACCAGAACCTAAGGCTCAAGCAGAACAAATATCCGTCTCCTCAGGACCGATGGCCTCTGGATCACTGCCCTCCTCCTCCTGCAAGCTCTGCTCATGCTCTTTAGCTTTCTGAATCAGGACCACTCTCAACACCACCGGGCATTCCATTCCGTAGTCTGCATGGGCTTCAGAATCTGCCATTTCTTCTGGGAGTCCATCATCCGGGATCTACTACTTTTACACAAATAATGATTAATTAATCAAATTCAATATCCCAAAATAAAGTATTAAATGGTTATAAAATGCATTACATCATCAAAACGCTTGGAAGTGAAGGGGACAAGATTAAGCACCGCGATTGTTGAGACATGGACCAGCTAGGACTCGAACCTAGGACTTTCCATATGCTGCTGGAGTGCTCTACCATTGAGCTACTGGCCCCTCTTGGACCAGTCCATCGTCGGTCCAGGTGTGGCTTATTTCCAACACCAACACCCCCCTTTAAGCAACACCTCTCGTGTGCTTGGGGCTCCTAGCCTAGACCTGACTCTGATACCATGTTGAGGCATGGACTACCTAGGACTCAAACCTAGGACCTTCCATATGCTGCTGGAGTGCTCTACCACTGAGCTACTGGCCCCTCTTGGACCAGTCCATCGTCGGTCCAGGTGTGGCTTATTTCCAACACCAACAGCGATAACCTAAAGTCAGTCTATACGTCTCCAGTTTGCCTATAAAAATTATTTTTGAAAGCTTTACAATTTAACTAAATGAGTAGCCCTACAACACTTTCTACAGATATGAGCATGACAAATAATTATCACTTCCACTGTGATTGGGCATTTTCGTTGTTTTTCTCCCTGTTCTAATTCATACACATGCAACAGAAAGTTAGTGCACAATTTTCCTATGCACCCAATCACAGTGATAATGATAATTACTGAAACTAAATGTTTTTCTCCATGTTCTGAAGCAAATTCATACACATGCAACAGAAAATTAGTGCACAATTTTCCAATGCGTCGAATCACAGTGATAATGATAATTACTGAGACAAAATGCTTAAATAGAATATATTTCCTGGTAAACAAGCTTGATAATCTATAACTGCCGCATGTAAAATCTTCATACATATTCTTAACAAATTGAAAACCTTTTATATAAAAAAGATTGCAAAAATTGAATAAAAAACATGAGCACAATTGTTCAATTACAATTAAGTAGAGATTAAAATTAATTACTAGCAAATAATTAAACTCAAAACCCAAATTGAAAACATGGGCCACAACACCTGAAAACCAAACCAATATTTTGACAAGAGGAAGAAAGGAGCACAGACTTTCTTTGTAAGAGACATAAATATAGAAGCAACTTTGTTAAAGCTTGAAATAATTCCCATGCAACCTACAAGAAGCAAATTTATCCGGGTTGATCTATAACTGTCATTAGCATGATTGAATTCTTTGAATGCTCTAATATACTGTTAGTGCAATCCGCTTGACAAGCTCATTTGGTTGCATGTTATCCATATTGAATCTTGTCTCAAGATTGTTATGGTAAATGATGACAAAATAAAACTATATACATTCATCTGCATATGTTAGGCTCATAATACAATCTCAAAGGCTTCACACATGCTACACTGCATGTATAGAGCATAAATATTAAACTGACTTTCTATACAAAATTTTGTTTGGCCTTTACATCCTTTGCTATAATGTTCTTCCAACACCTCTGAAAGGCGTTTTCGTAAAAATTCTATATCCACCTGCAACAGAGATAACAAAAGAGAAATTGTTTACTTCCATTATCAAAAAATGAATAACAATTTTCAAAAAAATTAACAAAAATGAGGTGCAAAATGTGAATATGGGCAAGCAAATTTCTACGAATGATCATCAGGTACTTAAACAATGGAAATTATTAAGCTTCCAACCCATCCACATTAAGAAACAAAGCCTTGCAGATCAACTGATAAAATTAGCAGAATATAAAGAGGATTTTTTCCAGTGATAATTGTGTACAAAAATAGATGTTTTGGGAATGGCTGTTCTTGGTCTATCGTGACTCCTTAGAACCCTAAAGCATCAATTCTGGCAGGTCACATGCTTCCAAATCGATTCAATAACATATTTTTGCATGCTTGTCTATTTCAGCGGGAAATATGTCAGCCTGCATTTTCTTTTTACAACTTTCAGCAGAACGTAGTAATCCTTTCTTAAGGTGTTTTTGTATATCAAAGAAAATCTTTCGTGAAATGCAGAAAAGAAAAAACCAAAGTTATGATTGTGTCAAATTAAATCACTGTAATCTGTTAGTGCTGCTATCTAATATTTATAACAAAAATAAAAACAAGACTGATTCAAGCCTCTTTCGTGAAACTCATTGCTGTAAGTTCACTTTCACTCTCGACCATTCTTCAACATAAATTGATGTACCATCATATCAATCTTACTGACAAACTGAAAAGACCTTTACTATGGTAGACGATCCTTGGTTGAAGATGTGATTTTGCTGTTCTTTTTTATTGTTCACTGTTAGTGACTGGAATCAGGAATTCCTTACTCAAACTCCCTGAGCACATTCAGAGCTTCAAAACAGAAATTTTGACATAATATTTAAATAGTTGTAAGAAAATCAAACAATTTACCTCTGCCTCCACTTCCATGCTAAAGTCATGTTTAAATTTGTTGATGTGCCATTCTGAAGGCAACGTGGCTATAGAATGCTTGTGCTATTTGTTAGGGGAGGCAGAAGCAAGAAAAATTATAGTTTAACCACCCATCCTCATACCCTGCTTAATTTTAAATGAGCCATGTCTAAGGAATTCACTGCCCATAAAAAAATAGTGAAGAAGAGAGGAATACATGCAGAAAGCAGAGAGATTGAAACAAGTCATTTGGATTCATTAAAAAATGAAACTTCTGGGGTTCCTTACCAATACTTGTGCTGCAAATTATGTTTGCTCTTTCTATCAAGCGCCAGAATGTGACATTTATAAGAAGGTTTGCTTATTCAACTGTAACTGGATATTATTGTTAACTCCGGAAATTGTTGGAAACAGAGATGGGCATGTTAATCCATTTGAAAGGCGCAAATTATAGCATCATTGGTGCCTATAGAAAGTTCCATCTTCCTCCAAACCCCACACTCAAACAAAGCAATCTTAGGGAGCAGCGAGGAGGAGGCTTGATCAGGAAAAGTGGCAGGACATCAAGTTTGAAAGCTGTGTGAATTGTGACGAGGGCAGTAGGCTAAAGAAGCTTGAATGGTGAGCAAGTTTTTTTTTAATCCTTTAGTGATGTAAATGATGTTCAATTTTCAATTCAATATGCAAGATGTATTCTAATTTGTATTCTCTGTAATGTCCTACTAGTTAGAGATCACTATCCTGCAAAACATATTGTTAGACTACCACAGGCATATAAATATATAACTAATCTAAATTTCAATCTAGCTTTAAAATACTTAATTAACATATTCATAATTTTCATCTAATAAAAAGGATACGAATGCCATACGAAAGTATGCCATAGGCGGCCGTAAGGCTTGCCCTCCTTGGTTCCAAGATGTCCTTAGGCGGCCGTGAAGCTCACCCTCTTGGAACCCCTTTGTTCCAAGCCCTTCAGGAAATCGAAGATGAATTCAATTCCTGTCTTGGGTGTAACCTCTCACACCCAAGCCATCCAAGGAAGACCCTTGTCTATTCCTTGCCTTGGGTAATGCCTTCATCATCCAAGTCCTCAGAGGGGATTGGCCAGATCCGTCTCTTCTTGGTTGGGTTTATACAACCAAACCATACATATGCATATCAATTTTCAGTATATACTGCCCTAGGGATTGTCATAATCCCTCCCTTAGACTAAGGGAGTTACCTCCCTATAGCCTCCAACATGTGATTACATTTATAATACATTTTTGTCTTTTATTACCATTTTTCCTATTCCATAATTCATATGTACATATTCCTGATTTAACATGTATTCCCTACATATATTCCTTAAAATGTTCATTAACCAATATTCACATTTATTTCTTAACATATAGTCCTACTAGGCCTTGCTATATATTCATTAACATCTAAGAACCATTCATTAACGAAAAATGTTCATTACTTATATTCATCAACAATATTCATTATTAGTATTCATTAATATTCATTATTAACATTTATTAATATACGTACTAAAATATTCATTAATATTCATTATTAACATTCATTAATATATGTACTAAAATATTCATTATTAATGTTCATTAATATTCATTATTAACATTCATTAATACACACATTAAAATATTCATTCATTAATATATATATTAAATAAGCATTAATTATATTCATTAACGTATATAATAAAATGTTCATTATTTATATTTATTAATATATATAATGGAGTATTTATTCATTGCTTACCTATGGTAACCTGCAGCTGTACCTTCCAGACCTCTCCCCTCTCCACGCAGCAGACCTCCTTCCATATTTATATATACATCTTTTTTTGAAGGGCGCACCCCTTTAGAAGAGACATGTCTTAATAAATAGACCACTTAGAAACAAACAGATCGCACCTCTTGAATTATACTATTAACTCCTTTGCTTATCAACTACTTTTTTAATTGTTTGTTCGTTCTTATATTAGCAATCGCTGTTTTACACATTTCTCTAATTATCATCGCTACTGTTATATACGAAAACATTCCATGTGAATGGTGGTTTACGGGAATGTTCTTGCTGATATATGGATCTTCGTTTTCTTGTCTTCTATTAAAGTTGTTTGTTAATGAATCGTAGACACGGATCGCTCTCTTAGTAACTTCAGGATATATGCAATTATATTGACTAGCGATAGTATTATTTTATTCAGTCAAAACCCTTCCAATGATTGTTCAACGTGATATGAATATTTTCTTTGCTGATATTATGGGAAACATAGCTATATTGGCTACTGCACTCATATTATTTGCTAGATATGATCAAACCTCTCTTGTATTGGTAATCGAAATCTTTTAATGTTGATGGGTACGTAGTCTTGTGGTTACGTGGTTCTTCATGTCATCGTTCTTCTTAAGTCAATGTTTTGATCAATAATAATAATATTTGATGAAGAACCTCAAACATCGTAAATAGGAACTTTGCACAATCACCCTAATAAGCTGTACATCATATAGACTAGTGTCGGTTTATGAGTTGTTACATATTATATGAATGGTGATTGTAATGAGCTGTTGATCCCTTATACCTGTGATAATTGATTTAGAACCTCCAATTGTATTTTGATGCCAAGTAAGAGCTAATATTAATTTATTTTAATTTGAATATTTCAGGAATATTATTAGTAATAAATATTAATAGATATTAATTAAATAATACATTTAATAAATAAATAAATTTCCAAAATAGAAGTTCGTTGTTATTATTATATTAATTAATAATAATAATTACTTCATTTAGGATATATATAATGATCAAGGAGGGGACATGACATTCTCTCTATCTATGTATTATCTATTTATATTATAACTCTGACTATCTTCTTTTGTATGGCAGGTGAGAGGAGTATTTATCGATTTCAATATCCTCTTCACAAATATCGATTGATATATATATGCAAGAGGGGAGGATCAAGACACTACTTGATCGCACCCTTTGATATATAACTATCAATCGGTGTTTATGTTAATCACCAGCCCGATACTAATCAGGGTCTACGTAACTTAGCATTCCATGCCAACCGGTATTCACGTGGTATGTTTAACCGATGTCAATCGGTGTCTAAGTTAACCGACACCAATCACTAACTAATACTTATATATTAAGCGGTGCATACTTTGCCACCCGATAATAATTCGATAATCATTATTTGTTTGCTGCTGAGAAGATATCCGATATAAATCGGGATACATGGTTAACCCGATAATCATCGATGATCACAGTTATAATGCAAACCGATATACCATGCTATGATATGATTATCGATATTGTAGATTGGATATATACAAATGAGGAATGATCATCAAATGAAATAGCTTGAAGTTTTACTGATAGTTTATCGATAGGATAAATGATTGAATGAGAGACTTCATTTATCTCTCATTCAATCATTTATCTTACCAAAGCTACCATGCATTAACACTCCCTCTTAGCTAGGTAAGATAAATGAGAACAGTATATCAAGCATCACAATTCAAATGATGGTTAGTATTCTTTACACAATCTAACTTTCTAAGAAATCATATCACCTAATCACATGATATGAAGTATCACCTAAACACGTGATACAAAATGTCCATCATGTCAATCTTGTGATGACAGGATATCACCTAAGCATGTGATATCAGTATTGCCTAAACATGCAATACTTAAGGATAATCATATGAGAAAATATTCAATTCTCATCTTTATCCAAGTTGTGGTAGGTGCACTAACATCTTATACAAATGCTTTACCACAACACAATCATGGCTCATCCATGACACACCAGAGATCCAACATGATAACTGGTTTGGACATTATAAGATCGTCACCTTATAATGTCTACATACAAGTGTTCATTATCTTGAGAGATTGCCACCTCTTAGATATGAACCCAAAATGTCCTATCATAACAAAGAAGTTTACACATTAAACATCTTATTGATATGTAAATACAGATTACAAAGCAAATCACCTTTCTATCATACCTAAACCTTTTCTGAAGTGATCAACCTTCACTCTGGAAAGAGGTTTGGTCAGAATATCTGCCGTTTGATCTCCTGTACAAACATATTCTAATTGAATCACATTTTTGTCTACCATATCTCGCACATAGTGGTATGGAATCTCAATATGCTTGGATCTGTCATGGAACATTGGATTTACTGAAAGTTTTATGCAGCTCTGATTGTCACAATGTATAACAGTGGGTTTCATAGGTTCTCCAAACAAACCCACAAGCAACTTCCTAAGCCATACTGCCTCTTGGGCAGCCATAGAAGCTGCAATGTATTCTGCCTCGGTGGAGCTTTGAGCTACAGAGGACTGCTTCCTACTGATCCAAGATATCATGGCTGAACCTAGACTGAAGCAACACCCTGAAGTGCTTTTCCTGGCAGTTACACTTCCAGCCCAATCTGAATCTGTAAACCCAATCTGAATCTGTAAATCCATGTAGGTCTATATCAACTTTCTCATATTTGAGACCAAGGTTTAGGGTACCTTGTAGGTATCTCATGATGTGTTTTACTGCAACCAGGTGTATCTCCTTAGGTTCACCCATAAACTGACTTAAGGCATTAACTGCATAACAGATATCTAGCCTTGTATTCACCAGGTACATCAGGGACCCAATCATTTGTCTGTATTGAGTAGAGTCAGTGGGTTGTGACTCTGCTACTGCTTCTTTAAGTTTGTGTAAATTGGTTTCCATAGGAGAGGTCATGGGCCTACAATTAAGCATTTGAATCTCTTCACCTTGGTTTAGTATAATGTTGTCAGAATTTTGCCATACTTCCAATCCTAGGAAGTAATGAAGGAGTCCCAAGTCCTTCATATCAAATTCTTTGGATAGATCTTTCTTGCATTGATCTATAAGATGATCATTTCCTGTGATTAATAAGTCATCAACATATAAAATCAACATTAGCATATCACCTTTATATCTTTTGTAGTAGAGATTAGGATCTACATCATTCTTAGAGAAGCCTAGTCCTGAGAGATAGGTGTCAATTCTTTCATACCAGGCCCTGAGAGCCTGTTTAAGCCCATAAAGAGCTTTCTTGAGTCTACACACATGAGACTCTACATCATGAATTTCAAACCCTTCAGGTTGCTCTAGGTAGACTTCTTCTGAGATCTCACCATTTAGAAATGTTGTCTTAACATCCATTTGGTGTACCTTCCACCCCTTTGCTGCTGCAATGGCTAATACAACTCTTACTGATGTATATCTGGCAACAGGTGCAAAAGTTTCTTCATAATCTATTCCTTCCCTTTGTGAGAAACCTCTAGCTACAAATCTAGCCTTGTGTTTTTCAATACTACCGTCTGCAACATGTTTGATCTTAAAAAGCCATTTAGATGAAACAACAGATTTCTTAGTTGGCCTAGGAACAATCTCCCAAACATCATTTTTCATAATGGATTGATACTCTTCAGACATGGCATCCTTCCATAATTGATGTTCAAGTGCCTCTGATACATTGTTTGGTTCGGCTTTAGAGAGATCATTCATAAAGGCAACATAGCTAGTGAATTTATTAGGCCTTTGCTTTCCCTGAAGGTCCCTGAAGGAGCAACAAACTTCTGAGCTTCTGCTACAGTCTTGGTGGCCCATAGTGGTCTTTTCTTGAGGTTTTCTCTAGGTGAACTTTGAGTTTCACTTATAGTTTCCTCAGGATTCTCCCTCTAAAGCTTAGGAGTAGGATCTCAATCTATGCTAAGGGTGGGGATATAGACTTCAGGGTCTAGAGAGCTTTGGGCTCTTTTGAAGGCTAAGTCTTCTTCAAAGATCACATCCCTACTTAGTTCAATATTCTTTTGACCAAGTATATAGATCCTGTAAGCCTTGGAGGTTTCACTATATCCTACAAGGATTCCCCTTTTTCCAGAAGGCTCTAATTTTAATCTTTTCTCCCTAGGTACATGAATATAGACAGGGAATCCAAATATTCTAAGGTGGCTAATATCAGGTTTTGATTTAGTAAAGACTTCCTCAGGGGTCTTATCTTCAAGATGAGAGTGAAGACATGTTTTGAATATATACAGCAATGCTAGTTGCTTCTGCCCAAAGATTGTCATTTAGATTCTGATCAAGAATCATAGCTTTGGTAGCTTCAACGATTGTCCTATTTTTCCTCTCAGCTATCCCATTTTGTTGAGGGTTATAAGGTATTGTTAACTCCCTCTTAATCCTTGAATTTTTACAAAACTCTTTAAATAATTCTGATGTGTATTCCCCCCCATTATCAGTTCTTAAGGTTTTAATTTTATTTCCTGAGTAGTTCTCTGTTAGTGATTTGAATTATTTCAACCTATTAAGGATGTCTTCTGATTCTTTACATTTTAGAAAGTAGATCCAAGTTTTCCTAGAGTGGTCATCAACAAATATTACATAATACAAAAATCCCCCTAATGAAGGTACGGACATAGGTCCACATACATCAGAATGAACTAACTCTAAAATTTTACTTGTTTTCCTAGTACTATTCTGAAAAGCACCCTTAGTATTTTTACCTAGGGCACATCCTTTGCATGCCCCTGAATGATATTGCTTTAACTTAGGTAGACCCATTACAAGGTCTCCCATTGATGATAAAGCTCTAAAATTTAGGTGGCCTAGTCTTCTATGCCAGACTTCATTAGCATTTCTTGTTTCATGAATTAAGGCTAAATTGGGCTCTGTGCATAGCTCATACAAGTAGCCTTGTCTTTGACCAACCGTTTTAGCTTTCTTGATGGATGAGTTCTTTGGCGAAGCCAATACTCTGTTGTCCATGAAGGTTACTCTGTATCCATTGTCCTCCAGTGCTGATATTGAGACTAGATTTCTCTTGATGCCTAGAACATAAAGTACTCCTTTAAGTTGTAATGATACACTTGACTTTAGTTTGATGGTGCAGGTTCCAACTCCTTTGACTGGATGTGTAGAGTCATCTTCGATAGTTACTTCCTCATCATTCTCCTCTTTCATGGAGTCTAGTACTTCTCTGAATCCTGTAATGTGTCTGGAAGAGCCACTGTCGATCACCCGGGAGTTAACTTTGTTTGATGCTTGGTTTGTGAGTGCTGAATAGAGTACATAGTTCTCGCGGTCCTCTTCCCTTTTAGATTTTCCTGTTTTGGCAAATGTGGCTTGCTTAGCTCTTTCTGGACATTTGGCAACATAGTGCCCAAATTTGTCAAATCTGTAACATTGAATCTAAGAAAGGTCCTTCTTGAAGGTGTTTTTGCCATGACGATTTTTTCTCTTCCTGAATTGTTTCTGCTTGCTTTTCTTGTTTGAATTCGTATTTAGAACTTGGAGATTTTCATCTATATTCTTCTGCTTGATCTCTTTCTTATTTTGCCTTGATTCCTCTTGGAGACAGTCAGCCTTTAGCCTATCGAATTTTGGGAATTCATCCCTTGCACTGATGCCTTGGATGAATGTTTCCCAAATGCTAGGCAACCCATCTAGAGCAATGAGTGTTAATTCTTTGCTTTGGATCTCATATCCAAGGGTTGCTAGTTCATCCCTTAGGGCCGATATTCGCATGAAGTAGGCATTGACTGATTCTCCTTTTATCATGGCTATGTGATTTATTTCTCTTTTTAAAGCCAAGGTTCTACTAGCATTAGATATCTCAAAAGCATCTTCAAGTGCTTTGAACATGTTGAAGGTTGTTTCACGTTTCCTTATGGTAGGCATAATATTGTTTCTTACCCCATCAACTATGATTTTAATAGCTTTTTCATTGCCCTCTTTCTAAGTTGTTTTGTCAGGTTTAGTCTCAGGTTCTGCAGTTTCAGTCTTTACAAATGATTCGACTTTATTTTCTTTTAGAATCATTTGGATTATGAACTTCCATGCTGAGAAGTCATCACCTCCTCTGAGTCTGTCTTCAAATCTGATAGCGCTAGCCATTGAAAGAATTGTGATGTTGAATATATGCTTGATTTGAATTTTCCGTAAAATTGAACAACCTCAGGTTCGATTTAACTATAGCTCTAATACCATGTAAATGATGTTCAATTTTCAATTCAATATGCAAGATGTATTCTAATTTGTATTCGCTCTATCTATGTATCATCTATTTATATTATAACTCTGACTATCTTCTTTTGTATGGCAGGTGAGAGGAGTATTTATCGATTTCAATATCCTCTTCACAAATATCGATTGATATATATATGCAAGAGGGGAGGATCAAGACACTACTTGATCGCACCCTTTGATAAATAACTATCAATCGGTGTTTATATTAATCACCAGCCCAATACTAATCGGGGTCTACGTAACTTAGCATTCCATGCCAACCGGTATTCACGTGGTATGTTTAACCGATGTCAATCGGTGTTTGCGTGGCATATTAACCGATGTCAATTGGTGTCTAAGTTAACCGACACCAATCACTAACTAATACTTATATATTAAGCGGTGCATACTTTGCCACCCGATAACAATTCGATAATCATTATTTGTTTGCTGCTGAGAAGATATCTGATATAAATCGGGATACATGGTTAACCCGATAATCATCAGTGATCACAGTTATAACGCAAACCGATATACCATGCTATGATATGATTATCGATATTGTAGATTGGATATATACAAATGAGGAATGATCGTCAAATGAAATAGCTTGAAGTTTTCCTGATAGTTTATCGATAGGATAAATGATTGAATGAGAGACTTCATTTATCTTACCGAAGCTACCATGCATTAACAAGTGAGACTGCAAATCAAAACTAAAGGAAGCAGCAGGTGGTGAAAGACACTTACGTCTTGAAGAGAGAAAAGGTGTAAGCGACCCGTGCATTGACGACAAGGCACTGGCTGTTTCCTGTTAATCAATGCACAGGTTGTTTACTGTCAGCAGTCAGAAGGATTAAAAAACCACAAGTGGCAATTAAGATCAATTTGAAACAGAAAAGACAAGTTTGGGAGAAATTTATATGGAGGTTTTTATTTTTAATTACAGAAGTAGTGGCTGAGCAAGAAACTAGAACCAGTGGTGAAAGGAAGAAAAATCCAAGTGGTAGCTAAAATGGTTTTCCCCCATTCATTGGAGAAGAGGAAAAAAGAGTTTTAATTGAAAAGAGGGACACTAATTCAAATGTCCCTAAAGTGTCATGCACCAAAATTTATGTTGGTGTGACTAACTATTAAAAATTCATTTGGTGGCTCATAAACCTCTGCAGTTGGTGGCAGTTAGTGGACTCAGCAGCTAATAAAGCTCCGCAGCTCTTTAGTGATGGTAAGTGGGTTCCAAGTGGTAGTGCATTTGTAGCCACTAGAGGTTAGAAAACAACTTACATGTGTGGTAGCCAATGAAACGGTAACATAATTAAATTGAAGCAAGAGGACCTGGGCCTAGTTGGTAAACCAAAAATTTGCATCATTTTTTCTTCTGTTTCCTAAATTTGATGGTCTCTTGAACATATAAATTTCATGATTCAAAAACTGGAGTATGCCAATTCACCTCTTTTGTGCTTTAATTATTCAGGGATCACGATGAAATACAAGATGACAACGAAGCCATTCCACATGATTAATGAAATCAATGAGATTTGTGAGACCAATTTTGGGCATGCTAATAAAAAAGCCTGATCAAAAGAGTTGCTTGAATGGGGTGCCAGAAGAGTTCCCATCACATCCAGTCTGATTGGCACTATTAAGTTTCCAAGCACGAATGCTTCTCCAAATTTGGTCTTGGAGTGTGCCAGACATTATGATCCTAGATCATGCACCATCAAAGCCATTCACAACAATGAGATTGCAGATCTATTCCCAAATTATTTGAAGCCATGTTGACAATTCTGGAAGTGATTGTTGAGGTGAGTCTTGAAGACTCGATGTGAAATGTCAATGCCAAGATCAATGACAATCATTGTTTCATAAACAAAACATTTATCTTGATGCAAAATAAAAACCATTCCAAGATTGAACACTCCAGGTGGGAAAAATTCAAAGATGGGTACAAACATGCTTCTTAAAAGAATTGCGAAGAATGGGATGCTTTATTCCAACTATGGATGTTCTTTTCCATGAATTTTTTTTTCTGAGAACACAAAAGGTTCAAGTGGGCACAAATAATCAGTGATGCAAGTCATCAGTAGCTGACAATGGTCATAGACAACAAGTCCTTTTACATGACTTCATATTTGGTGCATACACTTTTGCATTCAGTGAACGTCTCTTGGAATAGAGAATTGATCAAACAAAATGCTCCGGTGTATCTGAATAAAAAACTTTTATCAATTTTAACTTTATCAGTCAAATAGCATCATTTACTTAATTTCAACAATCATGCACATGAGAAAAACACAATGACACAATAATTATGTGGAAACCCTTACATGAGAAAATTACGACAAATTACTTATATAATGATCTTACAAATTTTGTAGACTTAATCTACTAGAGGCACTGACCCCTCATTCAATTCATGAGTGCTAACCCACCAGAGGCACCAACCCCTCATTCAAATTTCCACCGTATCAATGTTGCTTCTACAATGGATGATGGATAACATTTTTCTCCACAACTTTTTCTATGAATCTCTTCCACAAATCTGCTATAACCTATTCATAAATCTGCCACAAAGTGATCACAAACTCTTCACATAAATTTGCTATAAAAACTCCTTAAATCATTTTCACCGAATCTGCCCTTCTCATACTCTGTTTCTCAAATCTGCTATCCATTTTCTCATTAATGATCCTTGGTGTATATACTTGATTGTCTTTGAAGCACACAACGCACACATCCTTTTCCTTCACATTCAATCTCTATATATATCTTCATTTTTATTGAAGGGACACACCCCTTTTCATATTAGACCTCTCTTAGATGAGACGTATCTTTATAAACATACCTCTTAGAAACAAATCAAATCGCACCTCTTGGGTTATATATTATTAATTGCTTTTAATGAATCACTGCTTATTAGCTGCTTTTTAATTGTTTGTTTGTTCTAATTATTTCACTGCATTGTCTTAATGAATCGCACCTTGCATTTTTGTTGAAAGAGTCTTGCCATATATACAGATTGTCGTATATTACATTGCTGCTGTTATGATATCATTAATCTCTGCTTATGTAAATCATCTAATGTTTTTTATTTCATTTAATGTAGAGGGTTCTATTGATCCTGTTTTGGTTTTGCATTTTAAAAAAGCCTTCAAACATTGATTGCTACATCTTTAAGAAGCTCCCCATTGACTCTTTTCTTCAGAGCCACATGTACATGTGAACATCCTTTAATCTACTTATGAGTCTTCAAATGATTGCATATGGTTCTGTCTTGGTGAATGTGTTTTTAAGTCTCTGGATGGCGTCCTCCATTCATCTATTTACCATGCCCTAACCTGCAATTTTCATGTTGCATGCACTGCTCATAGGTATGACTTATTTTGCTTCTATTTGGAGACTTACAGTCAATTCGATCTAGAATCACCAAGGCCAACCATGAATTCACTTCTGCTGAACCACTTTTATGCTTATACATGCAAAATCATATACGTTGAGTAATCTAAAATCATACTGAATTCATTATGTCTTCCCAACAATCATGTCCACTCCTGAAATCACATATCATTCTATTTACCTTGAGTGCATTAATTGTATTTATACTAATTGCTATATATATCATCACTGATCCTTATGGGTGATAATAATACTTAATATGATCGCTGCTTTGTAGACATTATCTCTTCTTTTTATCTTATTTATCTTGATATGAAGTTGGCCATTGTTTTATTCAAGTCAGTCTTGGATGACTAGCAACATGTAAATGTATTTAATAAACACTCTTGCTTTTGTCTTCCATAGTTGTATCCTCAATTCTTTTATGCATTTGTGGATGACTCATATCTTTGTCAATAACAATGCCATCAATTATGAACAAAATGTTCTCAATGATGATGATACTTCTATCAACCTCATTCATACATCAATGAAAATTATGCAAATAATCTCTTCATTCTTCCTCGGGTATTAATAATTAATGATAGCAATCTTCATTAATATGCCTTTAACATTAGTCTCATTCATTCCTTAATGATAATGAATATCTTCTTGACGTCAATGACAAACTATCCAACACAATCTCATGAAATTTGCTTATCAAACAAGGAGGTGCACAAATTTTCCGATAAGCTGCCTAAGAGACCACCACCCATCAGATATGCTATCAGAACCAAACAGTTTGCATGCACAAACAAGGTGGTGGCAACGGATCTGACCATGGATCTCCTCCACTTTAGCTTTCCCATGGAGAACAGATGAAGTCATTTTGATCCAAAGATGAAAACGAATGAGGTAGTGTCCCAATGCTTGAGAGGGAGTTTTCAAACACGTCAATGATAATTAAGACTTTTGGGAGCATTGAAAGGGTGATGAGTACTTACAAAATCATTAATTGCATTATTATGATCAATTCTATCAACCAAAGGGATGACAGAAGTGATGTGAGAATTCCAAATTCTCATGATCCTAGAAGATTAAAATAGATAAGAAATCCAACAATGCATGAGAATGATTCCTAATCTATGTCTTGCCCCAAGGCATTTGACATCCCGCAAACACTGACTGGATTTCATATTGCAAAAGTAGTAGGCAGAAGCAATGGTGGATGCAAAGCAACTCTATTCAACAACGAGGTGACCAAGAAGCCTTTTCTCTGTCAAACTGTGGTCCTAAAGAAATTATCCACCACTGGTGGTGAAGGAGTAGGAGATGATGATCCAAACTAAAGGACGAACATAAGAACTTCCTCTCTCAATCCTCCTTGAGATCCAAAGAAAATCAAAAGGTCAGATAAAGAAAAAGAGGCTCCTCTAATGGAAAACTTTTCCTGAAGATTATTTAGGGAATATTTTTTCATTAGATAAAAGTATAGATTCTATCTTCTTTCGGATCAACAACAATGCAAAGAGATTCACCTCTCCTCTGTCTAATACAATCATCAGCAAAGCATTCATATAGAATGTGTTGGCTTGTCACCTAGGTTTGCATGTTTGCATCTTCATTGTTGCTCCGGTTCCTTGTTTTATCCATCATTGATAATCAGTTGAGATTCCCTTTTAATGTGTGCTTTTAAAATTTTAGCCTCATGTCTTACCTCTTACCTCTAATAAGACTTTCCATTATGCCTTGGTATTCAGATTTCATGTTTTGAAGTCGAGTCATGTTTGTATGTTTTAATTACAAGTTTCTTATTTGGCAGAAGGGGGTAACTGAGTTGCACTTTGCATATCTTGTAAAGTTGCTATGGGAGTGTAGAAGTCCACAAGACACTAGAATGTCGAAGTTGTGGACTAGATTTGAAAATTTGCATGTGTTGCTCACATGTTACCTAACCTTGCAATCCCACTAGAGCATTGAAGCAGACATTCATCGCTCATTCACATATGTGTTGCACATTTGCTCCTCCACCCCACAATTCTGCAAGAGCTTCATTTGGTGGGCCAGAAAACTTCATATGCATCTTTTCATATCCCTTGCAAACTGTGTGTCTGCCTGCTCTTACTGCATCCTAATGTTGGGCTATCTTGTAAACTTGTTCCCTCTCTTTGCAACATGCATACATGTGTCCCTAACCCCAGGACACTCATACCTTCTAGACTTGTGGGCATCCATTGCAACTTTGCATTCATTTTGTTCACATGCCTTCCAACCCTACAAGTCCACAATACACCCATTCTACAGGCTTAGCCCACAACTTTGCATGTTGCAACCTGCCAACTTGTCTCAACACCCCACAATTCCATTGGTTCCATGATAATCAAACTCTTGACCTGATCCATATATAAGAAAGCCATAAATGCTGTTGAAAAGATGTGACTAGGTGTGGATGATGTTGAGAAGACAAATAAATGCACTTGTTGCCATTTTGATGTATGTTTGTGATTGCTAAATTTGCATATTTAAACCATATAAATCAATTCTCAAATTCAATCTGCAATTTGCAACAGACAGGACACCGTTTAAAAGGTCATAACTTTTTAAGTCCCTTGACCAAATTTAAAACTTCAATACATTTCGGAAAGGAGAAAGAGCAAAGACTAAAACGGAGAAATCATTTTGCAAAAATCCCAAACATATGTGAGACATTTTCTCTGCAACTAAGCTCACTAGCTTTTACGTATAATAGCAGCTGATAATAGGACAGTCTTAATTCTAGATATAGGGAGTATTTCAATGTTGTGGGACCTCTTTTTCAGTAAATTGAACTTCCACAAAATATAAGGAGAGATATATCCTTTTATCTAGAACTACAAGTGTTCTCAATTTGCCTCTGAGCACAAAGAACGAACAAATTATCACAGTAGCTTAATAGCATATGCAATGAGGCTTGAACCCATATTTGGCATCATGGTGATTTGCCCAAATAAAAATACCCATGGCTAACTGGACTAAAAGATATGTTAATTCAAGAGATAGATATAATTCCATTCTTTTCAAGCCAGTGCACTAAAAATTCAATTGATAAAGGGCTATATTGCTTGTAAGTCTGAATAGTAAAGAAGTTAGGTTGCTCAAGAAAAACAACAGTTCATTCTATAGGTTTTTAATTTTTATGGTACACTAGGTATCTGGAAATTTGCTAGCCCAAGTTTACTACTAAGATCGATCATGAGATAAAACTCACTCTAAAGAACCAAAGTCATTTTCAATGGTAAAGCAACATATGCATTTAAGAAGTCCTCGAAGTTGGCATTACACCAACATTCTTGAGGTCTTTTTTTAGCAGCTTCTTCTGAGAAAGATATACATATGGGTTTTAAAGTAGTTCCTGAATTGATTTTAACAAACAAATTGCTTAGCATGATTATCTTTATTCTTCTATCTGTGCACAGCTGTGAATGACTATCAACAAAATTATCTTTCTATCCCTAATCCAATTGCTCAGTTTTTTTAAAATAATTTTTTTCTCAAATGTAAACAGTCTGTATCATGCTAGCCTAACTTATGGATGGAGATCCTAAGATGTATCAACCCAACTAGAACATAAAGGAATTAATACTATAGGTATAATGCTTCACAACAATAGTGTGTTGCTAACCTTAACAAGAATAATAAGAATTAAAACATGGATCATAAATACATTGTATTTTTGTACAATCATTTCTCAACAAAACTCATACTTTTATTCATGACTGGTTTCAAAGACATTTCTTTAAATCATGCTAAATATGCTCTTCACAAGGAGGTCAATATGGCTCTTGATGTTATGTAATCCCAACACTCCTATATCCTATATGATGAAAATTCAAGAGAGACTAATTACAATGTAATATATCATTCTTTCAATGATCATCACAAAAGAAAAGAGACATCATATTCTTGTCCCTTTTGAAGTTAAGTTATCACTAAGATAAATGAAATTGGAGGAATATCATTAGCTGCATTCCACTGAATAGAAAATTTAGGGCTACAGTGGTATCATATATAAAATTACCACTTTTATAACAAAAATGAGCCTTGTTCATATAAGCAGAGAATTTATTGTAATGGATTTTTTTGCAACCATTTGCAACAAATTGAATACTCTAAATAGAGGTTTACACTAGCACAGGAGTAGGACCCTAGTAACAATGCTGCCAATATGATTACACCCCACAATGAAAAAGCAACATGCAACACCAATCTTCTTCTGATGGATGTTATACTAATAGTGTGATTGTTGTTATTTGTTTGGAATGTGGGTAGAAAATAATGATAAATTTATTGTACCCCACCAAAAATCACTGTAGGTGCTGTCTAAATTACCTGGAAAATGAAAATTTGTGTTATACTCTCCATGAAACTCGAGGGAACCTGGACATTTCTTAAATTACAGATACATGTAACTAAAACCTTAAAGGAATGATACTTGAAAAACAAACAATAAAACTCACAGTTTTCCAAATTTAGATGGACATTAAGAGAATTGCATGAATAAAATTGAAGACATTCTTCATAACACATTGATTTTGACTAAATTTCAAATACCATTGGGGAATGATCAAACAGATTACAGTTATGTCAAAAGTACCTGATCACTCTGAATATCCAGCTTTAGTTCACAACATTCACAATAGATCAACTGTGACCGTTGCTTTAAAAACTCTTTCCTGCATATTGGGCACAGAAGCCCACCATTCTTCCAAAAGATGTTGTTTTAGCAATGTGCCTCACCTCTAAAAAAGTTCTAAGTTCTCACTCACTCAAGTTCCAAAAAATACAAAATTCCAAATTTTCCAGTCACTCATAAAAGTGGAAACGAAGCACCAAAAATTTCAAAACAAGGCAAGGGAAGCACATGCAAATGCCATTTTCACAAATTACAGCTCAACAAGCATACATCAAATGCCACTCTATACTTCTTTACTTCAATCTTTCAGTATCTGAGCAAAAATTTGAGGTGCCTCACTTGAAAAAAATATAATAATGATTATATTAATAAAAGAAAGCCAAAATAGAATATTATATTATAGAAATTAAAAATAAAGGAGAAAATGTTAAAA
This sequence comes from Cryptomeria japonica, assembly GCF_030272615.1. NCBI lineage: Eukaryota > Viridiplantae > Streptophyta > Pinopsida > Cupressales > Cupressaceae > Cryptomeria > Cryptomeria japonica. The sequence goes on from NC_081405.1 coordinate 10,019,420, forward strand.
TTGTAAAAGAGCCAACCTGATTTTTTGATCCCCACTGCAGTATCATGTATATATAAAGAATGATATTATCCGATTATCATTACCTCCAAAACAGAGGTTTTTAAGGAGGCAAAGCTTTTCATCATAAACCAGATTTGTTTGGAGCATGTGCAATTCAATCTTATAAACATTTCAGCAGTGAAGTAGTGTGGTAAGTTAAGTTAGAAAACTATAGTGCATTATCATATATCATATATGTTACAAGTTCATCAAGTAACATGGAAATGGAGTACATTGTATAAATAACATGTGCAAGTACGAAATCAAATCGGGACAGTTTGATGTTAACAAGCGATAATTTGAATTGTTTTCTGAAAGTTACACACATATGTCGACATATATTCAGTAATTTAAATATAATAGAACAATTTTGCACATTTTATGTGATATTCAATTGTGAAATAGTATTATGGTTGGTTCTCTTGGATAAAAAGAAAGTTGGACTGCTGAAGTTAGAGGTACTCTTATAAAATGACAAGAATGATGCACAAAGCAATATTTCTGGACAGGCACAAATTAGATGAAAAGAACTTTGCAGCTAGGGCATGCAACAACAGTAAAACCTCAACCACAAGAATGATCCTTTTCAAAGTAATGTATGGTTTCAAACCAGTCACACTAAAGCAATATATCCCCAAAATATTAGAGGAAGAACCATAGCATAACATCAAATGTTACAAGAAATGCATGAATTCTTGAATAAGCATGATAAAACTGGAAAGAGCTCTAAAGAAAATCTATACGCTATGGTTCTCCAAGTTTTAGGGACAGAGCCACGGCAATGGGGGAGAAAATTTTGGGGATGGAAAGTGATGCCTGTTAAACTAATATATAAAAACTAATATTAGAAAAACTGATTACAAAAATGGTAAAAGAAATGCTATTTATCATCTTTATAAACAATAAGGGAAAAAGAAGAAAAATTCATAAATAAACCAAGAGTAAAACACTTTTTAAAATTATTCTTTGACAAGTGAAGCAGATGGAGTGCAGTGAGGTAAATCCTATCTCATCTTTGCAAGATTCATGACTCTGATAGAGCTTATACAAGTGGTTAGGGAGGCACCATGAGAAGGTGCAAACAAGAAGGTGGTTCGGAATGGTGTTTGTGATGTGGGCATCCAGGACAGCACAGTTTAGGGCTCAAAGGAACATATAGCATTCTTCCAAAGAGGCTATAGAGTTGAGCCAGTCCTGCTTGTTAAGTCTTTCAGTGAAGGCAGTTAAAATAAGCAGGTATTAATCCTCAATGAGATGGCTGGAAAAAGGCTATTGAGAGGGCTGTCATATGCTGAGATATTGTGAATCAAGAAAAGGTGTTTCAAGAGAAAAACAAGTTGTTGCCAAAGTGATAGGGATCAGAGAAAAGGTCAAAGACAAAACAAGTCAAAGTTGCTAAAATACCTATTTTGAAACTAGGGAAGGTTATTGAAGAAATGGAATATTAAAAGTAAATAGGATTGATTTACAGCTTCAGCTCTATATCGCCCTCTCTCCCAGATTTGAACAAATGGATTTTGATGGCCTGGTAGCCATTTTTGGTTACACCACTGGTTCTATACACAAATGCAAAAGGTTTCTTTATTATTGTCTGACTCTTTGGAAGACTGGAATAAGATATTAGAAAAAGGACCCCAATTTTAGGATTTTGCACGTTTGTCTCTAAAGCCTTGATTTCCAAAAATCAATCCATTTTTTAAGAATTTTAGGTTTTCTCCTATGTTACCCGCAGACATGTCCCCTTGGTTTTTCCAAGCGTACCCAATCCAGGGATATTCTAGGGACACGAGGACATCTCAAGCATGTCTCCTAGCCATCCCCATTTAAAACAAAATTGTAGGAAACGTCCCAAAAGACTGGTAGGGGAGGGTTGGAAATCCTCATCCATCTCAGGGATACCCGGCCATCCCCTATATTGTAGATTGAGTTTTGATTTAAAAAGCCCCAAATCTAAAAATTATGATTTATCATTTTTTTGTGGGCCCCCACACCCTTCTTAGCCCTAAAATAACAAAATGAAGCCTCACTATCTCATTTTAGTTCAATTTTGCATGCCAAAAAAATTGTAGCCAAGTTGGAGCCCAATAAAACTATTTTGAGAAGGGTTTATAAGCGCAATTGGAAAACCCAACATCGCTGAGTAGTGAGGGATGAAATAGCAAGAGAAATGAAAGAGGAGATAAGTGAATATTCCATTTGTTATTGAGAAAATTAAAGAAATGCAGGGTTTTTTTCTACTTTTAGTTTTGTAGAGGGGGAAAAAGTAAACCAGACCGAAGGCTGCTGATGACCTTTTGAGGACTCACTCTATCTACCTTTCCACTTAGGATAAGCAAAAAGCGTAGAAGTTGTCAAGTGCCAGTAGATTTCATAGTTCAGTTACATAACCTGAAAGAGGATGTCACAAAGATCTTCTCGTGACCTTCACCAACTCTCTACCCAAGGACGTACTCGCGCATTGTGGACTGCAGCGTGATGTGTTGGCATCCTAGATGAACAAAGTACAGAGTTCCGTAACTAAAAATGCAGAGAAATAGTTTGTAGGCTTCTGGTGTGTATAAGCGAGGTGCATGTATGACATAAAGTAAAACGATTGTAAATATTAAATAGAAAGATAAGGAAAAGGAAAAAGATGATCTCACAATGGGTCCACAAATGAAGCCTCCAACAATAAAAGTTTTTCTCAGCAACCTACACACAAAACAGAGAAAAATCTTGGGGCTGTGTTTAGAGGTCTGTCACAGTCAAACCCCTGTTTTGGTGTTTCCACCTCCACGGATTGCCAGATAGATGGATAGATAAATGATAAACTGAGATATAAAAGAAATACAATGATAAATATGCTATTGAGATAAAAATGATAAATGCAAGAGAAAAGAGACTCCCCTTCCACACCCAAAAGCGAAGAGCTCGCAAGAGACAAGAAGAAACACGAAGTCCTCTTGAAGCACAAAGCAGTGATAATGGAGCCTCAAGCACGAAGTAAGAAAGAGAGCCAAGAATGTTGGAGATTGTGAGAAAAATGCTAGAGAGAGTGATTAGATTGCTAGAGAAAAACTAGAGAGATTCATTAGAGAGTCAAATGAATGCAAGGAAGGCAAGATAAACATCCTGGGAGTGAAACCGATGTCTATGCACACTGCAAGAGGTGTTACAAGCCCTGCCAATCATAGGCATAACACCCCAACAGCCACCTTCGGACTACATATTTGCAAGATGATAGTGCAATGCGCAGACATGTTCGCAGCATCCAGTCATCTGTTTTGCCCCGTAGGGTACGTGTTCAGAACATAACAGAATGCATGTAAAACATAACAATACACATGCAAAATGTATAGAGAACTCATAGATATATTCATTGATCACAGAATTACAATGCATCTCCAGAATAGCATTTCCAGTCTAACATAACATATAACACATCTCGAGGATAAGTACAGAGACATATATAAAGGTGTTGACCGGCTACAGGTGCCAACCATCGGCTAACTGCCAACCCCTCGACAACAACTTAACAACTACTAATTTACCCAACAACATTAATGAGTCAAATGGTCAATAGGCTCGAAAAAAGGATGAAAGTGAGGCTGACAAGGCAAGCCAAGTGAGCAAGCTCACAAAAGCTAAAGGGGCTCTCCAATCGGTGTAAAGTGAAGGCGCTTCTGTAATTTAAATTATGATGTTACAAGTTTCCACTAGCATATTTGTTGATATGCTTTTTATGACACCTCAAACACAAAATAAAATATTAAGAATTCTATCCTCTCTTGAACAAGGAAACCTCATATGCTAAACAATGTGATCAAATATGGCAACCCCAAGGTTTACAATGTGAATGATGCGACTTTATGATAAATAGATTTAGTGATATGATGTGATATTGCTAGTAACACAGGGATTTACGCTTTGCTAGAACTGGAATTTGATTACTAAACTCGCTCGAAAAATAAATCGCTCGGAAAATAAAAGACAAAAGGATAAGGTTGAGAGAATCTAATCTAAACCTAAGGACAACAATAATAATAGATGATGCTTTGATAGATGGATTCCACAAATCAAGCTTTGCTTTGTCATAAGGAAACAACTACATGAAATCGATGTGATCTCCAAAGGAAACAAAGGATTTCCATATTGTAAACATACATCTAAATACCCAATTCAAGTGAATATCTACAATTGAACTAGTGCTAGATTACGTTTAGACTAACCATGCACTGCAATATGCAATCAACAAACTACAAATGGTATGAACCGAAATTCTATCAAACATCTTCACATTTCTCCATTACAATCAATGAACTTCAACTAAAATTCGAGAAGTAGAAACCATGCAAAATGTAGAAACCACACATAAAGATCCACCATATCTTCAATGAAAATTATTCATTAATGCCACCATAGTCTTGGCAACAATTTTTGATCTCTTCCTATTGCTATTCTCTAACTATCAACTATTAACCTTCACAAATGAGAGGAAAAGCCTTATATAGAGGTCTTGATTACAAATGAAGGGCCAAGATTGATTTAAAACCAACAATTGAGATAATTCAAAACAAACCCTAATTAGGGTTAGTTACAACAACCACCTCATTACATTTAATGCTATCCAATGGGAAAATTACGTCTTGAATGCACATCATTTGAGGAAAAAAACCAATGATAAAATAGGAGTTGTTACATTGAATTTAGTGCCTTCCACATGTATAGTTGTTGACGAGTCAAGTACATTGAACTTGGACATGTCGATGTGGCATTGCTTGATTGGTTGAGGTGAATAGGCGCCACATCAACCTAGATATCTCTTGATACCCAACATTATCCTATTGTTTGATGTGATGGCTTATATTCCCAAATTGCATCATCTTGATCAAGTTTTTAACTTTGATTCACTCTTTTGAAACTACTACTTTCCTTGATCACATTTAACTTTCACATCTTCATGTTCGGGAATCCACCTTGTGATGTCCTTCTCCTCACATTTCCATCCTCTACTTTGAGATCTTGAAACATTTCTTTGCCTTGGTGAAATTTTGCATTATATTGCACCCTGATCCTCTTGACGTAGTTGGGCAATCTTCTATGTTGTGATCATCTTTCACATTGATTTCATCTTTGAAATGCGAATCATGCCTTTGCCTTGGAATGTAGACCTTGCTTGAAATTTCCTTACCTTGCAATGCTAAGCATGTCCTTGTGAGTTACTTGATTTCATGTCATTTTCATTTTGATCTTGGATATACACAGGAAATCCAAGGTCATTGTACACTCCGTTCCTAAAGCAATGTTCTTCCTTGAATCCTTTAAGTGAGCTCTATATGTTGATGATGTCTCGATAGGTCTCTTCATCCTTTGGAATTCCTTGCCTTGTCATCATTGTGGAGTCTTTCATCCTTGTATTGTTGAATCTTCCATCTAACTCTTCAAGCTTTGAACCTCTTCAATTCATTGATGTCATCCTAGCCCTCAAATGTGAATCCCCATGCTTTTCTCCTTGCACTAAACCTGGAAAACAAACAAATTTTGCATCAAAACACCATGGAAAAAACGAAATAACATTAAAACCTCACTAAGCATGCATCTTTAAAACCTTCCAAGTCTGGAAATACTACATTAAATCTGGAAATGCACCACTTAGTGCTGGAAAACTGCTCCTTTAGACCTGAAAACGTGTTAGAAATAATGAAAGAGTGCACTTGGAGGTATTCAAACAGTATTCAATGCTAATTTGCCTCCTTGAAACCCTAGTGTTGATGCATCAATACAATTCGCATTATTGCTTGCCCTTGAAAATTGATGTTTGCCGATTGCTTCCTCTCAAATTCGCATTTAGTTCTGCTCTTTTTCGCACTGAAAATTGCTTAGTTCTGGTCTGAATTTGTACTTTATCTCTGCTCCTGATTCACACCTAGAATCTGCTTTGTATTTGTTTGGAATTGGTTTGCAAACAAACTTTGACTTCACCTTTATATGTGCTCTACCTTTGGCATTACAAACCCTTTGGATAGGCTTTTCACACATCGTCCCATTGCAAATAGGGACCCCACTTTTTGCTTGGTAGCATAGTTGTTTTAGCTTAGTCATCTAGCTTGGCAATAGTTCGAATCTTTAACCTCTTGCTTGTGAGGGGATGCAATGCCTTTGTCGTCAAGATGTGATCAAGTCGAGTAATCTAGAAGTAGTCAAGTCCCCCTCTAGACTAGTTTGTAGTTTCTCTCAGCTCTAAGTGCTCAAGTGATAGGTGAGAGTCAAGGTAGTCATTGGGTGATACTTCACAATGCAACTTCTAGGGCAAGTCAAGGTGAGTCTCAAGATAGATAAGTAGTCAAGTGAGCAGAACACCCTTAGGTCAAGATGAAAAGGCAAGAATTGATCAAGCCTAAGTGGATGAAGAAGGGGAGAAGTATGAAAAGAATACAAGCTAGTTTTCCTTGGATTTCCAAGAGGAAATTCAAAGATGAAACCCTCACAATGATATAGTCAACCTCAAGAAAGGACGAAGTCCAAATGCAGTAGTGATTCCATGAGTGCTCAAATCCATGACCTGGATGCCTTTTGATCAATGTGAGTCAGTGATGATGAGATGCAACGATTATCTTTCAAATCAAGATGAGGTACCCAACCATTCAATGAATAAGGTAAAGTGCTTGGTGAAAGTGATTTTGTACTTGGAATAATTTTGGAGAAGCAATGCAACACCAAGTCAATTGTGTAACAATACTATCTTTCACTTGGTGAAATCAATGAACTTGAGAGGTGAAAATGAGTTTTGTCCACCACCTCATGTAATCCACACCCAGGCAAAATCCACGACTTGGTGACCTTGAGGTGATGGTGAACAAAGGTTGCACTTAATTGAATTTAGTCGTAGAATCCTCCAAATTTGCAAGCAAAGGTCTTTGATGATCAACTTGAGCAAGGGATGACGAAATCAACTTGAAGTAGAGGTCACTGGGTTTGTCAATGAGTGACCAAAATCCACGACTTGTGAAAATCCACGACCTAGTGATGATGACTCCAATTAGTCTTTGAGTGCAAGAAATTCATAGCTCAGAGTCATTGAAGGTGTTGATCTAGTGAGTTGCATCATCCTCAAGTGTAGATGAGCATTCACTAGGTGAACTGAAATGAAGATCAAGTTGAGGTGGACGTCACACTTGCAATTTTTGTCCTTGAGTCACTCAAATCCACAACCTAAGAGCTAAGGTGATGACTTTTGTCCTTGAGTTGCCAAAATCCACAACTTGTGGAGGTCCAAGACTTGAAGATCTTTGAAGGCAATAATGAATGAGAGTGAGGCTATACTTAAACCTTAACGAACGATAATGAAGATGCCTTGGAGTGAATTGGATGAAGAAATCTTGATGATGAAGGTAGTGTTGAAGATCAATCCATGACTTGCTAAAATCCATTACTCAAGGATAAATATGGCAGGGTTGATCCATGAAATCAAGAAGAATCAATGAACGCGTTCAATCCTTGACTTGGAGAAATCAACAACATGATGCAGGTGAAGTAATTGACTAAGTGTTGGAATTAGCAAGCTTGAATGATGATGATGACTATCCTCCACTGACCCAAAATCCATGCCCCTCCAAAATCTACAACTTAAGGAAATCCACGACTTGGAGGTGGATGGCAATAAGTTTATCCTTGAGTTGGTAAAATCTACGACTTGATGAGGATGATTCCAACAACATAATGTTTGAGTAAAGAGCACCAAGAGAAGTGAGTTCATGATGTGATGAAGTGATCAATGCAATCAATAACTTGGAGGGAGCTAAGTAAGTTTGTCCGTGGATGGTAAAAATCCACGGTCAACAAGAATCCACGAAGCAGCTAAATCCATGACTTTGGCATATTAGACCTAAAACATGAAAAAATCAAAAACTCAAATCTGGCTTCAAACCTTAAAACATTAAAAAATTAGACATGGAAATCAGAGATCAAATCACCATTTACCATCATTTAGTATGCATACTAGATTGGGGGTTGGTCGAATCTGCCTATTGTTGATATGTTTGCCGTTTTGCCAAAAGCTCGAGCTATCAACGAACGTCACAAACACCAAACTTACCCAAATCCACAAGAGGCGGTTAAGCCATGTCACGAACCCTAATGGAGGTGCTGACCACCAAGTCAACAATCTCCCCCTTAGCACCGACTGAGAGTTCCACACTGACAGAATGAAGGAGACCTCCCAGGATTCGAACCCGTGACCCAAGACTCTGATAACAATTGTTGGTATGTTTGTCGTTGCGCTAAAAGCTCGAGCTATCAACGAATGTCACAAACACCAAACTTACCCAGAACCACGGGAGGCGGTTAAGCCATGTCGTGAACCCCGAAGGAGGTGTTGACCACCAAGTCAACATCTATATCATGTGTGTTTGATGCTATCCTTTTTTGTTTTGCAGGCGACTAAGGAAGAGGGTGAAGGAGCAGGCTGTAAGCATTTCAAGGAAACATTGCAACAAAGAAGGAAAGCTCTCCACAACACTTCAGCAAGGTGAGGAAGATTGAACAATGCAAGAGAGAGGATTTCACAATGGGAAAAATCAAGCTAAGCAAGGAAGCGGATTGCTCTACATGAAGAACACTCCAACATTCATCAACATGGCGAGGGAAGAATAAGGACTCATCATCGCAAGGTGAAGATCAACATCATCAATGAGCAAAAGCAAGAGATGAAATGATAAAAGGAAGAATAAGAACAATGCATTCAAGGTATAGGACATCTTAGCAGCTTGTGGAGGTCAAGGTTCAAGGAAGGATACATCATAGTCAATGAAGAGGTGCAGCTCGTGATTGGATGCAAGACTCAACAAGATGGTGAAGGGATCGAGATTCACTAGCATAGAGAATAAAGATCAACACAAGATGACAACAGGTGCTGAAGAATGAAAGATGAAGAAGACACTAATGAGCATACAAGATCAAGAGATAAGATATTCAAAGACATCACAATGATGATGAAGGAAATGTTATAACAATCTTGAATTTCCTTTGGAAATCCAAGATCACAATCAGTATGTCAAGGAAATGCCAAGACTAGGTATACATTCCAAGGTGAAGGATTCCAAGGTTAAAAGGTGAAACACATCATAGGGCAAAATTCCCAAGTATGATGAAGGATAGGTGAAAGTGATCAAGTCAGATAAGATGATGCAATTTAGGAACATCTCTCACCATCATCTCACTCATTATGGAACAATTAAAATGTTAAGTATCAAGAGATATTGCTCAACCACAAACACTTGTGATGAAATTCTCTTACACACACTATTCCAATGTGGCACAAACACCCAAGTGTCTCATACCCAAACTACTATGAAATGCATTTCCTAAGTAAACTTAAGTATAGTGTAATAATATCCAAGATGAATAATTATTTACACCAACACCCCCCTTTAAGTGCAACTTAGGGGAATGCACTTAAGTCTACAATGCAACTAAGCAATGCGAGATGGGTCCCGGCTACTAGGCCATGTTAGGTACCCATGTACAAATGCAAATGCATGCAAACCAATGCAAAGAAATCTCATACAAAGCGGGGAAAGTGAGAAAAACCCAATGGGAAAAAACCCTCCCCCAAAAGAGAGATGAAAACTAGATACAACGAACTCTCATAGAAGTATGTGAAGGACAAAACCCCATGCGAGGAAAAAGTCCCCCCCATACGAGAGAAGAAGAAGAAGAAGAAGAAGAAGAAGAGAGACTAGGAAGCCCCCCCTCAATGTGGGATCTGCACCAATGATAGAAGCTCGATGTATGAAGAAACTGCTCCACGAACATCGAACAACATTCCTCCCCTTAGGAAGAAACAAAACCAAAGGTGTATCCATGAAGTCTCCCCAATCATGAAGGGAAGATGTATGAAAAAAACTCATGATGAATGGAATCTCTGAAAACTGCTCAAGTGTCCCCATGTCGATGCTGAAAGATACCCCCTCCAAAGGTGGTAAACTGTGCCACACTGCTGAAAAAGGCACTCCAAGATCTAGTGGAGATGGATGTAGAACATGTCCCAAAGACTCACATGTCTCCTCAAAAAATAAAGAGACCTCCTCCAACTGTTGTACATAAGTATCCACAATCATGACAACTTCAAAAGAATGATCATGTAGAGAATGAACAAGAGGGTCAGAGTGTGCCCTCGCAACAATCGAAGAAGGATCATCTTCATCAAAGAGAAGATGAATGTCATCAATGATGTCTCCCAAATCTACAATGAAGGATTCTCCAAACAAACCTGCAATGTATGTCAAGTAATCATCCCATGAATCTGAAGCTGGAAGACAATGAATATCCTGCTGCACTGAATCACATGAAGGCAAAACTGTCGCACTATCCACATCATCAGGTACAATAAGTGATGTGATATCAATATGAGGAGATGAAATACAAGGCTCAAGAAAGGGGTCACATGTAAGAATCCCCATGTTCAAGTGCCTAAAGTTCTCCTCAAAATCTGAACCATGACAAGAAGTGTGTTCATCATGTGTAGAATCATCAAATGTGAAATCATCATCATCAACAAAATCTGAAAAGGAGTATAACCGAGATGCATGATCAACCACCCCATTCGCAATGATAGCTCTAGTCTCCAAGTCTCTAATGAAAACTGACTCAAGTGTGAACTCCACAACTCTCTTAGTTGCGCCATGTGTGATTTGATAGATGGAAAGGAGATTGTTTGTCAAGTGGGGTACTGTTGACGTGTATTTTATACACCATCATACACAGAATAAAATACCAATAGGCATCTTATCCTCTCTTGAGAAAATAGTCTCTAACTGCTGAAGATTCGCATAAAGGATCAGTTAGGAAGACTCCAAGGTTCTGTTAGTAGGGTCTCTACGTGTGGACAAGCTTCCAGCGGTATGATGTGATTTGTTGTTTCCTTCAAGGGGTCTTACGCATTCTGAAAGTTCAAGATTTTACTAAAACTAAAGAAACTTTTCAAAAATAACAAAAGAGTAGGGTTTGAAAGAGGTCTAATCTAGCCTAACCCTAGGAATGACTTCGTATGGACAAGACTTGGCAAGATTCAACCAACTTCAATTTTGCCATAAGATAACAACTCAATTGAAATTGATGCGATCTTTTAAGGTGACAAAATGATATTCAATGCATCAAAGATCAAAGATACTACCACGAAGGTACATATCTAAGATACAATAATGATTGAAGATTAAGGGACTCAAAGTATTCTCCAGTCGACCACGCAAGGCGTTCCTACAATCAGCAAGAAGCTAGTGGTTTGGATTACGAATCCTACCAAAGATCAAGTCTCACACAATGTCCTTCAAATTCACACACTACTTTGATTGAGCATGATTCAAGTAGATTAAACAACCATGAAGATAACCAAGAAAGTTGCAACAAAACACCATAACTTCAATATTTTATTGATTTCCAAGTCATCATGTACAACAATTGCTTGAATTCCTCTCTTCAAAACTCAATCTTGCTAAAAAATAAAATTGCTTCTAACTTCTAATCTCTTAGCTATCTCTCTTCTCTATTACATCAACTATTGACTATTAACTATTACCAAATGAAATGAAAAATGGGGGTATAAATAGCATCCCCAATTACAATGAAAGGTCCAGATTGGAAGTAGATCAACGGTCAAGATCATGACACCCAAACCCTAATTAGGGTTTGTTACAAATGGCCTCCTTTTTACTGAACAATATTAAATACATAGCCAAATATTAAATTTGGCACAAAAACCTAGGAGACATAAACCAATGACAAATAAGATGCCATGTCATCTATAACAACCTTTCATCTAGAACCTTATTCCCTTTCCAATGTTCTTTTTTGGCATATGCAATGAATCTTGTCACGATTCCTTCGATTTCTGCAATTGGAATCTCGGGAAGATTCTTCATACTCTCTTCCAAGTGGATGACCTGATCGAATGCATCTAGAAGAGCTGCGTCCCAAGTAGATTCAAGTTCCTTTGTTCTTTCAATCAGGAGATGGTGGCAAACATTTGATCATATTGCTCATCTGTAACATTTGCGTCCTTGCAAAAGATGACCTTGATTCTATCCTCTAATTCCTGCATATCCACATCTGTCTCGACCTCGATCCTTCTGCCAAGAATGGTACGAAGTACCTCAAATACTCAGTCCTGGATCGGATTGATCACCTCCTCAACTTGGCCACATCTAACACTGATGTCCTCGAAGAAAACACTCTTCATATGGAGTAAGGTTGACCACTGAAACAAACTGTGAGATTCCCCATCCAAAATCTTCTCTTGCGCTAAGATCTTCCTTGATGTATGTCTAATAACTTTCAAGACAGGAATGATAACATCCTTGGTATGGGCGAATGCAGCTACGGTTATCATCAAATTGTGGATTATCTCAAGAACTTGGATAGCTTGATGAATAATCTTCATCATCCTTGTTACAAATTCTATGGCCACTGTATGAGATCTATCCATCCAATTACTTGTACGTTGGACCATGTTCCTAAATCTTTCTGCCTCACTGATTGATTGAAGTGGAAGTGCTTGCACTGGTGATCTAGCTGGATCCTGACGTCCCAAAGGTTCATTGATGTGACTGAAATAAGTCCTCCATGCACCGACCTCTCTCTCAAGCTTTCTGTTCTTCTCCATTTCTTCTCTAAGCTTGTCCTTCAATGCCTCAAATGAGTCGGTGGCATCATCTAAAGTCTGCTCTGCTGTAGATGGTCCTAGCTCAAATGTCTGTATATCATATTCCTCTGCTAGGATCTCACCTTCATATTTGTCTGCTACCAGTGTAGCTATCTGCAGTTTTCTTTATCCAGTCTCATCTCGAATCATCTTGGACATCTTGGTAGCCTTCCTCTTCTCTGTCACTTCCTGTGAACGTCCAACAAGGCTCTCTAAATCAATTGCACTGTCCTCGTCCTCTACTACGATCACTTTGGTTAATCTTTCCTTCAACCAATTTGGGATAATCGATCTTGTTTCTTGAACTTGAATCTCTTTGTGCACTATTTCTTCTTGTCTGGGAGGAGATGTCATTTCATTGTCTTCTTTATCTTCATCTAAATCATAGTCTTGGAGAGATCCATTTGGTGAACCATGCTGTGCCTGTCCTTCTTCCTGCCTGTCATTCTGTACCATAGACTCCATGGATTCTTCCGCTTGAATTGTTCTCTTCTCAGGTCTAGAAGAAATACCGGACGATCGATCTCTGTTAGCCTCTTGTTTCCTCTTGGAAGACTCTTTCTTTTCTGACCTTTCTTTTCTCTTCAAACCCCTTGGATGGAGATTGCCCTCACTGGCACATCGAAGGTTACCTTCTCCTAAATTTCTAGGACTGGGATTGCCTTCACTCACACTAGCTCCACCTTCGGCTGGTTTCTCTTCCAAAGTGAAAGTCATAGCTATGCCTTGTTCCCTCAACTTCTGATGTTGTATGTCAACCCATCTGCGAGTACAAGACAAGACTGGTGCCATCAAAGTATCTAAATCCACAATCTCAGGCTCATTCCAATCTAACCTTATTGCTTTGCTTTCTCGATCATAGGAAGACTGGACATGTCTGCCACTGTCCTGAGCTTGGTCGGCCACTCTGTAAATCCTGCATTTCCTGATGAAATCCAAAGGCAAACTAGAATGCATTTTTCGTTTCACTTCAAAATCATCTAGGAGGTTCATCATAAAATCTTCAATTTGGTACTCATGTCTAAATTTCCTACCGACTGTCTCCTCTAAATGTCCATGTGGATCAAAGCTTTCTCTCAAAGCAAAAGATGGAAAAGAATACAAGGATAACTCCTTCTCTGCGTCATCCATGGCTAAAGCATTAGGACATACCTCAACTGAATTACCCAAAATGATAGGTACTGGAACTCCATTCTGATGTCTGTGTCTGAATGCCTTCACATATGCTGCCAACTGTCTCGTTACTTCAAGTAACACAATTCTGTCTGTCGGATATCTCGGCAACATGTATGGAGGTAAAGGACATCCATGCACTCTAATATAAGTGAACTTGGGAAACTGAATAAACCAAGCACCGTACCTCTTTATGAACTCTTGGGCATCCTGAGATAATCTGTTGTGAATCCCACCTTGTAATGTCCTAGTGATGTTCATCGTGAAAGTATCATTAACTAACTTGTAGTTACTTCCTGGCGGATGATGCAAGTAGGCATAGGAATCACAAGCTCTGACCTCGCCGGGTCCTCTTCCAATCACTCCTCTGTGAGGTAGTCCTGCGTACTCAACACTCCTGATCAAGGCATAGATGACATATGAACTCATGTGGAAGGACTTAGTAGCCTTGAGTCTCCTCAACTGTACGTCCAAGCAATGGCTAATCATCCTAGCCCAATGTATTGTACCCTTTCCCTGAACAATCACCTGGATGAAGTAGAACATCCACTTATCAAAATAGAAGGCGTGAGGGGCTCCTGTAACTCTGTTGAGCATGGTAATCAAATCTCTGTACTCCTCCTGGAAATCAATCCTGTGCGGTGTGTTCGGGACCTTGCTTAGACGGGGACGGCTCTTAAGTAGCCAGTTCTTATTGATTATGCTTAGACAAGCATCTGGATCATCTTCGTACATTGATCTGGCTCCTTCTATGCTCTTGTATATCATGTCCCTGTGCTCTGGAAGATGGAAAGCTTCACTTATAGCTTCCTCTGAAAGGTACGCCAAAGTGTTTCCCTCATTGGACACGATCGTTCTGGACTGTGGATCATAATGACGAGCACACTCGATCATCAACTCATGGCACTGAATAGCTGGAGGAAAGCCGGCCGCCTTAATGATGCCACTCTCGATTATTCTCCAGGCGACAGGTGATGGCTTACCAATGTAAGGGACATCTCGAAACTTCTTCGTGCTGAAGTTACCTAAGTTAGTATCTCCAATGTTGCTCCACTTCGACACGATCTTGGTCTCCACTTCTTCGGTCTTCTGATCTTCTTTCATGAGAGCTGAACCTGGTGGATGCTCCCGCCTTCGGGGTTGCCATACCTACACAACATTTCATAATGAGAAGCTAGATTTTGCAATAAATAACATAGATCAGAGAACAAATTTTAGGAAACTTCATGATAAGTCTTTGAGTTATCTTTTCCTAAAATAAAACGATTGAGCTAGGAATTCAAAATTCAAAATTCAAAATTTAAAATATGACGATCAACAATTCAAAATTAAAACAATAAAATCAAATCGCCATACCTCAATAGAGAGCTAACTCTAGAATGCAAATAAAGAAAATTCGCCTAGGCAAAAAGATCGAAAATATATAGTCTTCAACGTGATCTCCTTCTTCAAAATATCAAGTTCGCCACCCTCTTGTCCTTGACTTGATCCTCTAACACCTTGGCAAGTTCGCCCAATATAGATTCGTACCACCTTGGAAGTTACTAGCGCCTTCTAACTTGAAATGAAATTCGCTCCTTGAATACAACTTCGCACTTTCCTTTGTCTTCCTCAAGATCGCATGTAAGAAATGACAAATAATGACATGAAAATAACAATTTTCACCCTCCCTTTATAGCGCTCACCTCTTATCATCCCCAAGGCCGACTTTTGTAAAAATATAGCAATTAAAAACGATTTTTTCATAAATAACAAGGCCGACTCTCCAAACCAAACACTCCATTCGATTTTTTATTAATTAATTAATTAATTATTAAATGCCTTTCATTTTTAATTAATAAATTTCGATTTTTTTACAAGGCAAAATAATTAATTGATACCAAGCGCAATAGTTAAATGCTAATTTTCATTAAATATCGATTTTCTTTTTTTTTTTTTTTAGCATTTTAAATAAATTCAAAAAATGTATGTTTGAGCGCCAAATTTTGAAAATGGAAGATACGTACCTCATCGCCCTGGTCCCTTGGAGAGGGACAAGAGCGATCCATCAACTTTGTCATGATTCTTGCAATTTCGACGTCCAAAGTCCTCATTTCCACGTTCAAATCGACATTTTAGCTAGGTCCTTCGAGTTTGATTGACTTGTTTGTGCGAAGGAATGCCCTTGGATGTAATATCGCCCTGGTCCCTTGGAGAGGGACAGGAGCGATCCTAATGTTTTCACTTGAAATTCTCCATTTGGATATCAACTTTTCCTCGTATGGTGAATAATAACCTTGCTTGTTCATTCCATGCTTGTTCCACTTGATTTTCACAAGGCATTTTGATGTTTAAAGGATCATCGCCCTTGTCCCTTGGAGAGGGACAGGAGCGATCCTTGTCTTTTCTCCATTTTAAGCTCAAACTGGTAATATTTAACGTCTATCTCCCTTTGTATTGCCTTCCAAATGATGTTTAAAACCTTGTGCAACCTTATTTCAACGTGATCTTTAAAGGATATCATGTGTTTTGGCAAATATCGCCCAGGTCCCTTGGAGAGGGACAGGAGCGATCTCCATGTCCTGGCTCAAATTTGCAAACATTTGATCTTCGTTCTTCGTTCATTGCCTTCCAAAGGACGTCCTTTACTTCGCCAATCCTTGCATTTTCTTGATTTTGAAGGAGCATAAGTGTTTTTCTAAAAATCGCCTTGGTCCTTGTCCAAAGGACAGGAGCGATATAAGTCTTTTAGCTCAATTGATAACACTTTGACGTTCAAAACTTTTGCATATCACCTTCAAAAGACGCCTTGAACCTTTTACAACTTCGTGAAGTCTTGACTTAACGTGATTTTTGCATGAATTGTTCAATACATTCAATATCGCTCTGGTCCCTTCCCAAAGGACAGGAGCGAACTTCAATACTTTGAGGTTATGCTTGCGTTCTCCAACTTGTAATTGCTATCATCGTGTAAAACGTAGTCTTTTGATCCTCGTTGATTGCTTGATGCTTGATAAACTTTCAAGATTTATGCCTTTATGCAACTTTCGCTCTGGTCCCTCCCTGAGGGACAGGAGCGAATTAGATGTCTTGGTGTGGTTCCTCCAATATTGGCAACTTTGGATACTTCGTGCTTGATTGAGATGCCTTGAAACGCCTTTGCCACCTCGTTCCTTGTCTTGGAGTGTCTTGAATTTTGGAGAAAAGGCAACATACTCATTATATCGCCCTGGTCCCTTGGAGAGGGACAGGAGCGACCTTGCTCTTGTGGGCTTCACTTCACTTTATCATCTTCGAAACTTATATTCAACGGATTCGTAATGTACCCTTCCATTCATCTATGCCTTGGGATCCATTCAAATTGGGCAAGAAAGTCATCCACAACAAAAATCGCTCTGGTCCCTTCCTGAGGGACAGGAGCGAACTTAAGCATTTTGGTCCTTTGTTGGCATTTGGTGATCTTCAATTTATCTTCAATGAGTTCATTTCACCTCCTTTCTTGCCTTCAAACATAAACTTGACTTGATCTTTGCCTGAATCTCGCCCTATGAAGAATATCGCTCTGGTCCCTTGGAGAGGGACGGGAGCTACAATGTACTTCGCCCTGGTCCCTGACTGAGGGACAGGAGCGATTTTGGCATTTTGGACCATTTTTCTTCATGTTTGCTCTTCAAGTTATATTCATTCGATAAAACATATCCCCTTGGACATCTTCAAATCGTCAAGTCGTTGAAATCCTGCAAGGACAAAGCAATATTTGATTTGTAGCTCCGGTCCTTCACTGAGGGACAGGAGCGATTTTGCTCCTACAGGCCAAAATATCATGATTTTACAAGTTTAATCAATTCCCGAGGCAAAAACAAATCATTCCCAACGCCCGGGATCAAAAATCAAAAAAGTCAAAATTTGGTCAAAATTAGTCAATTGGACAAAAATTCACATTTCACCTTCAACACTTAGGCAAATTTAAGCTCTGCACTCAAAATTCCAATTGAAAATAGACCACTTTGGCGAAATCATTGCATTCAAAATTTGCATTCTTACAAAAGAAGCTCAAAAGCTCTCAAAATTGACTGGATTCTGGCCCAAAAAGATGGCAATTAAAACCCTAAGGCTTGACCCTAAATCCAGACAACTGACAATCTAACAAAACCCTAAAAAGCAAAGCGAAAGGCGAGCGAAAAAAGAGCAAAAAGAGGGGGTCCCCATTTGCAATGGGGCGATGTGTGAAATGGTCACAACAGGTACACACAACACATCATTGAAGGAGTTATCCCCAATGTCAATAGATCCTTTCCCAATCACATCCATGTATGTATGATTGCCCATCAAAATCTGCGGCATGGTGCAAGGCTCAAATGTAGAGAACATAGACTGCGAAGATGCCATATGATGAGAAGCCCCTGAATCTAGAAGCCATCTCTTTGAATCATGACTTGTTGTAGCACAAAGAGCTTTTCCTTTTCTTGTCCCAAAAGAGTGAGTCTTCCCACTTGTAGAAACCATGAATGCTTTCCCTTTTCCTTTTGAATGTGAGGAAGTGGAAGTTATGAATCATCCTTCTTGTAGACATCGGCAAATCAATGTTATGCTTTTTGAGGATATGTGTGAGTTCATCAATCTTCTTAGAATGGCAACGACGCTCCTCATGACCAAACTTTTTACAATAGGCACAAGTAGGTCTCTCCCTCTTTGGTGAGTTATCCCTCTTGGAAGAGGATGAATCTCCTTGTTGTGGAGAGGATGATGCTTTGTCCTTAGGCTTTGATTGCCATTTCTTCTTGTTTGAGTTGTCCTTTCCTTGATTTCCTTTGTTCCCTTGATTTGCCACTAATGCTTGAGACTTAGAAGCCTTAAGAATGCCCATGCTTATCAACTTAGTTTGTTCCATCATCAACATTTCAGTGAAAGCATCAAATGTAGGCATTGTGTAGCTTGAACCCATTGTCATCCTATGGGTTTGGAAACTAGAAACAAATGTTGCATATTCTTGTGGAGGCTTGCCCATCAAGTTGAAGATCAATTGAATATCCTTCTTATCAATGCCACAATCCTTGAGTTGTGCCCTCAACTCATTTGCCTTAGTGACATAATCTTGTATAGTATCAAAATTCTTGGGATCTAACATGGTGAGATCACTATCAATTTGATATCCCCTAATCTCATCAACTTGACCATACAAGTCTTGAAGCTTTTGCCAAGCATCCTTGATTAGAGTACACTTCTCAATATGAAAAATGAGATCTTTTGATACATACTTTCTTAAGGTACCAATTGCCATGATATTTTTAGTGAGCCAGTCCAAGTGACCAACTGGATCAACCTTAGGATCAGCGGGAGCAACAATAGTTCCATCAATATAATGAGTTAGTCCTTTTTCCATAGTTTACTCTATGCATCAATTTTCCAAGTAGCATAATTATGAGGAGTTAATAAAGGAAACTTAGAAGAACCCATAGCAGCAAAAAGGAAGGAACACGAGCACAAAAGCACAAGAGACACCCCCCAAATTCACTCAATCAAAGTACCCCCCAAAAATGATGATTTTGACACTTTATATGTAGTGCGTGTACAATAGGCCACTTGCAAAAAATGGCAAGGTGGACTTCTGATTTTGTTTTACAACTGCCCCAATAGGCTGAGAACTACAAAGCAAAAGATCAAAAAGATAGATCTATGCAATACAAAGCCAAATTGGCCAAATAAGACCATATGATGAAAGTACAATTTCTATCCAAAATTGTTGAAAACTGATAGTAGATTATGAAAGTAGATGAAAAATTATGCACTTTAAAAAAAAAACAGCACCTGAAAACGAGTCCATATGAGCCCAAACGAAGCCTCCAAAGTTGTAAAAATCGGGATTTCACTATTTTCGAAAAACCTGTATCCGAAAATCCGAAAACTCCTGCAACCTTGTACAGATCACGAAATTCTACCCCAAAACAAAAAAAAATTGCTCGAAAAAAGGAGTTTGGATGAGTGAGATATCGCTATTTGAAAATTGCCTGGAAAATTATAATTTCTCAAAAATTTCCGCCGCAACTTCAAACTTCAAATGTGTCTAGATTTGGCCTCTGAAGTCCGATTTGGATGAAACAAAAGGCAAAACTGACTTTCTTGGACCTCCTCAATCCAATGGTGACCTTAGATTTGACCCATCAAGCTTTAATAATAACCTGCAATAGAAAGCTCCAAAATACACAACCCCAAATAGCATCAAATTTCTCCCAATTGGCAAACCAATGACACTATAATGGCTCTGATACCATGTGAGATTTTGCCAATATCAAAAGGCAATGGAAAACACAAATAAGAGAGAACAAAATAGATGATTGAAATAAACTGTATTCTATCAAGAGAAAATACAAATCAACTGGATCATCAAGTGTTACATACAATGAATATGAGCCTGCTTATATAGACAAGGCTATATGGATATGTGAGCACACAAACATGACATGTGGCTCAAATAAGAAACAAGGGTAGGTAGAAAATAGGTGTGGGTAGGTAGGAGAAACAATATAATATTCCACATAAGGTGGAATGTAACAACAAGATAAGATCAACACCATAAAACGTGGAAATTCTCTTACACACTATCCCAATGTGACACAAACACCCAAGTGTCTCATACCCAAACTACTATGAAATGCATTTCCTAAAAAACTTTAGTGTAATAATATCCAAGATGAATAATTATTTACACCAACAAAAATGTTAAGTATCAAGAGATATTGCTCAACCACAAACACTTGTGATGATCAAAGAGATACATGCTGAGGTGGTGACAACTCACTTCCATCATCCAACTCAAAGAGGTCAACTTGTCTAGGTTCAACGAACTTGACTCATCCAAGAGTGGAGCAATTGACACTTGTCACTTCATCAATTATTGTTTAACCTACCTAAACTCAATTCCTATGTGTCCAAAATATGTAATCAAATCATTGGTCAAACATTAAATGTAATGCAAAGTTAGTTGTAACTAACCCTAATTAGGGTTTTCTCATGTAATCTTGGCCATTGATTTGGATTTGATCCTGGCCATTCATTTGTAAAGGGAGCTCTATATAAGGCTTGCTCTCCTCATCTGTAATAGTGGGTAGATCATTAGCAGTTAGAGTAGAGTAGGAGAAGGCATAAATTGTTGCCAAGCATGTAAATAATTAATAAACATACTTTTTTGAATTTATGAATGGTGGTGTTTCTTTTGCATATTGTATGCTTTCTTGTTATATGCTCATGTTAGATGAAGTTCATTGATTGTGATAGAGTAATGTGTGGATGTTGATAATTCCTTGGTTCATACTATTTGTGGTTGGATGAGTTTCAATTACAGCGCATAGTTAGCCTGAACCTTAAAATGTGCTAAGTTCAATTGTGGATATGTGATGCAGAAGGTGGAGTTTGGACCTTCAACTTTGAGTTGAGCTTCAACTAGCTATGATAACTCTAGGTTGTCTTAGGGAGATCTTTCTCCCATCTCACCTTCATAGACTCTTTGATGGTTTGTGTATGATGTATTCTCAATGTCTCAAGACTTTCCTGCCCTTGCACCCATGATTTTATGCCTCCTTTACTGCTGGTCTGTTCCTACACCCAAAAAGTGCAGTCACCGTGAGAAGTCAAATTCACCTCCCAATGGCACCAAGTGCACAAATGACATGGTATCTTCTCACAACCATTTTCTGAGGCTTCTACTATGTAAATAGAATGTGTTCGACCAGATTTGACCACCCAAGTGTTTATATATCTACTCCAAGAGTTTGCTGTCCTATCTTACCTAGCAAACTAGTAGCCCTCCTATTTAGGACTGGTGAAATTTTCTCCTCACTCAGCCTGTTTCTCCACAAAAGGAAAGTAGTTTCAGATACCCTTTTGAGAATTCGAAATCATATCTAAAAATGGCTAGAGGTCTTTTGGAACAAGCTTGTCAAAATGAGGTTTTTCTTGCTGCTCTAAGGCTCAATTACCCCTCTTTTACAAAGCAACTACCCACAAATGTCTTCACAATTTTTTCTCAGTGGCTATCTATAATATCCCCACTTTGAAATAGAATTTAATAATATATGATAATAATATCCCCACTTTGAAATAGAATTTAATAATAAATGATAATAATAAAATTAAAATATAAAATGATATAATTAAATATGATTAATAAGAAATTAATTAAGTTAATGAAAAGTCAAAAGACATGAAAGGAAAAGTTGTGACTCCCTCAACAATGATATATAAAAGGGAGAAGAAAACCTCATTTGGGAGGGGGGATAATCTGGTGATGAGAAGTGCAGATTTCATTTAAATAATAAGTGCAGATCTGATTATGAAAGGTTGTGTCCCTTTCAAACGGTAGAAATAATGAAGAGTTACACTCTTTCAAAGGGTGCTAATGGTGAAAAGGCATAGCTCTTGCCAAAGGGCATACATGATGAAAAGGTGTGACCTCTCCCTAAAATTGAGAGATATAAAGGGAAGGAATTAAAAGCATCTAGTGACATCACCATTGATAAGATCAGATCAGAATTGTTATCAAGTTACAGGAAGTAACATTTGTGTTCTTTATGGTATGCCTCCCAATCTGCAGGCAACATCTATAGTGCGAACTCCAACCGCAAGCTACAATCTGCGTATAGGTAAGAGGGGTTAAGAAGTCTTTAGGTATATATGTGTGTGGACGTGTGTGCCACACACACACATATGCATTTTTATGAATACATATATCTCTGTTGATTACTTATATGAATGTAGCAATAAAGATAGAAATCTATGTAGAATATGTATGTATATTTAGGATCATTAGAAAGATTAAAGAATATGTAAATGAAGACGTAAATTATGGAATGGAAAACAGTAATGAATTATCAAATGTAATATTAATGTGATTATATGATGAAGGTTATAAGGAAGAAATTCCCTTAGCCTAATGGAGGGATTATAATAATCCCTGGAGGGCAGTATATACTAAATATCTATATGCATATATATGGCTTGATTAACTAAGTTCATCCAAGAAGAGACGGATCTGGCCAGTCCCCTCTGAGGACTTGGATGATGGGATGCATCATCCAAGGCAAGGAATTGACATAGGGTCTTCCTTGGATGGCTTGGGTGTAAGAGGTTACACCCAAGACAAGAATCGAATTAACCTTTGATTTCCTGAAGGGCTTGGATGTAAGAAATTACATTCAAGACAGGAGTCGAATTAACCTTCGATTTCCTGGAGGGCTTGGATGTAAGAAATTACATTCAAGATAGGAGTTGAATTCACCTTCGACTTCCTGGAGGGCTTGGAACCAAGATGGGTTCCAAGAAGGCGAGCTTCACAGCTGCCTAAGGACATACTTTTGTATGGCAATCGTATCCTTTTTATTAGATAAAAGTTGTGATTATGTTAAGTATATTAAAGTTAGATTGCAATTTAGATTACTTCTATATATATATATATATGTTTGTTGTATTCTAACAATCTATTTTGCAGGTTAATGATCTCTAACTAGTAGGGACATTACACTGTCCACACCTTATACCTAGTTTTCTAGTCTAACACTAGGGCTTGTGCAAAACCCCTCCAAACTCCATCATCTTCTGCAAACACAAACAAAATCTCACAAAAAACATATAAAATTACCATTCCACCGAGTTTGAGCATTTTTGTACGGTGGAATGGTGTGTTATTGCACTTTTTTAAATCAAAGCCCTAGAAACCTAGGGTTTTCAGACAGATTTTGGAAAAACGTTTGTATCTTTCTTATTACCAGATGAAAATCACTCTAAATGGATTCAAAAGAAAGTAGATTCATAGGGCTTTCATTTGAATATGGTCTTCCTTGATTTCACGCCTGTACAGGGACTTACAAAGCACGAGAGCAGCAAATTTACAGACTAAAATGCAGAAAATCACAGAATATCTTTATTAATATTGTCTTCCAATGAGCCAACCAACATTGCCTCGACCAAATAGAGGCTTTTAAACTTGTTTGGGCCTGGAAACCAATAGCCATAACAGAAATTTGAACCACGTGACCTTTCAACTTCCAAAAGTTGTCAAGTTGCTCAAGCAACTTTGACAATTTCTACAAAATCACCTAAAAATGACCCTACATGACAAAATCACTTAAGAATGGTCATAAAATGACCTTATTATATGAAATAAACTAAAAACATGCTAGTAGACCCCTATTTGCATTATTGAACCACTTTTGCATTAGGTGCTCTTGCACCAATATGTTTTATTCAAGTTGCACCAATGTATTTGGTATTTGGATGAATGTTCATGATATGAAAACCTTTCATTCCCTTGGAAGATTGCATTGGTTTTGTATAGTTGGTGGCAACAAGGTGAAGCAAAGCTCAGTTTGAGGAATGTGTCCATCCAAGCATGATCTAATGCTATCATTGATCTTAGGAGTAGATTAGTGTAATGTCCCACTCTCTCTGGGACATTGAATTTTTGAACAGTAGAAGAAAACCTGTTTGATCTTTAATTAAATTAATAATACTATATTTTTTACTTATTTTTAATGTGATCTTTCAGAGCTAGACAAAAGTTGCAGATGATGTAGTTATTTTTTTTTGTTTGAAGTTTGGAAAGAAAGAAGATAAATGCCTTTTTCTAATAACAAGTAGTAGATTGAAAACTGATTCAAAATCACATTTAAGCTCAATACTGTTATCAAATTTCTATTGAAAATGAGTACATCAATCTTCTAATAACAATTCTATTACAAACAAGTGAAGTCCTTAAAACCACTACTAACATACCTAGTAGTTTGAGGAGAAAAAGTTAAACTCTAGATGTAGCACACAACTAAGGTGCTCACTCAGAAAAAGAGGTGCTTACTCAGAAAAAAACTCACAGAGATCAGAAATCTGAGCCTTTCCTCTCCAAATTGCTGTCATAGAGTAGGTTGTTGAAGGCGATGGTGTTGTAGTGCATAGACTGTAGTTATCGCTTGAGTTGGGATTGTTTGTGAACTCCAAAATATTCAATCAATACGACCTGATGTAAGTCTTTTTTATGGATTTTCAGTCCCTTTTAACTGCTGCAATATTTTCCAAATTTGGTAGTCTAACAGTAAGGAACTAATTAGAATGAAGTTTGTGACTAAAA
Source organism: Cryptomeria japonica (assembly GCF_030272615.1). NCBI lineage: Eukaryota > Viridiplantae > Streptophyta > Pinopsida > Cupressales > Cupressaceae > Cryptomeria > Cryptomeria japonica. Next base: position 10,044,403 of record NC_081405.1, read on the forward strand.
TGAAATCCCAAAGTGTTGTAGAGGGGGGTCAGCTAGCCAAGCAGCCACCTTACAATAGCCACTGTCAACAACTTCTTTGCTGGCCCCAAAACTTCTCAAAATTATTGCCAAGTCTTCACACAACTCTTCCTCATAGACTGCCCATAAATCCTTGTGCAAAGATGATTCCAAAATGTAGTACAAACCTTCCAAGTAAGAAAATATGGCCACACACACTAGCAAGTAGGTAGCTTCAGATTTTGTACACCAAAACTTGTTTTCTTTGAAGCTCAATGGAAACCCTTGATATGTAGTTCCTCCTCACACCCTTGGCTGGTCTCTCACAGCTGCAGATGTGCAACAACAATGGAGATTTTCGTCCCCAAAGTCTACAAAAACCCTAAGGTTCACAAGCTCCTCAAGAGAGGCGAGAGAGAAAGATTAATATCCAACATAATCATCTTCCTCCAAGTTTTGCCATTTTATGAGTCTTCAAAACTACGCCCTAATTAGGGCTGAACCTTAGCACCTCAATCAGATTTAATGATTTAAATATTGATTACTTTTTTCCACATAGTAATATCCCATTTAGGAGCGCTCACTTTGGGTTATACGCCTTTTCACTTAAACCAACTTTTTCTCTCTCTCTTCCCCTTTCACTCTCTCTCTAGAAATAAGAACTTAGGAAAGGTGAAAACTTGATATTATAAATGTGTTTTAAGTGACCCAAAGGAAAATTATGAAGTTTTATGCATCAACTTTAACATCTCTTTTAATTTGCTCTTTTCTCTCTCCTCATGGACACCTGGCAAGAAAGCACCTCACTCTCTTGCTACAATTTGTCACTTTCTAATGAGGTTTAATGTAGTTTCAAGTCGGCATCCTGAAGGTGACACAATCAAGAATTGGCTCAATCCCGAAATACTCTGAAATGGTACTTGAATCCTAAGGAAAACACCATCATAAATGTCCTCTGGCCAACTCGTTAGTCTACAAGGACTCGTTGACTAACTTTTGATCACTGATCATAACTAGAAAGAGGGGACATTACAATTAGATTTCTCTAAACCCTCAATCCCTTGTCTTTTTTTTCAAATCAAGTAAATTTTCACGTTCCAACAAAGTTCAAGCGTTCATGAAATGTAAGTCCCCTTGTGATTCCAGCATAATCACATCAACACACTAAGTCTATCCGCACATAAAGTCAAGACTTGACTATCGGAACTTTGTAGTCGTCTTGTTTGATCACATGGTTTAGCACCTGAGAGGTCTTTGTTCAAAAGAGGATAGAATACTTAGTATTTTATTCTGTGTTGCATGAGGTCATTAAAAACACATCAACACGACCTAAGGAGGATTTTGTTGATTTTCACTCTGCATTAGCTTCAATATCAGGTCAGCTAGCCTCAATTCTCATTTTCACCTTTTAAAATTTCAGCTTTTCCTCAAGTCGACCAGCAAATATTCAAGTATTTCGCCTTCCTTGAAGAGGTATAAAGGTAAGGTGAGCGCTCAGCCTCAAAACACAATTCACACTTGCATTTAATATTAATTCTGCTTTGCCCTAGACTTGCACCTGCGAATTTCATCCCTTCATTCACTGTAAATGTATTTGAATGATGTCAATGCCTTTGATCTCTCTTCATCTATATGCGCTCCAACTTAACAATTGCAAATTCCAATTAACAAAACCGACCTGAACAAGGGTTTCTGCATTTCAAATTTAAATTTCTCTCAATCCAGTCGACCTAATCACCTTAACACCTCCTTGGTGGTTTTAGCACAGAGTCATGGACAAGAGGAGTGCATTTCAAGGGTTGTTAGGGACAAATATGGGTGCAAATCCATGTTGGAGGGACAAAGGTGAGCGGGATTCTAAGTGTTCCAAGGATTTTTCCAACACATATCGAGGTATTATCCAGGACTAGCAAGAGGATGGACGCAATTTCATATTGAGTATGAACTATCTTGGGTAGGACTTGAAAGTGTCCAAGGACAACTAGGCATTAGAGAAGAGGAGTTCAAGATTATAGGACTCATGGGACCTATAGTTCCGGATTAGAAGGTGCAAGAGGAGTGCATTTCACACTTGTTCGTGGATCAATTCCAAACTAACGCACACTTGAAGGGTTATCGAGGACATGAGTGCTAGAGAAGAGGAGTGAAGAACTATTGAGTGCTCAATTCATGGGGTCAAGGAATTCCTAGTGCTTGAGAAGATTGTTCAAGGAATGTTGAGTGCTAAAACAAGTTGATCAAGGAATTGCAAGCCCTAGTGAAGGTTGTGCATGGACAAATAACTTTGTGAAGAATTTTCCAATGAATTCCATGGATTTGCTAAGAAAAAATTAGAATTGAATGTGAATCCATGCTTAGATGTGGATTTTGCATCTTAATTTTGGAATTCCATACTTTGAATAGAGATTGAATTTGAAATTTGAAATTTCACACTTCACCTTAGGGTTAGAAACAAGTTTTGTAAATTTCCACATTTCAATAAGGAATCAATCTTGCACTCAAGGAATTCCTATCTCAAACAAGGATTTCAACGTCTCAACCTTGAATTCCACATTTCAAGATAGATTGCACTTGAATTTTGCAATTTTATCCAAGAATTTTACAAATTTTCCCTTATTTCCCCCTCCTATCTACAAGGAATTTTTGTAATGTCCCCTGTTGGAACTCACCTTGATTTAGTCCTGAAACAACCATTCTAACTTTTAAGTGAGAATTGTAATATATTTATAAAAATAATTTCATTGATTCTGAAAACATTTTTCTATAATATTTAATTCATAATGCTAAGAATAATTTTGAAAAATGAAACTAATCTTGATGACTTTAACTGATTTATATACTAAGATATGTGCTTTTAGATTATAGACTTCTGCTCTACTAGACTGATCCGAATCTGAAAATAATTAAGTAATTCCCCTAGCATCAATGCCACTGCTGTCTCTGGTTAGTCAATTAGATGTATGCTTAAGTGAATTGACCTTTGAGACGTATTCTGCTTGGTACAGACCATATGGTCCTCTGTTTTGTCTGATATGGTAATTCAAAACTGCAAGATGAACTTAATAGCCTTAAATGCTATGCACTTGTCTAAGATCGCTTATGGGGATGGGATTTCTATTTCTGACGTAACGCTTCAATGTCTGCAATGTGAGGTATGACACTTTCTTCATAACAATAAGATCACTAACTCAGAGATAATTCTTTAATTCAAGCCAAGTCTGATGATAATATGCACTTTAGAGTGGTAAAGTGGCTAGTCAACAGTCTGATGTTGTTTCTGATATATACGGTCAGCACAATGTAATAATGGGGTGCCAAAGCAATGCTCAAATAAGAGCAGTTCCCAAAGAATGCGTAGAAGAATTAAAATACCAACATTCGCTAAGGGTCCTGCTAAGTGGGGTAATGATCTAATCATTCCCTCCTTATTTTACAAAATCGATATGCCTTTTATATCTGGTTTGTGAAACAATAAGTCACTAGGTGAAAGACACATCTTATGTCTCTTATACTTGAAACCTTCCATAATTACCTTGATTGCCGCCTTAATCCCAATTGGGCCTGTACACATGTCTATTCATTAGCAACGATTGTCTTAGATGTTATCTTGCTAGATGGATTGTATCAGTTCGGACATCGATCAATGCATTTGTCGATATCATACCCTAACTGATAGTCGATCTCTTCATCATTGACTTTGCCATGGAGCTATGATGTTTTCGGTGACTATTCTTATCTCCGTTTGGGCTTATTCTATCTGGCCTGACAGCAATTCAATAACACTTAATTTGCTGTTGAATATCTTCATATTCATAGTTTCGCACTATGAACTTTTTAATAATTCCTCTGTCTATACAAGTTGCAGCTTCTTTGAGTCAATCGTTGGTTCTTTCTCACTTATTGACGATTCTTGTTGAATCATTCCTCTATTAATGATTTGCTAACTGATTTTGGATATGTATCATCTTTCATAATGTATCGTCTTTCACGATAAAGATGCTCCCTTGTCTTTAAGACTTTGCTTCTTTAATATAATCGCTGCTGTTTGGAGATGTATTCATGCCAAATCGTAACTAAACTAGACTATCTTTCAAGCCGCTGATATCCCTCCTTTCGTGCTCTTCCCAATCACTCCTTAGTATTCTTCTTCTTAATAAGGTTGATGTCTTATGATGTCCACTGTCGGCTAAATATTATCGATTATAAGTCTGTCTTAATAATATCGACCCCTTAACATTACCATGTTTATACATCTTAAGTATGGAAAGCTAGATATCTAAGTTACCGGGTTCTCCTTTGGACCCCCTTGGTTAGGGTTCTGGTTCGAACTAGTTCGTGGTTCTGGGCCTAGTTCGACTGGGTTCGACCAGGGTTCTTAAAACCTAGAGGTGCTTCATCCTAGGTCGAACCCGAGCGAACCCAGGTCAAACCAAAGAGAACCACAGAGAACCCAAAGCGAACCCGGGCGTCTAGGCGGCCCAAAAAGTGATTTTTTATGCCAATTTTTTTTTTTCAATTCCGCCTAAGTAGTTCATCCTCTTTTTGCTGTTTGTACAAAATTTTCCATCAATCATGTGTATCTACGCATGGCACACATGCGATAATTCCTCAACTTTCACCAATGGCAGCACCTATTCCACAAACTTAAACCTAGTTATGAACGATTTGTATCTTAATGCACCTAAAAATCCAGGGTTTAACACTTCTTCCCATGGCCAATCTCCGAGTAAGGTCTACAATCTACTCCAATGCACTGGAACTATATCAGCAAATAGATGCTCAAAATGTACAGTGGAAGAAAATAAAACCCTTCACGACCTTTGCCCCAACGACATAGGTGGGAAAATATGGTTGGATGACTGTTTCATGCACTATCACAATTCTAATTTCATTTCAAGACTAGATACTAAAAGAATTCTCTTGGTGAACACGATGGATATTACTAAAAGTAGAGATGCTTTCAAGAACACAACCAGCAACCTTCTGTCAAATCTGTCTGAGAAAGCTTACATCCCTGCAAATAAGCGTTTCCTTGCTGGAACAGCCAAATATAATGCTAGTGGAACATTATATGGTTTAGTTCAGTGTTGGAGAGATATATCAGTACAAGATTGCAGAGCATGTTTGGCTAGAGCAAGAGCAAATTTGAGCAATTGTTGTTCTACAGAACAAGGAGCCCAATTTCTGAGCGCGAGCTGCAGGGCAAGATATGAGATATACCCAATTGAAACCTACTATTGAGATAAGGATACTTGAATATTTTGTCATTTTGATATTAAACTTGATGTATATGATGCTATTATGGTATGATCATGATGCTATGATTACAAGTTTATGTTTGTTTTGTTGTTTATATGATGCTATGTGACATGCTAATCTTAATTCATGCTTATAGGCTGCACAAATATTAAAATATATATATATATGATTTTGTACTAACAAACCCAAACCCCTTTTCGAAATTTTACCATACCGGTTCTTTGAACCCGAACCGACAAGCTAGCTAGATATATAATTGACATTCCTTTCTTTCTGTCACTTGATGCTTTATTAATTCAAGTAATTGTTTATCCTTGATATAAATAACAAACAATTCCAAACATTCATAGAGATAATACAAGGAGCTTTCTTAATAATACTAGACGGAATCTTGCTTGGGAACATCGCAATTTTCCTTGTCTAGGTATCATATCCTTGGATTTTTTTTCCATTTTTCACACTTAACATTTCAACTTTTCAATTTTCCTAACAACTTGTCCTGACAATGTGACAACATTGACAATTTTTGCAACATCGCCCTTAATTCTCAATCTTGACATTTATTCATGGATTCTGGACCCGAAACTTGAATTCCTGATTTAATCACACCCTAAGGACAAGACATCGCACTCCAAAGACATTTCAAAGGTCGTTCAACAGTAACACACCCTTCCTGGACTCTACAAGACAAAAGAAAATCCTCTCAAAAAGGCTAAAAGACTAAAACTATTGCCAAGCTAGAACAAAACTTAGCAAAACTACCTAGCCTAAGAAGAGAAAAAGTGGGGGTCCCCATTTGCAATGGGGTGTGTGTTTACAACACAACAATATTTTTTTCAAAAAACAAAACATGAGTAGAAGTACTAAGAGTAGTGAGCATGATGAAATGGAAGAAAAAAATGAAAATTAAAATGTAAGAGTGTCAAGTTCACTTGGGAGTTAATCAAGGTGTGGGAGTACTATGGGTTAAAGGTGACAAACACAAAATCCACTTGAGCACCTGTCCAAAGTTTTAATAGCTAATGCAAAAGTCCCCTTTAATTCCATAAAACCTCTTCTCCAATTTGTGATGATTGTTCAAGGTGTTGAGCTTAATTGGTTGAAGCATCAAGTTCTCATTGTGCAGACCCAATTTCACATCTCAAAGAGGCATCTAATAAGGACTTCTAAGTTGGGACTCTTGGTCTTCTATACTCCAGTGTGAGGTGGCTTCTAAATAAGTGGATTTCTAAGTTGTAATTTTTGGTCTTCCATAGATGGTTTTCTAGTGTGGTTGCTCAAAAGGAGCTACTATTTGTCTCATTGTTGTGTTCACAAGAGCTTGTATTGGTCTCATGTTCATGCTCGTATGAGCAAAATATTTGTAAATGATTATCAATATGAAAAGAAAAAAAATTGACAATTGTAGACAAAAATAATGTGATTATCACATTTGAATTATGAATAAAGTGAACTTTTCTTATTTTATATTAGTTCTAATGTTGACTAATATATTATAATAAGAGTTCTTTGATTTTTCAATAAAGATTAAAGTTGAATATTACTCTGCCAAAAATACTTTGCCTAACTATTATTCAATTATTTAGTCTTGCGGGAGTTGGTTTTCCTACGGGATTCTTACCCGCTTTTGTCATTTAAATAATGTTTGGCAAATAAGGAGGAGCATATCAGATTTTAATAAACAGGAAACCTAAGTAAAGGTTGAATATCTACGGGATATCAATGCTTGTTGAACCATTCCTTTCGCCAGCCATTACTGGCCTATTGGAATCAAAATGAAGAACCAAGGAGTAATATCCTAGCATGAGCATTGGAAGGTAATTGCAGAGAGGAAGATTAACGACATTGGTGGTGGTAGATCCGGGTAAAATACTGCACGTAGATTACACTCCTCTTCCGTGTATAACGTCTAAAGATTCTTGCAGACACAAATCTAGTGACCACGCAAAGTGCAAGTATGCTGTTCACTTGCAAAGTTTTGTAACATGCAGGTCCGCGAATACCATGTGACGACATTAATATTCTTTCCGCACTCCCAAACGAAGACCACACTCATCGTGCACCTTAACCCGATATCGGGTAACAGAATGACGTTAATCGCAGCCTGGAATTAATCGCAGCATTGTATGGTGTATGGCGTCAATCGCAATATGGAGTCTATCGCAGTATGGTTATCATTTGGCGTAGAGTTAACAGCGTGAAGAAGAGGGACTAGTCGCTCCGCAAGCTACTGAGGATTAACGCACAAGGAGTCTGAACAGTGTTTCATCAGTCGATACATCTGCCACGATGAAATCACGTTGAACAACACTTACATAAATAGAGATGGATAACATGACGGTGGTGAGTTCCCCACACCGGCAATAACATATGCGGAAACTAGAGTTCGATGGTTGCTCTGCATAGGAAGTCCTCCAAAGACATACGCAAATCTGTGATCAGAAAACCTGAGACCCGAAGATTACCAAACAGCTGATAGCCACGTGAATGCTTCTGCAAATTAACAGGTGCATCGTATAACACTCTATTGTATAATGATTGTCAGTAAATGCTATGTCAACAAACTTGAAAGTTAATTTGGGGTTGCATGGGCTATAGTATTAAACGGAATCCATAGGCATTTCAATAATCAACCGGCTAAAATTTAATGCTATATTTCTGTATAATCTGGGCAAACAAATCTACTTGCAGCCAGTTCTAGTAAGGAATTTTACATTTTGGCAAGTCTAAGCTTATGTTGTGCGACTTCATGGTTGAGGAAAAATATTTTTTAAGTGAATTATGTATAAGGCATGATGGACGCCTTAGAAAGAAATAAGTTAATTTTATGAAATAATTCACTTTATTACCTTGGACGCCATAACACACTTTATTGATATTTTTATGAAGTATATTTGCTACCTTAAGGGGGTCGATTTGTTGGAAAAAGTTGTTTAAGGTTGAATTATAACTTAAGGCAATATGGACGATTTATTAAAGGGATTGCTTGAGTTATATTGAAGTCATTTTCTCAATTATATGTTGGGCGCTCACATTATGTGTTATTTGCATTTTAATAAAGTGTTTTGTCTAGGCAAAATGGGACGGCTTGGTGAAGGGATGAAATGATATACAAATTAAAGTGAATTTGAATGTCATTGTTTAGTCCCACATTGGAGGGAAAAGGAGGTCCGATTTGGGAAAAGGTTATAAATAAGTGTCCTAGCCTTCATTTGAGACTATCTATTGCTTATCATAACGAAGTGCTGCTGAAATCATTTCAGACTTTGCTTCGAGGGATGCTTACCTCCTAGTCTCCTTCAGTTTCGAGCTTGAAAGATAGCCCCTAGCTGAAGATTGCGACTGTTTCTCACTCAAAGGAGCAGATTGAGCTTAATGAAGATGAAGTTTTATGGATTTCTGATTTTGGGAGAGTTGTACTGTGTTTCCAGGTTGCTATTTTCCAGTGTAGCTGAAGTGTGTTTTCGTTCGTAGATCCTTGTGTGTGTGTTAGCTCAATCTGGGTGTTTGCTTGTTCAATTCCTATGCCTTGGGCAATTCATCTTGAAAGTTTTTCTTGATTATCTCGGAGTATTGGATTTTATGTTGCAAGTCGAACTTTTCTGCTGTAGACACCCTTGTTGGGAGGTGTTTGGGTTGCATGTTATGCTGATTCTGAATTGTTATTGTCATTTTTTCAATTCTGCATTAGTCGTTGAAAGTCTTTGGTCTTTGGGGAAGTGTTTAGAATTAATTTGGGTGTGTTTGGAGTGAGATAGAAGTGTTTGTGGGGGTTTTTATGTTTCTGGTCTGCATTTCCAGCCTGCTGTTCATTTATATCAGATTCAGTTTTTGGAGTTTGAAGTTGGTTTTAAGGTGTGTGAGTTCATTCGTGTGGTGAGAAGGGTCTTGGTAATGAGTTGCAGCTGTTGGTCTAGTTATTGGTACTTGAATATCCATTTATGAATCATATTGTAATGATGGTTAGTGGTACTAACAACAATTTTCTCTTGATTTCTCTTAGTCCCACTGCATAAGTGGAAGAGGCTGGCTTTGCCGCCTAGTTTTGGACGGTGATTCTAGTAACTCTGAAAATCCATATTGTGCATTGTAATGTTGATTAATAGTACTAACAGATATCTTTTTGGATTGTTGCTCTTAGTCCCACTACATAAGTGGAAGAGGCTAGCTTGCCACCTTCTTATCTATTGTAACATTGTCCTCCCGTTGAATAAGCGGTTGAGTTGATTGTAATTTCATTTTCAGTCCTCCCACTCGATAAGTGGTCAAATGATTGCTGTTACTTCAAGTTTTTGTAATCTTCTAATTGGCTGGTTGCACCACCATACTGCTATAGAAGTTTCTTACACCTACTAGACAAGCAGAAGGGGTTTGCTTGCCTCCCAGTATTGTATTTGAGTTATCATTTCCAACAGTTTCTTGAGTTAACAATCCCCTTGACACTGTATGCTCTCACCCTCTGACATTGGGCCTCGGTGATTAGAAAGTGAAAGGGTTACTTTCAGCAATGTTGGATTTTCATTATCTAACCCTAACAGGTGTTGGTGTTGATTGTGAATTGTGTAAAACTCAAAAAAAAAATGTTGCGATATTACAAGGTTGAGGTTCATAAATTGCATATGGAGGTGCAATCAAGGTCTATGAGGGTCTCAATGTTGACCATTGATTTGAGACTCGGACTCGAAGAAAACTTGGCTAGGGTGACTCGCCAAAAAAATTCGACGTAGACTCAAGAAAGATTCAACAAGTGAAAAACCCAAGGAATTTAGAGATTTTTAAAGATTTAAAACGTGTTTCATGCACCCTTTATTAAATAAACCTTAAAGACACAATAACATCATCAAATAGAAGCAAATTTGATCACATACACAAGTATAATCGATCACATAAGTATAAACGCAAATTCTAGCTGAAGGAAATAGCACATTTAAATATATAAATATTGTCAAATGCATATTAAACTGATATATAAATATTGTCAAATGTATACAAAACTCATGGAATATTAAATTTAGGGCATCAAAAGTTCCAAACAAATATCAAAACAATAACTAGAAGTTTATGACTCTAAAGAGCCTGCATCCATCCTACAAAGGCGTCCAAGGCAAGTCCTAGATGATGTAGCAGCCATAATATTTTTTTACCTATGAATACGCAAAGATTTGCAACAAGGGATATGTATTAAGTAGATTTTTATGATCATGATTCATCATTGGTCTATTACTTGCTTAGACTTATAGTTTGATGGGGATTTGGGGGCAACACCAAAACAAGGTTGAGGGTAGCACCCCTTGCGAGGGTTTGAGGGTGTGAGAGAGAGAGAGGTAGAGAGATAGGTCTAGATCATGGGGGAGAGAGGAGAGAGGAGAGTGAGATACAAATAGTTAGAGAGAGGGGACAGAGGAAGAGTGATAGGTCTAGAGTTCAAGGCAGATAAAGTGAGTGAGATAGAGAGAGCGAGAGAATGCTGATAGGAGCTTGCTGATTACTCAAATATGCTTGTCTAAAAATTAATAAGATCTTCTAAAACCTAGAATTTGCATTACAATTCCTAGAGATCTCAAACCACTCTCAAACATCCTAAGGCCAATATATACATGAAATATAATTTAAAGTATAAGAAAGTAAAAAGACATATTGAAATGTGACTTATACTTATATCTTGATAAAAAGCATTGAAATTTTGAGACTTTAAAAAAAAAAATGGAGTCTAGTTGAGTCCAAGTGACAAGGCTTGTTCAGACTCGGCAAGTTTGCGAGTCTGACTCAGACTCAGTCGAGTCCGAGTCCGAGTCCAAGTTGACTTGTAACTAATTGAGTCTATGCAAGTTTGGGCAAGTCTTGGATCTATGATGCCAACACAATTTGCACAATCAGCTATACGTATGCCCTCTATGGTTGGTAGTGGTGATGTTTCCACAAGAGGAAAAAGGAAGACTATTGGTAGTGAGGTTGGGATAGTTGCAGGCTTGTTCAATATGCGATAATGGGATATTGCAATCTTCCATTGTCAAATTTTTCTCTATCCATGGTGCTGATGTGTGTTTATGCACCTCATACACAGAATAAAATACCAAGGTATTCTATCCTTTCTTGAACAAAGAAACTTTGAATAAATTAGAAATATGGCAGAGCATTCTACAAGTTCATTTGGGATCTTGGTATCGGCATATAGGTATTGGTATGCATTGGTAACCATTCAAATGAATGCAAGTTTGCAAATGTAACTGGAAGTGAATGGCAAGTGTTCACAGCTCTATAGTTCATATTGGAGCATTTTTTATGCTTCTTTTGCATTCTACACTTCTGTACTTACCTTTTACATAGTGTAATGCAAAGTGGTTGCTTCTTGGGCTGGATTTTTTCACCCAAGATGAAGTTTTCTCCAGCTCAATTCTAAGTTTGTTTAGTTTGAGCATGTTTATTGTAATTAACTCTACATTCATGGTCGTGAAGATTTGTATTTATTCTATTTGCACAAGTTAATATAATAAGACAAACCATTGTTAACAGGTATTGTGTAAATTTGTGTTCATGTGTGCTCTTTATAACTACTATATCTGTGTCCTAAAAGCAGTGTGTGATACAACCACTCTGTTTATGAATCAATGTAGATGTTATTGAAGTCAAGATTACTTGTCTTGCATTTTGTTGTTATGGACAAGTACCAAAGTGGGATGATCTATAACAATTTGAATATAAAACATGGATGAAGATGAGTTACACATACATTTAGTTTTCACATTTGTTGGTTGAAAATTTTGTACACTTGGGGAAATATGCAAAATTGTGGTTTCAACCACAGTGTGTGAGTAAAACTCTCCTAATTAAGGGAATGCTCCCCCTGTCTATCTACAACTTAAAACTAAACTAGGATGGAACAACAGTCTTTCTTCTTCTTTCAAGAAAGCCAATATCCTTTTTTCTTCATAGAAAAGTGATAGCAATTTAACATAAAACATCAATAACAACTTTTTGAAATGAAATGAGAGAAAGGAAACGAAGTTTCCTGAAATTCCTGAAAACTCAAAGACTTTCGTCACTTCTTTTGGGACAGAACAGCAATATTAAGCTCAAAGTCTTGACTATGTGAAGTCTTATCTACCCTTTTCTATTCTAACGATATTCAAAACAAAATTATATCAGCACAAAGTCTGAAAGAACTTATTTCCTTTTACACGAAACAGTAAGAACTAGTAAGAGCTCAAAAACTCACAGCTATTTCTTACAAAATCTACTTCTAAACTCTCTTAAGAACAAGTGCAAGCACAAAGTCTTACAACTTTTCTCAATAGAACTTCTACTTTAACTAAATTAATCTCCAATACTTGCAGCACAAAGACTACAAATCAAATTCGATTAAGCTCTTAAAGAAACACTTGCAAGAAAGATAATATGGAACACAAACTCAAGAATGTAGCACAAAGACTCAAAGCTTCAGCAATTTTCTTCTATTTCTTTCAATTCTTAAATTCACACATGAAAGCTCAAAGACTTCTTTGTTGTAAGTTTAGCAGAGTTTTTGCTTGCTTTCTAAAAAGATAAAGATTACAATAGACCCCCTCAAGTATTTATAGAAGAGGAGTCTTGAGAAAAAGGTGGGAGGATCCTAACTAACTTGAGAGATTCTCTCAACCACCAAGACTTATTCAATAACTAACTATGACTTATTCCAACTACGGTCCTGACTGAACACAACTTGTAGTTGCTTTCCATGTAATTACAAAAGTGCAAGTAAAGACTTGACTTGCAATTTACAAAATGTTTTTACATGTAACTTGTCAAAAGAAAAACTAAAACTAAGAGATTACAATTCTGGAAAAATGCAACTAAGTGTTGAAAAACACTTAAGTTGCAGCATGTGAAGACATGAATCCTTCGAACTTCTGGATGATCATTCGTAGCTCAGCAAGATTCGGTTCGTGGGTGTTCTTGGCAATGACCATGGTCTTCACGATGGTATCATGGCATTGAAGAACCATAGAGTTGTTCTTCTCCAAAGTGGGCTGGATTTCGTGCAAGAAGATTTGATATTTCATCAAAACCTGAATTGAGGCAGCTGAAAATTGTTCGCTCCTCCACTCATTATGAATCTTCATCTGTAAATCTACAAGCACTACTTCTTCTGGTATCAACTCTCCATTCTGACTCATTATATTGCAAGAGGCCTTCTCATAATGAGAAACAACACCTTGGAATACTTCAACTCGCAATCTCATTGCATCATCAATCTCCTCAATGAGGGATTTGAGAATAAGGGCTTTGTTCTCTAGAATTTCTTCAAATTCCAAATACATGACCCTAGAAGGAATAATGTCATGCTTTAGAAGAACACTCAACTGTTGTCGAGGCATTGTGCGCCAAATTGTCAAGCTACCTTCAACCCTTTCCAAATTTTGTTTGAAAGTCTTGGAGGTATGATTCAATTTTTCTTCAATGGTCTCCAACTTAACCATCATTTGAAAAATGTCTTTCAGCACTTGTGCACACAGATCATGAAGTTGATCCACCCAAGAATCCAACGCTTGTACTTTCTGAACAACTCTTTCAACTCCCCGAATTGATTCTTGTGAACCGTAAGAACTTGTAGGATTACACCTTTCACCAGCAGGTTTTGTAATTTTATGAACAACTGCAACAAGTTGCCTATTCTCCTCTTCTAGCTTGTCTTTCTTTGCTAGAAGTTCATCATACCGCTGTACTAATGAAGCTACGGATTGTCGAGCATCATGCTTGACCACTTCATGCATTTGTTTACCCAATTCTATCCTTGTAACATTGTAATCAGTAGCTTGCATTTCCTCATGTGGCCTATCCGCAAGGGGCTCAACAATTTCTGCCACTTTCATCTTGTTGCTGTCAACAGTTATCCTTGAGATTGTCTTGGCTTTTTTAGCAACCTTGGGCCTAGACTGCTTGAGTTGTTGATAATCAAAGACATCAGGAGAGATTTCCTGCTTCTTCCTTTTGGGGGTAAAAGAACTAAGCCATGGAGGTAAAATGACTAGTTCTTCTCTAGTAGCTATCGAAGACAAAGGAGAAGCAGTTTTTGTTTGAACAGTCGTGGTCACCCTGGGGGGAGTATCCGTTTGGATGGCAACCATGGTTTGCTTAGTAACCAAAGGGCATGAAGATTGTTTCATAAATTCTTCAAAGCCAAAAGTCGGAAGTAGAGGTATCAATCTCTGACAAATAGATACATGCAGAGTATCCTCGGGGATTTCCAACAAACTCTCTTGTTGATGATCAAGAGGTGGCTCAGCTGCTGAAATAGGAACGACATTCTGAGGAGACTCCTCCACTATTATGTCAGGAGGAGATAGAGGCATCTCCATGGAAACAAAGGGAATTTCATGAGGTGACTTTGAAGCCAGTGACTTAAGAGCAGCATCGGATTATTGTCCTTCCTTTGGATTATCAAGATCAATCACATGAATGTGAATCTAGGATTTTTCTTTTCCACAAATTGTCGCCTCCTCAAGAGGAAGTAATATTGCCCAACTAACCCGCAATTTGATCCTAGTGCCTGAAGATGATGCACCTTCCTTGTTGTCAATCTGAATCTCAGACTTACGTCCAAGAGGCCCCGTAGAGTCATCTTCTTTTCCAACCTTGATCTTGATGAGTCTAACACCATTACCTTTGAGCCAAGTGTCGGTGTTAGCTAGGATAGGCTGAAATCTTTCAAGAATGGAAGTACATTCTTTATGTGACCATTGGATTAAAGGAAGTGGGGCTTCCTCAACCCTTCGTGAGACATACTCTGGATAAAGCACATTCCCATCATCAATGATCCCTTGCGAAATGTCCACCAAGTTCAGATCAATAACCTGCTCAAAGGTAAGCCTGCAGTAGTCCATCTTGAGAACCTCCATTTCTGTACGGAGATCCACCCAGATATCCTCAATACGATGCACATGTACGAAGGACTTTTTTGATTTTTTCCTTCATACCTCAGTAGTCAAAATTTGCCCTCGACTTAAACCTTTTGAGTTTAATCTCTTGCCTCCATAGCTTTGGCTTTGACGGATGTGACGAGAATACCGACCAATCTTCAATGGGTTAGTTGTAGAAATCCCCATCCCAACCTAATGTTTGACAAATTGATGAGCATGCACAACCATGATCTGTCTTCCCAAATCCATAAGAATGATCTTATTGGTCAAGTATCTGGGAAGCATGTATGGCTGCCCACTGTAGCATCCGACTCTTACATAAGTGAAAGTCGGGAATTGAAGAAACAAGCACCCATACTCATTCACTCTTTCACATGCTTCATCTGACACCTTTTTGTTCTTTAGAGTCTTGTCAAACTGACACATGAAGTAACCAAAAAATGCATCTTGAACCCTCCCGAAATGTAATCTGCTAGGTCTCAAGGGCAGCTGATCATAATATTCCCACACAGGTATAAGCAAGCAATCACCCTTGGTAGAAGACTAGGGAAATGTCTGAGTGACGCTGCTAAATACACTAAGTATGAATTCATGTAGAAAGTCATAGTAGTAGGGACTGCTGCAAGTTGTTCGCACAAAGAGTCACTGATAATCTCTCCCCACAATATATGATGGGACTGCCTTATGAACATGGTAAACTAATACATACAGGGTTCAAAAACATTAGAGTGCTCAAGACCCATCATCCTGCTGAGGAGAGTAATGATGTCTCCAATTTCCCACTTGAAGTCACAACGGTACAACTTAGTCCACCTTGTGAAAGCGGCTCGTGGTTCATTAATCCACCTGTTAATGTGGCATTTGCAGTCCTTTTCTCTCTTGCCATAGTACTCAGTTGCACTATCCTTTAAAATTTCCATATAAACAGATGTTGATGGTATCTGAAGACTTTCTCAATAGTATCTGCATCAAGGCGGATTATTGCCTCACCATCATCATTTCTAATAGTTCTTGTCTCCTTGTCGAAATGGTGAGCACAAGCGAGAACAAATTCAGGTTCTAGGGCAGCCACTGGAAAAGAAGATACATGATGAATGTGGCTGTCCAACAACCGCTGCATATTATTATCATGTGGATCCTCCACCCTTTTAATGAATTTTGATGTCAACATACCCTATCTCCGTATCCTTGATATGATCCAAGGAGAGGAAACTTGTGAAGGTGAAACCTCATTCTGGTACTTGTCATATTTATACTTCATCTTCTTTGGAATGGGAGATGATGGTAAATCTGACATTGAAGAACAACCTGGTATGTTGCAATGAAGACATAAAAGTGTTAAAGCAACATCATAATCAGCTGGAACTAACATTTTTCCTTCTTCAAATGGGAAGAACTCCAACCCTTGCACTTCACAACTTTGTGGGAGAAAGATGAGAAATAAATGAGAATTCTGGAAACTTGACTTTAACCAGTTTTGGATCTTGGGAAAAGTTTTACAAGTATAGAAGTGGGGAAGAACGAACATGCAATCGGATTTTTAAAACCCGAATGCAAGTATACTTGTAAAACGGAAAATGGAGAAATGAGTGAAAAATGAGATTTTGACAAGTGGGAAATGACGTGAATGGAATGTAAGGATAAAGGCAATGAGTATGAACAAAAATGGAAGGATTTTGGGAAGATCATTTTCAAAAAAATGGGAAGAATTTTCAGCATACAATCTGAGAAGAAATGTCCAAAAACCCCTACTTTAATGGTTTTTACATGTAATAGGGATTTTAAATCTCCATTACATATGTGCAAGCAAGTATAACTTCTTGTAGGGATTTTATTTCCCTTTTACAAGTATTTAAAACTTGCATTTCTCTCCAAAAAACCCGATTTTGCCTTGCAAGTGCATTTTTGACAATTTTAAACTTGCACTTTGGTCTAAAAAACCCGATTTTGCTCATAAAGTGCATTTTTGACATTTTAAACTTGCTATTTGGCCAAAAAATCCCGATTTTGCCCAACATGTTGAAAAAGTGAAATTTTAAAATTGTTATATCTTCTAAAAAACCCGATTTTCATTGTTTCATGCATTTTAAACTTGCTATTTGTTCCAAAAAACCCGAATTGCAAAGAAAAACATTTTTTTTTTAAGGATTTTTAGCAAATTTTTGTGGAGATTTTTTGGGAGATAGAAGGCGTTTTGGATTCCTCCCTATTTTTATGCATTTTCAAACACCTTTCACGCCACATGGAGGTTAAGATTGCTGGTTTTTAGCTTTATAACAGCAGTCACGTTTTTTCAAAAAACCACGTTTTTTTGCCATTTGGAATGCCACGAATCAGCAATGTTATGAATCATTTTGGCTTGGTATGCTAAGGCGTTGAGGTTAGAAAGAGTCTTGGCCATTTTCCATGCCATTTCTCATGCATTTGCTGCCATGTTTTTAAATTTTGGGCATTTTTTTCAAAAACGTAGTTAGGGTTTTGGAATGCGGTTAATTTCTTTTTAAGAGTTCTCCTTCCTTTTTTCAAAGATTAATCATCTTGTTGAAGAGGCATTTTCAGATTGGAGTAAGGTAAGATTTATTTTCTTCTTGTTTCATTTTTCTTGTTTTCAAATATGTTGGTTCTTCCCCAAAAAATCGGTTTTGTGAGAGAGATTTTCCCCTTTGTAAAGCAATTTTAGAATTGCATTGTTCTTCCTCGTTTTCCCTCTTTACTTGTATTCAGGATTTTAAATCCCGATTACAAGTTGGATGAAAATAATTGTTCTTCCCTTACGGATAAAAGATTTAACCATCTTTTGTTGAAATTCCAAGTTGCAAAGATGAAAAATACCCATCCTTTCAAAATCGGGTTTTTGGAACCGGATTGCATGTTGAAAGTTCTTCCTATTTTCTGAAAGATGATCTTACCAAAATCTTTTCATATTCATTTCCATCATCCGTACATACCATTTCATCCACTCATTTCACACCTTCATTCATTTTCCCCATTTAAAGTCTACCTGCTATCAGCCATCCAGAACCCGAAATTGGTCCAAAATGCACTCAAAAAACACTTGAAAATGAGTTCTAAAGGTCCAATTACAAGTGCAAACTTGTGTTTACCCATTACACATATGAAGTTGCATGTTTGTTCTCCACAATTGCAAGTTAATGCTCTTGTTTTCCCCACACATGTAATGCAACTTTCAAAACCCGAAATTCACTTGTGAGCCCATTTTTGCATCAATTTCTTTCTTCCCTTGTCAGTCCGGTTTGCACACACGATCTACCAAATCAATGGATTAAGGCATAGGCCTTATTTGCAAGCAAATTTCAAGAAATGGAGGACGATACAAAAAAGAGATACAACAACAATTCATGGTTGCGAGCATAGAATGCTTTCAAGACAAAGATGGTCATGACATGAAAAGAGTGTTGGTGTAAATAAATATTCATTATGGATATTATTACACTTTCTTAAGTTAACTTAGGATAATGCATCTCTTCGTAGTTTGGATTTGAGACACTTAGGGAAGTGTGCACTTAGGGATAGAGCTTGTAGGAGAAATTCCACCTTTTGTGGTCTTATTTTGTTGTTACACTCCACATTCGGTGGGTCATCCACCTCTTGTGGAATATTATATTATTTCTCCTACCTACCCTTAGTATTTCTTACCTACCCTTGTTTCTCATTGAGCCACATGTCATATTTGTGTGCTCATACATCCATATGGCCTTGCCTATATAAGCAGGCCTCTATTCATTGTATTGGTTAATCTAGTTGATCATTTTTGTATATTGATGAGAATACAGTTCGTTCTTGTCATTCTATTGTCTCTTTTATGCTTTTCATTGTGCCCTTGATCTTGGCAAAATCCTACAAAGAGGAAGGCAACCCTTTCCCTCCTGAAAAGATAGTACTACCCCAAGCAAGAAGACAAGGATGCAAGTTCCCGTTCCGGTTCAAGATGTCTTTACCAATCCAGAATACTTCAAGTTCTAGCATCCTGAAGCGACATGAAGATCATCACAAACAAAGGATGATGCAGTTAGAGTCGTGTCTTTAGACACATGGAATAGTTTTAGTTATGCATTTGTAATTTTGTTTTGACAAGTTACATGTAAAAGTATTTTTTGTAAAATGCAAGTTACACATTACTTGCACTTTTGTAATGTAAGGCAACTACAAGTTGTGTCCAATTAGGACTGTAGTTGGAATAAGTCTTAGTTATTGAATGAGTCTTGGTGGTTGAAAGAATCTCTCAAGTTAGTTAGGATCCTCCCACCTTTTTCTCAAGGCTCCTCTTCTATAAATACTTGAGGGGTCTATTGTAATATTTATCTTTTGGAAAGCAAGCAAAAACTCTGCCAAATTTATAGCAAGAAGTCTTTGAGCTTATGTATGTGAATTGAAGGTTTTGAATAATAATAAAGAAGGATTACACAAATTTTGAGTCTTTGAGCTACATGTTTGAGTTTGAATCTTTTTATCTCTTCTATGCAAAGTGTTTCTAAAGGAGCTTAGTCCAATCTGATTTGAAGTCTTTGAGCTGCAAGTAGAGAAGATTAATTAAAATAGGAAACTCTCTTGAAGGAGCAACAAGTCTTTGAGCTTGCGTTTATTCTTGAGGAAAAATTACTGTTTGATAAGAAATAGCAGCAAGTCTTTGAGCTTGCATTAGTTCTTGTCTTTGTGTTGAAAGAATAGATTATTCCAGTCTTTGAGCTGTTATCTTTTATTTGTTGTAAAATTTAGTATAGCAAAGGGTAGATAGGACTTCAAATAGTCAAGTCTTTGAGCTTGATATTGCTGTCCCGTCCTGAAGGAAGTGACGGAAGTCTTTGCGCTTTCAGGAACTTCATTTCCTTTCTCTCATTTC
Source organism: Cryptomeria japonica (assembly GCF_030272615.1). Lineage (NCBI taxonomy): Eukaryota > Viridiplantae > Streptophyta > Pinopsida > Cupressales > Cupressaceae > Cryptomeria > Cryptomeria japonica. The sequence continues at coordinate 10,064,416 of NC_081405.1, forward strand.
ACTTGAAAGTGGTTACCGCTATTCATATTCAATCGCTATCATTTTCTGTGAAGAGAAAAGGATATTGTCTCTCTTGAAAAAAAGAAGAAAGATTGTTGTCCCATCCTATTTTATTTTCCAAGTTGTAGTTAGATAGGGGCAGCCTTCCCTTAATTAGGAGAGTTTCATACTCACACACTGTGGTTGAAGCCACAATTTTGTTTGCTTTCACAAGTGTACAAAATTTTCAACCAACAGAAGACGATCCTTTAAATAGAAAAAGATTCCAAAACCCTTGCCACATTTTTCCAAACTCGGATTTGGAGAAAGAACAGCAAAAACGTGTTAGGAAATGCAAGAAGAATGAGTCAAATCCTTAAGGAAATACCACGTAGGAGAGACCCAAAGCCAAATGCCCAAAGATGGAGTGAAATCGTGGCATCAAAACCCCGCAAAATGTAGCACATGAAAAACGGTTTTGAAGAGGTAAAACGCAGTAAAGGAAGTGTGAAACGTTTACCAAATCAAATGCAACATGTTCCCAAACTCACAAAAACCGCCTTGCTATCATATCGCCTCCTTGATCCACGAATTTCTCCACAAAACTCGGGAAGAATTTGTGGCAAAATCGGTTTAGGAGAGGGAAAAATACTTGGTCGTGTTTTTGGAAGTGAACAACAAGTTTCAATTTGCATGTAACAATGAAAATCGGGTTTCTCTCTACATATTACAAGTTTAAAATGTCACTTCTCATTGCACAAGGCAAAATCGGGTTTTTGAAACCCTTTAGCAAGTTTTAAAATGCCTTTATTTTCATTCATGGAGCAAATCGGGTTTTTAAAACTCAATTGCAAGTTTAAAATGTCACTCTATCTCCATTCTAAGCAAAATCGAGTTTTTGAGAGAGAAACACAAGTTATAATAACTTGTAAAGGGGAAAATAAAATCCCCTCAACAAGTTTTAATAACTTAAAACATGTAATAGGGAAATAAAATCCCCATTACAAGTGAAAACACTAAAATAAGAACTTTATAAAAGAATTACAAGTGACTTTTTAAATTTGCAATTTAAAATTAACTTGTAACTTATCCAAAAAATTCCTATTATGACTTAAAAAGCCAAAAAGCATCAAGGGGGAAATAAAAAGTAAGTTACAAGTTCTAATTTCATAAAGTGCACTTGTAATTAACTAAAAATTTCCCTACTAAAACAACGAAAAACATTAAAACTTGCAATTTGAGGAAAATTTCCCACCTGCAGTCAGGGAGAAAAACCCCGAAATTGAAGGAAAAACATAGCAAACGAAACCAAAATGCGATGAAATTTGAAACGTGGTTCGAGGATAGATTGAGGATTAAGCCAGTCCAAGGGTGAAGCAAAATTATGCCTCGTGAAGCATTCAATAGAGTAAAAATTTTATTTTTTGACAAAAATTTATGTAATGGTCCATTTTTTAAAACAAAAATGAGGACAACAATATTCTCCATTCTTTGATGTAATTTATTTATTAAATAGCATCATATGTTATATAGTTTTTAGGGTTTTTCCTCAAATGCAAGGTTTTTCAAGGACCCAAACTAGGTTAAATGAACATTCGATTTTTCTACTGGTAAGCATAACCAGGCAGTCTGAGAATTCGTAGGAAATAAAAAAAAAACTGGAAAAGTTTTCAATGAATTTAGTTGGAGCTTTTGCCATTTGGGAGAATCAAAGTTTGGAAAAGATTTCTCGACAAGACATGGATAAGTATGGGAATTTCCAGTAGGATGGCAAGACCTAAATTCTAGGGTTTGGCATATTCGACATATTCATTAACTTCATAAAGAAGCATATTGTTCAAGGTTGTAGTGCATGCCCAGCATAAACATACCAGCATGATGAGTTGGTCAAACTTTAAAAAGCATATGATTGGGTTTTCTTGCTAAGGAGGACCAACTGTATAATTTAAGGGTTTAAATCACCCTTTTGTAACAATCAAAGTGTTATTCAACTCTCTACAAATCCATTCTTCCATGCTAGATCCAAACATTTTGAGACTTTAATCATCACTTAATTTAGGATTAATATAGAACGGGACTGTGGAACTAACTTTTTTTCTTATAGATAACCATACTTCAGATATTTCATTGAAGTCTCTCAATTGAGAGAAACTGCAGCAAGTCAGACATCCTTAACGTTCAAAAAATGAATTCTTTGATGATGCTGTTAAAAATAATAATTTATTATATATAAACTGATACTTTGCCAAACATGGTTATCTTTTTTAGTTTAAAAAACTAAATGAAAAACAATATCATGTATGCATACTCTTTGGTCTCATCAATCAAGTAATAAAAGCATCTTTCAGGTTCAAAATATTTGTTCTTTGCTTGTCAAAGTGTTTTCTTTTAACAGCGTCTCAACATGTATGGTTGAACAGTACAATTTCAGAATCCCATACGGTGCACTCAAGGGAAGGATTTCCCACCCAATTTTAATGCAATTCTATTTTTAAATTATGAAGTTGCAATTTTTATGTCTCTACCATTGTATGATTCGATATTTTTGTTGATTTTGAGAGTATCATTGCAAGAGGTCCATTGATGCATGTCCTTCCAACAGGGTGAACCTGTGAGCTGAAAAATAAATATAGCAGAGGAACACAAAAATTATAAGTTCACTCTAAACTCGTGCAGTTCTCAAATCTCACCATGGTGGAAATAAAGGAGGAATGTAAGATCGGAGAAGCTTTAAGAATTTTTAAAAGGCCACTTCAAGTTCTTAAATACATTACCTATGAACAAAGATAGATGAATTCTACTTTAGTCATATAGAATAAAAATATGTAAAATATTTTCCAATGATATAGAAGGATATAAAAATATTTACAATTAGTAAAGAGTAACTTTCTTTGAGTTACATTGCCCTAGAATATTAACATAAAAAAAATATTATCAAACATGACAAGAAATGAAGAATGAATAAATTGAACGGCATTTACACACCCAAAATGATAAAGTTGGTAACAACCTGTTCTTCGTGTATTTTCATGTGCTCTGAGAATGCTGCAGCTAGAGACTCATCCTCAAGTGCACATGCTTTTTCATAGTCCTCGAGCAAATCTGCATCTAAATGAGAAAAGTCCTTTGAGTTAAAAAAAATTCTATTCTAAATGAGGTCCTATAACACTTACTATCAGAAGCTTGTGACTTCTCTAGTGTAATCACATATCCACTAAAGAAACTGCCTGAAATTACTGACAAATAACTACTAATTAGAAGCAAGAAAGAAATTTACTTTTACACAAGGTTATTAGTTAAGTAACCATTAGTGCACTAGGTACAATTCAACATATGACCACATTTGAATGTCTGATGTACATAAAGTAAATAAAAGTAATGTGAATGACCATCTCTTTATGACTGACTATATATATATATATATAGTTGAAAAACTCAGACTCGGGAATAACTCCACAGGCTCAAAAAGTTTAAAAACCCAGCAATAACTCACAAAAAATTTTGAACATTTGAAAATACATAATTTTTTTAAATTATTCTTCAAAAACACACACTACTAAACTTTTAGATACTTATCTCCTCAAGCTAGATCAAACGGCCTTTCGATTAAAGTAAGCAATTTATCTGGTCGTTTCATGTTTCTTGTTGGCAAAATGATTTAGGCCTATCAACGTTTAATTGACATTAGGAATAAACATTGTTTATTATAATTTTATACCCTTTTTTAAAGATTATTACATCTTGCTAAGTGTGTTGGTTGAAAATTTTGTACACTTGGGGGAAATATACAAAATTGTGGTTTCAACCACAGCACTCGAGTAAAAACTCTCCTAATTAAGGGAAGGCTCCCCCTATCTAACTAAAACTGAAATAAAAACAGGCTGGGACAGCAGTGTTCCTTCTTTCTTCAAGAAAGACAATATCCTTTTCTCGCGATTGAATATGAACAGCAGTAACTACTTTCAAGTGAAATGAGAGAAAGGAAATGAAGTTTCCTGAAAGCGCAAAGACTTTCGTCACTTCCTTTGGAACAGGACAGCAATATCAAGCTCAAAGACTTGACTATTGGAAGTCCTATCTACCCTTTGCTATACTAAATTTTACAACGAATAAAAGACAACAGCTCAAAGACTGGAATAATTTATTCTTTTAACACAAAGACAAGAACTAATGCAAGCTCAAAGACTTGCTGCGATTTCTTATCAAACAATAATTTTTCCTCAAGAATAGACACAAGCTCAAAGACTTGCTACTCCTTCTAGAGATTTTCCTATTTTAATTAATCTTCTCTACTTGCAGCTCAAAGACTTCAAATTAGATTGGACTAAGCTCCTTTAGAAACACTTTGCATAGAAGAAATAAAAAGATTCAAACTCAAACATGTAGTTCAAAGACTCAAAACTTGAGTAATCCTTCTTTATTATTCTTCAAAACCTTCAATTCACATACATAAGCTCAAAGACTTCTTGCTGTAAATTTGGCAGAGTTTTTGCTTGCTTTCCCAAAAGATAAAGATTACAAAGGACCCTCTCTTCTATTCATTTTGGTATTTATCATACCTGTATTTCATCCTTTTTGGAGTGGGAGATGATGATACATCTGTCATCTAAAAACAACTGGGAATGCTGCAATGTAAATCCAAGAGTATCAAGGCAACATCAAAGTCAGTATCTTTAGACATTTTCACTCCTCCAAATGGGAAAGTTCAACTTTCGTACTTTGGCTTTGTGAGAGGAAATATAAGAGGTGGAAAAATAAGCTTTTGACTTATTTCGGGTTTTGAAACATGTTTTGCAAGTACACAAGAGGGAAGTACAAATGTGCAATCGGGTTTTAAATTCCGAATGCAATTATACTTGCAAAACACGACGCATGAATAAATGGAAGGAGAATGAATTTTCAGTTTGGAAGTTGGGAAGAACACATTTGCAATTGGTTTTCTAAATCCAAATGCAAACTTATTTACAAACTGAAAATCGAAGGAATGGACGAAAAAAAGGTATTTAGACATGCGGGAAATGACGAAGATGATAAGTATGGATGAGGGAATTGGAAGCGGATAGGTAAAAATGAATTTCGGGAAGATCACTTGGAACTTTGTCATGCCAAAATGGGAAGAACTTTCAACTTGCAATCCGGATTTCAAAACCCGAAATTGGGAAGAACTTGATTTTTTCGTCATTGAAACTTTGATTTTTGGACTAAAGAAGGTTAAGTCTTTGTCCAAAAAGGGAAGAACACATCTTGAGGTAGAACTTTTCACACTTGCAAATTTCTTTGCAAATTGGGAAGATTTCAAATTAGGAAGAGCACATCTTGCTTATCTTGAAACTTGATTTTTTTGGACCAAAGAAAGTTAAGTCTTTGTTCAAAAAGGGGAATAACACAAATTTTCCTCTTACTTGCAATCGGGTTTCTAAAACCCGAATGCAAGTAAAGAAGGAGAATTACAAAGGGGAAGAACAACTTTACTTTACAAATTTCTTTGTAAAATGGGGAATTTCCTCTCATAAACCCGTTATGAACATGAACAAAACTAAAACTAAACAAGAAAATGCAAGGAAAGAAATAAGAAAGAAATACAAAAATAAAAATTACCTTGCAAGGTTGAGAAGAAATCCAAACTTGGAGAATCAACCCAACATGGAAGATGATGCCCTTTAAATAGAATTTACACAAAGGGAAAAACTTAGCCACGCATTGTGAAAAAAGCAAAACCGATTTGCTATAAAAATGCCACGTAAAAATGCCAAGGAGATGGTTCAAAACTGATTTCTTTCATCATTAAATACAATACTAAGCAAAAACGATTTAGGAATGAAAGCATACCTTATAGGCGAAGAATGCATTCTTGGCAAAAAACGTGACTGGTTTTTAGGGCCTTTTTGCAAATCCGAAACCAAAAATGTGCCAAAAACGCATTTATGATTGAGCCAAAAATGCCTTAGGAATAGATGGATTCAAACCCCCAAACCATGGCAAATCGCATGAATGCATGATTCAGAAAAAACGCTTTGAAGAAGACAAATGGCGAAAAAAAAGGTTTAATGAATGCATGGAAAATGGGTTTGAATCCTTCAAAGTTGCAGCAAATCCACACTTGGAAGGAATCCCTACATTTCCTCCAAAAAATTCGAACCCAAATCAGCTTGCAATGGCATGGAAGAATTTCGGGTTTTGGAAACAAAACAACAAGTTTTTCAAAATGTTCATATTTTTGCCTCTAAGGCAAATTTCGGGTTTTAGAAAAGAAATTACAAGCTAAATTACTTGTAATAGGGAAATAGAATTCCCTTTACAAGTGATTTCACTTAAAACATGTAAAGGGGTTTTAAAATCCCATTTCAAGTTTTATTTTAACTTTATAAAAATAACTTTAAGTTATAAAGACATGCAAAGGGGTTTTAAAATCCCATTTACAAGTTTTATTTTAACTTAAAGTCAAACTACTGGTAATGGGGGTTTTAAAACCCTCATTACAAGTTTTATAAAAACTTGCAGTTGGAGAAAAATTCCCCTACAAGACAAAAAGCTTCAAGGGGGTTTTAAAAAACAAATTACCAATTACTGGTAATTATCGAAAAATTCCCCTACATTGAAGCAAAAACATAGCAAACGGACTCGAAACGCGACGAAATTTGAAACGTAGCTTGGGGATGGATCAACGATCGATCCAGTCCAAGGATGGGGCGAATTTCTGCTTCAGGAAGCATGTCATAGAGTAAAAATTTCTATATGATAGTCCAATTTTTGAAATCAAAAATTGAGGACAACAAAGTGGAGCTTCACACACTAGTTGTTTACCACCATATTTGATAAATTAAATACATGAATTAATAATAGAAATGGCAATGCATACCAGATACAAAAGTAAAATATATCTTTATGAAGAGCACACAATTATACTGAGAGGGGGGGGTGAATCAGTATAACAACAAATTTTACCAATTTAAACTCTTTCAACTTCAATCACAATTATATAGCTTATCTCATTAACATATTCATTGCATACCAACATTCATATGTGATCTAACTACTATGAACACAAGTAGAACACAAGATATATACGTGCAAACCCTTACGGGAGAAAACCACGGCAATAAATGCTTTATATAAATCTTCTTTTACAATGTTCGTAGGCACCAACCTACTAGAGGCACCAACCCCTAACTCTATTTGTGAGCACCAACCCACTGGAAGCACCAACTCCCTAATCTAAATTCGTGAGCACCAAACCACTGGAAGCACCAACTCCCAAATCTGAATTAGTGAGCACCAACCCACTTCATATAAATCTGAATTCCCATCTTGACAATGTTGCTATCTCAACTGATGATGGACAGTTTAATCTTTTGCATATATTCTTTCCTCGCAAGCATATATTCTTCTTCATAAAACTGTTATATTATCTTCCACAAATCTGTTATGATCTTTTCATAAATCTGCCATAATTCTTCTTCAAAATCTGCATTAAAATCTTTCTTATAACTGCTGCAAATTTTTCCTTAAATCTGTTATTTCAATGTTGTCCTATACACAACATACACACCATATCTTTTGCACAAATTCTGACCATGAAAGTATTTACAAATCTGCTGTAAACTTCATTACAGACTTCTTCTATAAATCTTTCATGAACCTGCAATTCTCATCGATCTCTTTGGTGTATATGATGGTAGTCTTCAATGCTTACACACAGTTTTCTTTTTCTCTTTACACCCAACAATACTTGTGTCTGATTATATACACAGTACACGTCTGATTATAATCGCAGAATTATTCTCTCATACTTCTGAATTTTCTTCAGCATATACGTATCATACTCCGCACACACCTTACATACATATTATTTTTAATTATTCCTCACTCCATACACTTTTCACACACTTTAAATGTATTTCGCATATCTCTACTCTTTACAGTCTGAAAATTATTTCAGAATTATTATTCTCCGCGTATTTTATTATAATCTCTGCATACACCCAGCACCTCTTATGTATTGATAAACATAATTGTCTTCACAGCATACACCTATATATTCCTTATGCTTATTCTACCAGCATCGATACATTTTCATAGTTCACGCAGAATACTTTTTCACAGAGAGCTCACCTTTTATTCAACTATGCATACACCACTTTTACACAAAGATCTTCCTTTTTTTTTTTATATACACACTCACTCACTCCTTTCATAAATTTGTTCTCTATTTAATATCTTCTTTCTTGGAGTGAATGACTCTTTCGAAAGGAGTTGTCTTTTTGTTATAATAACAAATTATACTAGTTCAAAATGAATCGCACCCTTTAAGCTTCCATTGTTTCTCTTAGTTATAATAACTATTTGTTATATCATTAGGAACTTTCTTTTTAATGATTTTATCTTGGACGTCAAACATAGGAATCTGAAATAAATATTGATTTTCAAAACTTCTAATCCCATCGTAGTTTCTCTTATGAAATCCACAGTCAACTACTATTAAAATCACTCTCACGGCTAAAACACTTCGACTTTCATTATTATTGGAGAGTCGAATATGTGCGCTATCTTCTAACATAGTCGCATCTTCTTTCATACTTCATTCTCAATAAAGTCGGCATGTAATGAAGTCGACTTTCTGCTGCTATCATAATCACTTCATGAATAATCATGATTCCACCTTTAAAACGGATTCATCATATTGTGTTATTTTCTTGATACATATTGTATTATAGTAATTTTGTTCACTGCAAATTTAAACTTATTATTATTCTGCTTGTCAATGTCATGGTTAGTTCATATTCATTTCACAAGTAAATCGACTCTCTATTATCTAATCTTCATCGCACTATATTTGCCCACAGTACAAATCCCCGTCTCCTTTTTCTTTTACCTATCACTTCTTGCCCAATTCTTCGATTTCTTCTCCCGTAGTCCTTTCCGGTGTTCTTAATCTGATCACTGCATTATATAACATGAATCGCTGTCTTCAAATTGATTTAAAAGTCTTTTATTATAATCGATTCTTCCACATAATGATCGATAGCTAAGTGAATCGATCAAGACAGCCGCTAAGTGAATCGATAATTATTTATAATCTTTTGAGTCTGTCAAAGATAATGAGCGTTGCGCCTTATAATTTGTATCAGCAATGAAAGCAAGGATCAGGGTTTTAATAAATCTCATAGACCCACGATAATCATTCACCATTGTTGGTTTGGTTTGCTAATGATCTACTACGAATTACAGTAATACTGTGGACCTTCGTATTGACTCAGCTTTGTTATTTGCAATGAAACCATAATCTGCCAGGAAATAAAATCAGAAGTATGATCTTCCATATGTTGTCTGTTCTCTCTTTTTTTTTTAAATAATCTTTGCTCCCTTAATGTTCTTTGGCCCCCAGATCATATGTTTTGTATACTAAAGTCTGCAATTCTCTTAACAATCTCTATTCTTGGTCATTTGCTTAATCACTGAAGAATACTTTCTCCCTGTGATAACAAACCTCTATTCCTGGCTGGTGCACCAATGAAAGTGCTGCCTTAAGTAAAGAGAGTCTCTTAATGAGATCGTTGAAAATTTTGTCTATACATGCTGCATATTATAATTGCATGTAATTCCTTTGTCTATACTTTCTTCCTTGTAAACAACTTGTAGCTTTTGTCTTATAACTCCTAATCGCTGAAATTCATCTCATAAGTGATTTCAACCACAAACAAGAGAATTGGGACGATGTGCCAGCACGTAAAGTCTTTTTCAGAGTCACCAGAACACTGATATTTATCTTTCTCCATCGATTGCTACACCGCTGTCTTCCAAGGTTCAGTAGATGATCCTGTGTGTCTTTATATAGTTAAGACTCCCATGTAATATCCCCACTTTGAAATAGAATTTAATAATAAATGATAATAATATCCCCACTTTGAAATAGAATTTAATAATAAATGATAATAATATCCCCACTTTGAAATAGAATCTAATAATAAATGATAATAATAAAATTAAAATATAAAATGATATAATTAAATATGATTAATAAAAAATTAATTAAGTTAATGAAAAGTCAAAAGACATGAAAGGAAAAGTTGTGACTACCTCAACAATGATATATAAAAGGGAGAAGAAAACCTCATTTGAGAGGGGGGATTATTTTGTGATGAGAAGTGCAGATTTGATTTAAATAATAAGTGCAGATCTGATTATGAAAGGTTGTGTCCCTTTCAAATGGTAGAAATAATGAAGAGTTACACTCTTTCAAAGGGTGCTAATGGTGAAAGGGTATGTCTCTTGCCAAAGGGCATACATGATGAAGAGGTGCGACCTCTCCCTCAAATTGAGAGATATAAAGGGAAGGAATCAAAAGCATCTAGTGACATCACCATTGATAAGATCAGATCAGAATTGTTATCAAGTTACAGGAAGTAACATTTGTGTTCTTTATGGTATGCCTCCCAATTTGCAAGCGACATCTACAGTGTGAACTCCAACCGCAGGCTACAATCTACGTACAAGTAAAAGGGGTTAAGAAGTCTTAAGGTATAGATGTGTGTGGACGTGTGTGCCACACACACACATATGCATTTTTATGAATACATATGTCTCTAATGATTACTTATATGAATGTAGCAATAAAGATAGGAATCTATGTAGAATATGTATGTATATTTAGGATCATTAGAAAGATTAAAGAATATGTAAATGAAGACGTAAATTATGGAATGGAAAACAGTAATGAATTATAAAATGTAATATTAATGTGATTATATGATGAAGGTTATAGGGAAGAAATTCCCTTAGCCTAATGGAGGGATTATGATAATCCCTGGAGGGCAGTATATACTGAATATCTATATGCATATATATGGCTTGGTTGACTAAGTTCATCCAAGAAGAGACGAATCTGGCCGGTCCCCTTTGAGGACTTGGATGATGGGATGCATCATTCAAGGCAAGGAATTGACATAGGGTCTTCCTTGGATGGTTTGGGTGTACGAGGTTACACCCAAGACAGGAATTGAGTTAACCTTCGATTTCCTGGAGGGCTTGGATGTAAGAAATTACATTCAAGACAGGAGTCGAATTAACCTTCGATTTCCTGGAGGGCTTGGATGTAAGAAATTACATTCAAGATAGGAGTCGAATTCACGTTCGACTTCCTAGAGGACTTGGAACCAAGATGGGTTCCAAGAAGGCAAGCTTCACGGCCGCCTAAGGACATACTTTCGTATGGCAATCGTATCCTTTTTATTAGATAAAAGTTGTGATTATGTTAAGTATTTTAAAGTTAGATTGCAATTTAGATTACTTCTATATATATATATATGTTTGTTGTATTCTAACAATCTATTTTGCAGGTTAATGATCTCTAACTAGTAGGGACATTACATCCCATTGCTGATCCTTTCTCTTTAATTAAATCACTGTACTCTTATGATGCTTTACTATTATTCTCTCATTAAATGCATTCTGCATATTATCAATATGACTCTTAACATGGTAAGTAGATATCAATGACGAACACATGACATTGATGATAATATGGTCTTTGTACCTTTGACGATAGCATTTCCATTTGGATTGTGTATTAAGCTCTTTTATTTAAGTCACAACTATCCAATTCCTTAACTAATCATCTTTGACATCAATGACAACATTTCCATCACTTTATTCACACATGAAATTATTACAGAGAAGAAGACCAGAGATGGTCGACCAAAGACTATAGTCGATCCGACTCCATCATACTCATTCCCTTGACGATACACTATGTATTTAATGGGCCCAACAGTTGCCAAGAGGAACACAACCGTCAACCAACCAATGCTTATAACTACCCGAGAATGACAAACAAATTAATAGATAGTCAGATAGCCAATCTCATTAAAACATAATAATTGACATTATATACTAACTATACTAGTTAGTTTGTTTAGTTTGGCAACAAGTTGATGCATGCACATTTTGAGTTTTCACATTTTCTTTATGTGGTGGTCTACAAGCATGAAGAGTAGAACTATAGAAACAATGGACTCTAAAATATTTAAAAAATTCTAAACATTGGAATCTAATTGCGTACAGCAAAAACAAACCTCTAATTTTGCCCATCGTGTCCCACCAAGTCCTATTCGCACTTCAAGTTTGAAAATTGCTCCAAGGAATGACATGAAATCAGCTTAAATATATTTTGTTTTTATCTTCATTTGAGTGCATTTTTTGTGGATTTTGGGGAAAAATTGTGGCTTTTGATGAGTTTTCTCCAAAAAAATCGCCACAAGTTTTCATAAAATTGGCAACAATTTTGCACGAGTTACTTGTCGCTGGTTTTGGAGTGCAAGATCTTCCAATTTCTACGAGTAATTGTAATGTCCCCATTTTGAAGAAGAATTAATTAATTAATTTAATTAATTAAGTTGTCCAATTTATTGATATATTTTATGGATAGCTTGATTAATTATTTTGATTAATAATATTAAGTTAATTATTTATAAAGTTATCAAATAAATTAAAATTAAAAGATGACTTTATATTTAATTAATTTAATAAAAGTGACTAATTAAATATTATTTCATAAAGTCACTTCTAGAAGCTTATGGATGTTGGAGTGAAAAAGTATAAAGAGAAATCAAGATGAAGCTTCAAGGCAGGCTTGAAATTGGATTTGTTGATTGATTGGGTTTTGTAGAACCAAGTGGTGTTTGCAGACTTGGATCTTTGGGAACGAAAACTCCCATAGATTGCATAACTGAGGGAGTGAAAGACCTTCTGAGGGGTTGCTATTGTGAGAGGGAGGCATCTGAGTCTTCCTAAGTGTGCTCATCGAGTATTTGTTGTTTGCCATGGTGGATGTATTGTGAATCTTCAGATTGGCAGCTTAGATGTTTATTGCTTATCAAATCTGGTTAGGAAGGATAGCCGATTTCATTGGAAGAGCATTTGAGGGTGAAAGGTGTGCTTGCTGGTCATTTGCAGGTCTGAAGGAAAATCAACCCTCATATCTACGATTTGTTTCCTCTTCATCATTTAAGCATGGAAACACATTAAGGAAGGCATTGATAGTATTGGAGGAGAAGAACGATTACCTTAGGAGGAGATTGAAGGAGCTTTGAAGATGAATTCAGGGACAAGACAAGTCTGAAGCAAATCATATCAGACTGCCACTTATGACAAATTGTTCATTATCTACTATTTTAGCATCGAATTTCATCCTAGGAGATAGCGATGCTTTTGGAAGGGATGGGCGATCCTTTTGAAAGACTTTTGATGGTGTATTTGTTAAGAAATCAGGGCATAATCAGACTGACAGAATCGTATCAGGCAGCCATCCTAATAAGGGTATCGAATCATCTTCATGAAGGCAGCATTAGCATTGGTTAAGGAAGGCGATTGTTAGTAGCCTATGTCGGTCAGTACTCTAATCATAAATATATCGGGCTCACTGATGAAGAATTAAGTACAAGGTATTGTAGTCGTGAAGCATACATCACAGAATATAAGCCAACGCACGCTGTAGTCACACAAATCTGTCCATTTTAATTAAATGAATATTTCGAATTTATTTGATTAAAAATCCATTAAGCCATCAGTTAATTAAATCTTGTTATTTTGGTTAAAATATATCAGTTTAGCATCAATAGCATAGCATTAGCTTTTTATTTCACATTCAAAGCTCAATACTACAATCTCAATCCTCCATAAGCATCCATAGTGCAAAAAGCTGCTGAGAGCTACACTATTTTGGAACTTGGAGAGGAGAGGAACAAGGGAGAAGAAGCCAAGAGCATGTTAGGAGGCATTTGGAGATGCCTCATCGTATTTATCTTCCCAGTTAGACATTCTATCATGCTTTTGGTATCTCTTTTGATATACTTGTGTAGGAAAGTGTTTGGTTTATGATTTCTAACACTAACAACTTGGCTTTTCTTCTTATTTGTGTTGTGTTATCATTGACTAACCTGATCCTTTTTGCAGAGCATCACACGCATTACAGAATATAAGCACTCATAGAATAGATGCATTTAGAGATGTATTTTATTCATTCCAAAAACCCACACCTTCAAAGGTGCTACAAGGCTGCATATAAAGAGTCTGCGGTTGGTTGAGCCATCAACCGCCAACAACTACCAACTACCCACCCATATAACAACTTGATTATTACTATTACATTAATATAACTAGTTTTACGGCTTACATCATCCCCCCCTCAAAACTTGTCGTCTTCCAGACGACAACCAAAACAAAATTAAGGAACTATCTACTGAGAGGGACAAGAGGGCATCCCTGTTCCTGTTGTGGTCCGCTCCCTAAGAGCTTGTAGGTCTCTCTCAGCAGCCAGTTGCTTTCCCCTAGTGGCCTTCAGTAGTCGAAGAGCATCCATCCGATCTTTCTCCAAAACTGCCAGTTCCTGTTCCTTAGCCACCCGTGCAGTTTTTTCTTGTGCCACTTCGAGTTTGAGAGCTTTAATTCTTTCTTGCATCTCACCTTCTCGTTGCAGGGATAAGGCATGTTCCCTTTCTAGCACGCTTGCCTTCCCTGTCACTTCCTGGAGGTGCAAAAAGGTAGTGCGGAAGGTCTGTTCCATGGCAATGAGAGCCCTCATCACTCCTGGATCTGCTACATATCCTCTCAGGGTTTGTGGCACCACCCAGTTTCCTATCATTTCTGGAGTTGCCCTATCCGGCCATCCCAGGTCTCTCATATGCTCGGAGAACTCCTTCTCACAGCCCTCCATCATAAAAGCCAGCAATGCCTCGGTTGCCACTACTATAGTACTCATATCAGATCCTCGAGAGTGGTTAATCATCCTCAGGATGGCTGCTCTCATGGCCTCCAATTCTGAGACAAATTGCTGCGCAGCAACCTCGAACCCCCTGCTGCCTTCCTCTGGTGTACTTGTGTTGTGTCCTTTTTCAGTTCCATCACTCTTTGTGCTCTCTTCCTGCGCAGTTTCCCCCATCCCTAGGCTTTCCTCCTGTCTGCCAAACCCTAGGGACGGTGACGGTGGTGGGACTTCCACATCCATAGCAAACCTGGCTAGTAGGCTATCTGCTTCGGCCTCCATATCCTCTTCCCCTTGTGGATGTTCTCCTGCTTCTTGTGGGTGAGTTACTACCTCCATATCCTTTTCTTGGTGTGTCCCTCCCCAGTCTCCTCCTGTGGGTGTGTTACTACCTGGATCAGCTACTGGTGCCACCACCAAGGCTATGGCTCTTGCTACTTCCATCCCTCGAGATGTGTTTATGTGGAGAGTGTGGGCCCCTAAGTTGTGTTGCCATAGGTCCACTATCCTCGACTGTGACAAGGTACCCTACACTCCTTGTGCCAGGTGTGTTGTGCACAGGAACTGTAGTATTCTTTTCTTTGCTCCCCATCCAGGTGCTACCATCTCCTGTCCTGCTCCTACTCCTCCATGTGCCATGCCTAAGGCCTCCATATTTGTTGTGTGTCCACTTCCTTCCCCCTCCACTCTTTCTGCAAGGGTTGGCCCCGGCTGGAGTCGAAACTCTCCTCCCTCTTCCTCTGATGAGGATACTGCAAGTGCCTCTTCTTCCCCTGTTTCTTCTTCTTCCTCCTCCTCAAAGCTACCTTCTCCTTCCAACCCTTCCTCCATGCTACCTGATGGTTGTAGCCTTACCCTTTTTCCTAGGGCTTCTGCCTGCGCACATGTGTCCAAATGTACCCAGTAGTACATGGCTGGTTTGCATGGTTCCACCCGGCTTGCAGCTATAAATTCCTTTCTATGTTCAGGTGCCACCTGCATTCTCAGTGCTTCGAGAAATAGGGCAAAGATGTGGTGCGGCATATAAAATGTCTTATGTTTCAAAAGCATAGCCTCTTTTACCCGACTGGATAGAACACGACCCCAGTTGTATATTTTCCCATTGCTCAGTCCATACATCAGGCGCAGCATCCATATGGCCACATCTGATGCTCGACTTGCAGCAGTGAGTTTGCTTTTTAGAACATCCATCACGCACCTCCATTCTGGGGAAGTAATATATGTTTTCTTCAAGCCTCTTCTATTATTGTTCTACCACAAGCTGTTCCATTGGTCTTCGGTGAGTGTATCACCACATATGTGTTCCAAGAGCCTCTTTTTTTCCTCAGTCGCCATTCTAACAGATGGCTTCATGGCTGAATCCCCACTACTAGGAATGCCAAAAACTTTCCTGAATTCCTTAGCTGCGTATGAGATGACCACTGTGTGTCCCAAGTAGTCGATCACTGATCTGTGCTTGTCCTACTCATATTTGTGGACCATGGCTCTCAGTATGGGCTCGAATTCCCTGAAGTTGAATATTGGCATAAATATGATTCTATCCACCTCTACCCTTTTAGCGAAGCTTTTAAGGGATGATCATCTCTGGTACTTTCCCACCAACTCCTGCATTCTGACCCTGTCACTCCTTCAAATACCAGGTTCGCTGCAGTCACCTATTCCTGTGTCTTCTCCTAGCCTTTCTTACTGGAGATGGCCATGTTTTCTTTGTTCGAATTACTTCCTCGAAAGTTGATCTCGTAGCTTCCAGTCTTAGGGTTACCCAGAATAGCTTTCACCATATCGAACCGGAATTGTTGCCCAACCCGATTATCTTTAATTGTTTTACTCAGCACGATGCTAGGGTTACTGCTCGGTATGCCTTGCATAGGTTTCCCTGTGTGCAACGTGTGCAACCTTCTGGTGTGCTTCCTACGGCTACTGTTGTGCGTACATGTATGCCTAGCGGTTGTGCATACGCTCCTGGGTTGGAGGGCCTGTGCCACTCGTGCAGTGTGACACATATGCTGGCTGAGCACAGGACGCATACGCTGGCTGCTCCTGTGCCTCCCGCACGCACCTCCTCCACCCTCTACTCTGTGCACCCCGTTGGCCGCCAGTGTATGTGCCACCCGGCGTAAGCCAGACCCTATCTGTGTCGCCCCACATACGCCACCCTCCACTTGTTGTGCCGCCTGTGGTGCCGCCCTGCGTACACCCCACCCAGCCTGTTGTGTCGCCCGTCGTGCACCACACCACGTCCACCGTGCCGCCTCACATACGCCACACCCGACCTGTGGTGCCGCCTTGCGTACGCCACACCCTACGCGTTGTGTCGCCTGGTGTACGCTCTGCCTTGCTTGTTCGTGTGCCACGTCGTATGTGTCGTGTCTCCCTTCGCCTTGTGCCGCCCTGTGTGCACTCGGCCCTCCCTTGCCTTCGCCTTGTGCTGCCCTGTGTGCACTCGCACTCCGTCGTCCACTTCTTGTCGTTCTTCACCTTTTGATTTTTAGCGTACAATGATAGCATGCACTTTGCCATTTTATTGTATTTTTCCCTTGCTTTATTTTTTAATATCTTGACTTTACTTTTTGATATTTCGCCTTGGCCTTTTATTTTTAAATATTTTTGCCTTGTATTTTTTCTTCTTTTTCTCTCTCCATCCTCTTCTCTCTTCATTTTTTCTTTTTTCCACTTTAATCTACCTTCCCATATTTCTGTTTGGGTTTTGTGGAAATCTGATACGTTAATTTTTTCCATCACCTTGTCCTTGTGACCACCTGTGGGTTCCACCATTTTAATGGCCACCATATTAATGGCTATCGACTCCCTTTCCTTATAGATTTTTAGTTTTGATCCATTCACTAGATCCTTGATGGGACTGTCATCCAGGTTAGACAATTTAATAGCTCCATTTTTTCCCACCTCCCTAACATTGAATGGTCCTAGCCATCGGAGGCGAAATTTACCTGGTCGGAGTTCATTACGGCCATTGTACTTGAGTACCAGCTGTCCGGGCGAGAACTTCATCCGCCTTAGATGTTTATCATGCCAAGTTTTTCCTCTGTTTTGAGCGACTTTTGTGGCCCATTGTGCCATTAGGCGGCGCTCATCTAATTTCTACAAGGTCATGAGTCGTTCCTTTAGGCTTTCCTCATCCCCCTATCTATTCTGTACCGCTATCCGCAAGGTTGGCACAGTGTATTCTGCTGGCATCACTGCCTCTTGTCCATACATAAGTTGAAAAGGAGTGTGCGTCGTTGTCGCTTTGTACGTTGTCCAGTAGGCCAACAATACCGCAGGCAGTCGCTCTTCCCAGTCCCCTTGCTCCACTCCACACGTCTTGTAGAGAATAGATACGAGTACTTTGTTGGTCGACTCCGCTCGGCCATTCGCCCTGGGATAGTACGGGCTAGACAATGCGTGGAATATCTTGAATTCTATTGTCATATTGCATATCACTTGATTGACAGAATGTACCCCCCTATCACTTGTGATTTGCAGGGGTATTCCGAACCGGGTCAGAATCTGTTCATAGAGAAACTTGGCGGTGCTCATGGCTGTGTTGTCAGGTAAAGCTCTGGCCTCGGCCCACTTAGTGAGCTATTCTGTGGCTACCACTATGTAGTGGCATCTATGCACCTTGCTGGTCCTAAGTGGTCCTATGAAATCCAATCCCCATCTTTCGAACAATTCCTGTGGTTGGGACGGAAAAAGAGGCATGAAGTCTAGTTTGAGTGGCTTACCTGCCCTTTGGCATGTGTCGCAGCTTGTCACCCATTCCCTCGCATCTGCATAGAGTGTAGGCCACCAGAGCCTTGCTAGCAAGATTTTCATGCCGTGGTATTCGGCCCCATATGTCCTCCCGCTATTCCTTCATGAGATTCTCTTAGGACTCCAGGAATTTCTTCCTCCCCGCAGGATACCGTCCGGCCCCAGCTTATATAGGAGTCCTTGCATCAGTTGGAACATGGTGCTTTTTAGTGCTAGCTTCCTTCTCTCGCTTGGGGGCATGTCGCCTGGGAATGTTGCTGTAGAAAGATACTGCCCAAGTTTCTTGTACTAGGATGGTAATACGGCTATCTTGAATAAGTGACCATCAGGGAAATCTTCGCTCACCCCTCCTTCCGCTGGCTCCCCGGATTTTATTCTGGATAGGTGATCAACCATTACGTGACTTTTCCCTGGTCGCACCATGACGCTGAAGGTGAATTCCTGAAGCAAGATCAACCATCGGCTTACCCGTCCTTGAATAACAGGTTTGTTCACCAAGTACATGAGTGCTTGGTGGTCCACGAAGAATGTGAATGGTGTGGCTAAAAGATAATGGCGGAACTTTTGTACTGAATATACCATTCCTAAGGCTTCCCTTTCTGTGATGCTATAGTTTCTTTCTGCCTTCGACAGTAACCTACTAGCAAAATATATTGGGTGGTCCAAGCCTGAGGATCCAGGTTGCGTCAGGGTGGCTCCAATCGCAAAGTTAGAGGCGTCCACATGTACATGAAATTTGTTCTCCCAATTCGGGAATGCCAAAATAGGTGCACTTACCAATCTGGTTTTGAGTTCTTCGAACACTTCCTTCTGTTCCTTGTTCCATACAAATGGTTCCCCTTTCCTTGTTAGGCGTTCAAGTGGAAGGGACACTTCGGCAAATCCTTTAATGAACCGTCAGTAGTACCCAACATGGCCGAGGAAGGATTTTATCCCTGTAACATCCATTGGGCTATCCATGTCGAGGATAACTCTGATCTTATTTGGGTTTGTTTTTAACCCCGCTTTACAAACTATGTGGCCGAGTAATCTCCCTTGTGGCACCAGGAACTGGCATTTCTTGGGATTGAGTGCAAGTCTTGCTCGTCGGCGCCGATCCATGCATTCCCCCAGTATCCTCAAATGGTTCTCCTTATCACTATATACCAGAGTCCCCAAACTCGCCGCGAGTCAGGCGAGTTCGCCGAGTTGGCGAGTCGAGCCAACCTCGGCGAGTTTTGCCGACTCGCCGCTCGGACTCGGCGAGTTTTGGGCAAAACTCGCCTGACTCGCGAGTCAGGCGAGTTTTGCCCAAAACTCGCCGAGTCCGAGGTCCAGGACTCGGCCGCGCGATAGGCATAATTCGAATTTAAAAAAACAAAAAAAAAAAGAGCTTTTTCATTTGTTTTTTTTTTCCATTCTCTTTGGTATAACCCTAAAAGGTCTTTTAATTGTTATTTGTGAGAAGAAGAGAGGAAAAGTGAGAGAGAGGAAGGAAAACAAGAGGCCATAGGTTTGCAATCAGCAAGGAAGAAGAGCATCAAGGAGACCACAAATCACATTGGGGAGGCCATAGGCTTGCATTGAGAGCATCAAGGAGTCCAAAGCAAGACTTCTCAACTCATTTGAAAGAGGTAAGGTAGATTTTGCTTGTTTTTTTAAGTATGTTAATGGATTTTTTTCATTTGTTTGTTAATTTTTTTTTAGTTTAACAGTTAACTTTCCAAATCTTGAATGTTTTTATTTTTTTAGCTTAATTACAATGAGAGAAGTAGAATAATGGCAAAGTGCAAACCCTACATTTTTTTAGAAAAAAATTGTAAACATGTATTTACAATTTTATTTTTTTTTAAAGTAGGGTTTCCTGATTTTTTCTATTAGTTTATAACTTTATTAAATTTTCTTATTACAGCAGCTTTCACGTTTAAAAAACATTCATTTTTCACAATGCCTAAAAAGGATGAGGCTTGGAAATATACTGAAGACTTTATTGGCAGACAAAAAAATCAAACAAAATGTTTTTTTTGTAAAGAAATTAATTTTGGTGGCATCAATAGATTTAAATACCATATTGCCGGCATACCTGGCCATGATATTGAGGTATGCAAATTACAAACTCCTGAGGCAAAACGTTTCTGTTATGTCCAATTAGAAACACATGAACAAGAAAAGTTAACCAAGAAGAGGCAATTGGAAGAGTTAAGTGCTATTGGCTCCCATGCACCCACATCCGCATCTGCATCCGCATCCGCATCCGCATCCACATCCGTAGGCTGTGTTGGAGAGGGTTCTTCCATGCCTCCCTTTCACCCTAGTGCTTTTGCTAGTGCTAGTGCTTCTGCTAGTGCTAGTGCTTCTACTTCTACTCCTCCTGGTGGCACTATTACCTTTGGCCCTAGAGTTCGGAAATCCAGGTTGGATAGTTATTTTGTGCCGCGTAGTACTCCTGGGGCACAACCCTCGCTTGAGGGTATGGGTTGGAACAAGGAGGTTCATGATGCTGCAAGAAAACAAATTTGCAAGTTTTGGTACTTTTGCAACATTCCATTTATTGCAGCCAGGTAATTCTTTTTGATTTGATTGCTTTAAGTTTAAAAGTAAATTTATAGTTTGAAGTTGAATTTTACTTTGTCTAATCATAATCTATTTGTGACAGGTCTCCTTATTGGCAAGGCATGGTAGATTCCATAACCATTTGTGGTGCGGGGTTTAAAGCCCCTACCGATGCTGAGTTAAGTGGCCCCCTCTTGTTACAAATGGTTGAGGATATGAAAGTTGAGCTAGAGGACCACCGACAGTCTTGGAGAGAAAAGGGTTGCACCATCATGACAGATGGTTGGACGGATAGGAGGAATAGAACACTCCTAAATTTTCTTGTTTCCTGCGGAGGTGATTGATTATGATTCATTCTAATTTGTACTTCCCTAAATGCATTGAATAAATTAAATTTTGATTTGTTGAAAGTTTGAAACTCTATTTTCAGGATCTACCATGTTCTTGAAATCTATTGATGCTTCCTCACATGTGAAAAATGCCACATACTTATGTGAGGCTATTGAGGAAGTCATACAAGAGGTGGGGGAAGAAAATGTGGTGCAGGTGGTGACAGATAATGCAGCAAGTTATGTTGCTGCAGGTAAATTTTGAACTTTTCAAGTCTTGATGGAGAGGCATCTATGATTATTTAAAATTTTCTTAACACATCAAAATTTCTAATTAACTTAAAATTGCTGCAGGTAAACTTTTGATGGAGAGGCACCCGAAAATTTTTTGGTCTCCTTGTGCGGCCCATTGCCTTGACCTCATGTTGGAGGATATTGGTAAGCTTGAATGGGTGAAATCAATAGTTGAAAGGGCCAAATATATCAGCAAGTTTATCTACAATCATGCATTGGTCCTTAGCATTATGAGGCAATACACGGGGCAAAAGGAGTTGGCTCGTCCAGGCATCACGAGGTTTGCCTCAAACTTCCTCACACTGAAATCCTTGATAAAATCAAAGGCGGCTTTGAGGCGTATGTTTGTTGGTGAGGAGTGGACTTCCTCATCCTATGCTACAACCACTGCAGGGATAGATGTGGTAAATTGCATTTTTGATGAGTCAGGTTTTTGGACCCCCTGTGGAGAAACCGTGCAGGTAAATTTATTACAATTTAACATTTAGTATCTACTATCTAGTATCTACTATTTAGTAATTTAATTTTAATTTATTAACAATTTAACTTTGCAATTTTTCTTTTTTTTTAATTTAATTTGTGACTTAATTGTTTTTGTTTAACATTATGTGTAGGTCACTGAGCCCCTCGTAGTTCTCCTACGAGTTGTTGATGGGGAGAAGCCCTCTATGGGCTATATATATGAGGGTATGGATAGGGCCAAGGAGGCCATTAGGTCCATATATGCAGGAGATGAGGATAAGTATGGCCCCATTTGGGAGATTATTGATAGGAGATGGCAGAACCAGCTTCACAGGCCCATCCATGCAGCAGCCTATTACCTCAATCCGGCATTTCGATTCCGTGATGACTTCAAGGCAGATGAGGAGGTTCTTAGTGGCCTGTATACAGTGGTTCAAAAGTTGTGTACTGATGGCACAGCCTCAAGAACAACGCTCCAGCTGGATAAATATAATAATCGAGAAGGGGCAATCTTCTCAAGCAGCATGTGCATAGAGGCTCGAACACAATTGCAGCCAGGTAGAAATATATGTAAACTTAAGATTCTTAAGTTTATGGCTTATGCATTTTAATTTTTGATTTTATAATCTAGCCTTAAAGTTGGAAATGAGTTTGATTTTTTTTTCTTTTTCGTTATTTCAGATAGATGGTGGCAAATGTTTGGGCCCTCAACCCCAAACCTTCAAAAAATTGCCATCCGTATTTTGAGCCAGCCATGCAGTGCTTCTGGATGTGAGCGCAATTGGTCAATGTTCGAGCACATCCATTCGAAGAGGCGTAATAGATTGTCTGTGGAGAGGTTGAATGATCTTGTTTTTGTTCATTACAACCTCCGTCTTAGGACCAGACAGATTTTGGACACTGACTCCTCTCCGATCACTTTAGCGGAGATCGATCCAGAGTCTGAGTGGATCACTGAGTCTACCGATCCCGTCTTCACTGAGGAGGACCATGAGTGGGTTGACCAGGCAGACAGAGAGGCTGAGGCTGTGGCTATGGCAGAGGAGGAGGATAGAGCACGATCCGGCATAGGCACCTCACAGGCGGAGACTATGGCTTCTCAGTCATCCAGGACCTACCTTAGACGCATTTGTAGGAGGCAGACAGACTACTCTGAGGCTCAGGATTAGCTAGAGCCTGAGCCATAGACTTGTTTTTGTTTACAGTTATATATATGTTTGGGAACATTTGATGTCATGGATTTTATATACATTTGACAACATTTATAACTCTATATATCTATGTTTTCTATTTCCTTCAGCTACAATTTACATTTCTACGCATGTGATGGATGTATGTTTATGTATGTGATCAAATCAGCTTCTATTTGATGATGTTATAGTGTCTTTAAGCTTTATTCAATAATGGGTGCATGAAACAAGTTTTAAATCGTTAAAAATCTCTAAATTTCAAGGGTTTTTTATTTTGCCGAGTCATAGCCGAGTCGTCGCCGAGTCATAGCCGAGTCACGAGTCGAGTCGGCCTTGCCGAGTCCGAGCCGAGTCCGAGTCTGGGAACTTTGCTATATACTGACCAGTCATCCAAAAAGGTTTTAAAGTTCCCCGTGGCCATTTTGTCAAAAATGTGGAGTATGATACTCTGGAAAGTGGCTGGGGCGTTGCATAGCCCAAATGGCATACGGTTGTACGCGAAAACTCCATCCTCTACAACAAATGTGGTTTTGAGTTTGTCCTCCTCCACGATGTTGATCTGGTTATAGCCGGAAAAGCCGTCCATGAAGGAGTAAATCTCATGCCCCGCTACCTCTTCCAAGATACTATCCGTAAATGGTATCGGGAACGGGTCCTTAATGGTTACAGCATTTAAGCTTCTGAAGTCTACACAAATGCGGATCTGGTTTCCTTCCTTCTTCAGGGAAATAACAATGGGAGAAACCCATTCACTAGTTTGCACTCGGAAAATGATCCCAACCTCTAGCATTTTTTCTATCTCTTCTTGTACCTTGGCCGCATAGTTCTTATTCATGCGATAGGGGCGTTTCCGCACAAGCCTTGCCCCCTCTATCAAAGGTATTCGATGTGCGCATAGTTCTGGGGGTATTCCCTTCAGATCCTTATAAGTCCAAGTGAACACATCTTTATACTCCAAGAATATCTTAAATGCCACCGTCTTTAGCACAGGGTCCTGTTGTGACGTTTTCACACATCGCCCCATTGCAAATGGGGACCCATGTTTTTTGCTCGTTTTGTTCGTTTTCGCTTTGCTTTTTTTTAGGGGTTTGTTAGTTTGTTAGTTGTCTGGATTTAGGGTCAAGCCTTAGGGTTTTAATTACCGTCTTTTCGGACCAGAATCCAGTCGCTTTTGAGAGCTTTTGAGTTTCCTTTTCTAGAATGCAAATTTTGAATGAAATGAATTCGCCAGAATGGTCTAATTTTCAATTGGAATGTTGACGCAGAGTCTAAATTCGTCTAAGTGTTGATGATGAAACATGAATTTTGTCCAATTGAGTAATTTTGACCAAATTTTGACTTTTTTGATTTTTGATCCTAGGCATTTCAAATGATTTGTTTTCGCCTTGTGAAGTGATAAAATGTGTAAAATCATGATATTTTGGCCTGTAGGAGCAAAATCGCTCCTGTCCCTCAGTGAAGGACCGGAGCTACAAATCCAATTTTGCTTTGTCCTTGCAAGATTTTAACGTCTTGACGATGTGAGAAGGTCCAAAGAGGTACATTTTATCAAATGAATATAACTTGAAGTGCTGTCGGGGAGATCAACAGGGTAGCAAGTCCGGCTTGAGTGAGGTCCTGATCCTGAAATTTGGCTAAGTCTGGAATGCCCTGATCCTGAAATTTGGCTAAGTCTGGAATGCCCTGATCCTGAATTTGACTAAGTCTGGAAACTGAAAAAACCTCCAAAAACTAGATTTTGCAATATAACTCCTGGAGGTCTGAAACCACTCTCAAACATCCTGAAAGTATATATGGAATATAACTTAAAGTATAAGAAAGAAGAAACATAGAAGGAAATGTCACTTATACTTAAATGTTATATTCCATTAAAATTGTCCTGATCGAGAGTGCGACAAGTCAAATTTCGCTCGTGTCCCTCACCAAGGGACCAGAGCGAAAATGCTTAGTTGAGCCATTCCTGACCTTGT
Organism: Cryptomeria japonica; assembly: GCF_030272615.1. Taxonomy (NCBI): domain Eukaryota; kingdom Viridiplantae; phylum Streptophyta; class Pinopsida; order Cupressales; family Cupressaceae; genus Cryptomeria; species Cryptomeria japonica. Next base: position 10,089,683 of record NC_081405.1, read on the forward strand.
TTGGACGAATCGAGACATCAAAGGCATGGTGAAGGACGAAATGAGCATGATAGAGCATCCAGACTTGATCAAAAACAATGAGATGATGAAGTTTTGCCTAGAGGGTCAAATTCGCTCCTGTCCCTCACTGAAGGACCAGAGCGAAATTCTTCATAAGGTACGATCTAGGCAAAGATCAAGCAAATTTTATGTTCGAAGGCAAGAAAGGAGGTCAATCGAACCCGTTGAAGACAAATTGAAGATTATCAAACGTCAACAAAGGACCAAAATGCTTAAGTTCGCTCCTGTCCCTCAGGAAGGGACCAGAGCGATTTTTGTTGTGGATGACTTTCTTGCACAGTTTGAACCGATCTCAAGGCATGGATGAATAGAAGAGCACATTACGAACCCGTTGAATATAAGTTTTGAAGGTGACAAAGTGAAATAAGGACCATAGAGCTAAAATCGCTCCTGTCCCTCTCCAAGGGACCAGAGCGAAATTCTTATGAAGGCTTAAAATTTGAAAGTTTATCAAGCATCAAGTGATCACGAAGGATCAAGGAACTTTATTTTGCACGATGATGGTGATTGCAAGTTGGAGAACGCAAGCATGAACCCAAAGACTTGAAGTTCGCTCCTGTCCCTCAGGAAGGGACCAGAGCGATATTGATTATAGTTGCTAATTCCTTCAAAAATCACGTTAAGTCAAGGTTTTGCAAAGGGGTAAAAGGTACAAGGTGTCTTTTGAAGATGATATGCAAGAGTTTTGAACGTAAAAGTGTTATCAATTAAGTTAAAGGACTCATATCGCTCCTGTCCTTTGGACAAGGACCAAGGCGATTTTTACTAAAACACTCATGTTCCGACAAAATCAAGACAATGCAAGGATAGCTAAGGTCAAGGACGTCCTTTAAGAGGCAATGAACGAGGAACCAAGGATGAAAGATGACACGTTTTGGCTAGAGCTTCAGGATCGCTCCTGTCCCTCTTCAAGGGACCAGGGCGATATCACATCTAAGGGACATTTATTTGCAAGACAAGTCACTCAAGTTTGAAAATCCTAGCGAAAATGCCAATTCCAACGTGAGGTTAAAGGCTTTGAACGTCAAAAGTGCAAAAAATCAAGACCAAGTGATGGATCGCTCCTGTCCCTTAGTCAGGGACCAGGGCGATGAGGTACATATTTTCCATGTTTTTTAAAAATTTTGGCGCTCAAACGCATTTTTGAATTTATTTAAATGCTAGGAAAATCGATATTTAATTAATGGCATTTAAATTTAGCGCTTGGTATTAATTGATTATTTTTGCCTTGTAAGAAAATCGAATTTATTAATTAAAAATGAAGGCATTTAATAATTGATTATTAATTCATTAAAAAATTAAATGGAGCGCTTGGTATTTATTTGTTTTATGGAGGTCGGCCCTTGTTATTCATTTAAAAATCATTTAAATTGCTTTATTTTTACAAAGTCGGCCTAAATGGTGGTGAGAGGTGTGAGCGCTATAAAGGGAGGGGTAGTTTATTTCATTTTCACATCATCATTTATCATCTCTCATATGCGACTTGGAGAAGGCAAAGGAGGAACGAATTTCATTTCAAGCTAGAAGGCACTAGTAACTATCCAAAGGAGAGGCGAACTTGAAGTTTCTATTTGAGCGAAGTTGCCTAGGACGTCAAAGACATATCAAAGATGGCGAAATTGCTAACTTGAAGAAAAGATCACGTCCAAGGCTTGAAGGGTGGCGAAGTTGATAAGAGGAACGTTCTTTTGAAGATCACATCAAGACTATCGAATTTCAAATTTTGCCTAGGCGAATTCCTTTATTTTGCATTTTAGAGTTAAGCTCTCAAGTAAGGTATGGCAAGATCTCTTGTTTTAATTTCAAATTTTGATCGTCATTGCCTTAATTTTGAATTTTGAAATTTTGTTTTGCCTTAGCTCAGTTGTTTTTAGGAAATGATTAATAAAGGACTTATCATTAAGTTTCCTAAAATTTGCTCTCTAATTTATGTTATGTATTGCAAAATCATGTTACTAATTTTGAAATGTTGTGTAGGCGTCAAATGGAGGTCTCTTCAAGGAAAATCAAGCCGGATCAAGGACGGTCTTCGCCAGGACGATCAAGCCAAGACATGGGCGACCTCTTCCAATCCAGTGTTCCAAGGCGAGGTACATCATCCTGCACATCAAGGACAAAAGGAGTTAGAACAAGAGTTAATCAAAGATAGCCTCTCAACGACATCAAATTAAATATCTAGCAAGCTTCAAGTGTCAGATGAGGTGGCGTCCTAGTCATCATTTCTCCAATCAGAGAAGTCCATCTCAGCATGTCCAGATTCAATGTACTTAACTCATGGAAGGTGGCACAAACTCCGATGTACCTACCCCGGCTATCCATTGGTCGATTTTTCTAGAAGGGACATGTGTCCAAGCAATACAATTTTATCATTGGTCAAGCATTAAATGTTATGTAATGGTTGTAACAAACCCTAATTAGGGTTTTCATTGTAAAATCTTGGCCATTGATCTTGAATTGATCTAAGCCATCAAATTGTATTGTGGGCACTATATAAGCCCAAACATTTCATTTGTAAAAGGAGAATTAGAGTGAAAAAGATTTTTAGATAGAATTAGAGAGAGTTGTAAATAATTGATAGAATAGCAATTAGAGTAGAATAGGAGGACAAGGCAAGAAATTGTTGCCATTGATTGTAAACAAACTCCATTTTCATTGAAGTAATGGTGAAATATGTCGTTTTCTTGCAATTTGCATGGTTTCTTGTTGAGTCTTCAATCTTAGATGGTAGATGATTAGATGAATGGAGGAAATGTGATTGATTAATGGTGGAATTCGTACATCCATACTACTAGCAGTTTGTTGATTGCAGACTTGCCTTGTGTAGTCAACTGGAATCGTTCAGCCTAAGCTCAATTTCAATTTGTCGCTTCTTCATTGATATGCATCAACTTGGATGGTATCTATGCCTGCGGTGATGACTTGAACATCATAAAGCTTCCCATAGAAGATCGCACTAGTCTTGTGTAGATGTTCCATTGATGTCAAAACAAGACCTAGTTAGAGTTTCATCAAAAATCAAATCATTGCTCCTACATTCTTAGTATTAGGATTAGATCCTCTCTTCGCCCTTATCCTTTTTCCATTTTTTTAATCTAAGTTAGTAAGAGCCTGTGTCCAGCAAAGCAGATCGGAAGTTCAATGTAAGTCCCCTTGTGATTCCAGCAAATCACATCATACCACTGGAGCTTGTCCACACGTGGAGACCCCACTAAAAGAACCTTGGAGTCTACCTAACTGATCCTTTACGCGAATCTTCAGCAGTTAGAGACTATTTTCTCAAGAGAGGATAAGATGCCTTTAGGTATTTTATTCTGTGTATGATTGTGTACAAAATACACGTCAACAGAATTGGCGCTAGAAGGAGGGCTTGTACTATCATGCCTCGATCATTATCAAGCTGTTCATAGATAATCACATTCGCAAGGAGTTGTGTAGGACTTTTGTCCCTCCTCCCGCGTCAACAGAATTGGCGCTAGAAGGAGGGCTTGTACGTGAACTCCAGATTCTATCACTTCAAATTTACGGAGGTTATCTCAAGAGCTTTTGTCCCTCCTCCCGCGCACAACAGAATTGGCGCTAGAAGGAGGGCTTGTACGTGAACTCCAGATTCTATCACTTCAAATTTACGGAGGTTATCTCAAGAGCTTTTGTCCCTCCTCCCGCGCACAACAGAATTGGCGCTAGAAGGAGGGCTGAGCATTTGAACGTCAGATCCTGAGAAGCGCTTGACAGTGAACACGAACTCTTGAATCCAAGGAAGATCAGTGGAAAGCTTTTTCTCAAACACTCGAAGGAAGGTGACTGCTGGATCGTTAGTTGGACTTACGCAAGAAGGAATCAAGCTGGAACCAGTTGAACGTTCAAGTTGAAATCTGAGATATTCAAGATCTCTCTTATTCCAGAAAATCCAAAAAAAGTGAAAAATAGAAAATCCAAAAAAAAGTGAAAAATAGAAAATCCAAAAAATCAAAAAATCAAAAAATCAAAAAAGAAAGATTTCTCAATGGAGTGGCAACAGTTTCACGAGGAGCAACAAGTTGATTTTCCTGAACTTTGGTGGAGGTTAGATACACAACTTTATCCACGAAGATTGTCCGAGTTTGCAAGACAAGGGCAGTGTCGAGTCCACGAGACAGAGGAACATGATGAGATGCATTGCTTGAAGTACTTATCAAGGATGGAATCGGCAGCACAGGGAAAAATCTTCTTTTGGGATGTCCCAAGGCCAGAAACGGAAGAAGGCAACTTCAGTGTCCCAGAGACTAAAGATCCTCTTCTAAGCTTCATGTGGATGATCGAGAGTCAACTCGTTTTGGATGGTGAAATGCGTCTGGAAAACATATTGCTACCATTGTGGTGTAGAATTCACAACTCACCTCACTCGGAATTTACTTGCTTAGTATGTGAAATGGCTATCAATCAAGTCATAAACCAGTTTGGAATGCCAACTTTGTCCGAGGAAGAATGTATCATGAATGGATCTTGGGGTGCACATCTCGCAGCCGAATTTAGGAGAACCTATGAACAGGACATTGCTCCAACATCTGAATGTGAGAAGGATCAAGTGTACGTTGACAATACCAATGCACCTGATGATCAATGTATTACAATGGATAGCCTGCCATGCCTTGCACCTGAAAAGGAATACTATGAAACAAAAGTTGAAGAATCAGTTGAGAATATTCAAGCAATAATAAAGGAAGATCCAGGAGTTGAACAAGCAACTAAAGGAAAGGACGACTCATTCCTTGAAGAATTCTCACTTATGCTACAAAAGGAGATCCTTGAAATTGAATTGCAAGAGTTTTCGAATGGCCTCATTGAAGAAGACAATCAAGTTGAGATATTGAGTGAAGAGCTACAAATTATCATAAGTGAGCCCAGGTATGAAGAACAATTCAAAGGGGCGCTTGAAGATTTTATCACCATTATGCTATTTGAGGAAGCATTGAAAGATTTTGCAGAGGAAACACAAATGGAATCACTGCCAAAATTTTTTCTAGATAAGCAAGTTACTGGGAGTGATATGATCCATCATCAACTTCGACCTCCCGAGACTATACTTGAAGAAGAAAGGTCACCTGAGATTATCTTTGATCCACTAGAGGAGATGTTTGAAGCTCAATCTATCAAGGAGACTCTCATTTTTGAAGATATGCTAACAATATTTCATGAAGATGCCTGGTTTATGCAAGATATCTCAGTGAAAACAGAGAATCTTGAGCTATTCGAAGGGGCGCTGAGCTTGTTTCAAGAGGAATTTCCTAATCAAGATCAATATGTTGTGGATACTCGTGGAATGATTCGTCATCAATGGCGACCTCCTGAAGCAGTTGGTGACCTCGCTTCCGACAATACAATGTCGTCTGAGCCTGAAATACGCCAGGTTGTCTCTTTCCTTAGTCCTAGCCTTGAAAGTTATTATGATTTTGATTATGGGGATTTTGGGAAAACAACTTGCATCTGGATTGATCATGGTCCTAACGAATTACCTCAGTTGATCATTTTGAGTGAAAACTTGCTTGAGTATGAGATGTGCATGGTGAGAGTTTGCCTTTTTGTATTTAAGGATGAATTTGCCCGATTGAGAACCATCACGTTTGCCATGCTCCTGTTGCACAACCTGAGAAATCATGTAAAGTCATGTACATATTTTGCTTCTTTGAGTCGTGTCGAGTCTAGGACTCTTGTATATAGGTTTAGAGTAGGTTTTCTTTTTGTGTTTTTAGATTAGAGGTCTTTTGAGCCTTGTTCTTAATTTGCCTTGAGTCATTTGACTCATGATCTAGTGTGGCTCAGGTAGTTTAGTTGTTTTCTTTTGGTGTGCGTTTTAGTTTAGTTTGCTTTGGGTCGGTTTGTCGGTCGGTTTGCTTTAGTTTAGGTGTCTTGAGTGGGAGCCTCCATCTTGTGAGAAGGGCGTTTGTGTTGTTGCCCGCACGCTGGCAATATCCTGGATCTTATGTTAGACTCATTTCTTAGATATCTATTCATGAAGTGCTCGGAATCCGAGGTTGTTCCTCTTCAGCTTTATCATCTGATCAGGACCTGTATTTGACTTGGAAGGGAATCATTTTCTGTGTCTTGATGCCGACATCTGTTGATTACTATATCTTCACACATTAATAGACTCCGAGTCATTATGGTTTTTAGGCAAAGCTGTGATTGGTGAAAAATCTAAAATCTGGCTTCAGCGCCACCGCAATCCTCAAACCCCAGTAAGCTTCACTGCTTACAAGCCAAAGGAATTGACGAAGAGAAAAAGCAATATCAAAAGGAAAAAATGAGAAAAAAGAGAAAAAAAAAGAGAAAATGAAAGAAAAAAATGAAGAGAAAAGTGAAATGAAACGAAATATCAAAATTGGCTAAAGGGAATATGCGAGTAACTCCATCGGGGCTATAGACGCCTGGCTGGCAATGGAGCAATGTTCGTGAGCTTGCGGCGATAACCTCGTCGGGACTATGGACGTCTGACTGGCAGCGAGGCTCTATCCAGGATGCTTTTGAAGTTCAGATATACTACGTAGCCTATCACAGGGGAACCTGAAAGTCATAGTTGTCTTGTCGAGAGGAATGAATACACTTGCACACACCTGGGTAATCAAAGACTAAGTGTCTAGATATGGTTAAGGATTCTCCTTCTACTTTGAGTACATTTTCTAATCTCTTGATGAGCTAGGTTGAATTTTCCAGAGGTTCTAGGTGTCGATTGAGTCTTTATCTCTGAAATGTTTTTCAACATTTATTCAAGGTGGCGCTAGATGTTGTGACGTTTTCACACATCGCCCCATTGCAAATGGGGACCCATGTTTTTTGCTCGTTTTGTTCGTTTTCGCTTTGCTTTTTTTTAGGGGTTTGTTAGTTTGTTAGTTGTCTGGATTTAGGGTCAAGCCTTAGGGTTTTAATTACCGTCTTTTCGGACCAGAATCCAGTCGCTTTTGAGAGCTTTTGAGTTTCCTTTTCTAGAATGCAAATTTTGAATGAAATGAATTCGCCAGAATGGTCTAATTTTCAATTGGAATGTTGACGCAGAGTCTAAATTCGTCTAAGTGTTGATGATGAAACATGAATTTTGTCCAATTGAGTAATTTTGACCAAATTTTGACTTTTTTGATTTTTGATCCTAGGCATTTCAAATGATTTGTTTTCGCCTTGTGAAGTGATAAAATGTGTAAAATCATGATATTTTGGCCTGTAGGAGCAAAATCGCTCCTGTCCCTCAGTGAAGGACCGGAGCTACAAATCCAATTTTGCTTTGTCCTTGCAAGATTTTAACGTCTTGACGATGTGAGAAGGTCCAAAGAGGTACATTTTATCAAATGAATATAACTTGAAGTGCTGTCGGGGAGATCAACAGGGTAGCAAGTCCGGCTTGAGTGAGGTCCTGATCCTGAAATTTGGCTAAGTCTGGAATGCCCTGATCCTGAAATTTGGCTAAGTCTGGAATGCCCTGATCCTGAATTTGACTAAGTCTGGAAACTGAAAAAACCTCCAAAAACTAGATTTTGCAATATAACTCCTGGAGGTCTGAAACCACTCTCAAACATCCTGAAAGTATATATGGAATATAACTTAAAGTATAAGAAAGAAGAAACATAGAAGGAAATGTCACTTATACTTAAATGTTATATTCCATTAAAATTGTCCTGATCGAGAGTGCGACAAGTCAAATTTCGCTCGTGTCCCTCACCAAGGGACCAGAGCGAAAATGCTTAGTTGAGCCATTCCTGACCTTGTTTGGACGAATCGAGACATCAAAGGCATGGTGAAGGACGAAATGAGCATGATAGAGCATCCAGACTTGATCAAAAACAATGAGATGATGAAGTTTTGCCTAGAGGGTCAAATTCGCTCCTGTCCCTCACTGAAGGACCAGAGCGAAATTCTTCATAAGGTACGATCTAGGCAAAGATCAAGCAAATTTTATGTTCGAAGGCAAGAAAGGAGGTCAATCGAACCCGTTGAAGACAAATTGAAGATTATCAAACGTCAACAAAGGACCAAAATGCTTAAGTTCGCTCCTGTCCCTCAGGAAGGGACCAGAGCGATTTTTGTTGTGGATGACTTTCTTGCACAGTTTGAACCGATCTCAAGGCATGGATGAATAGAAGAGCACATTACGAACCCGTTGAATATAAGTTTTGAAGGTGACAAAGTGAAATAAGGACCAGAGCGAAATTCTTCATAAGGTACGATCTAGGCAAAGATCAAGCAAATTTTATGTTCGAAGGCAAGAAAGGAGGTCAATCGAACCCGTTGAAGACAAATTGAAGATTATCAAACGTCAACAAAGGACCAAAATGCTTAAGTTCGCTCCTGTCCCTCAGGAAGGGACCAGAGCGATTTTTGTTGTGGATGACTTTCTTGCACAGTTTGAACCGATCTCAAGGCATGGATGAATAGAAGAGCACATTACGAACCCGTTGAATATAAGTTTTGAAGGTGACAAAGTGAAATAAGGCCCATAGAGCTAAAATCGCTCCTGTCCCTCTCCAAGGGACCAGAGCGAAATTCTTATGAAGGCTTAAAATTTGAAAGTTTATCAAGCATCAAGTGATCACGAAGGATCAAGGAACTTTATTTTGCACGATGATGGTGATTGCAAGTTGGAGAACGCAAGCATGAACCCAAAGACTTGAAGTTCGCTCCTGTCCCTCAGGAAGGGACCAGAGCGATATTGATTATAGTTGCTAATTCCTTCAAAAATCACGTTAAGTCAAGGTTTTGCAAAGGGGTAAAAGGTACAAGGTGTCTTTTGAAGATGATATGCAAGAGTTTTGAACGTAAAAGTGTTATCAATTAAGTTAAAGGACTCATATCGCTCCTGTCCTTTGGACAAGGACCAAGGCGATTTTTACTAAAACACTCATGTTCCGACAAAATCAAGACAATGCAAGGATAGCTAAGGTCAAGGACGTCCTTTAAGAGGCAATGAACGAGGAACCAAGGATGAAAGATGACACGTTTTGGCTAGAGCTTCAGGATCGCTCCTGTCCCTCTTCAAGGGACCAGGGCGATATCACATCTAAGGGACATTTATTTGCAAGACAAGTCACTCAAGTTTGAAAATCCTAGCGAAAATGCCAATTCCAACGTGAGGTTAAAGGCTTTGAACGTCAAAAGTGCAAAAAATCAAGACCAAGTGATGGATCGCTCCTGTCCCTTAGTCAGGGACCAGGGCGATGAGGTACATATTTTCCATGTTTTTTAAAAATTTTGGCGCTCAAACGCATTTTTGAATTTATTTAAATGCTAGGAAAATCGATATTTAATTAATGGCATTTAAATTTAGCGCTTGGTATTAATTGATTATTTTTGCCTTGTAAGAAAATCGAATTTATTAATTAAAAATGAAGGCATTTAATAATTGATTATTAATTCATTAAAAAATTAAATGGAGCGCTTGGTATTTATTTGTTTTATGGAGGTCGGCCCTTGTTATTCATTTAAAAATCATTTAAATTGCTTTATTTTTACAAAGTCGGCCTAAATGGTGGTGAGAGGTGTGAGCGCTATAAAGGGAGGGGTAGTTTATTTCATTTTCACATCATCATTTATCATCTCTCATATGCGACTTGGAGAAGGCAAAGGAGGAACGAATTTCATTTCAAGCTAGAAGGCACTAGTAACTATCCAAAGGAGAGGCGAACTTGAAGTTTCTATTTGAGCGAAGTTGCCTAGGACGTCAAAGACATATCAAAGATGGCGAAATTGCTAACTTGAAGAAAAGATCACGTCCAAGGCTTGAAGGGTGGCGAAGTTGATAAGAGGAACGTTCTTTTGAAGATCACATCAAGACTATCGAATTTCAAATTTTGCCTAGGCGAATTCCTTTATTTTGCATTTTAGAGTTAAGCTCTCAAGTAAGGTATGGCAAGATCTCTTGTTTTAATTTCAAATTTTGATCGTCATTGCCTTAATTTTGAATTTTGAAATTTTGTTTTGCCTTAGCTCAGTTGTTTTTAGGAAATGATTAATAAAGGACTTATCATTAAGTTTCCTAAAATTTGCTCTCTAATTTATGTTATGTATTGCAAAATCATGTTACTAATTTTGAAATGTTGTGTAGGCGTCAAATGGAGGTCTCTTCAAGGAAAATCAAGCCGGATCAAGGACGGTCTTCGCCAGGACGATCAAGCCAAGACATGGGCGACCTCTTCCAATCCAGTGTTCCAAGGCGAGGTACATCATCCTGCACATCAAGGACAAAAGGAGTTAGAACAAGAGTTAATCAAAGATAGCCTCTCAACGACATCAAATTAAATATCTAGCAAGCTTCAAGTGTCAGATGAGGTGGCGTCCTAGTCATCATTTCTCCAATCAGAGAAGTCCATCTCAGCATGTCCAGATTCAATGTACTTAACTCATGGAAGGTGGCACAAACTCCGATGTACCTACCCCGGCTATCCATTGGTCGATTTTTCTAGAAGGGACATGTGTCCAAGCAATACAATTTTATCATTGGTCAAGCATTAAATGTTATGTAATGGTTGTAACAAACCCTAATTAGGGTTTTCATTGTAAAATCTTGGCCATTGATCTTGAATTGATCTAAGCCATCAAATTGTATTGTGGGCACTATATAAGCCCAAACATTTCATTTGTAAAAGGAGAATTAGAGTGAAAAAGATTTTTAGATAGAATTAGAGAGAGTTGTAAATAATTGATAGAATAGCAATTAGAGTAGAATAGGAGGACAAGGCAAGAAATTGTTGCCATTGATTGTAAACAAACTCCATTTTCATTGAAGTAATGGTGAAATATGTCGTTTTCTTGCAATTTGCATGGTTTCTTGTTGAGTCTTCAATCTTAGATGGTAGATGATTAGATGAATGGAGGAAATGTGATTGATTAATGGTGGAATTCGTACATCCATACTACTAGCAGTTTGTTGATTGCAGACTTGCCTTGTGTAGTCAACTGGAATCGTTCAGCCTAAGCTCAATTTCAATTTGTCGCTTCTTCATTGATATGCATCAACTTGGATGGTATCTATGCCTGCGGTGATGACTTGAACATCATAAAGCTTCCCATAGAAGATCGCACTAGTCTTGTGTAGATGTTCCATTGATGTCAAAACAAGACCTAGTTAGAGTTTCATCAAAAATCAAATCATTGCTCCTACATTCTTAGTATTAGGATTAGATCCTCTCTTCGCCCTTATCCTTTTTCCATTTTTTTAATCTAAGTTAGTAAGAGCCTGTGTCCAGCAAAGCAGATCGGAAGTTCAATGTAAGTCCCCTTGTGATTCCAGCAAATCACATCATACCACTGGAGCTTGTCCACACGTGGAGACCCCACTAAAAGAACCTTGGAGTCTACCTAACTGATCCTTTACGCGAATCTTCAGCAGTTAGAGACTATTTTCTCAAGAGAGGATAAGATGCCTTTAGGTATTTTATTCTGTGTATGATTGTGTACAAAATACACGTCAACAGGTCCCAATCATCTCCAATCATTATTACTCTTGGGTCCTTGTCATCCCCCAAGTTGATGCTTTGAACCTTTGGTTCCTCGTATTCTACCACCTCTTTATCAAATTGATGTGTCAGGGTTCTGTCTACCTCTGCCCCTCCTTCCTCGTATTCAGCAAATTGTGGCGGGTAGGTGTCATAGTTTTCCAACTCGAGGATTTCTAACACATTGCACTCTGGCTGGAAGATCTCATAGTCCTCCATCTACCAATGGAATAGTCCACTAAGAGAACTCGTCTCATCTTCTGAACAATTACCGAGGCGGAGGACCCCTTCTTCATTCGGCTCTATCTCGCCTTTTTCCCTTGCGACATCCTCCTCCGAGCCAGAATCTAAGGCCACTTCTTGACTCACCTGTTGGTTCCGAAGGTCAATGACATATTTGTTCCCCTCACTTTCAATGGAAAGGGTATTTTTCTTCCAGTTATGGTCTGCTTTAGCCGTGATAAGCCATCCCCTTCCCAAGAGTGCATCATATCCCTTCCGCTCCAACGATATGACCATGAAATCTAAAAAGAAGTGTTGTGTCCCGATAGTTACCTTTTGACCCATAAGCGTGCCCAATGGTTTGATGCCATGCTGATCAGCTCCTACGAGGTGGAAGGCTAGTGGCCAGAGCGTCGGCTTCCCCAAGGTTTTCCATGTCTCCTCAGGTAGCACGTTTACAACAAACCCACCGTCTACAATGGTGTTAGTAAGCCTAAACCCGAGAATCTCCATTCCTACTACGGCTGGTGTCCTGCCTACCCCTACTGTCATCAACATAGGGTCATTGGTCTCCTTTGAGTGGTTCCTTTCTTCCATTTCCTCCTTGTGGCTCTGCGTCTTCCCCTCCTTCCTAGTCTCCTCCACTTGGTTTATAGCTATCCGCAGTTGTGGTAGTGTCTGCAACAGATCCACTACGCGGACCTGCACGGTGGTTTGCAGCAACTGTTTCATTATGGTTGCTTCGGAGTCGGTCTGTATGGTGTTGGTGGTTTTGTGGGATACTGGCTTTCTCCGTTCCTCACTCATTTCCCTTTCTACTTCCTTTTGTGCCTCCTTTAGTCTTTCCTTTTCTGTACCTGGGTCAGGGTATATTAGTTTCCTTGTATGGGATCGGGTAATGGCCTGTACTTCTAGTTCTGGCCGTACTACCTCCAGCATGTTCACGCCTTTCTGCCTTGGACATTCCGCATCTTCGTGATTGCCCGGCCCACACCATTTGCAGAGTAGCCCTCCTCCTTGTCCGACACCACTCTGGCAGTCGCGTGCAAAATGGCCCCATTCGTTACATCGTCGACATTGTATCATTGGTCTGCCTTTTGCATCGTATTAGATGCGACCCCGTGGGGTATTATTATTACTGTTGTTGTTACTCCCCCTCTGGCTGCTCCTATAGCCACCTGGTGATGCGTCTGAGTTTGTGTTCTTGGAGGGTGTAGTGGGTGGTGTTGCCTGTTCTTGAGTATATAGTACCTGGGCACTCCTTGCCTTCAAGTTGTAGGGGCATTCCTTAATAGCATGCCCCAACACTTGGCAGATGTCACAGGAAACTTTCTTTGGACAATTGGTTTTTGTGTGTCCCTCCAGGTTGCACTCTGTGCACCAGAGGTCCCTGCCCTCCCTACTTTCTTCCTTTTGCGTCCACATTTCCCGCATCATCCGTCTCATATCCTTTCGGAGTGCTTGTATCGTTCGTGACTCCTCCTCGCTTTCCTGATCACTACTATCTTCATCACTTGTGCGCTTCTTGCCCTTCGATGTCTTGTTCTCGCTTTCAATATCCATGGCTCTATTGTATGCCTCCATGAAAGTAGATGGAGGTACTACCTTCATCTTTTTCTGCAGGGATGGTTGCAGACCCTCAATGAACCATCGCTTCTTTAACCCGTCGGCTGGCGTATTGTCCATTTTGCCAATTAATTCTTAGTCTGCGGTAGTAGGACCGTACCGTCTCACTCTTGCCCTGTTTGGTGTTGTATATTTTTGCGACGATCTCGTCATCGTCCCACAGTAGCCGAAACTCCTCCTCAAATGCCTTAGCAAGTGTTTTCCAGGTATCCTTCGAAGTGGTGGGTAGGTCCGTGTACCAGTCAATGGCAATTCCACGGAGAGTCTGGGAATGCTTTCAGCCAATTATCCTCATCATCCTCGCCATTGGCCTGCCATATGGTGACACAAGTTTTACTGTGACGAGCAGGGTCCTCCGATCCTAGTCCATTGAATCTGGGAAGTTTTTGTTTTTCAGGGTTATGTGCCATCTTTCTTGTACTCCCCGAGTTACTCTGGAAATTGTTGAATGACTCGGTTGGCGTGGTTGTTTGTTCCCAATTATCACTACTTCCTATTGCCTCTGGGTTGTTGTGACTCCTGTCCCACTCTCGTGTATGTTGTCGAGAACCTTCCACCAGGCTCCCTCTTTCTTCAACTATCCGGTAGAGTTTCAGGCGCCTCTCCAATTGCTCCTAGATGCGCAAGGATCTTCTCACTATGTCTTCTTGGTTCCCTTCTTGTTCCTCCGAGGCTTGTCGGCTTCGATCTTTGTTGAGTGTATTTGGCATTAATTATTGGAACTGCGGTGGTTTCATCATTGTGTGGAGTCCCTCTGCTCTTCTTCCCTTTGATTCCTTTCTTTGTACTGTTGGAGCACTTGTTGCCTATGTTGCTCCCTTCGTGTGTTCTCTCGTTCCTCTTCACATTCCATGAGTACACGTGCCAACAACCGTGGAAGGCTACCCAAGAGATCATGTACCGCCTGGTTCACGTTGAGTTCCGCCCATACCGTATCAGCCGAGACAGCACTCAATTCTGCTTCTCGCTGTACGTACCGGTCCACGGAAACGTCCCACACGTGAATCAGGTCCTGTGTCAACTGATCCTCCCTGGTTACTTCGGTGTTATCTTCCACGTCACTGTCTGTCACCAGGATGCTTTGGTCGAATGGATGACCCATTATACTTCCATCCCGCCAACGTTCCCTCTTGAGACCTTCAGATTCGACTTAGGCAACGGCGCCAAAATGTTAGTAGCCTATGTCGATCAGGACTCTAATCATAAATATATCGGGCTCACTGATGAAGAATTAAGTACAAGGTATTGCAGTCGTGAAGCATACATCACAGAATATAGGCCAACGCACGCATTACAGAATATAAGCACTCATAGAATAGATGCATTTAGAGATGTATTTTATTCATTTCAAAAACCCACACCTTCAAAGGTGCTACAAGGTTGCATATAAAGAGTCTGCAGTTGGTTGAGCCATCAAACGCCAACAACTACCAACTACCCACCCATATAACAACTTAATTATTACTATTACATTAATATAACTAGTTTTACGGCTTACAGTGATGCTTTGGAGAGACTTGGAAGGAGTGTTTAGAGAGAAGATCAGTGACAAATCAGTCTGAAGTAAAGTCGCAGCAGTCCATCCTTCCCCTTCAATTTTGTTCATAGCGTACCATATTAGCATCAAATCACATCAAGAGGAAAAGCGCCACACTTGAGGACTGAAGGCGATCAGTTTGGTGAAGGTTTGGAGTGATCTCAGCTGTCATCTATTTATATCTCAGAATCTGATTTGCAGCAGCAGGGGCGAATTCCTAAGGAGGTCAAAATTATTGTTTGGAGACTCCCTACCACCGGATATAGCTTGCTTCTTCAAGGAGTCTTTGCCAGGTTCATTTACAAATAGTCTTCATTGTAGTTTTCAGTATGAATGCATGAGTTTTGTCACAGTCCAAGTGTCTATTGTTTATAACTAGGAAGGAGGATTCCAATTGCCAATGGCAACATTGGAATCTGCTTAAGGGCTGGGCCCTTTTCTCACTTCAAAGGGTAACGTGTACCCTTTAGGCCTGGGCCCTTTCTGACGCCACACTTAAAAGATTGTGTGTTCCCTTCAAATAGGACCGACCCTATAAAAGAACACGCCACACATTAGATGAAATAAAACATAAAATGGCACCAAGTTTAAATTAAACCAAGCCAACTTAATAAAGGTCAAGCATCATATAAGTAAAGTACTTTTGGCAAGCATAAAACATGATCTTCATTTTGTTCAACCCTCAAGCACATTAGCTCTGCAATCTAGTGTGAAATCTGATTGGAGAAGTAGGTGAATTCATCTATCTGCTGCAAGTTAATTCTGTGCAAATACATCTGCACCTTGAAGGCGAACTCCATCCAAATGATGCAAAGTATGTCTGCTGTTTGAAGGCGTAATACTTCTGTCATATGAAGAGCTAGGTCATCAAGATGCAGATCTGAAGATGACATTTCCATTGATTTGAATAGCAAAGAAGTGTTGTTTACCCTAGGTGTTTTCATCAAACTACCTAAGAGATAAGTATTTGTAATCAGAATATTGAATATAATCCGTAATCAGATCTGAGGATCTTTTCTGGCTGGGTTTTTCCTCCTAGGAGGTTTTCCCAGGGTAATGGTGTCTTGTTTCATTTTGCTTATCTTCTATGTTTGTTCCTAAGTCTGGAAATCATTAATTCTAACTGCAAACAATCTAATTTAATAGTTAAATTCTGATTTCTCAGTCTTCCATTAATCTGAAAGTATAAAATTCAACAGTGTCTTGATAATGTATGAAACTTGATCATTAAAAGCAGTCCATGTATTTGCTCTTTAGCTGCCTATGTAATGTTCTTTAGAAGGCCAAATGAAATTAAGGAGAAAAGAGTTGGAGTTGCATCTTAATTATGCCATCTTTCATGATTATTTGAGGACGTGTGACAAGTGTTCGACAATATGTCAGTTTGCAGTTAACTTTTGATTTTGAGTCTAGTTTGACTTATTTCCATATGAGACAGTTGTGAATGCATCTATTGTTAATTATCAGTCAAATGAATCAATTAGGAGCTGTTTATTTTTTTGAGATATTCAAGTGTGTTGGTCACCATTACAATCTGAAAACGTTATCAGCATAACACATAAACCTTTGAACTGCATAGCATGCAACTTGGACAGCAAATATTCCTTGATTTCAATCTTCATTAGGACGGGATATTTCAGTAATCGGCACATTTATCATCAGCTTGTGCACGTGCGTGTGCATGTGTGTGACTTGTCGCTGGTTATGGAGTGCAAGATCTTGCAATTTCGATGAGTAATCGGCACATTTTTCATCTGTGAGTGTGTGTGTGTGCATTCAGCAGATGGAAAAATAAAAAATCAACCATTCAAAGATGTTTCATTCCTCCTAATTGTCAACAGTTTACTAATTTTATAGTTATTGTCCCTTGTCCTACCATGATACATTATTGTTTACATCTCCATTCGTATCCATTTCCTTACTATCTGTTTTTCATTCTCTGTCCCTGTTTTCTGTTTCCACTACAACCACTGGTGTGCCTTTGATTTAATCACTGCAATCATGTTGTTATCATTTGTTCATTTTTCTTGCCTTTTTGGGGATTTAGATCTGTCGGTTGTACTGGTCCCAGTCATTAAAGATACATAATTTCTATCCATTGCCATTAATCACAGATATATTGTACAATCAGAATAATAAAACTGAATACATTAATACTATAAATTATTCCATGCTGCTTGATAAACATTAGTCCAAATTACTCACTAATTCTGTAATAGGGTTTGGAGGATAAGTGCACTTTTTGAATGAGGGAATTGGATTAAATAGGAAGATTTGATTGGAAGTGTCCACACATTTGGGGTGAAGCTCTGAGGATTTTCTATTATCTATTTTCTTTATCTGTTGATCTTTGTTTCCTCTATAATGGCTATTGGAAGTTGTGGGTAGGGGTTTCTCCCCCTCTTGTTCATTTTTTGGCATAGTAGTTGGATCTGTGTAATGTCCCCTTTTCCGCTCTAGTTTGTTTTGGGGACCATTAGCCTATTCCAGAGCCCTGTAAGCTAGTCGCAAGCAAAAATTAGGGTTTCCTACCTTTGGGAGGATGTTTCTGTAGTTTTGAAGGCTTGAATGTTGGAATTTGTCTGTTTGGATTCTGGATTCCTTTTGGGTTTCCAGAAAGCTTTGCAGTGAGGGTACATGCATAGCAAGTTATGGAGTTTGACCGACTTACTATTTTAGTACGTGGAGGCAGAAGCAGTTGAGTTCTTTAGGTTTTTTGGGGTTTTCTGAGAGCTCTGCGATAGTATAACATGCAAACCAATCTGAGGACCTTTTCAGGACTTACTATTTTTCGTAAGTTTGGCAGCTACTCAGAATGTGGTAAAAATCACTTTGGAAACAATTACTATTTTTAGCAGTATGCTATTTATAGTAAGTACTATTTTTGGTAGTGCTATTTTTGGCACGGATTCTACAGCTCAGCTTAGTGGCTATTTCTGGCAGTATTATTTTGGCAGGATCCTATATTCACTCAGATTACTATTTTTAGCAGTTCAGTTCAGAGCTCCAACTCAATTTAGTTTTGGTGATTTCCAGCACTTCAATCTCCGTCTCAATCAGTATTTAAGGCGAAGGTATTTTTTAATATATTAATACCTTAGGCATGAGGTATTAATATTTGATTATTTTATGGATGGACCACTTAGAAAGGGAGAAAATATTAATTTTATCCTAAGTCTTTTTTGGTGAATTATTTCACCTTCTTTTTGGACGCCAAAGTGCAATTTCATGAATATTATTTTTTTAGGAATATATTTATCAAAAGTGACAATATGGATGAAAATGTGCTTAAGTAATAATATTTTTATGTTGCAAAGTGTGGACCAAGGGAAAAGTTCGAACTTGAAGCCTAGGTGGTGGATTTTCATCTTGGGCGCAATATACTTGAAGGAAATGAAATGAAATAAATCGACAAATGTGCGTGGGATGAAATGACATGTGATTTGGGCGAATTTGGAGGCATTTGCATTTGAATTTGAATTTGAATTTGAGCCTTCAAAATCTATAAATGAGAGCGTTGGGCTTCTCATTTGGCATCTATGAAGAAAATTATAATGAAGTGCTGCCAAAATTTGGAGTGAAGCTTCGGGGAATGCATACCTCCTAGCTACCACTTGGTTTCTTGCTTGCAATACAACAACTAATTGAGCTTGAGACTGCTCTTCATCCAAAGGAGTCGATTTGAGGAACAATGTTGCAGATTTATGTGTCAATTTCAGATATTTTGGAGTGTTTTCTGAGTGTTCATGTTGTTGGTCGCGATGTGTGCTGAAGATGTTTTTTGCTTTTGGCTCCCTGTGTGCTTGACGTGTGGTTTTGGGTATCGACTCCATCTCTTTTTATGCCTTGGGCGATATAGTTCACCATTTTGCGGATCTTGAAAAGCTGAATTGGATTTTATGTAGCAAGTTGAACTTCCCAGCAGAGTCGTCCCCTTGTGTAGATTGTGTGTGGTGTTCGCGGGGCAGGTTTGAGGTTCTATTTCTGTTGTCAATGTTATATCTCTCATTTGCTTATGTTTTTGTGCGATTCGGAGTTGATTTGGAGAAGTTATGAGCATTTTGGGGTGTTTGTAGCTTGCTGGTCTGCATGTTTTTTGTGCGTGTTATTGATTTTCAAAATTTCATAGTTGTGTGTTAGAAGAGCTTTTTGGTGTGAGTAGTCTAAGTTGGTTGGGGAGTGATTATCTATTATTGTTGCAACTGTTGGAAATGTTATCAGCACTTGATTCTACATTCTATATGATTTGTAATGTTGGACTTGTTATCAGCACTTGATTCTTCATTCTATATGATTTCTAATGCTGGTTAGTAGCACTAATAGCAAAGTTTTGTTATTTCTTAGTCCCACTGCATAAGTGGAAGAGGCTGGCTATGCCGCGGGCCGCCTATCTTTGGGATAGTGATATTTCATGTATTGATAATCCATAATGTGCACTGTAAATCTAGTTAGTAGTACTAACAACTATCTTTTGGATTATTGCTTGTAGCCCCACTGCATAAGTGGAAGAGGTTGGCTTAGCCGCCTATTTTGAATATTGTAATACTGTCCTTCCGCTGCACAAGCGGTCGAGTTGATTGTAATTTCATTTTGAGTCCTCCCACTACATAAGCGGTAGAGTGATTGTTCTTCAATTTCTTGTATCATCCTTGGCTGGTTTACCGCCAAGTGATCTTCAATATTCTCCATATCCCGCTGAAAAGTGGAAGGGGTTGGCTAGCCGCCCAGATATTGTAAGCAATTTTCAGTTTGCATCTAATGATCCCCTATGCACTGTATGCTCTCACCCTCCCAGATTAGGCTCTCAGTGATCAGAAAGTGAAAGGGTTACTTCCAGTATTTC
The DNA here is from genome assembly GCF_030272615.1 of Cryptomeria japonica. Lineage (NCBI taxonomy): Eukaryota > Viridiplantae > Streptophyta > Pinopsida > Cupressales > Cupressaceae > Cryptomeria > Cryptomeria japonica. The sequence goes on from NC_081405.1 coordinate 10,109,427, forward strand.
CTTTCTGCGCAAGTTTGATTATTCTAACCTTAACAAGTGAATCTTGTTGTGTTGAAATCAAAAAAAAATTAAGGGGAATATTACAATCTAGTTCTAGATGATTTGTTCATGAAAAAGAAATTGATATAGTTGTTGCAGTGGCTAGTACAACGAAAGTAGATCTTTCCAATAGAACATCTACAAAATACATGCCAACTCTAGAAGAATCCCCAGTTATTGATCTTAATCTAGACAAGTTCAAAAAGAATGTTTCTACATTCCAAGGAAATCGCTTGATTTGTCGATTTCTAGGCTTTCAAATTTCTTTAGATGAATTAATTATTTGGGCAAGAAAGAAGTGGAAGACTTAGGGAGAATATGAAATATGATTTGTCGATGCTTCATGGCAATATTTGCAAATGAAAACTAATAGAGACGGAGTTTTCAAAGGAAATCCATATTTCTATTGTAATGCTAATCTTTGCATGAAGCATCAGCATGTGGGTTTCAACTTATTAGAAAAAATCTTAACAACATCCTCATGCTCAATTAGGATGTATGCTCTTCTTCAAGAATTCTAGTCTTCCTATGTCTTTGAAACATGTTAGGGGCTTGTTGTGACCATTTCACACATCGCCCCATTAAAATGGGGACCCCCTCTTTTTGCTCGGTTTTGCCTGTTTCTCTCTCTGCTTTTAGGGTTTTGGGTTAGTGAGTCAGTCGTCTGGACTGGGGTTAAGCCTTAGGGTTTCCGTTTTGATGTTTTCAAGCCGGTGTCTAGTCCAAATTTTGAAGATTGTTGAGCTTCCTCTCGTAGGATGCAATTTTGAAATAAGGTGAATCTGTCAGGGGGTCAAATGAGTTTGTCTAAGTTCAGTCAGATTTTTGAATGCAAGTCCAAATTTTGCCTAAGTGTTAATGATGGAATTGTGAATTTTGTCCGGGTGATTTTTGGCTAATTTTTGAGAATTTTGATAATTGAGCCCGAGCATTGGAAATGGCCTAATTTTGCCTTGTGAAGTGACTGAAGTCTTAAAACCTTGATATTTTAGCCTATAGAGGCAAAATCGCTCCTGTCCTTCAATCAAGGACCAGGGCTAAATTAGTATTTTATGCATCTTGGTCATTGACTTGTTTCATTTGTCTTGTGCAGGGTCACCAGGAGATGCAATAATTGAAGATTTAGAAGATTTTTGAGACTCAAAATGACAAATTTTTAAAGTTTAAAGTCAAATCGCTCCTATCCTTGAGTCAAGGACCAGGGCGAAATGACTTACTTAGACCATTTTTTACCTCATTTTGATCAAATTGAAGCGTCAAGGACGCAATGGAAGGTGAAATCAACATGATGGAACGCCAGGATTTAGCCGTTTGCAATGAAAAGTTGAGATTTTGACCTCAAGGACAAAAATCGCTCCTGTCCCTCACTGAAGGACCGGAGCTTGTTTCTTAAAATTCAACTGTCCTTGCAGGACTAAGGCGATTTTTGGATTGGAAGAGGTAAAGGAGGACATCTTTTGTCCATTGAATATAATTTGAAGAAATTTGCAAACAAGGAAACATGCTATGAAGACAAATCGCTCTTGTCCCTCACTGAAGGACCGGAGCTTGAAATCCAAAATTGCCTTGTCCTTGAAAGATTTGAACGATTTCGCGATTTGAGAAGAACAAGGGAGGTACATTTTACTCGTTGAATATAATTTGATTGTACCTCGAAGGAGAAAATTGGCCCTAGAAGCAAAATCGCTCCTGTCCCTCTGCCAGGGACTAGGGCGAATTTTAATGATAGCTCCCGTCCCTCTCTCAGGGACCAGAGCGATTCCTCCACAAGACAAGTTTTTGGCGAAGTGAAATGAGTTTTTAAGTTTGAGGCAAGTAAAAGGAGGCATAACGAATCTATTGGAGATCATTTGAAGATTGCAAGATACCAAATGAAGCCCATATTTGCCTAGGCGCTCCTGTCCCTCTCCAAGGGACCAGAGCGATTTCTTCTTAAGACAAATTTCCCACCAAGTTGGAGCAAGTCTCATGTTAAAGAGAAGTGAAGGGGAACATAATGAGTTCGTTGAAGACAAATTTGAAAGTTGGCAAAGCACGAATGAGCTTATAAGTGAAAGTTCGCTCCTGTCCCTCAGCCAGGGACCAGGGCGAAATCAAGGCTATCTAATATTCCCCTCCAAGTTTAAACCACTCCAGGCCAAGGTATAAGGGGGCAATGATGTTTGGAACGCCTCGAAGAGAAACAAAGTTGCAAGGACCGCGAAAAGTGATGGAAATGGTCAAGTTCGCTCCTGTCCCTCTCCCAGGGACCAAAGCGAAATGTCTAAGTATGCTTAATTTTGAGGTGCCACTTCCATTTCAGATGTTCAAAAAGGAGTAAGGAACACCATTTTATACTTTGAAGGCAATTGCAAGTTGATACGAACAAGGATTAGCCCAATGAACAAAAGTTCGCTCCTGTCCTTCAGTCAAGGACCAGGGCGATATTCATAAAATCAATCCTTTTCTTCCTAGACCACGCCAAGGCAAAGTTACACAAGGTCAAATATGTCCTTGGAAGGATGATGGACAAGGAACCAAACGTCAAAAAGTGATTAACTTGAGCAAGGATGCAAAATCGCTCCTGTCCTTCAGTCAAGGACCAGGGCGATATTCATAAAATTAGTCATTTCCTTCAAAAGCTTCGTCAAGCCTAGGCCACACAAGGTTGAAAATGTCATTAGAAAGGTGATGAATGAGGAGTTAATGTTAAAAGTTGACAATTTTAAGCTAAAATACAAAGTTCGCTCCTGTCCCTCACCAAGGGACCAGAGCGAAAATGGTCTAGGAGGCATTCGTTTCAAAACATTGAATCAATCAAGCTCAAGGTTCCTATTTAAAATGCCAGTTTCAACGTAGAGGAAGTGGTTTTGAACGTGAAAATCAAGATTAAAAAGCTAAGGCGCTCCTGTCCCTCTCCCAGGGACCAGAGCGATATGGTTTGTATCCCTTACATCTCTCATGTGTTTGGCGCCAATAAATTTTGAAATACATTAAATGCTTAATTTCGATAAACCTTGAAATATTTAATTAAAATCGGCATTTAATGGGTGCGCACAAGGTATTTGATTAATTAATTTTGCCTTTTAAAAATCGAAATAATTAATTATAAAGGCATTTTAATTAATCAATTAATTAAATAAATAAAATTGGAGCGCTTGGCTTTTATTTTCTATATTTTACAAAGTCGGCCTCTATTTTTATTTGAAATTTATTTATTATTTGCCTATTTTCAAAAGTCGGCCTATGGGGGATTGAAGAGGTAAGCGCTTATATAAAGGGGGTATGATATCTCATTTCAAATCATCATTTAATCGTTCATTTGCATGCGATTTGGAGAAGACAAGGAGAAAGTGCAAAATCTCATCAAGGAAGGGTGCGAATTTGGTTAGAGGTGGAGCGAATACTCTATCATCACGTTGGAGACCCCAAAGGTGGTGAAATTAACTAAGAAAGGCGCCTTTGCTAGAGGAGGACCACATTGAAGACTTCAAACTTCGTTTTTGCCTAGGCGAATTTCCTTATTTTGCATCTTTTTAGAGTTAGCTCTCAAGTGAGGTATGGCGAAGTCTTCTTTTGTCTAAATTTTGAATTTTGATCGTCATAGTCTTAATCTAAATTTTGAATTTTGAAATTTTGAATTTCCAGTAGCTCAATCGTATTTAGGAAATGATAACTCAAGGACTTATCATGAAGTTTCCTAAATTCAATCTTTAATCTAATTTATGTTTATACATTGCAAAATCTATTTCTTATTATGAAATGTTGTGTAGGTGTTACAATGGCGACCCCAAAGGCGAGAGCATCCACCAGTCGTCCAGCTCTCATGAAGGAAGATCAAAAGAACGAAGAATTGGAGACCAAGGAACTTGAACCTAAATGGGACGCTGCTCTTCTCAAGGCATTTGATCAGGTCATCCACTTAGAAGAACGAATGAGGAATCTTCCCGAGATTCCAATTGCTGAGATCGAAGGAATCATCTCCAGATTCAGTGCATATGCTAAAAAGGAGCATTGGAAAGGGAATAAGATTCTAGATGAGAGGTTGTTATAGATGATGTGGCACCTTAATTGTCATTGGTCTATGTCTCCTAGATTTTCGTGCCAAATTTAATATTTGGCTATGAATTTAATATTGTTCAGTAAAAAGGGGGCTATTTGTAATAAACCCTAATTAGGGTTTAGGTGTCATAATCTTGGCCATTGATCTTCTTTTTGATCTGGACCGTTCATTGTAATTGAGGATGCTATATATACCCTCATTTCTTTTCATTTTGTAACTAGAAAACTAGAGATTAAGGAGAAATTAGAGAATTAGAGAGATATTAGAGATTAGCAATTTGATTTGTAGCAAGATTGAGCTTTGAGGAAGGAATTTCAAACAATTGTTGTTCATGATGGCTTTGAGATCAATAGAATATTGAAGTTATGGTGTTTTATTGCAATTCTTATGGTTATCTTCATGGTTGTTCACTTTCTTGAATCATTCTCAATCAAAGTAGTATTTTAGTTTGAAGGATAAAGTGTTGGACTTGATCGTCGGTGAGATTCACTCTCCAAACCACTAGCTTCTTGCTGATTGTAGGAATGCCTTGCGTGGTCAACTGGATAAACTTGAATCACTTAAACCTTCAATCATTGTTGTATCTTGGATATGTGCCTTTGTGGTAGTGTCTATGATCCTTGATGAATTGAAAAATCATTTGTTACCTTAGAAGATCGCATCAATTTCAATTGAGTTGTTATTTTATGGCAATATTGAAGTTGGTAGAATCTTGCCAAGTCTCGTCCACATTGAGTCATTCTTAGGGTTAGATTAGACTAGATCTCTTGCAAGCCCTACTCTTTTGATCTTTTTTGAGAATTCGTTTAGTTTAGGAAATTCTACTTCGGAAACGTAAGGCCCCTTGATGACACAGCAATCACAACGACCACTGGTGCTTATCCACACGTAGAGACCCTACTTAAAAGAACATTGAAGTCACCCTAACTGATCCTTCTTGCGATATCTTCAGCAATTAGAGATTTTATTCAAGAGAGGATAAGGTACCCTTGGGTATTTTATTCTGTGTATGATTGTGTACAAAATACACGTCAACAGAATTGGCGCTAGAAGGAGGGCCTAATCGCGATGAATGCCTAACACCTGAAAATCCAGATTCTATCGATTCATAATTTACAAGGAGCAATCTTAAGGACCTTTTCACCCTCCTCCCGCGCACAATAGAATTGGCGCTAGAAGGAGGGCACTTTTTGAACCAAATAATCCAAAGGAATAGTACTATCCAGAAAATTTACCAAAAAAAAAGAAGAATACATTTCAAGCATGATCATGAATCACGATGGTGTTGCCACATGAAGGGTTGAATCAAGTAGTGCAACCTAATTTGCAGATAGGCGACATTCAAGAAGATATTGTTTCGGGATTGAATCATTTAGCATGGAACGTAAGGAGAAGTGAAGCTGAGTATAACAGAGTGAGAATCATCTTGGAACAAGAAGAAGATAGGGCTGAAAAACACCGAAGAGTCGCAGCTAGAGAGCTTCGCAATCAAAGGAACCTACAATAATCTTCGCAAGACTTCACGCTGGATCGCATTGGTTCTTTCTCGCCCAAGAAACATCAAAGACTATTAAGGTCAACACCAGGCATCAAGAATCTAAGTGAGCTTCAGTTTACTTCAAAGGCGAAGCGAGTCAAAAGAGAAGATACTCCCAAGGAATTTGAACTAAGATTGGAGGAATCCCCTGAGTCATCACAAGCTCCGTCTCTTCAAGAACAAGTACAAGAGGCGATTCAAGCAAGTATCCAAGCAATTTCTCAGACAAAAGGCCAGGCTAGTTCATCAAGCCCCTCGACAAACTTCCAAGCCTCGAAGAGTACGATGGCACACCATGCTCCTCCTCCTCCTCCTCCTGCTCATGCACTTAATGGCGCAACTTGGCTAATCAACAATCCCTCACCATTGGAATTTGCGGTCTATCATGATATGCCGAAGAATCCAGAACACTTTTGTTCCAAATTCAATGTCAATGATTTCAATCGTACAGCGGAGGATCATATCAAGATGTTCGAAGATCATCTTCGTAACAGACAAATCGAATATGGAGATGTAGCATGTGGGCTTTTTCCCTACTCATTAGGAGAAGAGGCGTACTTTTGGTTCATTCATTTGCCTATAGGGTCAATTAGGACTTGGGACGCGATGAAAGATGCATTTATTGCCAAGTTTGGTATACCAACCACACCAGCTGAGTTGTATAGACAATTTGTTGAGGTCCGAAGGAGAGAACATGAACCAATCACTTCTTTCAACAACAGGTTTCACCGCGCATACACGATGTTACGGCATCCTTATCTCATTGCGGACCCAAGGGAAATCTACTATGGGGCTTTAGATCATCTCACTGCTATGTTTGTAAGGACACATCCTATCCCAAATGATCTAAACGCAGCATATGCAAAGGCTATTGAAGTTAGTAAGCACATGGGACAGAACATCACTGGACCACTACTACACATGGGACCTGTCGCAGCACCAAATCAAATGCAGACAATTGGAATGGCGTTAGCTAACCAGACTCCAGTCATGAATCCGATTCCACAAGCAACATATCCGAGCGTGCAGCCGACAAGCCAGTTGGTCCTTCACCCTGGAGTTCCAATTTCACAAGCTCCACCAGCACAGCCTGTGTACCTGCAAAATGCAACAAACTCGTCAAGAACACAGGAAGAAAAGGATGAAATGAAAGAGTTGATTGAACAAGTCAAGAAACTGTCAACCGAAGTAACCCATCTAAGGAACCAGAATAATCAACTCCAAAGTATGCAGAGGGCCAACCACGGCCAACCTACGAACAATCAAAATTTCCAAGGAAATAACAACCAAGGTTTCAGGAATAATTATCAAGGAAATAATAACCAAGGCTTTCAGAAGAGACCATGGAATACGGCTCCCAATAATAGAAATGTGGTGACGCCACTAGATAGCCCACCAAATTCTTAGAATCAAGAAAATCATTCTACCAGTAAAGTGTTTCTAGCAGAGGCGGCCTTGTCCAGTTGGTGTAGACTTCACAACACGAACCAACATTCTGAGTTATAGTGTCCTGAATTCAAGATCGCGGCCGACATATTCCAGCAAGAGATGCGCAGTAATGATCCACCTGAAAATCCACCAACAACTGGATACGAAATGGTCCCAACCACGCGGTATGATCAAGCCATGATTGTGGAAACTTGCAGATATTCACAAGAAGAAGATAATCAAGCTCAAAATGGGAGATTTCCACCAGAATCTGCTAACGGACCAATGGTACCTCTGGGTTCCCAGTTCCCATCGGCATCCGCAAATGGACCCGTTGAAGACTCAGAATATTACTTTCCACCTTTGAACAATAGTGTCCTAGTCGAGGGAATAAAAGAGGTATTCCACCAGTCTTCAGGAGGTGTGAACCAAAGGGTTTATCATAGAAATCAGAGAAATCAAGAACCCCTAACCACATCGATCCCTCCGAACAATTTCTCTACTCCTCCGGATCCACAAGCCAGCAACAATCCAGAATATCCACAAAATACACAAGGATACAGACAAAGGAATATTGCACCCCCCGTGGGCAATGATATGAAAAGATTGGCCACGTTAGTGCTAGAAGAACTCAAGAAAGTTAAAGTTAGCCTACCACTCTACGAGTTGCTCAAAGTTTCAGAAATCAAAGATGCAGTGATCAACAGTTTGAGTGAATCTAGTACAGTAGGGTCAAATGTTCAGAACTCGGCCAACAAAGCTCAAACTACCATCAATGTGACCCAAGAGGATGCCGATAACAAAGGGCAATCCGAACGAGACGAATGCATGGTTCAGATCATAACCTTCCCAGCCAAAAAGGAAGACATGTTAGAAGGAAAGGTGTTACTCAAAAGGGGCGAGACTAAGAAAACTCAACCTACCATCAAAGAAGGCCTCGCCACTAGTCAGATCCTTCTAGAAAAGGAAGTGGCCATTAAGAAAGATGTGGTCAAGAAAGGAAAATCTCCAAACAAGACTGATCACTCAAAAGAACAGAGTCTAATAAAGGACGATCCTCCAAAGGTCAATGAAGTGAAACATCAAGAACCCAGTGAGGATTCCTCAGGCCTTCCTCAAGGAAAAGATGAACCGGCCCCGTTCCTGTTATCAGTTAGAATCTTTGGGAAATTATTACACAATTGCCTTTATGATTCAGGAGCTTCCAGTAACGTGATGCCCCTGGCTGTCTGTCAAAGACTAGGTATAACTCCCGCTCCTACCAAAAGAAAGGTCACTCAGCTAGACAAGACAGAAGTTCCAGTCATGGGCGAGTTGAACAACATTCACATGCAATTAGCTGCGGACCCGAGGGTTCAAAATTTCATAGACATATCAGTAGTGGATATTCCAGATTCATATGGGATGCTCCTGAGTAGAGATTGGTCACGAAAATTGAATGGGTATGTGTCGACTGATTTCGCACACATGTGGCTACCACGGAGAGGAGTCCCAAATCAAATCAAGATCGACAGCACTCCTAGATTGAGACTTATGATAACCGAGTATGGGGAAGACAATGAAGTCATGTTCTTAGAATCAGATCTAGGGACATACAAACCTAAAGTAGGTGAGGTCCTAATGATACAAGACATACAAGATAAAGATGGCCAGCAAGAAGTGATAGAATCTACAGAAATTGTCGTCGAAAGTGATCAAGGATCCGATCAAGAAGATGATGGAATGTTTGAAAATTTCAGAAAGTTTGTACATAGAAACATACAGCAAAGTGTGCAACTTGGTAACTTAGCATCCGTCCGAGATTTGCTTCTTCCAAATTGGTGTAGGATACATAATGCCGTCCATTCAGAACTATCTTGTGCTTTATGTCAGACCGCATTAGAACAAGTATACAAAAGAGCCCCGCAGACGTTGATTATAGAAGAAGTTCAAGATTCAGAGGTGGAAAGCTCTTCAAGAGATGAGACTTGGTCCGACACATCAACCGAAAGTCAAGAAGACCTAGAGACGGGAAATCGAGAAAATGCGATATGGACATTGAGGTTCGATGGATCTAAGTCTAAACAAGGATCTGGAGCAGGATATGAATTGATTAGCCCAACAGGAGAGACCTACCTTGCCGCTCACAGATTACAATTTCCTTGCACCAACAATGTGGTTGAATATGAATCTTTGATTCATGGGTTATTGTTAGCTATCAAAAAGAAGGCAAAAATACTACAAGTGTATGGAGATTCAGAAATAGCTATAAAACAAATCATGAGGCAGTACGTCTGCCATGACAAAAGGTTGACCAGATACCGAGACCGAGTCTGGGACCTCATTGAAAGTTTTGAGGCCTTCAACATCAATTCTATATACAGGCATCAAAATCAAGTGGCTAATTCCCTTGCGCAAGCCGCCAGCTCTTTGATACCATTAGCGATGGACGGATTGAAGAAGTTCACAATAGAATTAACATCAGTCCCTTTGGTCCCAGATAACATCACCAATTTTCAAGTTTTCGAAGACGACAAGCACATACTGGATTTCTTAACCAACACAGATGTCTTCATAGCCTAGATCATTGATGAAGAAGAAGTGGGAGAAGCAGAATTTGATGCCGAAGGAGTTTTGAATTTAAAGACAAATACTATTCCAAAGGGGATGGTAGAACTAGAAAGAATTTTTGATCCTGACAAATTGAAAGAGATGAAGAACCACGGAGAAGCTGGTGTCAACGGAGAAGCTGGTGAGGGGTCCGTACAGAGATCCCTACAGATCAAGGAACAAAACGAACGGAGACGTCGGATGCAAGAGATTGCCAAAGGGCAGGAGAGTTTGGAAAGGCGAAGCAAGAGTCGGAGTGTGATTTGGAGCCATAGTTGGGAGAGATAGAAACCGTGTACGTGGAACAAGTTGGTAGGGGTTGCTAGGACCCTACCATTGTCGGATGTAGAGGAGGACGATGTCGCCAACCAAGCCACTCGACATCCAGTGAAGAATCTGGAACTCAGTTCGAGAGCAAGCCGTCAGAGCACTCTGACCGCGACGAAAGGGTTGCACGGGACCTACAAGGCAAGGTCGCCAAACTCTTTGAGAATAACCTATACTGAATTGGGAACCTGTCGCTTGGAGAAGACTCAAAAATAGGAGGGTCAGACCCAAAAACTCCGGGAAGGAGGAACTATAGGAGTCAGGGTGACCAAAGCGTGGAGGAGGGGGGTGGACGCGTAGAAGGCTCGTGGACGGAGCAATACGGTCCGACCCAGTCAAACGCGTATGGTACCTTCCAGGCACATAATAACTTCCAGGCGTTACACAAAACCCTCCAGACGAAGACAATGGCACACACCCCAAAGAAACAAAAGCTTCCAAAGTTCATGGGCAACAGGTCGAAGGACCCCATACGACATTGCAAGACATGCGTAACCATCTGGGAGGCAAATGGCCAAGACGACCAGGATTACTGGTTGAAGGCATTTTCAGCCACCCTGCGAGGAATAGCAATTGACTGGTATACGGATCTGGATGCCCGATATAAAACATCATGTAACAACTTGAAGAAGGCCTTCCAAGAGGAGTTCAAACTCCTATGTGATGACAATGAAATCGTGGCGGAGATTTACAATACCAAGCAAGGAAAAAGTGAAAGTGTGTTGGCTTACAACAGAAGGTTGAGGGAACTACGGAACAAAATGAAGAACTAGCCGGCAAATGGCTTGAAGAAGAGATGGTTTGTTGAAGGGTCGATACCGTCCCTCAGACGGAAGATGAAGGTGGTCCCTCCGCCCTCATATGACGAAGCATACAACCATGCGATGGATATTGAAAGGGAAAATAAGATATCCCGAGGAAAGCGTCGAGTGAGTGATGGTGATAGTACGGATGAAGACAACGATGGGGAGCCTAAGACCGTACAAGCACTCCGAAGGGATATGATAAGAATAATGAAAGAACTGAAGGCTGACAAAGAAAATGGCAAGGAGGGAAAGGAACTATGGTGCACCGACTATAAGACAAAAGAGCACACTAAGGGGAGCTACCTGCGAAAAAGCCTTCTGTGACATCTGCCAAGTAATGGGACATTCCATCAAGGAATACCCGTACAACCTGAAAGCACAGAGCACCCAAGTGCTCTTCACCTAGCCCGAACAAGTCAATCCGCCAGCGACACCTCCGAAGCCAGCAACAAACTCGAACGCCTTTCCTAGAGGGTACTGTAACAACCAGCGGGGTAACAACCGGTCCAACAATAACATGCCAAGGAGTAAAATTCAATACGACGCAAAAGGATGGCCCATATCCAATGTCGGAAATGCAACGAATGGGGTCACTTTGCGCGGGAATGTCAGAATGGAGATAGTGCAGGGAGTTTGATGTGCAAGTGGTGCGGTCCAAGGAATCACGAGGATACTGAGTGTCCAAAGCAAAAAGGGGTGAATATGTTGGAGGTAAAGGAACCGGAGGAAGATGTACTAGCAATCACAAGATTCCAAAGTAAGAAAGCCACATACCCTGACCCTCGCACGGAGAAGGAAAGACTCCGAGAGGCCAGGGCAGACATTGAACGTGCAATGGCAGAAGAACGAAGGGCCTCACACTAGGCTACCAGTACTCCACTTCGGTCAAGACCGGAAAAAACTATCATCAAGCAGATGTTACAAACCACTATACCCGTTCAGGTATCAGATCTCCTACAAACCATGTTGCAGTTGAGGACGGCCTTGACAAATGCAGTCGGTGACACCACTGTTGACGAAGAACACCGAACGGCAACAAAACCATCTAGTACAGTTCCAGTGACGAAATTTGGTAAGGATGTCGTAGACCCTATGCTACTCACAGTAAGCATTGGACGGAAACCTGTCGTGGTGGAGATGGAGTTAATGGGGCAGAAGCTCACGAACACCATTGTGGATGGCGGGTCTGACGTCAACGTACTACCGGAAGAAACTTGGAGGAGTCTGGGCAAGCCTACCCTCTGGCCACCAACATTCCACCTTATCGGTGTGGATCAACACGGCATCAAGCCCCTCGGGACTCATGGCACAAAAAGTGGTGGTTGGAATGCAGCAATTCTTTTTGGATTTTGTCGTCATTCCACTAGAAAGGAAAGCGTACGACGCCTTAATCGGAAGGGAATGGTTGATCATGGCTAAAGTCAATCATAACTAGAAAAAGAATACACTCTCGATCGAGAGCGAGGGCCATAAGTATGTGATTGACCTGAGGAACCAGGCCGTCAATGAAGAGCTTGCATCGTTCGACTCCGACTCAGATGACTCAAACAGATGGGAGTGGGGTTCCGAAGGAGGCAAAGGCGAGATGGAACCCAACGAGGAGGGAGTGCTGGAATTGGACGAATGCTCTGAAGATGAAACTAAGTCATTGGTCGGACTCTTCCATCGGTAGATGAAGGACTACGAGGTATTCCATCCAGAGTGCCACATGTTGCAGATATGTGAGATTCGGGAATCAAGTGGTAGTACGGAAGAGCTGTCATTCCCTCCAGAATACGGTGGGTACCAGGAAGGGGTGGCACGGGTGGATGACATACTGGCCCACCGGTTTGAACAGGATAAAACTATCAAGTACGAGGAAACCAATGTGAAAAAACTCAATCTAGGCAAGGACGAGGACCCGAAGGTGATACTCTTAGGGGATGATTGGAACCTCATACTGAAGGCGGCGACTTTCAAGATATTCCTCGAGTACAAGGACGTCTTTGCTTGGACGTACAAGGACTTGAAGGGGATACCTCCGGAGTTGTGCATACACCGCATACCCCTCGCACCAGGAGCCCAACCCGTATGAAGGAGGTCGTACAAGATGAACAAGAACTACGCTGCCAAAGTGAATGAGGAAATCAACAAAATGTTAGAGGTTGGGATAATATTCAAGGTGGAGACAAGTGACTGGGTCTCCCCAATCGTTATTTCCCTCAAGAAGAAGGCCAACCAGATAAGGATATGTGTGGATTTCAGGTGTCTAAACGTTGTAACAATCAAAGATCCCTTTCCAATCCCGTTCACGGACAACATCTTGGAAGAAGTAGTTGTGCACGAGATATACACGTTTCTAGATGGGTTCTCTGGGTACAATCAGATAAGTATTATTGAAGAAGATAAGCTAAAGACCACCTTCGTGGTGGAAGACAGGGTGTACGCTTACAATTGCATGCCCTTCGGGCTATGTAATACACCAGTAACCTTCCAGAGAATAATTTTACACATCTTTGACAAAATGTCAGTAGGGAATTTCTAGGCGTTCTTGGATGACTGGTCTATTTTCAGTGGCCAGGATACTCATCTAAAGGCACTCGAAGAATGTATGGAGAGATGTCGAAGAGCCAGGCTAGCTCTTAGCCCGAAGAAGTGCAAGTTCATGGTGCCGCAGGGAAAGCTCCTCGACCACATTGTTTGCAAGGAAGGATTAAAGACAGACCCAGACAAGGTAGGGGTGATTATCAATATGGAGAGTCTGATGGATGTAACGGGGGTGAAGTCATTCCTAGGCCTCGTTGCCTACTACCAAAGATTCATCAAAGGCTTTGCACCAGTTTCCTGCCCCTTAGACAAGCTAACAAGGAGGGGGGAGCCGTTCGTATGGGGCACGGAGCAGGGAGGAGCCTTCAAGGAACTGAAGGATTGGATGGTGAGTGCACCGATCTTGGTGTACTCGGATTGGAATAAAGAGTTTCACATACACATGGATGCCTCCAACTTCGCCATTGGTGCCACCCTCAGACAAGTGGGGACACAGGGACTAGATCACCCGTCTTCTTCGCCAACCAACTTTTGTCGAGGGTCAAACGGAACTACAGTACAACAGAGAGGGAGGCACTGGGGATGGTGTACGTCATGCAGAAGTTTCGCCACTACCTGTTGGCTACCTCGTTCACGTTTTACGTGGACCACCAGGCACTGATGTACTTGGTAAATAAACCGATCATCCGGGATCGGGTAAGTAGATGGTTGTTGCTCTTGCAAGAATTCACCTTCACCATTACTGTGCGGCCAGGAAAGTCCCATGTGATAGCCAATCAACTGTCACGGATCGGGTCGGGAAAGCTGGCTAAAAGGGTGAACGAGGACTTTCCAGATGCGCACTTGTTCCAGATTGCAGTACTACCATCGTGGTATGAGAAGATCAGTCGATACCTCTCTACTTCCACATTTCCGCAGGAGATGTCGTCGGGGGAACAGCGGAAACTGGCACTGAAGAGTAAGACCTTCCAACTGATCAATGGTCTTTTGTATAAAATGGGACCAGATCAAATCTTGAGGAGATGTGTCATGGAGGAGGAAATCCCCAATGTCTTGAAAGAAGCACATGCGACTGGTGGAGGGAGTTGGCACCTTGGGAGTCACCTTGCGCAGTATGGAGGGGTGGTTCTGAGATGTCTACTTGCAGATGAGACAAAGTAAGATGAAGCAACAGACACAACAACGGTACATAGAGAAATTGGAGGAGGTGGAACAGCATGCGCAGTTGGCCACTGTAGAGAAGAACTAGAGGGTTGAGTTGGAGGCGAAGGTGGCCACTTGTGACGACCATTGCAGTAGGCAGGAGGTGGAGGCGAAGGCACTTGCAACGAAGGTGGTTGACTTGACTCTGCAGGTGGAGTAGAAGGACAAGAATCTATTGGAGGCTGCACACATGGTCAAGAAGGCACACGAGCGACAGCTGATTGCTGAGAAGAACCTCCGGCTCCACACAGGATGACAGCCTTCTTCTTCGGCCACGACAGGGACGCCTCCTCCCCCTCATAAGTCTTAGTCTTTTTCTGTTTTTTCGTTCCAACTCCTATTTGTTCTAGTCGTCTGGAAGACAACTACTTTTTTGGGGGTTGATGTTAGGGGCTAATAACACATGTTAGTTTATCGTTGTTTGGGGTGTTTATGTTTTGTTATGTATGGGCTGCCGAGAGGTTCCTGTGGGGTAGTTGGTAGTTGGTAGGCTGTGACGGTTGGCAGCCTGACCAGTTGTCGGGTCTATATAGTGTATGGATGGAACCTCGGCAAGTTAGCATTGTACTGGCATATTTGGAATACAATAAAGATATCATAATTTTGTCATATATGTCTCTGTAATTGTTATCTATGCTTTAATATACATGAATGTTCTTGTTACATGAGTTGTTGGTAAGTATGGAATATCTCTGTTTATCCGTGAGTTTACCAACCTCACCATAGGGACTAAACAAAACAATTGTTTGATCCCTAAGGAAGGCAATGGATATTTCAAGACCTTTTGATGGGTATGGTTAATTTGTTTATGCCAAAATCTGCATGGAACTAGATTTCTCTTTTGTTCCCAAGAATATATTTTGTGTGCTAGAGATTTTGAATGTTATCAACCTCTTGATTACAAAAGTCATCCTTTCATACACACAGGATATTTTGAATATGGTCATTTTATTTGATAATGTCTCAGCATTATTCCCATGTCCTCTTTTTGAAAATAGTGCCAAGGCAAGGCCTCTAGCCTATTTCTATTTTCCATAGGCTAAACGGAAAACCAAGGGAAATAAATCCTAACATTATTTTAAATTGAGCTTGCTAATTTTTAATTTAAATAACATTATTATTGATATTAAAACTTGTTTTTAAATACTGAGAATTAGGTTAAATTAAAATCATTTTCATATATTAATTGGAAGGAAATATAATTAACAGCCCAATTTGGAAATGTATAGAAGGAGGGTGTTGTTGTGACGTCTTCACACATCGCCCCATTGCAAATGGGGACCCCCTTTTTTTTGCTTGGTAGGTTAGTGTTTTGTTACTTTAGTCTTTGTCTGGCAATAATATCAAGGGTTGGGTCTTGAGATGAGGGTTTAGTTTTGGTTAAGAGTCATGAGAGTGAAACACAGCTTGTAAACATGAAGAGGGTAGGAAGTGCTTTGTGACTATTGTAAGGGTAAAATTGCAAGATCCCCTTGCAATTTCGCCCAAATATTCCATTTAACCTTCATATCCCAGAGTTGCACTGCAAAGTTGCTTGATAGAATCTATGCATGGAACCTTGCAAAATCCGACCTTGGTGTTTATGCACAAGCAAGGTGAGATTCCAACCTTGATCTCCTATATATAAATATGGTGAAATTCCGACCTTTGGGTCTATGCATGGTATATGCTAATTTTCGCCCTCCTTATTGCATGCACACTTGCAATTTCTGCCCTCCTTATTGCATGCAAACTTGCAATTACCAACCTTCTTTATGCATGGACAATGTGAAATTCTGCCTTGTTTCAGGCATGATCATAGTGAAAATCTGACCTTGTCTCTCAATACACAAGCATGGTGAAATTCCAAACTTTGGTTTAATGCATAAGCATTTCAAAGCTCCGCCATGTTTTATGCATGCATAAGGTGAATTTCCGCCTTGAATTCTTGTTTTATGCATGCATGTGTATTCCCGCCATGTATAAACCTTGCATTGCATGACTATCTCTAAATTCCGCCTTGCACAATGCAAAACTAGGTCTAAATCCCGCTCTAAGGCTTGCAGATCAGAAATCCACATAAAATAAAAGGACAGAATTAAAAATCAGACCTAGGATCAGACCTGATTTGCAGGTTAAGGCAGAGCAAATAATTAATTGTTTGATGCAATTTAAAGGATGTTTTGATAAGTGCACTCAATCTTTTATTTATACCTCTCCTCAAACATGGTAAATTTGCAAAATTGCCCTATAATGTCCCCGATATAATTAAATAGTCAATTTAAATAATTTATTGTATGGCCCCATACTTAATAATATCTTTCGAGCCCTTTTTATTAATTAGTTAGTTATAAACTTTTTGGTGTCAGCCCATTCGTAACCCTTCGGGAAACTTACCGGAGCCCATTTATAAGGCCAAGTTTGGCATAGTTGTAGGTATGGGGAATTTGATGTTTTCTTTGTATTTGTGAATTCCAGTTGGAGTTTGGCATTGTTGCAGTTTCAGAGGTGCAAGACCCTCCCTATTTTGTAATCACAGTTTCGGTGGTTAGCAACCACCCTAGTCTGTCGTTGGAGATATCATTTCTAATATTTCACTCTGTACTTCATTGTCAGATCTATCTCTACCACGTGGAATATAATTACAAATATCTGGTTCTTGGCCTTTCAATGTTGTTGGTGTATACTCTGTGTTGATGATTCATTCCTGTATCGTGCTTCCAAAGATTTGTCGTGCGCAATTCGTGGTATGGTACTTATTGCGCGTGGTCTGGAGTAGTAACCGTACGGTCACACCATACGGAGGTGAAGTAGACTTCATCGTACGGGTGAGGCATCGTCACCGTATGGGTGAAGTAGTGTCTCTGTCGCCGTAAGGGTGGAGTGCAGTTACCGTATGGGCCTATGGAGTCACCATACGAACTGTTTCCATATGAGCAACACAATTGAGGTTTGACCTACGGGGTGAGAGTCTTCGAGGGAGGTTTCGTACGGCAAGGGTGTCGTCGAGAAGGTGTCGTACGGCTGGGGGTGTCATCGGGTACATTACAGTGTGGCTGGGGTGCCGTACGGCTGGGGGTGTCGTCGGGTACATTACAGTGGTATCAGAGCCAAAATACTGCCAGCCTATGGAATGCTTGGGATGACTACAGAAATGGAAGAAAGGGATAATGAAATTGCTGCCAATAAAATCTCCAAGTGGTATAACAAATATCAAAAGAGGAAGAATTCTCTAACATTTCAAGAATATCTAGTTCTAATAGGAAAATGTATACCTGTGCATTAGGAGGTTATCAGAATCTTTGATGAATACTCAAGTGAACTTGAGGAGATCAAGGCTACCAAATCCTTTGATAGGTACTATGTAAGGAAAAGAAAAGAGCAGTTGGATCCTAAATTAGGAACTCAATCAGAATCAAAGAAAGATGAAGACAAGTTCACATGTTCATCCCAGCAACAAGAGGATGTGGACAAGCCAGAGACAACAATTGTCCCTTCAAGTGGAGAACACTTAAACTTTCATGACAAGTGCAAGGATGAAGACGTGTGTATGAATTTTGTCAAGCTAACAATGGTTGATCAACTTCATGGAGATGCGAACTCTAGCAATGATCCATTACCAGAGCAATCTCTACAGTTGGTTGAATACGAAATTTACCCTTTGGTTGGGCATGAGGCGTGCATGATTGTCATCTCTCCTTGTGAGTGGCATCTATATGAAGGAAGCAAGTTGGATTTTGATAAGTTGTTCCTCAACTCCGAGCGGGGTAATGTTTTTATCAAAGTGGAGCAGCGCAAGTTGATTGGGGATTTGCAGGTGGTGCTCGCAGCCATGGTGTGGCATCAAGCTTTCAGCGGCTAGGACTACCAGCATCCGCACATGGTCTAGGATCCTGGAGCTTGTCAGATGGCAGATAGTTGCGGATTGCTTGAGGACAAGCAATCTTTGGGCCGGGAGGACTGTAATGTCCCCGATATAATTAAATAGTCAATTTAAATAATTTATTGTACTGCCCCACACTTAATAATATCTTTCAGGCCCATTTTATTAATTAGTTAGTTATAAACTTTTTGGTGTCGGCCCATTTGTAACCCTTCCGGAAACTCACCGGAGCCCATTTATAAGGCCGAGTTTAGCATAGTTGTAGGTATGGTGAATTTGATGTTTTCTTTGTATTTGAGAATTCCAGTTGGAGTTTGGCATTGTTGCAGTTTCGGAGGTGCAAGACCCTCCCTATTCTATAATCGTAGTTTCGGTGGTTAGCAGCCACCCTAGTCTGCCATTGGAGATATCATCTCTGATATTTCACTCTGTACTTCATTGTCGGATCTATCTCTACCGTGTGGAATATAATTACAAATATCTAGTTCTTGGCCTTTCAATGTTGTTGGTGTATACTCTGTGTTGATGATTCATTCTTGTATTGTGCTTCCGGAGATTTGTCGTGTGCAGTACGTGGTACGATACTTATTGTGCATGGTCTGGAGTAGCAACCGTACGGTTACACTGTATGGAGGTGAAGTAGACTTCATCGTACGGGTGAGGCATCGTCACCGTACGGGTGAAGTGGTGTCCCTGTCATCGTACGGGTGGAGTGCAGTCACTGTATGGATTGTTTCCGTATGAGCAGCACAATTGGGGTTTGACATACGGGGTGAGAGTCTTCGGGGGAGGTTCTGTACAGATGGGGTGTTGTCGGGTACATTACAGTGTGGCTGGGGTGCCGTCGGGTAAATTACATGCCCAGCGGACCTAGGGTGAAGGCACTAAACCCTTCAAAACGTGCAAGTTAAAACATATTGAATGGCATTAGGCAGCCAGCCTGTTTTGAAGGTGAAAGATGCAAGGAAAATGAAACACAAATTAATCAAAATGTGTAAGGAACTGCCTAGCCGACCTTGCTAAAAGACATAACTCCTAAAGGGGATGCATATAAAGGATGAAATTAGAACTTGTTTCTGATTCAAAACATATTGAGGTGCAGACAAGAATGAAATCAGTTGCAGAGCAGAAACTAATGATTTCAAGTAAGGAGGTCTAACCTTGAGGCACGTCAATCAATCACAAAGCCGAGGAAATATGAACCATTATCAGGATGCAAGCAACTAGAGGCAGCAAACTTCATGTCAGCAGAGGTAAAAATCCAAGCAATCAGTTCGAAGTAAAATTCAATAACAGAAATCAAAGAGAGAACAGCTAAGTCCATTATAGGCCAAGAGATTTAAATCACGAGTGAAAAAAAGTGTGTAATGATCAAATCAGAAACAGGATCCAATTTCACACCAAAGCAGAGTGCAAGTTTAATCAGAGCTTAAAAGGTTTACAGAGCTAAAGTTCAAAGGAGGCCATTTTTTAAGAGAAAACCCCAATCAGTTCCATACAAATCTGAAAAAATTTCATCTACAACCTAAACTTTATTTCAGATTTAAAACCTCATGTCCAGAAAATTCTAAGATTTGACAAGGTTGTTTCCAGATTTAAAGGGCTTTGTGAAGCAAATTTTGGTGAATTGCTGATGTTATTCAAATTGTTTCAAACTTTTAAAATAATGATGCAAGGTCTTGAATCTTCACTTCATTATCATGATCTCATTGCATTTTGCTTAAACAAATTTGGAATTGATTTTGGAGTTTGTTCATAATTGTAATTCAAAATTGTTTATTTTCATGTGATTGCAACAAAGATGAAGCATGTTTCAACAACATAAGAGGACAAAGGGAAAAGACAAGCTTGAAGGTGGATAACATCAAGATGTGCAAGATGATGGACTTCACAACCTTAGCAATGCAACCACAACATGGGAATAGCTCTACAATGAAAGGCCTTACAACAGAAAGAAGTCTGTAGACGGCAGTTTTGCCATAATAAATAAATAATGTTTTCTTAGTATACTTGGCAGTGTAATTAATTATTCCTGACAGGTTGTGGTAGTTGCCGACAATTGGCAGGCTTAACCAACCGTCAGCACTATATATTCTCTCAATGTTGTATCGGGAAGGATATATGATTGTACACATTACACTAGATAATAAAGAATAAATCTTTCTGCCATGTGTTGTGTAAATGCTGTTAATTGATATTATTTTTGGTATGTTTCTGGTTCTATATTCTGTTTACGTAAGTTAAAAACATTCCATTTGGGAGTAAACATTTTGGCGTCGTTCCCGATTCGAACCTGGAGATCTGAGAGTGATGAAGAGTGGTCACAGGCAAGATGGCGGAGTAATGGGACAACTGATTGAACGACCAAATTCATCTGAGGAAGACGACGATTCAAGGCGGGATGAGTTGACACAAGACTTGATGTGCTTGTAAGAGGTGTTCGTTAATTAGTACGTTCGACAAGAGGTTCGTGAAAACAAGGTCCCTGAGAGTATTGTATGGGACACCTTGACTGTAAACGACGTTATCAATCATCTCCTTTCCAGACTACCAAGGTTGTTGGCACATAGCCTCATTGCCCTCCAGGAGTTGTGCGAGGACAACAACCGAGAGCAGTGCTGGCAACATATACTTCAAAGATGCGAAGTGAGGAAACGTAGGGAGGAAGAAGAGAGGGATACAAGCAAATGCTATATCCATGACAATTAATGCCCCTATGACCAAACAAAGAAAGAAAACATATTGCAAACACTCAAGAGGAGAGAGAGGGGCCAGTGAGAAGATCTCTTCAGATCAAGGAGCAAAGTGATAGACGGTAGTGATTACGGAAAATAGTTGAAGAGTCCCAAAGTCCGGCAAGGAGCAAGAGTAGAAGCATCAGCCGAAGCCGTAGTCGTGAGAGGCAGAGACAGTGTACGTGGAGTGAATGGGAGGAAGTTGCTAGGAACATACCACTCCTAGATGAGGTAAATAAGGATCTCTTCGACCAAGTAGATAATCAATCCGTACACTCGGTATCGAGCAAAGGGACCAATTCCACATCCATAGAAAGTAGCCTATCAATACAGTCGATACGTGACAAATAAGACAACAAAGGGACTTCCAGAGAGAGGTTCCCAATATTTTTGAACACAATTTGCACCGCATTGAGAGCCTATCCATAAGAGAGGAACCAAGAATAGGGGGGCCTAAGCCAAAGACCGCAGGGAGGAGGAAGTCCAAGAACGAGGAAGGTAGCCAAGCTGCGGAGGACGTAGACGGTGGATGTGTAGAGGGCCCGCACGTGGCCGAGAGTGCAAGTGAAGCACCAAAACGTTGAGAGCTAAGCAGTCCAATCTGGTCTTGGGCACACAGTACATACCATTCAAGGACGACGGTGACCCCCCAATGAGTCCAACGGTGGACATGCAAAAACTTCCTAAGTTCACCAATAACAATTTGGAAGATCCAGTAAGACACTACAAGACATGCGAAACCATCTGGCTAGCAAGCAGTCAGGACGACAAAGACTACTAGTTGAAGTCATTCCCTACAACATTAAGGGGACTGGCAATCGTCTAGTTTTCAAAATTGGAAGTGAGACACTCAAGTGTGTGGGATAGCCTGAAGAAGGCATTCCCAAAGGAATTCAAACTCTTGCAGGATGACAATGAAATTTTGGTGGAAATCTATAATACCAAATAGGGAAAAAATGAGAATGTACGAGCTTACAATTGTAGGCTCAAGGAGTTGTTAGGTAAGATGGAAAACCAACCAGCCGATGGGCTAAAGAAACGATGGTTCATTGAGGGGTTGATCCCCTCATTGAGGAAAAAAATGAAAGTGGTACCCCAAAGTGGTACATCAAAAGTGAAAACAAAACATCCCAAGGAAAGAAGAAACCAAGTGATGATGATAGTACGGAGGAGAATGGCAATGATGGTGAAACTAAAATAGTACAAGCCCTCTGACAGGACATGTTGAGGATGATGAAGGAATTGAAGGCTGAAAAGGAGAACAAGAAAGAGAATAAGGAAATGTGGTGCACCAATTGTAAAGTAGGTCACACAAAGATAACCTATCCCAAGAAACTGTTCTGCAACATCTATCAAGTATTGGGGCATTCCATTGAGGAATGCATGTACAACCTAAAAATAAGAAGCACACAAGTTCTCTTTGCCCAAGGGGAACAAGCAACCCCTCCAGCCAAACCTCCAAAACCACCTACCAATCCTAATGCATTGTTTCGCAAGTACCGTAACAACAAGTGAGGAAATAATAACGACGGCTACAACAATAACAACTACACCCCACACAAGAGAATACAGTGCAACACGAAGGGTAGAACCATGATCCAGTGCTAGAATTGTAATGAATGGGGTCACTTCACGCAAGATTGTTAGAGAGGTCAAAATAACAACGCAAGTTTACTATGCAAGTGGTGTGGACCCGGAAATAACAAAGACACTGATTGCCCAAAATAGTAAGCAATACACATGTTGTCCATGGAAGAACCGAATGAGGAAGTACTGGCAATCACCAAACTGCAAACAAAGAAAGCAATATATCCAAACCCCTGTATGAAGATGGAAAGACTTCGAGAAGCCAAAGCCGATGTGGAACGGGCGATGATGGAGGAAAGAAGAGCTTCTAATGAAACTACTACCGCACTCCACTACGGTCTGAATCTGAGAAAAACATAATGAGGCAAGTGTTGCAAACCACAATACTCGTACGGGTAACTGACATTCTACAAACCATGCCACAACTAAAAGTGGCCATCACTAATATAGTCAATGACGACACAGTTGGCCAGGAACAACACAAGACACAAAAGGAACCAACGGTGAAGTCACCAAGCAACTTCGCCATTGATCCCATGTTACTGACGGTGAGCATTGGAAGGAAGTCGACCCTCGTCGAAATGGAAATAATGGGAAGGAAGTTGACAAGCACCATCATTGATGGAGGCTCGGGAGTCAATGTGTTGCTGGAAGAAACATGGGAATGTTTAGGGAAGCCAACCCTCTGGCCACCAACCTTCCACCTAGGAGGTGTCGACTGGCACGACATCAAACCACTCGAGACATTGATGGCACATAATATTTCTTCCTAGACTTTATAGTGATTCCATTGGAAAAGAAGGCGTACGATGCTCTCCTTAGAAGGGGTTGGCTGATCACTACCAAGGCCAATCACAACTGGAAAGAAAACACACTCCATTGAGAGCGAAGGGAGGAAGTACATCATCGACCTGAGGAATCAAGCAGTGAGCAAAGAATTGGCATCCTCTGACTCAGATTCTGAGGGCAGAGATTTTAGGATGGATGAAGGGTGAAAGGCGGTGGAACCCGAAAACAAAGGGGTACTTGAACTGGAAGACTACTTAGAGGTTGAAACTTGAGACAAGCTCCTTAAACGGGTTGTTTCATTGGCAAATGGGGGACTATGAAGTCTTCCACCCCGAGTGTAATATGCTACAAAACTCAAAGATTGAGGAAGTTGATAATTGTACAAAGAGTGCTACATTCCTCTAGAGTACAAAGAATATAACGAAGGAGTAGCACAAGCGGACAACACACCTGCACACCACTTTGAAAAAGGCAAAATCATAAATAATGAAGAACTCAATATGAAGAAGGTGAACCTTGGTGATGAAGACAATCAAGAGATAACATTGGTGGGTGACGTTTGGAACTCCATACTGAAGGCGACTACGTTCAAAATCTTTATAGAGTATACCGCTAGAGTTATGTACAAAATTTTGAAGGGTATACCGCTAGAGTTGTGTACACAAAATCCCTCTCGTACCAGATGAACAACCCATACGAAAGAGGCCATCCTATATGAATAAGAACTACGCCACCAAGGTACAGGAAGAAATTGAGAAAAAGTTGGAGGCAGGCATAATTTTCAAAGTGGAAACGAGTGAGTGGGTCTCTCCAATCATCATATCCCTCAAGAAGGAAGCGAACCAAATAAGGATCTATGTGGACTTCAGGTGCCTTATGCGGTAACCATCAGGGCACCTTCCTGATCCCGTTCACCGACACTATATTGGAAGAGGTTGTAGGCCACGAGATATACTCCTTCATGGATGGATTCTCCAAGTACAATTAGATAAGCATTGCCGAGGACAAACTCAAGACTACCTTTGTGGTGGATGCCATGGTGTATGCGTACAATAGGATGTCATTCGGCTTGTGCAACACCTCGACCACCTTCCAACGAATAATATTGCAAATCTTTGATAGAATGTCAGAGGACAATTTCAAAGCTTTCTTGGACAATTGGTCCATATATAGCGGGCAAGAGAACCACCTCACCGCACTCTGGGAATGTATGGAAAGGTGTCGAAGGGAACGATTGGCTTTAAACCTAAAAAGTGTAGATTCACGGTACCACAAGAGAAATTGCTTGGCCACATAGCATGCAAGGAGGGACTGAAGAAAGAACCTGACAAGGTAGGGGTTATTATTCAAATGAAAGCCCCAGATAACATAATAGGAGTAAAGTCATTCCTTGGGCATGTAGACTACTACCGGCGGTTCATAAAGAACTTTTCACAAATTTTGTACCCGTTGGACATGCTGACACAAGAAGGAGAACCACTCATGTGGGTCGATGAATAGGAGAAGGCGTTGAATGACTTAAAGTCCAAACTAGTGAGAACACCAATCCTAGTGTACCCAAATTGGGACAAAGACTTTCATGTGCACATGGATGCCTCTGGCTAACCAATAGGAGAAGGCATCCAATGACTTAAAGTCCAGACTAGTGAGTGCACCAATCCTAGTGTACCCAAATTGGGACAAAGACTTTCATGTGCACATGGATGCCTCCAATTATGCAAATGGGGCCACACTGGCACAAGTGTGCATACAAGGATTGGACCATCCAGTTTTCTTTGCAAATCGCCTACTTTCCAAGGCCAAAAGGAATTACAGTACGATGAAGAGGGAGGCACTTGGCATGGTGTGCTCCATATAGAAATTTCGCCACTACCTATTGGCAACATCCTTCACATTTTATGTGGACCATCAGGCATTGATGTACCTTGTTAACAAGCCCATCATCCAAGGGAGGGTGAGTAGGTGGCTGCTCCTGTCGCAAGAATTCACCTTTACCATCATCATGTGACTAGGGAAGAGTCATGTCATTGCTGACTAGTTGTTGCAGATTAAGTTAGGAGAACCACCTAATGAAGTGAAGAGGACTTTCCCAATGCTCACCTGTTTCAAATTGCTGCATTGCTGCCACGGTACAAGAATATAGGGAGTACTTGTCCACTTCCACCTTCCCGAGGGACATGTCGCCGAGTGAAAGAAAGAAACTAGCCCTTAAGAGTAAAACCTTCCAACTCATTAATGAGTTGTTGTACAAGATGGGTCCAAACAAAGTACTACGAAGGTGTATGATGCAAGAGGAGATTCCAGGAGTGTTAAAAGAGTCTCATGAGGAGTTGGCAAGAGGCCACATGGGGCCAAATGCCACTGCACGAAAAGTATTGCTGGTAGGATTGTGGTGGTTGACACTGCACTCGGATGCACGCGAATGGGTAGTGAGGTGCGATACATGTCAAAGAGTTGGCAAGCCACTAAAGCAAGACTTCATACGACTATTCCCTTCACAACCCAAAGAATTGTTTAAAAGATGGGGTCTTGACTTCGTTGGACCATTGAAGGTGAGTAACATGCATTGATGTAAGTACATTGTAGAGGCAATGGAGTACCTTACCAAATGGGCAAAGGCCAGAGCACTCTCACACAATACTGCCTTCTGTATGGCAAGGTTCATCTACAAAAAATTGTGACACGGTTCGGAATTCCCATCCAAATTACCAATGATCAAAGGGTGCATTTTGTAAACCATGTCATTCAAGCCATCACAATGGAGTTCAAAATATTTCACAACCTCTCCAACCCATACTACCCACGAGTGAATGGTCAAGCCAAGTTGACAAATAAAGTCCTTGTCTCTATCATCTATAAATCATGCGGTGTTGAGGAGGAAGACTGGGAAGAAAGACTTTCGATGGTGTAATGGGTGTACCACACCACATACAAGGTGACCACGAGACACACTCCATTCCAGCTCATGTATGGGCAGGAGGCAGTGGTTCCAGAAGAATACATGGTGCCGAGTTTGCAGATTGTTGTGGAAAACCATCTCGAAGACATCAAGAGCCTGAAGGAACGTCTTCTAAATCTCACCAAGCTGGATGAGCGACAAATAATGGCACAGTGAGCAACAGAGGTTGTCCAACACTAACGAAAACTCTAGCACAATAAACATCTCCAGCGAATGAAATTTTGACCGAGACAATCAGTACCGAAGTATAACGGCTGCAACAAACTCAAATCAGGGAAGTTTAGATTTTGTTGTTTGGGACCCTATGAAGTATGGGAGGTGGGTCAAAATGGGGCCATCAAACTCGCAACACTCGACAATAACCCCATTCGAGACCCTGTGAATGGCTCAAAACTCAAAATTTATCAAGAAAGGAGAGGACCTACTATCGGAGTCAACATGTTGGGGTATGCCACTCAGGGAGATTGGACAATCGAAAGGGAGGAGATCTTGGAGGAAGACCCAGTGATCAAAGAGCAAATGTATAGACCAAATGAGGCTTGGACCGACCCTATAACATCACCTGAGGAGAGGTTGGTCAAGAAGCACATGGAAGGTATTGTCATCCCACGCATACACAAACACTTGACAAATGCCTACTCCGGCATAAGCAGCGAAGGAAGAAAAACCAATGGAGGACTTTGAAGAAGAAATTGACCTTGTTTAATATGGAGAGACTCTCGCGTCATGTCTGAAGATGGTAATCAAGGCCAAGGATTGCTTTATTGCGGAAATGCACAACGGTCGTGCGGAACCTGCATCCAACTCACTATGGTGAGTGATTTCCAACCCAGTCGAGCCACCACAAGTTGATGGGGAAGAAGTAATATGGTACCAAAGGTATGGAGGTCGATACATTGACGAACAACATAGGAGTTGGGCTGGCACCCTCGCTTGACAATTTTTTTTTATTTAGAATATGTGGGAACATGCTATGAGCAAAAATGCTATAAATGTCCCCCGTTCACTTGTTGGTTGCGATATGACTTGGAGATCAAAACTAGACCCCAAGATGAGCCGAGAGGGAAAAAGAGACAAATGGCTAAGGAAGGAGTCACAAGGCCAAAAAAGAAGGCAAACAAAGAGGAAAGCAAAGATGGCAAGATTAAAAAATCAAGAAGGAAAAATCCTTGTGGCCTCATGAAATTTAAAAAATTCAAAGGAATAAGGGCAAGCCGAATAAAAGGCAAAGAGGTAAGAAAAAGTGTTTCGCATTTCAAGAAATTAAAAGGGAAAAAAAATTATAAAGTATTGAAGGTCAAAAAGTTAAAAATCAAAAAGGACAAGGAAAATATTTTTATGAAAAAATTAATAAATATGGTAGAAGTGCAAAGGGAATCAGAAAAGAAGATAAAAAAGATGGAGTTTACAGAAAAATCAAACAAAGAGGAAAAATATAAGGGAGTCAAATCAAAAAAATAAAAAAGGCAAGGAATAGATTGTTTTTCATAAATTTTATAAAATGATTGATTATAAAGTTAACCCTAACCCTAGAGCATGGAGGCTACTATAAATCAGCCCATTCAAGTCACTTAGCCATTCCAACCAAGCGAGGAGAACAAACTTCTGGGAAAGAGGTCCAAATAGAACAAAAAAGGCAAGAACGAGGTACCGTATGGCAAAGAGGAAGAAGTCCATACACTATACGAGGAGCTGCATGCTAGAGAGGAAGAAGTCTATAGACTGTATGGGGGACATGATAATCGATCGCAAAGTTGATTTTATATGTTGTACGAAGAGAAGGAAGGGTCCACAAGAGGAAGTATAGACAACAAGAGTGTGAAGCACTATACCCCGTACAAAACACAATTTGCACAGGGGGAGGTAGTCATGCACACGGGGAAGGAAGACCGTACGCCGTATGGAAAGGAGTGATTGGAAGGCGATCCATATAGGGGAGAAAATTGTATGGACAAGATCAGCGAAGCATTCAAACTGTACAACAAAAGATAGGACCCATACAAAGAAATGAGGTCTCATATGAGGAAGGAAAGAACGACGGGGTGTCGTATGAGAAAAAATACTAAGGAATAAGACCATATGGAAGCGAGTCCCTAGATTTTAGAGGTTCGTACAAAGTAGGGATTGTACGACGAGGAGAGCATCAAGACAAGTTGTGAGAGCCAAGTCGTACAGAAGGTATACGAAACAAGCATGCGGTGCGCAAGGGACAGAACCATACAAAATAGTAAAGTCGTATGCAACCCACAAACATAGAGGAGACAGCCATATGGTATTGAGAGAGTACATAGAGGAATTGCAATAAGGATATCCATATGTTGGCAACTGTACTAGACAGGTCGAGTAGGGTTACATCCGTACACACAGAGGAGAGCCCTATGAGGAAATTCGTACAAGGCAACAAAAAGAGTCGTACATCCAACAAGCAGAGGGTTCGACGCAACCATGGTTAAAACAAGTATTGGTAACTCTAGCTGGGCCAAAAGAGGAGACAATTATAATAACGATCAGCCGGTAACTGATAAAAGCCAAAAACCTCATTTAGTCTCAGTTTCAAACATGGGGACACCAAGCAACAAGTAGAGGTAAAAAGACACGACCTCGAGTGCAGAAGGATAACAAGGTCACAATTGAGACACTCACATTTGAGAGCCTGAGCGGCATTGAGTACCGCACATGGTGACAAGATACTCTAGATGACCATACTATAAAAGATTCATTGCAAAAAGTGGAGGTTGATAAGGCAATTCAAATGCATGGATTCAACATACGATAGTTTGAGCCAATGCTAAGGGCTCTGGTGATGGGTTATGATCACCATTCTAAAAAGTCCACCATGACTTTCCAAGGTTGCAGACCCATTGTCTCATTCTGGTCGAACGAGTTTGCGAGGGTATTTGGGATTCCCTCAATTGGCATTAAGGTAGCCAAACCCTCCACAAAAATGACCACACGAGAAAAGGACAAAATACTAAAGCTGGTGTGTCGAAGTTAATTGACACTTAAGCAATGGGACGGAGTGTGGAACAGTAACACTAGCCGAGGGGTGAAGAAGGCTTTCATAGCAATAGCTAAGTGGTGGTGCCTTGTGGACTTGATAAAAAGTCCCCTAACGGGAGCTAGCAGAGCTTCCGACATTGCCCTATGGATGATATACCTAACGAACAGGCTAATAAACGGAAAGGTGTATAATTGGGCATCCGTACTATCAAAGAGGATTTAGGGATTCTTGATTCTAGAGCACAAGACATTCTACATGCCTCACCACGCCATCGACCTCTTTTTGGAAGCACTCAAAACGTAGATCCTTCCAGATAATGGGGACACTTCCAACCCCTCGGCAAGGTGAATCCATTCCAAACCTGCCATGCTCTATTGGGTGCACCTGGATACCCTCATGAGTGGCAGTGAGCCTTGTTTACTCCCTTTGGTGTGGTTTCTTAGACTACCTTCAAAATAGCATGGAGCAAAGTGACAACAACCCCAAGGAGGAGGAAACAATGGAGTTGTCATCCTCTAAGAGCGAGAGTACCAAGGACACATTCAGAATGGTGACCCATGTAAGTGTGGTGCCTACAGACTTGATGGTGGAGAATGTGCAAGTTGAGGATGTGCTTGCAGAAGAAGATGTGCTTGTAGAGGTGCATGCAAAAGAACATGTGCTTGTAGAGGAGGATGTGCAAGTTACGGAGGAGACACCTTTTGAGGGTGTGCAGGATGCAATTATTCCAAATGATGTATCTTTGGGCACATTGGGTGCCATTGGGAACAATGATGATGACAATGAGCCGACAACCCAAACAAATAGTGATGATGAAGTCGCCACAGTCAGGGTAACCGTGGCAGGGTCAAGTCTGCCAACACCCTCCGCAGTAACACCGTCGACACCCTCAGTAGTGTTGTGGCATTTTCACACATCGCCCCATTGCAAATGGGACCCCCACTTTTTGCTTTGCTTAGGTGTTTAGTCGTCTTTTAGTTCAGTCCTAGTCATTAATCTTTGCTTATGAGAGGAGGTTAGTTTGTTGGTTCAAGATTGAGGAAAGTTGTCAAATTTTGTCATGTTGCAAGGTCATCAAGAAAGGTGAGTGAAAGTTGAAATTTCCTTCTAGGGGTCGTTTTTCCACCCTTTGAAGAATAGATGAAACCAAGTGTTAAGCAATGGAGTTTGTTTCAAGACAATAAAAAATTGGAAATTTCCTTCTACCTATCAAATTTCCACTCCTAGAAATTGAATGCTAAGTGAAAGAGAAATTGGAAATTTCCTTGTGAAGATCGACTTTCTACTCTAAAAGGAAATTTATAATGTAAAATGTGGTGGAAATCAAAATCTTTCATGTAATACAAGGAAATTAAAACCTTCCTTGTCTTGTACGTTTCTCCACCCCATGCAATTGAGCGAATTATCTAGAAGGAAGGGAGGGTGAAATCTTCCTTCTAAAAATTGATTTTCCACTCTAGGTGAAAAGTTGCTAGCAAAACTGAACAAAGAAGTTTGAAAAACAAGGAAATCAAAATCTTCCTTCTACCTCGCGATTTTCCACTCTAGGTGAAAAGTTGCTAGCAAAATTGAACAAAGAAGGTTGAAAAACAAGAAAATCTAAACCTTCCTTCTAAGTGGTGAATTTCCACTCCTTCCTTCTACATGTTTTTCCCCTCTTGGCTAATTTGAACAATGAAGAAGAAAATGAAATTTTAAGGCAATAAAAAGTAGAATCTCCCTTGTGGAGTTTGAATTTCAACTCTTTCTTCTAAATCAAGCATTGAGTGAGGAAGGAAAATCTTCCTTCTTCCTTGTGTTTTTCTAGTCTTGTCTTGTGCGTTTTCCCACTCCTCATTTTTGGCAATTGAAAGATGATTAAATGATAGATCTTGAGAAAACAAAAAATTTCCTTGTGCCTTGTGATTTTCCACTCCTTCCTTCTCCAAGTCGAATTTCCACTCTTGAGTAATGAGCAAAACATGAGTTAGTTGTTGAGCGCTTCACATTAATTAATCATTATTTAAGTGCAAAACTCACAAGAGGGAGGAAGGAACTCAGCTTGGAGTGCTAAAACATATGGAGGCAAAAGTGGGAGGTTAGGTCCAGGCCTAAAATTGAAACGTGTGGCCTAATCCTCATTGAACTCGACCTAGGTGAAGTGAAATGTGGAGATAGGGGACCTAGAAATGTAGTGTGTGGAAGGAGATTAAAACTGAAAATCAGAGAGATCAAACCTAAAGGGTAAAACTCAGAACAAACATAAAAAATCAGACCTAAAATTTAGGAAAGTCAGACCTAATGAGCATAGCAAGTATATTTTTCGGTGAAGAATTATAATTTGAGGGGCAATCTAACCTCTATTTATATGTGTTAAAGCAATATTCCTCTGCTGGCTGACTTGACTTGATGACCAAGTTGAAACAAAGCAAAAAGCATATTAGCCAGCTTATATCTTGTGCATACATGCTTGTAATTAGCACTCATAATTTGTGCACTTCAATCTCTAAAATCCGCTCAGCAAGGGAGCTCCTTTAGGTCGGCTATTCTGTAGGAGGTATTTCAGATTTTTAAAAGATCAAAACAATTGATTTCTAGGTCGGCCTAGTGGGAGAGTGTATGTGAAAGGGTGTGGAATGGCATAGAAGAAGATATTCAAACCTCCTTACTTTCATCATTCCATTCAAACCAAAATAGTGAGCAGGTCTGCAAATTAAGGTAGAAGGATCAGATCAAAGCAAATTCATCAATGGACTGAGTACTATTTCAAAAGGTGCCCGGAGGATCCACGCAGACACCACAGGTACATGTGCAGAAAGTTGCCTTGGCGATTGAGGGAGTGGTACAGGAGGAAACTCCTACAACTGAAGGTGTGGTACATGGAGAGTTCTTATAGGGAATTATTCTTCTAGATGCATAGGGCCCAGGCGGAAAAGGAAACCACTAAGGAGGAGGTTGTTGATCTATGGGAGGAGGTGGATAAACGACCAGAACTTGCCACTGTTGAGAAGCAACTACGATTTGAGCTGGAGGAGGCATTGGCACCCCAGAAGACCCTTGTGGTGGAGCAGAGTGCCAAGGTGCAAGGATTGGAGGAGAGGGTGATGGTACTCACCAGCCAAGTAGAACAGAAAGAAAGAGATTTGATGGAAATAGTCTACGTGGTGAAGACAGCCCGCGAGCGCCAATTGGTTGCTGAGCATGACCTACAGCTTTGTATGGGAAACTT
This sequence comes from Cryptomeria japonica, assembly GCF_030272615.1. Lineage (NCBI taxonomy): Eukaryota > Viridiplantae > Streptophyta > Pinopsida > Cupressales > Cupressaceae > Cryptomeria > Cryptomeria japonica. Next base: position 10,142,065 of record NC_081405.1, read on the forward strand.
CAGCACCTCCGACAACAGGCTCCAACTTCTACCACTCCAGGGATGTCCTCTCACCCTCCCTGTTCTCAGTAGTAGTTTATTAGTATTTGCCCCATTTTGCTATAGTCGTCTGGAAGACGACTTATTTTGGGGGGGGCCTGATGTAGACGGCAATTATGTTGTCACTAAATAAAACATGGTTTGTTATATTAATTTGGCATGTAATGGGTAATTAGTTTCCGTAGGTAGTTGGTAGTTCTGGCAGTTGACACCTCCGCCTACTGACCAAGTGGTATATATTCTGGCAATATATTGGGAAAACGGAGTTATGGTTGAACAAACATTTCTGATATGATTGTATTACCCATTACTGATGCAATAAAGTTATATCATTCTGCCTATGTTACTGTAATGTTATTCATGTTCTGTGCATACTTGAATTCTCTGTTTCTTCCGTGAAGTTAGAACATATTCACTGTAGGGAGTAAACAATTGTCCTCAATGCCTCTCATAATCTTCTCCTTCAATTTCTTTACTCTACAATCCTTACAAATCACCTAATCTCTTGGCCTTGACCACCTTGTGGTCTCTTCCACCTTTATAAGGGTTTCAAGGCATGAATTTCTCAAATCTGGCCTGATTTCTTTCAAGGAAACAATGCCAATGTTTACTCTCCTTACTAATAAAATGAATACTTGAAAAAATGAACAAAATTAGTAATGCATACAAGATAAAGGAGTTAAGGTATATTTTTATTTGCACATGAATTTATTACAGAAATAGACCCAAGATGGTCAACCAAAGATTAGAGTCGATCCAACTAGATCATACTGCTTTCCTTGACGATACAAAACCTATCTAAAGGACCCAAAAAGTTGTCAAGGGGAACACAACCGTCAACTAACTCTTATAACCACCTAAAGTTGACAAAAAATTAATACATAGTAGGATATACCATATTATCAAAATGTAATAAGAGGCATTGTACACTAACCAAATAGAACATTTGAGCAATAAGAAAGTGCAAACCTGATTAGGACTAAAAGGAATTATATAAAAAAGGGGTTGACTCGAAAGAAGTATCAAACCAAAGCAGAAAAGGTGGAGCTTGGAAACGCTGGCATGAGCTTTTCAAACAAAATAGGCAGATTATTAGAATCAAAAGGTTCCAGCAGCAATTCCTCCCCCTACTTCAACAAAAAGGGAAAAGCAACTAGAAGTGCAGCTCTAAGGTAGCAAAGCAAGAAATTAGTCAATTTTGGCTCTCACTGACATCAAAGAAATCCAGCATCAGCAAAAAGAGACAGCTGAGAATACATTGAATCTTGTTCACTTGAGATTTGTAATTTTATAAATTATATGTGAAAATTCAGTAAACAAAAGAAATTTAAATTATTTACCTCTTTGTTTCAACTCCACTTCTATATCATCATAAAGAAGTCTCTGCATCTCCAGCAATATCTCTTGATACTCAACATTGTCCAGTTTTTTGACTGATTGTGATGGCTCATAATCCCAAATTGCATCATCTTTATCAGATAAAATAACATTCTTTATATCTCCATCAGATGAATTTCTAACTTTAATTAACTCTTCTGAAACTATCTGCTCAAGAGCGAAAACTGCAGTTTCCTGAGCATGACAAAACATAAGTATTTCTACCAATCCATAACAGATGATGACTCTTGAAAAAAAGATGGTTTCCTAACCAAATCCAACCATTTTCAAAAAGACGTACATATAATATAATTTTCAATTAGAAATGAGCAATTAATTATATTGTCTTCGCCTGAGAAATGACTTTTGACATATTTGTAAAGGTCTATGTTATAGGCCCTCTAGTCTTAAATGCCAAGCAGTGCAATCTCAAGCAAGCATCAAAAGTTGTAATGTCCCAACTTCGCAAATCTAAGAAAACACGTAAACAATGATTTTTAATGATTGATTAACTCATCTAGGGTATAATTTGTCTAAATTCATTTGAGTTTATTAGTTATCAATAAGTCAACTCCATATTTAATTCCTAGTGGGATAAAAGGGATAAGCTACCTTAGGATGCCCGTAGCGCTTATCAGGCCCAAGGACGGTACATACCCCCTTGGCCCTCCTGCCAGAAGCCCTTTGTCAACTGCAGTGGGTGGGCTACCTGGCAGAGGCCTAGTTCCTGCTATCCCTGTTGCCTAATTCCTCATCTACCCCACTAGGTTTAAATATGTAATTGCTTTATTCATATTATTCATAATTTAATAGTAATGCATATTATATCTATTAACCCTTAATTACATAATGATGTTATTTCCTTAGTCAGGAGTTGTGGTTTATTAATTAGTTCATTTATTAAACTATTTACTAACTTGTTCATTCATGATGACTTATTCATATTTTGCAAACATATATATATATATATATATATTATTTTTATATTAACTACAACATTTGTCTACCTTTTATATCATATAATGTATTTAATGAAAAACCTTATACTATTATTTAACATTAACCCTCTATATACTTACTATCTGAATTTCTATTTTTAACTTTACTTTTACTATGAAATAAACTTAGTGGCCATCGAACTTACCTGGACCCCGTGGTTGCTGCGCTCCGTCTTTCCGCCCGATTTCCCTCGGCTGTGTGCTCTGCCTCTTTTTTTCTTCCTTTCTTTTCGCCTGTTCTTCCTCCCCCGCTAAGCATTCTGCTTTAATACTTATGGAGGGGTTTGCGTGGACCAAACCAGGGGACGTGGCTCTTACGGGAGGGGTGCTATGTCTTTCGGCGTTTTGTTTAAAACGACGCCTCGTTTTCGCCCGAAGTCCTTCCCTTAAGCCATGCCAATTTCGGGGTGCAATTTACCCGATACTTAGTTAAAGTCTTTTGTTAGGTATCGAAAATATACTTTGCATGAGTTTTATTTGTTTTTATAATGTATTTTTAAATGTCTTATAATATATTAAGTTTATATTTATTTGGTTGTATTTTTTAAATGTTTTATAATATATTAAGTTTATATTTATTTAGTTGTATTTTTAAATGTTTTATAATATATTAAGTTTATATTTATTTAGTGACAATTTATATGTATAAATAATTATTTATTAATTAATCAACATTTTATGGTGAAGTTAAATCGAGAAGTAATTAACATTATTATTATATTAATATAAAATAAGGAATCATTTTCAAAAATATAAATGTTTTATTTTTTTTATAATTTACAAAAAATATGGGGTTATGACAAAAGTCCCCAAAATTCTACGACCAATGCTCGTTTGATTGCTAGCCATCACAAAAGTCATTATTTAGGAGAATGCTGCAGATAACAAACAACAATAACATGGGCTGCTAGCTGCATTGCATGAGTACCAGAGGTACATAACACCGACAAGAACCCTACTAGCATTAAATCTGACCTTTATTTTACAATCCTTTTGGTTTCCAGAGAACTAGTGGCATTTTGTGTATGTCACACTCACAAACCTCAAGCTAAATAGTAAATAACACCACAATAGGCTAAATTAGCTAGACTTCATAATTTATTTAACATGGATTCTCAATTCTATACATAAATTTAAAATTTGTTATTTTCTTTAGCTGAAGCATCATAAATTCCACATTTACAAAGTATAAGATGAAATTGGTTATTGTTAGAAATTAATAGATAAATTGTTCGGGGTTCATCCCCAAATTGCAATTAATAGGTCACTTAAAGAGGTTGTTGAAGCTTAAGATTATAATATTTAACTAACTCTATATACAGTTATTCTTGTAACGTGAAACATACTCCATGAAGAAAAAAATTGTATGGTATCAGTGCCTCTTTAAGGTCATAAGCCTCAGAGGCCTGTGACTGCAGCACCAATTGCCCTAGTCATTGGGCAATATTTTTTGTGAGATTGCAGCATCAAAAACAGTGAAAGCTTCCCCTGTATATGAAGCAGTCAGAAAAATCATGCAGATTTGGGGATGGACGGTGGATAGAGTGAATGAGATCACAATGAGGCAGGTGAATTAGCGCTATCATGTTGTTATATGGATGTCTGTAATATGTAATCTATTCCAACTCCAAAGTGGAGAAACTTAAGTTTCAATGTTTGTTTGTTCAATAAATCTCTGTATATCATGACATGAGGACTCCAAATCCTCATATAATTGCATACTCCAAGCAAGCAAGTAATAAGACTACAGTGTGATGAATCAACAAACTAGTAACAAGAAACAGGCTAAATGGAACCCCAGACCAGAAGATAGAGAGCATGGTAAATTATATGTAACTCAATACTCTCTCAGTTTAAAAGCTATTCAACACAAAAGAAAAGATTACAATTGTGTGGCTGACATTCTAGCAAAAATGGCCATCACAACTTGAACCAAGAGATAGTCCAACTATCTACAAGAGTTATCAGGGCCTCCCACCAAAAATAAGTGTTAAATCGACACTTAACAACACAGAAAGAATCAAGCTATGCACTTGAATTTTGCAATACAAATGTAAGTATCAGGATAGCTTTTATTAATCAAATTGAAGAATATTCATAAATGATATAGTTTGTTTCCTATCCTTTTTTATTGGATTTACCTCCTATCTTTAAGCCCCATATCCCTCATTTTGCACTTCAGATTGCACTTCAAATTAATTCAAAAGCAGAGCAGATCTGAAATCGGGAGCAGCAGGTTTGGGGCAAACTTTAGGAGCATATCCAGGCGAATCAGACCAGACATTGAAGAATGGAGCAAGAACCAGGTCTAAAAGGAAGTAAACCAGGCCCAGATTAAGTCAAAGTTCAGATCAGATCACCAAATGCTAATCATTCCAAGCAAATCAGTTTCAAAATAGACCTACAGCAAATCTAATAATCAGACCCTAAAGCATTAAAGTCAGATCTGAGATCAAACCTAGAAACATATAAAGTTAGTCCTGAAGACTTAAAAATCAGACTATAAATAAATGCAATCAGACTCAGAACTTTACACTTTCTGATTTCCAGAATTGAAGGGGATGAGATGTAAGGCTAATTCGTTCATCCCAGGTCTAGTATGAGGTGAATTATTTCAAAATCATTAATTGGTGAAGAAGATATCCATTCAGAATTAGGTAGATTTCACCTGTATATTGATCAGATTTCAGAACTGAGAACATCATTTTCAAAGTGAAACTCAGTCATTTCCAGGTTTGAATCAATGTTTGGAAGCATGATTAAGGATGTAGGAAGAGTGGGAAGTACTTTATTTTTACACTTAAATGATTATTGATTCATAAGTGTTTTCTTTTCAGGTTTGATGCATGGGGAAGTAAGTCAGCATCGTGAAGAGTTCATCACATTCAAGGCATTCAAGGTGATTGCAACATTCGAGAGTTACACCAAGGAAGGACGAATTTGTGTCATGACAAACATGTAAGAATATTCAGATGAAGGACTCAGCCAAGAACACTTCAAAGAGGCAAATTGGAGATCAAAACAATATTGCATCAAGAAGGAACTTCACGGCATGGAAAGGTTCTGCAACAGCAACAGTGATCGAGACTAAGGTAGACTAAACAATGCAAGAGAGAGACATCATGACATCAAGCATTGCAACTACTACAAGGATGATGAGCTTCAGAGAAAAGATTTCATCAGCAAGCATGGAAGATCAATCATCGATACAATAATCAAGGTTAAAGAGCAGTCAACCAAACACTTGTGATGATCAAAGAGATGTACATGCTGAGGTGGCGACAACTCACTTCCATCATCCAACTCAAAGAGGTCAACTTGTCCAGGTTCAATGAACTTGATTCATTAAAAAATGGAGCACATGACACATGTCACTTTATCAAATATGTTTATCTCACCTAACCTCATCACTCATTGGTCGGCATTCAAAGGACATGTGTCCTATTTATTGTAATTTAATCAGTGGTCAAGCATTTGTAATGGTAACAAAATCTAATTAGGGTTTCTAGCTTTCAATCGTGACCATTGATTTGTATTTGATCCAGGCCATTCATTTGTAAAGGGAAGTCTATATAAGGCTTGCTCTCCTCATTTGTAAAGGTTAATAGATAATAGTTGAACAATAGACATTAGATAGCAAGTAGCTAGAGTAGAGTAGGAGAAGAGGAGATTGTTGCCAAGACTTTGTTGCAAGAAACATATTATTTTCATGAATATATGATGAATTTCATGTGTTGATTCAACATTTTGCATACTCTTCTTTTCATTTGTTTTAATGTTGATTAGATAGATGGAAGTTATTGTGGATGATTCATGGTGAAACTCTAAAGTTCATACCATTTACAATTTATTGATTATAAGTTGTAGTGCATGGTTGGCTTGAACTCTTAAAATAAGCTTAACTTCAATTACTACTTACTCATTGATATGCATATCTTTGATTGTGTTGATGATAGTTAGTAGTGATTTGAGCATCATTAGCTTTCCTTAGAAGATCGCACCAGCTTTGCCTAATTGATCCTTGCATGTCCAAACAAAGCATGGTTTCACAAAGTCATTCATAGTCTCTTACATTCTTAGGATTAGATTACACTCCCTAAACCCTATCTCTTTTGCCTTTTGTTTTCCAAGTTAAGTCTTCATGTTTCAGCAACATTCATGTACAACGTAAGTCCCCTTGTGATTCCAGCAAAATCACATCACAATCATTGAGTCTATCCATGTATAAAGTCAAGACCTGACTAACAAAACCTTGGAGTCGTCTCGTTTCATCATATAGTTTAGCATCTAAGAGGTCTTTGTTCAAGAGAGGATGGAATACTTAGTATTTTATTTTGTGTTGCATGGTGTCATAAAAAACACATCAACAGGTTGGTTGATAGTTGTGTTCCTCTTGGCAACCATCAAGTCCTTTAAATCTGTTGTGTACTGTCAAGGAAGTTAGTATGATATAGTCAGATCAATTGTAATCCTTGGTCGATCATCTTTGGTCTTTTTCTCTGTAATAATTTCATGAGCAAATAAAGATATATTTTACTCATGTATCTTATATGCATTGTCCTTTGTATTATTACTTCCTCTGTTTAATTTATCAGATATATCTGTAAACATTTAGCGTCATTGCCTTAAAAGAAATTGAGTTAGATTTGAATGATTGATGCCCTTAGATCCCAATAAAGGCGAGAAGAGCCCAAAAAGTGGTCAAGACCAAGTGATCAAGTAATCTCTAAGGATCGTACAACAAAGAGAACGAAGAAGAAGATTACGAGAAACTTTTGAGGAAAATCTAGTCGGACGATCAAACAATTTGTCCATACAATCAACGTCAGATAAGGAGTACAAAGATGGAAATCCTAAACACAGACATATTTTGCCATCTATCCATCTCAAGGAAAACAAGAATCAAAGAATCCAAACCACAAACCCCTGGGAGAAGGGAGCACAAAAACAAGTCAGAGCCTGGAGGTACCTAGAGTGTTGCAGACACTTGAGGTGGAAGTGTAACGACGTGCACGTGGCGAGTGTCGAGAAAGCACCAGAATGTAGCAATCGGAACACTCCACCTAAGTCTATCACACAAGGGTGTAAGCAGACAAGAAAGATGGTGACTCCTCTAACAAGTCCGAATGTGGATCAGCAGAAACTGTCGAAGTTCATGAGGAATGCGTCAGGGGATCCTACACAGCACTGCAAGATATGTGAAAACATTTGGTTGGCAAGTTGTCAATTAGAGAAAGGCTACTTGTTGAGGGTGTTTCTTGCAACGTTACGGAGAATACCCATCGACATGTTCTTAGAACTAGAAGAGAAACACACAAAATCATGGGATAGCCTAAAGAAGGCATTCCTCTACTCGATGGATGTGGGAATAAACATTTTTAAACCTAAGTCTTCAGTGCACTTCCCAGGTTTGGTGGATTCTTCGGTCCCAACACAGTTTCAATCTATAATGGTGCAAAAGTGACCTTGCAAAGGGAAGAACTATGTTCCCTTGAGAGCCAATTTCACAACATACATTCAGATATCTCTGACCAGTAAAACTAGTAAAGATATCTAATAAGAGAAATGGTAAAAGCAGATGATAGGGAGTTTTCGATCAGAATCTGAGCATCTCAGTCAAGGACGCCAGCGCGGTGCGCTATAGTTTCATACGGACCGCAAACAAAAAACTCAAAAAACAGAGAAAACCCAACTCTGTGATAACCCCTACGGGTATCGCAAGATGTAAAATCACTTGCGGGGTTAAGGATATGATAAAGGAATAAATTGAAATAAATAATCTAAAGGAAATATATTTAATTTATTTAATAAAGGGAAAGTTATTTAAATAGTTAAATGGAAAGGTATTTAAATATATTCTTGATATGTACTATCGAATATATTTAAAAGAAATGTATATATTTAAAATTAAAAAAAAAGAGGAAATTAATTCTTTTGAAATGTAATTAATATTTAATATATTAAAAAGAAATAATATATGAAATGCAATTAATATTTAATATATTAAAAAAGAAATAATATATTATGCAATTAATAATTAAAAGGAAATATTATATGAAATGCAATTAAACTTATATTTTATATATTAAAAGGGGGGAACGTAGGTATCCCAAACGGGCTGGGTACCTCCGCACGAAGTGGTGCATCGGTAACCGCAGCCTAGGCTATGGTTACCTCCACACCCCTTCATGCGGAAGGGGGCCTGTGGGGACACAACCCCTCACAAGCTATAAAGGTAGGCTGCGGTCAAATGAGGAAGAAAGGCAACACACGGAGGGAAAAGGAAGGAGGTCAGCGGACAGCAAGGTAAGAGTCCTGTCCCAAATTAAATTAAAGGTATAATATATGAAGGTTTTTATTATTACTAATGTTAATAGATAGTATTAAGGGTTAAGGCTCATTAATATTAGTTAGTATTAATTAATGAACAATGGGTAATGGGTAAGGTCCATTAATAAGTAATGTTCATTGGGGTCCAGTGAATATTTATACGCATCATAAGGTATAGTATTCACTAATCATAAAATAGGGATAAAATGTAATCTTGTAAATGTTATATACATAAGTTGCATATCAAGAGGGATTATGAATATAAGGTATTTTAAGAAACATATTGCAAATGTGAAGGATGGAAAATCATGTTGATGCATATACATATATATAAATTAATTAAAGAATGCATTAAGAATTCATGTTAACATAAAGGATCGTTTATGAACTGAAACTATTATGCAAATGTATGGCTTGGTTGACTAACTCAACCAAGGAGAGAAGGATCTGGTCACTTCCCCTTGAGGACTTGGATGATGAAGGCATCACCCAAGACAAGGAAAGGCAAGGGTCTTCCTTGGCTGGCTTGGGTGTAAGAGGTTATACCCAAGACAGGACTCAAAGGTCGGACCGATCCCCTCTAAGGACTTGGATGATGAAGGCATCACCCAAGGCAAGGAAAGGCAAGGGTCTTCCTTGGAGGGCTTGGGTGTAAGAGGTTACACCCAAGACAGGATTCGAATTCATCTTCAATTTCCTGGAGGGCTTGGGACCAAGGGGTTCCAAGAAGGTGAGCCTCACGGCCACCTAAGGACATACTTACGTATGGCATTGTATCCTTTTTTAGATAGGAATTATGATTATGTTAATTGAGCATTGAAGTTAGATTGCAATTTGGAGTACTTATATACAAATATATATATGTTGTTATGTTCTAACAATCTATTTTGCAGGTTAATGATCTCTAACTAGTAGGGACATTACAATGGTATCAGAGCATAATCCTGCCATCCTGTGGGAAACGTTCCTTGTTTATGATCACATATCGGAGGAAGAAAGGAGCAAAAGCAATGGCTGATCAACTAGCCAAACAGTTCCAGACCTTCATGGAGCAAACCAATGAGAAATTTGAAAGAATGAGCCAATTAATCCTCCAAAGTACCAACAGCAACAATAGAGATATGTCAAACCCTAGAAGAGAGACACACTCTAATCACGCTGACAACAAACGATCGCCTCAGAGTTCTAGGCAAACAATTCCCGAATTTCTCCCTAGGGAAGAACACATGAGGGAGGAGGAGGAACCGGCCATGCTTGGGGTGGAAGAAATCGCCCAAATTTATGCTAGGTTGGAACCAGAAGTTCAGAGGGTGGTGTCCTTCAGGGATTTTTGTGAGTCCAAGACTAATGAGAGTAGAAGGAAGAAACCAATGAGTAACGACCTCAAAGCTAAAATTAACAAAATGTCCCTACCCTGTTTTGATGGGGCAAGGAAGGATGTGGCCCAAGCTTGGGTACAAAAATTAGACACCTACCAATCATACAGTCCAATGACTGAAGGAGATGCTATAAAATTTGCCATATTACATTTAACCGGCAATGCCCATAATTGGTGGCATAACGGTCTCATTACCCTAGGACACAAAAACGTCTCCACCTACAATGAGTTTACCCAAAGGCTCATCAGCCGATTCGACCAGAAAGATTCCGAATGGTACTTCCAAGAGCTAACACACCTTAAGCAAGTAGGGACCATTGAAGATTATGTAGATCGATTCCAAAACTTGTCAGTAATGGTCCCCGACCTATCCCAGAAAAGGCTTACCTACATGTTCTTAGAAGGGTTGAAGGACCCCATTAAGAATTTTGTTAAACCCCTAGAACCACAAAACTTAGGAGAAGCCATTAAGTAAACCAGGATGGTCGAATTTAATGCCCCCAAGAATACCTCAACCAAAACTCCACACAGGAACGAGGGACCCCAGAGAGACCGCCGGGAAAAACCTTGCCACTTGTGCAAAAAACCTTGGAGCTTTAATCACCAATGCAAGGAAAGAGACGAGCTCATGGAGAAAGGGTTATGCTTCAAATGCAAGGCCCCATGGGTGAGAGGCCATGATTGTAAAAGAGGACAGTTAAATAACACAGAAGAAATACAAGATGAGGAAAGACCTAATAAAAGAACCAGATTTGAAAACAATACACCTAGTACTTTGGCAGTAATCACTCAAGGAAGTGAGAATAGATGTTTCAGACTCAAAGGGACTATCAAAGGGCAGAAAGTAATTGCATTAGTGGACACCGGAGCCTCCCATGACCTCATTAGCAAACACTTAGCAGCAAAGAGACGATTAAAGACCCAAGAATTTGAAGGATTTGAAGTGATCATGGGCAACGGAGTCCTGGACAGGTGCACTCAAATTATACCCCAATTGGAAGTCACCCTGGGAGGACATACCATTACAAGGAACTTCTTTGTGGTAAACCTAGAGAATGATATCATTTTGGGAATGCCATGGATAAATTCATAAGGAAGGTTTACCATGGATAGTCCAAATCGAGAGATATGCTTCCAGCATGAAGGAAGGGAGATAACATTGAAGGGAATTCCCGACGGCTCTCCAAAAATAGTATCATGCAACAAAATGAAGAAAATCCTTAGACACGATCAAGGAGAGTGGGTCGCCCAATGTATGATCTTGGACAAATCTCCAACCGAAGGCCAAGTCATTCAAAGGGATATACAACCTATCCTTAGAAGACACAAAAAGGACTTCGAGGACATTCCCCCGGGGTTACCCCCAAAAAGGGGATTTGAGCATTCCATTGAATTAGAGGAAGGAGCAAAGCCTGTCATTACCACTCCTTACCGCCACCCACACAAGTTCAAAGAGGAGATTGAAAAAACCATAAAGGAATTATTAGAAATGGGACACATCCAACCAAGCAGCAGCCCTTTTGCTTCATCGGTAGTATTGGTTAAGAAGAAAGACGGAACTATGAGAATGTGCATAGATTACCGGGCCTTGAATAAAAAGACTATAAAAAACAGGTACCCTATCCCAAGGATTGATGAACTAATGGATGAACTCCATGGAGCAAAATACTTCTCTAAAATTGATCTAAGGTCAAGATATCATCAGATTAGAATGAGGGAAGAGGGTATTCCCAAAACAGCATTCAGATGTCACTATGGACATTTCGAGTTTTTGGTCATGCCGTTTGGTCTCACTAACGCTCCAGCCACCTTTCAATCATGTATGAATCATACGTTCACGCAACAGTTGAGGAAATTTCTTCTAATATTCTTTGATGACATACTCATTTATAGCAAAACATGGGAAGAACACCTCCTGCACATCAAAGAGGTATTAAACATTTTGGAGTCTAATTCATTATATGCTAAAGCCTCCAAATGTGAATTTGGGATGAAAGAAATCATTTACCTGGGACACAAAATTAGTGAAGCGGGAGTAAGTGTAGATGAAGAGAAGATCAAAGCCATCAAGGAATGGCTCACCCCTAGAATCTTAACACAGTTAAGGGGATTTGTGGGACTGCAGCTACTATAGACGCTTTGTAAAAGGGTTCTCCAAAATTGCAGCACCCCTTACTGATCTAACAAAAAAAGGGGCTTTTGCATGGAATGACCAGGCCCAACAGACCTTCGAACAACTCAAAATAACCATGAGCACTTGTCCAGTATTAGCCATTCCCGACTTCTCTACACCGTTTGAACTACAATGTGATGCATCAGGGGAGGGAATTGGGGCCGTACTTATGCAAAAGAAACACCCCATAGCTTTTGAGAGTCGTAAACTTTCTGTAGCAGAAAGACTATTCTATCTATGACAAAAAAATGCTAGCCATAATGCACGCCTTGGCCAAGTTTCGCCAATACCTTGTCTGTGGGAGGTTTGGTGTGAAAACTGATCATAACAGCCTACGCTTCTTCTTGAGCCAGAAGGACCTTAATGATAGACAACAAAAATGGGTGAGCAAAATACAAGCCTACGACTTTGATATAGAATATGTGAAAGGAGTGAATAATGGGGCAGCAGATGCCCTATCCCAACGGGTTCATCTTAACGTCATCACCAGTATCTCAAAGGACTGGAAGGAAGAAATCCTTAATGAATATAACCAAGATCCACAAACAAAGGAGATCTTGGCAGGAAATCTTCCAAACGAAGATTTTAAAGTTAAAGGAAATCTCATCTTGTATAAAGGAAGGATATACTTGAGTCCTCAGACCAGATTCAAAGGCAAAATTCTCAAAGAATTTCATGATAACCCCTTAACAGGACACCCGGGGTACTACAAAACTTATAAACACGTTAGGGAACGATATGCATGGAAAAACCAGAAAAAGGATATCCAAAAATATGTACAAGAGTGCCTAACATGTCAGCGCAATAAAAGCTGAACTCACCCACCCCGCTGGGTTACTTCAACCACTACCTATTCCTAATCAAAAGTGGGAGAGGATTTCTATGGAGTTCATAACTAGGTTGCCAAAGACACAAGGGAAGGATAGCATTTTCATAGTGGTAGATAGACTCACAAAATATGCCCATATTCTTGCAATCTCCACGGAATACAAGGCCTACCAAATAGCAGATCTATTCTTCAAGGAAATTTTCAGACTCCACGGACTCCCTCTAAATATTGTCAGTGACAGAGACAGCAAGTTTATTAGCCAATTTTGGCAGGAACTCTTCACAATGGCAGGAACAAACTTGACCCCTAGTACCAGTTACCATCCTCAAACCGATGGGCAAACTGAAATAGTAAACAAATGGATAGAGGGCTACCTAAGGAACTATGTTACAGGGCAACAGACTGCTTTGGTTAAGTGGTTACACTTAGGAGAACATTGCTACAACACGACACACCACATGTCAATAAGGATGAGTCCTTTCCAAGCCTTGTACGGTTATGAAGCCACGGGCTTTGGGGAACTAATAACCCAAGAGAGCAAAGTAGGGACATCATGAAGACCTTGAAGGAGAATTTACATCAAGCTCAAAACCAACAAAAGATCTATGCTGACAAGAAACGTATAGAATGGTAATTTGAGGTCGGAGATTTGGTGTTTCTAAGATTGCAACCCTATAAGCAAACAACCCTCAAAAAGAATGGGACTGAAAAATTGAAACCCCGATTCTATGGACCCTACAAGGTAATTTGGCGGATCGAAGAAGTAGCTTATGAGATTGAGCTTCCCAAGAGCAGTAAAATACATAATGTGTTCCATGTTTCCCGACTTAAGAAAGTTCTCAGACAACACGTGGTTCCTTGCAGCGAACTACCCCCTCTAGATGATGAGGGGAAACTCACATTGTACCCAGAGGTCATTCTAGATACACGGAAAAAAGAACTTAGGAACCGGACCATTACCGAATACCTGATAAAATGGAGGAATCTCCCAGATGAGGATGCCACTTGGGAAAGGGAGGAAGATCTAAAGGTGCTTGAGGACAAGCAAAATTGAGACGGAGGGACTATGATAACCCCTACGGTATCGCAAGATGTAAAATCACTTGCGGGGTTAAGGATATGGTAAAGGAATAAATTGAAATAAATAATCTAAAGGAAATATATTTAATTTATTTAATAAAGGGAAAGTTATTTAAATAGTTAAATGGAAAGGTATTTAAATATATTCTTGATATGTAATATCGAATATATTTAAAAGAAATGTATATATTTAAAATAAAATAAAAAGAGGAAATTATATTCTTTTGAAATGTAATTAATATTTAATATATTAAAAATAAATAATATATGAAATGCAATTAATATTTAATATATTAAAAAAGAAATAATATATTATGCAATTAATAATTAAAAGGAAATATTATATGAAATGCAATTAAACTTATATTTTACATATTAAAAGGGGGGAACGTAGGTATCCCGAACGGGCTGGGTACCTCCGCACGAAGTGGTGCGTAGGTAACCGCAGCCTAGGCTACGGTTACCTACGCACCCCTTCATGCGGAAGGGGGCCCGTGGGGACACAACCCCTCACAAGCTATAAAGGTAGGCTGCGGTCAAATGAGGAAGAAAGGCAGCACACGGAGGGAAAAGGAAGGAGGTCAGCGGACAGCAAGGTAAGAGTCTTGTCCCAAATTAAATTAAAGGTATAATATATGAAGGTTTTTATTATTACTAATGTTAATAGATAGTATTAAGGGTTAAGGCTCATTAATATTAGTTAGTATTAATTAATGAACAGTGGGTAATGGGTAAGGTCCATTAATAAGCAATGTTCATGGGGGTCTAGTGAATATTTATACTCATCATAAGGTATAGTATTCACTAGTCATAAAATAAGGATAAAATGTAATCTTGTAAATGTTATATACATAAGTTGCATATCAAGAGGGATTATGAATATAAGGTATTTTAAGAAACATATTGCAAATGTGAAGGATGGAAAATCATGTTGATGCATATACATATATATAAATTAATTAAAGAATGCATTAAGAATTCATGTTAAACATAAAGGATCGTTTATGAACTGAAACTATTATGCAAATGTATGGCTTGGTTGACTAACTCAACCAAGGAGAGAAGGATCTGGTCACTTCCCCTTGAGGACTTGGATGATGAAGGCATCACCCAAGACAAGGAAAGGCAAGGGTCTTCCTTGGCTGGCTTGGGTGTAAGAGGTTATACCCAAGACAGGACTCAAAGGTCGGACCGATCCCCTCTAAGGACTTGGATGATGAAGGCATCACCCAAGGCAAGGAAAGGCAAGGGTCTTCCTTGGAGGGCTTGGGTGTAAGAGGTTACACCCAAGACAGTATTCGAATTCATCTTCAATTTCCTGGAGGGCTTGGGACCAAGGGGTTCCAAGAAGGTGAGCCTCACGGCCACCTAAGGACATACTTACGTATGGCATTGTATCCTTTTTTAGATAGGAATTATGATTATGTTAATTGAGCATTGAAGTTAGATTGCAATTTGGAGTACTTATATACAAATATATATATGTTGTTATGTTCTAACAATCTGTTTTGCAGGTTAATGATCTCTAACTAGTAGGGACATTACAAACTCTATGTTTCAGAGAACCTGCAAAACCCAAAATCAAAAATATACCAACAAATACTATATGGTAGATATACAAATAAATATAATAAAGATTTCAATAGAAGAAATGAATAACAAATATATAGAACAAACCTCTGTGCAGTTGAATGCCTTCAAGAAACCTGCACACATATAGAACAGGGAAAATGTTTGGGGCTATTTGGAGACTTGCCTCAGTCAAGTCCCTATTTTGGTGTTTCCACCTCCACAACAGCCAGATAGATAGATAGATAAATAAAAATGTTAATAGATGTTCAACCCAACAATAAGAATAATAACTCTAGTTGAAGTCTCAACCCAAAGTTTGGGCATTCACTTGGTAAAGCCACTATTTCTATAGCTAGTGTTCATTTGATTGTCAACCCAAGGACGTAATACTTGAAATGGGTCTGCACTATATATGCACTAAGTTCATGCAGCAGCTACTCTGCATTACTGCAGCAACTAACATTATGTGGAAAAGATAAGCAAGAATTGAAACTACTGAAAGGCTACAGGAAAACTTCTGCATTAACATAAATTCATTCAAGCAATACTGGCTAAGTTCAATGTTGATAAACAAAAATTACTCTGTTTTCGTTTGGCTACAGGAACAATCAATGGACCTGTTTCCAGAACAGTCAATGCAAGAACGTCTACTGCAGCTAAGGAAAGAAAACTAATCTTAACAAATGCATAGGAACACTCACCAAGTGGGCCCCCTTGGGTGAGTGATTCCAGGCTTCCCAAAAACAATTCTAAGTGCTTAGAATAACATATTTTTATTCATCATTCTTTGGAAGTCACTACATGATTCAACATGAAAAGAAACTCAAAAACACTTGTGAAAATCCTCTGCTCTGCTTTCTCTCTTTTTCTATCTAACCTCTGAGAAGAGATGAAGAGCTTATTTTAAAAGAAATCATCTACTTTAGATAAC
This sequence comes from Cryptomeria japonica, assembly GCF_030272615.1. Taxonomy (NCBI): domain Eukaryota; kingdom Viridiplantae; phylum Streptophyta; class Pinopsida; order Cupressales; family Cupressaceae; genus Cryptomeria; species Cryptomeria japonica. Next base: position 10,158,772 of record NC_081405.1, read on the forward strand.
ATTGATCACGCCAAAGAGAAGAGGCGGATAACTAAATGAGAAAGGAGATAGCTGGAGTTAAGCTACAGAAAATGCGGATCTAAACCGAACCACAGTCATAACATACTGTGGCGGTATTTACAACGCTAATGTCCGCTTGAGTTAGACATCAGTAGTATCGCGTGATTGCTTCTCCTATGTCGTTCCTTACGCTTTTCAGCATTTCTGCTTGTTCGATCTTTCAGTCATCTTCTAGAATATCTCTTCCTGCAACTGGCGTGATAGGTGAGCTTCCACCTCATCATCATTTATTCCCTGCACTTTAAGAGAAATAATATGCAAGAACATACATACGTATTTTATTTAATCAGGACATCTATTAATTTCACACATGATATTGCCCTAAACAATCCGCATGGCAACAGGAATAAATCGAATGGCAACGGAATAAATCGCATGGCTGCAGGAATAAACTGGCAAAGACAAAACATGCTTTAATAGGTTCAGGCTAACATATGAAATACATATAGTAAACTTCCGATACATCATTACTACTATGCAAATCAAAATATGACAAAAGCTCAGGAGTTCTAAGGATAAAAATACGCCAATGTCTCAACTCATCATACCCCCCAACTTTAAGATCTTGTTGATCATCCAGCAAGAGGAAAATTTCTGATTCTTGCACTAACTCTTAGGTCACCAATGGTTCCTTGACTTGTTCCTCCTGAAGCTAAATTCTAGTAAAATCCTTTCATCTTTTCCAACCTGGACCATCTGACTTCTTCTGTAACTGCATCATAGGGCTTATCTGTAGTCCTACATCCCAAAAGTGGCCACATAAGAATAGGAGGCTAAAAGATCAAAGGTACCCAGTTATTAGTTTTCTCTCTGCCCAATTGTATATATTTAGGGGCTCTTTGCATAGCTGCATGGAAATTTGGCAGTGAATGAGGTTCTCCCTGCTTCAATTCTTCTGGCAAGTTATTCCAGCGCTGAGTTAAACCATCAATTGCAGCTGCACTTTCAATTTGAACTAAATGCTCATATGCTTGGTATATTTCTTCCCTCATTGGCAACACTAGATTCCTAACATCTTACCTTACCAGTAACTTCTGCCATTCATAATAAAGAACTCTTGTCTCTTTTGCTTCCTTCCTCAATGGCAATGGACAATCAAATTCAAAATCCTTGTATGCTCTAGCTTGGGGCCCCATGCTAATGTCATTTTGAATCCATGACATTAAAGTTTTTATATGGATATCACCAATATATAACAAAGGATTCCACTCACTATCTAAAGGTATGGCATAGTTATCTAAATAAAGTTCACATAACAAATTTTTCACATCTGCTGGAGAAGTCTAGTAAGCATCATAAAATTCCTCAGGGGTTTCTAAAGAGGGGCTAAGGTCCCTGACAATGCGGTTCAATTTAAAATTTAAATACCGCTCCCTTAAATGCAGAGCATAAACCCTTGGTGGTGCCCTACATTGCATCAATTCGAGGACCTGTTGTGACCTTTTTCACACATCACCCCATTGCAAATGGGGACCCTCTCTTTTCCTGCTTTCTAGGGTTTTTGTTAGTGTCCTATGACCTTTTGCTGCAGTTTCACCAAGCCTTGTCCAGTTCAAAGCATTTCAGGCTTGACGATTGAAAGTTAGTTTTTGCAAGTTATGTGATTCCGAAATGCGAACACCACCAGAGTGCTTAGAGAGGCCAAAGGACGAAGATTGCAATTGATTTGGACGAATTTGGACAACTTTCTATTTTTAGAAAGTTTGCTTTTTTGCTTTTTCCTATTTTTTAGGAAGTTTCGTTTTTGGCCTTTTTAGCCCAATCCCTTGTATGGCTATTTTTAGAAAGTTTTCCCTATTTTTTAGGGATGCCAGCTTTTTGCTTTTTCGGAATGGGAACCTAGGGTTTACACTTGCACCACTGACTTGCTTCGACCGGAACTCGAAAATTCCAAGTTTTGACCTAAAAAGCTAAATCCCTAGATTTTAGGCTTTTTGCTTTTTCGGGATGCAAACCTAGGGTTTACACTTGTGCCACTGACCAACTTCGATCGGAACTCGAAAATTCCAAGTTTTGACCTAAAAAAGCTAAATCCCTAGATTTTAGGCTTTTTGCTTTTTCGGGATGCAAACCTAGGGTTTACACTTGTACCACTGACCTGCTTCGACCACGATCCAAAATTTTCAAGTTTTGACCCAAAAAGCTAAGTTCCTATATTTTAGGGGGTCATGGCACCTTCAAAGGATAATCAGCTCGAAAAATCATCCTGATCCTCAAATGTCCTGAAATTTGGCTAAGTCTGGAATGTCATCCTGATCCTCAAATTTGACTAAGTCTGGAAAATTGGAGAATCCTCCAAAAACTAGATTTTGCATTATAAGTCCTAGAGACCTGAAACCACTCTCAAACATCCTGACAATATATATGAAATATAACTTAAAGTATAAGAAATACTTAAATGTTATATTTCATATATAGTCCGCCCTCTTGAGAGCCTCCAAAAGTCCGCCTTGAAGAGCAAAGGTCTGGAAGTCCGCCCATGTTGGAGATGTCTAAAAGTCCACTATGTTGGAAGGTAGACCAAAAGTCCGCCCATGTTGGAGATGTCTAAAAGTCCGCCATGTTGGGAGGTAGACCAAAAGTCCTCCATGTTGAGAGGTGTCCATAGTCCGCCATGCATGTTGGAGAGGCTATGAAGAGGGAGCATAGAACTCCGCCCTCAAGGAGACCTTCCTAAAGTCCGCCTTGAGAGGCTTCAAAACTCCGCCATGTCTTGTGGACTCTCCAAAGTCCGCCCAAACTTGTTGGTGAAGATGGTAAGAACATCAAAACTCCGCCCAAGCATGTCAATTGGTGGTCATGCCTCTTAAACTCCGCCCTATGCCTTGTGGAGTGAGAAAAGAAGATGTGGGAGCACTCTCCAAAGTCCGCCCAGCCTAAACAGGCCAAGGTGGCCAACACTAAAGTCCGCCCAAGGCTAGAGAGGTCATGGGGGAGCTAACACCAAAGTCCGCCCAAGGTGGAGAGCCCTCCAAAGTCCGCCCAAGTGGAGGTTGCTTGAAGTCCGCTTAGGGGATGGGTTTGAAGTCCGCCAAGGTGGGAGCCTAGCCCAAAGTCCGCCCAAGGCGGAGAGCCCTCCAAAGTCCGCCCAAGGGGAGGTTGCTTGAAGTCTGCTTAGGGGATGGGTTTGAAGTCCGCCAAGGTGGGAGCCTAGCCTAAAGTCCACCAAGGTGGAGAGCCCTCCAAAGTCCGCCAAGGTTGGGAGGCTAAGGAGGAGGAGTGATAGAAGTCCGCCCAAGTTGGGGACACCACCAAAGTCCACCCAAGATGGAGGTCATGTAGGAGCCCTCTCCCAAGTCCGCCAAAGTAAGAGAGCAAGGTAGGGGGTGCCAAGTTTAAAGTCCGCCAAGGGTAAAGAGAGCTATGAGGAGGGACGTTTAAAGTCCGCCCCATGCCTTAGCCAAAATTCCGCCTTGATGGAGAGCCATGAGGAGAGACCTTCAAAGTCCACCCCATGCCTTAGCCAAAATTTCACCATGTAGGAGCAAAGGCTAAAGTCCGCCCCATGCCTTAGCCAAAAAATTTCGCCTTGAAGAGAGCCATGAGGAAAGGTCTCCAAAGTCCGCCATACCTTGGAGAAGATGGAGATGAATTTCAAAAGTCCACCTACGCATAGAAAGTCAAACAAAATCAACAAGATGCCAGTGATGTCACAAAATCCACTGAGATTTCAAAATTAAATCCAAAATGAAGAAAATCTCTAAGGATTATTAAAAATCCTCGAAATAAATCCAAAATAGAAAGTTTTCAAAAGGAGAATATTGGAAGATTGATAAGGATTTTGAACTTAAATCCAAAATGGAAAGTTTTTTTTAAAGAGAATATTGGAAGATTAATAAATATTTCGAACTTATAGCCAAATTGGAAACTTTTGGAAGATATTTTCTTCGAATTTGGAACCATGACAAATGATTTGGAAGATTTTAAGGGTTTCTGATTGAGGATTTAACTTTATTTACAAATACTTCGTTGTAAACTTCATTTCTACACTAAGAAGTTCAAAAATATTAAGGAGAGCATAGTAAAATACTTTCAGTTTGGAGTTCATCTGGAGAAAGTTTTGGATATTGCTGGAAGTTGGATAAACTTTTTTGACAAAAGTTTCACAGATTTTTGGAGAAAGACAACCAATATAAGGACGAATTATTGAATCTCTCTTGAATTTTTGAGTATTTTTGAAGGTGAAATTAAATTCATGATGCAGATTTATGTATTTTCTGAGTTTTTCTAGAGTTTGAGAAATGATTTTTAGTGAATTTGTTCGAATTTCTAAGGGAGGAAAATCATTTTTTTGGCTAAGTATAAGAAATTTTCAGAGTTATAACAATTGGTGTTGGATTGTGATCACAGTTATCTTGAAGGTTGGAGAATTTACATGTGAAAATCCCATTCTCATGGCTAAGTATGAAAATGAAGTGGAATTTTGCAAACACTTAGCCGTTTGCAACCTCGATTTTCTTTAATCTAAGATAGATTTCTAACTTTTTTTTCTTTGGTTTTACAGGTCACGGGAGGAAATAGAAGCGGGATCATCATAGAGATCGCAGTTGGAGTTTCAAGCCAAACAAAAGATTGAGGACAAGTTCACAGGCAAGGTTCATCCGAGCGTGAAGATAGCCAAAATTTGGCTAAGTATGGGAAATGTTTCACAAAGAAAATTCCAATTTCCTCAATCATGATGAAGGCATGTTAGGGTATCGAGAAGAAGGACATGATCACAACGAATGCCTGAACAACTTGATCCCATCATTTCATATTTGCAAGGGGTTACCCAGAGCTTTTTAACCCTCCTCCCATGCAACATAAATTGGCAACTGAAGGCAGGATCATCACAGAAAACACAAATGGAGTTTCGAGCCAATTTCAGAATTGAAAACGGGACCACGAGCAAGGTCCGTCCGAGCATAGAGAGGGACAAAATTTGGCTAAGTATGAGAAATACTTCGCTCCAAATTCGAGGCACTTGAAAGAATCTCAAGGCATCAAGAAAGAAAAGTTCTCAGACTTGGTGAAAATATGGGAAAGTTAAATAAACTTCCAACTTCTTGAAGGATTTCATCTCCTGAAGGAATTAAAAAGACAAGCTCCCAAGCAGAATCAAATGGCGACAAGAAGGAATCAAATTTCCATACTTGGATGATTTCTTGACACAAATTGGAGAATTCAAGGAAGACATCCAACACGTTGAGGTGGCGCCTCGTCATTTTCCAACCAATCAGATCGCTCCAAGTCAACATGTCCAAGTTCGATGAACATGACTTATCAAGAAGCTTCTAGAAGGGCACACTTCACAATGCAACAACCTTCTATTTTCATTGATGGTTCATATTTAGCAAGAAGGACAAGTGTCCCAAATGTAATTGGTCGAGGGTAGTTAGTTTTGGGAAACCCTAATTAGGGTTTATAGCTTTCAATCTGGGCCCTTGATCACTGTTTGATCTCAGCTGTTCATTTATTCTTGAAAACTATATAAGGCTACCTCCTCTCATTTGGAGAGTGTGAGGTTTTTGATGTATTGTTGCTTAAGGTCATTTCCAGATAATATATTGCATGAGCACTGCTTTGTAATCTCTATTATTTGAATGATTTGCATGGTTTCAATTGCCTCAACACTTAGTTAGAATTAATTTAGATTTGCTTTCATTGTTGTTAATTTGAATGAAGGATTTGATAAGTATCAATTGACGGTGTATCTCCGCTCATACTTTTGGTAAATGGATGATTTCCATTCTACCGTGCAAAGTTAGTCTGAGCCCATCCCCTGTGCATCCCAACATCTCGATCATAAGCACAACCCATTGAAGATTGCATTGGCCTTGTGTAGTTGTCCCTAGTGTGGCGAAGCAAGGTTTGGTTTCTCGAGAGCACCCAATTGATACCGTCTCCAGAATTCGTAGGATTAGATTAGCCTTCCTGAACCCTATCTCTTTTTCCCTTTCTTTTGAAAGTCTAAATCCCAGAAAATTTCCAAAAAAAAAAAAAGAGCCTAAATTGCTAAATCCATCTAAGTCCAGCAGTTCAAGATACTTGTCAAACGTAAGTCCCCCTTGAAATTTCAGCATACACTACCCAAGAAGCTATTCCACTAAAGTCGCTTGTTCGCACATATAGACCTTGGAATCAGTAGTGATTTTTCAGGAGAGGATAGAATACCTTCGGGTAACCTATCCTAATGTTTGGTAGATGATAAAACAGACACCAACAGGACCATACTAGTGATTGTATCAACTTTAGCCTCTAATTCTTCAATTTTGTTATCCCTCTTTTCAATTTATCTTTGTTGTTTGTCAATAACCCCTTGCAATCTAGCCCTCTCTATTTCCCATTGTCTATAAAATGTTAACGCAATAGATAAACTGCTTAGGGATGACGGAGGTCTTATAGGTGTTACCTTAGGCCGTGGAATCTCTTCAACAAGTTCCTCAAGCTACTCTGCCACATATGCAAGATTTGAAAGTCTATCAACAACATCTTCCTTCTGAGTTTCAACATTTGTAGGGCTCCCTTCTTCTGATGTTTCCACTGAAATAACCTCTGTCGGATCGCCTGCTGGACGGGCCTTCTAGGTTTTACTCCGAGTCCTTCTCACATAAACCTTTGGAGTGGCTGCAGGAATGATAAACTGCTTAGGGATGATGGAGGTCTTATAGGTGTTACCTTAGGCCGTGGAATCTCTTCAACAGGTTCCTCAAGCTGCTCTGCCACATATGCAAGATTTGAAAGTCTATCAACAACATCTTCCTTCTGAGTTTCAACATCTGTAGGGCTCCCTTCTTCTGATGTTTCCACTGAAATAACCTCTGTCGGATCGCCTGCTGGACGGGCCTTCTAGGTTTTACTCCGAGTCCTTCTCACATAAACCTTTGGAGTGGCTGCAGGAATGATTTCTACCAGTGGCTTTGCTGCAGGAGTATTTCTTTTAGACCTACGCCTCTTGGCTGCAGGAGAAACTCGAGTTGTCTGCGGCTGAACCATAGGTTCTTCATCTGCATCAATTATTTCTAATTCCTTCCCTTTTCTTTTAGATGATGGTGATTTTCTTTGAAGAGAAGGGTAGGGCTGCTCCATATTTGTCTCAACCATCTCTTACTCCACAATAGCCACAGCTCCTTCAGTGGTGAGCAATTCATTCTCAGCAGAAACTATAAGAGAAGAGGGTTCTTCAATATTTTCTTTTTCAACTATTGGATCATCTGCAACAGGAGCATCTTCAACCCTAAACTGCAATATGTCTTCAAATACCCCCCATTCTATCTATGAAACATCTCTAAGAGAACATTCTACAAGCAATTTAATCAAACCATGATGGCTGACAAAATGATTTTCGTTCTTCCGTGTTTCTTTGGCACTTATGGAAATGAGGTGGTATAGAAAATTAGGGACATTCACTCTCCGGTCATGCTGTAAATGACTAAGCAATTTGAAATGGGGTGAATGTAAATTTGAATACCTCCCTTCGCAAGTATTGTATTTCATTACATATAAAGCCACCTGGGGCCACTCTACTGATAGGGAAACTCTCCTGGTTCCTTGCTTGTCCACTGTTAGAGGTCCATCTGTGGGAAGTGTAAACTCTGCTCTGGCACTTTGGCATCTTTTGATTCTGGAAACAATTCTCCTTCCTGCGGCAACCGTGTAACTTCAGCTATCCGCTGCTCTGTAGCAATGACCCTTAATCCTTTAACAGTAGCTTCTCCTTCGTTGAATGAATGCATAAACTCCGCAGCAATTTTTTCATTATAATCCCTGATTTTCAAAAAGTAAACAATCCAACCATGCTGCCTAAAATAATGCTCACAAAGAGCATCCTGTAGCAACGCATCATGGATTGTCGGTTTATGGCGGATTGGATCTCCACCCATTTCTTACTCTGTTAAAGTAGCAAACTCTGCAGCTGAGAAACGGAGAACCAAAATATTCTTTGAGACTGAAAACTGAAACTTCCTTACATATCTCCAAATTTGGCAGCAGAGTTTATTACTTTCTTATGCCAAAGAATATCTTGTTAAAGAAATTATGGCAAGTAATCAAATCAAGGTACCGAAAAGGACGAGTAATTACTAATTTTGGAAATCGAACCATAAAACACCCCCCCAACTTACTTTGGCACGTGTCCACACAGGCGGAAAGGATGTAGGGAACTGTACGTGGATTTAGAAAAGGCAATAATCATAATGAAATCATAAATGCGTAATTAAAATAAAATACAATATGTACATACCTGCAGTCATATGAAAAAGAAAGGTGAAATGAAATGAAATGACAGACAAGAAAATGAGATGGGATGAGGTGGATGGAAATTTTATTTTTGGAGAAGAATATTTCCATAAGACATGGAAATATTTTTGTGAAATGACGCGAGGAGAATTATGAAGTGGCAAGCATGTTCACTGCAGTGACTGCAGGAACCTTACCTCCATTGCTTTGCTCAATTGCTAAAGGAACTTGATCAGTGGTTGCAAGAACTTGATCAGTGGCTGCAGGAACTTGTGTGTGATCCTTTGTAGCAAATTGTTGCAGGAACTCCTCTTTGCTGGCCGGCTTATGATAAAGACGCAATCGGTGACCATTTACCAAAAGCTTAAACCGAACTGGGTCAATTGTGGTCAAACGAACAGCTCCATTGTTGAAAACTTCCTCTATCTCATATGGACCTAACCATCTGGTTTGCAGCTTTCCCATAGTATCCTTATATCTGGAGTCATACAATATTGCCCAGTCACCGGCTTTGAACTTTTTCTCTTCAATGTATTTATCATGCCACTTTACTCTCTGATTTTGTATCAGTTTTGTCTGTTGGACAACCATTTTTCTCCATTCATCCAAAGCATTCAATTGCCGAATACGTTCCTTTTGTGCTTCAGAAAGTGTCATATTTAATTGCAAAGCTGTCCTCAAAGTTTTATGCTCAAACTCAATAGGCATCATTGTTGTTTTCCCATACACCATCTCAAAAGGTGTAAAACCAATTGGTGTTTTCCAAGTTGTTTTGTATGCCCAAATTGCTTCAGAAAACCTATGAGACCAATCTTTTTTATGAATAGCTACTGTCTTAGTAAGAATAGCCTCAAGCTCCCTATTTGTAACCTATACCTGTCCATTAGCTTGTGGATGATATGAAGTAGATTTTATGTGCCTTATATTGTATTCATTGACCAAGGCTACAATCAATGTTGAAGTAAATTGTGGGCCTTGGTCTGATACAGTTTCCCTTGGTACTCCATATCTTGTAAATATCTCCTCATACAGAAACTCAGCCACTTTATTATCTCTTTCATGTGTCATGGCACGAGCTTCCACCCATTTGGTTACATAATCTGTATTTACTAAAATGTAGGATTTGCCATTAGAAGGTGGATCAATTGGGCCAACAAAATCTAATCCCCATTTATCAAATGGTGCAACCAATATTTGTGGATACAATGACATCTCATCAGATATAGTAGGTCTCCCCATGCGCTGGCATCTGTCACATTTTCTTGTATACTATGTTGCATCCTTATATAATGTGGGCCAATAATATCCTGTATTCAGTATTTTGAGTGTTGTTCTTTTAGCAGCAAAATGTCCTCCACACGGCTCATCATGCATGCAGGATGTCATATGTTTCATCTTCTCTTACACATCTTCTCATGTCTTGGTCAGGTCCAGTATAAAACAAACAATCAGCAATCCATGAGAAGTTAAAGTTTTTCTCTACTACAAACTTCTTTCCTTAAGAGAAATGAAGTGGCATTTTAGCAACAGCTAAAGAGTTGGCAATATCAGCATACCGGGGAGTTGTTGTGACATTTTCACACATCGCCCCATTGCAAATGGGGACCCCTGTTTTTTGCTTTTTAGGGTTTGTTTTTTTTTAGGTCTTTTAGGGTTTTGTCAGTTGGCTTTTGCATTTTTGAGTGCTGTCGGGGAGATCAATAGGATAGCAGGTCCTGCTGGAGTGAAGTCCTGATCCTGAAAATTTGGCTAAGTCTGAAGGTCCTAATCCTGAAATTTGGCTAAGTCTGGAATGTCCTGATCCTGAAATTTGACTGAGTCTCGAAACTGAAAAACCTCAAAAAACTAGATTTTGCAATATAACTCCTGGAGGTCTGAAACCACTCTCAAACATCCTGAAAGTATATATGGAATATAACTTAAAGTATTCTTCTTTCTTATACTTAAATGTTATATTCCATAAAAATTATCCTGATAGAGAGTTCAAAAAGTCAAATTTCGCTCCTGTCCTTCACTGAGGATCCAGAGCGAAATTCGCTCCTGTCCCTCTCCAAGGGACCAAGGCAAAGCACTCCTGCCCCTCACCAAGGGTCCAGGGCGAAAAGGCTTATTTGAGTCATTCCTGACCTTGTTTGGTCAAATTGAAACATCAAAGGCATGGTGAAGGACAGAATGAACGTGATAGAGCATCCAGACTTGATCAAAGACAATGAAATGATGGAGTTTTTGTCTACAAAAGTAAAAGCGCTCCTGTCCCTCACCAAGGGACCAGAGCGATTTTCTTTATATACACATTTTTAGACCTTTCTTAGACTTGAACTCTTATTCATGGCGTGTAACAAGATGATATCTTCTTTAGCCAAGACATGTCATGGTGAAAAGTGAAGCATTTTGGCCTAGAAGACAAAATTCGCTCCTGTCCCTCACTGAAGGACCGGAGCTTGAATTTCAAATTTGCACTGTTCTTGCAGGATCAAGACAATTTTATGATTTGAAGAGACCAAGGAAAACATGATTTATCCATTGAATATAATTTGGAAGGCTAACAAAGGACGGATAAGCTTGGATTTGCAAAATCGCTCCTGTCCCTCTCCAAGGGACCAGGGCGAAAAACCTAATATCCAATCCTTCTCGCCAAGTTTGGACAAATCTAAGCCAAGGCGCGAATTTGAAATGATGTTTGAAATGCCTTGAGGTTGATATGATCAAGAATTTGCGCAATGAATGCAAAAGGCGCTCCTGTCCCTCACTAAAGGACCAGGGCGATTTTTATAAAATCAACAATTTCCCTCTGAGATTATGCTAAGGCAAAGTTGAGCAAGATTGGAAAGGTCTTCTAAATCATGATGAACAAAGGTTTGACTCCAAAAACTTGATGATCCTAGGCCAAATGCAAAAGGCGCTCCTGTCCCTCACTGGAGGACCAGGGCGAAAATCTTTGGAGAGTCTATTTTGCCTTGAGAAAACGCGTTGAACATGCACTGAAGGGACGAAAGGGATCATTGTTTACCTCGAAACTTGAATTGGCGGTTTGAAAGATAAGGACCAAGGACAAAGGGTGAGATCGCTCCTGTCCCTCACCAAGGGACCAGGGCGAAAATGTCTTAAGGTACGCTCCTCCTGAAGAACGAATGAATTAAACTCAAAGTTTCCAATAACAATGCCATTTTGGACGCCAAGGATGAGGTTTTGAACGTAAAAGCAAGGAATACAAGGCTAAAACATGAAAGAGCGCCCCTGTCCCTCTCCAAGGGACCAGAGCGGGGTTATTAACAAATTGATATTTTTAGACCATGCCTAGGCGCCAATATCCTCCAAATCGCGTTAAATACCAATTTTGCTAAAACTCCAAAATATTTTAAAAAATTAAATTGGTATTTAATAAAAGCGCATAGCATTTAATAATTAATTTTTGAGCCTTAGAAAAATCGAAATTTTTAATTATAAAGGCATTTAAAATTAATTTTTATTAAATTAAAATTGAAAATGGAGCGCTTTGAGGTATTATTTTTGCCCATTTTATTAGGTCGGCCTCTTGTTTTTGCAAATTTATTTATTTTTTGGCCTATTTTGCCAAGTCGGCCTATGGGAAATGAAATGGTGAGCGCTCTATATATTTGGGGTGTGTTTTTTCAATATCCAAATCATTCACTCATTATTTCAAAGCGCGATTTGGAGGGCAAAGAAGAAGTGCAAAAGCTGGCCTATTTGGAGCGAATTTTCCTCAAGTGTTGAAGACTAAAGGTGGTGGAGTTGATGCTTGTGAAGACTAAAGGGGGCGCATTTTGCTAAAGGGAGTCTTGATCTACATTTTGCCTAGCGAATTCTCCTATTTTTGCATCATTTTTTAGAATTAATTCCCAAGAGGAGGTATGGCGAAATCATCTTGACACCCTTGTTCAAGGTTTGATTTTTTAGACATTTGTTTTGGAAAATCTAAGTATTGCATAGTTAATTAGGAAATGATAACTCAAGATTTATCATGAAGTTTCCTAATTAAAATCTTGGATCTTCCTTTTAAAGTTTAATTTTTATATTTCAAGATATATTACTAATTTTGAAATGTTGTGTAGGTATCAAGATGGCGGCTCCAAAGCCCGAAGGATCTACAAGTCGGCAGGTTCTCATCAAGGACGATCAAGCAAGGACAAGGGCGACCTCCTCTAGCCTAGCATCGACAAGGATGGCCTTCTTTGGACTAACGTCATCAAGGGCGACTTCTCCAATCCAGTATTCCAAGGCGAGGTACATCAATCATCCTGCACATCAAGAAGTTAGAAAAAGGGTTCGTTGAAGAAGCAGATAGTTCCAGATGAATTAATTAAAGCTAGCTTCTCAACAACATCAAGTTGAATATTTACCAAGTTACAAGTGTCGAACGAGGTGGCATCCTAGTCATCACTTCTCCAGTCAGTGTGGTCCACCTCAGCGTGTCCAGATTCAATGTACCTAACTCATGGAAAGTGGCACAAACTCTGATGTACCTAACCCGGCTATCCATTGGTCGATTTTTCCAGAGAGGACATGTGTCCAAGCAATACAATTATTTCATTGGTCAAGCATTAAACGTTATGTAATGGTTGTAACAAACCCTAATTAGGGTTTTCATTGTAAAATCTTGGCCATTGATCTCGAATCGATCTAAGCCATCGAATTGTATTATGGGCACTATATAAACCCCGATTCTTCATTTTGTAAAGGAGAGATAAGAGATATAGTTGGAAGCAGTTAGAAGTTAGTAGATAGAGAGTAGTTAGAAGGTGATTAGCTAGTTGATAGAATAGCAATTAGAGTAGAGTAGAGAGAGAAGGCAAAGATTGTTGCCAAGATGTTGTTGTAAAAGACTTGTAACTTCATTGAAGAAATGGTGAAATTTATGGGTCGATTCGACAATTTGCATGGTCTTTATACTTCTCATATTTGATTTCATGTTATTAGATGAGTGGAAGAAATGTGCTTGATTGATGGTGAAATTCGTATATCCATACTACTAGCAGTTTGTTGATTGCAGACTTGCCTTGCGTAGTCAACTGGAATCATTCAGCTTAAGCTTAACTTCAATTGTCGCTTCTTCATCGATATGCATCAACCTGATGGTGTCTATGCCTGCAGTGATGATTTGAACATCATAAAGCTTTCCTTCGAAGATCACACTAACCTTGTGGAGATGGTCCTGGGATGTCAAAACAAGACTTAGTTAGAACTCATCAAAGATCATTCATTGCTCTTACATTCTTAGTGTTAGGGTTAGATCCTTTCCTCGCCCTCGTCTTTTTTTTCCTTTTTTCAAGTCAAAGCTAGTAAGATCCTGTGTCCCAACAATATTCAAAGCAGATCAGACGTTCAATCATCAAATGTAAGTCCCCTTGTGATTCCAGCAAATCACATCATACCACAGAGAGCTTATCCACACGTAGAGACCCTACATACAAGAACCTTGAAGTCATCCCGATTGATCCTTTTCGCGACATCTTCAGCATTCGGAGGCTTTACTCAAGAGAGGATAAGGTACCTTTAGGTATTTTATTCTGTGTTCGATAGTGTACAAAATACACGTCAACAAGAGTGTGGGCTTGTATAACGAATAGATATTCATCCGGAAAAGCATCATCTATGGCTGTAGAATCTTCTTGTAACTGAAGTCTTGAAAGATAATCTGCAACCACATTGGACTTCCTTGGTTTATCAACAACTGTGATATCAAATTCCTGCATCAACAATAACCAGCGAGCTAATCTACCGGTAATTGAAGGCTTATTCATGAGATATCCGATTGCAGTATGATCAGTGTGCACAAATGTGGGGGACCCTATGATATAGTGCCTAAATTTGTTGAGTGCATATATAACTGCTAACATTTCCTTTTCAGTGACTGTAATTTAAGCCCCTGCAAGTTCTTGCTAATATAATATATTACACTTTCCAAATTATCAATCTCGTCCTAATACTGCTCCTATTGTATAATCAAATGCATCTGTATGAATTTGAAATGGTAAAGACCAATTCGGACCTTTAAGAACTAGTGCTTGGGTCAAAGCAAGCTTAAGCTTCAAGAAAGCTTCATTGCATGAAGAAGAAGTCCATCTAAATTCCATATCCTTGGTAAGTAGAGAATATAAGGGACTTGCAATTTTGCTGAAATCTTTGATAAACCTTCTATAGTATCCAGCATGACCAAGGAAACTTCTTACATCTTTTTGTTTCACCGGTGTATTGATATTTTGAATGACTTCAATCTTTGTCGGGTCAACCTGTATTCCTTTTATAGAGGTATGATGACCAAGGACTATTCCTTCTTGCGTCATTATGAAGCACTACTCACTGTTTAATGACAAACTATAGTCCTCACACCATTGCAAAACTTTTTTCAGGTTCCCAATGCTTCCTCAAATTCAGAACCATAAGTTGTAAAGTCATCCATATAAATTTCCATGATGTCTTGAGAAATATCTGAAAAGATACTAATCACTACTCTTTGAAAAGTGGCTGGAGGATTACACAATCCAAAAGGAAGAACAGAATATGCATATGTGCCCCAAGCACAAGTAAATGTTGTCTTTTCTTGGTCCTCCGGGACTATCTGAATCTGATTGTAACCACTGAATCCATCAAGAAATGAAAAATATTTCTTCCCAGCCCAAGAGTCTAATACCTGATCCACAAATGGCAATGGAAAATGATCTTTTCTTGTTGCTAAATTCAAAGCTCTATAATCAACACATACCCTCCATTTCCCTCCTTTCTTAGGAACCATTACTAAAGGTGATACCCATTGGCTATCAGAGATAGGGTAGATAAACCCAGCCTTCAACAACTTCTGCAATTCCTCTTTAACTATTTCTTTTTTTTGCAGGATTGATTCTTCTTTGTGGCTGTCTGAGTGGGCAACATTCTTCTTTTATATAGATACGGTGGGTGCAAATTGTTGGATCTATTCCATGCATGTCCTTGTTATCCCATGAAAAGGCATTTTTATTACA
Source organism: Cryptomeria japonica (assembly GCF_030272615.1). Classification (NCBI taxonomy): domain Eukaryota; kingdom Viridiplantae; phylum Streptophyta; class Pinopsida; order Cupressales; family Cupressaceae; genus Cryptomeria; species Cryptomeria japonica. Next base: position 10,174,029 of record NC_081405.1, read on the forward strand.
TTTAAGCAAGTCCACAAGTGCTACCTTTTGAGTATCTGAAAGATCACTATTGATATTCAAACATTTATGCAAATCAACTTCTATTTTGATAGTAAGATCAATCTGGGATATATCAGAAAAATGAGAAGTGTTGTTTATAACTAGGGTTATATAGGGTTCGGATTGCCTTAAGGCAACATCCGAACCCTTTTAGGTCTGGGAACTAAAGGGTAACGTGAGCCCAAGCCTAGGCCCAGCCCTATCTCTCACGCTACCCTAAATATCTCACACCACAATAATTTTGGCGCCAAGACTTAAAGAAGGCCGACTTGCAAACAAGGATTAAAAGTGCATATAAATGAAGGACATTCCACAAGTCAAACACATCAATTGAATCTCATGCAAAAGCGAATTAGTTCTGCTGCTAAGGTGCGAATTCTCCAAGAAGGGTGCGAACTTAACTTCAAGCAAGGGTGCGAACCTATCTAGATTTGTGTGAAATTGTCCAAGAGGACATAGTGTATTTTGATGCAGTTTTGAAGCATACAAAGGGACAGATCTGATATGTGAAGATCAGATTCAAGCTAAGTATTGTACTTATGATTTAGAGGAGAATATATAATCTGATCTGTGGGTCTTTCATGCTGGGTTTTTCCTCCTTGGAGGTTTTCCCAGGGTATGCTTGCTTGTCTACTGTTTTTATTTCTGATTTTACTGAATGTTGGCTTATTAAAATACTGCAAATCTGATTACAATCTAGGGCATAATCAATTATATAAATCTGATTAACATACCTAGGGTATAAAATTACATGTATCAGAGCTAAGGTGTCACTAACTTCTGATTTTAGCTAATCAATTGTTGCATATAGCTGTTGTTTGTTTTCAGATTAAAAATGTCAGGTTTGAAGGCTGAAGATAGACTTGAGGGAGCCATTGATTTTGCTGCTTGGAAAGTTCGTATTCTATTGATCCTTGAAGAGAATGACCTACTGAAATTTGTAGAAGAAGAAAGGCTGTCTCCTCCAGAAGATGCTGAAGAGCTGAAACTGTTCAAGAAAGATTCCCTCAAGGCTAGAAGGATCATAATTGAGTCCGTCAAGAATCATCTTGTCACTGTCATATCAAAGTTTGTATCTGCCAGAGAAATGATCAAACACTTGGAAGGGATGTATGTAGTCAACAATCTCAGCAGGGCCCTTGCTCTAAGACAGCAGCTTCTTCACATGAAAATGAAAGAAGAAGACTCAATCATAGCCTACTTCATGAAGATCAATGAACTAAAGGACAAGCTAAGCACAATTGATTGCCAAATCTCAAATAAAGATCTTGTTATGATTGCATTAAATGGTCTACCTGATGAATGGGAACCATTCATTCGTAGCATTGGTGGAAGAGCTGATCGTCCCAACTTTGAGCGTCTTCAATCTGATTGCATCGAAGAGGAATCTCGAATTGAGGTAAGAGGAAAACTCAAGAACTCTCTCAAAGATAATCATGTTCTCTTAACTAAATCTAGGAAAAGTGGTCATTGGAAGAAAGAGAAGAGAAGCAAAGATTTTAGATCCTCCTCCTATGATCCAAGGAAAAAGTCAAGAGATTCCTCTCACATTCGTTGCTTCAGATGTGATAAGTATGGTCACTATGCCAAAGATTGTCAGAATGACCCAAAGGAAAGGGAAGCCAATTTAAATGAAGTTGCCGAACAAAGTGAAGATTACCTTCTTATCTCTGCTCTATCCAGCAATGTTCCTACGGACAGCAATACGTGGATACTTGACAGTGGTGCCTCCAGACACATCTCAGGATTTCGTGAGCATCTCTCAGATCTGATTGAAAAAGACACCAATCTTCATGTAGTAATCGATGATGATGCTCGATACTCGGTAAAAGGTTCTGGCACTACCTCCTTAAAACTAGATTCTGGTATTTCCTTACAACTCTATGATATTCTCTTTGTACCTGGTATTAAAAGAAATCTTATTTCCATTTCTACCTTAGAAGATAAGGGTTTGCAAATAGCATTTTCTGAAGGGAAAGTACTCGCTTGGCCTAAGAAATCTAATTTCAAATATGCTCGTATTATTGGAAATAGATGTGATAGTTTATATAAGCTTGCAGCTAATCCAATTCAAGCTCTCATTCATGAGACCCCTGAATCATGCGAGCTATGGCATAGAAGATTGGGTCATCTTCACTTTCAAGCTCTTCCCACTCTCGGTAAAATGGTCAAAGGTATGCCTAAACTCAGTTTATCTCATGATGATGCTTGTAAAGGTTGTGCAATGGGTAAGAATGTAAAGAATCCTTTTCATCAAAGTGATAGTAGGACTAAAGAAAGCTTAGAGCTTATTCATTCAGATTTATGTGGTCCTATGTCTGTAGCATCTCCTAGCGGTTTCCTATATTATGTTATCTTCATAGATGATTTCTCTAGGAAAATATGGATCTATTTTCTTAAATCTAAAGAGTCTGAAGAAGTCCTAAGCAGATTTAAAGAATTCAAAGCCTTAGTTGAAAATACTACAGGAAATAGAATTAAATGTTTGAGATCTGACAATGGAAGTGAATACACCTCAGGTAGTTTCTATGACTTTTGTGTTAATGCAGGAATTAAGAGGGAGTTATGTGTTCCCTACAACCCTCAGCAAAATGGAGTTGCTGAAAAAAAGAACAGGACCATTGTTGAAGCTGCAAGAGCCATGATCCATGATCAAGACTTGCAACCTTTTCTATGGGCAGAAGCATCCAAAACCGCAGTTTATATTCAGAATAGATGTCCTCATCGCGTCCTAAAGGATGTGACACCTGAAGAAGCCTTTTCAGGAATCAAACCTGACATCAGTCACCTAAGGATATTCGGAAGCCTTGTGTATGTTCATGTGCCTAAAGAAAAACGAACCAAGTTGGATCCATCTGGAAAGAAAGGCATCCTAGTAGGATACAGCGAATCTTCCAAAGCCTTCAGGATCTACATTTCAGGTCAAAGGTATGTTGAGGTAAGTAGAGATGTAACTTTTGAAGAAGATATTGCTTTCAAAAGATCTAAAGGTTCATTAACCAACAATAATGATATGGTGATTGAAAAACAAGATTCAATAGTTGATGCTAACCCTGAGTTACAGGAGGAGTCTACTGACCTTCCAGATCAGGAAGTTCAAAATGACCCATCAGAACCCATGCACTCTACCGATATACCTCAGGATATTGTGGTCTGAAAGAAGAGACCACTTTGGATTAGAAATACGATTCAAGATGCTGAAGGGTTTGCTGCTCCCAGAGGAACCTTTAGAAATAGCAAGAGTTTCCAAAATCACGCCAACTACATTTCTGTGATGCGCAATATAATTGAGTCTGAACCTCACAATATCGAAGAAGCTATGTCCAATCATGCTTGGAAATTAGCCATGGATGAAGAGTATGGGTCTATCATCAAGAATGATGTCTGGGACATTGTACCCAGACCCAAAGGTAAGTCTATTGTTTCCTCTAAATGGTTGTTTAAAATTAAACATAATGCTGATGGTAGTATTGAAAAATATAAAGCTAGGTTTGTAGCACGTGGTTTTTCTCAAAAGGAAGGAATAGATTATGAAGAAACCTTTGCCCCTGTTGCTAGATATACTTCCATTAGGTCTATAATAGCTATTGTTGCAGCCAAAGGTTGGGAGCTGCATCAAATGGACATTAAGACAGCCTTCCTTAATGGTGTCATTGAGGAGGAAGTCTATATTGAGCAACCAGAAGGTTATGTAATCCATAAAAGAGATTCTCATGTTTGCAGGTTGAAGAAAGCCTTATATGGGCTCAAACAGGCTCCTCGTGCTTGGTATGAAAGAATTGATAAGTACTTACTAAGTTTAGGATTTTCCAAGAATGATGTTGATGCTAACATTTACTTGAAAGTTTATAATGATGAGATGCTTATTTTAGTTTTGTATGTGGATGATTTATTTCTGTAATGTCCCTACTAGTTAGAGATCATTAACCTGCAAAATAGATTGTTAGAATACAACAAACATATATATATATAGAAGTAATCTAAATTGCAATCTAACTTTAAAATACTTACTTAACATAATCACAACTTTTATCTAATAAAAAGGATACGATTGCCATACGAAAGTATGTCCTTAGGCGGTCGTGAAGCTCGCCTTCTTGGAACCCATCTTGGTTCCAAGCCCTCCAGGAAGTCGAAGGTGAATTTGACTCCTATCTTGAATGTAATTTCTTACATCCAAGCCCTCCAGGAAATCGAAGGTTAATTCGACTCCTGTCTTGAATGTAATTTCTTACATCCAAGCCCTCCAGGAAATCGAAGGTTAATTCGACTCCTATCTTGAATGTAATTTCTTACATCCAAGCCCTCCAAGAAATCGAAGGTTAATTCGATTCCTGTCTTGGGTGTAACCTCTTACACCCAAGCCATCCAAGGAAGACCCTATGTCAATTCCTTGCCTTGGATGATGCATCCCATCATCCAAGTCCTCAGAGGGGACTGGCCAGATCCGTCTCTTCTTGGATGAACTTAGTCAACCAAGCCATATATATGCATATAGATATTCAGTATATACTGCCCTCCAGGGATTATCATAATCCCTCCATTAGGCTAAGGGAATTTCTTCCCTATAACCTTCATCATATAATCGCATTAATATTACATTTTATAATTCATTACTGTTTTCCATTCCATAATTTACATCTTCATTTACATATTCTTTAATCTTTCTAATGATCCTAAATATACATACATATTCTACATAGATTCCTATCTTTATTGCTACATTCATATAAGTAATCATTAGAGATATATGTATTCATAAAAATGCATGTGTGTGTGTGGCACACACGTCCACACACATCTATACCTTCAGACTTCTTAACCCCTCTTACCTGTATGCAGATTGTAGCCTGCGGTTGGAGTTCGCACTGTAGATGTCGCCTGCAGATTGGGAGGCATACCATAAAGAACACAAATGTTACTTCCTGTAACTTGATAACAATTCTGATCTGATCTTATCAATGGTGATGTCACTAGATGCTTTTAATTCCTTCCCTTTATATCTCTCAATTTGAGGGAAAGGTCACACCTCTTCATCATGTATGCCCTTTGGCAAGAGACATACCCTTTCGCCATTAGCACCCTTTGAAAGAGTGTAACTCTTCATTATTTCTACCATTTGAAAGGGACACAACCTTTCATAATCAGATCTGCACTTATTATTTAAATCAAATCTGCACTTCTCATCACCAAATTATCCCCCCTCTCAAATGAGGTTTTCTTCTCCCTTTTATGTATCATTGTTGAGGGAGTCACAACTTTTCCTTTCATGTCTTTTGACTTTTCATTAACTTAATTAATTTTTTATTAATCATATTTAATTATATCATTTTATATTTTAATTTTATTATTATCATTTATTATTCAATTCTATTTCAAAGTGGGGATATTATTATCATTTATTATTAAATTCTATTTCAAAGTGGGGATATTATTATCATTTATTATTAAATTCTATTTCAAAGTGGGGATATTACAATTTCTCACTGGTGAAAGTAAATTAATCAAAGATGTAAAAAGGAATTAGCCTCAGAATTTGAAATGAAGGACTTAGGTCTAATGCATTACTTCCTAGGGTTAGAAGTATGGCAAAGAGCTAATGAAATCTTTCTAAGTCAAGGAAAATACACTATTGATATTTTGAAAAGATTTAGAATGATAGATTGTAAACCTATGCGTACTCCTATGGAATCTAACTTAAAGAAGTTAAGTGTTTCTGCAGCTAACTCTGATTTTGCAGATCCCTCTGAGTACAGGCAGTTGATTGGCTCCCTGATGTACCTAGTCAATACTAGGCCAGATATCTGTTATGTTGTGAATGCTCTCAGTCAGTTCATGAGCTCACCTAAACGTGTTCACCTGGTTGCTGCCAAGCACATTCTAAGATACCTGTGTGGCACGATTGGTTATGGGCTAAAGTATTCACTTAATACCCCAATCCTCTTGGAAGGCAACTCAGATTCAGATTGGGCAGGAAGTGTCAAGGACAGGAAAAGTACTTCAAGCATCTGCTTCAACTTGGGCTCCGCAGTGATCTCTTGGGCATGTAGAAAGCAATCTTCGGTAGCATTAAGCACTGCAGAAGTTGAGTACATTGCCGCATCTGTTGCATCCAGGGAAGCAGTGTGGCTTCGTAAGCTCCTTGTTGGACTATTTGGTCAAGCTAGTGATCCTACCACCATTCATTGTGATAATCAAAGCTGTATAAAGATGTCAGTAAATCTTGTATTCCATGATCGGTCCAAGCATGTGGAAACACACTATCATTTCATTCGGGACATGGTGCAAAGAGGTGCCATTCATCTAAAGTACATTAGCACAGATGAACAAATTGCGGACATCCTTACCAAACCTTTATCCAAAGTGAAGTTCGAGTACTTCAGAGATAGACTTGGTGTTGTGGAAAACGGAACCCTGATTGAGAGGGAGCTGCAATCTCAGTGACTCTTTCTGCAGCACTTTGAATCATCTCTTGCTTGTGTGCAAGAATGAACTATGTCTAATCTATGCTTGTGTGCTAGATGTATGATTGTAATTATGTAAAGACCCACTTGTGTATTACACTTTCTATGCTTGTGTGCTGGAACCATCCTATGCTTGTGTGCTAGGTGGAAGATGTAATTCTATGCTTGTGTGCTAGATGGAACTCTAAAAGTTCAGATTATGTATTCTCCTCTTCCCTAGTTGAGAGGGAGTGTTGTTTATAACTAGGGTTATATAGGGTTCGGATTGCCTTAAGGCAACATCCGAACCCTTTTAGGTCTGGGAACTAAAGGGTAACGTGAGCCCAAGCCTAGGCCCAGCCCTATCTCTCACGCTACCCTAAATATCTCACGCCACAATAATTTTGGCGCCAAAACTTAAAGAAGGCCGACTTGCAAACAAGGGTTAAAAGTGCATATAAATGAAGGACATTTCACAAGTCAAACACATCAATTGAATCTCGTGCAAAAGCGAATTAGCTCTGCTGCTAAGGTGCAAATTCTCCAAGAAGGGTGCGAACTTAACTTCAAGGAAGAGTGCGAACCTATCTAGATTTGTGCGAAATTGTCCAAGAGGACATAGTGTATTTTGATGCAGTTTTGAAGCATACAAAGGGACAGATCTGATATGTGAAGATCAGATTCAAGCTTAGTATTGTACTTATGAATTAGAGGAGAATATATAATCTGACCTGTGGGTCTTTCATGCTGGGTTTTTCCTCCTTGGAGGTTTTCCCAGGGTATGCTTGCTTGTCTACTGTTTTTATTTCTAATTTTACTGAATGTTGGCTTATTAAAATACTGCAAATCTGATTACAATCTAGGGCATAATCAATTATATAAATCTGATTAACATACCTAGGGTATAAAATTACAAGAAGTACAGACTTGCTGCGGCAACAGAGTATGCAATATATCAGTGGCTACAGGAAAGTCTAAATCTGCAATATTTGGTACCAACTCCTGCAATTGTTGTTCTTGTGTCAACTCATTTGTCAGAATTTTATAAAGGATTGAGTCTTCATCATGTAATTGCATTAATGGCCCTCGATTAATCATCATAAGGTGATTAATAGAGTCAACTCCCTCAGATTCTTCTCCCAAAGTAGGCCAAACACCTTGTTGTTGATCAAACTGGGGTTGTGCGAGAGAATACAAAGCTAATGTTTTGGTAGAATTCCCATCTGAAATAGTCATATCCCCTGATCTACATCCAATATATGCATCAGCCGTGGCAAGCCAAGGTCTGCCCAAAATCACCGGATATCCCCCCAGTGTTGCGTTTGGAAACAGAATCATAAAGTCTGCAGGGTATTCCCAAGAATCCAGAATAACAATCAAAACTTCAATCATACCATCAGGTCGCACTGTAGAGCTATCAGCAAGTTGGAGAACAGTGGGTGTAGGCCTTAAACTATTGATTTCAAGTTGCAGCATTACTTCTCTTGTTATCACATTAATGGCTGCACCTAAATCAACTAAAGCATTCCTTATCTGGCTACCATTAATGACTATACTCACTACAAGACTACCAGGATCAGAATATTTAGGAATTGAAACCTTTCCTAACATAATATCCTACCAGTTGACCCATCACATGCACTATTTGCGGATCCTTCTTCTTGCCAGGTTTTTTTAAACATCCTTCTCTAAGTGCCTTACTGTATATAGGAACATCTTTTATTGCTTGGAACAACAGAATTTTAACACAAATGTTTCAGTTGATCGATGATATCAAAACCTTGCTCTTGTTCTGTAAGAACTTCCTTTTCTTGCAATCTCTGGGGAAATGGTGGTAATCTCTGCTTCTGAGGTATTGTGTCTGTTGGATTAGAGATTTCTTGTTCTTGTTGTACCTCAATGATAACTGGAGGAGATGGATTAGGCAGAGTTGTCCCAGATCGGAGGTGAATATCACTTATAGATAGAGAATAGGTTGGGTATTGATAAGGGTTAGTTAAATAAACTTGTTTTTGTTGCTGAAATTTAATATTAGGATTTGGCATTGGCTGAGTAGGAAACTACGTTTATTTAGGTGGGACAACAGTGGCTGCAGGGGGAGGCATTATTGCAAGCGGTTGTGGCTGCTAAGTAGGTTGTTGATAACCAGAAGATTGGGTAGTCCATGGCTGACTCCCCCTCCATTGAGGAGTAGATTGCCAATTCCCTTGAAACTGGTTTCCTTGGCCCTAAGGTGGATAACAATTCCCCTGTGGCTGCTGCCACTGTGGTATTTGATTAGCAAAATGCTGCCCTTGGCCTTGAGAACCATACCAGTTTGGATAATTACCAAAATTTTGAGCATATGGTGATTGCCATTGATTATTTGGTACATAAGAATTTCCACTATAACCAGAAAAAGAAAGTGGATCCGGAGGCATACCTTGTCTTTGGAAATTTGGCCTTCTTTGAGCAACATAGAAAACTTGCTCATCCTCACCTCGTATTGGCTTGAAGTCAGGAACCTCAAGATTTGCAACCATTTTACATCTGCAGTCCCTTTTCCGCTATCTACAATGAGGGCAGAATTGTGCAAGAAATGCATCAGCTTCTTCATGCTTCTTCTTAGCTGAGAGTATCCAACTGAGTAGCCATATTGTTTATGATGTCTTCCTTAAAGTCCTTCAACAAATGGCTAAGTTCCATTCTAGAAACTCCAGTACCAGATGATGATGAAGGCACTCCTGGCTTGAAACGCCTGTTCTTTTTAGAAGCAGATCTGGAATACTTCTTACAAATTTGTCCTATTTCAGTCCATGTGGACTGGGGAATGTCACCTCCTCCCATAAGATCCAAAGAATCAGTGCATTCATCACTGATTCCCCTCAGAAATATCAACTTGAGGGAATCTTCATTTAGAGTACTATGCTTGGACTTTTTGACACTAAACAGAAACCTTTCTAGATAATCTTCAAGACTCTCATCTTCTTTCTGTGTCATTCTAAAGGTATCATCCCCATGACAATCAGTGCCTCTACAATAATCTTTATACTTTGCAAGAAATAAGCATTTCATCTCATCCCATGTATTGATTGTGCTACTACCCAAGCACAAACCATCTTAAAGATGATTCCTTCAAAGTGGCAAGAAATATTTTAAGTCTATGGGCATCTGTAGTACAATCAAAACTCTTACAGAGAACATCAAACTCAAACAGAAATGTGTCTGGATCCTCTGTCACTAGTCCATAGAATTTAGGGAGGGAAGAAGCTGGAATGTTCTTAAGATTAGCATTATCATGCTGATCAAATATGGGGAACTCAAACATTGGGTCCAAAGGTGGTGGTGGTGGATTGTTTCCACCAGGAGGTGGGTTTCCTTGCATTGGACTTGTGGAGGGAGTTACTATATGAAATTCTTCTTCTGGGGGTCCAAATAGGAACTGAAGATTGCCTTCTGGAAATTCAAATTCAGGGTTATTCAAATTCTCTAGGGTTTGATAAAGTTCTGCATAAGGATTTATATCTGGGGAATTAATTTTTGTATGATTAGGATGACTGGGCAAGAATCTACCTAGAATATCTCTTCTTCGCCTATGCATGCAGATTCATGAAATTTTTTTCGAACTATCAGGAATGCCAGAAAAACAATTAACTGAAAAGACAATAAACATAACAGGTTCTTAGTTTGACACCATCCCCGACAGCAGAGCCAAAAATGTTCAACCCAACAATAAGAATAATAACTCTAGTTGAAGTCTCAACCCGAAGTTTGGACATTCACTTGGTAAAGCCACTATTTCTATAGCTAGTGTCCATTTGATTGTCAACCCAGGGACGTAATACTTGAAATGGGTCTGCACTATATATGCACTAAGTTCATGCAACAGCTACTCTGCATTACTGCAGCAACTAACATTATGCGGAAAAGATAAGCAAGAATTGAAACTACTGAAAGGCTACAGGAAAACTTTTGCATTAAAATAAATTCATTCAAGCAATACTGGCAAAGTTCAATGCTGATAAACAAAAATTACTCTGTTTTGGTTTGGCTGCAGGAATAGTCAATGGATCTGTTTCCAGTGGCTGTAGGAACAGTCAATGCAAGAACGTCTACTGCAGCTAAGGAAAGAAAACTAATCTTAACATATGCACAGGAACACTCACCAAGTGGGCCCCCTTGGGTGAGTGATTCCAGGCTTCCCAAAAACAATTCTAAGTGCTCAGAATAACATATTTTTATTCATCATTCTTTGGAAGTAATTACACGATCCAACATGAAAAGAAACTCAAAAACACTCGTGAAAATCCTCTGCTCTGCTTTCTCTCTTTTTCTATCTAACCTCTGAGAAGAGATGAAGAGCTTATTTTACAAGAAATAATCTACTTTAGACAACACTGATCACGCTGAAGAGAAGAGGCAGATAACTAAATGAGAATGGAGATAGCTGGAGTTAAGCTACAGAAAATGCGGATCTAAACCGAACCATAGTCATAACATACTGTGGCGGTATTTACAATGCTAATATCCACTTGAGTTAGACATCAATAGTATCACGTGATTGCTTCTCCTATGTCGTTCCTTACGCTTTTTAGCATTTCTGCTTGTTCGATCTTTCAGTCATCTTCTAGAATATCTCTTCTTGCAACTGTCGTGATAGGCGAGCTTCCACGGCAGCATCATTTATTCCCTGCACTTTAAAAGAAATAACATACAAGAACATACATACGTATTTTATTTAATCAGGACATCTATTAATTTCACACATGATATTGCCCTAAACAATCCGCATGGCAACAGGAATAAATCGCATGGCAACAGGAATAAATCATATGGCTGCAGGAATAAACTGGCAAAGACAAAACATGCTTTAATAGGTTCAGGCTAACATATGAAATACATATAGTAAACTTCCGATACATCATTATTACTATGCAAATCAAAATATGACAAAAGCTCAAGAATTCTAAGGATAAAAATATGCCAATGTCTCAACTCATCAATAGAAAAGAGAATGAATTGATAGATAAGGGATGTGATAAATCCCAAGATGCTCAAAGACAAGTTAAGTAGATAGATATTACCAGCAAGGCTTGAGAAAGCCAAGAGAGATGCAAAGAGTATTGTGAGAGCTTGAGAGTGTTGTAGAAACTAGAGACTGCTGTAGCAAGTGAGAGAGAGAGAGAGAGAAAGTTGTGAGAGCCCAAAGAATGAGAGATATTTCTTGAGAGAGCCAAGAGAGATTGCTTGAAGAACCCAGAGAGAATTCTTAAGAGAACTAAGAAAGCTTACATGAATGAAAGAGATAGATTTAAATGAGAAAAGAGGAGGGAAAAAAAGAGTTGTCGAGCCATTTTGGAAGATTCTGAGCCGTTTCCATCAACCAAGATAGGTGACAAGTGTCGAAATGCGCAGAACGGACATTTGAACGTTAAGATGTCGTAGGACGAATGTGCAACGCGTAGACGCCCGCACGAAGTGCTAGTGTCTAGATGAATCACGCTCAAAAATGACAAGTGAGAAGAGAAACATGCGGCTAATGCAAAACAGAAGCTAAAGGATAGCTGCTGAAAAGGTGTCCTGAGCATCCCAAGAGGGAAAACATTGATGCAAGGGCTGAAATGAGCCTACTCAAATGCTAGGGGAGTGGACACTAAAGTGGCTACAAAAGTGTAGGTGGAATTGCAAAGGTGTATGCAATTTTCGACTCTACACAATCAATAGGCACTAGGGTTATTTTTTATTTGTTGTGCCCTATGACTTCCTTCACTTCACCTTAACCTATGATGGTGCTCTATCCTGTAACACTAAAATTAAAGTAGTTAACTCAGCCTGCAACTTCTAGGTGAAGTCAAGAAGGGGTTAGGAAGGGATTTTGTCCTACCTCACATGAGCAAGCCCAAAGGTTTTCGTGTCTGCTACTGCTTGTGCAAAAATCAAATGAAAAATGTCCAAAGCATACTATATGAAGATGATAAATGATTCCAAAATGCCTACCTTAAATATCGGATTGAGATAGGACTTGTAACATTTTCAACACATCGCCCCATTGCAAATGGGGACCCCACTTTTTGCTTGATAGCTTAGGTGTTTTAGTGTTCTATTTTAGCTTGGTAGTTTTAGCATTTTGCTCGTAAGGGTATGTTTTTTCAATCTAGGATTGGGAATGTCTTAAGGGTGCAGTCTTGTCCTTGGTGTGGTCACATAAGGAAGTCATGTTTTGAATTTTAAATTCACGATTAGGTATTAGGACCAAGGATTGAAGTTAAGTTGCTAAAAGTTGCGAAATCTTACAAATGTTGTCAATGTTGCAAAATCTTGTCAAAATTGTCAAAATGCAAAAAACAAAGTTGCAAAGTTGATTCAAGAATGCTAAGTATTGTCAAAGTTGAAAATTTGAGGATTCGATGTTTTGACAAGATTCCTTGTCAAAGTCGGATTTTTCGACCTTGACAGGATGAAGTGAGGGGAATGATGAAAATCCTTGTCTATGTTTTGGAATTTCAAGGATGGAATGCATTTTTTGTCCTTGATTGACCCTCACATGCGCTCAACATTTTTGTCCTTGTCCAATAGGGAAGTTAACCAAACTTAGTTCTTAGTCCTTCGACCACCCTATGTTGCGCCTAGGAATTTGCCCTTGTCCTTGCCTTAGGTGCGCCTATCTTCTTGTCCCTCCTTGAGTGGAAATCGCGCCTTTGCATTTCAACTTGTCCCTAAGCATCTCAAATTTGAGCTCTATGCTAGTTCCTTGTCCTTGGGGACTATTCAATCCTACCCTTCATTGTCCTTGCATGGGTGAGATTGTCGTCTAGGGTTTTAGTCCTTGCATCCTCCTTATTCCCGCCTATGTCATCACTTGTCCCCGACAAGGCCTGAAATCCGCCCTTGAATTTGTCCTTAGGGATATCTAAAATCTGCCTAGCACAAGATGTCCAATCCCTATTACCTCTTAATTCCTGTCTTCAACTTTCTCTTCACTCCACAGGGGGTTGTTTGTCCCTATCCCTATCAGAGACAACTTAAGGAGTACCAAACTTGAAACCTTGTATTTGTAGATCAAAGTCATCATTTCCAATCTCAAATATTCATTTCTAGATCTGAAAAGGAAGGTTTCATACTGGATTGATGAGGGATTTATGTTATTTTCATTAAGGAGATGGAGTTCATTCTATTACTATCGCATTCTTCTTGATTCCAAAGTGTTTTCCTTTCAGGTTTTATTGCAAGGGCGAAATGATGAAAGGAGGACACCATACACGGAAGGACTCACCGATGTGGAATTCAAGATCAACATCAAGACAATGTTCACATTTCAACAAGAATGCACATATACAAGAAGATGATCAAAAGATGACACAAAGGACTTCAATACATGAAGAGAAGAATGCAAGATAGTTCCAAAGGACGCATCAAGGAGGGAATACCTCAACAAAGAAGTACAAAGATCAACATAAGGAGGGATACAACTACAACTATCTTGAATTTCCTTTGAAATCCAAGATCCCAAGTTCAACATATGGATTTGCATCAAGGAAATCAGGTTGAGAGAATTTCACAATGATGGCAAATAAAAGAAGAAACGAATTCAGGACATGATAAGGAAGGTAAAAGAAATCAATCACGACAAGTGTTTTGCCTTTCAAATGGACGACAAGATGCACATACGTAAGGTGATTGCAACATGTTCCACATTTAAGAACTCCACCAAGGAATCCAAGTCCAAGACAAGGAATCGCAGGATTAAACATCATCAAGGAGAGGACAAGGTGAATTCCCTAACATGAGGAACAATGCAAGGTATCATAAAGAATTTCCAAACATGCAAATGAGAGTGAAAGTGATCAAGAGATAGTTTCAAAAGAGTTAATCAAAGTTAGAAACTCGACTTGATCACTAAGATGATACAATTTGGGACTATGTTCCATCATCATCACAGTGGGATTGAATAATGTTGAGTATCAAGAGATATTGTTCCAACACAAACACTTCTTTGTGATGATCTACAAGACAAGCGTGCTGAGTTGGCACCCATTCATCATCAACCAATCAAGAGATGCCACATCAACTCGTCCAAGTTCAATGATGACTCATCTAGAATTGCACATGTTGAGACACAAAGTTCAATGTACCTAACCTTATTTCTCATTGGTTCGAATTCAAAGGACATGTATCCTAAATGATGTAATTTTATCATTGGTCGAAGGGTGTTAGTTATAGCTAACCCTAATTAGGGTTTCATTTTGTAATCTCGGCCATATATCTTAAATCAATCTGGGCCATTGAATTGTATTTGGGATATCTATATAAGGCATTACCTTCTCATTTGTAAAGGTTAATAGTAGATTGGTAGTGAATAGAAAGTAAAAGTAGAGTAGGAGGAGGAAGCTCGAAGTTGTTTCCAAGAATTGCGGAATTAATACATGATTTTCATTAAAGCATGGTGAATCTTTATGTGTTGTTTCTACATTTTGCATGGTTTATTGTTACTTTCAAATATAGTTAAAGTTTCATTGATTATAATGGGCAATTATAATGGTATTTGATGGAATTCTAGTTCATACCATTTGTAATTTGCCGATTGTAAGTTACAATGTATGGCTAGTCTGAACCTCATTAAGCACTAGTTCGATTGTGGATATTCACTTGGACTGTGCTAGTATTGGGTGTTTGAATGAGTGTTCATAATCTGAAAACCTGTCTTTATCCTTTGGAGATTGCATCAGTTTTGTGTAGTTGTTTCTGCATTGCAAAGCAAGGCTTGATTATGGAATCCATCTATCAGAGCATCATCCTTTGTCATCATTGTTCTTAGGATTAGATTAGATCTCTTAACCCTTCCCCTTTGTCCTTTATTTTCCAAGTTTAGTAAGATTCCACGTTCCAGTCGTAATTCAAAGCGTAAGTCCCTTTGTGATTACCAGCAAGATCACATAATACATTGAGTCTATCCAAAACTTAAATTCGATTGTTCACATTGTAAACCTTGGAGTTGTCTCATTTGATCATAGTTGTTTAGCATATGAGGTTTCTTTGTTCAAGAGACGATAGAATACTTGGTATTTTATTCTGTGTTCAAGGTGTCCTAAAAAAACACATCAACAGGACCCAAGGGCCCCAAGTTGACGCTGACCTGATTTGATTAATATATTTAATTTATATTTGTTTATTTATCGATATTTTATATTTATTAAATTATTATTTATATTAATTAATATAAACTTATAATTGTTGTGGTGATTAAAAACAGTGGCATTGGAGACCAACTTATCTTGGAAGCAACATGGCAATGTAATAATGTCAAATGGTGAGGATGACTAATTAATTTGTGCGTTTGAGCCTCTAGCACTTTGTTTATCAATTTCAATAATTAACAAATAAATTGCTTTTCCATAATAAGGGGTCTAAACACTCATAGATCTGCACTATTTCATCAAAACAATTCTAATATTATTTTTAATTTGATTTTAATAGAAGAAAAATTTCTTACCTTAGAGTTTATAGCTGATTTGCTCGAAAGTCGAAATTTATGAAGCAACTGGGATCTATCCTCCCGCACTCTTGATAAGCATATCTCTCTAAGCTACAACAAGCAATTATTTTATCAATATTCTTTGTCTAGGAGAAGACTCTAATTCATCAAAAAATTACATATTCAATACAAAGACCATACTGATAAACATACCTTCTCCTTCCACTTTGGTGGTCTAGTCTTCAAAGGACACCTCTTAGGGTGGTGGCCTTCCATTTCTACCTATAATCAATAAAGCTTTTAAAGAATAAACGCAGACTTCTATTTACAATAAATTTCAACAAAGGCCCAAGGAAATAATTGTCCAAGCATTCATTCTATAGAACCATAAAAGCATCCAATTTAAAATGCACAATATCACAATTAAGTTTGCCTATCCAAAATATTTAAAAAAAACTAATCATCAATTTAAAAGCAATTCAAATGAAAAATATGACTTCAAAAATTAAGGGTGATTCATATACCAAGCATAAATAGGATTCAAACAAAATTCTCTTTTTAAAAAGAAGAAAATCAAAGGGAGCAATCTTCTTTGGCTCCCGATTTTGCTACCTTAACTACTTAAGTTCTTTGTCAACGAGCTTTAAGGGCTATTAAAAGAGAAAGGAAGAAAGCCAATAAAGAACAAATGGAACAAGAGTTCAGAGCCTTTGTGGAACAAACTACTCAAGCCCTACAAAACATAACAGCAACCATAAATGACCTTAGGGCAAACTCAAGAGATGAAAGAGAGAACACTCCCCTAGTCAATCAGAAAGTGATAATAGGACCACCCAAGAATCAACACCAAGATCAAATAGGCCACCCTTTTTATTTAGAGAAGAACCATCAAGGGAAAATGAAGAGGCCAATGCACCCAACATGAGGGAACTCACCATGGAATATGCAAGACTAGATCTTGAAACAAAAAGGAGTATCCCATTTTTTGAGTATTGTGAAGCCAATGCAAGGAGGAACCATAGGAAAGGAAAAACACAGGCTAACCTAGATATACAACACAAAGTAGGGAAAATGAACATTCCCAATTTTGATGGGATTGGAAAAATAACAGCCCATTCATGGATTCAAAAACTAGAGACATACATCACCCTTTGTCTTATGGCAGAAAAGGATGTAATTGCATTTGCCATATTACACCTAGAAGGAATGGGACATGAGTGGTGGCACTATGGCTTAGTTACCCGAGATCATGAAAACATAAAAACCTGTGAGGCTTTCAAGAGAAGGCTTATTGAAAGATTTGACCAAACTCACCCCCAAAAACATTTCAAGGAACTAACCTAAATAGGTAAACTCTCAAAGACTACATCACGGAATTTCAAAGGTTAGCAAGTCTTGGTCCCCAGAATATCTAAAGGATGGCTAACTTATACATAGAGGGCCTTTCGAACTCACTCCATAGGTTGATAAGTGTATTCGACCCAACTACCCTTCATGAAGTAATCTTAAAAGCTCCTAGGCTTAATGCCAAATCAAGGAACAAATATCATACAAAAAATCAACCCTCTCCCCGTCTATCTTACAATGAAAGAAAGGAGCTCATGAACAAAGAATTGAGTTTCCACTATAAGGAAAAATGGGAACATGGACACAATTGTAATAGAGAAAAATTTAAAAGACGCCAAGAATACCCAAAAGAAAAAAGTTTGTACTTCAAATGCAAGAAAGAATGGAAGTCGAGACACATGTAAAAGCCAATTATGTAATATAGAGGCAATGTTTGACGATGAAACAAAACGAAATCCAAGTAAGAAGACAAGGCACAATGAGGAAGATCTTAAAAGCATCCAAGCAGGAGAAGAAAGAACAATAAACAAATGGAGCTTTGTGGAGGAGCCAATCTAGTAATTATGGCGACCTTACATCCTCAAGATCTATGGGGCATATTAAGCAAATGTTTGAAGCGCATTGGAGAAATTTTACGACACATCAATGAGCATACAAGAGTAAAAATATTGGGGTTAGGCCCACTTTCTTGCTCAGAATGGATTAGGAGCAAAAGGATTGGGATTAGGCCCAATTTTTTACTCAAAATGGATTTGGAGCAGAAGGATTGGGGTTAGGCCCACATTCTGATTCAAAATGGATTAGGAGCAAAAGGATTGGGGTTAAGCACACTTTCTAGGTCAAAATGGATTAGGAGCAAAAGGATTGGGGTTAGGCCCACTTTTTGACTCAAAATGGATTAAGCACACAAGGATTGGGATTAGGCCCACTTTCTGGCTCAAATGGAAAGATAGGGTTAGACCCACTGAAGGGATCTAACATGTGTATTTGTTTGTATACTCTGTGACTGCATATATTCATCTATATACTTTGAGTATTTGTGTATGCTTTGTCTCTACGTATATTCATGTGTATACTTTGTGTTTTTATGTGTATGCTCCATGTTTGGTTCATATTGATATGTTCTAGAGATGTGAATGACTAGAAAGATATAAATTGCATTTGAGGTCATAGATGTGTTTCATGCTTCTAATCCTCATCTTAATATATGTTAAAGATCACCCTCACTTTGATGCAAAGAGATATCCAAGATATTAAGCAAACATTAGGACAACCAAATTAAATAAGGAATACAAGCCTCCAAGGATTGGTTTGGGAACCCTCATTGCTTGAGGACAAGCAATCTTAGGAAGGGCGGCCTATCATGCTCCCAAATTGATACATCAAATCAGCAACACGCGTGTCTTGATCAACAGACCCATTGAAGAAATTGTCTTACTACAATAAGACTTCACAATTTCTTCCTATTATCTCCTATGAGGGGTGATAGGCCAACACTAGGGTAAGAAATATCAAATAAACTATATTCAGCTTGGTCTAAATGTCAACCTGGGGATCGTAGTCTTGAGAAAGTTGTCGTGGTTGCCTGCACAAGGGCTGTAGATAGCAAGCTGGTGGAGATGAAATGCAGCTAGAAAATGAACCTATTGCACATCAAAGTAAAACTGGCGACATGAACTGTCACTTCCTGGCATCAGGAACAACAGCAACTTATAATTATTACAAGATTTAAATGAACCACAAATCATGCTTGCAAATAACAAGAAAGAACAGAAATAAACACACTGCTAAATTAACAAAAGTCACCAGACGTCCCAAGAAGCGGGCCCTGCCTCCTTAGTGCATCCGGTGATGAGACAAAGAGCTTTTCTACGCTGCGCAGATCATGCAAATGCTCTTTTATTTATCATAAAATTTTACAGAGTTTCAATACCAAAATCTGCATATATGAAATCTGCTCTAGAGCTGCTAATATATAGCTCACATCTTTAACAATCATTACGTAAGGTGGCATAAAATAGCATAGTCTATTTTGGCATATGGCCAACAAAATAAAGACTCCCATAAAACCTTGGCTGCTGGCCACAAGTGAAAAAAGGTTCTGTTACAGCAGAAAACAAAAATAGGAAACATGTGGATTTCGGTTTCCTTCAAACAGCCAACAAGTGAATAACGGATTCTCCTTATTTGGACCTAGTATTTCAAACGTGGCAATAATAAGATGATTGGCAAAGAGGACCATGTGTTGAAGTGGCATACACAACTGGAAGAATCGTGTTCTAATGATGTTGAATATTGAGGTGAAGATCAATATTTGATATCCAATCAAATCTCGATGTATGCAGCCATGCAAAACAGATTTGATGCCTCTTAAAGATGCCTTGGTAGATGTGGTCGTGGCACCGAACTGATGTGGCAAGAGTCCACGTGGCAATAATGCGTGACAGGAAAGTTCCTGTAAAGGAGGTGACAGGAAGAGTTGTATGCTTCAAGCTATATTTTCCAAGGCGTAAAATAACAATGCTTATTAATAAAGACAACCAATAATTAATTTCCTTAATTTTATCTCAAAAATGTATTGAATACCTCTTATATATATGTCACCATATGCAACATAAAGGTGACAAAATGGTATGATATAGAATGGAAATGAAATGTTGGAATGGGAAGGTGCATGAAATAGGCTAGACTATGGCATAAAATGGAACATAATTTGCTCTCATCAAGGGGAATATTGTAGACCAGACTTCACAAACACATCTCTTACCTTCTATGGTCAAGAACACTGCAAAACCAATATCATAAGATCTGTGGTGAAGAAATCACGTATGATCTCCTTTAAGACATGAGTAAAGAATTAGTTAAGAATAATTAACAAGGCGCAATATGAAGCAGCAGTTTAGTCATGCGACTGTCAAGAGAAAACATTCCCTCCCAAAGGTCACCACCATGAGGAAAGTCACAACCCTACATCCACAATGGAGAAGTATAAAAGCACTATACCAAACGATCAAGGGAGGCATAAAAAAGAGAAAGAAGAGACACAGATATAGGTACAGCAATCAATAGAAGCAAATCGATGTTCATAAGAAGGTGTCAGTTCGTATAAATCAGCACAAGGATTCATCCCAAGAACAACAACAAATCAGTAGCATCGAAGAAAAGAAGATCAACCAGCACTGCCAATACAAAGTTATAAACTCATAAATTAACACATATATATACATCACACAGCAGTTACATAACTATCAGATATTGTGGACCTAAATCAAGGCACCTATCCAGGCTTCAACTAGGGATTCTAGGGCAAATTGAGTAAAGTCCCAATAGGGAACATTACATGTTCTAATCTTAATTTATGCTTCTAGGCTGCATATATATAATTTTTACATTGTTTTGTACTAACAAACCCAAAACCCATTTTCAAATTTTGCTAAACTGGCAAACCATGTTCTCAAACCCAAATTTGAACCCAAACCTGGACCAGCAACTTAGGTTGAAAGGATTGTTGGTCATGAAAATGAACAAAGACTCAAGACAAAGTATAATGCTTCCTACTAAGGAAGCAAGGATTAAATGCAAAGCAAAAATGTTAATGGCCTAATTAAAGACTAGCAGGCACCATATTAGATACAAGACCACCAAATGACAATACTTAAGAAAGAGTGAGAAATAAGAACTTGCTTATTTTGCAACAAGAGAGTAGTGTAGAGGGAATGGAACTACATTGCGGAATGCTTGGCACATCACATCAAGAACAAGGACAACTTGAGCATAGACAATCTAAATGCCTTGTTAGAAGAGACGAGTTTGGATAAAACAGCAAGTTTTTTCATCAAAATCCATAGTAGACGATCCAACATCAAAAAAGGGCCTAAAAATTGCTTAAGGCTTTCATGGGACACTTATTTTCCTAGGTTTGGTTTGCATATTGTTCCTCTATTGCTACTCTTGGTCCCTTAGAGTATTTGGTGTCATGAACATTGTTAAGAAAATGTATTCATTCATTCATTTTTAGCCTAGGTCATTCTCCTATGTCATCATCAAACCATGTTAACTTCTGCTGTGATGATAAAGATGTTGATCCCTCTTTTTGCTTTTGAATTTGATGAAAATTAAAGCCTCGGCTTCCATTGCCCTTTCCTTGGCTCTTTAAATGGCTTTGCTTAAACATGGGATATGTCCACACAATTGTTTTGCATTACATAACTTTACATGTACTTCTAATTGCAAACCTCCTAAAAAGTGTACTTATTAAAACTTTTTTTGTTTTCTTTGTTACTTTTAATATACTATTTAAGAAGCATTTCCAGTAAATTAGATTAAAGAAAAAATGTAATAGCTGATTGTTGGAATTATTTTAGAACTCCTGATTTGAGATTGCATTTAACAATACTTTTAAGTCCCATTAATCCAATCTGCACCCATTAATATAATTTACTTCTTCCCTTTATTTATTTGCCATCAATGACGCTATATATATAGTATATGCTTTGTTTACGGACTCTGCAGCAAATAAAGGCATCAGCACAATGCTGCGGTTTAATAACTGCTTAAATGGTTAGGATTGCCATTGTGCACGAGATTCCTCGATGGAGCTTCAGAGATTTCTGGGTCTCGTTTCAATTTAGAATTTCGAAAAATTCCTTTGTAAATCAAAACAAAATTAATAATTTCCCCGTAAAACAAAATATTGTCTTAAAGACTCATGGTAACGATTGTCACTAGTAATAAAATAAAATATTTGCAAATTAAAGAAAACTTGGTCTCGAATGTTACCTTAAATACACAGTAATAGCTTCCGGTCAGAAGGAATGCAAAGGCCCTTTCCCTCCGGATTTCTACTTTCCCTAATCAAAATTATTAGCTTATGCACCTGAATTGAGAAAGAATGCTGATTTAAAGTGCATTGCTTTGGAAATAGTATTAAGGTGAATCAAATTCGAATTGGATTCAATCTTGAGGGGTTGAAGGTTTCGTACACTTGAACAAAAGCAACTTCATTAGCTTCAGGACCGAATATAGTTACACTCGCACATAATGCATTGTGTTGTCTTAAATGATCAATATTGATTTGTTGAGGTGTTAAAATGTTAGGTTATTATATTGTTAAAAGTCGCTTTTTAGTGGAATGTGTTGTCTTAAATGATCAATATTGATTTGTTGAGGTGTTAAAATTTTAGGTTATTATATTGTTAAAAGTGGTTTTTTATAAGACTTTTAAATGAACCAATTCAATGGTAATGAATCAAGCTTACATATAAACATGTAATATGTTTTTAGGATATTGTAATACTTTTCATGTTTTTTTATAATTAAATTCTAGATGTGACTTTTTAGTGGACCAATTCAATAATAATGAATCAAGAATAGAGATAGAAACATGTAATATGTTCCTAGGATATTGATACAATGTCGATGTAATACTTTTCACGTCCTTTAATAATTAAACTCTAGATGTGCTCAATAGATTCTCAATAGTTCTTAGAAAATTTAAATGAGTTAGGATTAGTCTTTAAATGCACTAACCTAGAATTGAATTTGAAATAACATGTACTTTAATTGACTCATAATGGCTAGTAGAGGAGGGAAACTAATGCAATAAAAAATAAGGAACCTAATGAAGGGCAACGTTCTCTTTGTGGCAAGACCACATGACAACAAATATTAATCCAACAAGGTCCCTCAGACACTAAGGAACTTGAATTTGAAGACTTTTTTCTAAAGAGTTCATTGTACACTAAAACTATTAACCTAGTCATTAAACAAGACCACATAAACTTTATTTTGCTAATAATTTTCCAAATTAATTAAATGCTCTTATTTGCTAACTTTTGTAAACCATGAACACTCATATTTACTTATTAGATCATAAATAAATTTGAATCTCTTTAATATTAAATTTTCTAATTTTATAAACAAATTATGAACACCAAACATTCTATTTTTTTTACCATGAAAGGATGATGTTACATAATATGAACTTGGAGATATATGGGCAATGTCTCTTCTTACAAAAATGATGTCTCTTATCTAAACCCACACAAGACCAATTCTACAATATAAATTAATTTTTACATGGAAACAAGGTAACTATATAGTTATACAAGCTCCAACCAATGACTATCAACTTCTCCCTTGAGCTTCAAATCTACAAAACGTATCTCAAATGCCCTTTTCCACCTTCAACCTAAATAAAATAATATAGAAGCCAACTTTCACAAGCTTCATTCGTCAAGCTTTATATCAAAATCTTCAATAAGGCACCAAAAATAAGAGAATTTTTAACGAGTTTCCAAGAAATATCAATAAAGAAAGTAGGACAAAAAATAGGAGATCCTCCCTCAATGTGGTGAGTAATTCCAAATTAAAAAGACAAATTAATAGTTTAACTTAAGAAACAAGTCATAATCGATGCATCCTCCATGAGGAGTCAAATTTGACATCAAACAAAGCTCCTCCAAGCTAACAACTAATTATATAAGACTCAAACAAACATGTCATGCAAAATTATCTTTAGTTGCAACAACTTTACATTAGTGTGCCAACTAGATATCCACTCATGCAAATAAGGGTAGCACGTGTGAATTAGAACTCCCTTCAATCCTCACATGGGTGTGCCAACTAGGTACTCAAGCATGCAAACAAGGGAAGCGCATGCAAACTAAAAACCCCTTCAAGTTTAACTCCACAAACCCTTTTTTCTAAGATCTTAAATTGTAAGTCTAGGCCTTGTGAACTAAGTGAAACATTGTGCATACCCTTGATCTCATATATTAGATAACCTATTTTCTATTCAACATCACACTTGCATCCTCATATCCACTCAACACATGCTATAAAGCACTAGCATGATTCTATGCACCATTGTTCTATGGATAATTCTCATGCACCTTTTATGAAGTATTGAAAACTCGTAAAATATGACCCTATATTCAAGTGCATATAAATTCACACAATTATTAATCAATTCAATATTGTGAGAATCCAATGTGAGGTGGCTTCAACACCACATGTTCTTGCAATCCAACTAGCATACAACTAGTAAACGTATGCTACAATTCACACCATTTAGGATCAACACCCAATTTCATCCTATCATGCACTATAATTGGCACCAATGTGTGTGACACCTAGTGTAATTTTATCTACATGTAAAGCACACTATACATACATGCATTGTCCTAAAATTCTTAAAATACAATTTCAAATTTTATGACTTCCATGTTGGTCAAGTTGTGCCTTACATTTCTTGAGTCGCGCATCCATTGTGACCAAATTCATAGTTCAAATCTTAAGTGCGAGCAATTATATCAAAAATTATAATCTAAGAGTGTTCAAGTGTGTAGATGATCATAGTGTTGGATTTTCTATTATATATCTATAATGTACTTAGTATGTTATTTTAAACACACAAATATCAGTACATTAGAAATAAATGTTTGGTAACAAATAATAATGATTTCTTAGTGTAATGTTGAAAAAGGTGAATGATGGATCAAGAGGAGAACTACCCTTTCTCTCAAAGGAGAGATGAGAGTTTCACTATTGATTACCCTTCAAACACTTTTCACCATGTTACATTTGGAAGAGGAGAATTCACTAGATTTAACCTTCAAAGGTGAAGATTGAATTCTGAATGAAATGGGAATGATAAATTGATCCCCTCTTCCTTATTTGAAATGGAAAGGAATTGATTGTATTATGTAGTGCAAAAGTGACAAAGAACTAATTATAACTTGAGATCGGAGTATGGGATGAAGTTGTGCACCTGGATCTGGCAGTAATATGTTGAGATGAAGTCACCCTGCAAATTTGAGGAAACGTTGCTCAGACCCTGGCAGGAACGTACACGGTCCTCCGAAAAATCTGCAAAATGAAAAGGGTTTTTCCACCTCTACAAATGGAGCTCGAATCTGAAAGTACAATTGTGCACCTGCAACCTTCACACAAAAAAGAGAGGAAAATGGGTTGGGATTAGGGGTTTGCCTTTAGGTCAAACCCCAGTTTTGGAATTAACCAAGTAATGAAAGAAAGTGCTTGCAAGTAGCTATAAATGAAAAACTGAATTGTAAATCACCTCAAGGGAGGTTGTGTGGAATCGAATGTTGGAATCAATCTCCTCTTCAATGGTTGAATCCTTGACTTGAATACAACACCTAGCCTTGAAGGGAGACTTGAGAATGCTCAATACTGGAAAAGAATGCTTGAATGTTCTTGAATGCTTGCTTGCTTATACAACATGACCTTATCAAAATTCCACCTTATTGAACTTACGCAAATGAGAGGACAAATTCCCCTTAAATACATGTCAATGAATTTGATTTTTGTCACAAGCTGACATCGGGGAGTTTCCCACCTAATACACAACCAACAATGCAACCCTAGGAAGGACCTGCCCCAAAATAGGGCAGGGACAGGGACGCCATTGTAATGTCCCCAATTTTAGTCGCTAGGCTAATAGGTGATATAAGGAGGAATTAATTAAATTAATTTCTTATAATGTCATTAAAATAAATTAATTATTAAAAATGACTTTATATTTAATTAATTTAATTAAAAAGTGACTTAACTATAAAAATTTTAAAAAATTAAAAGTCACTTAAATAATATTAAATAATAAAGTGTACCTACCCTCTTCTAGAAGGAACCTTGTGAAGGGTGATGAAAAAGGATAAATAGAAGAGGATGTTAGAGGATTAGTAGATTGGAGTTTTGGTTATGAAGAAATGACTAATGTGTGGCATTGGTGAAATCTCTGAGGATGCAAACCTTCAGTAGATTGTAGAAGGGTTGGACGAAACCCTAGTTCTTCATCCGGGAGTGGGAGATATTCAGTTTATCACATTGTGCATAGAAAGTTATGGTGATTGGGAAGGACACTCGGTCCTTTCACTTGGGATTATTAACTTTCATACCAAGTTTTGGTGGGTGAGCTTCAGAACTTCAAACTTGGAGACCACCTTATTCAAGGTATTCTACATCAACAATATTCATTCTAGAACCTTGGCAATACCTATTGACTTCATTTGGAGATTTTGGAGATAAATTGGAGGCAGATCAAAGGGACAATAGCTTGATGTTGACAGAGGTTGTAGACATCTTGAAACCCTTGTTTTTACTTATATCTTCCTATCTATGCTTCGATTTCACTCTTAATTGTTTGCAAATTCAAGGGTAAGCATAGGCGATACTATTGGAGGCTTTATTTGGAGGTAAGAATGCAACTATTAATTGTTTGGAGAGGTCGAGCTAACCCTGGTCCGCCATCTACATAACACTTGACTTCATGCTTTAGTCACTCTTCCTTGATCAAAAATCATCAAAGGTGGAAGGCATTGTCTAGGAGGAAGAATCCGCTAGGAGCGAGGGCAATTTAGGAGACATATTAATGAGTTGAAAAAATAAATGTGAAGACAACTTCATCAGTAGCAGATTGACACCTATTATGAGCCATTTTTGCATTGATTTTGATCAAGACCTTCTTTGGAGTTCAGTGCTACCCTCTAGTGAGAAGATCGGGCCTATTTAAGGAGGAGTTTGGAGTATTATCAGCAACATATCACAGTATCCTCAAACTACAGTAGGGATTCAGAATTACAACAGTTTGACAGTCACATAGGAGGGCCTATTTGGTACTTGGGGAAGCTTGTAGACCACCATATTGCTTCCTACCCCACTACAGATTTACCAGGTTCATTTCATTGAATTTCAGTTTGTACTCAAACTTTAATGGTTGCCTCTGTCCTCAAAAATTAGTGTCAAGTGTATGGTCATTGGGTGAAAATTACTTAATAGACTTGTATGATAATTTGCAGTTGAATTTAAGGAGGAATAAGAATGTTCTTGAATACATGTTTATCTGAGGTTCTATGTTAAATGTTTGACAAATTGACACTTGGTTGTAAGTGCATATGTAACATTATAAATTCATCCATATGCATTGGTTAAGGGTCTAGAGTGTCATTTAAGCATTTAGATGACACTTTGTGCTTTATAGTGTTGATTTTCAAGCATTGGAAGCCATCTATAGTAATTTTAATAAGGAGATATCAGACTGATATAATAGACCAGCAAGTTGGAAGGTTGCATATGAAGTGTTCGATAATATTCCTTCGGTTAGAATACATCATTTTCTACACCTATTTGACCAAGGGATATTATAGTGGTATCAGAGCGGTTTCTTGGCATCCTGTTGGGGAGATATAGAGAGAAGATGGATTTCGACAAATCCACTATTGATTTGATAAGAAACTTGCAAGCTTTGATGAATGATCTAGAAACAAAACAAGAATTTCTAAGAAGGTTTGGGAAATTGAAAAGGGAGGAAATTTCTCAACCTACAAGTGATAATGGGAAAACATTCAGACAAGAGCATACTATGAATAGGAATGAAATGAGAAGACAAGGTCTATGCTTCATTTGCAAAGGCTTTTGGGAGCCTAAACACCAATGCACAGATAATGAGGTCAAGGACACTTATATGCATGTTTATTTACATTGCAACCATGGGTCAGAAAGTATAGCACATGATACACTTAGTTTTCCCTGTAAGGCATCTCTTGAACCAACACTTGGTAATGGACGGTTAGCAGAAGATGAAGTCTTGGTTGAGTCTATTGATGACACAACAGATAATGTAGAAAATGTTGCGAAAGAAGCTTTGAATGATGGCATGCAAGGTGATAGGGAGGCTACCTAGTTTTCCATCAATTAGGTTTCTTTGATGGTTTGCTTCTATCCCTTTCCAAATTCCAAGTCTACCCCTCTAGACTTTTAAGGGCTTCCCTACCATTTGTTTGCTTATCTCACCTTCCTCAAGCTCACAAAGTAAGATTGTTCACTAGATTCTTGCAGGGTGGAGGACACACACATTCTTTCTCTCTTTGCAAAACCATCCATCTTGTTTGGTTTAGCAAACTTTCCCCGTTTGGTTACAAAATGTCTCGATTCCAGGCTTGTAGCCTTCTGGAAATTTTCTCAGTTCTCAATAGTTTCCTCCCCTGCAAGTTATCTCCTTCAAATTTACCGACACATGGTCGAACTATCACCAAGCTCACCTAGGCTCAGTATGCAGAAATGGCGATGGCCATTTCCTGGTTTCCTCTTACTGCTACTCTACTCTTACTGTACATTTTCGGCTCTTCCTAAAGAACTCCAATGGCCGTGTGGATCTCATGGTGGAGGTTCAAGGCAGAGCCATATTTACACTGTGAATTCAAAACAAAGAAACGAACAACAAAAAGGAAGCTTTAATTACAAAACTGGAATGAAACTTAACAAAAACAAGACAGTACAACACTCAACGATAGAAAACTAGAAAACAGACTTGTATGTATTTCTCTTGTGTTTCCTATAGTATCCAACCAATCCAACGCCTTACAATTAGTCTTTTATAGCTCATCCATCCATCATGAAACATAGACGGTTACAAACTGGAGAAAATAGTTTCATAACGGGTCATCGGCGTAGCCTCAAAACCTGGCTTTCGATACCCATTGGTGACTTGCAAAGTTCACACTTTCCATCGAGTGATCAAGGTAACCAAAACATACCTTCATTGATGGTCGATAACCATGTCCACCACTCACACTTTTCCATCGGGCATCGGGGTAGCCCGAAATCCCTTCGTCTGATGGTCGATGCTTTCCTCTGCTTCCTGGGCATTTCCATCGGGTCGCCAGGACCCCTCCAAACATGTTGGCCCAATGGCCGATGCCATCTTCCTTTACTTTGTGATGTTCCATCAGGTAGCATTACATTGCGCTTTTCTGATGGTCGAGGTCTCTAATGTCTACCTCCTTCACTTGTGCCTTGTCATCGGGTCGTCGAGGTAACACTAAAGCATTCCTTTCGATGGTTGATGACTATCACGCTAGCTAGCACTTTCCTATCGGGTCCACAGTGTAACATTAAATAGCTCCTTCTGATACCCGATGTCTCCACTCCATGCCTATGCTTTCTCATTGGGTCATCGGGGTAACTTGAAACTACTCCCATCGATACCCAATAACAATACTCTGAGCATTGACGACTATCGGGTCATCGGGGTAAGTGTGAACCACTCCCGTTGATACCTAATACAACCACTCCATACTCTGTCGACCTCATCGGGGTAAGACTTGTCGATCGGGGTAGGTCTTACTGATAAGAAAAATTTCAAAAACTGCAAACTAAACAACCATACAAATGGACTAGAGCCAGTCCTTATGTATTTACATGACCACGGGAAGGTCTCACAAGCCAAAATTGGTTAAGGGCATTTCAACCCTTAGGTGCTCCTGCACCATACTCCCCCCAAAACAAAGAAGTCAAGTGACTACGCTTGACAACAAGGAAAGATCAATTCTGGACTTAACAAAGTATGATTCAGGGACCCAGGTCACTTCAGAATTAGGTTTATGTGTCCACTTGACCAAATGTTCCATGTAGACCTGTTGTCTGGTCTTCTTGAGAACGCGGGAATCCAACACTTTCTCAGCCTGAGTTATGGAAGGAGAAATTAATGGTAGATCGACAAGTGATTGTTGAACATCTAAAATTCGCACATCCTCCTTGGGAAGTTGCCCCTTATAGGCAACCAAGTCTGCAACATTAAAAATGGGAGACAAAGCAATATTTGATGGCAAATCAATCTTATAGGCATTAGAGCCATACTTGGCTAAAACTTTATAGGGGCCTATTCATCTCATTTGTAGCTTGTGGGGAACCCCTTTCTGGAGTCGAGCCTTGTTCAAATGCACCATCACCAAATCTCCAACTGAAATTGCACATCTCTCCGTGTGGTATCAACTCTGGCTTTAACTTTTTGGGAAGAATCTTGGAGAGCTCACCTAACTTGGTCATGAACATCCTTCATAGATTGAGTGACATCATTAGCTTGACCACTTATGTGCGACATATTACCAAGATCTCGTAATTCCATAACACCTCATGGGTGCATACCATATACTATCTCAAAAGGACTCTTCCCAGTAGACCTGCTGACACTATCATTGTACGCAAACTCTACATGGTGAAGAACCTGATCCCAAATCTGTCCATATTCTTTTGTCAAACACCTTAAAGGGTTTCCAAGTGTCCTATTGACCACCTTTGTTTGACCATTCGTCCGAGGATGATAGGCTGAACCAAAAGACAAATTAGTTCTCAATCTTTTCCAAAGAGTTTTCCAAAAATGTCCAAGGAATTTGACATCTCTATCTGAAATAATACTAATTGGAAAACCATGGATTCTTATAACCTCTTTGAAAAACAAGTGTGCAATGTGACTAGCATCATGAGTAGTTTTACATAAATCTAGCAACAACAACAAAAATGCTATCACAGCCAAGCTTAGTTTTGGGTAATCCAACCACAAAATCCATACTGCCACATTCTCATGGCCTTGTAGGAATAGGTAATGGCTGATAAAGACCAGCATTAGTATTTGTACCTTTATATTTATGACAAACCATACACTTCTCAACATACCTTCTGATATCCCTCTGCATTCTAGGCCAATAGTAGAACCTTTGAACAAGTTCCAATGTCTTATTAAGGCCAAAATGACCACTCAAACATCCATTATGCTTTTCTTGGATCGGATTTTCCCTCATCGATCCTTTGGGAACACATAGTTGTCCACCTTTAAAAAACAAACCATTCTGTAAAGTAAAATCAACATATTCACTATGAAAGTGATTCTGAAATTCTTGACAAACCTTGTAAATCGTTGGAAAATATTCATCATTGGGGTACAAATCCTTGAAGTAATCAACTCCAATACTCTGAATCTGCACTTCTTGCACTGTTAGTAGCCTTCTACTCAAAGTATCTGCTACTTTATTACACTGTCCTTTCTTATGCTTAATAGAAAAAGTATATGACTACAAATACTCCACCCATTTAACATGCCTACGACTCAACTTATCTTGTGAATTCAAAAAACTTAAAGCTTGATTATCTGTGTAAACAACAAACTCCTTAGGTAACAAGTAGTGCCTCCACTTCCTAATAGCGTGGACAAGAGCATACAGCTTGAGATCATAGGATGAATACTTCTTGTTGGCATCATTGAGCTTCTCACTAAAGAAAACTACAAGTCTATTCTCTTGACTCAAAACAACACCAACTGCTATATTACTTGCATCACATTCAATTGTGAACAACTTATCAAAACTAGGAAGAATGAGTACTGGTTGTGTAGCTACCTTTTGTTTCAAAAGTTCAAACCTTTTGTTAGCTACATTGGTCCACTGAAACTTAGTTTTAACTCCTCCTTTGATGGTATCCAACATGGGTACACAAATCTCGCTGAACACTCTGGTAAACTTCCTGTAGAACTATGCCAAACCATGAAAACTTCTTACTTCACTTGTTGTCTTTAGTGTTGGCCAATTTGTGATGGCTTTCACCTTTGATGTGTCCATCTTCAAATCTCCTCCTGAAAATCCAAATCCAAGATAGACAAGTTCCTGCTTCATAAACTCACACTTCTCCAAGTTTATTGTTAGTTACTCATCATACAATTTTTGCAATACAACACTAAGATGCTCTAGATGTTCCTCTTTAATTCTACTGAAAATCAAGATATCATCTAGGTATACAACAACAAATTTATGAATAAAATCTTTCAGCACTTCATTCATGAGTCTCATGAATGTACTGGGAGCATTAATAATACCGAATGGCATAACAAGCCACTCATAAAGTCCTTCATTGGTTTTGAAGGTTGTTTTCCATTCATCGCCTTCTTTTATCTTGATCTGGTGGTATCCACTCTTGAGATCAATCTTAGTGAAGTACTTTGCACCTCCCAAGCAGTCCATCCAGTCTTCAATTCTTGGGATACGAAATTTGTACCTGATAGTGATTCTATTTATGGCTCTTCAATCTATGCATAGCCTCCATGTTCCTCCTTTCTTGGGTGCTAACACTGTAGGTATGACACACAGACTTATGCTCTTCTTTATCAACCCTTGGTCCAACAACTCTTGGACTTGTCTAGCCACTTCCTTGTTCTATTCGGGAGTCATCTTATAGGCTACTTTGTTGGGTAATGATGCTCCAAGAATGAAAACAATCTAATGGCTTATGGCTCTAATGAGTGGTAGGGTTGTTGGTGCTCCATCACTTATGATCGCTTTGAAGTTGTCTGGTATCTGCTACACTTCATGAGGTATTTGAACCTTCTTTTCTTCCTTTTCTTCCTTTGGTTTCACTATAAAATAAAACCCCACTCCTTCTCCTTCCTTGAGAGTGTTAGTGAACTCTTTTTCACCTACCAGTAACGCATTTGGGCCTTTAGTTTTGCTGCCCTTTCCTTCATCACTTAGGGACTGAATATGGTATGTAACTCCATCCTTCTGAAAAGAATAAGAGTTCTTCTCTCCATTGTGAATGGCCTTTCTATCAAACTGCCATGGTCTACCAAGAAGTAGATGACAAGCATCCATAGGTAGGATGTCACACAAGACTTTATCCTTATAACTACCTATGTTGAACTCAACCCATGTTTATTCATTCACTACCACATGTTGGTCCTTGTTGAGCCAAGTGACCCTATATGGATTACTATGTGGAATTATTTTCAACTTCAGTTTACTTACTTCTTCCTCAGACATAATGTTGTCAGTAGATCCTGAGTCTATCACCACTCTACAAACCTTACCAAGGACCTTGCATTTGATTCTAAACAAAGCTCTTCTTTGAGCTGGTTATTCTTTGATCGGTTCCTTAATTAGGGCTCTTCTCATCATTAAATTTTCTCCATCTTCAGGAGTTAAACTCACATCTTGTGTCTTGCTGATTTCTGCATCTTCTTGTGCATATGTCACTCTTCTTTCACTTTCTTATGATGAAGATTTCTCTGGACATCTATAGGCAAGGTGACCCATCTTTTGGCAATTGTAACACTTCATGGTGGAGAAGTAGGACCCTCTTCCCGATCCACTAGATCTACCTCTTCCTAGGTTGCTAGATGATCCCCTTCCTCTATAGTTGCTCTTGCTATGTGAATCCTCACTTTGCTCTATAAGTTTGGACTCTCCTTGGGACCTTTGATCTGCTCCTCTTCTATCAAAACTACCTCTTTGGCCTCTACCATCTTTTCCTCTGCCTCTTCCTCTGTTGCTTTGTTCTTGCTTCTTTTTACTCTTTTCCTCCACCTTCAATGCCAATTGATAGCACTTATGTATGGTGTTAGGACATAACAAACTCAACTCCTCTTGAATATTCCATCTCAATCCATTTAAGTATTTGGCTACCTTGATACTCTCATCCTCTACCACCTTGGATCTCAGACACAACTTCTAAAATTCCTCAGTATAGTTGCTTACATCCAAGTCTCTTTGTCTCAAATTTTGTCTCCTTTTGTGTAATTGGATTTCATAATCTTCAGCAATGTATGCCTCTTTCACCTTGGCTAAGATGTCCTTCCAAGTAGCTATGGGGTTCTTGCCCTCTTTTTGCCTCTCTTCTTGGATAAACTTCCACCAAGTCAAGGTTGCCCCTCTCAATCTAGATGTGGCCACCTTCACCTTTGGTACCTCACTGATTCCATCACATTCAAAGTGATTCTCCAATCCCTCTATCCATTCTAGGACTACTTCAGGCTCCATTTTTCCATAAAAAAGTGGCTCTCCTTCTAGGGATTTTCCTCCTAAGGCTTTGATTGCTTTCAGGAAAGGTTCTTCAAGTAGAACAGGGTCTAGTGCAGGTATCCTGTCCTCTTCTACTGATTCTTTTCCCTTCCCTTCATTGACCTAGATTGTCACTTTCTTAGTTTTGTCTTCAACTACGTCTAGTTTGCTCTCTAGTTGTAATAATGTTTCTCTGAGGAGCCAATTTTCTTCTTCTTGGTCTTCTACCTTCTTTTTTAACTCTGCGTTAGTCACCATTCTGAGACTATTTTCTCCTATAGATTTAGTGTCTGACATCTACTACTTTTTTCCCAAGTCTAAACTTGCTTTGATACCAATATGATAGGGAGGCTACCTAGTTTGTCATCAATTAGGTTATGTTGATGGTTTGCTTCTATCCCTTTCCGGGTTCCAAGTCTACCCCTCTAGACTTATAAGGGCTTCCCTACCATTTGTTTTCTTATCTCACCTTCCTCAAGTTCACAAAGTAAGCTTGTTCACTAAATTCTTGTAGGGTGAAGGACACACACATTCTTTCTCTCTTTTCAAAACCACCCATCTTGTTTGGTTTAGCAAACTTTCCCCCTTTGGTTACAAAATGTCTCGATTTCAGGCTTGTAGCCTTCTAGATCTTTTCCCAGTTCTCAACAACTTCCTCTCCTGCAAGTTATCTCCTTCAAAATTATTGACACCTAGTCAAACTATCACCAAGCTCGCCTAGGATCAGTATG
The DNA here is from genome assembly GCF_030272615.1 of Cryptomeria japonica. Classification (NCBI taxonomy): domain Eukaryota; kingdom Viridiplantae; phylum Streptophyta; class Pinopsida; order Cupressales; family Cupressaceae; genus Cryptomeria; species Cryptomeria japonica. The sequence goes on from NC_081405.1 coordinate 10,208,662, forward strand.
TAGAAATGGTGATGGCCATTTCCTGGTTTCCTCTTATTGCTACTCTACTCTTACTGTATATTTTCGGCTCTTCCTAAAGAACTCCAATGGCCATGTGGATCCCATGGTGGAGGTTCAAGATAGAGCCATATTTACACTGTGAATTCAAAACAAAGAAATGAACAACAAAAAGGAAGCTTTAATTATAGAACTGTAATGAAACTTAACAAAAACAAGACAGTACAACACTCAACGATAGAAAACCAGAAAATAGACTTGTATGTATTTCTCTTGTGTTTCCTGTAGTATCCAACCAATCCAACACCTTACAATTAGTCTTTTATAGCTCATCCATCCATCGTGAAACACGGACGGTTACAAACTGGAGAAAATAGTTTCATAATAGGTCATCGGCGTAGCCTCAAAACCTGGCTTCCAATGCCCGTTGGTGACTTGCAAAGTTTGCACTTTTCCATCGGGTGATTGGGGTAACCAAAACACACTTTCGCCGATGGCCGATAACCATGTCCACCACTCGCACTTTTCCATCGGGCGTCGAGGTAGCCAGAAATCCCTTCGTTCGATGGTTGATACTTTCCTCTGCTTCATGGACGTTTCCATCAGGTCATCAGGACCCCTCCAAACATGTTGGCCCGATGGTCGATGTCATCTTCCTCCACTTTGTGATGTTCCATCGGGTCATTGGCCAGCATTACATTGCGCTTTTCCGATGGCCGATGTCTCTAATGTCTACCTCCTCCGCTTGTGCCTTGTCATCGGGTCATCGAGATAACACTAAAGCGTTCCTTCCGATGGCCGATGACTATCACCTTTGCTATAACTTTCCTATCGGGTCTACTGTGTAATATTAAATAGCTCCTTTCGATACCCGATAACAATACTTCGAGCATTGACGACTTATCGGGTCATCAGGGTAAGTGTGAACCACTCTTGTCGATACCCGATACAACCACTCCATACTCTGGCGACCTCATCGGGGTAAGACTTTCCGATCGGGGTAGGTCTTGCCAATAAAGAAAATTTCAAAAACTACAAACTAAACAACCATACAAATGGACTAGAGTCAGTCCTTATGTATTTACATGACCACTAGAAGGTCTCACAAGCCAAAACTGGTTAAGGGCATTTCAACCCTTAGGTTCTCCTGCACCACAAGGTATGAGTGACAAACATGAAGATTGCATGGAGAACATGAACCACGTCAGTTCTGATTTCTATGACAGCAACAAGGTCCCTTTGCATCAGCATGAGATTATAATTTCTACACATGAGATTGATGATCCTATAGAGTTGTCAAGTGAAGATACTCAAGAACTGGGTATTGAAGGAGAGCTTGGAGGAATGGATCAAAAACATAAGCATTCTGAAATTTTATATTGGACTTGGGAAGATATGGAAGTTGACCCTCTTCTTAGTGGAGCAGCTACTAGTGAAGGAGACACTTTGCAATGGCATGATATCATCATCGACCTGTTTGAAGACAACAACAATATGTTCCATACTTCTCATGAAATTGCAGGCATTGCACATGGTAGAATTTGTGAAGATAAATCTACAAGTAAGGAGGTTGAAGCTTGCATTGAAGAGGTGTTTGGAAAGGGTGCATGCAGTACACAATGGATAAGTTTCAGGCACTTTGGAGTAGCTGATATGGAGCAGTCCCAAAGGTTGATTGATGGATGGTTAGAAAGGGCAAAGCAATCCAAGATGTTGGCTCAACAAACCAAGCTCCATCTTCAACATATTTACGATAGGCAAGGAGATTTTGAAGGTGATGATGAATTTTATGATGACACTTATAATGGATCACCTACTCAAAAGTTGTATCCCTCTTTGGATTCATATGAGAGGGAAGCTATCTACTTATTGATTGGTGATTTAATTTTCCTTGATTCTGCATGGGTTAGTGGTTGTCTTGTTTTTCCGTCCAAAGCACTTTCAGATTTGGCATGGTCTACATCAGCTATTCAGTGGCACGAAAGTGTGTGGGGGCATACCTATTTGATGTGAAATGAGTATGAGATGGATTCCTTTGATTTACAATGGTATGTTGACATATATGACATCATCCAGGTTGTTGAGCTGAATTATCTAAGCAATGTTGAGTGGTTGTTTGTGTTGTTTCATTGGCATGTGGGAGTTCATTTCCACATTTCATTGATGGCCAACCTTCATGGATGGGTGATTCATGGTGATTTGAGGATTTGTCTCATCTTCATCATATATAGTAGGATTGATGGATTGGTTTGGGATTTGGGTATTATCAAGGCTGAGGCTTGCACTCCTATGACACATGATGAGGTGTTCGAAAAGATTCATGCAAGTTTCATAGTAGATAATTCACAGGTGTACATAGTGAGGAGTCTTCATAGTTACACATTTGATCCTCACGTTGATGATTTGTTGTAGATACATATTTTGGGGGTACATGAGAAGAATGATGGCTTCTCTCCGATTAAGTTTAAGGGAAAGAGGGATCCACTACATGATTTGATTGATCCTTATGAGATTCTTCCTATTGCAGTACATGATTTGATTATGTGGATTCAGTTGATGATGCAAGACACGTGTAGTGATCACATGGACGTTACTTAGTATTTCATTTGGGATCTAGGAGGTTATATTCTTCATAATGTTGAGATTATGCAGTGGAGATTTCTTGGGGTCAAGCAATTTTAGGAGGGGCGGATTTGTAATGTCCCCAATTTTAACCGCTAGGCTAATAGGTGATACAAGGAGGAATTAATTAAATTAATTTCTTATAAAGTCATTAAAATAAATTAATTATTAAAAGTGACTTTATATTTAATTAATTTAATTAAAAAGTCACTTAAGTATAAAAATTAAAAATAATTAAAAGTCACTTAAATAATATTAAATAATAAAGTGTACCTACCCTCTTCTAGAAGGAACCTTGTGAAGGGTGATGAAAAAGGACAAATAGAATAGGATGTTAAAGATCAATAGATTGGAGTTTTAGTTATGAAGAAATGACTAATGCATGGCATTGGTGAAATCTCTGAGACACAAACCTTCAGCAGATTGTAGAAGGGCTAGACGAAACCCTAGTTCTTCATCTGGGAGTGGGAGATATTCAGTTTCTCACATTATGCATAGAAGGTTATGGTGATTGGGAAGGACACTTAGTCCTTTCACTTGGGCTTATTGAGTTTCATACCAAGTTTTGGTGGGTGAGCTTCAGAATTTCAAACTTGGAGATCACCTTGTTCAAGGTATTCTACATCAACAATATTCATTCTAGAACCTTGGCAATACCTATTGACTTCATTTGGATATTTTGGAGATAAATTGGAGGCAAATCAAAGGAAGAATAGCTTGCTATTGACAGAGGTTGCAAACCTCTTGGAACCCATATTTTCACTTATATCTTCCTATCTATGCTTCGATTTCACTCTTAATTGTTTGTAGATTCAAGGGTAAGCATAGGCGATACTTTTGGAGGCTTTATTTGGAGGTAAGAATGCAACTATTAATTGTTTGGAAAGGTTGAGCTAGCCCTGGTCCACCATCTACATAACCCTCAACTTCATGCTTTAGTCACTCTTCCTTGCTCAAAAATCATCAAAGGTGGAATGCGTTGTCTAGGAGGAAGAATCTGCTAGGAGTGAGGGAAAATTAGGAGACATATTAATGAGTTACAAAAATAACTCTGAAGACAACTTCATCAACAACAGATTGACATATGTTATGAGCCATTTTTGCATTGATTTTGATCAAGACCTTCTTTGGAGTTTAGCGCTCCCCTCTAGTGAGAAGATTGAGCCTATTTGAGGAGGAGTTTGGAGTATTATCAACAACATATCATTGTGTCCTCAGAGTACAACAGGGATTCAAAATTACAGCAGTTTGACAGTCACATAGGAGGGCCTATTTGACACTTGGGGAAGCTTGTGGACCACCATATTGCTTCCTACCCCACTACAGATTTACCAGGTTTATTTCATTAAATTTCAGTTTGTACTTAGACTTTAATGGCTGCCTTTGTCCTTAGAAATTAGTGTCAAGTGTATGGTCATTGGGTGAAAATTACTTAATAGACTTGTATGATCATTTGCAATTTAATTTAAGGAGGAATAAGAATGTTATTGAATACATGTTTATCTGAGGTTCTATGTTAAATGTTTGACAAATTGACACTTGGTTGTAAGTGCATATGTAACATTGTAAATTCATCCCTATGCATTGGTGAAGGGTCTAGAGTGTCATTTAAGAATTTAGATAACACTTTATGCTTTGTAGTGTTGATTTTCAAGCATTGGAAGCCATCTACAGTCATTTTAATAAGGACATATCAGACTGATATAATAGACCAGCAAGCTAGAAGGTTGCATATGAAGTGTTCGACAATATTCCTTGGGTTAGAATACATCATTTTCTACACCTATTTGACCAAGGGAGATTACAACCATGCCCCTATCCTGTGAGGACAGTGGCGCCACACCCCTATCCTACCCCTTTCTCCAGGGAAAAGTGCGGATGGGGTGGTGTGGAGGCCAAGAAAGAAGTTGTTTATGAGGGTTGAGCAATCTCTAGTCTATGATCATGCTAGAGGATTCGATCTCGTGTGCGTGAGGACCCTAAAACAGTCAAAAATTGCTAGGGTCACAATTTTATGACGCTACACTTAGTAATATTCTCATAAGTAGTTGTTAAGTTTAATAAGGAAGTTAAGATTTGCATGAGAAAACACAATGCTTTATAAGCATATGCATATTAATGCAAATCACTACTATAAAAATTAAAATATTACTATGTTAAAATTATTCTGCAATAATGATTTGATATATGCATATATATTGTACTAATTACAATATAATATCAAATAAAATGATGATTATATCCCTATGAAGTTAGAATAAAAGAACAAAATTTCTTAGGTAATGCCAAAAATAAATCTAAGGGATGCAAATTGAAGTTTCATACCCTAAGGATTTATGATGTTGAGTCTTCTACCTTGGACTCAATACTATTAAGGCTACAAGGAAATATATTCAAACCTAAGATTAGTTATAAATCAGATCAAGAACATTATATGCACATAATATGTTATAATTTAAAAATATTGTATTTATTATATCCAAATGGTGTTCATTACATATCCTTATAAATTCACCATTTTTCTATCAATTATCTCTTCCTATTCATTCCTTGTTTCTTAGAATTGGTAAATGGATCTTACAACATACTTCTATTTATAATAGGGGATGTGGCCCTTAGATAGTATCCCTAGAGTACATCCTATACTCCAAAGCTCGCAATCAAGAGTATTCTTGCAATAAGATGCAACAACTTTCAATCTGTGTTTGCATCCTATTTTCCAATCAACATGTAACTTCATGTTGGATTGATTAAGGAAACAATAACTTCATTTATTTAATATCACAACAATCATTGAGCATATCTAGTTTAAGTTTTTTCAATGATATCATGCAAGGAGAAGGTTTGTACAATTTTTATTTTTAATGATAGTGCATTTTTTATTTTTTTGTTGGGCCTCATAAATCTACAATTGTAGTTAATTATTGTTGTGCAAATGCAATGTTAGTTGGCACTCTTGCAATACTACTTTTAAAAATAAAAAACTATATTGATTCAACATTTGAATAAAAATAATATAGATGTATTGGGTCTACATTCTAGTTCTCTATCTGAGCCATTTATATAGATGATTTTTCTGTCATGGCTCAATTGTGAGTTTTATAATTAAGTATTAAATCTATGTTCAAATTTGATGTACGAATGATTTCCATAAAAAATATTCAAAGATGTTTTGTCAAGAAGATAGTTTGCATATTGAAGTTTTTGAGACATTATGCTAAGCAATCCTTGTATTGAGTCAATTTAAAAAAATCTAACAAATGATTCATTGCTTATATAATGACCATTATTATCATGCTAATGAGATGAATTCATGTATTCTAATAATATCATATGATTGCTATCATACTTTGGATTTATATAAACAACACCATATGAGGTCTCTCCTATATATATTATTGAATGAATAGGATTTGAGACACAAGGATTATCCAAAATAGTTATGATGGGATGAAGGTAAATATGTGTTATTGTTAGAACAAATTTATAAATAATGTTCTAATATAAGGTTATAAAACCTTATATATTATATGATTTATAAGCATATTCCTTTTGAAATAATTATAATCTAACAACTATTAGATTATATATTATTTGTGAATGACGGTTATTAAAAAGGTGTGACTAGTGAAGCCACCCATCCTCCTATATTTAAGAAGGTTCTCTCTCTCATTTGGAGCTTTATGGTGAGTTGTATCACTATGCACAAGAAGTATTATTGGCCATGTGGAAGTATTTTAGGAGTGTACCTAGGATCTAGTCTATTTTATGATAGACTACATTTGTAAGTGTTCTCATAAAATGATGCTTAAATATGAGGTTTTTTACCCAAACGGGTTTTCCCCATGTATATCCTATGTAATATGTTAATTTATGGTTGTATGATTCTTAATGCATTTATTTAATATCTTGTTTATAATGACTAGTATCCTAAGATCCTAATTTCTAACATGGTATCATAGCCAGTTAGGCTATACTAATCATTTTTTATAAGCTACTTATAATCATTTTTATAGGCTATACTAGAAGACATATTAAACTTGATGGAAAACTTATTTATGTTGAATCGACATAGGTGCAAGACCATTTGTGTTATGTATCCAGTGTTCCTTCTCTATTATTTCAAAATCAATTTATCAAGACCAAGTAAGGAAATTTTAACCATTCCTTTTTATAGGTGATATTTTAAAAAACATTTCAAAAAAAAATTAAATATTCACATAGCATAGGATTGTGAGGGCCAAATATTTGATTATTAGGTGTTGTATAACATATATATTAAATTTCATAATTCATAATTTTCAAAGTGAACCCATTATCCTTAGATTGCAAAATTTCTATAGTCAAAATCACAAAACCTTTTGAAAGTAGTGTATATAAAATAATGATTGGTACTTATTTTAATAGATTGATATCCTTTAAAAAACTCAAAAAAATTATTTTTTAAACATGAGGAAAATATTCATAATATCTGAGAGATGATTTTTTTTTTTAAAAAAAATTTAATGTTTGGTAAACTTTTTTAACGTGACTAGCGATGCTTGCATGACACACCCTCCAGCTCCACGTGAAACACTTTTGAGCCAGAGCTATCAACCGATGAGGCCACAAATGAGGGACCTCATCCCCACACTTCACTTGTTCGAACCTACAAGCACAATGGACCAACAAAGACACAAGGCTTATGAGCACAATGGCTCAGTAGGGGTTTGAACCTTAGTGGCCACTTCACCAACAAAGTGTTTTAACTGCGACACTACATGTCTGAAGAGATTTAAGATGAAATTAAATTTCACACATTTTTTTCATTTTCTTACATAACTATAAGATTTGACTTTTTGATATATCTTTTGCATTTGGATTTATATACCAAATGAAATGTCAAATCCCTTCCTCCTTTGTTAAAAAACCTTAATATTACTACATTGTATCAATTTTGAGTGATCATTATATAGATATCAACATATTTAAATACTACCTCTCTTAGAGATATAAACAATGCAACTCAACATGCGTAAGGGTATGTCTTTATATACAAAAAGGTGTGACTACCCTAAATAAGTGTAATATGAGATATATTCATATTATTACACACGAGTATCCCCTGGTATAATTGCATTGTTTCACTATATGCAACAAATGGGTCTCCAACTATTTCACGTCAGTTTTTTTGTTTACCAACATACTCTTTGTCATCTTTCACAAAACTAAAATTTTATCACTTAAGACATTATGCTAAAGTAATCAGTTATCTTCACTGATATCAAAGGACAAGACATCTCATGATTGTATGTAATTCATGAGAAATGTCGAGATAGAACAATGCACCATGAGCATATTTTTCAAATCATTAACTTAATTTGGACAGCCCTAAACTATTAAAATAGTGGCAAGATCATAGCTACAAAAAACTCCATGCTCTCTTATGTCATAAGCAAGTGAAAAGGTACTAAGAGCATAATTTTTCATCTCCTTCATCTCTCTTACATCCTGATGATGGATCATAAAGTATGATTTGAAATGTTGATGATAAAAAAATTTCTAACACAATTGAATCTAGAAGCTCTACATTAATATACACAATTCCGAAAAGTATTAAAAAATGTAAAAAGAACCATTTTGCATACAATACCAACATCAAAGGCTTTGTCCAAAAAATGGGAAGACAACACTCTAGGTTCCATTGTCTACCTCAACATCATGACTTAACTCAATTTGGAGGTCAAAATAATTGATTAATGATATCCAATTTCTACAATCCATAATGAATTAATGTAGATGTTTCTAGATTAGATTGTGTAAAGAATTTTTGCATCCAAAATTTGTGCCAAAATTAGATGCAAAAAATCTTTACACAATCTAATCCAAAAACATCTAAATTAATTTAAAATTATAGATATTATCAATGTATTCATACTTCTCATAGACCGTGGTCTTTAAGACACTACTAATACTAGATTTTCATTGTCAGAATCTTTGCATTTGGGCTATCATGTCTCCTTTAATATTGAAGCTTTTTTAATGTTGATTTGATCTACCTTTGGGAATAGAATCTACCATATTTTTGACACCTCTAATAATAACTAGACTATCACCTATAAATAGGTGTCAATTTGAACATAGTACTTTAAAATTGCTTTACACTAGTGGAAGAAATAAAGTCATTAGAAGACTATAAAGTTGCCTTCTCACAACCCACTTTGATGCTAAAATTAATTCATCAAACCGGGGTGATCATCAAAGTAGACATTTGGAACCTCATTGGTTCCTAAAGAAGTAAAATTTGTTGAAATTGCAAAGTCAAAGCTATGTGAGTTGTTTGATAGGGCAATTTGAAGAAGTCATCTCATTGAATGCAATGGTTGTAGATGTTCATAAAATGGTTGTTGACAAGACATTATAAACTTTCAAATACATGATTTAATGAATGTCATAAGTATAAGTAGATGATTGGTTTTGCAAAAGACTTCACAAATGCTAAATATTTCTCTTCTTTCATGATAGAGCACTTAAAGTTATGTTCTATTGTGTGAAACTTGACCTTAGCTCTCAGACTTGGCTTTTTCTAGTTTTGGCATCATATCTTGTGAAAAATATATTTTTCCTTCACATGATTTCTACTAAGCAAACCTACCAACAACCTTCATTAGGTGACAACAATAATGGCTCCTAAAACATAAAAGAAGGATAAGAGCACACCAGGGCCTTAGTGGCATGTGAAATTGAGAGTGTCTCACCATCTCTACACAATTTCCTCTTATTAACTCACATTGTGGGGATATAAAACTTTAGGAGTAACACCTAAATAAGAAAAGTATTTTGTGATAAGGGACCATACCAAGAATTGACACCATGAAAAGCATGATCATATTATAGAAATGCAAGTTCATTGTGGCACCTCACATTCAAAATCATATTCATTGGCATTCTATCATCAATTAATGTTCCTTGAAACTATTGTCAAACTTAATGGTTTTTATCTAGAAAAGGTAGTAAATTTTTTAATGATATAGTTTCTTTATGTTCCTCTCTATTCTACATTTTGTAGATAGATAGAGTCAAATTATGCTTCATAACTCTCTTATAAGGTATCGATTTACACAAATTGAAATATAAAGCTTTCTATATTTATTAATATTGTCTTTTGAATATTACTATTCTTGAACCTCACCATTTGTGGAAAAATGGCATAGTTGTGATCTAAGAATATTTTCTTCCTTTCCTATATATGGCATAATCACTTCAACCTTGTACCAAGGTTGATTTATCTCAAGAGAAGACTACTTCTAATATGCTCAATCAACATGAAATTTTTACTTTAAAACATGTTTAAAATATTCATATAGTATTTACTTTATCTTGTCAAAAGCATGCCTCTATACATTAAGGTATGTTCTTCTACACTATTGCAATCTTCAACACCAAAGATCATTCGGAAATATTTCTCGTATTGAGATATGATTTTGTGCCTTGAAAAATATTCTTAACATTTTTACCGTTTGGACTCTATTACCTATTTGGTTAGCAATGATTTTGAGATCTTTTTTTATTAAAAGATCATAGTTGAGAGAAAAAAAAAAATGGAAAATTGAGACAAATATCAATAACATTTGATATTAATTATTAGAGTTTTATTATAACCAAGAAACAATCTTATCTTATATATCATAGATGTGATAAGTCTATTACAAGGCAATAGTTTAAGCTATAAATGTATGTACAAATGCATAAATAGATCCAAGAAGATGACAGGTTAATAAAATATATAGGTGTTTTTTTATTTCACAATCATTTAAAGATCTCAAAATTCTCATTTTTATATCAAATTAGAAAAAATCATTCGCTTTTGCTATGACACAAGGATGAGAAGGTGAACCTAAAAAAGGTAAGGGAAAAAAGATTCAAACTCTTGCAAGTGAAATTTCGTAAAATTTGAAAGAATTTATTCGCCACTATATATATTTTCTTGAGTATTACTTTACCTAAATTTATTGGGTGTATAACAATTCTACTTAAAATGGGTGGCTATTACCCTAATAAAACTGTCTGAGGAGCAAACTTGCTGAGAATGGGTGTCTCAAACTTACTAGTTGAGATCTTGATAAGGTGTCATTTGGTTTCTGCATTGAGAAGTTTGGTATGTCACCCTGGTTGTTAGTCGAAGTCATAGTCCTCCACCAAGGCCGCGCAAGATGGCAAGGAAGAAAAGGAAATTAATTGTTTCTTCATCCTGCGCAAGCAGAAGACAAAGGCAAATGAGGTCATGGGATAGTGGTGATAAAGTAGACTTGGTCTCCCCTGTCAACCCGCAACCTACACTGAGGAGCATAAAGAAAGGTCACAGGATAGCAGGGAGAAAGTAGACTTGGTCTCCCCCACCAACCTGCGAGGAAATTAGAAAGAAGTAAAAAAATTGTGGGCCAGCGGGAATAAGAAAGGGAAGTCTCTCCCCGCCACCCCCAAGAAGATTAGAACCAAGGAAAGAGCGACATAGGCTAGCGGGGAAAGGGAAGGCGCATGCTTTCCCACCACCATGTAAGAGTTTTCTAAAGGTCGTGAATGTAGTGTGGGATACAAGGGAAGTGAGGAGGTCCTCTTCCCCACCAACTCGCGAGAGTTTTCTAAAGGCTACAAATGAAGCACGGGATAAAGGGGAAGCAAGGAGGTCCTTTTCTCGTCACCCCGCGAGTTGTTCCAAGCTGGAGTCTATGGACCGCTGTTGGAATTCAGTGTAGATTACACACCATGTTTTCGACAACTAAAGGGTCTAATGGTTGGTGTCATGAGGGAACTAAATCAAATCGTTTATGAGCAGAGATAAAAGTCATTTGAATAAATGGTTGCAAAAGTTAATTAGTTAGTTGAAAGTGATCGATTGGAGATTCATTCAAATGCTAAGTTGCAAAAGTATTATGACTGTGATATGTGTAGATTGGATTCAATCCGATGTTTGTAATGCTACCCAAATAGAGACTAGAATAGAGCAATTAAGTATGTATCTTGCATGTAATCAACTTTACTATAATACAAGTGACTTGCTTTGGTGTGTGGGTTTTTCACCCATAAGGGTTTTCCCACGTGAATTCTGGTCTATTTATGTATGATTGCAAATCTTGTTGTTTACTTTGTTATTTCATTGTTGTGCATCTTCATGATTGCAATTGAAATTGAAATACATCTTTGCTTCTCTCCTCTAAGAAATTGACATTCTGGAAAGCATTTTCGTACTTTTCTTTCCTTACAAGTTGTATTAGAGCATGGCTAGTTGTGTTATCCTTGTGGGTAGGATAGGTTTTGTTAGTTCTGTAGTGGGAGTTTTGGAGAGAACCGGTGATTGAAATTGCAGATTGAATATAGTGAGCACATCAGGGAGAGTGTAGACATTGAAAGGTTCAATGGTGGCAATTACGAGTTATGGAAACTCAAGATGGAAGACCTATTGGTGGATAGAGACCTTTGGGTTGTAGTGTCTGGAACCAAACCATCAGACATGAAATAAGAAGATTGGGATCTCATAGATAGGAAAGCCAAAGGGTTGATTAGATTATGTCTTGTAGATTTCATTCTTTTTAATGTTCATGAGGAGAAGACAACAACTTCTTTGTGGAAGAAACTTGGTGATATTTATTAGGGAAAGTCTCTGGTAAATAAGTTGTTCCTGAGGAAGAATTTGTACTTGAAGATGAGCGAAGGGACATATGTGGCATACCATCTAAATGCGAAGAAGAAGAAGAAGAAGAAGAAGAAGAAGAAGAAGAAGTTCAAGGTGAAGTGATAGAAGAAGAAGAAGAAGATCAAACAACTTCTTTGTGGAAGAAACTTGGTGATATTTATTAGGGAAAGTCTCTGGTAAATAAGTTGTTCCTGAGAAAGAATTTGTACTTGAAGATGAGCGAAGGGACATATGTGGCATACCATCTAAATGCTTTCAACATGATCGGAAGAAGAAGAAGAAGAAGAAGAAGAAGAAGAAGAAGAAGAAGAAGAAGAAGAAGAAGAAGAAGAAGAAGAAGAAGAAGAAGAAGAAGAAGAAGAAGAAGAAGAAGAAGAAGAAGAAGAAGAAGAAGAAGCCACAAAACATCAAGTTTGAGATCGAAAGACCTACATACCAATGAGACTCTTGAGTGAAAATATGAACTAATTTAAACTAGTCTAACTTCCCAATATGTGTTCCCATTGGTCTCTATCTCATAGGATCCCTAAAGCCAATGTTTTGCTCTCAGATCATTGAGCAAATGACTTAGGAATGACAACTCCAAGAATGAGTGATATTGTGATCTATATGCATGAATGCATTCTAAGATCTATATGATATGTTTAAAATATGATACTTAAGCTAATATGGAGATAGTGATATGATAAAGATATTGCTAAATTATCCTAACATGATATACTAGCATGGATATACTATGATATGAAATGCTTCTAAATGCTTAGATGATATTCTATCAAAGAGAGGCTAAAAATGCTTGATACAATTAGACTATAATGTAGATGTATGAAACTTGGATATGGAGAATGAGGAATGTGAGCTCTATTTATAGAGAAAATAGAGCAATGGATGGTTAAGATTGAATAATTTTAACAATGGCTAGGATTGAAAGTTACTCAATCCATGTTTACAATTTTCACCAATGAAATGGTGATAATTGTTAACAAGAGGTGGCTTGAGAGGAGATGCAAGAGACATTAAATGCCTGAGAAGACATGAAGGTTACCTTAGGAGGTTGGGTGTAGGTTAGGTTAGGTTCATCCATTGGATAAAGCTTTTACCCAAGGGGTAAACTCTTGTGCAAGGGTTAGACAGGACAACTAGGGTCAAAGCCATGAGTGCTTGATGAAACCCCTGGGTTAGATAAGGGTTAAGTTAGAGAGAAAGTATCTAACCATGAAGGGAGATTGAATTAACAATTAATGGTTTGGAAGACTTTGGGGACAAATTTGTAAGAGTCCTTCCGAATTTGGGGGAACTCAACAAGTTAGCTTGTTGAAGAAATAAAGCCTTAAATGCATTTAGAAGACTTTCTTCCAAATTTGAGAAGTGACCTCCTCAAACTTAGGGAAATGACGTGATTGGAGGGATTAAAGTTAATTAATTATGATTAGATGGGTTCTAGAAGAATGATTAGGAAGCAAGTGGGAAATGTAGGAAAGGGCAAGTGGGAGAAATAGAATTTTAATTAAAATAAAATGCTTTATTTCAACTAAAATAGATGCAACTTGCATAAATACAAGTGGGGGGATTTTTATAAATAAATTAGATTTATTTATATGTAAGGGTCAATTTAATTAAAAGGAAGAAAGGGGGATTAATTAAATAAAGTGATTTATTTAATTAAAGGCTAGAAAAGGTTTAGATGAATTTAATTAAATAAATTGAGTAATTCATTTAATCAAATATATGAAAATGAAGAAATTAATTAAATAAGATTTAATTAATAGGAGGATGGGGTTTAACTAAATATTAAATATTTATTTAAGAAGATGGTCAGATTTATACGTCTACATTTTGCCCCTCTTTGGAGTGACGTGTGTGTACATGTTGATTCAAAGAAAAATGCTTGATATGCTGCCAAAAATTTCAATATGGTGATGTGTGTCAAAATGTTTGATATGATGCCCCAGATGTAGATTTCATAAATGATATTGATGATGCCCCCTTGGGAGATGAATCAAGGGTATGTGTGAAAGATTTGTAAAATTTGTGAAATTTGTGATTGTGCAAGTTGATTGTGATATAAAAATATTGATGATGTCGAATGCGCAATTTGAATCATCTCCCCAAAAAAAGATGTTGATAGGGTTAATAATGAAAAAGTGGAAAAAAAATGACATGCCCCACTTATTAACCCTAGTAGTTACCCTTTTAAAAGGTAAAAAGTGATTTTGAAAAGTCATTTTACACTTGTCGTCTTGCGATTTAGTCATTTGGAGCTTTGACCACGATGTTGGTTTTGTACTAGTCTCACCATTATGAGCGCGTCAGGTGATACCGAAGACCTGTCGTATATGGTCCACCAGTAAGTTGCTCGAATCCCTATTTTTCATGATTGATTTTAGTGATTTTTGCCACGTTTTTCATATTTTGGTCGGGGTTATCACGGTTTAGCGCGTAGGGTAGGAACGTTAGCACATAGGAACCCTAGGCTTAGGTTTAGCGTGTTTGTGCCATAGGTTAGTCCATCAGATAGGTAGATTAGCGTATGGAAGCAATTTACTGCATACAAAGTTAAGGTGAGCACATAGGGTATGCCTGTTAGCACGTTGGGGGAACAGGGGTGGCACATAGGGTGCGTTTGATAGCACGTGGTGTTGATTTATTGCATAGGGAGCGTTTTATAGCGCATCCATGGAAAATTCTAGCGCATAACTAGCAGTGTAGCGCATAGGGTGATTTTTTGGGAAAAAAATGATGTTTTCAAGATGAGATTTTATATTGATAAATCACGATAAACTTGAGAGAACTGTTTGATATGGGTTTGATAAAGTTAGTCTTGTCTGATATGGGTCATTGGGTCAATTGGACTATTATTTTATGCGGATACAGTGCACCGATAGGGTTCACGATATGGATCTCAATATGGGTTGTTGTTTATGTTTCATTGATATTAATCTTTGATATGGATTACGGATATGAGGTTGTGTATTGTACTGAAATGTTTCACTTGATATAGATTATTGATATGATGCCTTGATTTTGTTGATATGATTCACTAATATGATGATGAGATGGATTACTGATATGGTGCTCGGTTATTGTTCCATTGATATAAATCACTGATATGATGCTTTGATTTTGTGTTACTGATATGAATCGCTGATATGGATCACTGAAATGATGCGCTGATATGATGATTTGATTTTGTTTCACTGATATGATGCACTGATATGATTCACAATTTGAGTTGATTTGTTTAAAATTGATTGAAGTGATAAATGATGGTAGATGTGTTTGTGTTTTGCAGGCAGAGCTCTATGTGTTACAGTCTCGGGAGAGATTCCTGAAGCCATGGACACTTATCCTGCGGTCGACATAGGTCGACCAAGATATTATTGAGAGATATAGATTATCATTGCTTTTAGACATGCCCTGATATATCATTAACTGGGGTCTGTTGACAACCTTAGTAGAGAGGTGGCACGGTGATACAAACACATTTCATTTGGCGATTGGGGAGATTACGGTGACACCTGAGGAGTGTTACTGGATCTTGTGGATTCCTGTGGTTGGGGATTTGTTACTGTATGAATAGATAGAGGATGATGGTATAGAGACTCTGTGATGGGTATTTCAGGATGAGCATATTAGTGGTTATGAGATTCCCTGGCAGGAGTTCTTGGATTTGGGTTATGCACCTCTGTTGTCGGTATTAGTAGGTTTAATCAGTGGTTTCCTTTGTCCCAATCATAGGTCAAAGGGACTGGTTGTAGGATGGGATTTGGTTCTGGAGGATATGGTTACACAGGGTCACAAGTTTGCATGGGGGTCCTGCATGTTGGCCCACTTATAAAGGGAGCTACACCAGGTGTTGTATCTGGGATACACTAGTCTATCAGCCAGACTAGCATTATTGCAGTTGTGGGTCTGGGAGCACCTACCAGTGACACGGTCGCTTACTGACAGGGACAAACTAGTTGGCCAGGCTTACGCATATGGGTATATAGGCGCAATTATCTAGCATAAGCAGGGAAAACTAGAGCATTGGCATAGGGTTTTAGATGATATAGACACAGTCGTCTAGAGATCATATATGGATTGCGAGGTGTGGGCCGAGGATGGGCTAGAGATGCCCTACATCTACATGTCTAGATATTTGATTGGGTGGATGTTCTTCATTATTGAGAGGGTTTTGCACAACCTCATCCAGAGATAGTATGGGAGACAATGAGGTATTCCTCAGGGAGCCTGTTTGTATACGCATCTGCGACAGGATATGCTTGAGTGGGGGTCGACTGTAGATAGTGTTGCAGCAGTGGCATAGTACATGAGCCTGGCAGGGTAGATATGGGACTATGGGGCCGGGGTAGTAGATGATGGGATGACAGAGGAGTTCTTGACTTACTTCATGGCACATGTAGTGTCTCGAATATCTGATCCAATAGAGCCATTACCATCTTTCGATGATGATGAGGAGCAACCATAGAGGCGAGGGGGCCAGAGGAGGATGAGGGAGAGGAGGGGGGAGGTGGAGGAGATGGAGGTAGAGGGGTTAGGGGAGGTGATGGTGGAGGAGGTGGAGGGGGTGATGGTGGAGGAGGTGGGGGTGGTAGAGGTGGTCACATGCTTGGGGCAGGCAGAGGTGCGAGGAGAGACGCGGTGCTAGCTGCAGTGGGAGGCATGGAGGGTGGTAGGAAACCTACACAGAGGAGGAGATATGATATGCTTCCTCCACCAATGCCTCAGATAGGGACAGGTGCAATGAGGGTCACGATGCAGGTATCCGTCCAGATTAGGGTGTCGACACATCAACAAGATGCTCAGATCCAGGCCCTACAGGTCTCTGTACAATAGTTGCAGGCACAGGTACTGATGCAACAATGACAGATTACTTAGCTACAGGCAGAGAGGGATGCAACAGCGGAGCGACAAGGACGAGCGGAGGCCCTTGTTGATAGGTTAGACAAAGCCACTGTAGGCGCTTCACTCTGGGATACATTGAGTGAGAACAATACATGGCCAAGGAGGTCGAGTACTACCGACGCTTGTATGAGGATATGATCCCTCAAGAGCATAGAGCTCCCAACTACGTTGCAGTGGCATAGACCCGATCTAGATGCAATCATTCGAGGATGAAGAGAAGAGGCGTTATAAGGCCAGGACTATGTGATCCATCTGGGGGAGATCCGAGAGCTGAGACATCTTTTGCTAGACCTTTTGCCTCAGGAGATAGTCACACTTGAGAGACCTGCTTTGTTATTGTTATATTGATCACCTTTGTTTGTACCAATATACATGATACTCAGTTGTACATTTTGAAAATTTTGTAAGATATATGATATATGGCATTGATTTTCTTTGATCCACATGTGATGTGTTATTGATGATGATTGATTTATGATGTGCATGATTTGATATGATGATGGTACGAGAGTGACTAGATGATTTCATAATGTTCTTGAGATTTTAATGTTTATTTTTACATGATGATGTGAATGCATGGTTCGTGATGGTATGGTTGATAATATGATGATGCATTGATATGTATGGTGTTTACTTTGATATGAGATGTGATGTTATCTGAATGTTATGATGTGAGATGTATCTTGAAACGAGATGTAAATGATAATGATAGTGATATGAGATGTATCTTGAAAATGAGATGTAAATGATAATGATAATGATATGAGATGCATAAATGCAGCTAAATGAATGCAATTGAGTATGAAATGCTAATAAATGATCATTGTAATCTTATCGTTGTCATTCTTGTTAGTCACTTTATTTGTGCTCTTTTTGTCATCATTGAGCTTTTGATATGTTGAAAGTTTTTGATTAAGGAAAATCAGGTTTTAAGGGACCCGAAACCCGCTTACATAACAGAGGATAAGCATGAAAGAAATAAGAGAAGACACGACAAAAATAAAAAAGCTGCAAAAGACCAGCAGAAAACCCAACAACTAGAAACAAAACAACACAGAGCCAACAAGAGACTGGCAACCAAAGACCAGCATTATATATCAAGTAAAAACTTTTATGGACTCCTCTGCATTCTTAACCAACAACATCATAGACTTTGCAGCTTCTCTCAGATCTTTGTTCTCCTGCTTCAGCTGAATGTCTTTCATCTTTGTCTCCAAATCATAGGTCGTCTGCCTGGTCCTTTGCCTGGAAATTTGGGGGGTAGAGATGGAGGTTGATATATCATCAATGATAACCATATCTTTATTCTATTGTTTCCTCTCCAAACAATCCACTAGGGCATTCATATTTTGAGACGAGATCCTTAAGACCTCAAGACTGTGATTCATAAAATTCTTCAAAGCCTTCTCAGTTTTAGCAACCTGGTTGATGATGGTATCGTTGTCAACCTCAGCCTTATCTTTGACAATTCTAATCACATCCTCCAAATGTTTCAAATCACCTTTTATAAGTTATTTTTCCGACCAGTCCTGCATCTCAACTTCATCCTCAGCTTCGCTTGTTTCCACCTCTGCACTCTTTTTCCCAGAATTAGTATCCTTAATCAAATTTTGAATCTTATCCTCCAGATCTCTCTGTTTGCTCTGAATACTGGTTATGTTTTCAACAACCCATTTTTGAAAATTGAAAGATTCCAGAGTACAGTTTCAGGCTACATTCAAAATGGAATCCGCCGTATCCCTTCCCTGCTCAGAGCTCACAGATTTAGGGTTAGCTTCCTCCATAGAATTTTGGACAACATTCCTACTATCTAAAACCATAAGGTTAGAATCAGGCTTTTCAGCATAAACATCTCTTTTCCCCTCATCTTCTCCAGCATTCTCACTCTCTGCTTCATTATCAACCTCCTTCCCCTATTCCTCCTCCATTCCAGCTTCCATATTAGTGTCCACTTTATCAGTATCAACCCTCCCCTTTTTATGGATAGGAATGTTTGACAAATCATCATCAGACTCAGAATCATTATGACTATCTGAGATATGAGCATTTGTCACCAGATGATCATCCTGGCTAACCCTGGTTTTTTTCTTCAATTGTTCATAAATGAGCAGAATAAGCCCCTAATGAGCTATGGGATAAGATTTCAATTTTTTGGCATGATCTGCCAAGCTCTCATTCAGGAAGGAAGCTAAGTAAAATGGCAAAGAAATCTTAACCCCATGACAGAAACGGTTAAGAATAGCAAAGTGATAATTATAAACTTTTATAAATCTTCTATCAATAGTCAGGAATTCCATCAAAACCTTAAGAATCTTCTGCCAGAAGGAATTTACCTGATGAGGGAGGTAGTAAGAGACATTGTCTTTCTTGGCAAGACAAGCCTTCTCATCATCAATTTTTTGGAAGTTTTTAATGGCTTCAGCAACAAACTTTGAATCTCTGTAGAACTTGGTGCCCTCCTTCTGTAATCCCGTCACCTCCACAACTAGATCCTCATCAATCTTCCAAGTTTCCCCAAACAAAGTAACTTTGTTGTTATTCCAGCCTTTAGCAAAGCCTTGAGACATCGATTTTTTGCTTCCATGCAAATTTTCCATCTACTTTGTAAATCCATGTCTATGGAGCCTCCTCCACACTTTCCGCTCACTTTTACAGTTCTCACAACCAAAGGGCTCATTCCAGTTTAGGTTACCTCCCATGTTGAAATGAAGGTCGAAGTCTTCAACAGTATAACTCACAATCTACAGACCCAGACTTAAGCACAGGCTCTTGAGCAAAATACAGGGTTCACAAAATAGAGTGCCTTCCTTGAATTTATAAAGGTTAATAATAATGGTCGCAAAGATCCAACACTTATTATGATAACCCCCATCACACCAGTGATCATAATAACTATGCCTAAAAAAATTATTACCTGACACTTCGCATAACCCCAATCTTTGTTTTTGATATCCAGACCCAAGAAGGTAATTGTGATTTTAACTTGAACCATTAACACGATCAAATAATAATTGCTCCCTAACATTCTTTTTACATTAGGCTTCACCAATATAATTAACGTCCTCCTCTAAATAGACCCCTTCATTGGCTAAAAGGTCCACAACCTTATTACCTTCCCTTAGAGTGTGGGATATGAGAATACTATCATAATCATTTAAAAGCTTTTTGGTACTTTCAATAATATTGAATATATTCCAAGAGGAGGAGCTAGTACTTTTAAGAGCCTGAATGATATTGAGGGAATCCCCTTCCAACCATATTTTTTTAAATTTGAAGCCCTGAGCAAGCTGGAGACTTTTCAATATGGCTTGTGCTTCAGCAACATGATTATTTTAAACTCCAAAGGGAGAAGCAACAATGACAATGCAAACACCTTGAGAATTTCTGATGACTCCTCCTCCTCTTGACTTCCCAGGGTTGCCTTTAGCAGCCCCATGAAAATTCACCTTGACCTAGTCATTATCAGGAAATCTCCAAACAACATTTTCTCTCCTAGTCTTATTGTCAGATTTGCAAACCTTGTGAATCAAATTCCATTCAGTAAGGAAACCTTTCTCAATATCATTCATGTCAGCAAAAAACTATTGCTTGTTGTTTCTGTGAGGAATATTAATGTTTTCTTTTATAGCCCTGCAATTTTTTTCAAAAACCACCTGAGACGTGCACTTAGCTTCTCAAAAGATTATTTTATTTCTCTCCTTCCAGATATACCAGCAGGTCATGGGAAGAATCAAGGACTAGAGATTCTTGATTAGAGGAAATTTAGTGGGAAATATCCATTGCTAGATAACTTCCTTGAGACTATTTTGCATGACCCCATCAACTTTCCATTTCACCCAAAATTTACTCCAGATTTCCCAAGAGAAGGAACAATGGATAAACAAGTGATCCACTGATTCTTCCTCTTTCTAACATAGCTCACACCTGTTAGGAAACATGAAACCTCTATGGGCCAAATTATCAATAGTAAGAATCCTATTTTTGAGTAGCAAGCCAAAAAAACATGTTAATTTTAGGAATAAGAACTTTATTCCAAATTTTAGCCCATATTGGGTTGCTGATCTAAGTAAAAGTGTTTTTATAGGCTAAGACAGCAGTGAAGTTGCCCCTAGGATTACTCTTCCAAAGAAACACATCATCAAAATCTTTATTAATAGAAAAGGACAACAGATTCTACTGAAGCAACAAAAACCCAACATAAATAGCATCCAGCCTTACCCATCTGTTCTCCTTCCAGTAGTTACAAACCATAGACCCAAACCTTCTTTTACATTCATCAATGAATTGACTACAGTCTTGATTAAAGAGATATTCATCTTTAATCCAAGCATCTTCCCAGAATCTAATTTTGTCACCTTTGCCAAGGACCCATCCAGCTCCAGCTTTGGCAACTTTTTGTGGATTTGATAATGCTATTCCATATGAAAGACCCAACAGGGATGTCTTCAAAGTATAGAAGAGAATGGAGAGGTTGGTCATGAATATATTTGTCAAACCACACCCGATTCCAATATTTCTTAATTCCATAAGACGTCCATATTTGTTTAGCAAGCAGAGCTTTATTAAAAGTTTTCAGAGCTTTAATACCTAAACCTCCCTTGCTCTTAGGCTTACACACTTTGTCCCAGGCAACCAAGGCAATCCTTTGTTTTTCTTCTACCCTTGACCAAAGAAATCTTTTCTGAATCCTCTCCAGAGCTTCAACAAACTTAGTTGGAATACCAAATAGATTGAGAGCATAGACAAGGGGATTTTGAAGAGTAGCTTGAAGGAGTTGCAACTTTCCTGCTTGAGATAACATGGAACCTTTCCAGCCAGCCAATTTTTTGTTGAGTTTGTTAATTAACAAATTCCAGAACAATTTTGGAGGAGCTAAACCCAGAGGGAGACCCAAATAAGTGGAGGGGAGCATTTTTACCTTGCACCTAATGATATTAGCGATTCTCTGTTGCCTCATAATAGGAGTGTTCATGAAAAAGATAGCAAACTTCTCCCAATTAAATTGTTGACCTATCGCTAAAGAATAAGAGCTAAGAGCACCTTTGAAGGTAGCAGCCTCCCCGACAGAGGAGTATCCCATTAAAATTGTATCATCAACAAACTGTTGATGAGTACAAGACACATTGGCAGAGGAAGGTTGAAGGCCTTTAATAGATTTATTCACCTTCAGTTTTTGGATCAGTCTGCTCATACTTTCTGCCAAGATGGTAAATAGAATGGGAGAGATGGGATCTCCTTGCCTAAGCCCCCTAGAAGATTTAAAGAATCTAGACAGAGTCCCATTGATGAGAATCGAAAACATTGGGGTGGATATCAGCTGTTTGGTAATTTTGATTATCTTCTCATCAAATCCAAAGGCCTCCATAATTCTGAAAAGAGCTTGTCATTCCACTCTATCATATGATTTAGCCAAATCCAATTTTATCAGAAAGCCTTCTTTATTGGCAGCATTAAGAGAATGAATATTCTCATGCACAAGGATGATAGAATCCAAAATCTGCCTACCAAGGACAAATCCTTTTTGCTCCTCTGAGATGATAAAGGGGAGGACAGTCAAAAGTCTGGAAGTCATGACTTTAGAAATAATCTTATAAAAGGAGTTACAAAGACTTATTGGCCTAAATTTTCCCATGGAATGAACCCCAACCACCTTAGGAATTAAGGCAATAAAAGTAGAATTGATTTCCTTAAGGATTTTTCTTGATCCAAAAAATTCTTTAACAACATTGACCATGTCTTTTCCCACAATATGCCAAAATTCCTGAAAAAAGAACATGGGGAAGCGATCAGGTCCCGAAGCCTTATCCCCTTGAAAAGACAAAACCGCTTTTTTTATTTCTTCAGCAGAAGGGATAGCAGAAAGGGCCTTATTTTGGTGAGGTTCAATAATTTTGGGAATGTTATCGACCAGGTCCTGTTGCTTAGAAAAATCAATCTCCTTACTGCCAGTGAGGAGCTAGGAGAAGAAACTGACAGCTTCATCCCTAATGTGTCATCATCCTTAAGAAGAATTTTATCCTCAACAATTAATCTTGAAATTATATTCCCAACTTTATGTTTCATGGAGGTCATGTGAAAAAAATTAGTATTTCTATCCCCAGCTTCCAACCAAATAGCCCTAGATCTTTGTCTCCAATAGATTTCCTCCTTAGCCTTGGGATACTTTTTATAGCCATCTTTCTGAATAGAGTTTTGGATCTATTCTAATTCCTCCTTCAGCTTTTTTTTTTTAATTTAAAAATATCACCAAAAACCATCTTATTCCAGATCTTAATGTTATCTTTGATGTTTCTAATTTTTTTAGCAACTTTGTACATGGTTGTTCCATCCACATCAATATCCCACCATTTGGCAATGGATTTCTCCAAGGAGGGGTGAGAAATCCACATATTTTCAAACCAGAAAGGAAAACACTTTTTACTCTTAACAAAATCAGCCACAAATGAGATGGGATAATGATCCGAGCCAATTCTATTAACAACTGACAGAGAACATCTATGTGAAAGGATCCAATAATGAGAAATAAGGGATCTATCAAGCCTTACCTGGATGAGGTCTTCTCCATCCATTCGATTAGACCAGGTGTAGGAAGCTCTAGTGAGATCAGTATCAATAAGAGCACATTGATGAAATCCATCAAATTTGTTGTGTTATCTAGTTGGGCTTGAGATCCCCCAAATTTTTCAGTTCCTTGCAAAGGAGTATTGAAATCTCCCATCAACAACCAGTTATCCTGAGAGAAAAAACTTCTTTTCTGTTGGATTTTATCCCAAAATTTACTCCTAGCTACTTTGGAATTAGGGGCGTAAATGTATATAACCACCCATTCCTTTTCTTCATTGATACTTTTAACTTTCATAGATATAATGTTACCATCTTCATCAATGATATCTCCTGAAATAGTTTTCTTGTTCCAGAAAATAGCCACCCCACCTAAAGCCCCATTCGAGCTACTACCACAAACTCCTCCGTTTTTAAGAGTTTTAAATTCTCAACTTTCTCCTTACTCATTTTGGTTTCCTAAACAAGGATGATATCCGGCTTGTGATCTCTAATAAGATTTCATAATATATCATGTTTGTTGAGACCATTTAGGCCTCGAATGTTCTAGGAGATTACCTTCATTTGGGAACCTGGGAGTAGGATTCTTGTATAGTTCGTTGCCTTCCATCAGCTATGTTTTGCTTGCTCTCCTAGTCCCTATGCCATTTCATGGATTTACGACCCTACGGAGATTTAGAGAGACCAATATCTGCCTTGGATTTGGTCCTAGTTTTAACCCCGTTAGGGCATCCTACCTTCTTATTTTAATTTTTTCCATTCCCTATTATTTCTTCCTCATGTTCATCTTTGTGATCAACTTGCATGATATTCCACAATTCTCCTCCTTTGTGGGATGAAGTGGGCATGTTAGCTCCAACATTCTGAAATAAAGAGTTCAGGTTAACCTGAGGTGATCTGAACTTGTTCTTCCTTCCACCATTAATTTCAGGATCTTCACAGTTATTTGGGCATTCTTTACTTTTCATTACTGAACCTTGAAGGGCCTCATGTTGGGGTTCAATTATATGATCAATCTCACCTTTTTCAAGAATCTCTTCAATAATTACATTCTCTTCCTCCTGAATCTGTAAAGCTTCAAAATTATTGACAGTTTGATCTCAAATCCACTAATTTCATCCTTTCTATCTTCCTTCAAAAGGGGAACCTTAAGAGGATTAGCTTTCCTATAATCTTCTGTTAAGTCTTTTAGGTTACTAGGATTTCCACTTCCTCCTTCCACTCTGCTATCCTCCTTAATGTTTGTCTCCTCTTTCCATGCCCGTTTATGAGGATTATTAGCCTTCATAGGTTTTTTGGGGTTACTAGGGCAAGCCTTAGCCCAGTGTCCTGCTTTCTTACAAGAAAAGCACACAAAGGGGAGGGACTCAAACTCTATTGTCTGTTACCATAACCCAAGTTTGGAGTTTATATCAATAGAACTAGGAAGATCCATCTTCTGAGAGATATTAACATAGATTTTGGCATAAACCAATCTCTTTCAAGCTGCAGTCATTGGATCTATCGCAACAAGCTCCCCAAAGGAATTCACAATACCTAAAAAAACATCCTCCACCCAAAATTCAAGTGGCAAGCTCGGCAATCTTTACCCAGACTGGAGTAGATTCAAAGAAAGAGTCATTGAGTTCCTTATCTGGAGACCATTTCCTCAAGGATAATGATGATTTTCCAAACATCCATGGTCTGCCGCTTAATGTCATTTCCAGATCTTCCCCACAAGAGAAGGAAAAAACAAAAAAAATGCCTTGATAGGGCTAACCATCAACGTGGCCTTTCAACCTCCATTTTCTCTTAACAAAGGATCTAACATCCTCAATATTGGGTCGCAGTCCAACAAACTTTCCCACTAGCGAAAAGGCCATTAAGGAGATGCTATGATCAATAACCAAATCTGGAACAACAATAGCTAGTTTACCCATTTTTTTATCAAAGATATGTTCCACAGAGGGGAAGGACAATTTTCCAGTAGGTTGATTGCAAAAAGACCACTCCAGGGTTTGAGAGCCTTCACTTTTGTAGTCTTTTCCAAGTTAGCTTTCACACCCTTCGAGCCGATTTTGACGAATCTTTCATCTTTTTATGGTCAGGAGGAGGGTCCCGATGCCATGGGTCCCCATCCGGTCTCCCATCCTCATCATCCACTGCTTGTCATTGAGCTATAGAGGCAGCAAAACCAGAGGAACCAACCTCGTTGTTCCCTCCATTGGCAAAATTCAAATTTCCTTCTGGTTGTGCTCCCTCCATTTTTCATTAACCCTTTCTATTGTTGTTGCTTATGGTTTAGAGGTTGAGAAAATGGATGTGAAAAATGCTTTCAAGATATGTTGAAAATGAATACAAGCATCATGGTTTAATTATACCATGATACTGATATGTTGAAAGTTAATACAAGCATCATGGTATAATTAAATCATGATGACCTGAGGATAACTTACATGATTTTTTATATTGCAAGATGACACAAGAGTCGAGGTATAATTGAACTAAGATGACCTAAGTGTTGCTTGCGTAAAACAGACAAGAGTTAACCATTTTTATGTGCAAAATTGAAAAATGTCTTCCATGATATGTTTCCAATCATGTCTCAAGACAAATTTGCTCCATATGAATGATTGCCTCACAGACAAAAAACCAAAGAAGTTAGGCCCAATATGGAAAGCTAATGTACTGAGAGGGGAGGGGTGAATCAGTACTCCAATACCTTTCTTGAATAATAACCTTACTGTTATGCATAAACAGAATAGTGCAGTAACATAAAATAAAGTTAAAACAAACATATAACAATCATACATGATTCACTCCATAACACATATATTTTGGTTACGCAGAAACTCTTGGTTAGAGAGAAAAACTGCGGTGGGGATGGCACCCACAACTTCACTATTGCAATAATAAAGAATGCTCGGTTAGAGCTACATTTAGCTATTTTTGATAGCTTACCCTGTTAGGAGTAACAAGATTAGTTAGATCTACCTTGCTAAAGGATTTTACAACATTTATTCTGAATGTTGCACTTGGTTAGAGGCTTTACAATTTATAGACTTGGTTAGAGTCTTTTACCCTGTTAAAGGTTTCTCTTTCAACTTCACAATATTACAATAAAATCATTACAAACATCTGCAACTTTACATCTGAAATGTTATAGCAGATTCTATGTGCTCAGGATAAGATTACCTTGCTTATAGCACACCTTGGTAACCCATATAGTAACTCGGTAAACCCTTCTGTTTACTCTGTTCTTCGACTGTTCTCTGAAAACCTTCTCAGTGACCTCTGTGTCTCTATAACAGTCTTCCTTCATGCATACATACACTTCAATAATTTTGTATATATAGATCTCTTAAAATGGTGATCCAATTCATTGCTTCGATCTTACAAACAAGATTCCTCGAATGAATAACTAAACAAAATATTTCATTCGTTAGATTGACCTCGCAATCATACACAATCTTCTAGTGCAATTTCCAATGTAATAACGGTTATATGTGCCTCGATCTTGTAACATGTTTTCATATGCATGTCTAGGTTCAATGTATTTGGTAACACATTTCACTCGGTGAATATCAACTCGGTGTGTTAACTTTACTGCTCGGTAGCCATAAAAAGATACTCGGTAGACAACTCGGTGTATACTGCGTTCTGTGACTGCTTTCTTCTGTAACCGACTAGACTATGCATACCGACTTCTCTGTTTATACCAACTTGAATATATAGTATGACTTTGAATATAAAAAACTAATGGCAACTTGATAAGTAGTAACAATCTCCCCTTTTGACATTAGTTGAGATGTTTGACAAAAACTACTTTCAAAGTCATAACTAAAAAATATATAACTTTGCAAAATGACTACACTTGACAATATATACAATAGTCAATGAAATAGTATATGCAGATATACTCCCCTTATCATTATTCTATATATAACTCAGATTTTGCATGCTCGGTTTTGTTCTGTGCTTGTGTGCTCTGCTTGCTCTACATGCTCTGCTCGATATACTCCCCTATATACAATACTCAAAACTGTATTACCAAAACTATATCACTCTCCAAATATAGTATATTACTCCCCTTATGTAGTATTACTCCCCTTTTTGACAAACATCAAAAACTTAATTTCCATCCGGGGGTGGTAATTGATCAAAAATAGATTTATACTTTTTCCGGGCGTCGGTGAGTGTGACTGAGAGTGTATCCTTTACACTTTCCATTAAAGAATTTTGTGCTTGAATATCAGCCAATAGTGATATTAAGCCATTAAGAGTGTTGCCCTCTTGTGTAGTAGATAGGCATGTAGCTCAGTTAATCTTCTCTTGAACTGATGAGAGATGAGGAAGGAATAATGTCTGGAGGGTCATTATATCCATCCCGATCTTATGCTCTTCATTTCTAAGTTCTAACTGTTGAGCCATGAGCTGTTGAAGCTTAGTATAAAAATTCTGAATTGAATTAGGCTCGGTGGTCAACTTAGTTGAGAGATCGGTGATCTCTTTCTCAATTGCATCAGTTTTATTCTTGATATCTTTAATGAATAAGGGAAATGTACAAAGTTTCTGAAATAAATAAAGAATATGCTTGAGTTGAGGGGACAACTCAGCAATGAATTTGACAAGCTTTACTTTCCCTATAGCGAGAGCTTTTTGTACCTCTTCTATCATCTTTGCAGTAAGCTCTTTATCTTTTAGCTTGCTTAAGTACTCAGATGCATTAACTCCAGATGTTTCTATTTGAGTAAGGAGTTCATCCAGTTGAATGTGGATGGCTGCATCGGTTGACACTGTTGCTGAAGGTAGCATATCTGTTAGTAGTGTCTTTACCTTCTATAGTACTTTATTCTTCTTTTGAATGGCCAATTGTTTTTCTTGTTCGACCTTTGCTTTGCATAGTTCAGCGAAATCAATAAGTGCTTGCCCTTTTAATTTTGAGATATCCACATTGGGCAACACTATCGGTTTAGTTAAATCAACTTTGAAACTATGCTTTCTCACCTTCTTCTCTTTACCTTTGGTCGATTGTACCAAGACAAGTGCTTGTGAGGCTTGCTGACCCTCGGTAGGTTGCTTGGTAGATGCAACACTTTGGTCGGTTCCTGTAGCTATTGTGGTGTCCTTGGGTGTCTCAGTACTAGGGGTCTCAACTGTAACATTTTCAGTGCTTGACGGTGCTTGAGACATCTGATCTTTAGTTGTATCTTCTGCTGCTTCAGACTTGTGACCTTCGGTGCCTTGTGCTGTATCCTTAGGAGCTTCGGTAGAGACAGGTGGCTTGACTGGCAGATAAGGCTGAACTTGTTCTAAGACAGATTCACTAGATAGAAGTTTTGCATAGGTAGTGCCTTCTATCATTTCCTGCTCCGATGCTTCTGCATCCATGACATCTTCATCAATTTGAATAGTGTCAGCCGGGTCTTACTTGGTAGCATCAAGACCTTGCTCGATGACATCAGGATCTTGCTCGGTGACATCAGGATCTTGCTCGGTGACATCAACAATTTCAACTTGAGATTGTTCACCAACATCCTTTAGTTTGAATATTTCCCGCCACTTGGCTTTTGTCTCATTTTCTACATCAATGTATAGCCCATTCATCAATTTTAAGGCTCTTTGTTTGACAAGAAATTTAGAATTGTAGGTTGTCAAATGTTCTTTAATTTCTGCTATAGACATATCAGGAAATAGATGGACTATACTTCTTTCTCTTATTTGTTTTTCCAAGTCCATTGCATATTTCCATCTATTATCAATATGTAAGTATAATTCACTCGGAAGTGACTTTACTAGTTCTAATGGAGCTAGCTGAAACTTTAGAAGTGTGCAAATGACAGCTTCTTCAATTTGTCGCTTCTCATCATTATTCCTAGTCTCATACTTGACATATCTAAATCCTACAAATCCACCATATTCTTTAAGATTGGCACAAAAGTTTTCAACACTATGAATATTTACCTTCTTGCTTTTTACAATTTGAAATTTGTTTGCATCATTGGATTCTGTATCACTAGACTCTTTTGCCAGAATGAGTCTCCGAGTAGATTTCTTGGAGGTCTTGGTTACCTTGGGTGTAGTAACACTCTTTTATTTCTTACTCAATGATGCAGCTGATGCTCTAGTGTTAGGTCTCTTTGTTGGTGGAGTCAGTAGGGCCTTTGAAATGTCTTGTTTCTTTCTTTTCAAAACTTTACCCTTAGGCAACTCGGTACTTAATGTTATTGCTGCCTCTTGAGCTTCTGATTCCTCTTCGGTAATGGCAAGAGTGCCTTTGATAGGTGTAGAGGAGGATTCTTCTCTGAATTTCTCACATAAAACCTTTATCATCTTTGTAGCCTTTCTTGTAGCCTTGGGTACTTGAATGCTCATTTTTACTTTTTCTTTCACCTCTTCATAAGTTCCATATCTTAGTTCGGTAGCATACCTTGGCAATGACATATAGGCATCAATTTGTTGTTGTGTGATATCATATTCAATCTCATAACCCATTAGTGGCAAAGATTGAATCCTTGGTTCAACAACATTCATATAACAGTAGTCGGTGTCTACCTCAAAACATATATCATCCTTATATTTCTCTACCAGCTGTGGTGGAATCCAGTACCTATTGTGCATCTTCTCTTGAAATTTGCTGAAATAGTCATCCATGATATCATTAAAATTATCTCCCAGCTTCTTGATAAAATCATTGATTTGATGGGTGATAGGTCGGTGTAGCTCCCAAACTACTTTACTGACTGAGGGAAAGAACTTCTCAAAGTAGAAAAACATGCATACAAGAAGTGAACCAAACTTCAGTGTGTTTGCCGAGTTGTTCTTCTTCAGCTTCCTTATTGTGTTCAGGTTCTCAAACAAGTTCTTCAGTAGCATGTCACATAAATCTACTTTCATTCCCTTTTTCACTATTTTATAGGCTAAGTCAACTGCGGCACATGGTACATTGTTTTCCCTTGCTGATTGGATGAAACAGTAACTAATTACTCTAATTGCAAACTTAAGTTTTGCATCAGTAACATTGTTCAATTTCAGTCCTCGGTAATCAGATTCTACTCCAGTTAGACTGATTAACTCCTTTTGTGATATCATTTTTTGTGCTCATGCACGATCATAGATAGGATACTCGGTGATCACATGAATGATTTCCTTGGTGATTTTGAATGGTTGCTCCTCTAGCCACATAAAATCATCATGAACTCTGCTTAAAACAAACTTAACCCACTGGGGTTTGAACACACGGGGATAGGCTAGGGCTTCAGTTAATCCCTTGATTTTGATATGCTTGTACTTGCTATCCATTTTGCCATCGGTACAAAGTTCATCATATGTGTTACTAATCTCAACATGACCGAGTTCTTCAACACGACATTTGGTGAAGAATCTAACATCTTCGACTAACAAGACTCGATCTGGGATGAGTGAAAATGCAGTTTTGTCATCCGATTCAGAGGCAACTTTAGGAGTCAAAGAGTACTTCAGCAAGGGCTTCTCCACATTCTTGACAACTACGGGATCTTGGATCTTGGGCGCCATTGTAGATTTCAGGTAAAAACTTAGCAAACTATCCTTAGGGTTTGACGGTTTACAAACTACTGACACTTCACACTCGGTAGATAATAGCAATTTGATAAGATCGGAAACCAGCTTAATAGTGTGATAAGATTTGATGTAAATACCTTGAAATTCGCTCTGAATGAAGTTTGATCGCCTTGATTTGCTCTGCTCTGCTCTCTTGAAAACTTAGTGAATGAAAATGACCACGAAAATACCTTTAAGTACACAAAATACGTTATCGGGATCTGTGTGAATTAGGTCAAAACATTAAATGCACTCGGTTCACCTTTAACTAATTTACTCTTTTTTTCATTTTAACCGAGTAACCAAATTTCCTTCATTTACCGACTTGACAGGCTTCCTGTATACACCGACTTGACAGGTTTCCTGTAAAGTACTTTTGATAGAATTTCAAACTTACTAATGCATCTTAACTATGCAGATTTTGAATTTTGTACATAATAGAATAGGAACTGTTATGATTTGACCTTTAGAGAATGCAGTCCCTTCATACCTTTTCTGATTAATTTAGAATAGGTGCACCTAACTCGGTAGGTAAGGTTCTTTCTTCATCTGACATGATTTCCTTCTTTTTCCAAATCATCTTAAATTTTTCTTTTATCTCTTCAGTGTCTCTTCTAGGTTGATCTTTGCAATCTCCAGCTAAATGTCCAGCTTTGTGACAATGAAAACACGCCATACCAGGATTTCTCCATGATCTTCGGTTCATTCCAAACCTTATAAAATAGTTGGCACTAATATGTCCATATCTTCCACAACATTCGCACCATATCCTTGTATTGTAATCCCATGGTACTGCTGCATATTGTCTGTAAGGATCTATGTGAGTTTGGTAACCTCTAGTGTTTGCTCAGTGTGGACACCGCATGTAGTTCTTTTTCTTAGACCAGCACTTCTCGGTACTATGTCCATATCTATTGCAGTTTCTACAAAACCCTTTGAATTTTGCCTTCTGATAGTTGTTAACAGACTTTGTCCTACATTGATTAGATGTGTGACCATATTTATTGCAATTGCAACAATATCCATTGGACTTAGTGATATTCGATTGCTTACCTTTTCTAATATGGCATATGTTGGCAGTATGACCTTGATTTCCACAGTAGTAGCAAATAGGCTTCTTCCTTTTGATGTTATTCCCGTTTCCAGCTTGCTTTGATGATTCTCCTCTCTCGGTAGTATGAATTCCTTTCTCGGTTGATTCTTTTCCTTTGTAACCGAGTCCTGCATCTTTGTTGGGTCTTCTTGTATTTAGTTGCTCATCCAACATCTTTGATGCATCATAACTCTTCTTCAATGTTTCTTTGGATTTCTTCTCTGTTTCAAGTTCATCAGTCAACCTTAATACTTCAAGTTTTAATGCTTGATTTTCATCATTCTTTATAATTGCTTCATGATGTGCATAACTTAGTTGATCTGTCATATTTTGTTGAATCCCAGTTAACCTTATGATTTCATCATTCTTATCAGATACTAAGACTTCAAGTTGTTGTTTGTCTCTTTGTAGATCTCTTGCTTTATCCTCTGCTGTCCTTAATGCATCTAGATTTTTAGTCATCTATGTACTGAAATGTTCATGTTCTCTTTTCATTGCTTTTAGTTGATCAACCAATGCTTTGTTCTTTTCTTTCAACACTCCAATCATTTCTTCAGTTTCTTCAGATATACTATTCTCAGATGATGTCTCAATTTGTTCCACTAACTCTTGAAAATCCTACAAGTCATCAGATAATCTTCTTACTTTCAAAGATTTTTGCATTTGCCTTTGCATGTCTGCAATCACTTGATTTGCATGATCCAGCTCTTCTTGCAGATACACAATCCTCTGAGACTGTTTATAGCCTTCCATTGATAAGATCTTTCTCTTTAGGTAGTTAAACCCTTTTCCAAGATTCAAGCTCTGATACCAATTGTTAGGCCCAATATGGAAAGCTAATATACTAAGAGTGGAGGGGTGAATCAGTACTCCAATACCTTTCTTGAATAATAACCTTACTGTTATGCATAAATAGAATAGTGTAGTAACATAAAATAAAGTTAAAACAAATAAGATAACAATCATACACGATTCACTCCATAACACATATCTTTTGGTTACGCAGAAACTCTTGGTTAGAGAGAAAAATTGCGGTGGGGATGGCACCCACAACTTCACTACTGCAATAATAAAGAATGCTCGGTTAGAGCTACATTTAGCTATTTCTGATAGCTTACCCTGTTAGGAGTAACAAGACCAGTTAGATCTACCTTGCTAAAGGATTTTACAACATTTATTCTGAATGCTACACTTGGTTAGAGGCTTTACAATTTATAGACTTGGTTAGAGTCTTTTACCCTGTTAAAGGTTTCTCTTTCAACTTCACAATATTACAATAAAATCATTACAAACATCTGCAACTTTACATCTGAAATGTTATAATAGATTCTATGTGCTCAGGATAAGATTACCTTGCTTATAGCATACCTCGGTAACCCATATAGTAACTTGGTAAACCCTTCTGTTTACTCTGTTCTTCGACTGTTCTCTGAATACCTTCTTGGTGACCTTTGTGTCTCTATAACAGTCTTCCTTCATGCATACATACACTTCAATAATGTTGTATATATAGATCTCTTAAAACGGTGATCCAATTCATTGCTTTGATCTTACAAACAAGATTCCTCGAATGAATAACTAAACAAAATATTTCATCGATTAGATTGACCTCAGAATCATACACAATCTTCTAGTGCAATTTCCAATGTAATAACGGTTAGATGTGCCTCGATCTTGTAACACGTTTTCATATGCATGTCCAGGTTCAATGTATCTGGTAACACATTTCACTCAGTGAATATCAACTCGGTGTGTTAACTTTACTGCTTGGTAGCCATAAAAAGATACTCAGTAGACAGCTCAGTGTATACTGCGTTCTGTGACTGCTTTCTTATGTAATCGACTAGACTGTGCATACCAACTTCTCTGTTTATACCGAGTTGAATATATAGTATGACTTTGAATATAAAAAAATAATGGCAACTTGATAAGTAGTTGTACGTTAGGAAATAGGGAATCATCACAAGACAAGATAAACATACTAATCATTAGCTCAATCACAAATGCATTCATTGCAATGATCTATCCTAAACAACACTCAATAGAGACATGAAATAAAAGCATTCAAAAGCAAAGATTATGCAAACCAAAGATGTGATTTGAATGCTCCTTCATGCGGCTCCATTGTTCTTCTTTCCTCTTCAAATGGTTTGGTTGTGGATCTCACCTACAAGTGCATACACACAATTGAAAGCAAGTAGACGAGATTTTTGATCAAGAGTACTAGAAGCGTAAATTTGATAGTCTGATTACCAATTAGCTTTGATTGATGAAGATCATCCAATTTATAGACAAATTGGAGAGATGGATCAAATTAGCATGATTGAATTCAAATGGAAATTGCAAATCAATTATGTCAATTATGACAAATTATGACAAATTATGCACTTTCTATGCAAAATTTGTTGATTGATAATTTATGACAAATTATGACAACTTCTATGTCAAAATTGATTGATTGTCAATTATGACAAATTTATGACAAATTGACATGTCATTTCCATGAATTTAGGAGAGAAATAGGAGGAAAATTGAAATGAGGAATTAGAAAATTATGAAATTAGGAAATTGATGGAAATTAGAAAATAGGTAAATTAATTAATAATTTGTCATTTATTAATTAATTCACAAAGAGGAATAATTAGCCAATTAAATGAACATTTAATTGCAATGAGAAGACTTAGGATAAATAAACAATTTATTAATCCTAAAGGAAGAAATGACACACACAAGGTTAAATGATTAAATCACGAAACCCTAGAAGATGAATTAGGTCTTGATGAAAGATAATTGACTCGATCATGATTTGATTTTGGATTGATAAATGAGCAATGTGATAAATGATTTGATTGAGAAAATGCGCCAATTGACGAGGAACAATGACAAATTGATCCAAATTGACATATTTGAGACAGACAACGATCGATGACAAATCGATCGCAAAATGACAAGATCAAACAAGATGACAAGAGTTGATGATAAAATAGATTGCAAAATGACAGGATTGAAAATGACCACGATCAATGACGAATTGATCGCAAAATGACAAGATCGAACATGACAACGACCGATGACAAATCGATCGTTAAATGACAAGATTGAAGGATTGATGATAAATCGATCGCCAGATGACAAGATTGATAAGAGGACAACGATCGATGACAAATTGATCGCAAGATTGACAGGACAAAACCCTAATTAGGATTGACGATGTCCAAAATGATGACAAATAAGCACACACATTGATGCAATAGGATAAGATTGATTAAAATCATGACTGGATAGTGTTGTCGACAAGACCAAATTCAAGAGCGAGATAAATGAAGAATGTAGAAGAATGACTCGATGTTCGCAAATGATAAAAACCAAGTACGAATCATAGGAGAAATGTTAATGCGATGCAAAAACCTAAAATGAGGCAATGCGCAAATGTTAAAGTATGACTCCACAAGCGTTGACCATTTTTAGGTGTCTACATTTTGCCCGTCTTTGAGACAATGCGATTTTAAGCGTTGTTTCAAAGAACAATAATGAAAATGCCCCAGACAATAATAATGACATATGCATGCCCCCTCGAGGAATTGGCCAGAAACATCCAGAAAAGAGGCCAATTGATCGATAAGAATGACAAAAAATGATAGGTTCGAACAGATCGCCAAGACTGACGGAAGAAATGTTAGTAAGAAGAAATTAGACAGAGGATAGTTAGAGATGAAGAAAAACTTGCTTTCACATATGCACATAAGTAGGTGAGAACCTTTATTTGATATGGCAAAATGGATGCAGTGCAACATGGCAATGAAGGCTAGAGCGATAATGCAATCCCTTTGCGTAAGACAGACACATCGTAGACAAACAACAATCACAACAAAAAAGAAAGGAACCATGAACCATCCTGGTCACTCTAAATCACTCAGTGACATCATCGAGCAACATAGGAACATGACCGAAGCCAAAGATAAATCAATAAAAAGATAAGATGCACAAATCCCAACAAATCAAACAAAACATCTTGATCTTCATTGTCAAAAGTTGAAAGTGCTGATAGGACGATCATGCTGTCTGGTTTCAGGACATGCGGTACCTCATCTAAGACAGGACACAGTCTGGTTTCGAGTATACCACACCCTGTATAAGACCCATGATAGTAGAGCCAAGGACAAATGATTTTGATGGTAACGTTCGATTGATATGACAATTTTGATCAGTTTGAATGTCTGGTTTTGATTGAAAAAGTTCATCTGTTTATGCATGATTTTATTAAAGCGCAGTGTTGGATTGATTGTCGTTAGAGGTATGCTCAGCGATTTGTCTTATGCACAAAAGGGGATATTTATTGACAAAATGCTTGTGTTTTGGATTTTAATGTTTTGAAATGTTTTTGTGTTCATTTTTTCAAGACTTTTTATGATTTTTAGGGATTTTCATTTTTCAATTTTTAGATATTTTTTCAGGACATTATTCGATTTTTTTGAGATTTTTTCAGGACATTTTCAATTTTTAAGAGATTTTTTCAGGACATTTTTCAATTTGTATGATCTTTTTCAGGACGTTTTGAATTTTTTATGATTTTGTTTTCAGGACATTTTTCAATTTTGATGATCTTTTTCAGGACGTTTTGAATTTTTATGAGATTTTTTTTCAGGACGTTTTTAAATGTTTTTGGAATATTTTTTCAAGACATTTTTAAATTTTTTAGAGATTTTGCCCCTAGTGTCTAGCAAGGCAAGGAATATGACAGGTGAATAAATAGGCATTCTGAAATGA
Organism: Cryptomeria japonica; assembly: GCF_030272615.1. Classification (NCBI taxonomy): domain Eukaryota; kingdom Viridiplantae; phylum Streptophyta; class Pinopsida; order Cupressales; family Cupressaceae; genus Cryptomeria; species Cryptomeria japonica. The sequence goes on from NC_081405.1 coordinate 10,245,843, forward strand.
TGGTGGATAGAGGGAAGACAAAGGCCTTTTATTATGGAGACAATGCAGATGCAATTTTCAAGGGCTATAGCGTGATGGGACAAGAGACTGGATATGACAATGTAAAGCAGGAACATGGCATGAGGGACATGTCAAGAGATGTTTGAAACCATGTTTAAATTTTGTGTCCTTATGTCAGATCAAGATCAAGGAATGAAAAAGAGTGTATGGATAGTGATAAGATATGGATAGGATAAGCAAGACCAAGAATGGATAAGGGACATGGACTGAAGGTCGGGATAGGATACGGGATAGTGGCAGAAAGTTGCAATAAGACAGGGAATATGGATGAAAGGTTATAATAAGCAAATGGATAAATGACCAAAAGCTATGATGGACTAAAAGCTGCAAACAAGATGCATGATGCTCATGACAATCCTCAGCCTTGTCAAGATCAAAGGTGGAAAGGGAAACTGGACATGAGGGATGATAGGACAAGGAAGGGTAATGACAGGGGTTCGATAGGATAATGAAGGGCAATAGGATATGAAGGAGGAAACCTACCCCCAAGTGTGGTGTGCAAGAAGTTCATGGATTACACATGACGCCTGTTTGCCAGGTTTTCATCACGGTACTTGTCCAAGGTGCCTATTTGCCAAGTTTTCACCAGTGGACGAATTATTTTTCTTTATTTTTTTCTTTTTCTTTATTTTTTTTTTCACTTTTTTGATTTTTTTGTATTTTGACTTTTTCAATAGAAGATGGACACATGATAGGGGATGGAAGAAGGACTCAAGCATCTTTTTGTTTGGATAGTAGCCTTGAAAAAAAAAATGGACCATGACCTTTAAAAGTATGCTCAAAGACGTTGGTAGGATAAGGACATGGAAAAATAAGATGAAACTAAGGCGAGGATTTATGCAAAGGATTGGATCAAAGGGATCGAAACCTTGAGGAGTGATGGACTGATGGAGGAAAAATGTATTTTGGATATGGAGATTTTGAGGAAGGAATAGCTTGGGATTTTGGGACATAAGGGCCCAAAACGGAAGAAGAAGGTGATGGAGGAACAAATTTGAGAGGGTTGGATGGAGGAATAGCAACTTTGGATGCCAAGTTGGATGTTTCTTTAGGCTTTTGTGCTTCAAGGAGCCGCTTAGGGATCCACATGGTTTTTGATTTTTCATGCTTTTGTGGTTCCTTGGAGTGCATTGCTTGCACAAGGGATTTAGGAACCCATATACATTTTGACTTTGCTTTATCTTGCTCAATGGGCCTTTGTGGCCTTTTGGATATTTCTTTTTCTTTAGAGATCATATTGTTCTTTGTTTTGACATGTCGATTATATTGGACATGTTGATCCTTGAATACATGTGGATTGCTAGACTTATGACTTTTATACTTGGCATCCAAATTGCTTGGAAGAGGGAATGAATGCCGATGTGGATGGGAATGATATGGAGGCATGTGGGATGGATGGAAGGTTCTCCAAGATGTGTGCCTTTGCTGATGTTGCATAGGAGATGGAGGGATATAGGGACCTAGAATGGATGGAAGCGATGATGGGGAAGGTGGACATTTGGATTTTGACTTTGAAGGGATACCAACGCCTTGAGTGTGAGCTCTGTAGCCATGACCATTAGTATATTCTTTGATATGAAGGGGTTCATTCTCATGAAGGTCTACTCCTTTGCCTTTATGAATATCTTGACTTGTAGGATACTCTTTTCTTTGGGAAGAAGACGCGAGTCCATTATGAGGTGGATATGATATGAGAGAAATAATGAGATCTTGAAGTGGATCGGATTGCACCAAAGTGGAAGAACCCATTGTTAATGTCGAGGGTTCATGAACATCTTGCACTGACACATTAGAATCATGAGGGGGATTAGGATCATGAGGGGGATTAGGATCATGAGAGGGACTAGGATTGTGTAGTGGACATGGTTCAATGGCAGGCTCTTCAAGAGATGGAATGGGAGAAATAATGGGATCATCAAAAGAAATGCAATCTTGGAGTGGATATGCTAGATTAGGATGTGGAGATGGAGGAACAAGTGGATCTTGTGGAGGATCTGAAGGAATAATTTGATCTTGACAATGAGGAATATCATTGGAATCCTCTTTAAAGGTGCTTTGCTCTTGACTTTCAATGGGATCATCATAAAGGATGGAAAGGATATCTTGATCTTTCTCAGGAAGTGGAATGTCAAAGGGATTTGAAAGATCATTGTGTTCATGAAATGGAAGGGGATCATTTGGGATTGGATGGACTGGGATATCTTGATCTTGCTCGGGGAATGGAGTGTCAATAGGACTTTGGATAGGATGGACAAGAATAGGGGAATCATCGTGAGTGTCTAGGAACATGGGGTCCTGGTCAACAATTGGATGGGATGATAAGGGTTCAGGATCTTGATCTTGATTTTCTTTAGGACTCATTTCTTCGTGCTCTAAATTATCCTCTTGACATGAGGTTGGACTTTGGATATGCATGGGGGATTCAGATAAGGGATTAATGCTTTGGCCTGAAGGAAATGCACTTTGAATATTTGTGATGGATTCTGGCAAGGAATCAATGCTTGAACATGAGGAAGAGGGACTTCGAATAGGGTCCTCTAAAACAAGTAATGGCAATAAAGTGCATGGTGGCATTGGGTCTTGTCTTTCTAAAACATGACAAGGATGTGCATCATGAATTGGATTATCTTGACAATCAATTATGGATAGCCCTTGGGTAATTGCATCCTTGGGTGTATTGTTTGATGAGGACAACATGGAAGGTTCTTGTGAAACTTCTAAAGGTGTAGGGATAGATGCCACTGGAGAGTCAATTTGTTTGCAGGGGGATGAGGCATTGCTAGACAGAATTGTATTATTTTGATCTTCCTCAAAGAACTCACTTGGTAGTTTCCTTAAGATCATTGCAATAAAGCCATCTTTCTTTCGAGGTTTTGATATGGTTGTATCTGGAATTTGAACTTGTTTTCGGTTTGATGTCATGTTTTGATATTGGACTTGGTTCAATTGTTCCGACATGTTTGAAACTTGGGTTGGTGTGTGCTGCAACCTTTGTTTTTGAATGTTTGGTTGTTGTTGTTGACATTGATATGTTGATTGAACTTGTTGATATCCCACCATTGATTGCACCATTTGTTGACATTGTATAGTTGGTTGGACATATTGTTGAAATTGGACCATTGATTGTGTTGGTTGTATATGTTGGAAATGTTCGAGCTGTTGAACAATTGGTTGTGATGGTTGAAAATCTGATTGATAGTAAACACCTTCTTGTTCTTGATGTGAAGGCACATAATGTTGTTGTCTCTTTTCTTGAAATTGTTTCATCATCTCTATTTGGGAGAGGAGAGCTGGTATGTCTGATCGTTCGATAAGAGACCTTACATCAATTGGCTCAATATTTGGATTTTGACCTGGAAGTTTTTGCAACATTTTGGACATTTGTGATCTATTCTTCGCAATGTTTTTCACTCTTTGTTCCAAAATCTCATTTTCTTGAGCTAGTTTCTCCTCTAGTTTTTGTATTTGGAGACTTGTTTCATCATAAAAAGTTTGATCAATATTGCCTTGTTGTTGGGTTCGATATAATTGTGGTTGCATTGTCGGTTGATATGTCAAACTTTGTTGCATCATTGGTGCTTGGAACCTTGTTTCAATAGACATGCCACTATGCAAATGCAATATTTTTGGAATTTTTCAAGGATAATATATGATATGCAACTAAATGCAAACTAGATAGACGAGCATGCAATCTATGTTTTTGGTTGTTTTTGAATATTTTGACAAACTTATGAATGCAAATCTAAGAGAGGGACCCTTGGGAAATTGGAATGATGTCTAGACCTCAAAGGACAAAAGGACTTAAGTGACAAAAGGACAAAATGACAAAGTCTCCCCTATATGCTTGGATACTAAGCTAGGTTTGACCAAATGATATTGATGACAAAAGGACAAAAGATTTAATAAGGTCTAGACTTCTTAACAATGACTTAGGGTTTATCAAAGATTTGGATTACTCAAGTATGACAAAACCTAGCTTTGGCACTATATGCTAAGGGACAATTACTATGCAAGTAACCCTAATATGATATGATAATGACCTAAGCTTGATGAAGAGACCTAGGGTATGCAAATGCAAATGTATGACAATGTTATGACTTTAATGCAAGAGGACACATGCAAATGGATGACTCTTATTGATATGCAAAGAAGTATGACTTAGGTGAAACCTAACCTTGGTACTTGACAATGACTTTTGCAAAATGCAACCTAGGATGAACCTAAATGTAAGTGACATGAATGTTGAGACAAGATTTTGAAAAATGTTTGACAACCATGTTTGAAGATGTTTTGAACTTTGTTGGATGAAATGCTCTTATGTTTAACCTTGTTTTGAATCAATTTGCCTTGTTTTTGGAATGAGATGCAATTCAACTTTTGACAAGCAAAGAAGACAAGATATTTCAACTTAGACTTAAAACAATCATGCTCATTCACACATTTCTTATGGTAGGCAAGGACATTAGGTACTTGAGAGGTAGACTCGTTATGGGATTCAAGGAGAATACATAGATGCTTGACCCCACGGGCTCCCCTCCATGGCACTCACTTCTCAGGGCAGCCAAGCATTAGTCCCCATGGAAATCTCCCCATGGCGAACTTAGTATCTCTTCCAAGTATCCGAATTTGTCCTTCTCAAGCAACCAGAAGGGTTTTTGGCCTCTAAAAACAAGGTGTTTAGTAAGGATTTCTGTTAAGCATTACTCCTTGATGTCACGCAAGCGTGATTGAGACATTAAGCCCATCAAGATACCAAACAAATGTAGTCGCGTAAGCACGATTTAGACCAAGAGGCCCTACTTAGATGTTGATATGAGAAAGAGTCCAAGGGTCATCACTTCCCAAGCAACTGCAATTCCCACGTAATACTTCCTTCAAAGCTTTCGCTCATCGGTTATTTTTTTTATAGTGAGTTAGAATGCCAAGGAATTCTAGCCGTACTCACTTTGGGTCGTTCCCTTCTCACGATTATCACTTGCTTGCAAAAGCAAAGTGGTCGGGAAGGCAGACCCTCTAAAGGAGACACACAATCAAAGACAAAAGCATGGTATTGAAGATCTGGATTTCTGATCACCCTAAAAGGATGAGAGCATACTCTCCTACTCCAATGTCACACTCAACAATCAAATCAAGCATAGATTCATTCCATCCTATTTAAAAAATCACTAGGTGCCTAAAACATTTAAAGACAAACACCAAGTTTAGTTGTTTCTCCAAGGCAACCTGCAAAACCCAAGTTAGAAGTTTGATTTCTTGTCTTTGACTATCGATTCTGCATAACCCATGTTAGTAGTTTGATTTATTGTCTTTGCCATGCGTATGCCAAGATTCTGCACAAATAATTAGTACCAAAATCCAAAGCACAGAAAACAAAATGCAAAAACTAAACAAATTTCAAATAAAACACTGCATTTTTACCCCTGTTCTGGACTTTACACAGGTGCAGAACTCAGGACACAGGCGCAGAATGCAGGACACAAGCGCAAAATGTCTTCAACATAGGTGCAGAATGCTCAACACAGGGGCAGGATGCAGGACACAGGCGCAGAAGTCTCCAGAAAACCCTGCATGACCCTGTTTTTGGGTTTTTTGGCCTGCAAATCAACTTGAAAGCACTCAAAACACCATAAAGAGGTTAGAAGGTTAGTTTTCACATCGGGTTCACCAATTAATGTATGTTAGGAAATAGGGAATCATCACAAGACAAGATAAACATACTAATCATTAGCTCAATCACAAATGCATTCATTGCAATGATCTATCCTAAACAACACTCAATAGAGACATGAAATAAAAGCATTCAAAAGCAAAGATTATGCAAACCAAAGATATGATTTGAATGCTCCTTCATGCGGCTCCATTGTTCTTCTTTCCTCTTCAAATGGTTTGGTTGTGGATCTCACCTACAAGTGCATACACACAATTGAAAGCAAGTAGACGAGATTTTTGATCAAGAGTACTAGAAGCGTAAATTCGATAGTCTGATTACCAATTAGCTTTGATTGATGAAGATCATCCAATTTATAGACAAATTGGAGAGATGGATCAAATTAGCATGATTGAATTCAAATGGAAATTGCAAATCAATTATGTCAATTATGACAAATTATGACAAATTATGCACTTTCTATGCAAAATTTGTTGATTGATAATTTATGACAAATTATGACAACTTCTATGTCAAAATTGATTGATTGTCAATTATGACAAATTTATGACAAATTGACATGTCATTTCCATGAATTTAGGAGAGAAATAGGAGGAAAATTGAAATGAGGAATTAGAAAATTAAGAAATTAGGAAATTGATGGAAATTAGAAAATAGGTAAATTAATTAATAATTTGTCATTTATTAATTAATTCACAAAGAGGAATAATTAGCCAATTAAATGAACATTTAATTGCAATGAGAAGACTTAGGATAAATAAACAATTTATTAATCCTAAAGGAAGAAATGACACACACAAGGTTAAATGATTAAATCACGAAACCCTAGAAGATGAATTAGGTCTTGATGAAAGATAATTGACTCGATCATGATTTGATTTTGGATTGATAAATGAGGAATGTGATAAATGATTTGATTGAGAAAATGTGCCAATTGACGAGGAACAATGACAAATTGATCCAAATTGACATATTTGAGACAGACAACGATCGATGACAAATCGATCGCAAAATGACAAGATCGAACAAGATGACAAGAGTTGATGATAAAATAGATTGCAAAATGACAGGATTGAAAATGACCACGATCAATGAAGAAATGATCACAAAATGACAAGATCGAACATGACAACGACCGATGACAAATCGATCGTTAAACGACAAGATTGAAGGATTGATGATAAATCGATCGCCAGATGACAAGATTGAGAAGAGGACAACGATCGATGACAAATTGATCGCAAGATTGACAGGAGGACAAAACCCTAATTAGGATTGACGATGTCCAAAATGATGACAAATAAGCACGCACATTGATGCAATAGGATAAGATTGATTAAAATCATGACTGGATAGTGTTGTCGACAAGACCAAATTCAAGAGCGAGATAAATGAAGAATGTAGAAGAATGACTCGATTTTCGCAAATGATAAAAACCAAGTACGAATCATAGGAGAAATGTTAATGCGACACAAAAACCTAAAATGAGGCAATGCGCAAATGTTAAAATATGACTCCGCAAGCGTTGACCATTTTTAGGTGTCTACAGTAGTAATAGTCTCAAGACAAATTTTCTCCATATGAATGATTGCCTCGCAGACATAAAACCAAAGAAAATATCAAATTCCTTCATTTCTTCTCTATCTCAGTGCATCCTTGAGTAGCTTAGGAGATCTAATGGTTCATAAATCAAGATAAAAATAGTGAAAACTTCACGCCAAATGTAAACAAATTATAAATCAAAATTGATCATCCATTGTGTGTGTGTTGTAGTTGGCCAGTGATCCTATTTTCCAATCCGATGAGCAGTTTTGACATTGGTTTCGTTAGTATGTTGTGATCTTTGTTTGTTTCCTGAATTATTAATACTAAAGCAAGATGAATTTTGCCCCCAGCTATGGTCACTTTTCGATGTGGATATATACATGATCACCAACCATGGTGGGATATGATATGAATAATTGTTTAGATAATCAAGGACAGTGACTATGTTATGTATGTATGGGATAATGCTGCATGTATAAGTGTTTTGCGAATGGCTATGGGCTTAGATCAGATGGATCAAATATATGATGTGAGTACCGCTAGATAGAGGAGCTTCTCTCTCACAAATAATGCTTGTTGCCAGGTTTTCACCACTTGTTTTTATTGCACTTTTTGATTTGTTTTTCAATTTTTTCAATTTTAATTTTATTTTTTATTTTTTATTTTATTTTATTTTATTTTTTTTCTTCTGATTTTTTATTTTTTTGTGTCACAAGGTGTCTGTTTGCCAAGTTTTCACCATAGTGACGATTTTTAAAACTTTTTATTTATTTTTTTCTTTTTTTGCTTGATCCTCGCATTGGACGACTCAAGTGTAGAACTTCTTTAAATGGATGTTGTTGGTTGGTTTGTCAAGCACGTCCCCTTCTGAATATGACAACTGGTATGCTCCTGATCCATAGGCTGATATGATGACAAAGGGTCCCAACCAATTAGGTTCAAATTTCCCCTTCTTTTCCCGATATTGTTGATTTCTGGGATTTTCTTTAGGACCAGATCACCGATTTCGAAAGCCCTTGGGATGAGCTTATGATTATAGCTTCTACACATTCTTTTTTGATATGCATGTTACCAAAATTTTGCACATGTCAAATTTGATGCCCTAATGATGCCTTGCATTCATTTTGAAAAGATACAGGAAAGTAAGACAACATGTGGGTTAAAATAGGCTCCCGAAGAGGTTGAGCTCAACATGTTGTAGATCACAGAGACATCTATGCTCCATTGCAGATGAAATGGCATGGCTATTAAAACCTTAGGGCCAAAAAAAACTCAGAGCAAAATGCGGCCTGTGTAAAGTTTTTACTTGGGTACCAAAGAGGGTTTTAAAAGGCCTTAGAGTTTCCAAGCAGTTTCAGTCGCTAGGCAGGAGGACCTTTTATCCCACATCGGCCGCGCAGAGGGAGTTTATCACATTTAAATATAAGGTCACATATAACTATAGTGTCAAAGCTTACGGGCTTTTGGCAAGAAGAAACTCGTGGCCTTGTGGACCCCATGTGCACGCATCTCAAGGCATCCTAATTTTGTGACTAGCTGGCGGGAGGAGACTAAAGAGCAAGCAAGTTGAAGAAAGATAAACGATGATCGCAGAGATCTAACGGTTGTCGCTAAGGCGCAAATGAAAGATGCACACAAGGTTATCGTCGTGACTTGGCGACCGATGACATGGCGAAACATAAAGTATAAGACCAAAGTTGAGGTGGTGGTCTAGTGGCTGGTGACATGGCACATATGAGCGACATTGAGCAGACCTTGGCTGCGATGAGTCCGGAAAAAGTTTCACCGAAGGCTCAGTTTCATCAACATAATAATATCGATGAAACCGTAGGTTCGATGAGATTGATAAACGGCTTGCTGAGAGAGTAGTTTGGCCGAAAGAAGGATATTCAACAGAGCAAGACGTGTGGTAGGCCCGACAGACAGGTGGTGCCCAGGCGGATCTCATGAGCCAATCAGAGGGTGACACATCTTGACATGTGACACAAGAGAGAAAAATCAGTTGAGGTTAAAGGTGGAGCAAATTAAGGAAAGATCAACGGTAGTCTGAAAGATCTAAGGGCTATCGCTATACCGCTATAGAAAGAAGCTCGCCAGTTACCTTTGTGACTTGGTGACAAAGCATATGCGGAAAAGGTGAGCAGCTAAGGTGCTAAAGATCGAGCAATTTGAGGATAGATCGACAATCGTCGCTATACCACATGATGAAGATGCTCGATGATTATCCCCTGTGACATAGTGACTGATGACGTGGTGGTTAAGGTGGCGCCCAGGTGGATCCAAAAGCGGTGACACATGGTGACACCGTAGCATAAGGGAAAGTGCTCAGAGAGGCTAGAGATCATGCAAGTCTGAAGGATTCGACGGTGGTCACTAAGGCGCAATGGAAAGATGCATACCAAGTTATCACTGCGACTTGGCGATAAGATAGGTGGCATGTCCAAATGATAGACAAAGTGGACCCGTGAGAAAATCAGAGGCTGACACGTGGCAAAAGGCTACAGATGAGCAAATGTATATATTTGTTAAGTCAAATTTGAACTTGAACTTTGAAATGGTTCAAGTTGGTTCATTGGGTCAAAGTGGTTCAATGGTTCAAAGTACATTATAGTTGCTCATTTCCTGTGGGCCCAGGATGAAGAAAACAAACAAGCATAGATAAAAGAAAACTATGGGGCCCGCTAGAAAGTAAACGAAAAGTTAATGCAAGTGACCATGGTTCATGCAGGCGATCCAATGGTTGGCAACAATAAAAATTGCATGGTGGACTTAGAACTGGTTGCTTGAACGGTGAAAAGCCTCCCAAACAAGGAGCTGAATTTCTACATGAAAGATTAATGCAGATACTTATTGACTATCTGAACATGCAAGTGTTACATACCATTCGAAAGCTCGCTAAATAGAGAGATGCATTTTTTCAATCATTTTTAATAGAAGTTTCAACATGGAGAGCAGTGGCCAGGGAATGCATAAGATTTTTTTTTAGTGGGATTTCTTTTCCGTATAGTTACAATTTAGTTCATCATGCAACTTTCACATGGGGATAGCTATTTTTCGCATTTAAACATGCAAATTTTTAAATAGGATGTTCATTTTTTCAATGGAGCTATTCAGGGTGAGACTGATAATTCCATATTCAGTAATGAGGGTTTCTCTTCATGTAGAATCAGTGGCAGTCCTTTTAAGCAGCAAAGATTATTATTTTATAGTATTATGCATGAGTTTTTATGCCATTTTGGGGCATATTCGCCCAAGGCTTTTCTCATGCAGTCTTTTTAGGGTTTTGAAGGGGATTCATCATGATTTCTACATATTACTTCTCTCATTTCTTCCCTCTGGTTCTTTCTTTTTGCATACACATTTTTTGGAAAAAAACATTGTAGCTCAACAATATTTGAGTTTTGTAACAACAACACTCCTTTATTTTTCAATAATATAGCAGCAGATTTCCTTCTTGGCACTTCTTGTATTATCTAGTTAATGAATGATTTGATAATTCCCTATGATTTTTATCCTCTAATTTGTCTCATTTAGTCAATTTGTGGTGCAAGGAGATACGTGTTAGTTGCAGGTTCTAGTTTGTGTTAGTTGATTTTAATTGCTTGAAGCTGTAAAAACTTATTGTTTTCCTTCATGCATGCATTAAATTCATCCATTTCTAGGAAATGTTTATGCAGCTACATGTTCAGTTGAGTTGTGAAGCAATCAAGGTTATTTGTTGAAGATTTTGTGAGTTAAGCAGGTTGCAGATCCCAGATGAGATACTTGGTGCATCACCTTCATTATAATAGATTTTTATTACATGCAAGCTTTCTATCCCTTTCTATCCCTTTTCTTATCAAAAGTATTTACAAGAGATTCACCAAACAGGAAGCCAACCTGATCTCCGAAGATTCACCTTCACTTTGAGCAAGCCACAGGTTCGAAGGTGTTTCCATGTTTTACAGTATTGCTTGTTTTCAAACTTAGCATCACAAGTACAAGCCTCAATGACAACAGTTTTTGGCACACCTGGTGGGACCCTTTGAGCTATCACAACTCAAAGAAAATCCATAATTGTTGTTGTTACTATTTACTAAGTTGTCATTAGTTTTATATCCAAAGTCATCCTATATACTCTAGTCAGTTAATACTATCAAAACATTCAGTTGGTAAGCACTAGAGCAGTCGGTTACAAAAGATAGAAATCACAGAGTCTAGTATACACCGAGCTGTCTACCGAGTAACACTCTATGTCTACCGAGCAGCAAAATGATATACCAAGTGAACACACACCAAGTGAAACCTGTTAGTGTAGGTTTTCTATTTTTCCTTATGTTAGGGGGTATTTATTTTTCCTACACATATTATTTAAGCTTGCTTAGGTTAATAGGAGTGGTTTATATGAGGACACGTGGTGAAATACTTCAGCTACATTTGTAACTCTCCACCTCACATGGGTAGTTGAGTTACACACCCTTTTTTGGCTTGTTGTGCCACCTCTCATAACCACTATTTTGTCATTTCCTAAGTGGGTTATGGGGTAGTTGGGTTTCACACCCTCTTTTGGCCTTATGTGCCAACTTTCTCAACTCCTTTTTTGTCTTCATGTAAGGAGGTTATGCCACATGTTTTGGCATTTACCAAGAAGGTACAACCTCCCACTTTTTATGGGGAATAGGAGTTAATGCACCCCTTGGATGTATATGCTTATATTTTTCTATATAATAAGCACTATACTCTCACCTTCACTAGTTAAGTTAGTGGAGTGATAGCTCGGTGAGAGTCTTCTCCAAATTCTCCTCTTTGTCTCTATTTCTCTCTCATATTGAAATTATCTTCATTCAACTATTTTGATCTTAGATCATTCGTTATGTGAGGAGTTGCATGTGATCTACGACCAACATCAGATCTTGGGTCGATTCTCACTTCTCGCAGAATCTCACAAAACGTGTTACCAGATTCATTGAACCTAGACACACATGGGAAACATGTTACAAGATCGAGGAACAGGGAATCATTATCACTTAGGAAATTGCACCTTAAATATTTTGTATGATCTTGAGGTCATCTATCCAATGAAATATTTTGTATAGTTATTCATTCGATGAAAACATGTTTGTAAGATCGAAGCATGAACAAGATCACCTACATAAGAAATCTATTTATACAACATGGATTAAGGATAAAAGATGAGAAACAGAGGTGTATGAAGCAAGACATGTGTAATAGATAATGAATCACTGAGTATTGTGACTGTTAGAGACACATAAGGTCACCGAGAAGGATTTCAGAGAGCAGTCAAGGAAATGAGTAAACAGAAGGGTTTATCGAGTTAATCTATGGATTACCGAGGTATTATATAAGCAAGGTAATCTCATCTTGAGCACATAGAATCTGCTATAACATTTTAGATGTAAAGTTGCAGATATTTTGTAAATATTTTATTGTAATATTTTGAGTTATTATAGAAACCTTTAACTGGGTAAAAGACTCTAACCAAGTCTGTAAATTGCAAAGCCTTTAACCAGGTGCATCATTTAGTATAAGTGTTGTAAAATCCTTTAGCAAGGTAGATCTAATGATCTTGATACTCCTAACAGGGTAAGCTATCATAAATAGCTAAACATGTAGCTCTAACCGAGCAACCTTTATTATTGCAGTAGTGAAGTTATGGGTGCCATCCCCACCGCAGTTTTTCTCTCTAACCAAGAGTTTCTGCATAACAAAAATATATGTGTTATGGAGTGAATCATGTATGATTGTTATTTATTTGTTTTAGCATTATATTATGTTACAACAATTTTTGGTTTATGCTTAATAGTAAAGTTATTGTTGAAGAAAAGATTTGAAGTATTGATTCACCCCTCCCCTCTCAGTACATTAGCTTTCCATATTGGGCCTAACAATTGGTATCAGAGCTTCAATCTTGGAAAAGGGTTTAACAACCTAAAGAAAAAGATCTTATCAATGGAAGGCTATAAACAATCTCAGAGAATTGTGTATCTACAAGAAGAGTTGGATCATGCCAATAAAGTGATTGCAGACATGCAAAGACAAATGCAAAAATCATTAAAAGTCAGAAGAAGGTTGTCTGATGATCTACAGGAATCACAAGAGCTGGTGGAACAAATTGAGACATCATCTGAGAATAGTATATCTGAAGAAACTGAAGAGATGATTGGAAATCTGAAAGAAAAGAACAAAGCACTGACTGAACAGCTGAAAGCAATGAAAAGAGATCATGAATATTTCAGCACACAGATGACTGAAAATCTTGATGCATTGAGGACAACCGAGGATAAATTGAGAGATCTAGAAAGAGAAAAACAATAGCTTGAAGCATTAGTATCTGAAAGGAATGATGAAATCGCAAGGATGACTGGAATTCAACACAATATGTTAGATCAATTGGGTTATGCACATCATGAAGCAAATCTAAAGGATAATGAGAATCAAGCATTGAAACTTGAAGTATCAAGGTTGACTGATGAGTTTGAAAAAGAGAAGAAAGCCAAAGAATCACTGATGAAAAGTTATAAAGCATCAAAGATGTTGGACGAGCAACTGAATATAAAAAGACCCAACAAAGATGCAGGACTCGGTTACAAAGGAAAAGACTCTACCGAGAAAGGAATCCACACTACCAAGAGAGGAGAATCATCAAAGCAAGCTGGAAACAAGAAGAACATCAAAGGAAAGAAAATTATTTGCAACTACTGTGGAAATCAAGGTCATACTGCCAACATGTGTCAAATCAGAAAAGGTAAGCAACCTAATGTCACAAGGTCTAATGGTTATTGTTACAATTGCAATAAGTATGGTCACACATCTAATCAATGTAGGACAAAGTCTGTTAGCAATTATCAGAAGGCAAAATTCAAAGGGTTTTGTAAAAACTGCAATAGATATGGACATAGTACTGAGAAGTGTTGGTTTAAGCAGAAGAACTATAAGTGGTTTGCACACCGAGCAAATATTGGAAGCTACCGAACTCACACAAATCCTAACCGACAATATGCTATAGTACCATGGGATTACAATACAAGGATATGGTGTGAATGTTGGAAGATATGGACATATAAGTGCCAACTACTTTATAAGGTTTGGAATGAACAACCGAAGATCATGGAGAAATCCTAGTATGACATGTTTACATTGTCACAAAGTTGGACACATGACTAGAGATTGTAGAGATCAACCTAGAGGAGACACTGAGGAAATAAGAAGCAAATTATAGATGATTTGGAAAAAGAAGGAAATTGTGTCAAATGAAGAAAGCACCTTACCTACTGAGTTAGGTGCACCTATTCCAAATTAATCGATGAAGGTATGAAGGGACTGCATTCTCTCAAGGTTAAATCTTAACAGTTCCTATTTTAACATGTACTTAATTCAAAATCTACATAGCTAAAGATGCATTAGGAAATTTGAAATTATATCAAGTCTTTTGGAAGCCTGTTTAGTCGGTAAATACAGGAAGTCTGGCTACTCGATAAAAGCATAAAAAGTAAGTGGAACCGAGTGCATTTAATGTTTTCTTACCTAACTGCACGGAGTCCGAAAAGGTAAAATTATGTACTTAAAGCTTTTAAGCGGTCATTTTACACTCACCAAGTTTTCAGAAAGCAGAGCTAAGCGATTCAAAGGCAATCAAACACCTCCCGAGCAAATTTCAAGGTATTTACACATCGATCTCAAGCATTTTTAAGAGCTAGTTAATCGGGAAATATCAGTTGTGAATATCTCTTTACTAAGTGGAAAGCGTCTGCCATTTAAAAGTTTTCAAACCCT
The DNA here is from genome assembly GCF_030272615.1 of Cryptomeria japonica. Lineage (NCBI taxonomy): Eukaryota > Viridiplantae > Streptophyta > Pinopsida > Cupressales > Cupressaceae > Cryptomeria > Cryptomeria japonica. The sequence goes on from NC_081405.1 coordinate 10,260,889, forward strand.
AAGGATCTTTTGTTAAGTGATTATCCAAAATTTGAAATGGCACCAAAGATCTAGAAGCCCGTTGTTGTTGAGAACATTGACAAGCCCTCATTAAAATACTCTCTAACTCCCAAAGTAGCATCTGAACCGAATGATAAAACTGCATTTTCACTCGTTCCGGATAGGGTTTTACTAGTTGAGGATGTCAGATTCTTCACTAAGTGTCGTGTTGAGGAACTAGGTCATGTTGAGATCAAGGACACATATGATGAATTATGTACTGATGGAAAACTAGATAACAAGTTTGAACACATTAAAGTCAAGGGATTGACCGAAGCCCTAACCTACCCATGAGTCTTCAAACCCCAATGGGTCAAGTTTGTTCTGAGTAGAGTTCATGATGATTTCATGTGGTTAGAGGAGCAACAATTCAAAATCACCAAGGAAATCATTCACTTAATAACTGGATACCCTATTTATGACCATGCCCGAGCTCAGAAGATGATATCACAGAAGGAATTGATCACTTTAACCAGAGTTGAATCCGACTGCAGAGGTCTAAAACTGAATAATGTCACAGATGCAGAGCTGAAGTTTGCCATTAGAGTCATAGGCTATTGTTTCTTTCAATCGGCAAGGGAAAATAGTGTACCATGTGCAGCTATTGATTTATCCTATAAAATTGTGAAGAAGGGAATACAACTTGATCTTTGTGAAGTGTTGTTGAAGAATCCATTTGAAAATATAAACACCATAAGGAAGCCGAAGAAAAACAACTCAACTAACACACTGAAGTTTGGATCACTTTTGGTATGCAGCTACACCGACCAATCACCCATTAAATCAATGACTTCATCAAAAATCTAGGTGATAACTTTAATGAAATTATGGATGATTATTTTAGCAAGTTTCAGGAAAGGATGCATAACAAGTATAGGATTCCACCCAAGTTAGTGGAGAAATACAAAGATGATATATGCTTTGAAGTAGACACCGAATTGTCAGAAAGGAATTGTCAAAGTTCATGACAAGCATGGAAAGTTAGCTGCTACCGGGACACAAACAAAAGGTAACACATTTCATCTTGACTAAACTTGAAATAAGTGTTTCCTCACATAAGGAATCCTAGTTGTCCATTCCTCATGACCTTAACATAACCAGGTATCATCTATCTTCATCAAGTAACATAAAGATAGATGATACCTGGTTATGGCATAAAAGGTTATGTTAGAAGATTATGATGGAGGCTATGTAAGATTTGGTAATGATGCACCATGTCCGGTAAAAGGTAAAGGATCTATAACACTTCTTGACAATGCAAAATGTAATGATGTTTATTGGGTTGAAGGTTTGAAATACAATTTGTTGAGTGTAGCATAGCTAAACAACATAGGTTACCGAATAGAATTTCAGAAAGGAATTGTCAAAGTTCATGACAAGCATGGAAAGTTAGCTGCTACCGAGACACAAACAAAAGGTAACACATTTCATCTTGACTCAACTCGAAATAAGTGTTTGTATGCAAAGATAGATGATACCTGGTTATGGCATAAAAGGTTTTCTTCATCATTTTTGGATTCATACTTAACATATCTGAATGCTCCAAATCCACCATATTGTTTCAGATTAGCACAAAAATTATCAACGCTATGTACATCTTCCTTTTGACTTTTAACAATCTAAAATTTGCTTCCGTCTTCAGATTTGGTGTCACTAGACTCTTTAGTCAAAATGAGTCTCTGAGTAGATTTCTTATAAGTTTTTGTTACCTTTGGTACTGCAACATTCTTTGGTTTCTTACTCGGTGACACTACAGATGATCTTGTGTTTGGGCGCTTTACTGAAGGAGTCGGTGATACCTTTGATGTATCCTATACTAGGTATCATCTATCTTCATCAGGTAACATAAAGATAGATGATACCTGGTTATGGCATAAAAGGTTATGTTAGAAGATTATGATGGAGGCTATGTAAGATTTGGTAATGATGCACCATGTCCAGTAAAAGGTAAAGGATCTATAACACTTCTTGACAATGCAAAATGTAATGATGTTTATTGGGTTGAAGGTTTGAAATACAATTTGTTGAGTGTAGCACAACTAAACAACACAGGTTACCGAATAGAATTTCAGAAAGGAATTGTCAAAGTTCATGACAAGCATGGAAAGTTAGCTGCTACCAAGACACAAACAAAAGGTAACACATTTCATCTTGACTCAACTTGAAATAAGTGTTTGTATACAAAGATAGATGATACCTGGTTAGGGTAGTGCCCTATGTAGTCCATTAAAATGTTGAAGTTCTTAGTTCAAGGACAAGTGTAAACTATGTTTCATAGTGAGTTATAGCCCTTGTTTAGAAAACTATTTGGTGTATTTGGTGACTCCTAGTTGCTAATCTTTGATCTCAGACTTAGACAACAATTTGGTGTATTTGGTGACTGCCCTTTTAAAAATTTAAATGAATATTTGCCTATGTAATCAGCAATATGAATATAACCAAGATGTCATCATTAGTCACTTTGTAATATAAGTTGTTGAAGTGGACACTGAAAGTTGACTTTACTGTTGCTCCTAAGTTGAAAGAAGACCGATCACTGCTCAATTGCTCTTGAATGCTCATGTGCTTGATAGATTGTGGATAAATTGTGTATATATGTCAAATGAGAACTCAATCTTTGCCACCTATGGGTTATGAGATTGATTTTGACATTACACAACAACAGATAGATGCCTTTCTTGCACTTCCAAGGCATGCTACAAAAATCAGGTACAGAACCTATGAAGAGGTTAAAGAAAAAGTTAAGATGAGCATTGTAGTACCTAAGGCTACAAGAAAAGCAACAAAAATGATTAAAGTGTTAACAGAGAAATTTGGAGAAGGTTCTTCCTCCACTCCTGTCAAGAGTGAACTACTTGCAATTGAGGAAGAATCTGAAGCTCATGAAGTTGCTATTAGATTGAGCACCGAGTTGCCAAAAGGCAAAATTTTGAAAAGGAAGAAACAGGATACATCAAAGGTATCACCGACTCCTTCAGTAAAGCGCCCAAACACAAGATCATCTGTAGTGTCACCGAGTAAGAAACCAAAGAATGTTGCAGTACCAAAGGTAACAAAAAATTATAAGAAATCTACTCGGAGACTCATTTTGACTAAAGAGTCCAGTGACACCGAATCTAAAGACGCAAGCAAATTTCAGATTGTTAAAAGTCAAAAGGAAGATGTACATAGCGTTGATAATTTCTGTGCTAATCTAAAACAATATGGTGGATTTGGAGCATTTAGATATGTTAAGTATGAATCCAGAAATGATGAAGAAAAGAGACAAATAGAAGAAGTAGTAGTATGTACACTACTTAAATTCTGAATAGTCCCATTGGACACGACTGATTTCCTTCCTAAAACATTGTATTCACATATTGACACTAGGTAGCAATATGCTATGGACTCGGAGAAATAGGTTAGAGAAAGAGTTTTGGTACATCTCTTTCCAGATATGTCGGTTGATGACATTAAAGAACATTTAAAGACCTCACAGAAAAAATTTCAAGTAAAGCAGAGAGCATTGAAAATGATAAACAATCTTTATCTTGAAGTAGAGAATGAGACTAAGGAAAAGTGGTGGGAAATCTTTCGAATCAAGAATGCTGGTGAGCAAGTTGAAGTTGAAATAGTTGATGTCACTGAGCAAGATCCTGATATCACCGAGCAAGACCCCGCTGATACTATACAAATTGATGAAGATATCATGGACACCGAGGTACAAGAACAGGAAATGATTGAAGGGAATGCTTATGCCAAACTGGTATCCAGTGAGTCAGTTTTGGAACAAGTTCAACTTTATCCTCTGGTCACTCAACATGTTTCAATCGAGACACCTCAGGATACTGAACATGGAAAAGAGGGTCACAAGTCTACAGATGAAGAATCTACTTCTCAGGACACAGGAGAACGGACTTCTCAAGCACCTGCAAGCACTAAAAATGTTACAACCGAGACACCAAGCACAGAGGCACCGAAGGACACTACAGAGGCTAAAGAAACCAACCAAAGTGTTGCCTCTACCGAGCAACCTACCGAGGGTCAACAAGCCTTCCAAGCCATTGTCCTAGTTCAATCGATGAAAGCCTCATCTTCTAGAGACAAGAAAATGAAGAAACATAGTTTCAAGATAAATCTGTCTAAGCCCATTATATTGCCAAATGTTGACATTTCTAAAATAAAAGGGCAATCACTCATTGAATTTAGAGAACTATGCAAAGCCAAAGCTGAATAGGAAAGACAAATGGTTATTCAGAAAAAGAACCTTGTACTTTAGAAGGTTAAGGCATTATTGTCAGACATGCTACCTGAAGCTACCGTGAATAAAGATGCTGCCATCCATATGCAACTTGATGAACTCCTCACTCAATTAGAAGCATCACAAGTAGACGCATCTGAATACCTCAGCAAGCTGAAGGATAAAGAGCTAACTGCAAAAATGGTTGAAGAAGTGCAGAAAGCAATTGCTGTAGGTAAAGTTAAACTTGTTGGATTCATAGCTGAGTTGTCCTCTCAACTTAAGCATATTCTTTATTTATTTCAAAATCTCTATACATTCTCTTTATTCATTAAGGATATCAAGAATAAAATCAAAGCCATTGAATGAGAGATCATCTCTCTCTATAATACATTGACTACCAAGCCAAATTTTGTTCAAACTTTCTACACCAAATTCCAAAATCTTATGGCTCAACAATTAGTACTTCGAAATGAAGAGCACAAGATCAAGATGGATATCATGACTCTCCAGACATTATTCATTCCTCATCTTTCATCTATTCAAGAGCAGATCAACCGAGCCACTCATTTATCCACTCAACAAGAGGGAAACACTCTAGATGGTCTGATCTCACTCCTAACTGACATTATAGCTCAGAATTCACTCATGGATATGTTGAAATGTGGTGACTGATCAGCAAAGTACTGTACACTCTGCAGGTATCCTCATCGAGATCCGGGGCCAGGCTGGGCCCCGGGCAGGGGTTCAGGGGCGGCAGCCCCCGAGAAATTTTTTTTTGCCATTTTTCGTTGATGAAAACTGACATTGTAATAAAACCCTAAAAAAGCCGACTTTGTTTGTAGCCCTAAAAATGCATGTTATAAGTGGTTGGGATGCTTAAGGCATTGTAAGGTTGATGTACTATTTTTGTTGGATAATAAGAAAGATTGGACGACTGTGTATGGTGGACGTAACCCATTCTGGGTGAACCATGTTAAATCTTTGTGTTATCTGTGTCTTGTTTTATTTCTTTATCTTTTGTATTTAAATCTGCATATAATTGTTAGTTCATAATTGCTTTGGATGTACTTGAAACCCTAACAATTGGTATCAGAGTGAGGTTTTTTGTAAATTGGCAGGACTTTTAGATTTGAGTGGGAGCAATGGAGGATTCCAAATTCAAGGTCGAAAAGTTTAACGGCCAGAATGATCAGTTATGGAAAATGCAGATGGAGGATTACCTGTATCAAAAGGATTTGTGGTGGCCATTGGAAGGAAAGACAAAGAAACCGACCACAATATCAAATGAAGAGTGGGACATTTTAGATAGAAAGGCACTGGGATCCATTCGATTGTGCCTTGCGTCGTCTGTAGCATTCAATATAACAGAAGCAAAAATGACTGTAGATTTGATGGCAACATTTGCTAAGTTGTATGAGAAACCCTCAGCTTCGAATAAGGTATTTCTTATGAAGCGTTTGTTTAATTTGAAAATGAGTGAGGGAGGATCTGTAGCGGAGCACTTAAATGAATTTAATACAATTACCAGTCAATTGTCTTTGGTAAAAATTACCTTTGTAGAAGAGGTTAGGGCTCTCTTGATTTGATTTTAGGGCACATGCTTTTGTACCCTTTAATGGAGGCAACCCTTTGAATTTTACCCAACATGATCCTATACCAGGAGTAGCTCTAAAAAGTCTTCCTAGTTTCACTGGTGAATACCACATTACACCCATTGAGCACATAAGAGATATAACATCTCTATGTGCAGTTCACCATATAACCTAATAGAATGTGATGCTCAAGCTACTGACAACATCATTCAAAGGCAAATCACTACAATGGTTTAGGGGTTTGCAAATTAATTCAGTTACTGATTGGGATGATTTGGGTGATAAGATAACAAAGCAGTTTGTAGATAAATCGGATCACCTATCATTGGTTGAGCAAATGAACACTATCAAGAGGGCATCATAAGAGCAGATGATTGATTTCAATTACCGTTTTGAGCGAACCTGGAATAGAATTCCTACAACGGTAAAACCCTCTCTTGAACATGCATTTTTATATTATTTGAGAGCGTTAAATAGCGATATTGTTGTTATGATTCAATCTATGGGTGGGGTTACATTACCAATAGCTTATGATATATCTATTAGAGTAGAAAACAACCTTATACAAGCTGGTAAAATTGCCCCTAGGCCTCCTATGCCTATTTTTCATGATATACAACCATTGATGCCTTTACAAGTACCCCCTATAGCTACAATACCTATTGCTCCAACACTAGGTGTTTAAAATTATGTTCAAAATAGTGTTGTAGCAGACTCGTCAAAGCAACTACAGACATTACAAGAGATGTTTATAAAGAATGTTGAAGAAACTCAACAAATCCAGCAGACTATGCAAAATTTTGGCAATGAATTGGTGAACATCAAGAAAAATCAAAACCAAAATCAAAGGTATCAACCCCCATATCAAGCTCCTTATCAACCCAATAGGCCTAACTACCAAATTGATGCTCAAAATTAAAGGAAGAACTACAACAATAGGCAAAACCAACAGTATAATAGAATACTACTAGCAATTATAAATAAATTTTTCCTACTCATAACAATATGGCACAAGAGTGGTGTTTTCCTTGCCAACAACCTCATAATCAAGCATCATGCCAAAATGCAATGAATGCTCAATCACAAGCTTTGATGGTTCAGAATAACATGTCTTATTAGGATACAGGTATAAATGAGGAACCAAAAGGTCCTAAGGTGGCTATGATGAATTGGCAAGGTGAGGAATTTTGTGGAGTTAATCATCTACAACAACAAAATATACCTTTTTCACCTGTTGCAGAAAATGCAAGGTCAAAGAAACGTGTTATTGACATTGGACAACAAGCTGCAAATAGTCAACAACAAGCTATAAATAATGGACAACAACAAAATAAATCCGGACAATAGCCAAATAAAGGAAAACAACAAGCTTCTATAAGTTAGCAAGATGTTAGTACACCTCCACCTGTCTAGAATGTGCAGATTTTACCAAGAGGACAACCTGCAACACCTAAAGAACAACAAAAGGTTCAATCTCAGTTAAAACCAGCTCATCAAGAGCCTGTTGTTTCAAAAGTACAACACAAGGTTAGTGGTGTTCCATTTAATATTGTTGAATCTATGGCAAAAACCAATGTTTCCATGACAATGATAGATGCATTGCAAATTCTTGGACAAAAAGAATTGCTGAGAGATAAATTGGATAACCTTTCCTTGACTAATGAGCCTCAAAAAGATCAGCCTAGAGTTGCATTAATGATATCCCAGTTAAGAATAATCAGCCAATCCAAACACCAAAGCCTCCATTTTTTGTAACATTGATAATTGGCAACCATCTAGTCCACAATTGCTTGATAGACTCAAGAGCGAGTAGTTCAATTATGCCCAAAGACCTTGCAGATAAACTTGGTCTAATTTATGAGTTTGTTTCTAGAGGAGTTGTACAGTTGGATGGAACAACAATTAAGTCAGTTGGATTGGTCAAAGATCTTGGTTTGACCTTGCATGCTTGTCCTAATTTTGTAATACCTCAGGACATGTACATAGTTGACCTACCTCCACACTTTTCTATTTGCTTATCTAGAGATTTCATAGCAAAATTAGGAGGATACCTCTCCGCTGATTGGTCACACTTGTTTTTTAGAACCCGGTATGGTACTAAGGTTACCATTAAGTCAGAACCCCAAGCCACTTGCCACTTATAACCATATACCCCAAGTCCTATAAATGCAGATCTTGTCATCAAGGACCATGAGGAGTTACCACCTATCCAAGATCTAGATACACTTGCTCAAGGCATACCTGATGTGAATTTGGATGAGTGGGTAGCCCAGAATACTCCAGAAGATCCTTTCATCAACATGGATGAAATAGGTATTGGTGTTTATATGATTCATGAGGAGGATTATGTTATTTCTAAGCTTGAAAAAGAGGATATTCCACTTGACCAATAGTCTGAACAACAGAAAAATCAGGTTTGGCAGCTCTATTTTGATGGTTCAAGAGGTAAAAATGGTTCTAGAGGTGTTGTTATGCTAGTTTCACCCAAAGGTATGAAATACTACACTGCTTTCAGATTTTCTTGTAGCTGTACAAATAATACAGCTGAGTATGAATCATTAGCACATGGCTTAGAATGGGCTAGGCAGAAAAAATGTTTACAAGTTTTTGGTGATAGTGAACTAGTAGTGAACCAAGTAAGGAATATCCATGTCACCAAAAATGATGTTTTGAATATGTACAAGCATAGAATTTGAGATTTAATTGAAGATTTTGATGCATTTAATCTACTGTCCATACCTAGAAGTCAAAATAAAGAAGCAGATAGGCTTGCTGCTCTAGGAGCTCAGTTCAATATTCCAATAGAAATAGAAAATATTGATAGACAACAGTATGTTAAAGTTGCAGTAAGACCCTCAGTTCCAGATAACACTGTTAATTGGCAGGTTTTTTACTCAAATGAGGATATTACTAATTTCCTAATTGAAGAAGTTGAGTTTTCTACTGGAAATCAACGTAAGTTCAATGATCAATATGAAAATCAGTTTCTCCAATTGAAAACTAACAAGCTGCCCAAGGGTCTGGTAACCCTTGAATCTATTTTTAATACAGATGATCAGGTCAGGAAGGATAAAGGCAACAAGTTTGTGAAGGAAGAATATTATGAACCTGTTGAAATATTCAAGGACAAGCTACTAAAAATTGGCAAGGTATGTACCCCTGAAGAAAAACATGCTTTTGTAAAACTTTGTCAAGAATTCAATGACATATTTGCATGGAGGTATGAAGATTTGAAAGGATTTGATCCTCATTTAGCCCAACATACAATAGAGTTGGTAGATAATGCAAAACCAGTAAGGCAAAAACAAAGGCCTCTTAATCCAAAATTAGAACATCTTATGAGGACTGAGTTAAATAAGCTGATTGAAGGAAATATTATATTTCCAATCAAGCACACATCCTGGGTGTCCAATCTAGTTCATGTTAGGAAGAAGAATGGTGAACTGGGATTATATGTTGATTTTAGAGACATGAATAGAGAATCCCTGAAAGACCATTACCCGCTGCCCTCAATGGAGCAAATTTTGTAGGTTGTATCAGGATCAGAGAGATTCTCATTACTTGACGGTTATTCAGGATATAACGAAATTTTGGTCAAAGAAGAAGACCGGTACAAAGCAACATTTACCAATAAGTGGGGTACAATGGCTTATAATAAAATGCCATTTGGACTGACCAATGCAGGGGCAAGATTTCAATGTGCAATGGATATGGCATTTCAAGGCTTGATTAACAAGTTTGTTTTGGTTTACCTAGATGATGTAACTATTTTTTCTAGAAAGGCTAATGAACATCTTGACCATCTCAGATAGGTATTTGAGAGATGTAGAGAATATGGAGTTTCATTAAATCCCAAGAAGAGCATATTTGTTGTTCATGAAGGCAAGTTGCTGGGATAAATTATTTCAAATCATGAGATTTCAATAGATCTTGAGAGGATCACAGCCATACTGGCATTACCATTACCAATACATAAGAAGGGAATCCAGAATTTCATAGGTAGGATTAACTTTATCAGAAGGTTTATTCCTAATATTGTAGCATTGATGTAGCCACTTACAACCATGCTTAAGAAAAACATTTCTTTTCAGTGGATTAAGGAAGGTAAGAACAATTTTGAAGAGATTAAAGAAGCAATTGCAATAGCCCCTACTCTCATTAATCCTAATTTTAAGAAAAAAATTATTCTATATGCTTTTAAGAGTGAGGATACTATTTTTGCAATGTTGTGTCAGCAAAATGATGAAGGTTTAGAACAACCAGTTGCTTTCTTTAGGCACATTTTGCATGATTATGAGACTAGATACTCATTTGTAGAAAAGCATGTGCTAGAAGTAATAAGAAGCCTTAAGAAATTTAGGCACATGCTCTCTAACAATAAGATTTAGCTTATGGTTTCTCACCATATAATGAAAGAGTTTTCTCAGCAAAGACATAAATGACAAATGGGCAGGTTGGAGTACTAAGGCAATGGAATATGACATCTCTATCAAGGCAACCAAGCTAGTTAGAGGCAAGGGTTTATGTGAACAACTTGCTGACACAAAAAATAGTAAAGAAGTGGAGCAACAAGTTGAAACAATGCTTAATAATGAAGAACAACCTGTTGTCCCAACTTTGCCAGTCACTTGGAATCAACAAATTGCCCATTATTTACAAACTGGTGACTGTCCAGAAGGCTTAGACAGATCAAAACAAAGGTATTTCAGGCTATAAGCCATTCCTTATATTTTAAATGATGGTATTTTGTTCAAAAAAGATTATAACGATGTTTTATTAAGATGCATTGTGCCAGATCAGATTGAAAAAGTTCTAAGTGAATTTCATGAAGAACCCGCAGGGGGTCACTTTGCAGCAAGAACAAGAGCTCTGAAAATTATGAGAGCTGGTTATTATTGGCTTGAAATGTTTAAGAATGCTCATTCATGGGTGAATAAATGTGAAAAATGTTCATTGTTTGCAGGCAAATGGAGGCTGGCAGCCTTGCCTTTGCAACCAATTGAAGTAGAGTGGCCTTTTGCAAAGTGGGGGCTTGATTTTATAGGACCTATTAATCCACCTTCAAGTGCAAGTCACAAATGGATTCTTATAGCAACTGATTATTTCACAAAGAGGACAAAAGAAGTTCCATTGAAAGAAGCTAATGGGACTTCTGTTCTGAATTTCTATCAAGATTTAGTGTCCAGGTTTGGTACCCCAGAATCAATCATTTTTGATAATGCTTTAGCTTTCATTGGTCTTAGAGTTTCAGATTGGTCAGTTAAGCATAATATATATTTAAACACTTCATCCAATTATTACCCTCAGGGTAATGGACAAGCTTAATCAACTAACAAGAACTTGATCAACATCATTAGGAAGACCATTGTTGAGAATCAATGAACTTGGCATGGATAGCTCAAGTTAGCCCTTTGGGCTGACAAAATTACACCAAAGAGATCAATAGGTAACTCTCCTTATATTTTAACTTATGACAAAGAAGCCAGGTTACCTATTTCAGTTGAATTGCCAACTTTGAATTATGTAAAAGAGTTTGAGTTACTTAAAGAGCAACAAATGCAGATTAGGCTTGCTTAGCTTATGGAGTTAGAAAAAACTTGCAAGGAAGTATACAGAAAATTGGAAATTCACCATGCTCAAATGAAGTGAACCTTTGATAGAAAAGCTACAACACACATATTTAATCAAGGTGATCTTGTTTTCAAATGGGATGGATTAAAGAACAAACCTGGTAGACATACCAAGTTTGATGCCATGTGGGATGACTCGTATGTTATCACAGAATGCAAACAAAATTATGATTTCCAGCTTGCTAAATTAGATGGAGAGGTGTTGTCAATCCTTGTCAATGGGATTCACCTCAAACTATGCTATTGAGTACTAACAGTTTGTATATGTAAATAGTAGAATAGATGGAGTTCTTTCTTTTTAGCAGTTTGTCAAGCTCAGCTATAAGTAGAGCTATAATAGTTTTAATTGAATTAAGTGCTTTCAAGCACATCGTAGTTGATTTTTTTTCAGTCTGTTTTTGTTTCTATTTTCCTTAAGTGTAGATTGCACAGTGTGTAGGCTCAGCTATATGCAGAGCCTTTGTAGTTTCCTTTTCAGTTTTGTTTAGAATGTTGATATGCAGTTCCAGATTTTTTAGGAAGGCAAAATTGAATCAATACCCAATGAATATGCTAGGCTACTGGATTCTACTGTTTAGCAGGAAAACCCCCCTAAGAGGTCACCAAAAAATGTTACCAAAATTTTGCACATGCCAAATTTGGTGCCCTAATGAAGCCTTGCATTCATTTTGAAAAGATACAGGAAAGTAAGACAATATGTGGGTTAAAATGGGCTCCCGAATAGGTTGAGCTCAGCATGTTGTAGATCACAGAGACATCTATGCTCCATAGCAGATGAAATGGTGTGGCTATTAAAAACTTAAGGCCAAAAGAAACTTAGAGAAAAATGCAATCAACATGTGTAAAGTTTTTACTTGGGCGCCAAAGAGGGTTTTAAAAGGCCTTAGAGTTTCCAAGCGATTTCAGTCACCAGGAAAGAGGACCTTTTATCCCACATCAGTCGTGTGGAGGGAGTTCATCACATTTAAATATAAGTCCGCATATAACTATAGTGTCAAAGCTTACGAGATTTTTGCAAGAAGAAGCTTGTGGCCTGGTGGACCCCGTGCATGCACATCTCAAGGCGTCCTAATTTTGTGACCAGCTCACGGGAGGAGACTAAAGAGTGAACAAGTTGAAGAAAGATCAACGGTGACCACAAAGATCTAATGGCTATCACTAAGGCACAAATGAAAGATGCACACTGGGTTATCATCGTGACTTGGCGACTGATGATGTGGTGGAATAGAAAGTATAAGACCAAAGTTGAGGTGGTAGTTTAGTGGTTGGTGACATGGCACAAATGGCGACATTGAATAGACCTTGGCCACGATGAGTCCCAAAAAAATTTCACCGAAGGCTCAGTTTCATCGACATAATAATATCGATGAAATCGTAGGTTCGATGAGACTGGTAAACGGCTTGCCAAGAGAGTAGTTTGACCAAAAGAAGGATATCTGATAGAGCAAGACACATGGCAGGTCCGACAGATAGGTGGTGCCCAAGTGGATCTCATGAGCCAATCAAAGGGTGACACATCTTGACACGTAACACAAGAGAGAAAAATTAGTCGAGGTTAAAGGTGGAGAAAATTAAGGAAAGATCAATGGTAGTTTGAAAGATCTAAGGGCTATCGCTATACCACTATAGAAAGAAGCTCGCTAGTTACCTCTGCGACTTGGCAACAAAGCATGTGCGGAAAAGGTGAGAAGATAAGGTGCTAAAGATCGAGCAGTTTGAGGATAGATCGATGGTCGTTGCTATACCACATGATGAAGATGCTCGATGATTATCCCTTGCGACATAGAGACTAATGATGTGGCAGTTAAGGTGGCGCCCAGTTGGATCCAACAATGGTGACACATGGTGACACCGTGGCATAAGGGAAAGTGCTCAGAGAGGCTAAAGATGGTCGCTAAGGTGCAATGGAAAGTTGCACACCAAGTTATCGCTATGACTTGGGGACAAGACAAGTGGCATGTCCAGATGGCAGACAAAGTGGACCTGTGAGCAAATCAGAGGCTGACACGTGGCAAAAGGCTACAGACGAGCAAATGTATATATTTGTTAAGTAAACTTTGAACTTGAACTTTGAACCGGTTCAAGTTGGTTCATTAGATCAAAGTGGTTCAATGGTTCAAAGTACATTATCATCGCTAATTTCCCATGGGCCCAGGATGAAAAAAACAAACAAGCAGAGATAAAAGCAAATGGTGGGGCCCACTAGAAAGTAAACAAAAAGTTAATGCAAGCGACCATGGTTCATGCAGGTGATCCAATGGTTGGAAATAATAAAAATTGCATGGTGGACTCAGAACTGGTTGTTTGAATAGTGAAAAGCCCGCCAAACAAGGAGATGAATTTCTACATGAAAGATTAATGTAGATGCTCATTGATTGTCTGAACATGCAAGTGTTACATATCGTTGGAAAGCTCGTGAAACAGAGAGATGCATTTTATCAATCATTTTTTAATAGAAGTTTCAATATGGAGAGAAGTTGCCAGGGAATGCATAATATTTTTTTTTCAGTGGGATTTCTTTTCCATACAGTTACAGTTCAGTTCATCATGCAACTTTCACACGGGGATAGCTATTTTTTGCATTTAGACATGCAAATTTTTAAACAGGAGGTTCATTTTTTCAATGGAGCTATTCAGGGTGAGACTGGCAATTCCATATTAAGTAATGAGGGTTTCTCTTCATGCAGAATCAATGGCAGTCCTTTTGAGCAGCAAAGATTATTATTTTACAGTATTATGCATGAGTTTTTATGCCATTTTAGGGAAAATTCTCCCAAGGGTTTTCTCATGCAGTCTCTTTAGGGTTTTGAAGGGGATTCATCATGATATGTATATATTCCTTCTCTCCTTGTTTTTTCCCTCTGGTTCTTTCTTTTTGCATACACATTTTTTGCAAAAAAGCATTGTAGCTCAATAGTATTTGAGTTTTGTAACAACGTCACTCCTTTATTTTTCAATAATATAGCAACAGATTTCCTTCTTGGCACTTCTTGTATTATCTAGTGAATGAATGATTTGATAATTTCCTGTGATTTTTATCCTCTAATTTGTCTCATTCAGTCAATTTGTGGTGCAAGGAGATACGTGTTAGTTGTAGGTTCTAGTTTGTGTTAGTTGATTTTAATTGCTTGAAGCTGTGAAAAATTGTTGTTTTCCTTCATGCATGCATTAAATTCATCCCTTTATAGGAAATGTTTATGCAGCTACATGTTCAGTTGAGTTGTGAAGCAATCAAGGTTATTTGTTGAAGATTTTGTGAGTTAAGCAGGTTGCAGATCCCAGATAAGATATTTGATGCATCACCTTCATTAGAATAGATTTTTATTACATGCAAGATTTCTATCCCTTTCTATCCCTTTTCTTATCAAAAGTATTTACAAGAGATTCACCAAATAAGAAGCTAACCTGATCTCTGAAGATTCACCTTCACTTTGAGTAACCCACAGGCTCGAAGGTGTTTCCATGTTTCACAGGATTGCTTGTTTTTGAACTTAGCATCATGGGTGCAATCCTCAGTGACAACAATGTCTTGAGATGATCAAAGGTATGTTGGCGATGTTCATCAAACAACTCTAGCTATCGTAACATGTTGACTCGATATTCCTCATCTAGAATGAGGCCTTTCAAGGATACCTGAAGTGACAGAATCTCTACCTCAATAGGTAAAATAGCTTTTAATCCATACACCAATTAGTATGGTGTAGCTCTTGTAGGTGTGCAAATACTTGTTTTGTAGGCCCAAAGTGCAGGATTGAGTTTCACGTGCCAATCTTTGCCAACATCATTCACAATTTTCTTGAGGATTTTTAGAATTGTTTTATTTGAGGTCTCTGCTTGACCATTCCCTTGCAGATAATAAGGTGTCGAAAAGTGTTGTTGGATATGAAATAGCTCACAAAGCTCTTGGACATCTTAATTTTTAAAAGGTCTTGCATTATCTGTGATAATGGATCTAGGGATGTCGTACCGACAGATGATGTAACTTAAGATGAAGGAAGCAATCTGTTTGCCAGTCACTATAGTCAATAGAACTACTTCAATCCATTTGGTGAAGTACACAATGGCCATGATGATGAACTTGTGCCCATTTGACAAGGAAGGATGGATTTTTCCCACTATATTAAGTCCCCATTGATAGAAAGTTCATGATGTGGTGAATGGTTGCAACTCTTGCGCTGGTGCATGTATGAGGTTGTCATGAATTTGGCACTTAGGAGATTTCCTAGCAAATTGATAGGACTCTCGCTCCATTGTTGGCCAGTAATATCCCATCCTTAGGAGTTTCTTAGCAAGAGTAGGAACACTTGAATGGGTACCACAAATACCTTTGTGAAGCTCATGTAAGGTGGAGTCAAATTCATTACCATCAAGACCTCAGTAATAAAGTGTGTCAGTGGTTAAGGTGTAGCAGGCTGCTTGTCAGATAAAGCTTCTTTTTTGGTTGTGAGATAGGTCAGGTGGGAGGGTATTGTCTTTGAGATAGTCATGGATTTTTTCGTATCGAGGGGAATCAAAACCAGTTAGGGCACAAATAACTTGGGATTCTGAATTGTCATAGGCTAGGAAAAATAATTGCTCCACTAGGAATTCATAATGATTTTGTTTATCTTGAAGTTGTAGGGATGAGGTGATAGTGGCCATTGCATCAACAGCTCTGTTATCCAACCTTGGAATCTGCTCAAAGGTGATGTTCACAAAATACTTCTTGAAATCATCCACCGTGCGCTTGTAGGGCATCAACTTGTCATCCTTTGTTTGATAATCATTGTTGACCTAATTGATGACTAATTGAGAATCTCCATAGAATTTCAATTCTATGATTCTCCATTCCACATCTATTTTGATACCAGTCACCAGGGCTTCATACTCGGCAATGTTATTGGTGCAAGAGAACATCAATCTGTAGGATCTTGGAAGTGTGTGTCCCTCCGAAGTGACGAACAAGATGCTGAAACCTGATCCATGTTGGGTATAGGATCCATCAAAGTATAGGGTCCATTGCTTGGGGGTGATAGTGAGCACATCTATATCTTGAAATTCCACCCGTAGTGGATTTTCATCTGGTAAAGGTGCTTCTACCAGTTGATCTGCAATTGCTTGTCCTTTGATGGCCCGTCGTTTTGTGTATTGAATTTCGAACTCACTTAGGATCATAACCCATTTAGCTAACCTCTGTGTGAGAGAAGCTTTGCTAAGTAGATATTTTAGTGGGTCAATCTTTTCTACTAGCTTGATTGTATGATTTAGCATGTAGTGGAGAAACTTTTGAGAGGTGAACACCATAGCCAAACAAGCTTTTTCAATGAATTTGTAGTTGAGTTCATATCCATTCAAAGTCTTGCTGATGTAGTAGATAACCCTTTCCTTTCTTGTTGGATCTTCTTGTGCCAGTAGTGCCCCCAGTGACACTTTTGTTGCTAATATATAGAGGATGTGTGCCTTTCTTGCTATTAGTGGTACCAAAACTGGTAGATTCATCAGATATTGTTTGAGTTGGTAGAATGATTCTGCACATTTGTCTTCCCATATGAAATGTACATTCTTATGAAGCAAATTGTTGAATGGGAGACATTTATCTACTAACTAAGCAATAATTCGTCAGATAGATTATAGCCGTCCCTGTAGAGATCTCAATTGGTTGATATTTTTAGGAGGTGGCATTTCCATGATAGCTTGAACCATTGTTGGATTCACCTCAATGCCTTTTTCTGATACTATGTATCCCAAAAGTTTGTCAGATGTTACCCCGAAGATACACTTCTTAGGTTCAATCTGACATTGAATTGTTCCAGTCTTTGAAATTTTTTATCTAGAATGTCGAGGTGTTTTGTTCTTGTGAATGACTTGGCTAGCAAATCATCCAGGTAATCTTCCATAAAAGTGTGCATCATGTCGTGGAAGATTTTTGTCACGACCCTCTGATAAGTTGCCCCAATATTTTCAAGCCAAAAGGCATGGCGTTCCAACAATATGTACCCCACGAACATGTGAATGTAGTTTTATCTTGGTCTTCAGGAGCTATCTTGATTTGGTTATAGCCAGAAAAGTCATCCGTGTAGGATAACATAGCCAGAAAAGTCATCCATGTGGGATCAACAATGGTGTCAATGCTTGGCAAAGGAAAGCCATCCTTTGGACAATTTTTGTTGAGATCTCTGAAGTTTGTACAATTTTTTATGCTATTGTCCGGTTTAGACACTGGCACAATGTTAGAAATCCATTCCGCATAATCAATGGGTCGGATGAATCCTATATCTAGTAACTTCTTTAGATCTATTTTTACCAAGATGGCCACATGCGGGTTCATCTTTCTTAATTTCCGTTTTACAGGTTTAGATCCAATAGCAATGGGAAAGTGATGCATGATAAGATTTGGATCTACCCCTGACATGTGTTCATAAGACCAATTAAAATTGATTTGCTTCTCCTTGAAGAAATGGATGTAGTTCAATCTTTCTGGTTCTGTTAAGGATTCTACCAGATGTAAGGTTCTTGTTGTTGCTTCAGTGCCAATGTTTATTGATTGAGTTGGTTCAATCAATATTGGTGATCGCTCCTAGTAATGTTCAGTAAAAGTGTGAAGTCTCCCATCCTCAGGTGCCTCAAAGAGGTTTTCACCATTATATGTGTCCTTTGTTTTTACTTTTTTGCGATCTAATACTGCCATTAAATGGTTTTCACCATTAGATGGATTTTCAATTTTGTTCTTTTTGTGACTGAGAGACTTGGCACTCCCCTGATTGCATATATCATTATGTGATTCATTGGTGGAGCAAGTGTATGGGTTAATAGAGCAGAGATATTGATCAATGACCTCATCATTTTGCAATATGGGTATATCATGTCCAGGTTCTTCCCACTCTATAAGGTTAGGATATATGAGCGGTAGGGAGTCATTTGGAAGGTCAAGATTAATAGCTATGAGGGTCATGATAGAGATATTGTCATATTCGTTTGTAGCAGGGGTAAGGTCTATAATAGTTTCAAGGTTTTTGATGGTACTCTTGTCGACATTGCCTCTTTTGTATCAAAGCTATTCGTTCTCACTAGCCTCATAGATATGTTGCGGTCCGAATGCAAACGATCTAGAGCTCAAGCCTTGTTCCTCATAAGGAATGGGTATGTATGCATGGATTGTATCCTTCTCAATGTCCTCAGTAATATTAGAGCAGGTGTCCCATTCATACTCATTGGAATTTATTTCAAAATCACCATCCCATGTGGCTCCATTGAATCTGACAGGTATGTTGTAAGGTGAGAAAATATCACTGATAAGTGACACAAGTTTGGTAGCTTGTTTTGATTCGGGATCGACGCTTTCTTGTAATCTTTGAATTTTTTCATATAGAATTTCCATTCTTTGAGTAGCAATTTCCTCAGGTTGTGGCTCAAACTCGGTTTCAAGTTCTTGTACAGGATGTATTTTTTTATAAGAAGCTTCCTCTCTTTGGATAGCGAGTTATTCTTGTCGCTTCTCCTTTTCTTCACGCTCTTTTTCTTCTCTTGTCTTTGTAGTTTCTTGATGTGATGCTTCTTGGCATGATACTTCGTTATGTTTTATCTTTTCTTTCCATTGAGTTTTTTGATGGTGTTCTCACTTTTGCATAGGTGGAACATGCTGGCCATACCCAAGTCCTATTTTTTCTTTTGCAAATTGTGAATGATGTTGTATGGGTTCTATGATGCCTTCTTGATGCTTGCCAATAAGACCTTTTTCCTTTGTACCCCATGTGTTGCATGATTTTGAACCCATTGCCATACTATTTTGTTGGAATGACCACTTCTAGGGCAGAAACTCTGATTTCTTCATCATCTTTGTATAGCCAACTGAGGAAGGTTGTCCATGAGACCTTGGTGAAGTTGGTAACTTAGATAGACACAAGGGTTCAAAAGAGTACTCCCCCATGCCTTGGTCTTTTATTTTCATCTTTTTTCTCAAAGTTTATGGATAATGATTTGAGTTTTTCTTGATCTTGGGATGATGAGGAAGCTTGGGCCTCCCTATTGTGTGGAACCAGGGTATCTTGAGTTGCCCCTATAGCATTGCAGTACTAAAAAGGGTTAGTAATTGTAGATATTGAAATTTCTTGTCCATTGTAGGAGAACTTGATATATTAATGGTACGTGGAAGGTAGCACTTGCATTTCATGGATCCAAGGATGAGCCAATAGTATGTTGTATGTCATGTCTATGTCCAAGACTTTGCATAATGTGTCTCTTTGCAAAGGCCCTACCTGAATGGGTAGTACCATTGTTCCTTCAGATGACCTTTCTTCATCATCATAGGCTTTGATGGTGATCCTCTTTTTGGGATCAATAGCTTGCTTAGAGAAGCCCAATGCATAAATAAGCTTTAGGGTACATATATTGAGACCAACTCCTTCATCTATGAGCACTCTTTTCACTCGATGTTTGTAGACTAGGGCTTCGATATGGAGCGGGGTGTTATGTGGATGACTCAAAAAGATGTCATTGTGTTCAGAAAAGGATATGTTATGTGGCACCATGATATGGGCCACCATGGCTTGGAACAGATTGAAATCTAGATCATTTGGAACGGTTGTTTCGACAAGAGCTTGCTCCAAAATATTTTTGTGTTTTGGTGAGAGTTTGAGCAACTCAAGTATTGATATCTGAGTGGGTGTTCTCCGTAGTTGGTCGACCAAGATATATTGAGTCTTAGGGATAGTTGTTGTTGTTGATGTGTTCCCCTTTAATACATATTTTTGAGCCCTCGTTGTCACATTTATCGATGCATGTTGTTGTTTATCTTTGATCTTTATGACATGTATTTGATTGTCATATGCTGATATGTGATTTATGGTGTTTTTGTATATGTTATTGATACGAGGTCCTTTGTTGTTTTTTGATGTCGATGCTCCTCCCTTGTCGTAATTAGGAAGAGGATTTTTGAAGGCTTCATGATCATCATTGGTTTTATGACCATCTATCATTATGTCACCATTATCGATTAGATCTTGAACCAAGTTATTCAATCTTAGGCAATCATTTGTGCGATGACCTTTATTTCTATGATACTCACAATAGTGTGTATCGTTCTACCATGGTGGTTTGATTTGGGGGTCAAAATCTATTGCATTTAGTAATGTAATGACCTTATTTTCCAATAGCTTTCAAAACGCGGATTCAAGGGTTTGTCCTAAAGGTGCAAACTTTCGTTGATATGGTGTTGGTTTCAAATTAGCGTTATTGGTATTCCCTTGGTTGATATTGACTTGATTGTTTGTTCCTAGATTGTTGGTTCTTTGATTATTGTTGTTTTAAGGATTTGCTGGTGGAGTAATGCTAGATATGTTTAACACTGGTAGTTTTATTTTAACGTTGTCTACCATACCATCATTAACAATGTTTTTATTCCTTGTCCAAAACTTGGACTTGTTGGAGTTGTTATTATTTTGGTTGTTGTATATGTTATTATTTGACAAACTAACACCTTCCTTAAAGAACTTCAAGGTCCATTTCTTGATGGAGGCTTTCTCTACTTGGATGCCATTTTCGATCAACTTTGTAAAAGTAGGAAGACATTATAGTTTGAGTCGATAACTCATTTCACTATTCAAATTGTCTATGAAGATCTCCATCTTTTATTTTTCAAGTATGTCACATGGGTACCTTGAGACCACACATCTCCATAGTTGAAAGAAGACCATGAATGTTTCATTGTTCTTTTACTTTGTGTTGCAAATTTCAAGCATGGTGATTTCATGTTGGATGTTCTAGGAGTATTGTGTAATGAATTTATTCACCAACTCATCGAATGATCTGATGGGAGGTGTGAGTTTTGATAACCACTCCTTTGTTTGCCCTCCCAAAATTATTGGGAATAACCTCATCATGTACGTATCATTGTGAGAAAACTCCAGACTCATAGTACATAATTCCCTAACGTGATCATGGGGATCACTTTTACTATTATATTTATCATACTTTGGTATATTTGAATTTGGCGGGAAAGGTATCATGTTTAGCCTCCTCTCAAAAGGGTAAGGAAAAATATCCTCCAAATAATAACTCATTGTAGACCCTTGTTGCATATCTTGCATTTTTTTTTGGAGTGTTTGGAGTTGTTGTATTAGAAGAGCTAGGGCCATATTTCCTTCTCTAGACCTTTGATGAGGAACATCCCCTTGTTCACTATGGTTGTCATGATCATGGGTATTGTCTTGATCATGGGTATTGTCTTCCTCTCTCAAATGATCTTGATTTTGGGTATTGTAAGTATAGGTCCTTGCCCTTGTTTGTGATATTCTCTCATTAGTATTCTTTAAATTGTCTATGTCAAAATCTACAGGAATCCTGACTCCTTTACTAGTTAGCATGAGGAAATACTTTTGCTTATTTGATTCTATAAGCCTTTCCATGAGTTTTTGGAAAGAGGCACTCTCATGACATTGTTGGAGAAGCTCTTCAGTGATCTTTCTTTCCCCCACATTCACATATTCATCAAAAGGGTTGGACTCCATTTGTCGTGTACTTGATTCTAGTTGTGGATCCGTTCCTTTGTTTTTTTGAGATCGAGTGACAGTGGGCACCAATATACCTCTATAGTAATGAATTATTCTTCTTATATTGGGGTTCTTGGTGGATTTGGTGGTTCAGGTCAATATTTGTGGTAAGTGATGAGAAACTTTGGAAACAAGGTGGGATTAATCCTTCCTCCATTATTAAGGCATTGATTGAATGCTGCTGTCTGAATGTAAGCCCTACTTCTCAAAGGTTCTTTGTCAAATTCGCTGGTTTTTCCTTGGATATACAACCACATATGATGTAATAAAATGTGATGTGATTTAAAGAGTTGATGGTTGATGTAGAGAAATTTACTCCTTTTGGCAAGGACCTTAGGACTAGGTTGTCTCTTCTTCAACTTAGTCTTTTGATGAAAACTTCTTCTTCTCAAAATATGGGGAGTGGTCATACAAAATGATCAATGTTGATGTTGATGGTTGATATGGATACTTTGTTTTGGATACTCAAGTTTACTTGTCAAGTAGAGGTTTAGTTTGATTCGCCCCCATGACAAAGTGTGCCAAATGATATGAATCAAGTTTCACGATGTAGAAACTTAATTTGGCAACCTGATAACCTAACTAGGCATTGTTTTGATAATATTTGTTGCATGATGGAACCCTTGATCACTCTATTTGATACTCCTTAATCTTGTTGGATTAAATATTATCTTAAGATAGTTGAAGATTTGATACCCTTTCCAAGGGTGCTTAGTTGGATTTGGAAATTCTCTCACTTATGATTCCTCCTTGTTTGCTATATGTTACTACGTCATTTATTCCTCATGATAAGAGCGAGTCATCCTTTAAGATTTTTAGTTGGAGTCCTAATCTTTCTTGTGATACCTCGGTTCAAGTCCTTAGTACGTTTGTAAATCCTTTTTCAATCATAAAAGTCAAGTTTAGATAATTGGTTGAACTCTGTGAACACGTTGAACCATTTTGAATCGGGTTCAATAGGTTCATTTAGGTTCCATAGGTTCCTAGGTGTTCAGGGAGGTTTTTCATACTAATATTTTCGATAAGTGTCTTGCAGCGGCTCTTTAAAAGTTTCTTGTTCGGTGATATGTTACTTTATTTCTCTCCGAGTTTTGAACTCATTGAACCAAGTTCAAGAGGTTCAAACATGTTCAACATGTTCATTATAGCACAAGTGGTCAGCAACTTGATATTATTTGTTTTCTCGACAAAATTCTCCTTGAGCGCGGCGTACATCTTGAACTACTTGAACGCCCATGAAGTCTGTTTAGGATGTTCATATGTGTTCGAAGTTGGTGGGTCTCGTGGGTTTTAATGATTTGATGGTGCATTCATTGCGAAATATGAGGAGGCAGAACCATGTCTTAAGTGACGTCAATCCTTGGTTTTTCGAAGTAAGTAATCATTTCAGGAACTGGCAGTTACTTCAAAGACGCCGCCATGCATTCAATACATGCATGTGATGTCTAATCCACAAACTCAACACACTTAGATTGAAAATTGGAATTATTGCATTCAATGTTTCCATTTCATTGCCTTCACTAATAAGGTATGAAGGATTGTTAGTGCTCCGCATTTGTTCCTCGCTGCTGTGCCTTTGTTTTTCCTGGATAGGAGTCTTGTTTGCTGCTAGCCATCGTTCGGTTGTTCAACTGTGAAGGTGAGTCTTTTTCTTGTCCTCTCCAGTGGTTTTTGCTTGCATTTTCTCTCTTATAGAAATTTTTGCTGTAACCAATTTAGGTTTATTGTTTAAAATTATGAAGTCCACACTACATTTGTTTGGGAACGTTTTTAGCCTGGCATCCACTGAACCCATAGTTAGCGATACTGACCTAAAAGGGGAAAACCTTGAGGTGTTGAAAGAGAGGGTTTTCAAGGGAATTGACAAGTCTTTTGGTGTGGAGATTTTGAGTAGCGGTCTCGTAGAAGCCGCAGCTTTTCCCCCAGCCATTCCTTGCCAAAAATTGATTCGGGAATGTATTGCTAGATACGACCCAGTGTCTGAAACCATTAGGAGAGACAATGGTGAAACTCTTCTTGCCATAAATCGTGAAGTAATTTCCTCAGTCTTCAAGATACCTGATTACCAGTTCTCCAACTTCTCCCCTGCTCAGTCAATTAGCGAGTTCAACGCAGACAGAACTGGACACCGTAACAATGTAGCGAAATTCTGGTTGAAGGTTCCTCAAAGAGGTGGTTCCAGGTTACCCAAGAATCCTAATAAGAATCACATGTTTCCTCACATTCATGACATAATGCTTTTGTTGCACCGAGTCAGAGGATTCGCTGAAGCTTATAGCTTCGATGACTGGATTTATTGCTATGTGTAGCTAGTTTTAGAAGGGAAGCAATATTTGGATTGGGCTGAATTGATTGTTGATTCAATGAGAGAACAACCGAGTTTGGCTAAACAGTTCAAACAAAACTTCTTTATGTCTTCATATTTCTTGTATTGTTTGGCTTGTGTTAAGGAGTTGGTTGGAATACCGAAACAACTCACTGAGGAGGATGTTCCCGTATATGAGTTCTATCCCATGCTGCAAAAGGATAAAGCTTTATAGGATTTCAGAAGGGTGCACAATGCTTTTCTGGGTGATTTGTGTCATGAATTGAAGAATATGAAAGCCAAAAGAATCTTCGAAGATGCACAAACTTTAATAAAGAGGTTTGGTAGTTTTTATATCTAGTTTCCACGCTTCTGTTACATACGGGTAAGCAGCTTTGAAGAGGAGCCCTTCAAGCTCCCTCACTTCTGTTCAGATTGCTTTGTTCGGGCGGAGATATGCAGGCAACTAACCTCTGTAATAAAAAATGCACAGCCCAGGGACAAATGGGAAGGTCATTTTCTCATCCAATTGGGCGTGTTGTCCTGCAAGTCAATGTCTGACGCTTTGAGTATAGGAGAAGACCTTAGGAATTTCAATTTTTCCCTGTATCCTGAAAGGAAAGGTTTTGATAATAAGGGATTTTCCCGAAGTTTTGGTCTAATGCCATACCTTCCCATGCCACAGTTAGAGGATTTCTAGGAAGATTGTACAGATGAACTTGAAATATTCAAAAGGGGAAACATGAGATTGGTGTTAGAACAAGTTGTTTCATTGCAGATAAAGTTAGATACTAAGGGGCTTGAAGAGGATTATCTAGAGCTATTCGAACCAGGGTACTTAGCCCGTGCAGAAGTTGAAATGCCTCCAATTAACTGGGATGAGGAAGAGAAAGATGATATATAATTAAGGACCAAAGGAGTTTTGGAAAGGACCATGACATGGGTGGCCAATAAGAAAGCAATGAAATCAGGCATTAAGTCTAATTTTGCGAGAAGTAATAAGGATCCTCTACCTTCACCAAAGCATCTTTCTAACAATGCTTCTATGCTTGTTTGTGCAGGTAAGGATAACAAGTCGCCCCAGCTTAGACATAGGTCTAATTCAACTTTGGATTTTTGTACTCCTCGGCATACCCAATCCTGAAGTGCCGCTTAAAGAAAGATGGATCAAACAAAGGATACATGGGTGAAAGATACCATTCTCGATGCCCAGATATTTGAAATTGAAGACTTGGACGACGATGTTGCTAGTGACCTGGATTCTCATATAGTGACTGTGGCTATGACGCCACCTTCCAAGATGATCGAAGGAACCACTGGTTCCAGTGCAACTCCTAAGTGGTTGACCACCTCGGTGAACAAAAAATAGAGTTTTCTTCCCGTAACTATTCCGATTCAGGAAATGGTCGTTAAGTACATAGAGAAGAATCCAAAGTCAAAAAGGTTCAAGACTGCTGCTCGCCTGGACAATGATGAGGGAACTGGAAAATGGGTCGCTGAAATCGCCTCGTATAAACCCAAGGATGAAAACAAGGAGGCTAGCCCTGATGATTTTGAGATCACAAAGGTGGAATTGGGAAACATGAGTAGAGACACAGACAATCATTTCTTCCAGGTCTCGGCAAAGAAAATGCTCACTAGGTAGGAGAAGGATGGGTGAGAAAAGAGAGAACTAAAGCGACACATAAACATTTTGGCCTAGTTCATTGATAGTATTGGTTGCCTTGGGGCACTCACAATATCTCATGCTACAGAGAACTTCGACCCAACTTCGTTAGAAAATAAAAAGCTAATGAGCCAAGTTCAACAGACCAAGAGTATTGCTAAAGCTGTGGAGAAATGGATTGAGGGAATAATCAAGGATGACGAGAAGTACATTACCGACTCCCAAAGGCTATGTGATGAAATACAGGGCCTTATTGCCGAAGTTCAAAATCATCTTGTGCCATGGGAGAAGGAGGAGCACAAATGGCAGAATATCCTGCCTTTGTTTGCCAAAATAGAAGAATATGGAGTTACCAGGTTTTTGACAGAACACTCAATCAAGCTGGTGGTGGATGAATGTTAGCTTTTTGTGCTGAAGAAAACCATAATGTGGCAAGTGCTTACCTTCAAGTCTATGATCACCGATGCAAAGACCTCTGTTTACAAACTCCAGGATCTCTAGTGCAACATAGTTAATGATAACAAGGTGGTTAACCCTGACCATGATTGGCAGTTGGGAATTTGTGGGTTGAGCACACAAGATGCAATCAGATCTTTCCGGATGAACATGGAGAAAATCAAGGCCAAGGGTAATTTCACTCTGGAAGATATAACCAGGGTGGCTAGGATTGAGTCTATGACTTTCATTGGAAATGATCAACTGCTGAAACATTCTGAAAAGATGGTGAAGCACCGGTGGAATAAGGAGGCAACGAAGGCGAAGCTCAACGCGATGAAAGTTCTGAACCAATCCATTGTTCAAGAACTCACAACCGCTCACGATGCCCATGAAAGCGGAGAGGATGATGATGATGGAAAAGTGGCATAATGCATTGATTCAGGCCTCGTTCCCTTTATTCTTGTAATTTCTCATGGTTATGCAAAGACTTCGGGACATCTATCCCTAAATACTTCTTGTTGGTTTCATAATTGTTTACGGGGGAGGTTGAGTTTTCAGGGAGACCTCCCCTGTTCTAAAACTATAAATTAAGGAAAGATAGATAGTATAGGGGTTAGATTTTGTGACCAATTTTTGGTTTTTCCATCTGTTTTGTGTATTTTCTGTTTTGTAGAAGGAAGAATCAGACTGCTAAATCTAGAATGGAAAAGATTTATACATATATTTTTATGCCTTTGTTGCATAAGAATATATATATAGAATGATCATACTGTTCTTGGGAGAAGGAAAATCTGTGCGTTTTGAATCTGTGTAGATACATGTCTTTGCATATGTTTATCTAATCAAACAACAGTAAGGATCTTTCCATTACAGAAAATTCTTCTTCTTCTGATATTCCTTCCTTTGAGTGTTTGTTTACTTCTAGAGAAGATTCATGTTTGAGGACAGATTTAGTTTCTTAAATCTGTTCATTCTTTATTAAACCTATGGAAATGGTGTACTGAACTTTGTTTCAGTTGCTGTCATCTCATATATTGAAAAGATAGGAAAAAATGCTTTCTTCTTTTTAGGAAACATTTGTGAAATATCGGCCTCTCATCCAAGAATGAAGTAGGCAGCCTTACATGCTTTCGGGTTAAAAGCTACTATTCAAATTAAATAGTTTAAAGCATTCCTTGAAAAAATGAGATAGGGAGCTGTACCTATGAAAAATTCAGAGGGAAGTGATTTATACAACACTTACCCAATTGTTTAGTGAAACACTTGTCCTTAAAATAAGGCGACAAAGTTCAAAATTGATCATTTTAAAAAAAGGGACAAATCTGTTCACCAACACTATAATTTTTCCTGTCTGCATTGGATTTTCCAGTAGACCTAAATGGGTGTCCGAAACTGGTTATAAAATTTTCAACAGGTTGATGAATTTCTCTCTGTGTTTTTCCAATTTTGGTTATGTGCTAAGGTAGAACCCTGAAGCGTTAAAAGATGACCCCAATGCACTACAAAGTTTCACAGATGCGCTATGTTGTCCCTCAAATGCGCTATCTAACTCAGTCATATAACACAAATGTTGATTCTATTATGCGATAATATGTCCTTCATAAGCACTAATATTTGATCTGTATGCGCTATCTTATGGTCTTTAAGTGCTACATTGATGCTCTTATGCACTAGAAGGGTGATTGCAAGCGCTATCTGATTTTTGACTAGTGTTATGTTGCTCATGTACTAATTTGAAATGTATAAGCGCTAAGGTTTGGTTTGAATGCACTATCTTATGGTTGAGATGTGCTATACTAATGCTCTGATGCGTTAACTGTCCTAATTTCTTTGTTCTGAAGATTTTGTTGAAAGTTTGAGAAATGATCTTTGTGCTTGATGGATGATTTTTCTGATAAAATGATTCAAAAACATAGTAGATAGAAGTAATAACAATTTTGCCTCTACTAACAAATAGTGTATGTTCTTTGGAGGATGTGTTCAAATCCCCGATGTTTTCACTGGTTTTGATACAAATAAGACATATCAAGTAGACTCTTTATTCAAGGGTCATTGACAAAATCATAGCCCACTAGTCTCGATACTCCGTCAGCTCAAACAACCTTGTCACCCCCTAGAGGGCGCCTGTTTTTTTGCCTTTTTCCATAAATTAACCCAAAGTGAATTGCTTCATAATTAGGTAGTTATCTTGGGAGGTATATGGTGAGTAATCTTGGGGGCAGATTCTTCCCCACTCTTGCGCTATGATATTGCCAATGTATGGCAACTGACTCAGCTCAAAGCTTCTACTTCTATGGTTTTTAATCAGGCTTCCATTCGGTCTTCAGTGATAAAGTCCCTTGGGAGGCTTCCCAACCTTTAGAACAAAGGCTTTACATATCTTAAAGATACTAGGGGAAGACTAATCACTGAGCAAAACCATTGGGGGGGATTTTCATCAGCCTCCACATTTGATTATAGTGGGTTGGAATACTTGGCAATAAAGTCATTTCCCACTTGGGTCGTACCCTTCTCACTAGCCCCCTCAAGGCTTCGGGAAGGCAAGCCCTCTAAAGGTTGTCTTTGCTAAATTGAAAGAAAGCTTTTAAAAATGGTGTATTTGGATTTTTGATCACCCAATTAAGGGGAGAGCATATACCTAACATCTTCAAAACACATAATACACGTTTTCTTTTTATCCAATATCACAGTTGTTTTCTAAGAAAAAAAATCTATCTTGGAGATGTTTCTCCAAAATACATGTGGTTCTTTTTAACCAAAGATAACAATGTGTGAAGGTAGTAAAAATTTGAACTTTTGAAAGTAAACCCTTGTCAACAAAATGAATCGCCAATTTAAACAACACCAATCTTAATTTTGAGAGCTTTTGAAATGGTAAAGTGAAGGTTATTTTTAAGCTTCCAAAATAAAGGTGAAGTTTATTTTAATAAGAACCAAAGGAAGGTGATATTCAATTTTAAGTTTGTGCAAAAATTGGAAAGTTTGTTTTGTTATTTTCGGAGCCCAAAGGAATGTGATTCCTAAATTGCATAAAAGAAAGATTTGAGTTTGTTGTCCTTTTTATCCATGCAATAAAAAAAGGATTGAGTTTTGTTTTTTGCATCAAAAGGAAAGCATGGAGTTCATTTTATGCATCCAAAAGAAATCATGAGGTTCATTTTAAGCTTTTTCTAATAAAAGGAAAGATGAGTTCTTTTTACTAACTTTGAAAGAAAGAAAAGAAAAGAAAACTAATTCCTTTTGTTCATGCACAAAACTTGTTAGAACCTGCACACAGTAAGTTAGCAAAAAATCCAATTTTGATGGTGACCTTCACAAGCCTAAATTATGTTTATGTTACAAAGTTTTTACTCTCTATCTGGTTTATGCGCTAAAAGATGAGACTGATGCTCTTAAAGAATGGTGCCTATGCGCTAGAAGATGAACCCTATGTGCTAATCTGATACTCCTACGTGCTGAGATATCATAAAAGGTTATGCGCTAAAAAGAAGATTAAACGCCTTGAGAGATGGTTCCTATGCGCTAAAGTTGACCGCCGACGTGCTACAAAATGTCTCAGATGCGCTAAAAGAGTGTTCCGACGTGATTGCAATCTTCAATCTGCACAAAAAATGATGTTATTTTTGGGGATGGGCGCCAAAGATGTATGCGAGAAAGTGAGGTGATCAAAACATCAAGTTTGAGATCAAAAGACCTACATACCAATGAGATTCTTGTGTGTAAATATGAACTAATTTAAACTAGTCTAACTTCCCAAGATGTGTCCCATTGTTCTCTATCTCATAGGATCCCTAAAGCCAATGTTTTGCTCTTAGATCATTGCGCAAATCACTTAGGAATGACAACTCAAAGAACGAGTGATATTGTGATCATATGCATGAATGCATTCTAAGATCTATATGATATGTTTAAAATATGATACTTAAGCTAATATGAAGATAGTGATATGATAAAGATATTGCTAAATTATCCTAACATGATATACTAGTATGGATATACTATGATATGAAATGCTTCTAAATGCTTAGATGATATTCTATCGAAGAGAGGCTAAAAATGCTTGATAGAATCAGGCTATAATGTAGATGCATGAAACTTGGATATGGAGAATGAGGAATGTGAGCTCTATTTATAGTGAAAATAGGGCAATGGATGGTTAAGATTGAATAATTTTAACAATTGCTAGGATTGAAAGTTACTTAGTTCATGTGTACAATTTTCACCAATGAAATGGTGACAATTGTCAACAAGAGGTGGCTTGAGAGAAGATGCAAGAGACATTAAATTCCTGAGAAGACATGAAGGTTACCTTAGGAGGTTGGGTGAAGGTTAGGTTAGAGTCATCCATTGGATAAATATATCACCCAAGGGGTAAACTCTTGTGCAAGGGTTAGATAGGACAACTAGGGTCAAAGCCATGAGTGCTTGATGAAACCCTTGGGTTAGATAAGGGTTAAGTTAGAGAGAAAGTATCTAACAATGAAGGGAGGTTGAATTAACCATTAATGGTTTGGAAGACTTTGGGGACAAATTTGTAAGAGTCCATCCAAATTTGGGGGAACTCAACAAGTTAGCTTGTTGAAGAAATAAAGCCTTTAATGCATTTAGAAGACTTTCTTCCAAATTTGAGAAGTGACCTCCTCAAACTTAGGGAAATGACATGATTGGAGGGATTAAGGTTAGTTAATTAGGATTAGATGGGTTATAGAAGAATGATTAGGAAGCAAGTGGGAAATGTAGGGAAGGGAAAGTGGGAGAAATAAAATTTTAATTAAAATAAATGCTTTATTTCAACTAAAATAGATGCAACTGGCATAAATACAAATGGGGGATTTTTATAAATAAATTAGACTTATTTATATGCAAGGGTCAATTTAATTAAATGTAAATTTAATTAAAAGGAAGAAAGGGGAATTAATTAAATGAAGTGATTTATTTAATTAAAGGCTAGAAAAGGTTTAGATGAATTTAATTAAATAAATTGAGTAATTCATTTAATCAAATAGATGAAAATGAAGAAATTAATTAAATAAGATTTAATTAATAGGGGGGATGGGGTTTAAATAAATATGAAATATTTATTTAAGAAGATGGTCAGATTTATACTTCTACACTTGGTTTGCAAGTCAAAAAATCTCTTTATGTTTCGAAACAGTCACTTAGAATGTGATACCAAAAGTTTGACACCTTTGCATTGTCATTTAGATTTGTAAGATCAAAATCAGATCATTGTGAGTATTATAAAACTGAAAATGGTCATTTGCTTATCATTGCTTTGTATGTGGATGACATGTTATTCACTGTGAATGTTGGGTATGATTTTTGATTTAAAGTCTTAGTTGTCAGCATGTTTTGAAATGAAAGAATTAGGTGCAGCTAGATATATTTTGGGGATGAAAATCAGTATAGATAGGAAGAATAGAAAGATTTGGCTCAATCAGAGCAAGTACATTAGTATTGTCCTTAAGAGGTTCAATATGTCAGATTGCAAGTAGTTAGTTGTTTCAATATTGCAGGGAACGAAACTTTTTATTGAGGATTGTCCAAAATCTTCTATTGAGAAGGAGGATATGGCCAAGGTACATTATGCAAGTGAATTTGTCAGCTTAATGTATGCAATGGCCTGTACTAGGCTAGACATTGCCCAAGCAGTGGAAGTACTAATCCAGTTCATGGCAAATTTAGGAAAGCCACATTTGGATGTTGTGAAGAGAGTGTTTAGATACCTAAGAGGTACTTCTTAGTATGCTTTGTGTTACCATGGGAATTTAGTTGGATCACAGAGGACTGTCAGCATTCAGGGATATGTGGATTTTGATTGGGTAGGAGACATTGATAGAAGAAGATCCACCAGTGGATATGTATTCACTTTGAACAATGGTGCAATTCATTGGATGAGTAAGAGAAAAGTTTTAGTTGCTTTGTCCGCTACAAAGGCAAAGTACATGGCAACAAATCGTGCCTATCAAGAGGTTGTTTGTCTTAAGCATTTGTGATCTGATGTTTGTTTTAATGCAGGGAAGGTTACTATCTGTTGTGACAATCAGACTACCATTTATTTGGCAAAAAATCCTACTTTCCATGCTAGGATGAAACATGCTGATGTGCAATATCACTTTGTTCGTGACATGGTGGAAGATGGAAAGGTTAATTTGAAAAAAAGTGCGTACTCTGAAGAATCTTGTAGATGCATTGACAAAACCTATAAGCACAAACAAGTTCAAATGGTGTGTTAACTCTATGGGTCTTGGAGCCCATGATTCTCTTTAGTCTCAAATGTTCTGGAGATATCAGTAAGTTCTTTGTCAAGTGGGAGAATGTTGAGAGTGGGTGTCTCAAACTTACTAGTTGAGATCTCGATCAGATGGCATTTGGTTTTTGCAATGAGAAGTTCAGTATGTTTCTCTAGCTATGTTAGTAAACAAATTTGTCCTTCAAATAAACATAGAAAATGAATCAAGATGCCCAAGAAGAAGAACAAACAACACTAACAGTTGGAGAAGCTACCATTGGATTGGCAACTTTCCTTTGAATTTTAGAGGTACAATTCCCTCTTAATAAGATATGCAATGAATGGAAATATCAGGTATGCTTTTCACAAGAAAGCATAAAAGGTAAACTAACACCTACCCATGACCATGACAGTAGATGTGAAAGATTAAACACAGAATTAAGTGAATGCATAAAAATGATACAAAGTTCACCTCTCCCATGCTCACGGACGAGAAACAAGAAAATGATGAGCAACAAATCTTTATAGTTGATGAATTAACTTGAATTCAAAGATTCAAAAATAAACATCCACACAATTCGATAAGGAAAAAATAGCATTGGAAAGAGATTGCAGTGACACAAAGGACATTCACAACCAAAAGAAAAACATCCTTAAATTCATAGATTTAAGAATATTCCCTTTATTTCTCAAATGCAAAAACGAGTTCACAAACTCCCTTTCTGTATAGAAAAATGTGGTTATCAAGAAAACAAAACTACCTATGCCTTCCCCTTTTCCTAATAGCAGAGAAAAAAAGATCCTCTTCTTATCTACGAAGTGCACATTTATAGTTTTCTGGAAAACTTTTTGTTTTTGTAGCCGTTTCTTGAGAAATTCCCTCTTTTCAACTTTAGGTAACTAATTTTTTGTTTGATACAAAGATGAAAGATGCATTTTTTCCACTTCACATGCACAAAATAATTGAACACCCAAAAATAAGTCATAACATTATGAATGACTTATATGGCAAAACATCAAGCCATTTGTCATATTTGATCCATGTTCTGCATAATTTGAGATTTTGCGGCTTGTAACCCTTCTTGTGGTATAAGTGCACCAAGGCAATCACCAAAGCTGACCTCTAGCAAACCCTAAATGGATGCCTAAGATTGTTTGGCTATCGGGGGTTTTCAAAACTTTTGAACCTCTAAGTTGGGGAACATTGAAGTTCCGAAACTTAGAAAATTTCCAACTATGAAGGAATTCAGAGAGTCGGAGCTTTTATAAACCTTAGAACTCAGTATCTGAGGTTAGGAAATTTTTATAATCGCCGACAATAGAGTATTCCCCACTATATAAAGTACTTCAAACTTCATAAAAAGACTTGGGAAAAACATTTGATTTTAATAAAGTTTGTTGAAGTTTCAAACCATCGGACTTTATAAGTTGTTCATGTGAACTGAAAATGAAGTTGTCTTTGTAATAATTTACTTCTTCAATGTGAAAACTCAATTTAATTCTGTAAACAAACTCAAAATATTGGGACGTAAAATTCGATAACTTCCTCATAAAAGCTCCACTTTGTGTGAAATTTGGACAACAAGAGGATTGGATTCTTCTGAGCAAAATCCAGAAACATTTTTATCTCCAACAACATAAAAATAGATTTTGACTTTATTGTGAATCACCGATGGGAAAAAGTGAAGCTAACTTTTTTGCAAATGGTAAAGCCATTTGACATGAAAACTAGCCCGATTGGATGGAATGAAGTCACGAACAAACCCACAAAAGATTATCATACCTTCTTGCAATCATTTTCTTGATTCGGCAGTTTAGGGGTATGGAGAGGAATGCACTAAAAAATTGATTTTTTTAAGCTCAAATTTTGGGGTAACATTGGCTTTGATGAGGGGCTAAATTTTTGTAGAAAACATAGAGAACTCTATAATCATCAAGCCAAACCAATTGAAGTCCATTGGGCAATGGAGTTAATGAATAGTAGGAGGAAAGGGCACTTCTCTACAGAAGGGTGGTGGGGAATTAGGCACTAGCCAAAACAAGCTAAGCCTATAACACAACAAAAATTTATTTAAAAAAATATATAGGGGTGAAAGCCCCTTACATCTGGCGACCCTAGATGAATCATGCAAAGCCATTCACGACCTAGGAGAAATAAGAACCTCTGTGAAAAAGAGATGTGCTTCTGCAAAACACTTGCAAATAACATAAATAAAGGAGGTGTTGATAAATCATTTGAGAGACTTTAAACCTTACATTTTCCCTTGGCAAGTTGCAAATGAGGCCAAAATTCTTATTTCCATGTTGTTAGAGCAAAATCGTTTCTGGGTTCTATTCTAAAAATTCCCGACTTGCCGACAATGGTTCCAAAGTTCAAAAAATCTCCGCCTTTCCAACAATGGTTCTCAAGTTCTGAAAATCTCCACTCCACTATTGAGCAAGTTAGTATGTTAGTATAACCGATGGTTCCCATACTTGGTTTGCGTGCTTGATCTTTATCATCTGCAGCGAGTGATTCATCATCATCAATATTGGTACCTGGTTTTGTCACACTTTGACGGTGCAACATTAATTCTCATTCTTCCTATGAAGGAACATTTATAGGAGATTCTGCATTTTTTGGAGGGCTTCATGGTCTTCCTTCATCTCTTTTTGGAGAGGAGTTTTGTTCCTACTGGGGTTTCTCTTTTTCTCAACTTTACAAAGATTTTCATGTTGTGATTGGGTACCTCATCAGGCCTTATTGCTAGGACCCAAATTTGCATGTAGTTGCCTTTGTTGCATGTAGCTTCATTCATGCACTTAACTTTTTAGCTTCTCCCTAAATTCATCTTAAGTGGCGGTGTTAGAGTAGAAGGTTTTACTTACCTAATTAATTTAATTATATTGATTAATTAATTAAGTCACCTTTTTCA
The DNA here is from genome assembly GCF_030272615.1 of Cryptomeria japonica. Taxonomy (NCBI): domain Eukaryota; kingdom Viridiplantae; phylum Streptophyta; class Pinopsida; order Cupressales; family Cupressaceae; genus Cryptomeria; species Cryptomeria japonica. Next base: position 10,296,454 of record NC_081405.1, read on the forward strand.
TTTTCCACTTAAGCTAAATTTAGGAAGCTTTTTAGGCATTTAATAATCATTTAATATGCATGCATCCCTTAAGTATATTAATAATTAATTCATTATTAATTATTAATTGCTTTTTAGGGTTTCTATCTTTAGAATTAGATTTCTTTATAAGGACGACATATCCTTCATTGTAAATTAAGCAATATTCAATCAAGCATTCAGTTCTTGTTATTGTCTTCAATATTCTCATTTGTTATGCAATTTCTCCTTTGTATGTAATAGGTATTCTTGCAGATGATTATTTGGGTTTGTGGGAACTCAACAATCATGAATTCTAACATATTGTTGATAGATTAACAAAGTTTGCACACTTGTTTACTATTTTTTTTATATGTTAAAACTTCACATCTTTATTTATTCTTCAAAGGAGTGTTCAAATTGCATGGCTTGCCAAATAACATTGTGAATGACAGGGACAAGAAGTTCCTAATTGTGTTTTGGTAAGATTTGTTCAAATTGACTAGAAAAACTCATTTCCAGTACTAGTTATCATCCAAAAATAGTTGCACTAACTGAGAGTGTCATTAAGTGGGTGGAAGGATATCTAAGGAATTATGTTTCAGGGTAGTATAAGACTTGGATAAAATGAATTCATAGTGGAGAATATTGTCATAATATATCCTATCAAATGTATATTAGAATGCCACCATTTATGAAATTATTATGGATCAAGCTCCTAACTTCGTTAACATTTGGTGCAGGAGCACCTTGGTGACCAAGATGCCTAATGAAGGATTTTTGTAATGGATTTCATTTTTTTATTATGTCAAGATGTAATAAGGTCCTAAGGACCATTTGTGATAATTTCCTATCATTTTTTAGTCACTTCAAAACAATTTGTAAGGCCTTTGATGCCAATGGAGTCATATAGACCTACAAGGTCCTGATTCGGTCAACATTGGTCAAACCGCTCCAATGGTGTCCAAAATGAGTGGAAATTATGTAATATGTGTTCTATGGTATATTTTTATATGTATTAGGGATATATGTGAAGTTTTTAATCAATATGTTGAGTAGGTAAAAAATTGTCAAAAATGTAAAAGTTGCTTGACAACTTTTACATCTTTTAATGCAAGTTTATGTGTTTTTGTTTTCCAATGGTTACCCCTTTTAAAAATTAGTTGGGGGTTGTTGGAATGTGGCATGAGAAGAATAAATATCCTAATTTTTTCTTGAGGTAGGTTGGTTTTTGATTTATGCACCGAAAGGAAGAAGAAATAAATAAAATTCAAAGCTTTTCTCAGAAAGTTTCTTAGAACATTGCTGCAAAACTGTTCATATCTTTCTTGTATGATTGAATCAGGATGTGAGACTGGTTCCATTTGAAATATGAATGAATAAAATTTCTTTCGATACCACTTTTGTGCAGTTTCATTGACTACAAAGCATTTTGTGGGCGTTTTTCTAAAAACTATCCTAAAACCCTAGTTTCAAGGGTTTGGACTGAGAAATGTAAATAACTCGCCATTCCATTGAGATAAGAAGCCCAAATATTGTGGAATGGTAGATATAGGGGTCCTCCAAGTGGGGTTTCTTCTATTTTTGCAAGGATTAAGTTTTGAAGCATATTTGGTGAAATGAATGCCTAACAACCCCTAAGAATGAGGGTTTGAGTGGACCTGTCCAAAATATGAGTGTTTGGGTGCCCAAAAGTGATATAATTGGTGGTTTAGAGGCCTAAGGAAAATTTTGGAACCAAATTTTAAGGATCGGTGTGCATTTATGAGGTACTTGCTTTAGAAAATAGGGCTAATTAGGGCTCTAGAGCAGTGATAAAACTCTAGTTTCAATTGATTTGTTACAAAACAACCTATGCCAAGTTTTTTATATGTTTTATAAATAAAAAAAGGGCATTTAAAAATAATTTAAAAGTATTGGTATCTAGTATATATCAAAATCTATTCATGAAAATCCTAAAAAGGAGGGTTGCTAGGATTTTGGGATGTTTGTGAAGGGTCACACCATTCCTCTTGCTAGAGACCATAACCAATGCATGGGAAATTTTTGTTTTTATGTTATAACATACCTTGGAAGTGTGAACTTGAATTATGAAACCATTTGAGAGCCTTCCTACATTGAGTCCTCTTTGCCTAGGTCTAGGAGACTTGGTTTGGTAGGTGAGTTGGGAGAAAGATCTCCCTAAATGTGTATCAGCCTTTGTGAGTTGTAAACCCGCTTGTAAGTAAATTTAAGAATCTATCCACCTTTGCATCAAAATTTTGTTTTGTGACAACAAAGTATTGAAAGCCAAAGATTTTGATGCAGGAGCACCAGTCTAATTCTTACCGGTTGGGCATTTTTCAGTGGAATTGCTTGAGAGCATGGTATTTATTCATGTTTCAATGTTTAGCATTGTGGTTTTGGGTTTATTCCCTTATATTCATGGTCTTTGTGGTGTTCAAGTTTCATAGCTTTTGGCTTTGTTTTCGATAATATGCAAATTCTGGTATTGTCTCAGTTGGTGTGTTCTTACCTGTTAGCTTGCAGTGTGTCAAGTGAAGATGATTTTGGGTTGTTGTTGATCTCCATGACTTTCAGATCATTTGAGGTGTTGCTTTGGGTCTTGGTCGGTATTCTTGGAGGTCTATGCATCATTTGGAGATTGTTCTTAGTGATTGAGCCGACATGTTACCATTGCACATTTCATGAACCAGTTGGTCTCTTGGGCTGACTTGATTAAGTTGTAATTATTCCTGGGTGGTATATATATAGCGGTTTGTGAATCATTTGAGAGAAAAAGAAGTTACATCAGAGAAGTCATTGGAGAGATAGAAAGTCAAAAGATTGAAGATAGAGTTAGGTGATTGAGCGAAGATGTAGAACTGACAAGATTATGATCCGATAGGACTGAAGTCGAAAGGCTGAGGTCCGGGTTAGGGTAGAACTGGTAGACTGTTATCGGAAGCTGATTTGATCTGAGGATGATTTGCAGATCTTGTAATTGTATTGTAAGCATTATTTGTATCCTGGACTGCGATCCAGCATGTGGCATGTATAATTTTCCAGATTATAATAAGATTTATTCACATTATGTGTTATGTGTTGTTATCGGTTGTTCTATCTGCTATTTCTAGCATCTTGTTACCGGTTACAAGTATGCTTTGCATGGTTTATGTGTTTAGCTGCAAGGTTGGGCTGTCCTTCATTGGATTTCCCTACCTTGACTGCGTCAGATTTGGTGTCATGAAATCACTAAAAGGCAACCTCCACCATGCTCATAGTTAGTAGAAGTTATATGTTGATCAACATAAAGTTGAGTGATTATTTGAGGCAAATGATATGGTATATTTAAGATTTTATCCACAAATTAAATAATCCATTCAAGGTCATAAAGGGATTTGGATAAGTGGCTTATGAGCTGAGCTACCAGAAAGTAGCAAAGTGTATAATGTATTTCATGTTTCTCACCTTAAGAAAGCATTGGGTCACAATGTAGTTGCTTCTGTTGATTTTCCTCCCTTGGATGAAGAAGATAAGCTCATATTGATTCTTGAGGCAATGACTAAATTGAGACAAGTTGAGAAACAAAAGCATCAGAGAATATTTGGTGAAATAGATAATTCTTCTACTTGATGCTATCTAGGAAGGAGAAAATTTTGAGGACCCTGATTTGCAATTATTTGAGAAAAATAATTTTTGGGAGAGAGAAGTATAATGTCCTCTTCTTGCATGTAAGCAATTATTTGGCCATTAACTTATTTCCCATAGTTTCATGTAAGCTAATTGACAAGAAAAAAGGGAAAATAATTTAAATAATTTAGTTGTCAAAAGTTTTTTATATTTTTATGTTGACAACTTATATTTAATTATTTAAAAAAAAATGACTTTAAGAGGTGTTGAAAACAAGGCATTAGACTTAAGGAGGGAAAACAAGAGTTTTTTTTGTATATTTAAATACATATTTTATATATTAAAGTGAATATGAAGCAAGAAAGAAAATATTATATTGACCAAAAAAGTTATAAAAAGGAGGAAGTTGTGGACAAAAAGAGTAATCATTTTCACATTTGTTATTGTAGAGGAGGGAATTTGTTACCTATAAGATGATGAATATTAAAGAACAAATTATCCGACACTACCTCACTTAAACTGGTGCTAGGGGTGAGCCAGGGGATAAAAATACAATAATAAAATAACCACTAAATTAATATATGAAATTGCAAAATATTGAAATGTATAATAGAATGATGTGATTCTAACTATTATGAAAATACACAAACAAAAAATAATTATACTAGAGGGCCCACTCGGTCTCGGGTCCTAGATGCCAGCGCGTTGCGGGGATGTCTGTCCACCGTGCTATTGTCTGCATAGACAAAGACTTGCAAATGCAACAAAAATGTTCCAGAATCCATCCCTTAGCCACACAAAACCTGTTCATCACCTGTGCACATATAGATAGGCAAAAATTTTGGGACTGTATAGGGGTTTTCCTCAGTCAAACCCTCGCTTTGGTGTTTCCATCAACATAGACAACCAGCTAGATAGATTGGATAAAAAGATAACTATAATAGAAACTAACCCCGCTTAATGGAGGAAAATTCCTACTACATATAATTTAATGATAAATGATAAATGCAATAGAAACAAGCCCCACATAATGGATGAAAACCCCTATTGCAAGATATATGATAAATGATATATTAAATGCACCTAGACAATAGATAAATTCAAAGATGCAATAATGCAAAGCATGTAGTGTTAAAGATGCAAGATAAAAGATAAGAGAGAAGACAAAGTGTTTTGGCCAAATCCCTCTCTTGAGATAGGAGTGCGATGAAGCTTGAGGTACACTGTTGCTGTAAAATGATAGCCAAGAGATCACAACTAGAGCCAAAGTGTAAGAGCCAAAATCCAAGAGCATGAGAGAGTAGTTTTCTTCACAATAGTGTCTATAGCTTGCAATGAACAAGATGATGAGATTTTAATGCAACGAATAGGCGAGAATAGATGTTATGAATGCATTCAAGCAAAGGGGCATGCGTCTGAGAAATCCTGATGTGAGATATGTGACTCCAAATTTGAGAATATGTCAGGACATTTGCACAACACATAAAATTTTACGCATTGCACTTCCATCCACACCAAGATATTCCCAAATGAGCTCTAAGGGCAATTGAGGACACTTTGTCTTTTGAGCCCATAGTGTTAAAGTAGTGAAATCTTGATCATGAACTTTGTCATAAATGAAATGGACACAATGCATACATGTCATAAATGCACTAGGCATAATTTAGGACACTACATTTTACCCCCACTTTAGTGAATTGATCGACTCAAGGGATCAGGTGCACTAAAGAACTCTAGAAAGATAAATTCATTAAACCCATGCAGTGCATTAAATGTAGTAAATACCTAACAAAAAGGTTATTGTAGAGGTCATAGAGATCAATTAGGTAGACATAAGCAATGCCTTCAGTTCATTGTGAAAGTCACAATGTTCATCATGAAAATTCAAGTACTGCAAAGACCAAAATTTAGTTAGCATGAAAAATAGAGGAAGCTCCTATGGCAACAAGAATGCTTAAGAGGTGTTAGTACATATGGGAAATGTAAAATCTAATGAAGGCGAGTATGTGCCCACTCATATTTCTTACCTATCTAGGTGGGGAAAATAGGAAGGAGGATGACCCAAACATGCCACAAAAAGGGGTCAGGACAATTCAACTATATACTCAAGGGGTGGGCCCCTAGAAGGGTCATTAGCACTATTCATCGTCAACATTTTCTCTGAGATTTCTATAGAGCCTCAACAAAAATTCCACATAGAAGGGAGCATAGAGTGAGAAATATTGAGAAGCTGCATACCGTAGTGGAGTAGGCCGAGTGGTCAGAGCAGGTGAGTCTTGAATCACATTGTTTTAGTTGATTTTATGCATTTTATGATGGATTTATTTTTTAGAGTTGTGTAGGTGTCCTCGGGACGTGTTAGGATCATGGACTTGCACATTCGTCCAGTAGGCATACTTTGTGCTATCATCTGGTAGGCATACTGGTATGCACCAACACGTTGACGTCCAACAAATGCATTGTTATTTGCATGGTGCACTAGCATCCTTATGAACATACACAAGACTAATCAAGATTTTATTTTGATGCAGATATTTCTAGAGGTCCGAGAGAAAATATCCAGACACCTCTTTAGTTTACTATGTGAGAGAGCAGATGAGTTGCCTGCAACAGATTGACAATGACTTTAGAGTGTGGGACTTTGGTGGGTATATTACATGCCAAAGGGTTTCTTTCATGCACTTATGTTGAGGGCCTCGATGGAGAGGTGGCATGAAAATACTATGTCATTTCACCTATCTACATGGGATATGACAATGACATTGATAGATGTTTACCACATCATGAGATTACCCATTCATGGCCAATGAGAGTCACTAGCCATCTCAACTATGCAAGAGATATGCACACTTTAGGAATGGGGCCTAGGTCGGGTGATAGACATGACCGACCACATCTATCTCCAAGTGATTGGCTAGGGACAAAGGACGATAGCTTTGATTCAATGCATTACGATTGTGACACTAGCATTGTAGGTGCTTACAGATGGATGGGGCTCAGAGATAGGAATGGGCTTCATGCCATTAGTTTGAGAGATGGAGGAGGGTATCATCTTAGCATGGGGACAAAGCATGCTTGCACACCTCTACTATGAGCTATCACTCTACATCCACCATGAGTTCCATAGTTTAACAGTATGCACACTTCTACAGGTGTGGATGTTTGAGCATACCACCTGTATGAGGCCTATGGGATTTCTGTGTTCAATGTTCATGGATATGTCATGACCACATGTGTATCCACTACGATGGGTCAACTGGAGGGCAGGTGATCTCACATACTAGTGGATCATGATCAACCAACTCGAGATAAGGGACGTAGTCTAGTAGCCTTTCTTGGAGATGGTGGTCTGGTCTACAGATTGGAAACAACTACTATGGATGCAACGAGATAGGTTCTTACTTAGGAAAAAAATCACAGTCATCCCCTACTACTGGCATCATTGCATGTGACAACCTGGGTAGGTATATATGATTTCACTTGTCACTCTTACTTATATTCAATTAGTGAGGAGCATTGTGTGATCATTGGACCTACCTCGACCTACCATTGACACTGTGCGAGGCAGTCTAGAGGGTAGTAATGATGACATACCACCCTAGCTAAATATTGATGATGTCGGGGTAAGTCAGGACTTCGCCAAGTGGAGTATGGTGAATCCTACTCCCATTTTTCTAGCAGATGCCGAGGGGGAGATGCCAATGCATTAGGAGGAGACACTAAGGAGGGGTCATCCTCAGGAGATGAGGGTGAGAGATTGGCATATCGACAATGAGTAGCCAGTCATAGCCCAATGATAGTTTCACAAGGTTTGCCACCTAGGGGGCTCTCTCCATCTCCTATTGTACCTCCGAGACCACCATCAAAAACTGCAGCAGGGAGTGCGAGGGCATCCTCTAGTAGGTTGCCTCCATGAGATCTAGACTGGCAGAGGGGTGATCTTAGTATGTTTTGTAATTTCAATTCGTGTGATATAGTTCCTTTATTTTGATTTTATATGTGATATATACATGGTATGATCTAGAAGTTGACATTGATATATTGTTTGTGATTGCAGAGGGCATCCTTGAGTGACTAAGCTTAATCCACTAGGCACTTTCAGATATCATCCCATTTGTTTAGATCTAGGGTCCTATCTTGGATTTATGTCAGCCACTTCAGTTAGTAGGAAGACCTGCACACCTATTTGATCCTGTAGCATAGATTAGGATAACATATGAGGAGGGTTGGGTGGAGTTGGTGTAGGGAGAAACATAGTTGGTCACAATGACAGGACAAAGGGACAAGGCCCTGCTCGAGTTGTGGACTGTCATTGGAGAGAGAGGCTAGGTCATGATGCAAGTTGAGTGTTGAGAGGGCACGTGCCTCTATATTGAACTAGGTCAATGACCTCTATCGACAAGTTGCAGTGGCACAATAGGGCACAACTAGTAATCTTGATCATCCTAGAGTGCGCTAGTCGATAGAAAATCTTGATGTGACACGATAGCATGAGACCATATTGAGGGAGGAGCTAATGACTTAGAGAGAGACTATAGAAGAGTTGTGAGGAGAGTTGAGAGGACTTTACTTACATAGAACCATGATCGCGAGATCACACTCTACATTAGTTCGTCAACCTTCTCATCAAGATCAAGATCCTTTAGCACCAGTGAGCTTAAGGTTTCATACCCTTGGAGGGTCTTGAGCACGGTTTTGATATTATATAGATTCATATATTTGACAGTGATGTATAACATTATTTTGGTATATAGATGTACTGTTGTAGTTTCATAGACACATATAATGGCATTACGCATTTTTGTAGTGATGTGATACATGTACTTTGAAACTAGACACTGACATATACATACATACGTACATACACACACATACATATATATATATATATACATATATATACATATTACATATATGTATATGTATATGTATATCTATATGTATATCTATATGTATATATATATATATATATATATATATATGTACATATACATATACATATACATATACATATACCTATACATATACATAGACATATATATGTATATGTATGTGTATATATATATATATATATATATATATTTTTTTTTTTTATGATGTTTTTGGATTATTTCAGGATACTTTATGATTTTTATGGATTTTTTAAGGACTTTATTTGATTTTTATGGATCTTTTTAGGACTTTATTTGAATTTTTTGTGGATTTGTCAAGACTTTTGTGAGATTTTGGCAAGATCAAGAGCTCAATGAAAAGTACAAAATAGAGAGACAAAACATAGGACAAGAATAAACTGTATTCTCATCAATAGATAAATGATCAATTGTTATATACAATGAATATGAGCCTGCTTATATAGGAAGGCTATATGGATATGTGAGCACACAAACATGACATGTGATTCAATAATAAACAAGGGTAGGTAGGGATAAGTAGGGGTATGTAGGAGAAACAATATAATATTCCACATGAGGTGGATCACCCATCAAATGTAGAATGTAACAACAAGATAATTCCACAAAAGGTGGAAATTCTCCTACATAAACTATCCCAATGTGGCACAAACACCCAAGTGTCTCATACCCAAACTACTGTGAAATGCATTATCCTAAGTAAACTTAAGTAAGGTGTAATAATATCCAACATGAATAATTAATTACACCAACAACTTTATTTGATTGTTTTGAATTTTTTTATGATTTTGCCCCCAATGTCTAGCAAGGCAAGGAATATGGATAGATGTACAAAGAAGCTTTGCTAAAATGTTGGTGGATAAGGGACTTGATAGAGGCCATTTGTTCTGGAGACAAATCACATTCAATTCCCAAGGAATAGTGCATAATGGGATAAGGGACTGGATGTGACATGAGAGACATGTCAAGAGTTTATTTGAAACCATGTTTTGCATTTTTTATGTCCTCAAGTTGAATCAAGATCAAGGGACCAAAAAGTGTATGGATAGTGATAAGATATGGATAGGAACAAGAAAGACCAAGAGTGGATAAGGGACATGAATAAGATAAGGATCTGATAGGCGAAGGGATAATGACAAAAGGTTGCAATAAGCCAAAAAATATGGATGAAAGGTTGTGATAAGCCAATGGATAAAGACCAAAAGCTATGATAGACTGAAAGTTGCGAACAAGATGTATGACATTCATGAAGATCCTCAGGCTTGTCAAGATCAAATGTGGAAAAGGAAATATAGACATAAGGGACAATAAGATAATGGAGGGTATGATAGGGGTATGATAGGATATGATAGGATAAAACCTGCCCCCAAGTATGGTATTGAAGAAGTTCATGGATTACACATGATGCCCGTTTTCTAGGTATTCATCATGGTACTTGCCCAAGGTGCCTGTTTTCCAGGTTTTCACCAGAGGATGAATGACTATTCTTTATTCTTTTTCTCTTTTCCCATTTTTTTTGCATATATTTTTTATTTTTGTATTTTTGTATTTTTCCTCTTTTGACATTTTTGACTTTTTAGTAGAAAATGGACACGTGATAGGGGATGGATGAAGGACTCAAGCATATTGTCTGTTCAAAGAGTATCCCTGAAAAAAGAACCATGAATTTTAAAAGTATTCTCAAAGACGTTGGTAGGATAATGACATGGAAATGAAACGGAACTAAGGTAAGGGTTTATGCAAAAGACTGGATAGGATGGATAAAAGGATGCAAAAGAGGTGTTGGATAATGGAGGGAATATTGCAAGAATTGTGTTTGAGCGGATGGAAATGTGGGTAAGACTAACATTGGCACACACCTTGAGGGGTAATGGGGTGATGGAGGAAAGGTTGTCGATTTTGGGACATAAGAACCCAAAATGGATGAAGAAGGTAATGGAGGGATATACTTGGAATGTTTGGATGGAGGAATAACAATTTTGGATACCAATTTTGATGCTTCTTTAGACTGTTGTTCTTCAAGGAGCTGCTTAGGAATCCACATTGTTTTTAATTTATTTTGTGGCTCCTTGGAACACACTACTTGCATGAGGGATTTAGGAACCCATATAGCTTTTGAATTTTCTTTCTTTTGATAAATGGGTCTTTGCGGCCTTTTATATATTTATTTTTCTTTTTGGATCATATTTTCCTTTGTTTTGACATGTTGATTAGATTGGACATGTTGATCCTTAACTATATGTGAATTGTTGGAATTATGGACTTTATGCTTGGAATCCAAATTACTTGGAGGGGGAAAAGAATGCGTGGATGGATAGGAACAAAATGGAGGTTGTTTGGATAGATGGAAGGTGATGGGGAGGTATACTCAAAGAGACTCAATCCTTTGTAAAAGGCAGTCAAGTGTTGTCCTAGTGGGATCTCTTCATTGTTCATCTCTTCTATTAGTCAATTTAGACATCTCAACTCTCTAGGAGTGATCTCAATCAAGATGTGCTCCCTGGTTGCTTAGGCATGGTTGGGATTCACAAGGGTAAATCCAACCTCACACTCTCAAACTCCTAACAAATTCTTTCAGAGGTTGTAGTAGGTGTTTATGATGTTTTCAAAGGGTAATAAATTGGTTTTGAGTATGGTTTTGATTCATTTCCCCATCACTCCTTCCTTTCCCTATTTTCTAGGCCTAGTAGCCCTAGAGCCCCAAATAGCCCTACCTAACCAGTTTTTATGGATTTTCTCAGAATTTCCCCAAAGACCCACATAAACTCTTTGATGATTAGGATACACTTTTGGGAGTAATTTCCAATTTATGACATGAGAAATCTCAGTATGACCGTATGGGTACGGATCCCAAGAAATGCTTGTTTTAGGCTTATTTTGGTCTTTTTCTAAGGGTTTGGTGTCTTCCTTCATCTTCCACACCTCCAAACTCACACATATGCTCTACCAAACCCCACTTTCTCATGCCAAACAATCTTCACTTCCAACCCTTTTCATCCCTGGAAGCACTTGCATAATTTCATTCGTTTCCTAATTGGGCTATGGCTGAGCTCGCCTAGGAAAAGACGCTCATTGGATTTTCAATGACCTCAAAAGGAAAATAAAGAATATGTACACTATAAAAAGGTTCCATGGATCTATTCTGAAGGGTTATTGAGAATAACTCAAAGGACTTCAAGATGAAACCATGTTTGGGCCTCTCAAACCCCTACTCAGGCTGAGAGCTTACAAAATTAACAACTCAATTCAAACCTACAAAAAAAAATAATCAAAATGCTTCCTAATCACTACAAGAGCATGTATAAAAAAATAAGAAAAGAACAACAATGCAATCAATCCATTAAGTACAAACTGCTGCTCTAATTCTTTGAAAAACACAAGGTAAAACTAAAAAATGGACTCCAATTTATATTCAAATCTATTCCAAGCATTCAACAACCTCATTACATTCATTCTTAGGGAATTTATATGCCATTTTTGGCCTAAATAACTCTCCATCAGTTTCCTAACCAACCCTTTTCTCAAAAATACAAAAAGTTGCTCAACTTTGCAAAAAGTTGTCAAACAACTTTGACAACTTTTGCTAAAAAGTGCATTTTTGCCTTACATGCTTTGTTTTCTGCTCCAAACCATCTAGGATGACTAAATATCATTACATTAACATGTACCAATTCCAAACAAGACTATTCAAGGCATTTTACATCAAAATGCAAGATTATGCCATTTTAGGCTTACAAGCCAAAATTGAGCAAATGCATTGTCCTAAGGACATTCAACGTACCAAAACATTTAAAAAACATATGAGGACCTAAGAGAAGAATATTATTCACCATCTCAAACCAAACTATGAACAAACACACCAAAATGAAGAAGTTGTACTCAAAACTAGGTGCTCATGCACCATACTCCCCCAAAGAAAAGAAGTCAAGTGACTCCTTGAGGCAACAAAGAAAGTGGAACTCCATGCTTAGAGAAGTCTGTCTCAGGTATCCAAGTAGCCTCTAATGCTGGAAGGTTCTTCCACTTGACCAAGTTCTCCATGTAGGTGGTATTCCTTGTTTTCTTCAAAATTCTAGAATCTAACATCTTCTCGGCTTAGAAAATGGGTGCAGCTGGTAAGGACAGGTCTGAAAGTGCTTGAGAGACCTCTGAAACTCTGCTATCTTCTTCTGGAAGTGTGCCCTTATACTACACCAAATCTACCACATTGAAAATAGGTGACAAAGCCATATCACCGGGTAAGTCTACTTTGTATGCATTATTGCCATACTTGGCCAGAACTTTGCAAGGACCTATCCTCCTCATCTGAAGCTTGCTAGGGACACCTTTTTGAAGTCTTTCCTTGTTCAAATGTACCACCACCATGTCACCAACAACAAATTGGATATCTTTTCTTTTCTCATCCACTTTGTCCTTGATCCTTTGGGTAGTGTCCAATAGGACTTCCCTAACCTGCTCATGAACCTCTTGCATTGATTGAGCCATGTCTAAGGCATGCCCACTCTACTGTCCCATATTTCCCACATCTCTAAGCCCCAAAATTCCTCTAGGATGAATGCCACACACCACCTCAAAAGGACTTTTACCGGTGGACCTATTCACACTATCATTGTAAAAAAAATTAGCTTGATGGATGATCTAATCCCAAGATTGACCATACTCTTTTATTAGGCATCTAAGTAGATTTCCAAGTGTTCTACTGATCATCTCAGTTTGGAAATCCATTTGGGGATGATAGGCTGAACTGAAAGACAAATTAGTACCTAATATTTGCCACAAAGTCTTCCAAAAATGACCAATAAACTTTGCATCCCTATCTAACACAATGCTGATAGGTAAACCATGAATTCTAATAATCTCTTTGAAAAACAAGTGAGCAATGTGGCTAGCATCATGAGTGACCTTGCATCGAATAAAATGAGCCATCTTACTAAACCTATCTAGCACAACATAAATTCTATCAAAACCTGATTTGGTTTTAGGCAAACCAACAACAAAGTCCATACTTACACACTCCCATGGCCGGTTGGGGATAGGTAAAGGCTGATAAAGACCAACATTGGAAGATGTACCCTTAGCTCTTTGTCAAACCACACATTGCTCCACATATCTTTTGATATCTCTTTGAATTTTAGGCCAAAAGTAGAACCTTTGGACAAGTTCCAAAGTCTTGTTCAAACTAAAATGTCCACTCAAGCATCCATTATGCTTCTCTTGCATAAAGTTTTCTCTCATAGACCCTTTAGGCACACATTGATAGTTCTGATACTAATTGTAAAGTATTGATGCCAATAGCTAACAAGATGAGAGGGGGGGATGAATCATACAAACTTAATCTTCCATAAAATCAACAGATTCAACCTCGATAACTTATGCTTCAACAATATAACCAAAAACTGCTAAACATGCAAACTCATAAACATATAATCATCATAACACATATAACACCAGATTTAATGTGGAAACCCAAATAGGGAAAAACCACTGTGGGATTTCAGACCCACTAAGAAATATACTCTTCTAGAGTATGCTCGGTTAAAAGCAAATCCTGTTAAAGATTACAAACACATTGCTAGATGTGACCCGATTAAGGGATTTCCCTCAGATCTGTTAGGATCTTCACTTTGTTAGAAGTGACCTTGTGAAAAGATTTCAAACACTCATTTAGAATGTTACCTTGCTAGAGGGTTTACAAATAAGACTATTAAGTCCACTTGGTTAAGAGATTTCTGTCACTTACAAATAACAGTAATAAAAATATATCTGCAACTTCACATCTAAAATGCTAAAGCAGATTCTTATTTGCTCAAAACAATCTAGTCATAAGACTTATCTAGTCTTCTGCTGGGCTCCTTACTCTGTTATTCAAACAGGTCTTCAAGCTTCTGTGCTCGGTAATCACTATGGAGCATCCCTATGCTTATACTTGCCCACATATATTGTTTACCAACAATTTCTTATTTATAAACAATTTGCTAACCACTTAATCTCCTTAATCACATTTCCCATGATCAATCTTAGCCATCAGATCTTCAAACTTAACTAGGTTCAATGCATCTTTTGATCTGAAAACGTTTTACCTTGCCTCGGGACTTGCATTCCTTTCTTGGAACTTGCACAAGGTTATTGCGGTTCAATCTAAGCTGTAGATCTTCCTGCCGATCTTCCATTGCCATAGATTCTTAACAAACTTCATGCACGACATTCCAATCATTTATACATCTCTAGCTAATCATTGTCCTTCATTAATTAATGCTTGTATTCATCCAATGTGCTCTGTCATAACTCGGTTACAACTCGGTGAATACTAACCTTTACTCGGTAGACATTCCATCTTCATTAACCGATATCGATAACCTTAGGGTTTACCGACTAGGTTCTTTGCTCGGTGACATAGTATAGTTTTAACCTTACAATCAACAACATATGTAGGATATCAAAACAATCTAAACATCATGATCTCATCATTGTCTAACTCGGTAATAGTTGCCCATTGAATAACTTATTTCTCCCCTTATTCATCACATTCTTTCTGTGTCTTTTACTGACATCTTAATTCTCTTCAAATCAATCTCCTCAAGATATGGCAACATTATATTGAATCAAAAAATCAATTTCTTGACATCAATGACAAAATAATGTTATAAAGATAGTTATCATCCTTCTTCAGTTATCTCAAATAGTCTTCAACAACCTTCTCAATATCCTTAATGAATATCAACAATCTTTCTATCTACTGAAAATGCCAACACACATATCTGTCCTCCTTTGAACAAAAGGCCATCTTGCAAGGTGTAATTTGCATATTCACTGTGAAAATGGTTTCCAAACCCTTGGCAAACCTTGCAGGCAACAACAAAGTCTTCATCTTCTTCATACAATTCCTTTAAACTATCTACTCCAAAGCTTTTAAGCTACACTTCTTGCACTGTTAGTAACCTCCTACTCAATGCATCAACTACCTTATTACATTGTCCTTTCTTGTGTTTAATGGTAAAGGTATATGACTGCAAATACTCTACCCATTTAATATGCCTATGGTTTAACTTTTCTTGAGAATTAAGAAAGCTAAGAGCTTGATTATCAGTGTAAACCACAAATTCCTTAGGCATCAAATAATACCTCCATTTCCTAAGAGATTGGAAACGTGCATACAATTCCAAATCATAGGAGGAATATATTTTCTTTGTATCATTGAGTTTCTCACTGAAGAAGGCAACCGATCTATTGCCTTGATTCAAAACTGCTCCAACCGCTATGTTGCTTGCATCACATTCAATGGTGAAGAGCTTGTCAAAGCTTGGTAGGATAAGTACTGGTTGAGTAGCCACCTTTGTCTTCAAGAGATCAAAACCTCTTTGTTCTTCCTTTGTCCATACAAACTTGGTTCTCATACCTTCCTTGATTGTCTCAAGCATGGGTGCACATATTTCACTGAACCCTCTAATGAACTTCCTATAAAATTGAGCCATGCCATGGAAAATTCTCACTTCACTTGCTATCCTAGGTGTGGGCCAACTGATTTTGGCTTCCACCTTAGAGGTATCCATCTTCAAATCAACTCTTGATACCACAAACCCATGATACACCAACTCCTATTTCATAAACTTACATTTCTCCAAATTCATGGTTAATTGCTCATCACAAAGTTTACTCAAGACAATTTCTATATGCTTAAGATGATCATCTTTAAACTTGCTAAAAATTAAGATGCCATCTACGTAAACAACAACAAATTTACCAATGTATTCCTTGAGTACTTCATTCATGAGTCTCATGAATGTGGTAGGGGCATTTGTGAGTCCAAATGGCATAACAAGCCATTCATAGAGTCCTTCTGTAGTCTTGAAGGTTGTCTTCCATTCATCACCCTCCTTTATTATGATTTGGTGGTAACCACTCTTGAGATCTATCTTGGTGAATTATTCAGCACCCCCCAAACAATTCATCAAGTCTTCAATTCTTAGGATGGGAAATTTATATCTGATAGTAATCCGGTTTATGGCTCTAGAGTCAGTGCAAAGTATCCAAGTACCTCCCTTCTTTGGAGCTAATACAATGTTTACTACACATGGGCTGATGCTCTTCTGATTAGTCAATTGTCTAGGAGTTCTTGTATTTGCTTGGCTATCTCCTTGTTCTGATCCGGTGTCATTTTATAAGCTGCCTTATTGGGAAAAGAAGCTCTGGGTATAAAGTCAATTTGATGACTTATGGCATGTTGATGAGGCAATGTAGCTGGTGTTCCATCACTAATGATGTCCTCAAATTGATTTAGGATCCACTGCACTTCTTTAGGAATGCTCATCTTCTTCTCCTTGCTGTCCTCTTTTGGTTTTACAACAATGGCGAACCCCACTCCTTCTCCCTCCTTGAGTGTGTTAATGAACTCTTTCTCACCAACCAACAACACATTAGGACCTTTGGATCTTCCCTCTACTTGGTCTCTTATGGACTGGATTTTGAAGGTAGTTCCATCCTTTTGGAAGGTATAAGCATTCTTCTCTATATGGTGTATTGCCTTTCTGTCAAACTGCCATGGCCTACCCAGGAGTAGGTGGCAAGCATCCATGGGAAAGATATCACACAAGATTTTTTCTTTGTAGCCTCCTATAGTGAACTCCACCCAAGTTTGTTCATTTACAAGAACATACTGCCCCTTGTTGAGCCATGTAACTCTATAAGGATCACTATGTGGTATTCTTGGCAAATTGAGCTTACTCACCGCTTCCTCTGACACTATGTTGTTTGTGGATCTTGAATACACCACCACTCTACATACCTTTCCCATGATCTTACATTTTATTCTAAACAAGGATCTCCTTTGGCTAGGTTCCTCCTTAACCGGTTCTTTAATAAAGACTCTTCTTATCACGAGGTTCTCTCCAACCTCTAAATCCAAACTTACTTCTGATGCTTTCATGTTTGCTGCATCCTCTTGAGCATAATTTACTCTCTTCTCACCTCCTCGGGATGAAGAAGACTTCTCAGGGCATCTATAGGCCGAGTGTCCAAGTTGATAGCAATTGAAGCACTTCATGGTGGCAAAATAGGACCCTCTTCTTGATCCACTAGACCTTCCTCTACTAGAGTTTCTATATCCTCTTCCTCTATAGCTTCTCTTGCTATTGGAATCCCCACTTTTCTCAAACAACTTGGATTCCCCTTGGGATCTTTGGTCTACACTTCTTCCACCAAAACTACCTCTCTGGCCTCTGCCATCTCTTCCCCTACCTTTGCCTCTATTGTTTTGTTCTTGTTTGTTCTTGCTCTTTTCCTCCACTTTAGTGCCAACTGATAGCACTTGTTCATGGTGTTAGGTCATAACAAGATTAATTCCTCTTAAATATTCCATCTCAAACCATTTAAGTATCTGGCTACCTTGATTCTCTCATCCTCTACCACCTTGGATCTCAGGCACAACTTCTAAAATTCCTCAGTGTAGCTACTCACATCCAAGTCTTTTTCTCTCAAATTTTGTCTCCTCTTATGCAACTGGATCTCATAATATCCAAGGATGTATGCCTCTTTCACCTTGGCTAATACGCCCTTCCAAGTAGCTATGGGGTTCTTGCCCTCTTTTTGCCTCTCTTCGTGAATAAATTTCCACCAAGTCAATGTTGACCCTCTCAATCTATACTTGGCCACCTTCACCTTTGGTGCCTCACTGATTCCATCACATTCAAAGTGATTCTCCAATCCCTCTATCCATTCCAGGACTACCTTAGGCTCCATTTTTCTACAAAAAAGTGGCTTTCCTCCTAAGGATTTGATTGCTTTAAGGAAAGGTTCTTCAGGTAGAATAGGGTTTGGTTCAGGGGCCCTATCCTCTTCTATAACTTCTTTACCCTTCCCCTCATTGACCTCGATTGTTACTTTCTTAGTTTTATCTTCAACCACGTCTAGTTCGCTCTCCAGTTGTAGTAATATTTCTCCGAGGAGCCTATTTTCTTCCTCTTTGTCTTCTACCTTCTTTTCTATCTCTGCATTGGTCACCATCCTTAGACTATTGTCTCCTATTGATTTAATGTCTATCATGTACTGGCTTCTTCAAAAATCTTGGTTGCTCTGATACCATTATGATGGGGAGGTATACTCAAAGAGAGTCAATCCTTTGTAAAAGGCAGTCAAGTGTTGTCCTAGTGGGATCTCTTCATTGTTCCTCTGGTCTGCTAGTCAATTTAGACATCTCAACTCTCTAGGAGTGCTCCCAATCAAGATGTTCTCCTTGGTTTCTCAGGCATGGTTGGGATTCACAAGGGTAAATCCAACCTCACACTCTCAAACTCCTAAAAAATGCTAGTAGAGGTTGTAGTAGGTGTTTATGATGTTTTCCAAGGGTAATCAATTGGTTTTGAGTATGGGTTTTATTTATTTCCTCATTGCTCCTTCCTTTCCCCATTTTCTAGGCCTAGTAGCCCTAGAGCCCCAATTAGCCCTAACTAACCGATTTTTGTGGATTTGCTCACAATTTCCCTAAAGACCCACACAAACTCTTTGATGATCAGGATACCCTTTTGGGATTAATTTCCAATTTATGACATGAGAAATCTCAGTATGACTGTATAGGTATGAAACCCTAGAAATGCTTGTTTTAGGTGGTTTTAGGCTTGTTTTGGTCTTTTTCTAAGGGTTTGGTGTCTTCCTTGAACTTCCATGCCTCCAAAATCACACATATGCTCTGCCACACCCCAATTTCTCATGCAAAACACTCTACACTTCCAACCTTTCTCATCCCTCCAAGCACTTGCATAATTTCATTTATTTCCTAACTGAGCTATGACTGAGCTAGCCTAGGAAAATATTCTCATTGGCCTTTCAATGACCTCCAAAGGAAAATAAAGAATATTTAAACTATACAAAGGTTTCATGGCTCAAGTCCCAAGGGTTATTGAGAAGAACTCAAAGGACTTCAAGTTGGAACCATGTTTGGGCCTCTCAAACCCCTACTTAGGTCGAGAGCTTACAAAATTAACAAATAAATTCAAACCTGCACAAAAAAATAATCAAAATACTTCCTAGGCATTACAAGAGCATGTATAAAACAATAAGAAAATAACAACAATGTAATCAATCCATTAAGTACAGACTGCTGCTCTAATTCTTTGAAAAACACAAGATAAAACTCAAAATGGACTCCAATTTGTATTCCAAACTACTCTAGGCGTTCAACAACTTCATTACATTCATTATCAGGGCATTTATATGCCATGTTTAGCCTAACTAACTCTCTATTAGTTTCCTAACCAACCCTTTGCTCAAAAATGCAAAAAGTTGTCAAGCAACTTTGACAACTTTTGCTAAAAAGTGCATTTTTGCCTTACACGCTTTGTTTTCTCCTCCAAACCATCTAGGATGACTAAATAACATTACATTAACATGTCCCAATTCCAAACAAGGCTATTCAAGGCATTTTACATCAAAATGCAAGATTATGCCATTTTAGGCTTACAAGGGCTTACAAGCCAAAATTGAGCAAATGCATTGTCCTAAGGATATTCAACCTACCAAAACATTTCAAAAACATATGAGGACCTAAGAGAAGACTCTTATTCACCATCTCAAACCAAACTATGAAGAAACACACCAAAATGAAGAAGTTGTACGCAAAACTAGGTGCTCCTACACCAAAAGGTGCTCGAAGATGTGTGCCTTTGTTGATCCTACATAAGGGATGGATGGATATAAGGACCTAAGATGGATGGAAGGGATGAAGAGCTAGGTGTATGTTTGGATTTAGGTTTGGTAGGGATACCAACATCTTGAGAAATGTCACTGTGGTCATGGCCATTAAGATTTTCTTTAACATGGAGGGGCTCTTGCTTGTGAAAGTCTACCCCTTTGCCTTGTACATATTTTGACCCATAGGATACTCTTTGCTTCAGGAAGAATATGCGAGTCCATTATGAGGTGGATATGACATGGAAGAAATGAAAAGATTACAAAGTGGATTAGATCAGACCAAAGTGGAGGAACCCATTGTGCACTTAAGGGGTTCATGAACATCTTGCACCAACATGTTAGAATCATGAGGGGGATAAGGATCATGAGGGAGACTAGGATCAATGGTAGCCTCTTCATGCGATGGAATGGTATGAATAATGGGATTATCAAAATAAATAAGATCTTAGAGGATATATGGAGGATTAGGACATGGGGATGGAGGAACAAAGGAATCTTGTGGAGGATCTGAAGGAATGATAGGGTGTTGTGGTGGACATGAATCTGAAAGGATACTTTGATCTTGACAAGGAGGAAGATCATTAGATTCCTCTTTAAAGGGGCTATTCTCTTGACTTTCAATGGGATTATTAGAAATGACAGAAGGGATATCTTGATCTTGCTTAGGGAGTGGAATTTAAATGGGATTTTGAATAGGATGGACAGTGATAGGGGGATCATAAAAGGAAATGAGATCTTGGTCAAATGTAGTATTCAATAGAAAATTTTTAGGGTCTTGATCTTGATCCATTTCAAGACTTATTTCTTTGTGCTCTAAATAATCCTCTTGACATGGCGTTGGACTTTGGATATGCACAAAGGATTCTAGCAAAGAATCAATGCTTTGACATGAGGGAGATGGACTTTGAATGGGATCTTCTAAAGTAGGTTTGATGGGAAATGAAGTGCATGGTGGTATTGGATCTGACATTTCTGAATAGTACAAGGGATTGGTATAAAGACATATATTATCATGTATGTTTGTTGTAGACAACCCTTGGGAGCATGCATTATTTGATGTATCATTTGATAAGGATGATATGGGAGGTTCTTGCAAATTTTCAAAAGGTGTAGGAATATATGCCACTTGAGAGTCAATTTTCTTGTGGGGGGATGAGCTATTTCTAGACATAGGTGCATGATTTTGATCTTTCTTTAAAAAAAAACTTAGGACTCTCTTTAAGAGCTTTGTAATAGAGCCACCTTTCTTTGGAGACACATTTTAATCCTTGTGAGGTTTTGACATAGTTGGCTTTTGATTTTGGACTTGTTTTGGGACTTGTTGAATTGGTTTGACATGTTTGAAACTTGGCCTGATGTGAGTTGCAACTTTTGTTTTTGAATTGGTGGTTGTCATTTTTGATATTGATTTGTTGAATGATATTGTTTTTGTTGGTACTTGACAATTGGTTGAACAAATTATTGACATTGTGTATTTGGTTGAGCATATTGTTGAAATGGTGCCATTGATTGTGTTGGTTGGGTATGTTGGACCATTGATTTTTGTTGGATGATTGCTTGTTGATTCAAGATTTGATTGAACGAAATTTATTCAAATGATATTTGACTTGGGATTTGGTTGAAATTTGTGTTTGTTGTTTGAAATTGTTTCATCACCTCTATTTGAGAGATGAGAGCCGGTATGTCTGATCGTTCAATGATAGATTTTACATCAATTGGATCAATGTTTGAATTTAGACCTATAAATTTTCGAAGCATTTTCATCATTTGGGATCTAGACTCCACACACTTTTTCACTTTTTATTCAAAGATCTCCATTTCTTGAGCTAGTTTCTCTTCTAGTTGTCGTATTTGGATACTTGTTTCATCACAAAAAGTTTGATCAACATTTTCTTATTGTTGAGTTGGATAGAATTGTGATTTCCTTGGATTAAAACTTAATTTCATTGTGTTATTCCATGGATCAATCATCGGTTGATATGCCAAACTTTGTTGCATCATAAGATCTTGGAATCTTGTTTCAATGGACATGTCACTATGCAATGTAATATTTTGGGATTTTTTATTTTAAGAATGATGCATGTGACTAATGCAACCTAGATCATTGGCAATGCAACTAAATGTTTTTGGAACTTTTGAATTTTTGGAATGACAATTAGATGCAACTAAATGCGACTTTGGGATATGAACATGAAACTTAGGGCAGGAATGCAACCTATGTTTTTTTGTTGTTTTTGAAGATTTGGACAAACTTTAAAATGAAACCCTAAATATGTGACCCTTAGGAAATTGAAATAAATTCAAGACCTTCAAAGGATAAAGGACAAAATGAAAATGTCTGACCTATACAATTGGATACTAAGCTAGTTTTGACAAAATGATGATGACAAATAGACAAATATTGGACAAGGTCAAGACTCCCTCCCTCACAACAACTTAGGGTTTAATCTAAAGTTTTGATTTTTCAAGTTTGGGAAAACCAATTTTGAAACTAAATGCAAGAAGGCAATGATAATGACAAGACCTAAGGATATGATATGATCTAGGGATATGATTTGACAAAATCAAGCCAAGACAATACTAGAGTTTAGACTATGCAAGGACCCATGAATTTGGAAATGCAAAATGCAACCTAGGCAAAGACCTAATTTTAGTATGACACTGATAATGCAAAAATGTCACCTAAGTGAAAACCTAGCTTGGGTATGGCAATGAAATGAAGACTTAGGGAAATGATTTTATACCTAAGTGCAAAACGAGGATGCTAAAAATAAAATGGATAAATATGAAAGATAATGACAATATGTCCTAAGACCTAAGTTTGAACCATACAAAACCCTAACCCTAAGTGACATGAATTTTGAAACAAGGTTGTCCAATGTTTTGAAAAGCCGTGTTTGTAAAATCTTTGCAAATTGTTGGATGAATACTTTAAGACTCTTTTGACCAAGGTTGAATTTGTTTGAATCTTGTTTGGACTTGTTGAAAACTCATTTGCTTTTGAAAATCAAGGTTGTATATGACCACTTGTGACAATTATTTTTAATTCAACCTTTAACAAGAACAGAAGACAAGATGTTTGTTTGACTTTGACCCAAGATAATCATGCACCTTCAACAACAAATCCTATGGATGAAAAGGAAAATATTCATTGGATCTCACATGGTTTCCTAGCTATGCCTACTCAAAGCGGATACTTAGATGCTTGACCCCACAGGATCCCCTCCATGCTACTCACTTCTCTGGGACAGCCAAGCATCAGTTCCCATGAAAAATCCCCATGGAGAACTTTGTATCTCTACTAAGAACCGTAAAAGTGTGAGATGACATCAGAGGTACGATCTCTTGTACCAATGGCTAGAAGGTTTTTGGTCTCTAAGCACAAAAGGTTCTAGTCAGGGCATCTATTCGAGTGGACGTAGATCTAGCAAATTTAATTGTCACTATGCCATTCCAACATCCATTGTCTACAACTTTTGTTGCAGCCACAGTTATTTATAGTGGCTCAAAAGAGGGTTGTCCTTAACCCTGTCACCACTTTGGGTCGTTCCTTCTCACCAATGCCTATGCAAAGTGCTAAGAAAATTGAGAGACAAGTCCACGTCTAAAGTTTGAAACACATAAGAAAAATGAAACAAGACATAGCATACATGGTGTTCATTAACCTTAAGAAAATGAA
Source organism: Cryptomeria japonica (assembly GCF_030272615.1). Lineage (NCBI taxonomy): Eukaryota > Viridiplantae > Streptophyta > Pinopsida > Cupressales > Cupressaceae > Cryptomeria > Cryptomeria japonica. The sequence continues at coordinate 10,320,334 of NC_081405.1, forward strand.
GTGTGCAACTACTCTAAAACTTGCAAACACTCAGATTTGATGAAATTCTTTGACTGCATCTCGCACCAAATCATTTAGTAGTTTCAATGAAATATTTTTCCCATGAATGCCAATATGCCGATGAATACTAAGAGGGGGGGGGGGGGTGAATTAGTATGCCAAAAATCTTTGCACTAAAACACTTACACAGTCTAGAGATAAACCGGTAAAGCAGTCTGACAATCAAACCGATTATCACACATACAAACCAAAATGCGAATAAACCATTCACCCACAAAAGCAATACAACCATAACACAAGATATTTGACTTGGAAACCCAATTGGGAAAAACCACAGTGAGATGGAACTCACAAGTCACTATCTACAGAATAGAAACCAGACCGGTTAAGGTCAGACCGGTTAAGGTCTTACAATGTTCTTCACTAGAACAGATCCTGTTAAGAATCTCAATCTCTGTTAGGAGATACGTCTGATTAAAGACTACCTTGTTAGAGGATTTTAGATTCACATGTGTGAACCACCTTGTTAGAGGATTTTACAAAGGCTTTGAGGCCTACCCGGTTAAGGGCTACAAACTTGTCAAAGATGTGAGTAATCAACAAGTGTTTGATCTATCTACTAGCACAAACTGCTTGGTTAGATCCAGTATGCTCATAGCTAATGCATTCCAGCATTACTTTAGTCTTCTCTATCTCACTCTGAGTTACAACTCGATCTCCTCTCATAAGATCACTCTCCTCTTTCACCTTAAACCCTAGCTCAACATAAACCCTATTCGCAGCTTTTTCAACAACTTCTAAAACCCTAGACATGATGTCCTTTTAAAGGAATCTGATTTCATGTCGGTCCAATAGGATTACATTACAATTTCCTAGGTTTAGTGAATCTAGACATACTCAGTAACATGACACAAGAATCACCGTCAATGTGTCGGCACCGTCAAACAATCGGTGGATTGGTAACTCATCACAAAATGCTGGATGGTAACTCATCACAGAGTGTTACCGGTTCATACAAAATGCCGGTTGTCGGTTTGACAAAGATGCCGGTTGCCGGTTTGACAAAAATGAAGACTGGTAAGAATGTGTTGTGCCACTTGCTTCCTTGTACCGCTTGTGATCTGCGAACCGCTTGGGGTCGACATGCCGCTTCAAACCGGGAAAACACATTCTGCAAAATCACTACTAGTCTAAAGACTAGAGTACAACATACCGGTTGGAACAAATACCGGTTGAGCATGAGCTCATACATATAAAGGGGATCTCAATACAAGTGTGTGTCCATCAATGACAATCACAACATAAACATAAAAAATGCCAACATATGCTACACAAATCATCAATAAAATGCCCAATTTGTACCCCTACTTAGAAAGCTAGATGAAAATTGTGGGGTTAATTTTAACACCTTATGAATTGAAATGAGAATTTGTTGTGTTACTACTTATCAGATTGCCATTAGTTTTATGTCAAAGTTATACTATATACTCTAGTCGGTTATCTATTATCGAAATATTCAGTCGGAATGTACAGTCTAGTTGGTTACAAAAGAAAGCAATCACATAACGCAGTATACACCGAGCTGTCTACCGAGTATCTTTACATGTCTACCAAGCAACAAAGATGACACACCGAGTTGATTTACACCGAGTGAAATGTGTTACCAGATTCATTGAACCTGGACATGCATATGAAAACGTGTTACAAGATCGAGGCACATCTAACCATTATCACATTGGAAATTGCACTTAAAGATTGTGTATGATTTTGAGGTTATCTAACCAATGAAATATTTTGCATGGTTATTCATTCAATAAATCATGTTTGTAAGATCGAAGCAATGAATTGGATCACCATCATAAGAGATCTATTTATACAACATGAGTTAAGAGTTAAAGATGTGTGCATGAGTGTAAGAAGACTGTTACACAGACACAGAGGTCACCAAGAAGGTTTTCAGAGAACAGTTCGAAGAACAGAGTAAACATAAGGGTTTACCGAGTTACTATATGGGTTACCGAGGTATGCTATTGAAGAGGGAAAAATAGATTTGAAAGGTAAACTGATCAAAACATAACGAAATAAACATGCAGAATGCTAAAATATCATAAAAAGACCATTTCACCTTGCTATTTTACCTTCTCCTTCGGATTGAGCTTGATGAAGTGAAGGCGCCCCTTGATAATGCTCCACTTGATGTGCTCCTTTGATAGCTGGATGTGGATGGCTCTCCAATATTGTGCACAAATGATAAGGATGAATGATAAGGATGAGATGATCAAGTTGCCAAGATGATTTCCTGGGCTCAAAAGGGCAGCATAAGCTTACTGAATTTCAAGATGTTTTGAATGAAGGGATGGAACCCTATTTTATAGGAAGAGGAGAGGAAAACGGATGGCTAGGATGAATTCGAGATGAAGGGCTAAGATTTACTTGTGAGGTCACACAAGGTCCAAGAGAGGGTGTGGAGACCAAGAAATATGCCTTAAAGGCATTTCGTATCTCCACACTCTACAAGATGCATTGGAGGAATTAAAAATTCTCAAAAAATGGATATTATGGGGATTAGAAGAATAAAAAGGAATTAAAAATTCCTTGGGAGAGGGAAATGCCTAGAGGAATGTAAGATTTCGAAAATCTTACATTCATCTAGAAAAAGAGCATTTAAAGCTAATGGCTGGATGAAAGGACAAAGAGTTGACTTTGTGGCTAATCATGATGATTAGCCATTAACGACTCATTAGGAGGGGAATTAGAGGAAATGTTAGGTGGGATCTATATTTGTAGGAGAATTTGACTAAAAGAATAATGTTAAGTGAGTTTAGGGAGTTTCTAGAAGAATTTATTAGGTTAATGATGAATTAAGAAGATGATTTGTAGGAATCATGTAGGTTAACTAATTAATTGAAATTAATTAGCTAAGAGGAAGATTTGTGAGGATTTGATTTTTTAGAAGAATAAAGAAAGGGATTGATTTATTAAATAAATCAATCATATGCTATAGTGACAATATTAATTATATTTAATTAATATTGAGAAGAATTTTAATTAACATAATTAATTAATTAATTATGTGAGGAATTAAAAAATAATTAAAATAATTATTTTTAAGTGTCTACATTTTGCCCCTCTTTGAAGCGAGGTGTGATGACGCATTGATTCAAAGAATAATCTTGTTTTGATGTTGAAATTGGTTTGATAGGATGCCCCGACTCTTGATTTATAAATTACGGTATGGTGATGCCCCCTCGGGAGATCAATTGAGGTATTTGATCTTTGGAGTTTTGCGAAATTGATATCCCGATATATTTGATTGATAAGATCTAGATTCAGTTTGGTTTCAAGAAGAATTCATCCTATATAAGACAAAGATGATCAAAGTGTCTGGTTTCAGGAAGGATTCATCCTGTATAAGACATGATCGATCACAACGTCTGGTTTCAGGAAGGATTCATCCTGTATAAGACATGATCGATCACAACGAATGTCTGGTTTCAGGAAGGATTCATCCTGTATAAGACATGATTAGAGCGTCTGGTTTCAGGAAGGATTCATCCTGTATAAGACATGATCAGCTCGTCTAGTTTCAGGAAGGATTCATCTTGTATAAGACATGATCAGATCACAATGTCTGGTTTCAGGAAGGATTCATCCTGTATAAGACATGAACAGATCACAACGTCTGGTTTCAGGAAGGATTCATCCTGTATAAGACATGATCAGATCACAACGTCTGGTTTCAGGAAGGATTCATCCTGTATAAGACATGATTAGAATCAGAATTGATTATGTGAGGGAAAAAAAAATAGAGGAAGAGAAATTAGGGTGGAAGGGATAAATGAGGAAGATATATGAAGTAGTCATGAGGTATTTGGAAAGAAGAATAAGAGATGCGAGACCGCGGAGGAAAATGGGGGCAATTGAGAACTCCATGAGATTATTGAGTTTAGGATTTGATGGAATGATGGTGAGATTTTGTGCACAACAAATGTGGAGAGCCAACCTAGTTTGATGTTTCCCTGAGTGACTTGCACCACTGCTTATAGAAATCAGGATGCCATGAGAAACCTAGGGCGTGGACTGACTCTGTAGACAAACGGGAATTTCTTGCACACAACAATGCAAGTGTTAAGAAACACTAATACAAAGTTGTGGGTTTGTGCAAGGAAACCCTCAAACACACTGATACCTCTTGTATACGAGAAGGTAAGTGTTGATAAACACTAGTACCAGGTCGCCAGTTTATACAAGAAGGATCTGAAACATGCCATACTATGAAATATGCCCCAGTATGCACCTATCAGAACATACCTGGATATGGAAGAACCCAGGCAGTCGTAAATAGTGGCATTTGTAGGGCAAAAGATGCAAGCCTATATGAAAAAAATCTAACAAAATCTAACAAGTCTCTTCCTTGTGACCAAATGATACCTCTTGCCAAGAGTAGAACTAGGATGGACTTGGGATTATTTCTCAAGACTTCTTGAAGCTTATACAGAGGCATGAAAACTCAGTTTCACTAGGACATTTCTTGTTCATGACTTAGGTGAAGACTCATCATCATACGCATGTTTTATTGGGAGGCGGAAAAGAAGAAATGTTGTGCATGGGTGGGCTAGATGGCAGGTGATTTGTAGTATCAACCTGATAGACAGTGGATCCGGTTATTTACCTTGGCACCCGCATAGAGGTTTTCACCAAGATACTTGCCCATAGCACCACAAATTGTTTTTCTTTCTTTTTTTTTTTTCTGATTTTTTCTTCTTTTTTTTTTTATAAATTTTTTTTGTATCATAAGGTGCCTATTTGCCAGGTTTGCACCAAAGTGACAATTTTTTCAGGATCTTTTTTTTTTTTTTTTGGACAATTTAAGATGTTTTGAGGACTAAGCATAAAACCTTTTGAGGTGCATGATATTCATCGGATCATCCAAAGGATCACCTTTAGGAGTAGCCAACCGATAAGCTCCTGATCCATATTTCGCTGTGATTACATATGGTCCAAGCCAGTTAGGCTCGAACTTGCCTTTCTTTTCTCATTCTTGTAGATTTTTCTGATTCTCCATGAGGACAAGATCACCAACTTGGAATTCTCGGGTTCTAACTTTTTTATGATAACTCATGCGCAGACGGTTTTGATATACTCGGAGATGATTCAAGGCCTTGAGGCGCCTTTCATCTAACAATTCTAACTCTTGTAAGCGGGCAATTTTGTATTCTTCCTCTGGTAGGATGTTTTGCAGCGATACCCTTAGAGAGGGGATCTCGATCTCAAGGGGAAGGATAGCTTTAGAACCAAATACTAGGGAATAAGGAGTGGCGCCTGTGGGGGTGCGGATGGAGGTGCGGTAGGCCCACAATGCAGGATGGATTTGGAGGTGCCAATCACGGCCCGCTTCATTGACTGTCTTTTTGAGGATTTTTATTAGGGTTTTATTAGAAGCCTCAGCTTGGCCATTGCCTTGGGGATAATATGGAGTGGAGAAGTGGTGTTGGATGTTGAATTTTTGGCAGAGTTCTTTGACATCCTGGTTTTTAAATTGTTTACCATTATCTATGATGATAACTTTTGGGATGCCATATCGACAGATTAGGTAATTCAAGATGAATTTGGATATTTGCTTGCCGGTGGTGAAAGTAAGAGGGATAGCCTCTACCCACTTGGTGAAGTATTCGGTGGCGGTGATAATGAATTTATGTCCGTTGGAAGATGAAGGGTGGATTTTCCCAATGAGATCGAGCCCCCACTACGAGAAGGGCCATGGTGTAATGAATGGCTGCAATTCTTGTGACGGTGCATGAATCTTGTCACCATGTTGCTGGCAAGGGATGCATTTCTTCACATAGTTGTATGCATCTTCTTCCATTTTAGGCCAATAGTATCCTGTTCGCAAAAGTTTTTTAGCCAATGTGAGTCCACTTGAGTGTGCCCCACAGATGCCCTCATGTACTTCGCGTAATGCCCATTTGGCTTCTTGTTTATCTAAACACCTTAGGAGGGAACCATCAAAATGCCTTCTGAATAAGGTGTCTGCAAGGATGGTGTAACGGGCACATCGGCGGATGAAAGTTTGTTGTTGGGTTTTGGTGAGATGTGGAGGAATGGTGTTGTCTTTGAGGAAAGCGAAGGTTTCTTGGTACCAAGGAGACTCTGGACCAACGAGAACACACACCATTTCAGATTCTGGTAGGTCGTATGCCGGTATAAACAATTGCTCGACCAAGAACTCGCACTTCTAACTATGTGCTAGCATTTGAAGGAGGGAGCCAATGGTGGCCATTGCATCTGCAACCCTATTATTTGTTCGTGGGATTTGATCAAACTTGATTGCTATGAAATGTTGCTTAAGATCTTCAACCATGGTATGGTAGGGAAGAAGTTTATCATCTTTTGTCTGGTATTCATCATTGACTTATTTTATGACGAGCTGGGAATCGCCATAGACTTGTAATTCCTTTATTTTCCAATGGATAGCCAAGCGTAAACCTGTGATGAGGGCCTCGTATTCTGCTATGTTATTAGTACATGCAAAGGCTATCTTGTATGATTTGGGGATGCCATCTCCTTGAGGTGTGACCAATAATATTCCTGCCCCCGATCCATTTTGAGTGTAGGAGCCATCAAAATACAATTTCCATGTGGAGGATGTGGTAACAGTCATAATGAACTCATCTGGTAATTCTGTGAGAAGAGGATGGTCGCCTGGAAGTGGAGCTTCAGCCAGTTGATCTGCAATGACTTGTCCCTTGATTGCCTTTCTGTCCACAAATTCAATGTCAAACTCGCTTAAGAGCATGACCCATTTAGTCGTTCTGCCAATGAGAGCAGCTTTTGTCAGGAGATATTTAAGTGGATCAATTTTAGCAATTAATTTTGTCTTGTTGTTTAACATATAGTGTCGTAGTTTCTGTGTGTTGAATACTAATGCCAAACATGCTCTTTCAATGGGGGTGTAGTTGAGTTCATATCCTACTAGCGTTCGACTGATGTAGTAAATGGCATGTTCTTTCCCTTGATCATCTGTTTGCGCCAACAATGCCCCCAATGCCACTGTAGTAGCACATATGTACAAAATGAGGGGTTTTCTAGGGGTAGGTGGCATCAAAACTGGAGGTGATGCTAGATATTCTTTTAATTTTTCAAAGGCCTTTTGACAGAGGCAATCCCATTTGAATTTTGTGTCTTTACGTAACAAATGTGCAAATGGATGGCACTTGTCAGCTAGCTGTGAAATGAAACGCCTAACAGACTAGATTTTTCCCTGGAGACTGCGTAGTTGTCTGAGAGTTTTTGGCGGAGGCATTTCCATAATAGCTTTTACTTTTGCGGGATCAACCTCAATGCCTCTGCAGGAAACAATGAATCCTAGTAGTTTTCCTGATGTGACGCCAAACACACACTTTTTAGGATTTAGGCGTAGCTTGTATTTTTCCAATCTTTCGAAGATCTGTTTTAGAATAGGGATGTGCTCTTGTCTTGTCTTGGATTTTCCTAGTAGATCATCCACATAGTCCTCCATAATTTTGTGCAAGAGGTCATGAAAAATTGTTGTCATTGCCCGTTGATATGTAGCTCCAGCATTTTTAAGGCCAAAAGGCATGACCCGGTAACAGAAAGTACCCCATGGTGTTGTGAATGCGGTTTTATGTTGATCCTCATCTGCTATCCTGATTTGGTTGTATCCAGAAAACCCATCCATTAGCGATAGCATTTCATGTCCTGCTGTAAGATCCACAATCATATCTATGTTTGGGAGTGGGAAATCATCTTTAGGACAAGCTATATTTAGATCTCGGAAATCTGTGCAAATGTGGATGCCCCCAGCAGGTTTGCCGACAGGCACAATGTTGGAGACCCATTCAGCGTAGTCTATGGGTTTGATAAATTCTGCGTCTAACAACTTTTGAAGTTCTTCCTTGACCAAGAGAGCAATATGCGGGTGCATTTTGCGGAGTTTTTGTTTTACAGGTTTTGCATCTGGGCAGACGGCGAGATTGTGAACCACCAAGGCAGGATCCAACCCTGGCATATCAGAATAGGACCATGCAAAATTGATTTTAACCTCTATAAGGAAGTTGATGAAGTCTTGTTTCTCAATTTCGGTGAGGGATTTGGCAATGAGCACATTTTTTGGAATGACTTCAGTGCCCATGTTGATGTTGTCTGTTTCTTCTATCAACAAATTTGATTTGTCCTGTGGAAGGTAACCAATGGTAGGGAGGTCAAATCCCTCATCATCAAGTGCCTTTTCCAAGTTTTTACTTTCAGATATGCCCTTTGTTTTTATTTCTTGTTCATCCAAAGGCGCCTCAGGGAGGTTTTCACCTAGGAAATCATATCTTTTTCTTTTATTATCTTTTTTGTGGATAAGGGCATTGACTTGACTACCAAAGTATCCCTTTTTGTGTAGTTGAATACCCTCAATTCTATTACCATCTTCCATATTTTGCGTTGTTAGGAGAGCAATGAGAGCATTATCGTCGACGCAGATATCTAAATTGGGTTTGTCTCGTTGGCCCCAGTCAATGAGTTCAGGATGGACAAGATGTAGCTCTTGTGAAGTGGGAGGGGTTACGGGGGTGACGGTATTGATGTAAGCATCAAAGAAGGTATCTTTCTCGTATTCATAAGGCATTTCATGGAATTCCTCTTCATCAGCACTTTCGATATCCAAAGAAGGACTAGAAGGGGCACCAGCGATAGTAATCTTAGGCACCAGGGTGTACCCCAAGCCTTTGTTGTATCTATAGGAGATAGGATTTATGGGTGCTTTTCTTCCTTTCTCCTCTGGTCCCAGACCGTGTCCTTTGTAACCCATTTTTTCAACTATGGCAAATGCTTTTGGATACATTTCTTTGGATATTCTTGTTGGATCATCGTCCTCTTCCTGGTACAGCCATGAAGAGATATCTTCTTTGGGGTTCTCATTATCAAGTGGGCCCCATTGCTGGAAGGTGATGCTTTGGCATTGCATGACTGGTTTCGGGTCCTTTTTTAGCTCTTTTGGTTTGCCAAATGACTTAGGAGAGAGAGGGAGGTTTCCTATTAATAAGACGTCCTCCAATTTGTATTCTCCACAACCATTATCCAAGATCTTGATTTGATTATTTGGTTGGGATGATGTGGAAGCAATATTTGATGTGTCAGATGGAAGTGTTGGCGAAGGTCTATTTAGTGGGCAATGATACAGATGCTTCCCCTCTAATAGTTTGCAATATTGAAAAGGTTGGGGATCACCTTTGATAGTGATCACTCTTCCATTATAGGGGAATTTGATACATTGGTGATAGGTGGAGGGTACGGCCTGCAAGGAATGAATCCATGGCCTCCCGAGGAGAATGTTGTAGGGGAGATCAAGATCTAGTACTTGGCAAGGGGTTTCAATTGTAATGGGGCCCACTTGAAGAGGTAAGGTGATCATGCCCTTTGAAATTCTTTCTGCATCATCATATGCCTTTATTGTGATCCTTCCTGAAATGTCTATCAGATCCTCAGAAAGTCCCAATTGTTTTATCAATTTGTATGTACACAGATTAAGCCTAGATCCACCGTTTATCAGTATTCGTTTGACCTTGTGCTTGTGGATGAGAGCTTCGATGTGCAAAGGTTTGTTATGGTCCTCATCTGCAGGAGCATCTTTGGAGTTAAATACAATGTGTTGCTGGGCAACAAGGTTTCCAATGAGGGTTTGAAATTGGGTGGCATTGATGTTATCAGGAACGCGTGATTGGAGAAGGGCTTGTTCCAAAATTTCTTTATGGACTGGAGAAGTCTTGAGAAGTTCCAAAATGGAGATCTGCGCGGGTGTCTTCCCGAGTTGATCAAGGAGGTCATATCGGCGGGTGGAAGACATGGGTGGAGGGTTTGGTGGGGGAGGAACTCCTTGGATGGTGACTCTTCCTCGGCGTGTAGTTGCATTACAGTCATTCTGGAAATGAGAGGTGGAAGGCGTGGCACCTTGAATGACTATTTTAGCCGGGTTTGGTCTGCTTTGGGAAGAAGGAGGATTAACTCCTTGGATGGTTATGACATTGACATGATTGTCTACAGGTTCAATGCGACTTACTAAAAAATCAAAACCGGTTACGTGATTAGCATAGTCATAATCCATTATGTTAGATGATGAGCCTTTTCCTTTATCATGCTTTGGGAAGGGTTCTTGGTACATTTTGAGTTTGTCATTGTTATTACCAGGTTTTGCATTTGCTACCTCAATCTCACCTCTATCAATGAGATCTTGTATGTAGATCTTCAGTCTCATACACTTTCGTGTATCATGTCCCTTGATACGATGGTATTCACAATACTCATTTTCATTATACCATCTTGGTTTAGGTTGATTGGGATCAAACGAGCGAGTGATTGGAAAAACCACTATACCTGCTTGGACAAGTTTTTGAAACACCACTTCAATAGGCTCAGCAAGAGGAGTGAAATATCTTGGAGTCCTGTTATTCAATCGGGGTGGTCGTCCTTGGATTGAGACATTGTTGTGAGGTTTTTGAGATTGATTTGAATTATTTTGATTGTTGAATTGATGAATATTGGTAGTGGATTTTGGGGGAGTGGCCATGGTTTGGACCCGCTTCACATCAGTTACACCATCATTGACCATGTTTTTATTTTTAGCCTAGAATTTTGGCTTGTCGTTATCATAAGAGGAAGAACTTTGTGATGACTTCTGGTAATGTTTCAAGGTTCCTTCCTCCAACAAGACACATTCGAGGGCGAGGCCCTTATCGGTCAATTTTTGGAAGGATTTGATACATTGAGATATTAAAGGTCTTGAAAGTTCAAGCACCAAGTTCTTTTGAAATAGTTCAATTTGATGTTGTTCTGGCATGTCCCACTCAAATTTTTTGATAAGATGTCACCATCTTTGTAGGAAATTGGCGAAGGTTTCTCCAGGCCTTTGTTTTGTATTACATAGGTCCATCATAGAAACATCATTACCCATGTTGTATGCATAGTGGGCCACAAATTTTTCTGCCAAGTCTGGAAAAGAGACAATGGAACCTCGTGGTAAAGATGAGAACCATGCCAGGGCGTCTCCCGTGAGACTCTTGGGAAAGAGTCTGCGGAGATAAAGGTCACTATAGGAGACTTCTTGGCATAAGATGTGGAATTCGCGGACATGGTCGCGGGGGTCTCCTTTTCCTTCATACTTGGTGAATTTAGGGATCTCAAATCCCGGGGGATACGGTGCAACTGATATAGATGGGTCATAAGGACAAGGGCAAAACTCTTGGAATGAGTAAGATTTCCCTTTATTAGTCTTTTCTTTCATGTTTTTGATGATATTCTTCATGTCTTGAATTTCCTTGATGAGGTCTTGTGGTGGACTTTGATATTGATGAATTGTATCTGCCCCAAGCATTGGATGAACTAAAGAAGGTGCACCACCACCAATATATTGATATGATGAGGAAGTGGGAACATGGGATGTGATGACCGATGTTGCTGGAGTTCATGTGATAGTTGGTTGTGATCTGCCAACTGTTGTGACGGGATTGAATGCGGTCTGGATAAAATTTGCGACATTGTTGGGAGAAAGGGAAGTTTGTGGAATAGAAATATGTAGTTGAATAGAAGGAGGTGGTATAGAAGTTTGTTGGAGAATGGATGAGATTGGATTTGATAGTGGTATGGATGGTAAGGAGGAAGAAGGTGGGATGGAGATCATGGTGGAAGGTGTCGTGGGTGGCATTGATTGGGCTTGGATGATTGATGGGGTTGCGATTGATTGAGTTTGAATAGTAGGTGCAACACTTTGTGTGGGAGAGAGGTCTCCTTGTGGTTGTTGGACGAGAGCGGATCTATTAAATTCAGGTGGAAGTTGAGCTCCATGTTCAAGAAGAGTTTTCAGAAGTGCAGTAGGATTGTGTTTAATAAACTTTTCTATCATCTCTTGGTTATAAGAATCTGCTAGGAAAGTTTGCACTTCCGGACAAAGTTCATCTTGGTTAACCATGTCAAGATTTTGGCTTTGATCTTGATCGCTTGGTTGCCCACTTTGTGTATGATCTTGCGTGGGATCTTCATATAGGACACCAATGTCTGGCATGCTATATTGTTGATCAGCCATTTTTTTCTTTTGGGATCGAGTTGCGACCATACACGATATTTGTGATGAAAAGACTTAGGAAAAATGTGATGAAATGACTTGGAAAATTTTTTGATGGAAGGATTTTAGAAACTTGTGATGAAAGGACTTAAGAAATTTGAGAATGAAAGGACTTAAGAAATTTGTGATGAAAGGACTTAAGAAATTTGAGGATGAAAGGACTTAAGAAATTTGTGATGAAAGGACTTAAGAAATTTGAGGATGAAAAGAATTAAGAAATTTGTGATGAAAAGACTTAAGAAATTTGTGATCAAAGGACTTAAGAAATTTGAGGATGAAAGGACTTAAGAAATTTGTGATGAAAGGACTTAAGAAATTTGAGGATGAAAGGACTTAAGAAATTTGTGGATGAAAGAACTTAAGAAATTTGAGGATGAAAAGAATTAAGAAATTTGTGATGAAAAGACTTAAGAAATTTGAGGATGAAAGGACTTAAGAAATTTGTGATGAAAGGACTTAAGAAATTTGTGGATGAAAGAACTTAAGAAATTTGTGATGAAAGGACTTAAGAAATTTGTGATGAAAGGACTTAAGAAATTTGTGGATGAAAGAACTTAAGAAATTTGAGGATGAAAGGACTTAAGAAATTTGTGGATGAAAGAATTTAAGAAATTTGTGATGAAAGGACTTAATAAATTTGAGGATGAAAGGACTTAAGAAATTTGAGGATGATTGATGAAGAAGGTATGGTAGTGATGATTTAGAAGAAAACTTGATGACTAGGTTGTCTTTGGCATGAACATGAAGGATCTATTTAAATGGCAAGTTGTATGAAGGGATATGACCACCCTGATTTGGATGATAGTAGGTGTTTCAAGGGACAAACTTGAATGTTGATGTAGAGGATAAACTCTTAGCTTCTCTCTTAGGCTTATGAAAAATGGGACGGATGGAGTTTTGACACAATTTTGAACTTGGTGTGGGTAATAACTTGGACAATTTGTTTGTGTCTTGACAAATATTTTTGCAAAGTTTTTTGGGGATAGTGACATGTTTTTAGTCTACTCTTGGCAAGTATGTATCAAACAAAGCAAACACAATGATTAAATGCATATTATCTCAAAGACACTCATGCTCATATACAACATTCTTAAGGCTGGCAAGGACAATAGTCATTGAATCCCAATTGGTTTCCCATCTACGCTTACCCAGAGCGGACACTTAGATGCTTGACCCCATTGGCTCCCCTCCACGACACTCACTTCTCGGGACAGCCAAGCATCAATTCCCATGAAAACTCCTCATGGCGAACTTTGTGTCTCTACTAAGGGCCGTAAGAATGTGGGCCGCTTCAGAGGTCCAACCTCCTGCACCAATGACTAGAGGGTTTTTGGCCACTATGAACAAGGTGTTTAGTAAGTCTTCCCGTTAGGAGCTACCCTTCAAAGTTGCGCAAGCGCAATTGAGGCCTATAGCCCAACGAAGCACCAAGAACTTAGAAGTCACGCAAGCATGATTGAGATCTCTAGGATCCTACTAAGCACCCAATGTGAGAGTGAACTCTCATATAGCCCCAACCATTAACCCTTTCGTAGTCAATGGCCTATTTATTATAGTGAGTTGGGAACCCCAGGTCCGGGTGTACTCACTTGGGTCGTTCCCCTCTTACCTTCTCAAAGAGCAAGTTGGGAGGGCAGGCCCGCTAGAGATAAACACACAATCAAACAAGAAAAGGTTGGAGGGTCTAGATTTTTGATCGTCTAATAAGAGGAGAGCATACTTTCCTACCTTTACGCTTTTCTTAAAGACACATAAGATAACGGTTCATTCCATTTTAATTAATATCTAGGTGCCTAATTTAAATAAATGCACAATATTTGGTTGAATCAGCTAGGCAACCTGCAAAACCACTTGATAAGTAGTTTGAAAAATGGAGTCTTCAAAAAGCGTCCTGCAAAACAATTTGATTAGTAGTTTGGAAAAAATAGCCTTCAACAAGTGTCCTACAAAAAATCAACAAAATGACAAAAATATTAATTTTTTTAATTTTTTTGGAATAAATAGAAAAACATGAATAAAATTTTTTTTACTAATGACAAATGTGGATTTGAAGAAAGCTTTGATGGGTAAATGGGGTTTGACTAGGTTTTTACCACTTTCTAAGGGATATGCAAGTGAAAAAATGGGGATTTTGGAGGAGAGATGAAGGAATGGGAAAATTTGTCCAAGAGGGACAAAGAAGCAAAAGTTGAAGATGGATAATCTGGGAAAAATTTGGAGGTGATTGGATGAAAAGGGAAGAAGTTATGGCAAACCCTAAAAATAGAGAAATATGAGATTTTGGGCTTCAAAAAGTGGATTTTTGAGATAAGGCCTCCAAGGAAGAAAATGTAGAAAATGGCAATGTAGAGAATATGGTGAAGTTTGAAGGGAAATGGAGTCAAGATAAAGAAGATATGGTGAAAAAATAGAAAAAAATTTACTCTAAATTTAACAGAACAGAAACCCTAAATTTAATAGAAAAGAAATCCTAAATTTAACAAAACAGAAACCCTAGATTTAACAGAGCAGACAGAAACCCTAGATTTAATAGAGCAGAAACCCTAAATTTAACAAAACAGAAACCCTAGATTTAACAGAGCAGACAGAAACTCTAGATTTAATAGAGCAAATTGTCATACTAAATAGAATAGAATAAAAATGTCAAAGGTCCAGATTTCTGATTGTCCAGATAGACAAGAGCATACTCTCCTACTTTCACACTTTCGTGCGGGTGGACAGATTATATTTAAACAGGGCAGATAACAGGAAATAAATAAATTAAATGCAGACTACAGTTAGCGCCTACAATTTTCAGACAGATTAACAAAGCAGACAATAGCACTACACAGATAGAAAAGTGTCAAAGGTCCAGATTTTTGATTGTCTAGATAGATAAGAGCATACTCTCCTATTTTCACACTTTCCTGTGGTCAGAGCATACAGTCGTGCTAAACAGAATAGAAAAGTGAAAAGTCTGGATTTCTGTTTGTCTATATAGACAAGAGCATACTCTCCTACTTTCACACAGATTATACTAAAATAGAACAGATAACAAATCAAATAACAAATCAGATAACAGAGCTGTTGTGCTGCAACAGAAACAAAAAAAAGAAAGAAACAGAATAGAATAAGGAGGAGCTATCGCTCAGAAATGCAGAGCCACGATTCTGGAACCTGCGAAAAAGATATATATATATATATATATATATATATTTATTTATTTATTTTTATTTTTTTCTACAGTCGCGCTATTCTGAAACCTGCGTCTCACAACTCACAAAAACTTTAAAAAAAAATAATAACATTAGTTCTCAAGGACGTGAGTCCCACCCGGCGTGCCAAAATGAAGAGGGAAAAATAGATTTGAAAGGTAAACTGATCAAAACATAACGAAATAAACATGCAGAATGCTAAAATATCATAAAAAGACCATTTCACCTTGCTATTTTACCTTCTCCTTTGGATTGAGCTTGATGAAGTGAAGGCGCCCCTTGATAATGCTCCACTTGATGTGCTCCTTTGATAGCTGGATGTGGATGGCTCTCCAATATTGTGCACAAATGATAAGGATGAATGATAAGGATGAGATGATCAAGTTGCCAAGATGATTTCCTGGGCTCAAAAGGGCAGCATAAGCTTACTGAATTTCAAGATGTTTTGAATGAAGGGATGGAACCCTATTTTATAGGAAGAGGAGAGGAAAACGGATGGCTAGGATGAATTCGAGATGAAGGGCTAAGATTTACTTGTGAGGTCACACAAGGTCCAAGAGAGGGTGTGGAGACCAAGAAATATGCCTTAAAGGCATTTCGTATCTCCACACTCTACAAGATGCATTGGAGGAATTAAAAATTCTCAAAAAATGGATATTATGGGGATTAGAAGAATAAAAAGGAATTAAAAATTCCTTGGGAGAGGGAAATGCCTAGAGGAATGTAAGATTTCGAAAATCTTACATTCATCTAGAAAAAGAGCATTTAAAGCTAATGGCTGGATGAAAGGACAAAGAGTTGACTTTGTGGCTAATCATGATGATTAGCCATTAACGACTCATTAGGAGGGGAATTAGAGGAAATGTTAGGTGGGATCTATATTTGTAGGAGAATTTGACTAAAAGAATAATGTTAAGTGAGTTTAGGGAGTTTCTAGAAGAATTTATTAAGTTAATGATGAATTAAGAAGATGATTTGTAGGAATCATGTAGGTTAACTAATTAATTGAAATTAATTAGCTAAGAGGAAGATTTGTGAGGATTTGATTTTTTAGAAGAATAAAGAAAGGGATTGATTTATTAAATAAATCAATCATATGCTATAGTGACAATATTAATTATATTTAATTAATATTGAGAAGAATTTTAATTAACATAATTAATTAATTAATTATGTGAGGAATTAAAAAATAATTAAAATAATTATTTTTAAGTGTCTACAGCTATAAGCAAGGTAATCTATTATGAGCACATAGAATTTGCTATAACATTCCTGATGTAAAGTTGCAGATATTTGTAATGATTTTATTGTAATATTGTGAAGTTGTAAGAGAAACCTTTAACAGGGTAAAAGACTCTTATCAAGTCTATAAATTGTAAAGCCTCTAACCAGGTGCAACATTTAGATGAAGTGTTGTAAAATCCTTTAGCAAGGTAGATCTAACAGATCTTGTTACTCCTAACAGGGTAAGCTATTAGAAATAGCTAAACATGTAGCTCTAACCGAGCACTCTTTATTATTGTAGTAGTGAAGTTGTGGGTGTCATCCCCACCACAGTTTTTCTCTCTAACCAAGAGTTTCTGCATAACCAAAATATATGTGTTATGGAGTGAATCATGTATGATTGTTATCTATTTGTTTTAGTTTTATATTATGTTACTGCACTATTCGGTTTATGCATAACAGTAAAGATATTGTTGAAGAAATGTTTTGAAGTACTGATTCACCCCTCCCCTTTCAGTACATTAGCTTTCCATATTGGGCCTAACATGTTGTTCATTCAATCCCCTAATTAGACTATGTGTTGATTCATTTTGAAACTGTTAGTAGATTGAAATGAGAGATTGTTATTGGTTGACCTCCTAATTAATCTATGTGAGGAATTGTTGTTCATTCAAACCTCCTAATTAGGCTATGTGAAGAATTATTGTTCATTAAAACCTCCCAATTAGGCTACGTGAAGAATTTTTGTTCATTAAAACCCTCTAATTAGGCTATGAGATTTTTTTTTTCATTGCATGTTAAGAAACCCTGCATGAATCATTGTTTAGAATCCATAACACCCACATGCAATAATAGATCCTCACATAAAACCTGCATGCAACAACAAATTAGTTCAAAAAACTTGCACGCAACAACATATTAGCTCCAAAAACCTACATGCAACAACAAATGAATTCAAAAAACTTGCATGCAACAACATATTAGGACAAAAAACATGCATGCAAGAACATATCAACACCAAAAACATGCATGCAAACATATATCAACACATAAAACCTGCATGCAAATATATATCAACACATAAAACCTACATGCAAATATATATCAACACATAAAACTTGGGTGCAAATATATATCCACACATAAAACCTGCATGCAAATATTAGATGCACAAAATTGTCAAATTTACGTGTTCATGTTAGGTTCACCAAAAAATGTAAGTAGGAATTCATACAAATGATTAAAAGCCTAACATTAGCCAACCACAGAAGCTAACAAGCTATGAAAATTTATCCTAATACATTCAAAGCAAGAATGAAAGAAAAACACTAAAATAAATACGCAAACCATCGCAAGGTGTTTCCTTCATTGACCTCCATTGGCTTTCTTTCTCCTCCAAATAGCTTGTTTTGTGGATATCACCTATGCGTGCAATAATCAAGAAAGCAAGATTGCAAGATGATTTTGACAATGCGAGGATACTAGAAAACGTGGTTGTAATTATGGAAAAGATTGATGAATTTATAGAAGACTGAAGACAAGATTGGAGATTCAAGATGGATTAAAAAAGATGGCATAAAGCGGCTTTTGACTGGGCATATCTCCTTTTTCGAATTTTGAATTGAGATTAAAGAGATATTTTCCAAAAAGATAAATCAAGAAAATCAGAAGCTAATTGGTTACTTCCAATTTCAATTTTTAGGAAGATATGATAATGATTTTTGAAAATCATATAAAGTAGATGATGACATACTTTCCATTTTCGAAAATTGGATAATAATTTATTTTAATTTTTAAAATCATTTTCTTGATTTATTTCCATTTTTGAATTTGGATGATGGTAATTAGAAATTAAATTAATTAAATAAAAACAAATAAAGATTTGTTTCCATTCTTGATTTTTGGAAGAAGATAATTAAGAATTTATTAAATAAATAGAAAATTTATTTAATTATGATGAAATAATTAGCTAATTAAATAATTTAAAGAAATTATTCAATTATGAGAAAAATGAAATTGAATTT
Source organism: Cryptomeria japonica (assembly GCF_030272615.1). Classification (NCBI taxonomy): domain Eukaryota; kingdom Viridiplantae; phylum Streptophyta; class Pinopsida; order Cupressales; family Cupressaceae; genus Cryptomeria; species Cryptomeria japonica. Next base: position 10,338,900 of record NC_081405.1, read on the forward strand.
AATTAAATAATTAAGATTATTTAATTAAAGTGGGATTGAAGTAATCAAATAATAAAGATTATTCAATTAATGTTAGGAAATGAATGATTAATGACGACATGATTTAAATGATTAGGAAAATAGAAAATTTGAATTAGAAGAATGACACTTGATCAATTAATTGATTAAGGTAGAAATGTTAGTAAGTTAGTGTGCTCAAGCATGGTGCAATTTCTGGGTGTCTACAATATATATATATATATATATATATATATGTGTGTGTGTGTGTGTGTGTGTGTGTGTGTGTGTGCGTGCGTGCGTGTGTGTGTGTGTGTGTGTATACATATATGTGTATATGTGTATATATATATGTATATACATATATGTATACACATATACACATATATGTATACACATATATACACATATATACATATATATAGATAGATACATATATATACATACATATATACATATGTATGTATATATGTATATATGTGTATATGTATGTATCTATCTATATATATGTACACACACACACATATATTACATATATATGTATATATACACACACACACATATATATATGTATATATATATGTATATACATATATATACATATACATATATATATGTGTGTGTACATATATATGTGTATATATGTGTATGTATACACACACACACACATATACACATATATATGATTCTTCAGTTCAACCATATCTTGCATTATCATGATGGATGCTTTTCTATTTCATGATCATTTTGTATACTCATATGATGGATGGTTAGATTAGATATATACCATGATTTAATTTACATATGTTGTGCATATGCGTAATTAAACCCTATGATAATCTTTGTATACATGCCATTGAGATATAGAGGATTCATGTATGACATACATATGCACACCCACATGCACATGCATAGTCATTCCATAACACAAACATATATAGAATTGTGTTGATAAAGAAATGTCATAGCAAAACAACCTTAGAGAACTAAGCATCATGCTCATGACACATAAAGTCCTATGCATAGTATCGATGTAGGTGCAGAGAATTCACAAAATCTTTAAGAGGTGTGCCATCCATATGAGACAAACTATAAGCACAAAATCCATATATAGAGGTGATTATATACAAACCTAACCAATTTGTGCTAAATTTTCCTCTTTGGTTGGGTGGAACATCAACATTCTTCTAATTCTCATAAAGAACCAGGTCACCTATTTTGAAAGTTCAAGGAAGGACACTTTGGTTATACTATTTGGATAAATATTTTTGATAGGTTTGGAGATGTTGAAGGGCCTTTAGACAATGCTCATCTAACAACTCAAGCTGATTAAGGCAAAGGATAAAATAAGAGTCATCGTCAATAAACCCTTTAAGGGAAATCTGTAATGAAGGAATTTCCAACTCTAAGGGCATGATTGCATCAACACCATACACAAGGTTATAAAGTGTTATTCTCATAGTCGTATGTATACTTGTGCGATTGGCCCATAATGTATATATCAATTGACTATGCCAATATTTGTTGATAATGGGTGTCTCAAACTTATTGGTTGAAATCTCAAACAAATGACACTTGGTCTTTAAAATGAGCAGTTCAGTGCAAATAACTTTTATGTTATTGATCATCTTCAAAGAGAACTAAATAACCTTCATGATATTGATATAGTAATTGATAACCTCTCTATTATGCACTTTCCTAAAGAAGTAGTGATTTCAGTATAACATCTAGGTTTGATAAGAATCTACCAAGAAGTTTGGAGAAGTCACTCTTACCGATTTCAGGGAGATAGTTGATGTGTCTTGCTGATATAAAGTGATATATCGGTATAACTTGTAGTTTCGGTATGTCTCCCACATCAGTCAACCAAACTAATGTTGCTACACTGACAAGCTCGAGTTCAATATAGCTTTGGCGAAGTCTTGGTGAAGACAAAGATTTCGGTGTAGCTTGGGGTTTCGATAAAATTGTTTGAAGGAGGTAACGAAAGTCTCACTTTGTGGCGATAAAGGCTATATCATTATTGACAGTGTTGGAGTCTTTTCGATGCACTATTTCTTTTGGTGAGACTATGGAATTCACTAAGAAAGTTTTCAATAGCCAAAGTCACCTTTCTGACAAAGAGCAATTGACCGATAAGATACTTGTGAGGGGCCCACTATCGGGGATCAGAGATTAGGTGGAACAAATTATGGTGACAATGAGAACTAGTGAGTTACATTTCCATCAAGTGTCGATATGTCGATAAGCTGATAAGATGGTCTTTATAGGGACCACGAATGACTCATGCTGACATGCTAATTTGGTAGCCGATGATTGGTCCATATTGGAGTATTTTCTGGTAGCCTTTGAGATTCATTTGGGACTATGATGGACTCATGTTGACTTGTCGAGTTGTTTGTTGGTGATTGGCAGAAACTAGAACAACTTAGAGGAGCGATGGAGATAACACAACGTGTTATCAATAGTTTGAGGAAGTTCAACGGTTGGAGCCATGTAACTAAAATGAACGAGTTTCTTGGAGTAGAGATATAATTATATGAAGAAATGATTACAGAGGATGTGCAGTTGTAGAACAAAGGGCATGAGAGGTCTGGAAGACATGTTACAAAAATGTCTGTAACTAAGGTCAGAGAGATGGTTACCTTGCAAACTAGAAGTTAGTAATGAATGATTTTGATGGTTGGATGTTGAGGGTGACGATTGGAGGCTGATGAGTGGTTGCTCTATGTTGGATGCCAAATTGCAAAATATTGTGCATGTTGCCTGTGTGGTGTGTGGGTTGAATTATATCTGTAGATTCAATGCTGCTAGAATAGAGACTGTGTAATATACACCCGAGAGCTAAATCTGTACCTTGTATGTAATGTGCATTTTACTATAATACAAGAAATTGGCTTTGGTGGTGGGTTTTTTACCTGTAAGGGTTTTCCCATGTAAATTATGTGTTCTCTATGTGCTTATGCGAATATTTTGTTTTCTCTATTATCTTCTTAATGTTGGAAGTGGAATTATTTTGAGGGGGGGGTGAATCAGAGTAGTGTGCAAATTAAAATTTTGACTTGAAATGCATATTTAAACTCTCGATCTTGAACAAATGAGTTTGACTTATTTAGGCAATTTAACACATAGAAAGATTGCTTTTCAATAACTTAACCAACCACAACATGAGTAACTTAATAGACCATATTGAAGCATAGTGTAAATTGTTCAAATGATGGCTAAGTAAACAACTTTTTAATGCTTTCTTTTACACAGGACAACAAACACAATAATAGCAGATTGAACTTCCTTTATGACAAATTTATCACATTCACACATTGAACATTTGCATGATATATTTGAACAATGAAACTTTAAACTTTTAGACAACCTGAAACAATGAAAAAAATATCAGAGCATTGCATGAACAATTTGACATATAACAAAATGAGAGACTTGAAATTTTAAGCAAAAAAATTGAACACAAATAGCATCACATAACACATGATTTTCCTGAGTGGAAAAACCCTCATGGGGTATAAAAAACCACTCGTAACCTATCCTTTTATTTCATCAAAGAGAACCAAATCTATACAATGGTGGAACACCAACTCTATACAATGGTGAAGCACTAACTCAACACCTAAAAATCATGAGTATCAACTTTCATAAGAGCAATAAATCCTTACAATGAATATCTCAATAAGCAATGTACACTATCAAGGTCCTGTAATTGCAATTATCTTCTGCAATCACATCTTAATAGTATACAATAAGATAGTCTGCATTATAGCCCATTACAAAATATGTACTATGAATGCCAATACTTATTTAAAAAAGTATTCTGCAATTAGAAAAATAATCTCTATAAAGAACCAGAGAGAATAGTGTTCTCTCAAAACTCTTGTTTTTCCAATTTAAAGATGTTTCAATAAATACCCTTACAATTTTGCAAGCCCTGTTGTTACATCAACTCTCGTAACCTTCTAATGGAAAGAAGCCATTCAAATATATCAAGAATAAAAAAACTGTTTCAGTTTTCAAAACAAACTTTGAACCAAATCAAAACCCTTGTACAAAAACTGAACATGGTTACTCGAACTATTTTCAACTTCTCAAAACAAATCACAACTGTATCTTTGAACTATCATATTCAACTAATGAAAAAAATAAAAAAAAACTGTTTTCATTTTCACCTCAAAATGACCAAGAGCTTGTAAAGATGTTACCTTATTTTAAGTCGGCCAAATGTCAAAGAGAAAGAACATAAAACCTGCTCGAAACACCTCCATTTATAGCTCAACCGAGTCAACTGTTACGCTCACTTCCTCGTATTCAATTAGCCTCATGAACATGCCGCCATAACACACATGAAGTTTTGCAATGTGAATTCCAGCTAGGGTTTCAAAAACCCTTGGTAAACAAAAAAGAAATGAACTTTCCCTATCTTCTTTTGTAAGGTTTCAAATACTTTGCAAAACACAATAAATACTTCAAGTACGAAAAGATATCGACAAAATCATTACAAATTTGCCATCACATAATATTGTCTGGAATCCAGATAGAGTCAACAAAATAATTACCACAAAATACCACATCATGCTATTCAACTCAAAGTTACTGCCCACGTGCCAACCGTGATGAGCAAGTCATTAAAAAAAACTAATTGCCACATCAACAATATATATCAACTATCCAAAGTGAAGTCAATGCCAATCAATCAAGTGAACCCAATATCAAATGATAATGCATTGTCCAAAATTAACATATGAGTTGACACATAATACATTTAGTTCGAGCTCAATACCATATGATATAGTCGGCTAAGTGCTATGTAAAGTATGCACTCTAATAATAATAACAAATGCATTATAATATGACAATGAACCCAACACCATGAAAAAATGCTAAGTATAAGTGACATGTCATGAAGTTCGAACTCAATATTAATTGTATTAATGCACATAATATAAACAATGCGCTCCTCCTAATGATGTATTCATCAAGTGTAAATGTGTATGCCAAAGTATGAAGCTTGAAATATCTAACACAAGAATATGAATACAATCAAAATCAGACTATATCATATAGTTCGAAAGAGTACTGTAAGCATGCAATATACCTCATGTAAACTGAAGTCAAATGCCATAAAAGTAGAACCATATTATATTCAATTTGAAGAATAAAATGCTATGACCTATATATGTCTGAATAATCTGATATCAGTATCAAAGCAATTATAATGATCAAAACATATAAACTGATATCACCTGAAAGACAATATCATAACCCAACCCCTATATAGGAAAGACAATTTTATCTGCACATGGATTGGAATCAAATTAGTACCACACAAAATGTATCAAATCTGAAAGAGTCAATATCACAATATTGTCAACCTAAGATGTGTATTTCAAGACCAAGTATGCCAAGAATAACTAAACCAATGAGTATGCCAAAATCAACTGAATTAAGTATCACAATACCAATGCCAAAGTGCCATGAGTCATAATGACTGTTTATGGTGAAAATGGATAATAACAATATTGAAAGACTAAATAGATTCAACCACAAAACCCTAGCCTAACAACAACAAAGATCCAAATCAACTGAATTAAGTATCACAATGCCAATGCCAAAGTGCCATGAGTCATAATGACTGTTTATGGTGAAAATGGATAATAACAATATTGAAAGACTAAACAGATTCAACCACAAAACCCTAGCCTAACAACAACAAAGATCCACCATAACATATGAAGACTACCTAAGACAATGCAAATCAAATGAAATCACAAAGATTATACCATCATATGTCCAATAGGGTTTGGATCTCCATTCTTTCTATCTCCATTGATCTTGATTGATATATTTTCTCTCAGATTTTATGTGTGCACAAGAGATCAACAAAGAACGGAAATGTGGTTGCAAGTAGGCATGATCACATATGAAAATTCGAAAGCATCGATTAGAATGATTACGATGATTGAATAGATTAGGGTTGATAATGAAGGCATCATCCTCTTATATAGAAGACACAATAAGAAATGGAGGGATAATATTGAGAGGTGTAAAAGATAAATGGTTGGCTAAGATTAGAGGGTAGGTAGAGAAAATAAGAAAATAATGAGAGGGTCGGTAGTGTAGGAATTAAGAGATGAATGACATGTGTCATGGGTAGAAAAGGTTAATGAATTAATTAAAAAAAGAAAGATTCATTTGATTAATAGAGGAAGTGGGATCAATCAAATAAATAAGAGTATTTATTTAATTTAGGAAAAGGGTAATTTAAATAAATAAAAGTATTTATTTAAATGAGAAATAAGGCTAGAAGAGGATAAATGAATTAATTAAATAAATAAAGATTAATTTAATTAATAAAAGAATTAGGCTAAAATAATTAAATAAATAAAGATATTTATTTAATTAGACACGATAATTTTAGGTGTCTACATTTTGCCCCTCGTTGAGACAATGCAGCTTGTCGTGTTGTTTCAAAGAAGATAATATGAACTAATACAAAGTTGTCCCAAGATGGGAATGATATGCCCCCTCGAGAGATTGGATGAATATGTTTGAAAAGATCACAGACGATCTCTCGATAAGAAAGAAAGGGTAGAATGGACTGACCGGATGAAGTGACAGAGTCACGAGATAAAGAAGACTGACACGGGAGACTAGGGCTAGGGTAGTCTATAAGATAGATTACGAGGGGAAACATCCTAATTGTCATCGACACATCCAAGAGAGAAGACAATAGTGAGCAGTCAACAACGATGGCTTTGGTGCATAGATTCAATCACATTCATCGATATCAGAGGCCAATAGATGCAGGAGATCTGGTAAGTACCGCAAAACCTCTTTGTACTTTGGTGCATTAATTGTTGTCATAAATGCATGTCAGGTAGGGCAATAAATGCACATTAGGTATGTCTAGAAAAATTTCAAGGGGGGAAAAATGCTCAGGCGCGTCTACATTGGTGCTAGGCGTATTTGGGTAGGCTAGGTGCGTATGTGTTGGTGTTAGGCACGTCTATGATTGGAAAAGCATCTATGTCAAATGTGAGAGCGTTTGTGAAATGTAGGCACGTCTATGTAGGACAAGCGCATCTGTGTAGAGCAGAGCCACGTCTGTGTGATTCAGGCGCATTTTTGGCATGAATGCACATTTATGTCTTCAAGGCCAAATCGACAGTTTTGTGGTGAACATATGCTATCGATTGGATAAGTTGCTGAGATGATACACTCAAGTAGGGAAGACTAGGATAGTAGATAGGGCTGGGATTGACAATTCTATGATATAACATACATTGCCAATTAGGAAACTACTCAAGAGGATATACTCAAGTAGAGGCCCTAGGATATGATAGATCAAGGCACTTTGTGATGAATAGGGAGTACCGGGAGAAATTGACAATTCTATGATAGAACATACGTTGCCAATTGGATTAGGTTGGAATTGACAATTCTGTGATAGAACATACGTTGTCAATTGGATAAGCTACTCAAGAGGATAGACTCAAGTAGGTTCCTGAAAAGATAGGGTCAAAGCAACACTTTATGATGAACAAGGAATGCCACTAGGATGAAAAAGAAGCACTTTGTGATGAACAGGGAGTACTAAAAAGAGAAGCACTTTGTGATGAATAGGGAATGCTACTAGGATAGAAAGCAACACTTTGTGATGAACAGGGAGTACCACTATGATAGGAAGCAACACTTTGTGATGAATAGGGAGTACCACTAGGATAGGAAACAACACTTTGTGACAGGGAATGCCACTAGGATTGACACAGTTGATTTGCTTGACTGCAGGAGGACCTATCGATGTTGGAGTCATGGGAGAGATTCCCTTTGACTTAGAGTTTGCTAGCAGAGTTGGCATTCAAGGATAGAGAAGAAGTTGAGGTCATGGGATTGCGATATATTTTGTATATGCCTGAGTTTCAGGCAAACATGGGATTGCTGACTGCATTAGCTGAGAGATGGCACTTAGAGACATGTGCGTTGCATTTGTCGATGGGTGAGATGACAGTCACCTTGGAGGATGTATATAGGATACTATGGATAGCGATCGATGGGGAGTTGATTCCTTATGATCGAGATGGAGATAGGGATGCACTGAGATGAATGTTTCAGGATCCAGGAATAGAGATGAGAGCTGGACATGTGGCTTGGGACACCATGACAATGACAAGATTGGCACTACTGGTGGTACTGGCAGGAGTGATCAATGGGGTCCTATGTTCGGATAGGGCAACATGAGGGTTGACTGTGGGATGGGATAGGACTATGGAGACATTGGCGACAGAGAACACCAGGTTTGCATGGGGGTCATGTCTGCTGGCACACTTGTACTATGAGCTGCATCAGTTTGTATATCACAGATCAATAGGATTGGGATGCGAAGTGACATTGTTGCAGGAATGGGCATATGAGCATTTGTTGGTTACACATCCGATACATTTTAGAGGAAGGGGACATGGGCATAGCTATGTACACTTATATGATATGATTACGTCACAACCACGGATTGGGAGGCTGGAGTATTGGTGTTGGGTTATGGACGAGATAGATAGTGTGATATGGAGGCCTTACTTAAACTGTGAGGAGTGGGAGGATGATGTAGTGGAGCTGCTGTATGTATTCCGAAGCAGGTACCTAATTGGGTGGATTCCATATGTCATTGAGAGGTAGTTGGTAGATAGGGTGGGCAGGCAGTTCGGTAGGATACAACAGATGCCATGGGGGTCAGGGATGTATGCACAGACAGTGAGGGATCAGGTGCATTTGGGTCCATTATTATCTTATGATCAGACAGTGACATAGCTAGTAGCGATGATTCCCTTGCCTTGGGATATGTGGGTAGATATAGAGGATGCAGGGATAGATGCAAAGTATATTGCATATTGGGGAGAGCATCTATTTCCATGGCTGACAGATCCAAGGGAGCTGATAGATAGAGATAGTGGAGGTGATGGAGATGATAGTGGGGATGGTGGAGGTAGAGGCCGACAATGGAGGTGGGGCGTAGTGGTAGAGAGGAGAGTGGCTCCAAGGAGAGAGGGCAGAGAGGAGAGACAGGCTCGACAGGCTCACATAGTGAAGGGCAGAGGTGGATTGCCATTACAAGTGCCAGCAGCATAGGTTCCCAGATAGGTATAGGGACAGGAGCAACCACAAGGACAGGGTGAGGGGGGAGAGGAGGAGGATGAGCTACTATCCTTGAGGGAGATCTGTCAGGGACATGCATATGAGATCCAAGATCTGGAGAGGGAGACAACTAGGCTCAGGAGACAATCGAGGGATACTGAGCGGGAGAGGGATCAGGCTATTCAGTACTATACAAAGGCTGAGACAACACTGAGGGCAGGGAGGCAGGCAACAGAGGACACAGGGTTTGGATACGCCTACATACTGTTGGTAGGGGAGGAGATAGCCTACTAGAGAGACCTTTACTATGGAGTGGTGCCACCAGATCAGTGGGCTAGGAACTTCCGAAGACCATTGTGGATGACGACGACCACTGGAGGGAGAGACAGGAGACAAGCGTCTAGTGGTGGGGTTATGGGTCCTCCACCACCACCAGACAGAGGGGGCAAGAGAGATGATCCTGGGGAGGGTCCTTCTAGGGCTCAGACTCTGTCGAGGCTAGCCAACTCTGAGGGAGGGAGTTCATCATAGCCTTAGAGGGCTCCCTATGTATCAATTTTGTACCATTTTGTATGATGATGTAGACACCTTCGGGTGATTGTAGCCATATGTATTTTGACATCATTGTATCATGACACACACACACACACACACACACACACACACACACACACACACACACACACACACACACACACACACACACATATATATATATATATATGAGATGATTCATCCTTGTGACAACTATATGCATGTGTACCTATGTGATGTATGTTTCTATGTGATGTATATATATATATATATATATATATGAGATGATTCATCCTTGTGACAACTATATGCATGTGTACCTATGTGATGTATGTTTCTATGTGATGCTTATGATATGGATGCAATATGTATATGATGAAATACAATATTTTTGTTTTTTTATATTTTTAATATGCTATGCAAATGTGAATGTATGAAATGCAGATGAGTATGATAATGCAAATGACTATTTACATGATGAGAATGTAAAATGTGCTAACATGTGTTGTGTGCAGGATGTGATGTAATTGTAATATCTATATATATGTATGGAATGCTAATATGTGGTAATGCAGGTGCAACTACATGAAATGCAGATATTTTTGGTGTGTCATTATACTCAGCCATGTGATAGAAGGCTACACGGACTTGGGAAGGATGATGGAGGTCAATCAAGAAAGGGGGATGAAAGATAGAAGATATGAAAGTGAAAGAACTTCTTGTGCTATTATCATCATTGAGATTTATTATGGCAAGTAGGTTATGACAATCCAGATATATGTTCAACCCAAAAAGTCATTGTACCCATTTGCATGGAGATCAGACAGTCACAAACAAGGAATGCCCCAGTTCATACTAGACTCATAGTGTCCTCATATCCTTGGACAAGTCATAGCATTACTAAGAGACAATCCACAGACAACAAAGAAAAATAGGTGACAATACCCCATCCTTGCCTTTCTAGTCAAAGACATCCTGGAGATAAAATCTCTAGTCAGAGACATCCCGAAAAAGCTAAAAGACATGTCACCAAAAAGATAAAATCAAAAGAAAACCAAGACTCGACACTAACATTCACTGTAGTCCTCAAGTTTAGTGTCTCTTGTCACTTGTACAAGTCTATTTGATTGTGGTCACAATATTTACTTTCACAAAAAGGATAGATAGCACTAAACCATAATGTTGTTTGAGTCTGTTGAAAGATTTGATTTGTTGCAAGTCCATTGTTGCTACTGTGTCTCATATGAAACTGACTGAATCCATGAAACTGATATTTTATCGCGGAAAAGGCGGAACTTTATTACGGATTGGCGATGCAAGTGTTGCTTTATTATGTATTGTGCGTGAATAGATTGGAGAAAGCTGGAAGAAACTGTAATCCTTAGAACATGTGATGCTCGTAGTTCCACACCCATCACTAGACTTAGGATTTGCCTTAGCCACAGATAGGAGCTGATTTATTATGGATGGAAAGGGGTGAAAAGGAGGGATTATTATGGATGCAAAGGGTGAAAAGGGGGTTATTAGGAATGGCTAACCAATCTTGGGTAGATCAATAACAAGCCATGATGAGAATGGGTAAGTTTATTATGGATGAAGAGGTTGTGAGTGTGTGCAAAGTGAAATGATGAAATGGAATCCTGAAGGAGGGAAGAGCAATGTCTCTATGCATGGTGTCGATGACCTAGTTTTCACCATGGTACTTGCCCAGGGTGCCACCGAAGTGATTTTCACCATTGGACGAAATATTTTTTTCTTTACTTTTTTGATTTTTCAAATTTTTTTGTGTCACAAGGTGCCTGTTTGCCAGGTTTTCACCAAGTAATGATTTTTTATGTTATGATTTTTTTTGTATTTTTGATATTTTATGATTTTTTTGTATTTTTGAATTAGGATATTCTGAAGAGCTACGTGTAAAACCTACGAAGGTGCATGTTGTTGATAGGATCCTCCAAAGGTTCGCCATCTGGGATTGAGAGTTGATATGAACCAGATCCATAGGCTACTATAATGATGTAAGGACCAAGCCAATTTGGTTCGAACTTGCCCTTCTTCTCTTTGTCTTGCTAATTTTTGGGATTTTCTTTAAGAACTAAGTCACCTACCTCAAATGTGCGAGACTTTACTTTGTGGTTATATCTGCAATGTTCTTTGAATGAATAATGTGTAGCTCGAGTGTCTGTCTTCCTTGATGAAGGAACTGAGATAGAATTACTAGTGTGTGGACTACACAGGACCGTATGCATGTCACCTAAAGAAGTTTGGGCATCCCTGATAACAAAGTCCCTTGAGGAAGCTCCATTAAAGGTCCATGATGTATCGCCAAAAGGGGAAGGATGTGCAAAACAAGTGGATGAGTGCTGAAGGCTTATGCTTGCGAAAAGAAGTGAAAGTAGGATGGCATGATGGAAAATTAAGATCAACAAGTATGCTTTTTGTCTTAAAATTGTAGAACTTTTGCCCCCAGTTATTTTGATATTAGGGGAGATCAACTCTTGCTCTTTTTCTTTCATAGGATTTTATCCTTGAATTTGATTTTTGCAGAGTCCAATAGCTTTTGATTTCGATTTGGACTAAAGGACTTCTCTTTATTTTTGAATTTTAGATTTTTCTTTTCAAAGATTGATTTGTGATCCCCAATGAGTAAGGGATTTTGTAATTCTTGTTGATCCAAGTCTAGAAGTGGAGTGGAAATGGAAGGAGTGAATGAAATGGTAAAGCTATTTGAGTTCTCAAGAGGGCTGGGGATACATTCAATATATTCTTTGTTGGAAACCCTCTTAGGACTATTGATATCAAGAGCTGCTTGCACCAGTAGAGGAGATTTGCATTCAGACTTAGTAGCCACAACACTAGGTGGTTCACACCCAATTCCTTGATATTGCAAATTGTTTGTAGGTTGTTCTTGTTGACTAAATGTGTTAGGAGATAGTGGGAGTTGATCAACATGAAAGATATACTCACCACATCCCATGTCTTTAATAACCTTGAATTTTTCTTTGATCTCTACTTGTTTTGATGTAGAAGCTTTCAAGGATTCTTGATCAACATATGCTGATGAAGGAACAACCTCTCGATTGACTGGGATTGTTATTTCTGATCTAGGTCACATATTGTTGCAATATATGAATGGGTTTGGGTCAGCTTTGATGGTCACTTCAACTCTATTGTGTGGAAACTTGATACATTGATGGTATGTAGATGGGACTATTCTCATCTCATGAATCCATGGACGTCCTAGCAATATGTTGTATGTGAGCTCTAGATCAAGGACTTGACAAATCGCATCCTTCGTAACTTGCCCAACTCTAAGAGGTAAGGTGATTGTGCCCTTGGATAAACGCTCTTTGTCATTATATGCCTTGATGGTAATTTTGTTTGTAGCAATCATGACCCTTTCAGAATATCCCAATTTCTTAAGAGTATTCAATGTACAAATGTTCACACCAGCTCCTCCATCTACCAAGACTCATTTTATTCGATGTTTGTGTAGGAAGGCTTCAATGTGTAAAGGTGCATTATGTGGTTGGCTTACAGAGGCATCGTCAGCTTTGGTGAATGTGAGAGAATGTGAAACGGAAAGGTATCCCACCATGGCTTGAAATTGATCTATGTTCAAATCAGTGGGTACTGAAGTTTATCTCAAAGTTTTGTCAAGAATGGCCTTATGTGCAGGGGATGTGCGTAAAAATTCAAGGATGGAGATAAGTGCGAGTGTCTTCCCTAACTATTCTACAAGGTCATACTCAGGTTTGGTTGATGAGAAAGAGGTGTTTTTAGCTTGAGAACCTTGCAAAGTGAATTTACTCGACGAGTTGTAACATTACATTCAGAGGGAGGTTCAGAAGAAGGTCCAATGCCTTTTAGGACAACTTTGGGTCTTTGGATAAAATTTTAAGGCGTTTTGTCCTTGATGATAATGGTAGAGACATAATTGTCCATCGAAATGTGATTGGCAGTTGAATCATAGTTATAGGATGCCTGGTATAGTTGGTCTGCTCATTTGTGGCTTTAACTTTTCCCTTGTCATGTTTTGGGAATGGTTCTTTAAACATTTCATGTTCTTGATTGGATGAATGCCCTTCAATCTCAATGTCACCTCTATCAATAAGGTCTTGTATGATGTTCTTCAACCGATAATAATTTCTTGTTTTATGACCCTTGCTCTTATGAAATTCACAATACTCATCATCATTCCACCAATTTGGTTTAACCTTTGGCTCATATGGAGGCAGATCTGGAATTGCTATTATTTTGTTTTCCACTAGCTTTTCAAAAAATGACTCTAGTGGTTCTCCCAATGGGGTGTACTTCCTTTGTGATTTTGAAGTTGTTTGAGTATTCACTTGATTGTTTGTAGAGCTTGATCCCGAAAAACAATTTTGGGTTGTACTGTATTGGCATCAACAACACCATGGTTGTATTGTATTGGGACCTCAGGTTTTTGAAAAAAAGATGATGGTGATTCTGGCACCATATGTGGTCCTCTATTGCCTCCACTATTAGGCCTCCTTTGATCCATGTTGAGGTGAGGTTGTTGCAAAGGTTGATGTTCCATTATTTGAGACATATCAAAATCATGAGGTATCTTGGTTCCACTTTGCGCCATTACTTGTAAGAAATATTGTCTATCTCTTCTCATTATTTCCTCAACCAATCAATTAAAACGGGGATCCATAATGGAGTCTTCCACTTCTGCTGAATGTACGGAAATGTTGTCCATATTGTCATTGTGTGTATCATTGTTGTTTGTAGTGTCCATGTTCTCAACATTTGGAATGTTTCTATAGGCATCCATGTCAGGTAATGTGGTATGATCATAATTGAAAAAGACATCATTGTCATACTCATAGGCACTCATGTCTGTGAACTCTTGAGCCTCTTTAGATTCTCTCCTAGATTTTTGGGAACGGGTTTCAACCATGAACTAGGTCTTGACCAAGATGTGTGAGACTAGATGAAAATGGGAAGAGTATGGAAGACCAAGAGTTGGATGGAATGTAAATGAATCTGAGGTTTTTTTGCAATGTCCAAAGTGTAAGACCAAGTATGTATGTAGTAGAGTAGGTGTGGCTTCCAAAGAGAGGATAGTTTCTCTTGATGAGGTAAGTTGACCATAACTCTAAGTAAGACCAAATGAGACCCAATGGTGATAGACCTTGATGAGGGACCACTTAGCAAAATGTTGTTGTATGTAGTGTGTTGACAAAGCAAGATGAGTACAAGCAAGTGACCTTTTGACTCAAGTTTAGACAAATGTGAATGTACTGTAAGGTATAAAGCAATGATGAAATTTGTGAGACCCAAAGATAGGTTGAATGCTAGATGAAAAGCTGGAGAAATAACCTAGGAAGCTCAAGAATTCTGAAATTGATTGCTCTTGTTTGCTGGATTGTAAATTTTTCCAATTTGTGAAGTTGTTTGTTGTGACCAAATCTGAATTTTTGACTATTTTTCGTGACAAGAGGACACAATATTGATGAGGACTCTATGTTTGCAAGTGTTTAGACTCAAAATGACTCAAAAGAAAGTATGTTGTTTGATGTAAAAATGTTTTACATACAGTTGAAGACACAAAAGACACAATGTTATGATGTTTGGTCTTGAATGTTTGAATGTTCAAAATAAGACAAGCACAATTCTTATGGTTGGCCAAGACAATAGTTGTTGATCCCACATGGGGTTTCCCCCGAGGCTACGCTATTCAGAGCAGATACTTAGATGCTTGACCCCACTGGCTCCACCCTCAACACTCACTTCTCCAGGGTAGCCAAACATCAGTCCCCATGAAAACTCCCCACGGTGAACTTTGTATCTCTACTAAGAGCTGTATGTGTGTGGGCCGCTCCAGAGGTTCGACCTCCTGCCCCAACAACTAGAAGGATTTTGGCTTTCTAAATTAAAAAGGTGCTAGTAAGGGCATCTTCTCGTGTGGCCATACATGCGGCACTTTCAACTATAAATACAGAAGGCTCCTAGTCGGTAGGGGTTATGCTCTACAACTAATCAAATAAATTTGATCAAATGGGTTTATGGGGAGACATAATGTTGGTATGAACTAGTCAGCACATATTACCCATGGCTTTCACCATGGATACAATTGTTTATAGTGGTTTGGAAGAGGATGGATTTTCCTCGCTACCGCTTGGGTCGTCCTCTCCTCACTGGTAGTCCTAATGACCACACGGGGAAACAGGCTCTCTAGAGATTAAACAAAAGGAGACTATTGCTCAAGACACAAAAGACACTAGTTCAGTTTTAGTGCACCAATTGAAGTGTTTGGTAATCTATAAAAACAAGGCACACAATAAAGATCAAAAGAAAACCCTTGTCAAGATCCTACAACAAAGATTTGTTAGTATTTTGGGTTGTTTCAAATGATTACCCCTTCCTGCAAGCACACAAGTTAGGTAAATTTTAGATCCAAAAAGACTTTGTGAAGTAGGGGCCTTCGACAAGACATTTTTTTGATAGATTCAAAGATTTGATTATTCCATGATTTATTTTGTATCATAAAAAAATACCACCTATAAAATTTTAAGATATTTCCAGAAATGTAAGAAAATCCAAAAAATTTGCTAATTTGCTCCAAAAATTAATTTTTTATGAAAAATTATAAAAAATTCATAGAAAATGAAAAATTGATCCCAAAAATCTAAAATTTTTATTGGACACTCCTGAAAGCCTTCCAAACCTGCAAAACAAAATTCCTTAAAAAATTCCAAGCAATTTGTGTGATATGATCAAAATACTGCAAAAACCTAATTTTTAAAGATCCAATTTTTGAGGAAATATTTTGCATCTAAATTAAAATCACAAAGAACAGATCTTGTGTATAATTTAGAGTGATTTCCAAAAATATAAGAAAATCCAAAAAATTTGCTCATTTTTTCTCACAATTAATTTTTATGAAAATGCATAAAAAACTCGTAGAAAATTCAAATATGCGACAAAAAATCTGAATTTTTTTCTTGAGAACCTTTGATAATATTTTTGTCTTGCAAAACAACTTTAATGCCAAAATTCAAAGCCTTTTGTGAGATTTGATCAAAATAATAAAAAACCCTAATTTTTAAAGATGCAATTTTTAAGGAAATATTTTGCATCAAAATTAAAATCACAAAGAATGGATCCCGTGTATAATTGTGAGAGATTTCCAAACATGTAAGAAAATCCAAAAAATTCTCTCATTTTCTCTCAAAATTAATTTTTTATGAAAATTTATAAAATATTAATGAAAAATGCAAATGTGATCCAAAAATTTTGAATTTTGAATTGAGAGCTCTTGATACTTTTTTCAACGTGTCAACAAAATTAGGTGCAAAAATTTCAAACCGTTTATGAGATCGGATCAAATCTCTCCAAGATCTTGATTTTGTGTCCAAAACCCTAGCTGCACAAGGTTATTCTCCAAATTGTTTTACAAAATAGTAATATAGGGTTAGAAAAACCTGCAAAAAACACAGATCTAATAAAAATTCATGTCCTACAGGGCGTGCCAAAATGTTTATGGTGAAAATGGATAATAACAATATTGAAAGACTAAATAGATTCAACCACAAAACCCTAGCCTAACAACAACAAATATCCACCATAACATATGAAGATTACCTAAGACAATGCAAATCAAATGAAATCACAAAGATTATACTGTAGACGTATAAAAATGACCATATTCCTAAATGAATATTTTATGTTCATTTTCCTATTTAATTAAATCCAATTTAATTAAATTATCCACATTCTTCTATTTAATTAAGTAAATCACTTGATTAAATTCACTATACCATTTAATGAATAAATCATTTTATTCAATTAAATCCCCCTAGCCACTTTTAATTAAATTCAAATTTAATTAAATAGTTATCCTAAATTGAATAAATCAAATTTATTTAATTCCAACCAAATTGAATGAAAATCAAATAAATTCAATTAAATCCTATTATCCTCCCCATCCACTTGCAAAATCCCAAACCCCTACCTAACCCCTTCTAGAATATTCTAACCAATTCTAATTAACCTAAACACCCTCTAAACTTTGTCACATCCCTAAGCAAAGGGAGGTCACTTCTCAAATGGCCCAAAGTCTTGGATAACCATTGAAGGTTTTCAACCTTCAACCACCAAAAACCCTAAAGTCTTTAAAAACCATTGAAGGCTTCCAACCTTCAACCACTTAATCCCCAAAGTCTCTAATAACCATTAATGGTTATTTCAAACCCTCCCACATGGTTAAAACATTTGTTTTGACTCAACCTCTACCCAACCCAAAGGTCTCATCAGGTCATTAATGCTTTGACCATGATTATCTCTTAATCATTTGCACAAAGGTTTATCTTTGGATTAGATCCTAATTCAGTGGGTAAACCTAATTTAGACTTGACCCTTAGCATTTAGATAACCATGAGGTCTCCTCAGGCCTTTAATGCCTCCAACCTCTTCTTTCAACCCAATCCTATGTGGACATTTGTCACCATTTCATTGGTGCCAATTGTGCACATGGATTCCCAACTTTCAAACTTGGCCCTTGATTAAACCATTCAATCTTGACCATCCATTGCCCTGTTTGTGCTATAAATAGAGCTCTCATTCCTCCATTCTTAACAATCATCTTTCAAATTTGAAGCATCACACTTATGCTCAAATTCTTTCAAGCTTTCTCATTTTATATATGCTCCTCATTTAGCCTCTTTTAGATCATAAATTAGACTAATATGCATGCTTAGATTACTTTATTTACCATTTAGATCAGAATTAATCATGAATATGCATGCTAGAGTAATTTATTTATCATTTTAGCTCAATCATAGATTAAATATAGTATGCTAGGATAGTATTCATACTAACCTTGTCATCTTATCATTTAGTTTGTTGCATTTCTAACATCTCATCTAGCTTATAACACATCTCATATTAAAAACAGTTAAAATCTCTCTCGTTCTCATATTTGCCATCCCTAAACCATTTTGCTTAGTAATCTGAGAGCAAAACATTGGTTTGAGGGACATTGTGAGATAGAGAACCATGGGACCCTCCTTGGGAAGCTGAGTAACATCACGTTACTCCATAGCTTGCATCAAGAAGTCCTGTGTGTGTGTGTGGATTGATATTTATCATAATTTTTCACATATTTAGTTTTATTAATCCATTTTTTCCACATACATTTCTGGCGCCCACCGTGGGGCACGCACCCCAATAACTTATCATTTTTTGAATTTGAAGACTTTTGCAGGTACGCGGGAAACTAGAATTGGGGCGTCTCAGGAACATTTTAGCGCATAAGCCAAACCGTTTAGCGCTTCTAGCCTACTGTTTAGCGCGTGGGCTCTCTGTTCCAGCGCGTTCAAACTGTTCCTTAGCGCATTAAACTATTGACAAATTTTCCTGTAGGTATCGACGTCGGCGAATCACAGATTAGCGCATCTGCCTGACAGAATAGCGCATGCACCCCAAGTTTTAGCGCTTCACCTACATCTTCCAGCGCGTATCAACGGACAGTTAGCGCATTGAAATTCATAATTTCCCGAGAAAAACCGAAACGCAGATCAGCGTGTCTACCTGACAGATTAGCGCATGGGCCAAAAATAATAGCGCTTGGAATCGATCTTCCAGCGCATTTGAATAGACAGTCAGCGCATTAAACTTCAAAAATTTCCCGAATAACAGACCGCGAGAAAACCAAACCATAAATTAGCGCGTCTGAGCGACAGAGTAGCGCTTCTGAGAAACAGAATAGCGCACGCAAGCGGGACAGTAGCGCATCGACCCAATATTGTAGCGCGTACAGTTTGTTCTGTAGCACGTCAAAAAGAAAACCAACAAAAGATTGTGTAACCGAATAAATAATTTTAGACTTGTGGAAGTCCCCCGAAACAAACTAACCGATTTCTTTTTGCAAGATTTTTAACAAGTTTCTTGCAGGAAAAGCGAGGAGATTTGTTTTACAAACAAAACGTTTTTCCTTTTGTTGATCTCGAAAATCAAAATTTCCTTTGTTGATGATCTATTTTCTATAGATTAAATAATTATTGCTATACAGGGTTAAAAAGAACACCATGCTTGTTGGAGCAACATCTCCAAATAGAGGTTAGCAAACCATTGTCTTGAAGGCTAAAAAGAACAACTTATCTGCCGTGTATCGAAAGTGGAAGGTATATGCTCTCCCCTTAATTGGGTGACCAAAAAGCCAAACCACTCTTAAAGCTTTCTTTAATTCAAGCAATAAATCCTTTAGCAGGCCTGCCTTCCTGAGGAGTTGCACTCAACTCTTAAAGCCGTTTATGGCCGGTGTGAAGGGAATGACCTAAGTGGGGAATGACTTTGACACCAAGAATTCCAACCCACTATAATCAAATGTGGAAAGTGACGAAAGTCCTTTTCAACGGTTGCGCGCAACGATTAGCCTTCCCCCAGTATCCTTGAGATACGTAAAGCCTTTGTTCTAAAGGTTGGGAAGCCTCCTGAGGGAGTTTATCACTGACGGTCGAACGGGAAGCCTGATTAAGAACCTTAGCATTAGAAACTTTGAACTGAGTCAGTATCCAAACATTTGTAACATCATAGTGCAAGGGTGGGGAAGAATCCGCCCATAAGATTACTCACCATATATCTCCCAAGATAACTACTCAACTATGAAGCAATTCACTTTGGGTTAATTTCTGGCAAAAGGCAAAAAAACGGGCGCCCTCTAGGGGGTGACACGGCTGTTTGAGCTGACGGAGTATCGAGACTAGTGAGCTATGATGTTGCTTATGACCCTTGAATAAAGAGTCTTTCTGAAGTGTTTATTTTGTATCCAACCTGTTAAAACATTGGGGATTCGAAAACATCCTCGACAGAACATACACTTTATGTTAGATTAAGTGAAATGATTGTACTTTGTGTGCCGTGTTTACATTTTGTATTTCAGAAAATCATCCATCCTACTTAAAAATTCTCTCAACAAAAGTCAAAAACATCACAAAGGCACCAAAAGGAAAAATCAAGGCAGTTTAGCGCGTGGGAACAACATATTAGCGCGTCAAACAGTTATTTTAGCGCATCTGAAGAACAAAATAGCGCGTACAACAAAAACAGTAGCGTTTCAACTGAAAGTAAAATAGAGACCAGATATTTTAGCGCGTGCAAAACATATCCTAGCGCATGTTAGGAATCATTTAGCGCGTGTAACAAACATCTTAGCGCTTAGAATCTCTGTTTTAGCGCATTAACCAAACCAGTTAGCGCGGGAAAGTAGCAGTGTAGCGCGTAATTCTCCAGAAAAACTTCACTACAAATTTCAAAACAGTCTGTTTTAGCGCGTGTAACAAACGTCTTAGCGCTTAGAATCTCTGTTTTAGCGCATTAACCAAACCAGTTAGCGCGGGAAAGTAGCAGTGTAGCGCGTAATTCTCCAGAAAAACTTCACTACAAATTTCAAAATAGTCTGTTTTAGCGCGTGTAACAAACGTCTTAGCGCGTCGAAACTCTGTTTTAGCGCGTTAACCAAACCAGTTAGCGCGTGAAAGTCGCAGTGTAGCGCGTAATTCTCCAAAAAAACTTCACTACAAATTTCAAAACAGTTTGTTTTAGCGCGTGTAACAAACATCTTAGCGCGTGGAATCTCTGTTTTAGCGCATTAACCAAACCAGTCAGTGCTTAGAAAATACAGTCTAGCGCGTACATATTTCACAGTCGACCAAACAAAATTTTCCAAAGTCAATATTTTAGCGCGTGACCAGGGGCAGAGTAGCGCGTGGATAAATAGTTTTAGCGCATTAAAAAAATTTGCTAGCGCATTGAACAACTGTTTTAGCGCGTGAGAAAAAGAAGAAAAACAGAGAGTTGAAAGACCAAAATTTTTTGAAAAATTCAAAATATTTTAAAACACAGTTTTTCATCAAAACACGTCTTTATCAAACCCGAGTGACAAAAACAAGCCATAAAACTATTTCTCAAATCAAATTTGCGTCAAACAAGGTTGTCCAAATCTGAAAACGAATCGAGCATTAGAGGACGTCTTTTCTATCATAATCCGGAAACTTGTCATCATCAGTGTCAATTCAATCCTTTAAATATCTTACGGATCTCATCTCAAAAACACTTGTCTAGAAATTTTCCAAATTGTCAAATTCAGTTTCCAGATCGGGAAACTCTTATCCATATCATTTGACATGCTTTATCGTGAAGGAATAGCTAAACCTTCATTCTGATAAAGTAAAATTTGAAAATTTCAAAACAAGAATCAACTGAATCCAAATCAATCAAAGGAAATCATTGATCACTCATGCATGACTAATCCTCTCATTCTGAGAAAGAAGAACCTCTATCGCAACATCACGTTAAAGAAACAGCGACCGAGCTTTTCCAAATTCATCAAGAGAAATAAATTTTTATACATCAATCGTCAACTCTTCAAATCTCATCGGGTATTTCTTCATCACGTCAAACGTTATATCCAAAACAGATCCAACGAATTTGACAAAGAACCCCTGAAAACAAGAGCATACTGTCAAAAGTCTGCTTTTAATCAAAAGATAAACCGCGGAGGAAAAATCAATCCAGCATTCCTGCCCGACGAGTGCATCACATATAACACACCTAGACCAGAACCACCAACGCCAGAGCAAAACATCAACGAGGACTTTGTTCCTTTCATCACTGAAAGTTTCTATTGAAATGCCTATCACTCGCTCTCAACGAAACAAACAAAGCGAGACACCCGCGGAATCAAGTATGAATCGCAGATTATCAAATCCTTTTGAAGTTCCATCTTCAGAAGATCCTAAAATTACTGACGCAATTCTTCAGGAATGCCAAGAAAATCCTTCATTCCAAAAACTCGTTGAAAAACTCATGGAAAATGACAAAGAAAAATATCTACTTATGCTTACAAGCAAAGGTGTCAAACTTCCTGAAGATTTCGACGCAAACGTCTTTCAAACAGGATCTCAACAATACACATATCAAGAACAACAAAGGGAAGAAGAGACTCGCATACCTGAACAACGTATTCCAGAACAACATATACCAGAAATGCGAGTACCTATGTTCGAAACCCCCGAACAACACATACCATTTGCTACACCTTTTCAAATGAGAACAAATCCAAGGGAAGAACTCTTCCCTCGGCAAGATAATACGCCTTTGGTTGCTCTTACTCAACAGATGCAAATGTTGCAAAGACAAATGCATGACATGCAACAAGGGACAACAGTGCGGTATTCTATAAACGAAATCTGTCCTTATCCATTTGACAGAAGCTTAAACATGATACCTTTTCCTCCAAACTCAGACATTCCCAAATTTGATAAATATGATGGGAAAGGTGATCCTCGAGATCATGTTCGAGAATTTTGTACTATGAGTCTTGAATTTGCTCATAATGACACGTATCTGATGAGGTTATTCCCAAGAAGCCTGGGAGGACAAACAATGGAATGGTTATCCAAGATTACACCACCTGTTAGATCATTTGACGAATTGGTCAACAAGTTCATCACCCATTATTCTTACAACATCCAACATGCCATAACCATGTTAGATATCTGCAACACCAAACAAAAGAACAATGAAACATTCATGTTATTCCTTCAACGTTGGCGACGCATGGTATCAAGATATCCTCGCGATATTCCTGAAAAAGAGAAAATGGAAATCTTCATTGATAACTTGAATGGGGAAATGAGTTATAGACTCAAACTTCAATGCATCCCATCTTTTGACAAGTTAATTGAAAATGGCATCCAAGTAGAGGAAGCTTGTGTCAAAAAGGGAACACTCAAGTTCTACAAAGAAGGAACGAACTCATCAAACTACAATAACCAAAACAATACCAATCTAGACAAAACTTGATTTTGGACTTGAAACAAAAACGACGGCAACAATGAATCCTATGATCCTAAATCTAAACAGCCAGTGCTTGCTTTATCAGGAAATACTCAGAATACGAAAAATCCTAAAAATGCTACTCCCAATACACCAAACAATACTCAAGGACAACTCAACACCAACAATGCCAACGATAATCAAAACAAAAATCTGAATCCAGGGCCTAACAACAATTCACGCAACAACACCAACAATTTCCATAAGCGTATTTTCACACCATTGGGCCAATCATTAGAGTCCGCATTCAGAGAGCTGTTAGCAAACAAGGTTCTTTCTTTACCTCCAATCAACAATTACGAACCCCCGATCAAACCACCTTGGTGGAATGATTCCCATTATTGTGATTTTCATCGAAACAAAGGTCATAGAACAAACGAGTGCATGAGATTGAAACACATAATCCAAGACATGATTGATCGAGGTGACTTAACAGTGGATGGTCTCAAAACAAATAATGATCACGAAGCCTTCAAAGATCCTTTACCAAATTATAACAAAGATGGAGCATCAAGTTCAAATGATACACGCGGAGCTCGTATTAATCACATCTACAACAACACAATCAATCACATATCAGCTGAAGACCATCAAGTCAATGTTATAACCATTCGAGATAAACGTGATCATGAATCTGTCAATGTAACAACCCGGACCCAGAAATATGTCTTAAAGGGGCATACTGCACCTCCAACCACCACACCAAAGATCCAATACGACTTAGTTACTCAACTGCGAAAAACTCCGGCTCAGATATCTATCCTGGAATTGTTAAAACTATCTCCAAGACACAAAGACATATTGGAGCAAGCACTCTTAGAAACAAATGTACCTCAAAATCTGGATACAGATAGATTCCAAGCTATGGTGGCCCACATGACAGAGTCTCATAACCTCACCTTCTCAGAGCATGATAATACTTCATTGAATCATCCACATAATACTCCTCTACATATTGAAGTCATTGTTTGCAAACACCGTGTTAAAAGAGTCTTAATAGATGGAGGAGCCGGACTTAATATATGTACCTTAAAGCTTATCCGTGCACTAGGTTTCTCAGAAGAATCTATTGATCCTTGTAAAAAGATTACTATAAAAGCATATGATGATGAGGAATGGTCCTCTAAAGGAACAGTGATATTGCCTATTCAGGTAGGACCAATGCAAAAGGATACTATATGTCAAGTTTTAGATAGTGAACTCACCTATAATATCTTATTAGTTCGACCCTGGATACATGAAATGCAAGCAGTACCTTCTACATACCACCAGTGTGTCAAATTTCCTTATGATGGACAGGAAATCTCCATATCAGCTGATCACAATCCATTTCAACATTGCAATGCAATGGGGGCAGCCCAAGATAGTTTGGTTCCTTATAACAGAGAAAAGCAGTGGTCTTCAACATCTGATCCACCAACCGTAAAATCCAACTCCTTATGGAGAGATTTCAAACAGAAAATGCAAATCAAGGACCAAGGCATGGGCGAATACTCTATGGAGCCTTTGTGTTTAACCAAATTGCCAACATCACCTAGATCGCATGGTTTACCTACTCTATCAACACATCAGGCAACTCAGCCCATAACTAAATTTGATGGTACCTTCATCCAATTGGGGACTCTAGCACACGAATCAGAAGATAAAGATGTTCTTAACTGGTTATACAAAGATGAAGAAGAAGCTAATAGAGCGGCCGCTCTAGACATTGTTCTACCAACGCACTTGTATGGAAAAGGCTACTTGATCATGAAACAAATGGGATATGGCGGTAAAGGACCTATTGGGAAACGCCAAGAAGGAGTCACTGAACCTATAGATCTTCCTTCACAACCTAGTAGAAATAAAGCAGGATTAGGTTCTAAATTCACTTTCCTATTAAAAAGGCCGCCACATACAAATACAAAACCTCAATGGAAAGAAAAGAAGAAATATAAAGAAGAATCATGGCAGGAAGCTCTCTTTGAATCAGCAGAAACAATCCGTAAGGCAAGAGAACGTCAAGATCAGAAGATACATCAGGGAAAGCTTCTGGGTCATAAGAAGGCCATATCTGCAGCAGTGGCTCATATTCACACACTGGTGGCTCAAGAACAAATCATATCATCACAAGCACCCATCATTCCTCCCCGAGGAAGCACAATCTATGAACAAATCCAGAATGTAGAAGATGGATCAAATACAGAATCAACACAGAATGTCAAAATAGTATCTATCATCAAAGATTTATTTTCGCCATACAACATACCTGTCTACAGTACAGATAGAATTTGGGATGATGCATATGAAACATATTCAAATGAATATGAATGGGGTACCTGCTCTGATACTACTACAAATATCCCCGATGATACTGATTTCATATCCATTTCTCAAGAAGAACATAACACAGAAGATAGGCCTCTTGAATTTGGACCACAACATATCTATGATGTTCAGGAAAGCGAACAGAAATATTACGAACAAGTCTATGTAGAAGATGATACCATCGAAGACCTCGATGAAACCCTAAATTTCTTTAAAAACAAGACCCATCACGATGATAACTCTATTCTAACATTTACAGTAGCTGAACTTGACCCGCCCCATGATTCCTTACCACTTGTCTTCCCTGATCTCATCGACTGGACTGAACCTGAGACTCATGATATTCCAATTTTTCCAGATGATGAATCTATTATCCACTACCTATGTACCGTAAATCCTGAAACAGGCTCTGCCAGTGAACTGCATAACGACGTCTGTTCTTCAGGGAGTGCCAAGTCTCTCAGTCGCAAAAATGAATCAAATAATGAATCTAATGCTGAAAACCAGTCAATGGCAGCAATGGATCCCAAAAAAGTAAAAATAAAGGACGCATCTGAGGGTGAAAACCTTTTTAAGGCACCTAACGATGGGAGACTTGACACTCTTCCTGAACATTTTCATGAACGATCACCCATATTGATTGAGCCCACTCAATCAATCAACATTGGTACCACTGAAGCAGCCAGAAACATTCACCTTGCAGAATCTCTGACCGAAGAGGAAAGATTGGCATTCATCATCTTCTTTAAAGGACAGCAAATTAACTTTGCCTGGTCATATGCTGATATGCCTGGAGTGGATCCACACCTAATCATGCATCACTTGTCCATCTCTGCAGGGGTCAAGCCAGTCAAGCAGAAACTACGAAAGATGAATCCACAGATAGCACTCATGGTCAAAACGGAATTAAAGAAATTATTAGATGTTGGATTCATCCAACCTATTGACTATGCAGAATGGATTTCTAACATTGTTCCAGTCTCAAAACCAGATGGTAGTATTAGAATATGCACCGACTTCAGAGATGTCAATAAAGCTTGCCCAAAGGACGACTTTCCTCTATCAAGTATTGATATAATTGTAGATCTCACAGCAGGCCATGCAATGCTCTCATTAATGGATGGTTTCTCAGGCTATAATCAAATCAAAATAGCTCCTGAAGATCAAGACAAAACAACATTCACCTGTCCTTGGGGAACCTACTGTTGGAATGTTATGCCTTTTGGCTTAAAGAATGCCGGAGCCACTTATCAACGAGAAATGACAACCATATTCCATGATATGATGCACACATTTATGGAAGACTATGTGGATGATTTACTAGCAAAATCTTTCACCAGAGCTGAACATCTTGGCATCCTAACAAAGATCTTTGCTCGGTTGCAGAAATTCAAAGTCCGACTCAACCCTAAGAAGTGTGTCTTCGGGGTTACATCAGGCAAATTACTAGGTTACATCGTCTCAGCTAAAGGTATTGAAGTGGATCCAGCAAAGGTACAAGCCATTATGGATATGCCACCACCAAAGAATATCAGTCAACTTCGATCTCTCTAAGGGCGACTTCAATCAATCAGGCGATTCATCGCTCAACTAGCAGATAAAAGTCTGCCATTTAACCACTTGTTACACAAAAATGTGCCATTCAAATGGGAGACTAAATGTGCAGAATCCTTTTACCAAATTAAACAGTACCTGATGAATCCACCAGTTCTAGTACCACCAATTGCAGGAAAGCCTCTTATATTATATATATCAACGACAGATGTTTCACTGGGGGCATTATTGGCACAAGAAGATCAACAAGGAAAAGAACGCGCCATATATTACATCAGTAGAACATTGAATGGATATGAGCTCAATTATACATTCATTGAAAAGGCTTGCCTAACAGTTGTTTTTGCATCTCAAAAGTTCCGACATTATATGCTAGCACACACTATTAAGCTAGTAGCCAAAATTGATCCTCTCAAGTATCTACTCAGTAAGGCAGCTCTCACAGGCCGATTGGCTAAATGGGTTCTGATTCTCAGTGAGTTTGACATCCACTACACAGAAAGACGAGCTATCAAAGGACAAGCGATTGCAGATCAGTTGGCTGAAGCACCGCTACCAGGAAAACAAACCATGGACATTGAATTTCCAGACAGGGACGTTTTTGCTCTTTCCTCCAAACAATGGACCCTATACTTTGATGGATCCTATACACAACATGGTTCGGGGGCCGGCATTCTATTCATCACCCCTGAAGGACACACCATGCCAAGATCATACAGGCTTATGTTTCCATGTACAAATAATATGGCTGAATATGAAGCATTGGTCATCGGCATCAAAATGACTGTAGAATGGAAAATCACAGAATTAAAAGTCTATGGAGACTCACAATTGGTCATCCATCAAATCAACAACAACTATCAGACAAAGGATGATAAGCTAATACCCTACAAACGGATGGTGGATGACTTCAAGCAGTATTTTGTGCACATCACTTTTGAGCAAATACCAAGGTTAAATAACAAAGCAGCCGAGGCAATGGCTACGATCGCTTCATTACTACAAATTCCAGAACAACAGAGTCGTTATGAGTTCCTGGTAGAGCAACTGTTCTCCCCCGCCTATGACCATTCTGAATCCCATGTTGTATATGCCTTAACCAGTTCAGATTCTCCGTTATATGGGCCAATATACGACTACCTCAAGCATAATATATTACCCATTGACCAATCTCGTAACCAAAAATGTAACTTTATCCGACAAGCTGCCCGTTACACCCTTACCGCTGATACCTTATATCGTCGAGGTCTAGATGGTACTCTTCTTCGTTGTCTTGATCATAATGATTCTGATTCAGCTTTACACGAACTTCACGAAGGTATTTGTGGCACACATTCGAGTGGCACTACTCTTGCTAAAAAGCTTCTACGAATGGGATACTACTGGCCTACAATGGAGAAAGACTCATATCATTTTGCCAAGAAATGTCCTAAATGCCAAATCCATGGCAATCTGATACATGCACCAGCACAGGAATTACAACCATTTACCACATCCTGGCCCTTTTGTCAGTGGGGATTGGATCTGGTAGGCAAAATACATCCTTCATCTTCAAATGGACACAAGTTCATTATAACTGCCACAGAATACTTTACCAAATGGATCGAAGCAGTTCCCATGACCACAGTGACTGGGAAACAAATTGCCTCTTTTATCCTAAATTATCTGATCTGCAGATATGGTATTCCAAGTTCAATTGTCACAGATAATGGACGACCTTTCAAAAACCAAGATGTGCAGGAACTATGTGAAAAATTCAAAATTCAGCATCGATTTTCTACACCATACTATCCACAAGGAAATGGTCAGGCAGAAGCATCTAACAAAACGATCCTAAAAATCCTCAAGAAAACAGTAAATGATGCAGGCAAAGATTGGCATGTACAACTCAATCCAGCTCTTTGGGCCTACAGAACTAGCATCCGCACACCTACAGGGGCAACACCATATTCCTTGGTATATGGATCAGAGGCTATTTTACCCTTGGAGGTAGAAATTCCATCTCTTAGAGTCTCTTTGAAAGTTTTGATTCCAGATGAAGAGTATCGAGTAAACCGACTGCAAGAATTGGAACTATTAGATGAAAGACGCCAACATGCTTATACTCATCTCAAAGCATATCAGCAACGCATGTGCAGGAGCTACAATCATAAGGTCATTCCTCGTAACTTCAAAGTTGGTGATCTAGTCCTAAAAGAAAATCCCAGAAACCAACAAGATAGAGAAAAGAAAGGGAAATTTGAACCTAACTGGTTGGGTCCCTATGTCATCATTTCAGTCTATGGATCAGGTGCTTATCAGCTAACAAATTCTGAAGGAGATGTGCTTGATGATCCAACTAATAGCATTCATCTAAAGAAGTACTATACTTAAGGTAGCCTAGTGCACAGAAAATGCCAAAAACAAACAAAAAAATACAAAACTCCAGAAAAAGTCAAAATACAAAGTACAATAAAAACAAATGGTGAAAACCTGGTAAACAGGCGCCTTTGTGAAAGGCCGGCTCCTTTCTCTATATCCATGCCATTTTATCCATCAACACGCTATCGGCCATCGCCTGACACTTAGCCTCTATCCATCCAGGATATACTTAGCATAGTCACTATCCTGAGTTATCTATCTGTATCTATTCTCTTATCCTACCACACCATGGCTTGGAAATCACTGTACCTAACCATATCCAGACAAACACTCATCTAGGGGCATTAAACTATTCACAAACTTGCAAACATTCAAAGACATTCCAACTATTGTAAAATCTCAAGACACAGGACATCCAACAAACACAACTGCACTTCATTACAAACAACCAAAACACGAACAATACATAAGAAACTCAAGGATGGATGATTTTCTGAAATACTAAATGTTGCATTATCGCATTAAAGTCTTGATTATTTTACATTTTGAACTTTTAAAAATAAATTGGAATCTTCTCATCTCATCAAAAGCTTCAAAGCCAGAGATCATGAGGAACTTCCAAAATTTTCTTAGTCTTCTGTCTAGGAGGCGATCACTTGTACTGTGTGAATATTTGCCTCGAGACGTGATCCATATCACTAAAGGCTTGATCCCATTTCACGCATATAAATGATCTACTCTTGTCTGTTTACGCAATACGCACTCCGGTCGTCCTGGTTCAATTATACCTTGACGCTTGTGCTCTCTTGCAAAATTAAAAATCATGTAAATTTTACTCAGGTTATTATGGTTCAATTATACCATTATGCTTGTATAAATTTTCAACATTTCCAAAAATCAAGAAAAGCTCCATGATGATATTTACAAAGAAAGCAAATAAATGGTTATATCGGATGGCAAATACAGAATGAGAGATGATCCAAACACAATTAGTTGTATATCATTTTACAATTAGTTGCATATCATTTTACAATTAGTTGCATCTCATTTTATAATAAGTTGCATCTCATTATTATCCCATCTATCATTATTACATCATTACACATCATCTTACATAAAGCAGCATATTAACATCATACATCTCATTTTCAAGATACGTCTCATAACATACAAAAACATACATATATATCATACATTACATCATGTATATAAGCATTACATCATCATGTAAAAAGGAAGAAGCACACATAAAACATACATCCATAAACACATCACATCGGTCAAAAATGGTGCTCTATATATATATCTCTCAAAAAAGGATCAACATCTACAAAATGTGTCAAAACTGTGTCCGGTACAAAGAATACACTGCTCAAAATACAATAGAGACCATGTCTCTCAAGTATGACTATCCCCTGATGGAGATGGTCTAGCCCCTGAGGCACCTGCTCCTGGATCTCTAGGAGGATCCTGTCTGGCTCCTGAAACACTCGCACCCGGATCGGCAGGAGGGTCCTGTCCTGCTGGCCCTGTCACTCCACGGCTCTCCGATCGTGTCCCGGCAGTTCGAGATCGACTCGATCTCGACTGCGCAAAGATCTCTACACGCCGCTCTCTGGGAACCGCCTCCTCATAGTGCCGCCTGTAATATGCAGCCTCCTGCACACTCCATGTCAGCTCTCTCAGGGTGTCTCTCAAGGGACCACCCGCCGCAGCTCTCTGTACGGTCGCCAAGGCCTCCTTTGCTCGCCCCCGCCGCTCCATCTCGGTATCTCTCTCAGTGATCAACTGAGAGATCTGCCTCTGATAAGTCAAAATCTGTGCCTGCAGCTGCTGCACAGTGATCTGAAGAGTCCGGATCTAGGCGTCCTCTACGTGTCCCGGCACTCGAACCCGTAGTGGTACCTGTGCTGGCGCCACTCCCCCCACTCGGCCTGTCCTGGGTATGGGAGGTGGAAGTATATCTATCCTCCTCCTCTGCACTGGTCTCCCCACCTCCTCCTCTCCTCCTCCTACTGCCGCTAATACCTCTGTAACTCTCCCCTCTCTACTGGCTCCAATGGCCAATCCTCCCCTCCCTCTCTCAATCCGGCCCAGCCGTACTGCCCTCTGCACACCTCTCCCTCTCCTCCTCCCTCTATCTCCCCCATCTCCCCCATCATCTCCATCATCCCCCTCATCTCCCCTGTCTCCCTCCTCTCCATCCGAATCAAAAGCCGGTCTCATCTCCTCTGGATCTGAGATCCTCGCAACCGCCCGAGCAGCAAATAAATGAGCGAACTCGTCAGTCATACCGGCATCCTGTATCTCTGGGGCATAGTCCCAGATCTGCCCAGCCAAACCAGTAAACTCCTCAATCGCAACGGCACTGTCAATAGTCGGCCCCCAATCGGCCACATCCTGCTGCCGCCGTGCATATAGGCACGTCCCCTGTGGAACACCCTGCTGCCTCCCGAACTGCCTCAAAACTCGGGTAACCAAAAACCGCTCAATGACGAACGGGGTCCTCCCAATCAAATGCCTCATCATGAAAACGAATGGCATCTCCATCCCATCCTCAGCCCATACCTCGCAGCCTGTATACGGTCTCCAGGTGACCGTATCTATGTCATCAAAAACCCTCCTCCAGTGCTCTAGTTTGCCCAGCTTACGCTGGACAACTAGGCCTCTATAACCATATGCATAAGCTGCCCCCACGGGCCTATCCCTGTCTGCCAGTGGCCTCACTGCTGGAATGTGCTCCCAGCACCATACCTGTAAGAGTGTCACCCCTGCCGATAAACTGCTATAACCGAGGTATACTACCTCGTGCAGGCTCCTGTAAAGGTGGGCCAACATCGCTGACCCCCATGCAAATCTCTGCCCCTGTGTGACCATCTGCTCTAGCACTAGCCCCCATCCCACTGAAAATCCCTTTGACCTGCGATCAGGACAAAGGAATCCTCCAATAAATCCTGCCAATACAGATGGCAGCGGCGCATAATCTAGATCCAGGAACTCCTACCATGGGATCTCATAACCGCAGACACTCTCATCATGAAAAATCCGGCGCAGTGCCTCTGTGCTGCCCTCCTCTGTCTGCTCATAGGGCAATATAGCTCCTACCACAGGAATACGCAGGATGCGATAGCAGTCCTCTGGTGTCACGGTCATCTCCCCAGTAGCAAAATGGAAGGTGTTCGTGTCACTATGCCACCTCTCTGCCAGTGCTATCAAGAGTCCCCGGTTCACAGTGAACCGAGGCATATCTAAAAGTGAGGTCAATCCACACCTCTCAATAATGTCCAGGTCTGCCTGTGACAGACGTGGTATCAGTGTCCATGGTCTCGGGAATCTCTCCCTCGACTGCACGATCCCCAATCGCTCCTGTCAACAAACAAAACATATCCAATATCAGATTCCACATCAACAAAAAGATATCAAAATAAAACTTACATCAAATACATGAAACAAATTTGCTCATCTACATCAAGTTCAAAATCCTATCATCTCATATCAACTTGTAAAATAACTCAAGTTCTCAAAAACCATATCAAAACTTGTAAAACAACTCAAGTACCACAATCACAAACTTGTAAAACAACTCAAGTTTCCCACACATATCAAAACTTGTAAAACAACTCAAGTTTCCAACCCATATTGGCTTGTAAAACAACACAGGCTTTCATACACATTTGAACTTAAAACAGATAACACACATAAATCATGTTCTGATCACCACAAATAGCTTGATATCTATATATAACTTGGAAACATTCACATCAAAACAAGTTATACAAATACTCATATTGGATACGCGCTAACCTAAAACTCCTATGCGCTACCAAATATTTTCGGACGCGACCCCTAAATTTGACCCTGATGCGCTATTTCGCATTGCGTATGCGCTACTGTTTACCTTAGACGCGCTGAACCGAAAAGCCCGAACTTAAAAATTCAAAAAACACCTAAAATCGACAAAATCAAAAATCAAAAAAGGATCAAAAGGGTTGACTTACTGGTGGTCCATGCGCTGCAGGTCTCCGATATCTCCAAACGCGCTCGAAACGGTGTCTGTGGTAAGGAATAGGCATTTTCTCTCCAGAGCAAATTCTCTTTTCTTCAAAGTCAACAAGCACAAATGAATTCAAATCAAACCCTTTTCCCCTTTTATAGGAGAAAAATGAAATTAGGGTTACCTAACTGGGCCTGTAATATGGTCGTGGTCTCCCCTATACCAAAACATTTGTAATTTATCGGGAGATGAATCAATTTACGCACTTTCTACACGCACGAAATCCTACACATCATACGAACTTCATCAATTTAACTCAAAATTTTTTTCAAAAAAAAATAAAATTGATTCATCTCCCGAGGGGGCATCACATCGAACATCGAATCTGGGGCACGACTGGCAAATCAAAAGAGCGACACAAAAATTGCATTTAATCATAAATCATGATAGGACATCATTTTCTTTGAAATAACATGTGCACACACGTCACTTCAAAGAGGGGCAAAATGTAGATGTATTAAAATGACCATATTCCTAAATGAATATTTTATGTTCATTTTCCTATTTAATTAAATCCAATTTAATTAAATTATCCACATTCTTCTATTTAATTAAGTAAATCACTTGATTAAATTTACTATACCATTTAATGAATAAATCATTTTATTCAATTAAATCCCCCTAGCCACTTTTAATTAAATTCAAATTTAATTAAATAGTTATCCTAAATTGAATAAATCAAATTTATTTAATTCCAACCAAATTGAATGAAAATCAAATAAATTCAATTAAATCCTATTATCCTCCCCATCCACTTGCAAAATCCCAAACCCCTACCTAACCCCTTCTAGAATATTCTAACCAATTCTAATTAACCTAAACACCCTCTAAACTTTGTCACATCCCTAAGCAAAGGGAGGTCACTTCTCAAATGGCCCAAAGTCTTGGATAACCATTGAAGGTTTTCAACCTTCAACCACCAAAAACCCTAAAGTCTTTAAAAACCATTGAAGGCTTCCAACCTTCAACCACTTAATCCCCAAAGTCTCTAATAACCATTAATGGTTATTTCAAACCCTCCCACATGGTTAAAACATTTGTTTTGACTCAACCTCTACCCAACCCAAGGGTCTCATCAGGTCATTAATGCTTTGACCATGATTATCTCTTAATCATTTGCACAAAGGTTTATCTTTGGATTAGATCCTAATTCAGTGGGTAAACCTAATTTAGACTTGACCCTTAGCATTTAGATAACCATGAGGTCTCCTCAGGCCTTTAATGCCTCCAACCTCTTCTTTCAACCCAATCCTGTGTGGACATTTGTCACCATTTCATTGGTGCCAATTGTGCACATGGATTCCCAACTTTCAAACTTGGCCCTTGATTAAACCATTCAATCTTGACCATCCATTGCCCTGTTTGTGCTATAAATAGAGCTCTCATTCCTCCATTCTTAACAATCATCTTTCAAATTTGAAGCATCACACTTATGCTCAAATTCTTTCAAGCTTTCTCATTTTATATATGCTCCTCATTTAGCCTCTTTTAGATCATAAATTAGACTAATATGCATGCTTAGATTACTTTATTTACCATTTAGATCAGAATTAATCATGAATATGCATGCTAGAGTAATTTATTTATCATTTTAGCTCAATCATAGATTAAATATAGTATGCTAGGATAGTATTCATACTAACCTTGTCATCTTATCATTTAGTTTGTTGCATTTCTAACATCTCATCTAGCTTATAACACATCTCATATTAAAAACAGTTAAAATCTCTCTCGTTCTCATATTTGCCATCCCTAAACCATTTTGCTCAGTAATCTGAGAGCAAAACATTGGTTTGAGGGACATTGTGAGATAGAGAACCATGGGACCCTCCTTGGGAAGCTGAGTAACATCACGTTACTCCATAGCTTGCATCAAGAAGTCCTGTGTGTGTGTGTGTGGATTGATATTTATCGTAATTTTTCACATATTTAGTTTTATTAATCCATTTTTCCCACATACATATACCATCACATGTCCAATAGGGTTTGTATCTCCATTCTTCCTATCTCCATTGATCTTTCTTGATATATTTGCTCTCAGATTTTATGTGTGCACAAGAGCTCAACAAAGAACGAAAATGTGGTTGCAAGCAGACTTGATTGCATATGAAAATTCGAAAGTGTCGATTATAATGATTAGGATGATTGAATAGATTAGGGTTGATAATGAAGGAAGCATCCTCTTTTATAGAAGACACAATAAGAAATGGAGGGATAAGATTGAGAGGTGTAAGAGATAAATGGTCGACTAAGATTGGAGGGTAGGTAGAGAAAATAAGAAAATAATGAGAGGGTAGGTAGTATAGGAATTAAGAGATGAATGCGTAGAAACAGTTAATGAATTAATTAAATAAATAAAGATTCATTTAATTAATAGAGGAAGTGTGATCAATTAAATAAATAAGAGTATTGATTTAATTTAGGAAAAGGGTAATTTAAATAAAACCCTATTGGACATGTGATGGTATAATCTTTGTGATTTCATTTGATTTGCATTGTCTTAGGCAATCTTCATATGTTATGGTGGATCTTTGTTGTTGTTAGGCTAGGGTTTTATGGTTGAATTCATTTAGTCTTTCAATATTGTTATTATCCACTTTCACTATAAACATTTTGGCACGCCTCATAGGACATAACCTAATCCAAGATCTTGATTTTGTGTCCAAAACCCTAGCTGCAGATTTTTCTAACCCTGTATTGCTGTTTTGTAAAACAATTTGGATAATAACCTTGTGCAGCCACGGTTTTGGACACAAAATCAAGATCTTGGAGAGATTTGATCTGATCTCACAAATGACTTGAAAATTTTGCACCAAATTTTGTTGGTAAGTTGAAGACAGTATCAAGCGCTCTCAATCCAAAAATGAGAATTTTTGGAGTACATTTGCATTTTCTATGAATTGTTTATGAATTTTCATAAAAAAATAATTTTGAGAGCAAATGAGTGAATTTTTTGGATTTTCTTACATTTTTTGAAATCTCTCAAAATTATACACAAGATCTGTTCTTTGTGATTTTAATTTTGATTCAAAATATTTCCTAAAAAATTGAATCTTTAAACATTAGGGTTTTTCATTATTTTGATTAGATCTCACAAACAGATTTGAATTTGGGCATTAAATTTTGGTTGCAAGTCAAGAAAAGTATCATACATTCTCAGTAAAAAAATAAGAATTGTTGGAGCATATTTGAATTTTCTATGAATTGTTTATGAATTTTTATAAAAAAATAATTTTGAGAGCCAATGAGCGATTTTTTCAGATTTATTCCATTTTTGGAAATCTCTCAAAATTATACATAGGATATGTTGTTTGTGATTTTAAATTTGATACAAAATCATTCCTAAAAAAACGGATCTTTGAAAATTAAGGTTTTGCATTATTTTGCTCATATCTCACAAACTACTTGGAAATTTTGCAGGAAGTTTTTTATGCAGGTTTGGAAGGCTATCATGAGTGTCCAGTATAAATTTCAGATTTGTTGGATCAATTTAGAATTTTCTATGAAATTTTTATGATTTTTCATAAAAAAATAATTTTTGGAGCAAATTAGCAAATTTTTTCGATTTTCTTATATTTATGGAAATGTCTTGAAATTTTACAGGTGGTATGTTTTTTATGATGCAAAATATCTCATGGAAAATCAGATCTTTGAATCTATAAAAAAAAACACATTGTCGAAGGCCCCTTTTCACAAAGTCTTTTGGATCTAAAATTTACCTAACTTGTGTGCTTGTAGGAGGGGTATTATTACAAAAATACTAACAAATATTTGTTGCGGGATCTTGACAAGGGTTTTCTTTTGATCTTTATTGTGTGCCTTGTTTTCATAGATTACCCAAACACTTCAATTGGTGCACTAAAATTGAACCAATGCCTTTTGTGTCTTGACCGATAGGCTCTTTTTGTTTAATCTCTAGAGGGTCTGTCTGCCCGTGTGGTCATGAAGACTACTAGTGAGGAGAGGATGACCCAAGTGGTAGCGAGGAAAAATCATCCTCTTCTGAACCACTATAAACAACTGTATCCATGGTGAAATCCATGGGTAACGTGTGCTGATTAGTTCATACCGACACTATGTCTCCCCATAAACCCGTTTGATCAAATTTATTTGATCAGTTGTAAGGCGTAATCCTTATCAGCTGGGAGCCTTCTATATTTATAGAGCTGAAAGTGCCGCATGTATGGCCACATGAGCGGATGCCCTT
Organism: Cryptomeria japonica; assembly: GCF_030272615.1. Classification (NCBI taxonomy): domain Eukaryota; kingdom Viridiplantae; phylum Streptophyta; class Pinopsida; order Cupressales; family Cupressaceae; genus Cryptomeria; species Cryptomeria japonica. The sequence continues at coordinate 10,376,915 of NC_081405.1, forward strand.
ACTAACACCTTTTTGTTTTAGAAAGCCAAAATCCTTCTAGTTGTTGGGGCAGGAGGTCGGACCTCTAGAGCGGCCCACACACATACGGTTCTTAGTAGAGATACAAAGTTCACCACAGGGAGTTTTCATGGGGACTGATGTTTGGTTGCCCCAGAGAAGCAAGTGCCAAGGGTGGAGCCAGTGGGGTCAAGCATCTAAGTATCCGCTTTGAATAGCATAGCCTCGGGGGAAACCCCATGTGGGATCAACAACTATTGTCCTGGCCAACCATAAGAATTGTGCTTGTCTTCTTTTAAACATTCAAACATTCAAGATCAAACATCAAAACATTGTGTCTTCAAGTGTATGCCAAACATTTTTACATCAAACAACACACTTTCTTTTGAGTCATTTTGAGTCTAAACACTTGCAAACATTGAGTCCTCATCAACATTGTGTCCTTTTGTCACGAAAAAATGGTCAAAAATTCAAATTTGGTCACAACAAACAACTTCATAAGTTGGAAAAATTTGCAGTCCAACAAACAAGAGCAATTAGTTTCAGAATTCTTGAGCTTCCTAGGTTATTTCTCTGGGTTTTCATCTAGCATTCAACCTACCTTTGGGTCTCACAAAGTTCATCATTGCTTTACACCTTGCATCACATTCACATTTGTCTAAACTTGAGTCAAAAGGTCACTTGCTTGTCCTCATCTTGCTTTGTCAACACACTACATACACCAACATTTTGCTAAGTGGTCCCTCATCAAGGTCTATCGCCTTTGGGTCTCATTTGGTCTTACTTAGAGTCAAGGTCAACTTACCTCATCAAGAGAAACTATCATCTCTTTGGAAGCCACACCTACTCTACTACATACATACTTGGTCTTACACTTTGGACATTGCAAGTAAACCTCATATTCATTTACATTCCATCCAACTCTTGGTTTTCCATACTCTTTCCATTTTCATCCAGTCTCACACATCTTGATCAATACCTAGTTCATGGTTGAAACCCATTCTTAAAAATCTAGGAGAGAACCTAAAGAGGCCCAAGAGTCCGTAAACATGAGTGCCTATGAGTATGACAATGATGCCTTTTTCAATTTTGATCATACCACATTACTTGACTTGGATGCCTATAGAAACATTCCAAATGTTGAGAACATGGACACTACAAACAACAATGATACACACAATGACAATACAAACAACTTTTTCATACATTCAACAGAAGTGAAAGACTCCATTATGGATCCCTATTTTAATCGATTGGTTGAGGAAATAATGAGGAGATATAGACAATATTTCTTAAAAGTGATGGCACAAAGTGGAGCCAAGATCCCTCATGATTTTGACATGTCTCAAATAATGGAAAATCAACCTTTGCAACAACCTCACCTCAACATGGATCAAAGGAGGCCTAATAGTGGAGGCAATAGAGGACCACATATGGTTCCTGAATCACCATCATCTTTGTTTCAAAAACTTGAGGTCCCACATACACATGGTCAAGCATATGATACTCACCTTTGCAGACCATTATGGGAGTCTTATGCAAAAAAATATACTCAATCACATGCCAATGCTAAGGACCAACCACCAAAGCAATTGGATATCCAAAGGCATGATCAAAATTTGGACACAAGGAAACCCCGCATCAAATTTGGGGGCAATGCACTAGAACAAACTCATGAAATGCATGTATAGTATGGTATACATGGACAAAACAAATACTCCATTCCTCATCATGACTCTATACCAAGTGGTTCCTATACACAACATCATTATAGACCTCCTCCAAATGAACATGTGTATGATCAATACTATCCATATATGCAACATGCTCCTCCTCCAGCCGGTGGTTCAGGCATGAAGTATGGTCCAAGAAGTTGGTCTCCACCTAAGAACAATTTGGAGCAGAAAATTAAGGATTTACAAAAGAAAATGGAGGACATAAATACACTAAATCCAAATTACACAATGAGAGACATATGTCCCTATCCATTTGAAAAAAGCATTCCAATGCCTCCATTTCCTACACACTTTATGACACCTAAGTTTGATAAGTACAGAGGAAAAGGGGATCCTAAGGCACATATAAGATAGTTTTTCATAGCTTGCATTGAGGTAGCAGTAGAAGAGACATATTTGATGAGATTATTCCCACATAGCTTAGGTGATCAAGCTATGGAATGGTTCTCCCAACTTCCACCTAGAATTAAGTCATGGGGTGACTTAGCAGAGGCATTTATCCAACATTTCTCATACAACATAGAGATAGACATATCAGTCACTACTTTGTGCAACACCAAACAAAGGGATGGAGAGTCTTTTTCATAATTTTTACAAAGATGGAGGAATCTAGTCAGAAGATGCTCTTGTGAAATTCCACAAAAAAAATGGCAGAGACATTCACCTAGAATGTCCACAGAGAAATTGGTTATGATCTAAGCAAAGCTTGTTTGTCCACCTTCAAGGATGTCATTGAAAAAGGCTTAGCAACAAAGAAGATCCTAATCGAGCAAGGCATCATTAAGACATTCAAAGAAAACAAAGAGGAATTTAAAGGAAAAGACAAGCCAAGATTTTGGAATTAAAAAAAAAACACAATCAATGATGGTGTTGTTGATGCCAATACAGTATGACCCAAAATCCTTTTTTTTTGGATCAAGCTCTACAAACAATCAGGTGAATACTCAAACAACTTCAAAATCATGAAGGAAGTATACCCCATTGGGAGAACCACTTGAGTCAGCTTTCAAAAAGATAGTAGCAAACAAGATAATAACAATTCCAGATCTGCCTCCATATGAGCCGAAGGTTAAACCAAATTGGCGGAATGATGATGAGTATTGTGAATTTCATAAGAGAAAGAGACATAAAAGTGGAAACTGTCATCGCCTGAAGAACATCATACAAGACCTTATTGATAGAGGTGACATTGAGATTGAAGGGCATTCATCCAATCAAGAACATGAAATGTTTAAAGAACCATTCCCAAAACATGACAAGGGAAAAGCTAAAGACACAAATGAGCAGACTAACTATACTAGAGCATCCTATAACTATGATTCAACTGTCAATCACATTTCAATGGATAATTATGTCTCTACCATTATCATCAAGGACAAAACGTCGGAAAATTCTACCCAAAGACCCAAAATTGTCCTGAAAGGAATTGGATCTTCTTTTGTACATACCTCTGAATGTAATGTTACTACTTGTCGAAGTAAATTCACTTTGCAAGTTGCTCCAGCTAAAAAAAACCACTTCCTCATCAACAAAACTTGAGTATGACCTTGTATAAAAGTTAGGGAAGACGTCGACGCTTATCTCAATCCTTGAGCTTTTACGCATATCCCCTGCACATAAAGCCATTCTTGATAAAACTTTGAGAAACAGTTTTGTCCCCACTGATCTGAACGTGGACCAGTTTCAAGCCATGGTGGGATACCTTTCCATTCCACGCTCCCTTACATTCATAGAAGCTGACGACGCCTCCGTGAACCAACCACATAATGCACCTTTACACATTGAAGATTTCCTACACAAACATTGAATAAAACAAAAAAGAAGAAGTATTATTAATTTCTTTGATGTACGAATCTATATAAGAATCCAATAACTTAATTAAAGAGTGTTGTTTCTTTCACCATTTTCACAACCATAAAGCTAGCCTAATCAAATTGATCAACCTATAAAAACTTGAAAATTATGATCGAGAAACTGGTCTCAATATATGTACTTTGAACACAATAATACAATTGGGATATTCAGACAAAGTTGTGAATACTACAAACAAAATAACCATCAAGGCATATGATGATGAAGAGCGTTCATCCAAGGGCATAGTCATCTTACCTCTTAGAGTAGGTCCATTTACGAAGGACGTGGTTTGTCAAGTCCTAGACCTTGATCTCACATACAACATATTGCTAGGACGCTCATGGATTCATGAGATGAGGGCAGTACCATCTACATATCATCGATGTATCAAGTTTCCACATAATGGAGTTGAAGTGACCGTCAAAGCTAATCCAAAGCCATTCATATATTGCAAAAATCTATGACCTAGATCAGAAATAACAATCCCAGTCAATCAAGAGGTTGTTCCTTCATCAACATACATTGATCTAGAATCCTTGAAAGCTTCTACATCAAAACAAACAGATCTCAAAGAAAAGTTCAAGATTAAAGACCTGGGATGTGGTGAGTATATCTTTCATGTTGATCAACTCTCGCTATCTCCTAAGACATTCAGTTGACAAAAACAATCTATAAACAATTTGTAATGCCAAGGAATTGGGTGTGAACAACCTAGTGTTGTGGCTACTAAGTCCAAATGCAAATCTCCTCTAGTGGTGCAAGCAACTCTTGATATCAATAGTCCTAAGAGTGGTTCGAGCGAAGAATCTATTGAGTGTATCATCAACCCTCTTGAGAACTCACATAGCTCTATCATTTCATCCACTCATTCCATTTCCACTCCACTCCCAGACTTGGATCAACAAGAATTACAAAATACCTTACTCATTGGGGATCAAAAATCAAGCTTTGAAAAGAAAAATGTAAAAGTCAAAAATAAAGAAAATTCCTTCAGTCCAAAGAAAAATCAAAAGATATTGGACTCTGAAAAAATAAGGTTATGGATAAAAATCCTATGAAGAAAAAAGAGCAAGAGATGATCTCTCCTAATATCAAAATAACTGCGGGCAAAAGTTTTAAAATTTTAAAACAAAAAACATACTTGTTGATCCTAAGTCTCCATCATGCTATCCTACTTTCACTTCTTTTCACAATCATAAGCCTTCATCACTCATCCACTTGTTCCACACATCCTTTCCATTCTGGCGATACATCATGGACCTTTACTAGAACTTCCTTGAAGGACTTTGTTATCAAGGATGCCCAAACTTCTGTAGGTGACACGCATATGGGACTGTGTAGTCCACACACTAGTAATTATATCTCTGTTCCTTTATCAAGGAAGACAGTTGTAGACACCTAAAAGTTGCATAATAAATTAAATGAATTTTATTCATTTAAATTACTCTTAAATTCTTCTAATTAATTAAATTAAGATTTAATTAATATACCCTTCTTCTATCTAAGCCATTTAATTAAAATCCCCCTTCTAGCCCATTTAATTAAATTTGCATTTAATTAAAATCCCCCTTCTAGCTCATTTAATTAAATAGTTTCCCCCCAAATTGAATAAATCTAATTTATTCAAATTACCAAGTTGCAACCATAATTGAAATAAATTAATTTTATTTTAATTAAATCCTATTATTCCTCTCCCACTTGCATCCTAAATCCCCTTCCTAAATTCTTCTAGATTCTTCTAATCCTAATCAATTAACCCAAACCCATTCATTATCCCCTTTCCCTAAATTTGAGGAGGTCACTTCTCAAATTTGGAGGAACGTCTTCCAAAAGCAATAAAGCCTTTAACTTGTTGAATGCCCCCAATTTTGGAAGGACTCTTACAAATTTGTCCCCAAAGTCTTCAAACCATTAATGGTTAACTAACCCTTAGTGGCATGGTTAGAGACTTTTTGCCTAACTTAACCTCCATCTAACCCAAGGGTCTCATCAAGCATTTATTGCTTTGACCATAGTTATCCCTTTAACCTTTGCACAAGAGTTTATCCTTTGGGTAAAAACTTTATCCAATGGATAACCTTAACCTAACCTTAACCCTTACCTCCTAGGGTAACCATGAGGTCTTCTCAAGCATTTAATGCTTCCTACCTCTCCTCTCAACCAACCTTATGTTGACAATTGTCACCATTTCATTGGTGAAAATTGTAAACATGGATTGACAACTTTCAATCCTGACCCTTGACTAACTCTTTCAATCTTGACCATCCATTGCCCTATTTTTGCTATAAATAGAGCTCTCCTTCCTCCATTTTAAAGGATCCATAAATCCAAGTTTCATGCATCTAATCTATAGTCATTTTAATCTAGCATTTAACCTCTCTTTGAATAGGAATCATCTTGATAAGCATTTTAAGAAACATTTCCATTATCATAAGAAATTCATGTTAGACTAGTATATCATGTTAGTATAGTATTTATGCTAACCTCGCCATTTTATAATCTAGTTTATTGCATTTTGAAGAATCGGGCATAAATAGGAATGCATTCATACTAAAATCAATCAAAAGCATCCCTCATTCTTGCATTTACCATCCCTAAACCACTTTGCTCAGTGATCTGAGAGCAAAGGAATAGGTTTGAGGGACCTTGTGAGATAAAGAACCATGGAACCAACCTTGGGAAGTTGATTCATCCTTCATGACTCCATAACTTGCACCAAGAAGTCCTATGGGTGTGTGAGCAAGCCTCTTTGAGGTCCACTTTTCACATTTTGAGTTTCATTGACCCACTTTTCCCGCATACATTTCTGGCACCCACCGTGGGGCTCGAACCCATTAATCAAATTGGTTTTCAAAAATAAGCACTTTTGTAGGTACGTGGGAAACAAGAATCAGCGCATGGGGAACATCCCTTAGCGCATCTGGTTAACATTATAGCGCGTCCCGTACACTATTTAGCATGTGAGGTTTATACTCTAGCACGTGAGGTCCTTTCTTTAGTGCATAACTTCCACTAATCTTTTCTTGTAGGTATCAACGCGGGAGAAAAATAGAGTAGGGCATCTGAAAAATAGCTTAGCGCGTTGGGTCTGTCAGATAGCGCATCCGGATTACATTGTAGCGTATACAGTTTGTTCTGTAGCGCATCACAGACAGAGGCAAAAACTAAAAGCTGTAACCAAGTGTGAAATTAGACTTGTTGAAGTCCACATTTGTCTAACGGTTTTGCTTGATATTTTGCAGGTTTCTAACAAGTTTTCTGCAGATAGGAGCTCCATTTTTAGGATCATTAAGATAGTTTAGAGTTTTTACTAACTTAGATAAGTTAGTTAAGATTTGAACCTCTTCTAAATTTTCTTTAAAAAACTGAACTCACATTTCATTTGGGATATCTAAAAAGAATCACAAACGCAAATCTTTCTTGCTTTCATAGGAGGAAAACTTTTCTTTTTGGGTTATTAAAAAAAACAAAACAATCTTTTATTTTTGCAAGCAAAGAATTAAAAAGAACCTCACCATCCTTTGGTGCATAAAAGGATCAATTTTAAATTTTTAAGGAAAGAGAACCACACTTTAAAAATTTTGTTCACAATCAAAGAGGGAAGGCCTTCCCCTTTGGATCAATTTCTTTTGTTGACCAAACATGGAAGTTTGCTTTGTTGACCCGGTTCTTTTCCTAGATTAGAAAATCATTGCTTTGAAGGAAATAAAAGAAACACCATGTTTTCATGGAGCAACATCTCCATATAGATCTTAGAAAATCATTGACTTAAAAGGTAAAAAGAACCTTGTTTTCCTTGTCTCGAAAGTAGAAGGTATATGCTCTCCCTTTAACTGGGTGATCAAAAAGCCAGACTACTCTTACGCTTTCAGTCATACAACATTTAAATCCTTTAGTAGGCCTACCTTCCCGAGGGGTTGAAAAACTCTTAAAGCCATTTTTGGCCGGTGTGAAGGGTATGACCTAAGTGGGAAACACCTTTGAAGCCAAGTGTTCCAACCCACTATAATCAAAAGTAGAAAGTGACAAAATTCCTTTTCAACGGTTGCACACAAGGATTAGCCTTCCCCCAGTATCCTTGAGATACGTAAAGCCTTTGTTCTAAAGGTTGGGAAGCCTCCTGAGGGAGTTTATTACTGATGATCGAACAGGAAGCCTGATTACGAACTTTAGCATAGAAATTTTGAGCCAAGTCAGTATCCAGACATTTGTAATATCATAGTGCAAGGGTGGGGAAGAATACGCCCCCAAGATCGCTCACCATATATCTCCCAAGATAACTACTCAATTGTGAAGCAATTCACTTTGGGTTAATTTTTGGAAAAAGGCAAAAAAACAGGCACCCTCTAGGGGGTGACACGACTGTTTGAGCTGACGGAGTATTGAGATTAGTGGGCTATGGTATTACTTATAACCCTTGAATAAAGAGTCTTTTTGAAGTGTATTCTTTGTATCCAAACCTATTGAAACATTGGAGATTTGAACACATCCTCGCAGAATATACACTTACTGTTTAGTTTAAAGAAAAAATGGTTACTTGATTAATGTTGTGTTTTCATTTGTTGCTTCAAGAAATCATCTATCATCACTGAAAACTCAAAACAAAGTTCCAAAATTGCAGAAAACAAACTCAGGGCAGTTTAGCACGTAAGAGCAACATCTTAGCACTTAGCAATCATATTTTAGCGCATTGAACCTTACCTTTAGCACGTAAAGTCTTAACAAAAGCGCTTCACCAACAACTAAAACCAACAAATACAGTTAGCACATTCTGAAAATAGCTTAGTGCGTGGAAGCATCAGCTTAGCACGTGATAGTCAACCTTTAGTGCATAGGGTATAAACAGTAGCGCGTAAGCGGCTCATATTAGTGCATGATCTTTTAAAACCAAAGAAAACAAATTTAACCAATTAAAAACAAGTTAGCGTGTAGCAGGGGGCATCATAGTGCATGAAGTACTTTCGCTAGTGCGTTAAGGACATTCTGTAGCACATAACGTCTTTGTTTCAGTGCATGGTCAAATCTAGAGAAACAGGGGGCAAAACAAAGGTCAAATTGGAAAATTTTGAAAACATTTTCAGAAACCTCCTTTCATCAGCCTGAACTTCGTCAAAATAGAATACCAAAAACAGAGTATCTAAAACTATTTCCAAAGCAAATTTCTCATCAAACAAAAGTTGTCCAAACATCTAAAACTGGTCACATGATAAACATATCTATCCTATCAAAATCAGGAAACATCATCACAAGTAGCAAATAGTTCCTTTTTATCTCACAGATTTTATCCCAAAAACACACTTGTTTTAAAACTTCAAGTTGTCAAATTGAGTTTCCATATCAGGAAAGCTTTATTCCATATCATTTGACGCACTTTGTCGTGAGGGGGTATCTAAACCTTCATTTTGATAAACTAAAACTTAAGTTTCCAAAACAAGATAAACTGAATCCAAAACAAATAAAAGGAAAGCATTGATCACTTGTGCATGACTAATCCTCATATTCTGAGAAGAAAAAATATTTATCATAGCACTAAGTTGAAGAAACAACAACCAAGTTCTTCGAAAATTTCCAAAAGAAATAAATTTTTATACATCAATCGTCAACTCTTCAAATCTCATCGAACATTCCTTCGTCATGTATGATTATATATTTAGAACAAATCAAACAAATTTGAGAAGGAACCTTTGAAGACTAGAGCATTCTGCCAAAAATCCGCATTCAATCAACAAATCAATCATGGGGGAAAGATCAATCCAACATTCTTTCCCGATGAGTGCATCACTTACAACATACTCCGATTTGAACCACCAACCCCTGAGCAACATATCGAAGAGGATTTTATCCCCTTTATCACAAAAAGTTTTTACTAAATGCCTATTGTCACTCGCTCTCAGCAAAACAAACAAAGCGACACACCACCAGAATCAAGCATGAATCGAAGGTTATCTAATCCTTTCGAAGGTCCGCATCTAGAGGATACCAAAATTTCTGAAGAACTTCTTCAAGAATGTCAAGAAAGTGCTTCATTTCAAAAACTTGTGGAAAGACTCATGGAAAATGGTAAAGAAAAATATTTACTCATGCTCACAAGCAAAGGAGTTAAACTTCTGGAGGACTTAGACACAAACATTTTTAGAACTGGCTCTCGACATTATGAATATCAAGAACGACGAAGAGAAGAAGAAGCACGTGACCCTGAGCAAAATATCCCAGAACAAAACATCCCAGAGAAAAACATCCCCGTTCAAAACATACCGTTCCATACACCATTTCAACCTAGGATTAATGTAAGGGAAGAACTCTTTCCTCGACAAAATAATTCACCTTTGGTTGCTCTTACTCAACAAATGCAAATGTTACAAAGACAAATGCAAGACATGCAACAAGGGACAACAGTACGGTATTCATTAAATGAAATTTGTCCTTATTTGTTTGACCGAAGATTGAACATGGTGCCTTTTCCTCCAAACTCAGACGTTCCCAAATTTGACAAGTATGATGGGAAAAGCGATCCCCGTCATCATGTTTGAGAATTCTACACAATGAGTCTTGAATTTGCTCATGATGACACCTATTTGATGAGGTTATTCCCAAGAATCTTGGGAGGACAAACAATGGAATGGTTATCCAAAATCACACCTCCTGTCAAATCATTTGATGAACTAGTCAACAAATTCATAACTTAATATTCCTATAATATTCAACATGCTCTCACCATGCTAGACGTCTGTAACACCAAAAAGAAAAATAATGAAACATTCATGGTATTCCTTCAACGTTGGTGGTGTATGGTTTCACGATATCCCCGCGATATCCCTGAAAAGGAGAAAATGGAAATTTTCATCGACAACTTGAATGGTGAGATGAGTTACAGGCTCAAACTCCAATGCATACCATCTTTCGCTAAATTAGTTGAGAATGACATTCAAGTAGAAGAAGCATGTATCAAGAAAGGAACACTAAAAATCTTCAAAGAAGGAACAAGTTCATCAAACTACAATAACCAAAACAATAATAACTTAGACAAATCCAGATTCTGGACTAGAAACCAAAACAATGGAAACAAAGGAGGCAATGAATCACATGATCCAAAATCTAAATAGCCTGTGCTTTCATTATCAGGAAATCCTCAAGCTACAAAGAATCCCAAAGGTGCTAACCCAAACACTAACACTTACGCACCGAATACCAATCAGGGTCAACCCAACACCAACAACACCAACAATGCTCAAAAAAATCAAACAAATCGAGGGCCTAATAACAATTCATGAGGTAACACCAACAATTTCCAAAAACGTGTCTACACACCACTAGGACAATCACTGGAGTCAGCATTAAGAGAACTCCTGGAAAACAAAATTATCTCGTTACCAGCAATCAACAACTATGAACCACAAATCAAACCACCTTGGTGCAATGACTCGCACTTTTGTGATTTTCATCGCAACAAAGGTCATCAAACAAATGATTGCATGCGACTGAAAAAATTGTCCAGGACATGATTGATAGAGGTGATTTAACGGTGGATGGTCTCAAGACAAATGGTGACTATGGAGCCTTTAAGAATCCTCTTCCAAACTACAACAAAGATGGAGCTTCAACCTCAAACAATAGACGTGGGGCTCGTATCAATCACATCTACAATAACACTATCAATCATATATCCGTTGTAGACAATCATGTAAACGTCATCACAATATGAGATCAACATGATCATAAATCCGCCAACGTAACAACCAAAGCTCAAAAATATGTCTTGAAGGGACATCTGTCAATGGGAAATGCAATACCCAAAGTTCAATATGATCTAGTCAGCCAATTGCATAAAACTCCTGCTCAAATATCTATTCTAGAGTTGCTAAAACTTTCACCAAAACACAAAGATATATTGGAACAAGCGTTATTAGAAATGAATGTACCTCAAGATCTGGATGCTGACAAATTCCAAACCATGGTGGCTCATATGATAGGACCTCATAACCTCACTTTTTCTTAGCATGATAATATCTCATTGAGCCATCCACATAATAATCCTCTCCATATTGAAATCATAGTCTATAAACACTGAGTAAAATGAGTATTAATAGATGGAGGAGCTGGACTTAATATTTGTACCTTAAAACTTATCCATGCATTAGGCTTTTTTGAAGAGTCTATTGATCCATGCAAGAAGATCACTGTAAAAGAATATGATGATGAAGAAAGATCATCTAAAGGAACCATGATGTTTCCTATTCAGGTAGGACTGATACAGAAGGATACTATGTGCCAAGTGTTAGACATAGACCTTGCATACAATATCTTATTAGGTTGACCCTGGATACATGAAATGCAAGAAGTGCCTACTATATATCACCAATGTGTCAAATTTACCTATAATGGCCAGGAGGTTTCTATATCAGCTAATCATAATCCATTTCAACATTGTAATGCAATGGGGGCAGCCCAAGATAGCCTGGTCCCACATAATAGAGAAAAGCAAAATTCCTTAACACCAGATCTTCAATAGGAAAAGTCTAGAGATTTCAAGCAAAAACTGAAAATCAAAGAGCAAGGCATGGGGGAATACTCTTTGGAACCCATGTGTTTAGCTAACTTACCAACATCACCTAGATCTCATGGATTACCTACAGCATCAACACATCAAGCAACTCAGCCCATCGCCAAGTTTGATGGTACATTCATCCAACTCGGCACTCTAGCACCTGAATCAGAGGAAAAGGACATCCTTAGCTAGCTATACAAAGATGAAGAAGAAGACAGAGCAACTACTGTAGAAGTAGCTATACCAACACATTTGTATGGGAAAGGTTACTTAATCATGCAGAAAATGGGATACAAGGGCAAAGGACCTATTGGCAAGCGTCAAGAAGGCGTCACAGAACCATTAGATCTTCCTTCACAATTCAGTAAAGACAAAAAGGGATTAGATTTTGAACTCACTCTACTACCAAGAAGGATACCACACAAATATCAAAAACCTCAGTGGAAAGCAAAGAAGAAGTACAAAGAAGAATCCTAGCAAGAAGCACTATTTGAGTCAGCAGAGACAATCCACAAGGAACGTGAACATCAAGAAAGGAAGCAACATCAAGGGGAGCCCATCATTCACAAGAAGACAACATCTATAGAAGTAGATCATATTCAAGAACCAATATCCAACAAAGTAGAATCATCTCCTGATAACATCATTCCTCCCCAAGGAGGGACAATATATGAACAAATACAAAAGGTAGAAGCAGGATCTGACACAAAATCAGAGAAAACTATCTGAATTGTATCCATCATTAAAGACCTATTCTCACCATACGACATACCATTTCATAGCACTAATAGAATCTGGGATGATACCTTTGAGACTGATTCCAATGAATATGATTGGGGCAGTTGTTCTAATGCTACTGAAGATGTTGCTGAAAATAACAATCATGCACCCATTTCTCAAGAAGCATGCAACACAGAATATAGAACACTTGAATTTGATCCACAAAATATCTATGACGCCAAGGAAAATGAGCAACGTCATTATGAACAAGTCTATATGGAAAATGATACCATCGAAGACCTCGATGAAATCCTTGAACTCTTTAACACCCAGGCCAATCACGATGAAACCTCCATCCTGACACTTACAACAACGGAACTTGATCCACCTAATGATTCCTTACCACTTGTCTTTCTTGACCTCATAGACTGGGATGAACCTAAAATACATAATATACCAATTTTCCCAAATGACAAATCCATCATCCATTACTTGTGTACCATTAACCCGGAAACAGATTCTACCAGTGAACAAAGTAACGATGCCTATAATCCAGGGAGTGCCAAGTCTCTCAGTCGCAAAAATGAACCAAATAAAGGATTTATTGCTGAAAACCAGTCAATGGCAACAATGGATCATAAAAAAATAAAAATAAAGGACGCATCTGAGGGTGAAAACCTTTTTCAGGCACCTAAAGACGGGAGACTTGACACTCTTTCAGAGCATTATCATGAGTGATCACCCATATTGATTGAGCCCACTCAATCAATCAACATTGATACTATAGAAGCAACCAAAAACATACATCTGGCAGAATCTCTAACAAAGGAAGAAAGATCAGAATTTATAAAAAATTTCAAAGAAAATCAAATCAACTTTGCTTAGTCATATGCTGATATGCCTGGGATTGATCCACAATTAATCATGCATCACTTGTCCATTACTCCAGGAGCTAAGCCAGTTAAGCAAAAACTACAAAAGATGAATCCACATGTGGCACTCATGGTCAAAGCTGAACTAAAGAAACTACTAGATGTCGGATTCATTCGACCTATCGACTATGCTGAATGGATTTCCAACATCGTGCCAGTATCAAAACTAGATGGTAGTATCAGAATATGCACTGATTTTAGAGATGTCAACAAAGCCTATCCAAAGGACGACTTTCCTTTGCCCAGTATCGACATAATTGTAGACCTCACAGCAAGACATGCAATTCTATCCCTAATGGATGGTTTTTCAGGCTATAATCAAATCAAGATAGCCCTAGAAGATCAAGATAGAACGTCATTTACCTATCCTTGGGGAATGTACTGTTGGAATGTCATGCCCTTTGGCTTAAAGAATGTAGGAGCTACTTACCAACAAGCAATGACAACAATCTTTCATGACATGATGCATACCTTCATGGAAGACTATGTGGATGATTTACTAGCTAAATCCTTCACTAGAGTAGAACACCTAAGCATCTTAGAAAAGATTTTTGATCGATTGGAGAAATTCCAAGTTAGGCTCAACCCTAAGAAGTGTGTCTTCGGGGTTACGTCAGACAAGTTACTAGGCTACATAGTTTCAGCTAAGGGTATTGAAGTAGATCCAACAAAGGTACAAGCCATTATGGAGATGCCACCACCAAAGAATATCAGTTAGCTCAGATCTCTACAAGGATGACTCCAATCAATCAGGCAATTCATCCCTCAACTAGCAGATAAAAGTCTACCATTCAATCATCTGCTACATAAGAATGTACCGTTCAAATGGGAAACCAAATGTGCAGAATCTTTTTATCAAATCAAATAATACCTAATGAACCCACCAGTTCTAGTACCACCAATAGTAGGAAAGCCACTCATTCTATACATTTCAAGAATATATATATCACTGGGGGCACTGTTAGCACAAGAAGATCAACAAGGAAAGGAACGGGCTATATACTACATCAACAGGACATTGAACGGATATGAACTCAACTATACATTCATTGAGAAGGCTTGTCTAACAGTAGTATTCGCATCTCAAAAAATTCTGACATTAGATGCTAGCGCACACCATTAAGCTAGTTGCAAAAATTGATCCTCTCAAATATCTACTCAACAAGGCAGCTCTTACAGGTAGATTGGCTAAATGGGTCATGATTCTCAGTGAATTTGATATCCACTACATAGAACGAAGAGCTATCAAAGGACAAGCAATTGCAAATTAGCTAGCTGAAGCACCACTACCTGAAAAACAAACTATGGAGATCGAATTTCCAGACAGGGACGTCCTAGCTATTCCTACCAAATAATGGACCCTATATTTTGATGGATCCTACACGCAACATGGCTCAGGTGCTGGCATTTTGTTCATCACTCCTGAAGGACACACTATACCACGATCATGTAGGCTTATGTTCCCATGTACAAATAATGTGGCTGAATATGAGGCATTGGTTATAGGCATCAAAATGGTCGTAGAATGGAAAATCATAGAGTTAAAGGTCTACGGAGACTCACAACTAGTTGTCAATCAAATCAATAACAACTATCAGACAAAGGACGACAAGCTGCTACCCTACAAGCGAATGGTGGATGACTTCAAGCAATATTTTGTACACATCACCTTTGAACAAATACCAAGATTAAAGAACAAAGTAGCAGATGCAATGGCTACTATCGCTTCATTACTACAAATTCCAGAGCAACAGTGTCGTTACGAGTTTCTAGTAGAGCAACAGTTATCCCCAGCCTATGACCACTATGAATCCCATGTTATCTATGCCTTGACTAGTTCGGATTCTCTGCTATATGGACTGATATACGACTATCTTAAGAACAACATCCTACCCATTGACCTATCCCGAAACCAAAAGCGTACCTTTATCTGGCAAGCTGCCCGTTATACTCTTACTACTGATACTTTGTAGCGTCGAGGTCTAGATGGTACTCTTCTTCGTTGCCTTGATCATAATGAATCTGACTTCGCTTTTACACGAGCTTCACGAAGGTATCTGTGGCACACATTCAAGTGGTACTACTCTTGCTAAAAAGATCCTGAGAATGGGATATTATTGGCCTACAATGGAAAAAGACTCTTATCACTTTGCAAATAAATGTCCTAAATGTCAGATCCATGGCAACCTGATACATGCACCGGCACATGAACTACAACCATTCACGACATCCTGACCCTTTTGACAGTGGGGACTAGACTTGGTCGGCAAAATTCACCCTTCCTCTTCAAATGGACACAAGTTCATTATAACTGCAACAAAATACTTTACCAAATGGATTGAAGTAGTCCCCATGACCATAATAACAGGGAAACAAATTGCCTCTTTTATCCTTAATTATCTGATCTGTAGATATGGTATTCCAAGTTCTATCATCACAAACAATGGACGACCTTTCAAAAACTAAGATGTACAAGAACTATGTGAAAATTTTAAAATCCAACATCGTTTTTCTACACCTTACTACCCATAGGGGAATGGTCAAGCCGAATCATCCAACAAGACAATTTAAAAAATCCTAAAGAAAACGGTGAATGACGCAGGCAAAAATTGGCATGTACAGCTTAATCCAACACTTTGGGCTTACAGAACAAGCATCCGCACACCTACAAGAGCTACACCATATTCATTGGTATATGGACTATAAGCTATTTTACCCTTAGAGGTAGAAATTCCATCTCTCAGAGTCTCTCTGAAAGGCTTAATCCTAGATGAAGAGTATAGAGTTAACCGACTGCAAGAACTTGAACTGCTAGATGAAAGACGCCAACATGCCTACACTCATCTCAAAGCATATCAGCAACGCATGTGCAAAAGCTACAACCACAAGGTCATTCCTCGAATTTTTAAAGTTGGTGACCTAGTACTCAAGGAAAATCCTAAAAATCAGCAAGATCGGGAAAAGAAAGGTAAATTTGAGCCTAACTGGTTAGGTCCCTATGTCATCATATCAGCCTATGGATCAGGTGCTTATCAACTGACCACTTCAAAAGGAGATGTGCTCGATGAACCAACTAACAACATCCATCTGAAGAAATACTACACTTGGAGAGTCTAATGCACGGAAAAAAAAAAAAAAAAAAAGAAAATCAAGAAAATGCAAATAAAAAGGTACAATAAAAGTAACCGGTGAAAACCTGGTGTAGACACTCAAAATTGTCATGTTTAATTAAATAAATATTTTATTTATTTAATTATCTAAGCCTAATTCTTCTATTAATTAAATAAATTTTTATTTATTTAATTAATTCATTTATCCTCTTCTAGCCTTATTTCTCATTTAAATAAATACATTTATTTATTTAAATTATCCCTTTCCTAAATTAAATAAATATTTTATTTATTTAATTGTCCTACTTCTTCTATTAATTAAATAAATCTTTATTTATTTAATTAATTCATTATCTTTTTCTACACATGACACATGTCATTATCCCTTAATTCATACACTACCTACCTCTTTCATTATTTTATTATTTCCTTTACCTACCCTCTAATCCTAGCCGACCTCTCTTTTTACACCTCTCAATCTTAACCCTCCATTTCTTATTGTGTCTTCTATTTAAGGAGATGCTTTCTTCATTGTCAAACCCTAATGACTGATTTTGGAGTACTTGGCTACACTACAATTCCACTTGCAACCACATTCCGTTCTTTGTTGAGCTCTTGTGCATATAAAAATCTGAGAGCAAGTATATCAAGCAAGATCAATGGAGATAGGAAGAATGGAGATCAAAACCCTATTGGACATGTGATGGTATAATCTTTGTGATTTTGAGTTATTTTGCATTGTCTTAGGTTATCTTCATATGTTATGGTGGATCTTTGTTCATTGTTAGGCTAGGGTTTAGTGGTTGAATCCATTTTAGTCTTTCAATTTTGTTATTATTGTTATCCATTTTCACCATAAACATTTTGGCACGCCCGGTGGGACATGGATTTTTCTTAGATCTATGTTTTTTTTGCAGATTTTTCTAACCCTATATTGCTATTTTGTAAAACAATTTGGAGAATAACCTTGTGCAGCTAGGGTTTTGGACACAAAATCAAGATTTTGGAGAGATTCGATCATATCTCATAAACGGCTTGGAAATTTTGCACCAAATTTTTTTTGCAGGTTGAAGAAAGTATCAGGAGCTCTCAATCCAAAATTCAGAATTTTTGGAGCAAATTTTCAATTTTTAGGAATTTTTTATGATTTTTCATAAAAAATTTATTTTGAGAGAAAATGAGAGAATTTTTCAGATTTTCTTACATTTTTATAAATATCTCATAATTATATACAGGATCTGTTTTTTGTGAATTTAATTTTGATGCAAAATATTTCCCTAAAAATCAGATCTTTAAAAATTAGGGTTTTTATTTATTTTGATCAGATCTCACAAACGGCTTTGAATTTTGCCATAAAATTTTTTGTGCAGGTCGGGAACAGTATCAGAAAGATTTAGTAAAAAATTTTAGATTTTTTGGATCGATTTTGCATTTTATATGAATTTTTCATGATTTTTCATAAAAAATTAATTTTGAGAGAAAATTAGCGAATTTTTTGGATTTTCTTACATTTTTGGAAATCTCTCAAAATTATACATAGGATCTGTTCTTTGTGATTTTAAATTTGATGCAAAATCATTCTTCAAAAATCAGATCTTTGAAAATTAGGGTTTTGCATTATTTTACTCATATCTCACAAACTGCTTGGATTTGTTGTAGGAAATTTTTTGTGCAGGTTTGGAAGACCATAAAGGCTCTCCAGTAAAAATTTCAGATTTTTTGGATTGATTTTTCATTTTATATGAATTTTTTATGATTTTTCATAAAAAATTAATTTTTGGAGCAAATTAACAATTTTTTTGGATTTTCTTACATTTCTGGAAATATCTTGAAATTTTACAGGTGGTCTTTTTTTATGATGAATCAGGTCTTTGAATTGGTCAACAAAACGCATTGTTGAAGGCCCCTATTTCACAAAGTCTTTTGGATCTAAAATTTACCTAACTTGTGTGCTTGCAGGAAGGGGTGATCATTTGAAACAATCCAAACTACTACTAAATCTTTGTTGCAGGTCCTTGGCAAGGGTTTTTGGATTTTTATTGTGTGCCTTGTTTTCATAGACTAGCAAACACTTCAATTGGTGCACAAAAATTGAATCATTGTCTTTTGTGTCTTGAGCAATAGGCTCTTTTTGTTTAATCTTTAGAGGGCCTGTCTTCCCGTGTGGTCATTAGGACTACTAGTGAGAAGAGAACGACCCAAGTGGTAGCGAGGAAAACCCACCTCATCCAAACCACTATAATCAAATGTATTCATGGTGAAAACTATGGATAACGTGTGCTGATTAGTTCATACCGACACTATGTCTCCCCATAAACCCGTTTGATCAAATTTATTTGATCATTTGTAGGGCGTAACCCCTATCGGCTGGGAGCCTTCTGTATTTACAGAGCTGAAAGTGCCGCATGTATGGCCACACAAGCGGATGCCCTTACTAACACCTCTTTGTTTTAGATGCCCAAATCCTTCTAGTTGTTGAGGCAGGAGGTCGAACCTCTGGTAGCGGCCCACACACATACGGTTCTTAGTAGAGATACAAAGTTCACCATGG
The DNA here is from genome assembly GCF_030272615.1 of Cryptomeria japonica. Classification (NCBI taxonomy): domain Eukaryota; kingdom Viridiplantae; phylum Streptophyta; class Pinopsida; order Cupressales; family Cupressaceae; genus Cryptomeria; species Cryptomeria japonica. Next base: position 10,396,360 of record NC_081405.1, read on the forward strand.
GGAGTTTTCATGGGGACTGATGCTTGGCTGACCCGAGAAGTGAGTGTCGAGGGTGGAGCCAGTGAGGTCAAGCATCTAAGTATCTGCTCTGAATAGCGTAGCCTCGGGGGTAAAACCCTATGTGGGATCAACAACTATTGTCTTGGCCAGCCCTAAGATTTGTGCTTGTCTTATGCTAAACACTCAAACATTCAAGACAAAACAACAAAACATTGTGTCTTTTGTGTCTTCAAGTGTATGCAAAAAAACTTTTTACATCAAACAACACACTTTTTGGAGTCTAAACAGTCTGCAAACATTGAGTCATCAACACTGTGTCCTCTTGTCACGAAAAACAGTCAAAAAATCAGATTTGGTCACAACAAAACAACTTCACAGATAGGAAAAAATTGCACTAAGGTTACAGAAACGCGTCTGTGTCTGTTCAAACCGCGTCTGTGTCGTATAAGCGTGTCTGTGAAGTACAAAATAGCGTCTGTGTTTTTAACAGCGTCTGCGTCAAACAGAGTAGTGTCTGTGTCTTAAAACCGCATATGTGAAGTATACAGAGGCGTCTGTGTTAGGATTTGAAAACTTTAACAGTCAAGCAAACAAAGAAAATCAGTTTCGGCATACTTGAGCTTCCTAGGTTGTCTCTTCAGATTTCATCTAGCATTCAGCCTGTTCTAAGGTCTCACATAGTCCATCATTGCTTCACATCTCATTTTACATTCATACTTGTCTAAACTTGAGTCAAAAGGTCACTTGCTTGTCCTCATCATACTTTGTCAACACACTACATACTACTACACTTTGCTAAGTGGTCCCTCATCAAGGTTTCTTACTTTTGGGTCTCATTTGGTCTTACTTAGAGTCAAGGTCAGCTTACCTCATCAAGAGAAACTATCCTCTCTTTGGAAGTCACACCTACTCTACTACTTACATACTTGGTCTTACACTTTGGACATTGCAAGTACACCTCAAGATTCATTTACACTCCATACAACTCTTGGTCTTCCATACTCTTTTCATTTTTCATCTAGTCTCTCACATCTTGGTCTAACACCTAGTTCATGGTTGAAACCCGCCTTCAAAAATCTAGGAGAATAGCTAAAGAAGCTCAAGAATCCGCAAACATGAGTTCTTATGAGTATGACAATGATCTATTCTACAATCCTGAGCACACTACATTACCAGACATGAATGTTTATAGAAACAATCCAAATGTGGAAAGCGCAAACGCTATAAACAACAATACTACACATAATGACACAGTGGACAACTCTTCAATACTATCAGCAGACATACAAGAATCTATAATGGATCCTCAATTCAATAGATTGGTTGAAGAGATAATGAGGAGAGATCGACAATACTTTTTAAACATGATGGCACAAAGTGGAGCTAAAATACCGCATGATTTTGACTTATCTCAACTTATGGAAAGTCGACCCTCACAACAAGCTCAATCCAACATGGATCAAAGGAGACCAAATAGTGGAGGAAATAGAGGACCGAATATGATGCCTGAGTCACCATCAGTTCTGCTTCAAAAACCGGCAATCCCACATACACAAGCTCAAACATATGATACTTACATTCAAAGACCATCATGGAGGCCCTATGCTCAAACACATGCTCAAGATATGGGTCAATCAAGACAAGTGGATACTCAAGGACATCCTCAAAATTTTGACACAAGGAGACCTCATGTCAAAATTGGGGGCAACACAATGGAAAATGAAAGACCTGTTGAATATGGTTTATACACACAAAACAGATATGGAGTCCCTCAACAAGAAGTTATGCCAAGTGCTCCATATATGTCGCAACAATATAGACCTCCATATGGACATGTTTACGATCAGTATCATCCATACATGCAACAAGCTCCTCCTCAAATGGGTGTTTCAAACATGGGGTATGCTACAAGAAATCAGTCTCCTCCCATGAATAATTTGGAACAACAAATTAGAGATCTACAAAAGAAAGTGGAGGACATGAGTACATCCAAACCTACATACACTATGAGAGATATATGCCCTTATCCCTTCGATAAGAGCATTCCAATGCCTCCATTTCCTCCACACTTTGTAACACCAAAATTTGACAAATATAGAGGGAGAGGAGACCCCAATGCACACATAAGACAATTCTTCACAGCTTGCATTGAGGTAGCGGCAGAAGAAACATACTTGATGAGGTTGTTCCCACAGAGCTTAGGTGACCAAGCTATGGAATGGTTTTCTCAATTACCTCCCGGTATTAAGTCATGGGGCGACTTAGCAGAGGCATTCATTCAGCATTTCTCTTACAACATTGAAACAGATGTCTCAGTTACTACCTTGTGCAATACTAAACAAAAAAAAGGAGAATCTTTCGCAACATTTTTACAGAGATGGAGAAACCTAGCTAGCAGATGCTCTTGCGAAATCCCGCAAAAACAAATGGTGGAAATGTTCACACAAAATGTTAACAAGGCTATTGGCTATGATCTCAGAAAAGCTTGTTTGTCTACATTCAAGGATGTCATTGAAAAGGGCCTAGCAACAGAAAGAGTCTTAATTGAACAAGGAGTTATCAAACTATTCAAAGAAAACAAAGAGGACTTCAAAGGAAAGGACAAACCAAAATTTTGGAACAAGAACAAGAATACAGTTAATGATGGTGTTGTTGATGCCAACATAGTGAGACCAAAGTTCGTCTTTTCTGGATCAAATTCTACCAACAATCAGGTGAACAACCAAACAACTTCTAAACCACGAAGGAAGTACACTCCATTGGGAGAACCACTTGAATCAGTATTCAAAAAGCTTGTAGCAAACAAAGTGATCACAGTCCCAGATTTTCCTCCATATGAACCAAAGGTAAAACCGAATTGGTGGAATGATGATGAGTTTTGTGAGTTTCATAAGAGCAAGGGTCATAAGATAGGTAATTGCCATCGATTGAAAAACATTGTACAAGATCTCATTGACAGAGGAGATATTGAGATTGAAGGACATTCATCTAATCAAGAGCATGAGGTGTTTAAGGAACCATTCCCAAAACATGACAAAGGAAAAGGCAAAGTCACAGATGATCAAGCCAATTACACTAGAGCACCTTACAATTATGATTCTACTATCAATCACATCTCAATGGACAATTATATTTCTACCATTACTATCAAAAACAAAAATCCTGAGAATCCTTCTCAAAGACCCAAAATTGTCCTAAAAGGTGTGGGATCTTCGTCCGCATCTACCTCTGAATGTCATGTTACAACCCGTCGAGGTAAGATCACATTGCCAGGTGCCTCCACTAAGAATACCAATTCTTCATCCACCAAGCCTGAGTACGACCTTGTAGAACAACTAGGGAAGACACCTGCACTCATCTCTATTCTTGAGCTCTTACGTATATCTCCTGCACATAAAGCTATCCTTGACAAAATCTTGAGAGACACTGCCGTCCCTACTGATCTGAACGTGGACCAGTTTCAAGCCATGGTGGGATACCTATCCGTTCCACACTCCCTCACATTTACAGAAGCCGATGATGCCTCCATAAGTCAGCCTCATAATGCACCTTTACACATTGAAGCCTTCATACATAAACATCGAATAAAGCGAGTCCTGATAGATGGAGGAGCAGGTCTTAACATTTGTACCTTGAGTACCATAAGACAATTGGGATATTCTGACAAAGCTGTGAATTCTACAAACAAAATTACCATCAAGGCATATGATGATGAAGAGCGCTCATCCAAAGGCACAGTCACCTTGCCTCTTAGAGTTGGGCCAGTCACAAAGGATGTGGTTTGTCAAGTCCTGGATCTAGATCTCACGTATAACATATTGCTAGGACGTCCGTGGATTCATGAAATGAGGGCAATACCATCTACATATCATCGATGTATCAAGTTCCCACACAATGGAGCTGAAGTGACTGTCAAAGCGGATCCAAATCCATTCATACATTGCAACAATCTGCAACCTAGACCAGAAATAACAATCCCAGTCAATCGAGAAGCTATTCCTTCATCAGCATATGTGGATCCAGAATCATTGAAAGCTTCTACATCAAAACAAGCAGAGATCAAAGAAAAGTTCAAGATTAAAGACATGGGATGTGGTGAGTATATCTTTCATGTTGATCAACTCCCACAGTCTCCTAAGACATTCAATCGACAAGAACAATGTACAAGCAATATGCAAGACCAAGGAATTGTGTGTGAACCACCTAGTGTTGTGGCTACTAAGTCCGAATGCAAATCTCCTCCAGTGGTGCAAGCAGCTCTTGATATCAATAGTCCTAAGAGTGGTTCCAGTGAAGAATCTATTGAGCATATCGCCAACCCTCTTGAGAACTCACATAGCCTTACCATTTCATCCACTCATTCCATTTCCACTTCGCTCCCAAACTTGGATCAACAAGAATTACAAAAGCCCTTACTCATTGGGGATCACAAATCAAGCTTTGAAAAGAAAAATCTAAAAGTAAAAACTAAAGAAAAGTCCTTTAGTCCAAATCAAAATCAAAAGCTATTGGACTCTGCAAAAATCAAATTCAAGGATAAAAATCCTATGAAAGAAAAAGAGCAAGAGTTGATATCCCCTAATATCAAAATAACTGGGGGCAAAAATTCTACAATTGCTAGTCAAAAAGCATACTTGTTGATCTTAAGTCTCCATCATGCTATCCTACTTTCACTTCTTTTCACAGTCATAAGCCTTCATAACTCATCCACTTGTTCCACATATCCTTTCCCTTATGGCGATACATCATGGACCTTTAATGGAGCTTCCTCAAGGGACTTTGTTATCAGGGATGCCCAAACTTCTTTAGGTGACACGCATATGGGCCTGTGTAGTCCACACACTAGTAATTCTATCTTAGTTCCTTTATCAAGGAAGACAGTCACTCAAGCTACACATCATTCAGTCAAGGAACAATGCAGTTACAATCACAAAGTCAAGCCTCGCACATTTGAGGTAGGTGACTTGGTTCTCAGAGAAAACCCCAAAAATCAGCAAGGCAGAGATAAGAAGGGCAAGTTCGAACCAAACTGGCTTGGTCCTTACATCATCACAGCGGTATATGGATCTGGGGCATATCAGCTCTCAACTACAGAAGGTGAACCCTTGGAGGATCCTATCAACAACATGCACCTTCGCAGGTTCTACACATAATTTTCAGAATATCCTAATTCAAAAATACAAAAAAATCAAAAATTTTCAAAAATACAAAAAAAAACTATAAAACAAAAAAATCGTTACTTGGTGAAAACCTGGCAAACAGGCGCCTTGTGACAACAAAAAAATTGAAAAATCAAAAAAAAGTAAAGAGAAATAATTTCGTCCAATGGTGAAAACCACTTCGGTGGCGCCCTAGGCAAGTACCATGGTGAAAACTGGGTCACCAGCGCCATGCGTAGAGACATTGCTCCTCTCTCCTTCAGGATTCTCTTTCATCTTTCACTTTGCACACACTCACAACCTATTCGTTCACAATAAACTTACCCATTCCCATCATGGCTTGTTATTGATCTACCTAAGATTGGTTAGCCATCCATAACCCTCCCTTTTCACCCCCTTTTCATCCATAATAAATCGGATCCTATCTGTGACTACGGCCAATTCCTAAGTCTAGTAATGGGTGTGGAACTAAGAACGTCACGTGTTCAAGGAGTACAGTTTCTTCCAGCTTCCTTCAAGTCTATCCACGCACAATCCGCAATAAAGCAGCATTTGCATCATAGATCCGCAATAAAGTTCCATCTTCTCCACAATAAAGTATCAGTTTCATGGATTCAGTCAGTTTCAGATGAGACACAGTAGCAACAATGAGCTTCAACAAAATCAAATCTTTCAACAGACTCGGACAACATATGGTTCAGTGCTATCTATCCTTTTTGTGAAAGTGAACATTGTGACCACAATCGAATAAGACTTAAACAAGTGACAAGAGACACTAAACTTGAGGACTACAGTGGATGTTGGTGTCGAGTCTTGGTTTTCTTTTGATTTTATCTTTTTGGTGACATGTCTTTTAGCTTTTCCAGGATGTCTTTGACTAGAGATTCTATCTCCAGGATGTCTTTGACTAGAAAGGCGAGGATGGGGTATCGTCACCTATTTGCATTTGCTGTCTGTGGATTGTCTTTTAGTAATGCTATGACTTGTCCAAGGATATGAGGACACTGTGAGTCTAGTATGAACTGGGGCATTCCTTGTTTGTGACTGTCTTATCTCCATGCAAACAGGTACAATGACTTTCTGGGCCAAACAAATGCCTCGATTGTCATAACCTATTCTGCCATAATAAAGCTCAATGATGATAACGCACAAGAAGCTCTTTCATGTTCATATCTTCTGTCTTCCATCCCCCTTTCTTGATTGACTTCCATTGTCCTTCTCGAGTCCGCGTAGCCCGCTATCACATGACTGAGTATAATGACACACCAAAAACATTTGCATTTCATATAGTTACACCTACATCACCACATATAAGCATTTCACACATACATATAGATATCACAATTGCATCACATCCTGCATACAACACATGTTAGCACATCTCACATTTTCATTATGTAAATAATCATTTGCATTATCATATTCATTTGCATTACATACATTCACATTTGCATCATGCATCACATATACAACATAAAAGAACAAAAATATATTGCATTGCATCATATAAGCATCCATATCATAAAACATGTATCACATAATAACATTTCATCACATAAGGTACACATGCATATAGCTGCCGCAAAAATGGATCATCTCTCATATATAATCAAAAGTGTCATGATACAATGATGTTAAAAGAATCATATGGCTACAAAATCACCCGCAGGTGTCTACAATACAAAAATGGTACAATACTGATACATAGGGAGCCCTCTACGGCTATGATGAATTCCCTTCCTCGGAGCTGCCTGGCCTCGACGGAGTTTGAGCCCTAGAAGGACCCACCCCAAGATCAACTCTCCTGGCCCCTGTGTCCCCTGCAGCCACCCCTCGTGTCGTCCTATCCAGACAGAGGAACCCACTGATAACTCCTGTCAACACTATTGGTAGTGCTAATCCTGTCCATGTCATGGTATCCCATGCCACATGTCCCACCCTCATCCCTAGTCCTAGATCATAGAACACTCATCTCAGTGCATCCCTATCTCCGTCTCGATCATAGGGTACTAACTCCCCATCGATCGATATCCGTAGAATTCTATATACATCCTCCAAGGTGACTGTCATCTCACCCATCGGCAAATGCAAACTACAAGTCTCTGAGTGCCATCTCTCAGCCAGTGCAGTCAACAATCCCATGTTCACCCGAAACTCAGGAACATACAGAATGTATCTCAATCCCATAACCTCAATCGCAGCTCAGTCCTCGGCTATCAACTCAGGTCGCAACCTCTGAGTCGATGGGAATCTCTCCCGTGACTCCAACATCGGCAAGTACTCCTGCAGTCAAGCAACTCAATCATGTCAGTTATCATGGCATTCATTGTTTATCACAAAATGCTACTCGCTATCTAAATGCACATAGCTATTTATCCTAGTGACACTCACTGTTCATCACAAAGTGTTGCTATCTATCCTAGTAGTACTCCCTGTTCATCACAAAGTACTACGTGTGTGACACTCACTGTTCATCACAAAGTGTTACTCACATTTGCACTCTCTGTTCATCACAAAGTGCTGCTCATATTTTAGCACTCTCTGTTCATCACAAAGTGCCTTGATCTATCTTAGTCTTCCCTAGAGGACCTTCTTGAGTGTATCCTCTCAGCAGCTTATCCAATCGACAGCATATGTTCATCACAGAACTGCCGATTTGACCTGGAAGACATAAATGTGCATTTATTACATTACCTAGTATGCATTAATGACAACAATAAATGCATCAAAGTACGAGGAGGTTTTGCGGTACTTACCGGCTCTCCTGCATCTGCTGGTCGCTGGAATCGGCGAACACGGTCAAATCTATGAACCAAAGCCATCGCTGCTGACTGTTGCTGCTTTATTTTCGCTTTGCACTATGCTCTTGTGACGGTGTAGATGACAATGAGGATGTATTTTCCCCCGTGGTCTATCTTATAGACTGCCCTAGCTCTCATTTCCCGAGTCAGTCTTTCTCATCCCGTGACTTTGTCACTTTATCCAATCAGTCCATTCTATCCCGTCTTTCTTATCGAGAGATTGTCTGCAATCTTTTCAGACATTTTCATCCAATCTCTCGAGGGGGCATATCATTCCCATCTTGGGGCAACTCTGTATCAGTTCATCTTATCTTCTTTGAAACAACGCGACAAGCCGCATTGTCTCAAAGAGGGGCAAAATGTAGACACTCAAAATTGTCATGTTTAATTAAATAAATATTTTATTTATTTAATTATCTAAGCCTAATTCTTCTATTAATTAAATAAATTTTTATTTATTTAATTAATTCATTTATCCTCTTCTAGCCTTATTTCTCATTTAAATAAATACATTTATTTATTTAAATTATCCCTTTCCTAAATTAAATAAATATTTTATTTATTTAATTGTCCTACTTCTTCTATTAATTAAATAAATCTTTATTTATTTAATTAATTCATTATCTTTTTCTACACATGACACATGTCATTCATCCCTTAATTCATACACTACCTACCTCTTTCATTATTTTATTATTTCCTTTACCTACCCTCTAATCCTAGCCGACCTCTCTTTTTACACCTCTCAATCTTAACCCTCCATTTCTTATTGTGTCTTCTATTTAAGGAGATGCTTTCTTCATTGTCAAACCCTAATGACTGATTTTGGAGTACTTGGCTACACTACAATTCCACTTGCAACCACATTCCGTTCTTTGTTGAGCTCTTGTGCATATAAAAATCTGAGAGCAAGTATATCAAGCAAGATCAATGGAGATAGGAAGAATGGAGATCAAAACCCTATTGGACATGTGATGGTATAATCTTTGTGATTTTGAGTTATTTTGCATTGTCTTAGGTTATCTTCATATGTTATGGTGGATCTTTGTTCATTTTTAGGCTAGGGTTTAGTGGTTGAATCCATTTTAGTCTTTCAATTTTGTTATTATTGTTATCCATTTTCACCATAAACACCTGGCAATAGGCACTATTGTGAGAGGACGACTCCTCTATCTATATCCATATCATTATATCCACAGTAAAGCACTATCGGCCATCGCCTGACATTTTTATCCCAAAATCCATTCAGGACATACTTAGCATAGTCACTATCTTGGTTTATCCACATACACCTCCTCCACATCTCACCATGGCTTGGTAATCACTGTACATATCCACATCGAGAGGTACACTTAGCTAGGGGCAATACTCGTCAAAACTTACGAGCGCATTCAAGCCATCAAAACTAGAAGCAAACTGAGAACATCATGTGCAACATACAAACAAATCGCACAAAAAAACATTGATTGCTCAACAAAATTCACAAGGGTTAATGGATGATTTTCTGAAGTATCAAATGTTGCATCTTGCATAAAGTTTTGACTATTTTGCACTTGAACTTTTTGAATTATTGGATACTCTCAATTTTCTCCCCAAAGATTCAAAGCTGGAGAACATCGGGAAACTCCAATATTTTCTTAGTTTTTTGTCTATGAGGCGATCATTTGTACTGTGTAAATGCTTGTCTCGAGACGTGATTCACATAACTGAAGACATGCCTCCACTTTACACATACAAATGGTTTAATCTTATCTATTTATACGCAATCCGCACTTAGGTCATCCTGGTTCAATTATACCTTGACGCTTGTGCTATCTTGCAAAATCAAACATCATGTAAATTTTTCTCAGGTCATTATGGTTCAATTATACCATCATGCTTGTATAAATTTTCAACATATTCCAAGCAAATCAATGCTCAATGATGATACATATATCAAAACCAAAATGTGGCTATAGAAGGATGACAAATGTAGAATGAAGATGCTTATTTTACAATTAGTTGCATATCATTTTCACATCTAGCAGCATATCATATCATACATCTCATTTTCAAGATACATCTAGCAGCATATCATATCATACATCTCATTTTCAAGATACATCTCATAGCATATCATATCATACATCTCATTTTCAAGATACATCTCATAGCATATCATATCATACATCTCATTTTCAAGATACATCTCACAATATCATGCATTATCACATCATATTCATTAAATATCACATCACATGCATCTATCTACACATTACATCATCAAAGAATAAACAAAAGCATATAAAACACATCATCCATAACACATCACATGAAGATCAAAGAAAATGGTGTCATATATATTATATCTCGACAAATGATCAATATACAAAATATATCATGCCAAGTACAATATAAAATACAAAGGAGACAACGTCTCTCAGGTATGACTATCTCCTGAAGGCGATGGTCTCGCTGCAGATGTCCCAACACCTGGATCTCCAGGTGGATCCTGTCTATGAGGCCCTGTCACGCCTCTACTCTCTGTCCTCGACCCAGTCTCTCGAGATCGACTAGATCTCGACTGAGTGAAACTCTGCACCCGACGCTCCCTGGGCACCGCATCCTCGTCATGTCTCCTATAATACTCTGCCTCCTTGGCCCTCAAGGCCAACTCTCTCAAGGTGTCTCTCATCAGACCACCTGCAGCCACTCTCTCCATCGCCTCTACTCGAGCCTCAACTTGACCCAACCACTCCAAAGCAGTATCCCGCTCTGTGGTTAGCTATGTAATCTGACGTTGCTGTGCCAACATCTGTGCCTGCAAATGTTGCACTGATAATTGTAGCAATCTAATCTATCCATCCTCCACATGCGTAGGAATCCGCATCTGCAAGAGTACCTGTGAAGGGGTACCCTTGTCCTCAGTGCTAGTAGAGGTAACACATCTAACCTCCTCCTTTGGGCCAGTCATCGCACATCCTCACAACCTCCCACTGCCGCTATCACCTCCCCCACATGCTCCTCTCCTCCAGCTCTGATCGCCAACCCTCCTCTCCCTCTATCTACTGCCACCCACCACACTGCTCTCTCTCCCTGTATCCCCTATCTCCACCCCTATCTCCTCTCCTACCCAACTCCAATCTCCCTCTAACTCCTCGCCGACCTCGACCACCTCCTCTACCATCTCCGCCATCCCCTCCTCCTCCATCACCGCCTCCCTCATCTATCTCCTCGTCATCATCAAAAGATGGAATCATCTCAGCCGGATTTGATATCCTAGCCACTGCACGTGTTGCAAAGAGTGTTGTAAACTCGTGAGTCATCCTTGCATCCATGATCTCAGGGGCATAATCCCAAATCTGACCAGCTAAGTGAAAGAAATCCTCCACTGTCACCGTGTTGTCAATAGTAGGCCCCCAATCTGGGATGTCCTATCTCCGTCAAGCATAAAAGCATGCTCCCTGTGATATCCCTAGCTATCAACCATACTGTCGTAGCACCTAACCATGCAAAAACCTCTCTATCACGAACGACGTCTGCCCTATTAGATACCTAGAACTGAAAACGTGAGGCTTCTCCATCCCATCCTTAGCCCATACCTCACACCCTGTATACAGTCACCAGACGACCATATCAATGTCATCCAACACTGTCCTCCAATGCTCTAGTTTGCCCAGCTTACGCTAGACAACTATCCCTTTGTATCCATACGCATATGTGCCTCCAACAAGCCTGTCTCTATCTGCCAGTGGCCTAGCCGCGAGGATATGCTCCCATGCCCACATCTGTAGTAGTGTCACTCCAATTGATAAACTGTTGTATCCTAAGTGCACTACCTCATGCAAATCCCTGTATAAATGAGCCAGCATCGCTGAACCCCATTCAAACTGACGACCCTGTGTCACCATGTCCTCCAACACCAATCCCCATCCAACTGACAGTCCCTTCGACCTCCAGTCGGGACATAAGAATCCACATATAAAACCTGCTAGAATAGAAGGTAGAGGCACGTAATCCAAATCTAAAAACTCTTACCAGGGGATCTCATACTTGCAAATGGTGTCATCCTAAAAAATCCGGTGTAGAGCCTCAGTCCCACCCTCCCCTGTCTGCTCGTAGGGTAGTAATGCACCTACTACAGGAATCCACAGAATATGATAGAAATCCTCTGGGGTCACTGTAATCTCCCCTATAGCCAAATGAAAGGTGTTCGTATCGCTATGCCACCTCTTTGCCAATGCTGTCAATAAACCCCAGTTTACGATAAACCGAGGCATATCTAGCAAAGAGGTCAAACCACATCTATCAATAATATCTCTGTCTCCCTGTGTCAATCGTGGTATCAAGGACCACAGTCTCGGAAATCGCTCACGCGACTGCAATACTCCAAGACGCTCCTGTAAAAAACAAAGCAAGTCCAATATCAGTTCCCTCCTCAATACATGGGTATCAAACTCAAAATCATCTCAATAACTTGAAAACTTCGAACAAATCTAAATCAAGTTTCACACCATATCAATCCATCAAATCATATCAACTTGTAATACAACTCAAGTTTCAAATCATTTCAACTTGTAAGTAAAATAACTCAAGTTCCATATCAACTTGTAACACAACTCAAGTTCCATATCAGCTTGTAACACAACTCAAGCTCCACAATCCACATCAAACACATTCATATCCAAAACTTGAAAACTTTGAACAAATTAAAATCAAGTTCCACATCATATCACAATCACATCAAATTATATCAACTTGCAACATTGTAAATTAAATCAAGTTATATAAGCAATTTATATTGGACAACCTATCACATCCATGACAGCAGACACGACGACTCGCAAAACTCCACTTATCCTAGCAGGCATGACTTCAACCTACAAACTTTTCTCATTCACAAATCCTACTATACCAATTTTTTCTTCCTATGCGCTAAATCATTTTCTCTATGTGCTAAACTGCCTCTCATGCGCTAACATGTTTTCTCCATGTGCTATCCAATTCACCCCACTACACTTTTCTTCTAATTCGCCCTCTTCACTACCCTACGCACTACAAAAACTCTACGCACTATTCCATCCCTCCCACGCGCTATTCATTTAGCCCTCTACACTAGGTCACATCTATGCGCTATCATGACCTACCCATGCGACCCCCTAAAATCCCTATGCGCTGGATATTTTCTACGCGCTACCCATTTTACCCTATGCGCTACCCTGTACCCCCAGTGCGCTAACCAAATTTGACATGCTACCCTAACCTAACGATGTGCTAGCCTTCAATTTTTGGATGCTAACCTATTCGACAAACTCTACGCGCTATGACATTTTTCGTATGCGCTACTCTTTCGACTAGACGCGCTAAAACGTAAAAATCCGCATGAAAAATTCAAAAAATGACCAAAAATGACAAAATAAAAAATCAAACAGGGGTCAAAAAGGTTGACTTACCGGTGGTCCATATGCGGTAGGCATCTGATACCTCATAACGCACTCAAGTCGGTGAGAAGAATATGGAATCGACATGCTGACTTCTCTCCAAATGTCACTATCTCCCAAATCAACAAACACAAATGAGACAAAAGGAATTACCTTTTCCATTTTATAGGGTAAATCCAAATTAGGGTTTCGTATAGGAATGTGAAAATCGCTTGTGGTCTCTCATACAAACCTATCCAACATCATTATCAGGAGATGAATCAATTTCTGCATTCAACATAGACCAAAATTTACAATGCTATCAAAATTTTCAAAATTTTTGATTCATCTCCCAAGGGGGCATTATCACCATCGATTATCAAATTTGGGGCACAACGTAAAATTGATCATAACTAAATCAGAATGACACATCATTTTCTTTGAATCAACATGTGCACACACGCCACTTCAAAGAGGGGCAAAATGTAGACACCTAAAAGTTGCATAATAAATTAAGTGAATTTTATTCATTTAAATTACTCTTAAATTCTTCTAATTAATTAAATTAAGATTTAATTAATATACCCTTCTTCTATCTAAGCCATTTAATTAAATTCACATTTAATTAAAATCCCCCTTCTAGCCCATTTAATTAAAATCCCCCTTCTAGCCCATTTAATTAAATTTACATTTAATTAAATAGTTTCCCCCCAAATTGAATAAATCTAATTTATTCAAATTACCAAGTTGCAACCACAATTAAAATAAATTAATTTTATTTTAATTAAATCCTATTATTCCTCACCCACTTGCATTTTCCTACATCTCCCACTTGCATCCTAAATCCCCTTCCTAAATTCTTCTAGATTCTTCTAATCCTAATCAATTAACCCAAACCCATTCATTATCCCCTTTCCCTAAATTTGAGGAGGTCACTTCTCAAATTTGGAGGAAAGTCTTCCAAAAGCAATAAAGCCTTTAACTTGTTGAATGCCCCCAAATTTGGAAGGACTCTTACAAATTTGTCCCCAAAGTCTTCAAACCATTAATGGTTAACTAACCCTTAGTGGCATGGTTAGAGACTTTTTGCCTAACTTAACCTCCATCTAACCCAAGGGTCTCATCAAACATTTATTGCTTTGACCATAGTTATCCCTTTAACCTTTGCACAAGAGTTTATCCTTTGGGTAAAAGCTTTATCCAATGGATAACCTTAACCTAACCTTAACCCTTACCTCCTAGGGTAACCATGAGGTCTTCTCAAGCATTTAATGCTCCCTACCTCTCCTCTCAACCAACCTTATGTTGACAATTGTCACCATTTCATTGGTGAAAATTGTAAACATGGATTGACAACTTTCAATTCTGACCCTTGATTAACTCTTTCAATCTTGACCATCCATTGCCATATTTTTGCTATAAATAGAGCTCTCCTTTCTCCATTTTGAAGGATCCATAATCCAAGGTTCATGCATCTAATCTATAGTCATTTTAATCTAGCATTTAACCTCTCTTTGAATAGGAATCATCTTGATAAGCATTTTAAGAAACATTTCCATTATCATAAGAAATTCATGTTAGACTAGTATATCATGTTAGTATAGTATTTATGCTAACCTCGCCATCTTATAATCTAGTTTATTGCATTTTGAAGAATCGGGCATAAATAGGAATGCATTCATACTAAAATCAATCAAAAGCATCCCTCGTTCTTGCATTTGCCATCCCTAAACCACTTTGCTCAGTGATTTGAGAGCAAAGGCATTGGTTTGAGGGTCCTTGTGAGATAGAGAACCATGGAACCAACCTTGGGAAGTTGAGTCATCCTTCATGACTCCATAACTTGCACCAAGAAGTCTCGTGGGTGTGTGAGAAAGCCTCTTTGAGCTCCACTTTTCACTTTTTGAGTTTCATTGACCTGCTTTTCCCGCATACAACAATCACTTGAGCTACATATTATTCAGTCAAGGAAAAAAATAGTTACAATCATAAGGTTAAGCCTAGCACATTTGAGGTAGGTGACTTAGTTCTCAAAGAAAATCCTAAAAAGCAGCAAGACAAAGAGAAGAGGGGCAAATTCGAACAAAATTGGCTTGGTCCTTACATCATTACAAAAACCTATGGATTCGATGCATATCAACTCTCAACCACAGAGGGAGAACCTTTGGAGGATCCTATCAACAACATGCACCTTCGCAGGTTTTACACATAGCTCTTTAGAGTATCCTAATTCAAAAATACAAAAATACAAAAAAATCATAAAAATAAAAAAAATCGTTACTTGGTGAAAACTTGGCAAATAGGCACCTTTTGACACAAACAAAATTAAAAAATAAAAAAAGTAAAGAAAAACATTTCGTCCAATGGTGAAAACCACTTGGGTGGCGCCCTGGGCAAGTACCATGGTGAAACCGGGTCATCCACGCCTACGTAGAGACATTGCTCCTCCCTCCTTCAGGATTCACTTTCATCCTTCACTTTGCACACACTCACAACCTATCCATCTATAATAAACACCCATTCCCATCATGGCTTGGTATTGATCTACCTAAGATTGTTTAGGCATTCATAATAATCCCTCCTTTTCACCCTTTTCGTCTATAATAAATCAGCTCCTATCTGTGAGTAAGGCAAATCCTACGTCTAGTGATGGGTGTGGAACTAAGAGCATCACACATTTTGAGGAGTACAGTTTCTTCTAGTTTTCTTCAGTCTATCCGCACACAATCCACAATAAAGCAGCATTTGCATCACAAAAAAGTTTCGTCTTCTCCGCAATAAAGTATCAGTTTCATGGATTCAGTCAATTTCATATGAGACACAAGCAACAACAATGGGCTTCAACAAATCAAATCTTTCAATAGACTCAGACAACATTATGGCTCAATGATGATAACGCACAAGAAGTTCTTTCACTTCCATATCTTCTATCTTCCATCCCCCTTCTTGATTGACCTCCATCATCCTTCTTGAGTCCGTGTAGCCCGCTATCACATGACTGAGTATAATTGCACACCAAAAATATTTGCATTTCATGTAGTTTGCACCTGCATTACCACATATAAGTATTCCATACATATAAATATCACAATTGCATCACATCCTACACACAACACATATTAGCACATTTTACATTTTTTATCATGTAAATAGTTATTTGCCTTATCATATTCATCTGCATTTCATACATTCACATTTGCATTTGCATAAACATATAAAACATAAAACAACAAAAATATTGCATTTCATCATGTACATATTTGCATCCATATCATAAGCATCACATAGGTACACATGCATATAGCTGCCGCAAAGATGAATCATATATATATATATATATATCAAAATCATAAGTGTCATGATACAATGATGTCAAAATCATATGGCTACAATCACCCAAAGGTGTCTACATCATCATACAAAATGGTACAAAACTGATACATAGGGAGCCCTCTAAGGCTATGATGAACTCCCTCCCTCGAAGCCGGCTGGCCTCGACGGAGTCTGAGCCCTGGAAGGGCCCACCCCAGGATCATCTCTCCTGTCCCCTCTATCTGGTGGTGGTGGGGGACCCATAACCCCACCACTAGACGCCTATCTCCTATCTCTCCCTCTAGTGGTTGTCGCAGTCCGCGATGGTCTATGGAAGCTCGTAGCCCGCTACTCTGGTGGCACCGCTCCATAGTATAGGTCTCTCCAATAGCCTATCTCCTCCCCAGCCCGCATAACATAGGCGTATCCAGCTCCTGTGTCCTCTGCTACCTGCCTCCCTGCCCTCAGTGTTGTCTCAGCCTCTGTATAATGCTGAATAACCTAATCCCTCTCTCACTCAGTATCCCTCAGCTGCCTCCTGAGCCTAGCCATCTCCCTCTCCAAATCCTATATCTCATTTTCCTGGCCCTGGAAGATCTCCCTCAAAGCCAATAACTCATCCTCCTCCTCTCCCCCTCACCCTGTCCCTATACCTGTGGCTGCTCCTATCCCTTTCCCTATCCCTGTACCTGGCTAGGAACCTATGTTGCTGGCACCTATAAAGGCAATCCACCTCTGCCCCTCACTATTTGATCCTATCTCTCCTCTCCACCCTCTCTCCTCGGAGCCACTCTCCTCTCTCCTAATGTGCCCTGCCTCTACCTCCACCATCTCCGTCATCATCTTCGTCGCCTCCACCATCTCCATCTATCGGCTCCCCTGGATCCGTCAGTCATGGAAACATATGCTCTACCTAATATGCAGTATACTTTGCATCCATCCCTGCATCCTCTATCTCCCCACATATCCCAAGGCAAGGGAATCATCTCTACCAGTTGTGTCACTGCCTGATCATAAGACAATAATGGCCCGAAGTGCGCCTGATCTCTCACTGTCTGCGCATACATCCTTGACCCCCATGGCATCCATTGTATCCTGCCGAACTGCCTGCCCACCCTATCCACCAATTGCCTCTCAAGAACATACGACGTCCCACCAATCAGACACCTGCTCCTAAACACGTATGGTAGCTCCATTGCGTCATCCTCCCACTCCTCACAATTGCGACACGACATCCATACCAAACTGTCGATCTCATCAATAACCCTATGCCAGTACTCTAGTCTCCCAATCCATGGCTGAGAAGTAATCATATCATACAAGTGTACAAAACTGCACCCATGGCCCCTACCTCTGAAATGAATCGGTTGTGTCACCGATAGATGCTCATTTGCCCACACCTGCAACAAGGTCACTCTGTAGCCCAATCCTGCAAATCTATGGTACATAAACTAATGCAGCTCATAGTACAAGTGTGCCAGCAGACACGGTCCCCATGCAAACCTGGTGTGCTTTGTCACCAATGTCTCCAGTGTACTCCCCCATCCAACAACCAACCCTCGTGTCGCCCTATCCAGATAGAGGAATCCACAGATCACTCCTGCCAACACTATTGGTAGCGCTAATCTTGTCCGTGTCATGGTATCCCAAGCCACATGTCCAACCCTCATCTCCAATCCTAGATCCTGAAACACTCATCTCAGTGCATCCCTATCTTCCTCTCGATCGTAGGGTACTAACTCCCCATCGATCGGTATCCTCAATATCCTACATACATCCTCTAAGGTGACTATCATCTCACCCATCGACAAATGAAAAGTAAAAGTCTCTAAGTGCCATCTCTCAGCCAACACAGTCAACGATCCCATGTTCGCTCGAAACTCATGCACATACAAAATATGTCGCAGTCCCATAGCCTCAACCACGGCTCTATCCTCGAGTATCGGCTCTGGTCATAAACTCTGAGTCGATGAGAATCTCTCTCGTGACTCTAGCATAGGTAGGTCCTCCTGTAGTCAAGTAAATCAACTATGTCAGTCAAAGTGGCATTCCCTGTTCATCACAAAATGTTGCTTTTTATCCTAGTGCTTATGGCACTCTATCCTAGTGGCACTCCCTGTTCATCACAAAGTGTTGCTTTTTATCCTAGTGGCACTCCCTGTTCATCACAAAGTGTTTCTTTTTATCCTAGTGGTACTCCTTGTTCATCACAAAGTACTGCTCCCTAACCTAGTGGCACTCCCTGTTCATCACAAAGTGTTGCTTTTTATCCTAGTGATACTCCTTGTTCATCACAAAGTATTGCTCCCTATCCTAGTGGCATTCCCTGTTCATCACAAAGTGCTTGTCTTTTTAGTACTCCCTATTCATCACAAAGTACTACATTTTTGCACTCCCTGTTCATCACAAAGTGCTGCTCTTTTTAGTACTTCCTGTTCATCACAAAGTAATATGTTTTGGCATTCCCTGTTCATCACAAAGTGCCTCGATCTATCTTATCCTAGGGCCTCTTCTTGAGTGTATCCTCTTGAGTAGTATCCTGATTGGCAACATATGTATTGTCACAAAATTGTCAATCCTAGCCCTATCTGCTATTCTAGTCTTCCCTAGAGGACCTTCTTGAGTGTATCCTCTCAACAACTTATCCAATCGACAACGTATGTTCATCACAGAACTGCCGATTTGGCCTTGAAGATATAAATGCGCTTACAAACTACATAAACGTGCTTGTCCTGCATAAATGCACCTGCAATATACAGACATGCTCGCATCTGACACATACGCTACTAAAATCGTAGACGCGCTTGGCACAAACACATACGCGCCAAGCCTACCTAGACGCTCCTGGCACCAACGCAGACACGCCTTAATGTTTTTTCACCTGCTTGACATTTTTGTAGACCTACCTAGAGCACATTTATTACACTAGCTAGCATGCATTTATGACAACAATTAATGCGGAAAATTACAAGGAGGTTTTGTGGTACTTACCGACTCTCCTGCATCTGTTGGCCTCTGAAATCGGCGAACGTGATTGAATCTGTGCATGAATGCCATCGCTCTTGACTGCTCTCTGCTCTCTCTACACTCTGATCTCTTGGATGTGTGGATGACAATGAGGATGTTTTCCCTCGTAATCAAAAAATGCACAAAGAGAAAGTCAACAAACTCCCCCTTTGTCCTTGATGGCAAAAACCAAACTAGCTGAACCAAAATAACACCACATCCATTTGAACCAAATCATCATGAACCAAAAGTTTGATTGAACAAATCTGACAAATCTGAAAGTCATGAAAATATAAAAGTTTGATGAATGAAACCAATCATAGTATCTCTCCCCCTTTTTTTTCAAAAGGGCAAAGGAAAAGGCTATCAAAGGCCAAGAAATAGAACCATACCAGCTATAGATAGAGCAAGTAAGCAACAAAAAGTATCGAAGTAAGCAACATTAAACTACTAAGAGAGCTAAAAGGTCCCCCTGAATCCATGATATAACATTAAGAGAGAAATTATTGAGAGATAACTCCCAATCATAAACTAAGTCTTTCAAAAGCTTATGTAGCCAAAGGCTTAGTAAAAATGTCAGCCACTTGTGCTTGAGTAGAAATATATTGTAGAGAGACTTCATTAGCCAACACCTTTTCACGAAGAAAATGTAGTTTAATAGCAATGTGCTTCATTCTAGAATGCATAACTAGATTTTTGGACAGACTTATAACACTAATATTGTCATAGAAGACAAAAATAATTTTTTCAACAATAATACCCATATTAGAAAGAGTTTGAGCCATCCAAATTAGTTGAGTACGACAAGATGTAGCAGAAATGTATTTTGCTTCTACTATGGAAAGAGAAACACAATCTTGTTTATTGCTTTGCCATGCTACAAGACAATCACCAAGGAAAAATGCAACACCACTTGTGCTTTTTCTATCATTTAGACAACCAACTCAATCAACATCGGTAAAAGACATTAGAGTAAAATTATCACTTCTAGGATACCAAAGACCAAAATCCAGAGTACCATGAATGCACTTAAATATTGTTTGAACAACTATAAGATGTGACTATTTAGGAGCAGATTGGAATCTAGAAACCATACAAATTGCCTATATTAAATCAAATCTTGATGTAGTCAAGTATAATAAACTGCCTATCATAGACCTATATCTAGATTGATCATCATTGGGTGAATCATCAACTTTAGAGAGTTTACAACCTGTAACCATGGGAGTGCTCACTGCACAACAATCAACCATTTGAAACTTTTTCAACATTTCATTTGCATATTTTGTTTGTGACAAAAATATTCCATGTTCAAGTTGAGAAACTTGAAGGCCAAGAAAGAATGTTAGTTCACCTAACACTGACATTTCAAATTCTGATTCCATAATCTTTGAAAACCTTTTAGATAAAACATCATTGTTACATCTAAAGATAATATCATCAACATATACTTCAACAACCAAGATATCATTACCTTCCCTTTTGACATAGAGATTTTTGTCCACACCACCTCTTGTGAAACCATTTGCTATCAAATGTGAGTCCAACCTTGAATACCAAGCTCTAGGAGCTTGTTTTAGAAAATACAAGGCCTTTTTCAACCTATGAACATGAGTAGGCTTGTCTTGTGCAATAAACCCTTTAGGCTATTCCATATAAACTTCTGCATCAAGATATCCATTTAAGAAATAAATTTTGACATCCATTTGATAAACTTTAAGGTTCTTAAAACATGAATATGCCAAAAATATCCTAATGGATTCAATTCTAGCAACAGGTTCATAAGTCTCACCAAAATCTATACCTTCCTATTGTGCATAGCCTTTGCACACAAATTGTGCCTTATTTCTGACAACTTTACCGCATTCATCCAATTTTTTTCTAAACACCCACTTTCCACCAATGAAATTCTTGTCATTTGGTCTTGGGACTAATTCCCAAGTCTTATTATTCTCAAGATGGTTATTTATTCTTGCATTTCCTTCAACTATCATTCATCATTCAAAGATTCATTGCATGTCTTGGGTTCAAACTCAGTTACTAAACAATAATATTCAACAATTTGAGCTTATTCCTCAAGTTTTGCTTTACCTTGGGTTAAAATTCCTACATTTAGAGGATGATTTTTGATTACAATCTTGGAGGGTGTTTTTAGAGGTGTTACTACCTTAGATCTTGAGGCATCCTTTTGTTGAGTATCATCTGCTTCAACAGATTTAGGAGATCTGTCAAGTCCTATTGTAGGTTCCTCCTCAACATCCTGCACATGATCATCATCTAGAAGCAACTTTCAATCAAACGTAACATTAACAGATTCAACAATCTTATTTAGTCTCTTATTGGAACATTTATAGGCTTTACTATGTGGAGAGTATCCTAAAAAGATTCCTTCATCTGATTTAGATTGAAAGCTGCCTAGATTTTCATCATCCTTTTTAATAAAACATTTACAACCAAAATTTTTAAAGTATTTAATAGTGGTCGAATGACCATACCATAGCTCATATAGAGTGAAATTGGATTTCACCCTTATCTGCACCCTGTTTAAAATATAAATAGCTATATGAACAACTTCTTTCTAGAATGAATTAGGCAATTTGGCTTCATCTAGCATTGTTCTTGCCATTTCTTTCACTATCATGTTTTTTCTTTCAACAACCCCATTTTGTTGAGGTGTCCTAGCAACAACATACTATCTTTTGATGCCATGTTGCTCACAATAATCAATGAATTCTTGAGAGGTAAACTCACCTCCTTTATCTGATCTCAAACACTTAAGTTTGAAATATGATTCTTTCTCAACCATTTTACGAAAGCTTTTAAATATTTCAAAGGCCTTTGACTTATGTTTGAGAAATGTTACCCAAACTATCCTAGTGTAGTCATCAACAAACAACATGAAGTACTTCTCACCATTTATTGACCTTGTCCTAGTAGGACCACATAAGTCAGTGTGTACAAGATGCAAAGGTCTAGTTGAGGATTGTTCCTTAGATTTGACACTCACCTTTTTTTGCTTGCCTTTTAGACAACCCTTGCAAACAATATTTTTTGGTTTTCTTAGCACAAGTAAACCTCTTACATTTTGATTTTTACTAAGTCTAACCAGATTATCAAAGTTTATATGCCCTAAACATTTGTTCCATAACCAGTTTTCTTCAACTTGACCCATAAGGCACATGCCTTCATTGCTTTTGTGATTAGAAGAGTCAAGAAGATTGTAAATATTGCCAGGTGTTCTTAATTCAGTTGCAACTATTTTACCAGACCTATTCTTGATTACACATCCTTGTGAATTGAATGTAACATTGTAGCCACTATCACAAATTTGACTAACACTTAAGAGATTGTGTTTAAGGCCTTCTACATAATAAACATCATGAATTGGTGCATCATCATTTAGAAGCAAATAACCTTTACCTTTTATCTATATTCCTGAGTTATCACCAAACTTCACAAAACCACCAACATAATCTTCAAGTTTTAAAAACTTGTCTTTATCTCCTATCATGTGGTTGGAACAACCACTATCCACCATCCACAATGCCTTCTTATTGGAGAGAAAGGTAGTTTGCACAAGCATGGATTTTCTATGCTTGGAACAAGCTTGGGTCTCCAAACCTTCTCTGTAACTTTTTTATTTTGTTTTCACTATTTGGATGTGTGACCAATAGTATTACAATTGAAACGTCTGATTATATTTGGAAAGCCAAAGAATTGTTTGTGACCAAATCTTGCTATTCTAGGCATCATAAATCTACAAGTGCTCACTTTGTGTCCAAATTTATTGCAAAAGAAGCAATAGCCATTGAAAAAGGAGTTAAAACTGAAATTATTTCGTTTATACTCAAATGATTGCAACTTACAAACTGTCTTGAAGTTCTGATTGGAAGTTTTTGAACACTCACTAGTGTTATAGTCAACGCCAGTAATGTCTTTATGTTGCTTTTGTTTCCCAAGGATATCATTCAAGTGATTAGTTATTTCATATTCTTCAACTTGCTTTGTGAGAGAGATAACTTGTTGTTTAAGAGTTTGAATATCTTTGTCTTTATCAGTAAGAATTGATTTGAGATTTTCCATAACTCTTTTAGAGTCATCTAGTTCCACTTGCAAAGATGTGATCATCTTATTTGGACTTTGTTGTTGAGAAGCAATTTGTTTCTTAAGTCTATTTATTTCTTGTAGGGCACAAAGCAATTCACCCTCAAGATTTATTTCACAATTGTCAAGATTAGATTGACTGTTTGCTTGAATTTCTAGTTGGCTGTTTGAAGCCTTTTGTACATTAACTTCAGCCATGAATAAAGTTTCATCTTCATCACCTAAGGAATCTTCTGATTCAACGTCCGAGTCTTTGCTGAATAGACTCTTTTTCTTTTTGAAGTTATTGAAGTGAAACTTCTTTTTAGCGCTAAAAGACTTTTTCTTATAATGCTTTTCAATTTTATCATCATCATTATTTTGATCAACAAAAGGACAATGGGCTACAAAATGACTAGCCTTGACACAACTAAAACACTTGAGTGGCAGTTTCTTTTGAAGTTGAACCAATGTTTTCAATACACATCTCATATGCACTTAAAATGTCTTGTAAATTATCCAAGGTAAGATCATTAAAGTGTTTCTTTTCTTCTAAAGTTGACACTTTAGACTCATATTTGGGTTGTAGAGTTATAATCACCTTTTTAACTACATTAGACTCTTCAACATTTTCAACTAGTCATCTTCTAGCATTGACAACTTCATCTATCCTTAAGAAGAAATCAACAATATTATTATCATCCCTCATTCTCATTTCTTGAAATTGATTCTTGAGAGTAAGAATTTTAAACTGATTGGATTTTTCATTTCCTTGATAAACATTTTAAAGTTTGTCCCAGATTTCATGAGCAAATATACAATGCATGACTTTGACAAATACATCTTTTGTCAAACCACACATGATAGCATGCTTTTCTCTTGCATTCATTTCATATTTCCTCTTCTCATCTGGGTCTGTAGGTATTGTGTCAGGTACAATGTACTTATTGCACATAATAGTCCACACATCTAGGTCTATAGAAATCAGACATGTTTTCATTTTGATTTTCTAGAACACATAATTAGAGTCATCAAATAAAGGAGCTCTAGTGATAGATGACCCCTCTTGCACATGTGACATGATGATAGACTTCCAAAACAAGGACCAATCCTAGGTGGTAAAACCTAATGCAGGACCCTACGCTCTGATACCACTTGTTGAAAGTGGAATTACTTTGAGAGGGGGGGGGGTGAATTAGAGTAATGTATAAATTAAAATTTTGACTTGAAATGTAGATCTAAACTCTTGACCTTGAACAAATGAGTGTGACTTATTTAGGCAATGTAACACACAGAAAGTTTGCTTTTCAATAACTTAACCAGCCACAACATGAGCAACTTAATAGACCATATTGAAGCATAATGTACATTGTTCAAATGATGGTTAAGTGAAAAAATTTTAAATGCTTTCTTTTATATTGGAAAAAAAACATAATAATAGCAGATTGAAATTTCTTTATGACAAATTTATCACATTCACACATTGAACATTTGCATGACAGATTTGAATAATGAAACTTTGAACTTTTAGACAACTTGAAACAATGTAAAAAATATCAGAGCATTGCATGAATAATTTGACATATAACATAATGAGAAGAAATTTTAAGCACAAAAACTGAACATAAATAGCATCACATAACAACTGATTTTCTTGAGTGGAAAAACCCTCATGGGGTATAAAAAACCACTCATAACCTGTCCTTTTATTTCATCAAAGAGAACCAACTCTATACAATGGAGGAGCACCAACTCAACACCTCAAAATCACGAGTATCAACTTTCATAGGAGCAACATCTCCTTACAGTGAATTTCTCAATAAGCAGTGTACACTATCAAGGTCTTGTAATTGCAATTATCTTCTGCAATCACAACATCTTAATAATATGCAATAAGATATTCTACATTATAGCCCATTACAAAATATGTACTATGAATGCCACTACTTGTTTACAAAAATATTCTGCAGTTAGAAAAATAATCTTTGTATAGAACCGGAGATAATTGTGTTCTCTCAAAACCCTTGTTTTTGTAATATAAATATGTTTCAATAAATACCCTTACAAGTCTTCCAACCCTGTTGTTACATCAGCTCTTGTAACCTTATAATGGCAAGAAGCCATTCAAATATATCAAGAAGAAAAAAAACTATTTTAGTTTTCAAAACAAACTTTGAACCAAATCGAAACCCTTGTACAAAAACTGATGAAACAAATTAAAAAAACTATTATCATTTTCACCTCAAAATGACCAAGAGCTTGTAAAGATGTTACCTTATTTTAAGTCGGCCAAATGCCAAAGAGAAAAAACATAAAACCTGCTCGAAACACCTCCATTTCCATCTCAACCGAGTCAATTGTTACTCTCACTTCCTCGTATTCAATTAGCCTCATGAAAACGCTGCCATAGCAAACATGAAGTTCTACAATGTGAATGATAACTATGGTTTCAAAAACCCTTGGTAAACAAAAATGAAATGAACTTGCACTATCTTCTTTTGCAAGGTTTCAAATACTTTGAAAAACACAATAAACACTTCAAGTTCGGAAAGAGATTGACAAAATCATTACAAATTTACCATCACATAATATTGTTTCGAATCCAAAAAGAGTCAACAAAATAAATACCACATCATGTTGTTCAACTCAAAGTTACTGTCCACGTGCCAACCGTGATGAGTAAGTCATTAAAAAAAACCGATTGCCACATCAACAATATATATCGACTGTCCAAAGTGAAGTCGATGTTAATCAATCAAGTGAACCCGATATCAAATGATAATGCACTGTCCAAAATTAACATATGAGTTGACACATAATACATTTAATTCAAGCTCAATATCATATGATATGGTCGGCTAAGTGCTATGTAAAGTATGCACTTTAATAATAATAGCAAATGCATTGTAATATGACAATGAACCCAACACCATGAAAAACTGCTAAGTATAAGTGATATTTCATGAAGTTCGAACTCGATATTAATTGTATCAATGAACATAATATAAACAATGCACTCCTCCTAATGATGTATTCATCAAGTGTAAATGTGTATGCCAAAGTATGAAGCTTATGAAGCTTGAAATATCTAACACAAGAATATGAATACAATGAAAATCAGACTGTGTATCATATAGCGCGAGAGAGTACTCTGAGCATGCAATATACCTCATGTAAACTGAAGTCAAAAGCCATAAAAGTAGAACCATATTATCTTCAATTTAAAGAATAAAATGCTATGACCTGTATATGTCTGAATAATCTGATGTCAACATCAAAGCAATTTTAATGATCAAAACATATAAACTGATATCACTTGAAAGCCAATATCATAACCCAATACTTGTATAGGCAAGACAACTTTATATGCACATGGATTCCAATCAAATTAGTACCACACAAAATGTATCAAATCTGAAAGTGTCAATATCACAATATTGTCCTTGAGATGTGTATTTCAAGACCAAGTATGTCAAGAGTAATTGAACCAATGAGTATGCCAAAATCAACTGAATTAAGTATCACAATGCCAATGCCAAAGTGCCATGAGTCATCATGACAAATACCAAACAATGTATGTCAACCAACCAATCAGTTTTGACATCAAGGACAAATATGCACAAAGAGAAAGTCAACAGTTAATGTGCATCTTAGTGATTGTAATTTGAAATTGAAAATCACCTCTACTACTCTCCCCTTTGAATTAAACACGGTGGAAGGCGTTTTTGCATTGTACTTTCCCTACAATCTTTACCATGCTTACAAATGGTTTTGCTTAAGATCCATTCAATAGTTTTGTTAGAGGCTTTCGCTTAACCACTAGATTGAGGATAATATGAATTTTTTTCAGAAATCGCTTCACCTTTTTGTTCTTAAATGGCGTAACATTTTTAGACACAAGAGTAGTAGGTAAACTAGAGTGAGAGATTATATTATCGAAAAGAAACCTATAAATTACATCAGCAGTGGTGGACCTTAGTGGTATAGCTTCAACCCACTTTGTGAAGTAATCTGTAGTAGTAATAATGAAGGTATGACCTTTAGAAGAAGGGGGATATATCTTGCTAATAATATCCAACCCCTAAGTTTGAAAAGGCCAAGGAGAAGCTTGAGCTTGGAGCTCCTGCATGGGAGCTCGAATAAGGTTACTATGTTGTTGACATTGAGGGCACTTTTTGACAAAGGAAAAGGAATCTAGTTCCATTGCTTGTCAGTAATACCTCGTAAGAATTAACTTGTGAACCAAAGATTTACCTCCAAAGTGCCCACCTCCAGAGCTTGAATGGGCTTCTTGAAGGGTGAGAGGTATCTTGGCTTTAGTCAAACAATGTAGAAGAAGAACATTGTATGGTCTTCAATAAAGAACATTATATAAGAGAATGTACCAAGTAGTAAGCTTTCAAATCTAAACAAGTGTACACTTACTAGTGTCATTAGGAAAAGTTCCACTTTTAAGATAGTTATTGATATGTGCAAACTACTCTTCTGAGTCTACATGAGCACACATAAAACTATCACATTCAAGACGATCGGATACAACAGGAGAGCGAAGAACTTGTACCATAAAATGATACTCGTTCTGACCATAGTCTGGGCCTACAAGGGAAGCAATGCTTGCCATTGGATCTGCATGCCACTTTTCTATCTGAGATGTGCTATCAATAGTGTAAGTGGTGAAATATTTCAATACGGTCATGACTAGGTCCTTATAATGAGACAATTTCAACTGCTTAACATGATATGCTCGTGTGACCTGATTTACAATAAGTTCAGAGTCCCCATGAATATGAATATGCTTTACTTCCATTGCAATTGCAGTATGTAAGCTAGCAATCAAGGCTTCATATTCAATGATATTATTAGTGCAATGAAATTCTAAACGAAAAGAACAAGGGACTAGCTTTCCTTCAAGTGAGGTTAATACAACATCCGCTTCTAATCCAGTTTGACATCTCGATCCATTGAAGTACATATCCCATATGATCTCTTGACTAATTGTTAATGAATCTTTATCATGGAAGAGGTACAGAGTAGGAAATGGTTTCAAAGAAGGGGCTTCAACTAATTGGTCGACAATAGCCTACTTTTTGATTGACTTCTTGGTCACGAATTTTAAATCAAACTAAGAAACATTACCCACTTAGCCATCTTGCCTAAGAGGTCGGAATTTGAAAATAGGTGTTTAAGAAGATCGTTTGTAATGATCACTCATGTTTTTGCATGAAGGATATAATGCCTTAGCTTCTCAGTCGTAAAGACACGAGCTAAACATTGTTTTTCTGTTGCAAAATATCAAGTTTCATACTCGACAAGAACATGGCTAATTTAATATACCTCCCTTTCTTGATCATCATCATCATCATGCTGAGCTAACAAGGCTACTAGAGCATTAGATGAGGTGGATATGTATAGAAGGAAGGGTCTATCTGACATAGATGACATTAAGATAGGTGGATTAGATAAATAATTCTTGAAAGAATTAAAGGCCTTCTGACACTCTTCATTCCATTTGAAGTGTACATCTTTCTTCAACAGTTGCGTGAATGGAAGACAATGATCAACCAATTGAGCTATGAATCTACAAATGGCCCAAATCTTCCCTTTCAAACTGTGAAGCTGAGAGATGTTCTTTGGTGGAGGCATGTTAACAATCACATTGATTTTGTTTTTATCCATCTCAATTCCTCGGTGAGAGACAATAAGCCCTAAAATTTTTCCAGTGTTGATGCCAAAAACAAACTTAAGAGGATTTAGTCTCATCTTATATAGTCGAAGCCTTTCAAAGATCGATCGAAGATTCTTAACATGATCTTGGTGGATAATTGACTTTGCTAAGATATCACTAACATAATCTTCTAAAATCTTGTGAATGAAGTCATGAAATATAAGAGTCGTGGCTTGTTGGTAGGTTGCTCCTGCATTCTTCAACCCAAACAACATGATGACATAACAAAAGGTACCCCAAGGGGTTGTAAAACAAATATACTGATCTTTTGGGTTGATGTGAATTTGATTATAACTCAAGAATCCATCCATGAAAGAGAGCAAAGCATAACCTATAGTTGAATCTACGATCATATCAATATTCGAGAATGGAAAGTCATCCTTGAGGGAATATTTATTCAAACCCCAAAAGTCCATATAGATTCAGATTCGACCATCAGGTTAACCGACTAAAACAAATGTTCAAAATCCAAGGAGAGTAGTTAATAGGACGGATAAATCCATCTTTTAAAAACTTTTCTATATCTTTCTTGACTAACAAGGCTACCTGTGGATTCATTTTTCATATCTTTTTCTTTACAGGCTTGGCATTGGGACTTAGCACAATATTGTGAACCACAATTGATTCATCAATTCATGGCATTTTCTCATATGACCAAGCGAAAATGTCAAGAAACTAGTGTATGGGATTCGAAATTTCCTTAGATTCCTTTGAGGATAAACACTTTCCAACTTTGATAACCTTATGAGGAGCTTTGTCATCCATAGAAACATAAATAGTTTCTCCTTTTAGTAGGGTACTATGGTTTTCTAGATGAGGTGAAGATTTGCTCTCCTCATCATGGGATAACGAAGCTACTTTATTAACACTCATGACGGATTCCCCAAAGTATGCTTGAGAAAACAATATGGAAATCGATGGTTATGATGGTAAGAAGGTAACTAAACAAACACACCTAGACATTATTTTAAAGCCCCTTCCAAAGGGAAAAGGTCCAAATGAACTTCGCTAGATGGTGTCGTAGTATCAATGTATTCGAGATGTACAAGCTTAAGAGGAAGAGGTTTGACATAAATCATGTTGACAGTCAACCATGGTTTAGCCTTATGAGATGTAGGTTGATATCCTAGTCTAGTGTTATGATGACAAGGTTTAGGTTCCAAAGGAATCCTAATACCTTTTCCCTTGGGTCCACAACCTTTACCATCATAATTAAGCTTTAATACAAGATTATACCCTGGGCCATAAATATCACGTAGCTCTTTAAAAATTTAAGGTTTTGTATAGAAAAGATGATCAACACAAAAGGTATCACCTGGCTTTATGGATGCATAATCATCTTTCATAGACGAGGTGAATGAGATTTTAGGAAATCTTGTTGAATATTTTTGAGAAGTTTACTAGAATGCATTTTTTTCATTGATGTAAACATATTCCTTTGTGTTTCAGTGTTGCAGTTAGATTAAGTAAGTTGGTTTGGCCAATGTGTTGCAAATGAGTTGTTACAAATTAAAGGGTTATGAGATAATTATCTCTAGTTGATTCAACTATAGTTTTAGTGGTTCGTATGGTGATTTGATCTAGTTATGAGATCTGGTGTTGCGGTTGGTTTTTCAATTGTTTGGTGTTCTGGATTTTGTTTTGCATTTCTTTGCATTGCAATATCTTGGTTTGTAGATTTGGAAGAGTGTTTAGGATGTTCTGGTGTGTCCTCAATTCAGATGGTTCATGATTTGGAGGTTCGTAAGTGTATCTTTCAGTTTAACAATCAATTCAGTTAGCATTCTTGAGGTTCGATATAATGATGATAGAGATTCTAGTAAGTGGCATTGTTGCAGTTGTTGTTATGGTAATTCATGATGCTTGTGGATGTTTCTAGATCGTGTCCTTTTTGTGTTGATGGTCCGCATTGATTGTTGTTCGTGTTATTGATGATTTTTCTTGATCCAGTGGTGTTCTTCATGTTCTTGGCTGACATAATGATTGTAGCATGTTGTGGATGTTTGAGCATAATTCTTGAAGGTGTTTCATGTTTGAGGAGGTGATTTATGACCATATTATATCTTAGTCAAAATTGTGTTGGTCCACATGTAATATTGTAGAATGTATGATTATATCTTTGTAACTTGTGATGTGTGTTGAGCCGACCTTGAAATATAGGTTGATGATATGTATAAATTAGTGTAATATCATATTACAAATATATATCAGTGGATATGTGAGATGTACGAATAATGATTTAATCTTTCGATAGCAGAAAAGAAGTGTGAATAAGTGTGAAAGAGCAGTATATGTGCCTAACTGGAACTATAGCCAAGCACGAGGAGATGCTATTATATCAATTCATGATCTTCCAAATGTAATCTAAATTTTTTGTAAGATAGTGAGTCTTCCCCAGGGTTGTAGCCCTTATTGTTTTTGAGTAGTGAGCTCAAGGCAGTGTGCTTGAATGCATGTGCATTCCCCATTGTAATATTTCATATACTTCTAATAGGGTATCATCATATTGTGGGTAGGTTCCCATTGTGTTTTTTCCCTTAACTAGGTTTTCCATGTCAAAAATCTTGGTTATATGTGTGTTATTGATGTGGCATTGATTTATGCTTTCACTGTTAATTATCAAATATGGAATTGTGTTTGAGTTAAACAAAGTTTTTGAGAAAACTGATTCACCCCCCATTAGTTTTCTGCCTTGTTGCCAACAATTGGTATTAGATCTAGATCCTTCAAAAGAATCTTCATCGCTTGAGGTGATCTGGGATGGCAACCTATGCTACAAGAAGGATAGTCCAAGATTTGATGGAACAAACTACTCTCTTTGGAAAAACCGGATGGAGTGTCAGTTGAGATGCATCGATGAAGATTACTAGAAGATTACTAAGAATGTGTATAATGTTCCTTTGAATGGTCCTACAACTCCATATGAGATAAATGAAGCTAAATACAATATTAGAGCTAAGGAAGCATTACTGAGTGCCTTGACTGATTCTGAGACAACTAGTGTTATAGATTTACAAACTGGTCATGAGATATGGAAGAAGCTAGAGACTTTGTATGAAGGTGATAGCCATGTGAAAGTTTCTAAGTTGCAGAGCCTAAAGGGAAAGTATGATATGCTGAGAATGGGAGAAGATGAGAATATTACCTCCTTTATGCAAAAGTGAATGAGCTTGTATTGAATATTAGATGTGTCGATGGAGTGTTGGAAGAATCAAAGTTTGTAGCTGAGGTGTTTGTTTAGTCCTAAAGGTATAGTGGTGGATAATCAATAACCTAGCAGTACCTGCATATACTAAGCATTCATAGAACAGAATAATTGTACATCATAACATGAATGACAGATGATAATAATCAAACTAGAAAGTTAAATATTTATTCCAATGTCTCCAATGGTTCATACATCATCCCCTGTTGAGGTTCCAACCAAACACTATATAGACCCGATGGTTGGCCAAGTTGCCAACCATCACCAACTCCCAACTACCCGATGGGAACCTCTCGGCAATAGAAAAACATAAACACACATAACACACTTATAATTATTATTCGTACTAACATACGTTTTTACCCCTAACATTATCCCCCCCCAAAAACGCAGTCGTCTTCTAGACGATTCAGACAAGAGAACTGAAATAAAACATGGCTAAGACTGAGAAGAGGGAGGAGGCATCCCTGTAGTGGTAGTAGGCTAAGGTCGCTGCCCGGCCTGAGTTTTCAGATTCTTTTCTGCCATTAACTGTCGTTCTCGTGCTTTCTTTACCATGTGAACAACTTCCATCAATTTTCCATCTTTTTGCTCCAGCTGTGAAGTGAGTGTCGCCACCTGGGCTACCAATGCATGTGCCTCCTTCTCTTGGATGCTGCAATGGGCCTCATATGTAGTCATCTTCATTTCCATCTCCTTCCTCAAGCTCTTTTCAATTGTGGCCAACTCCGTCTGCTTCGTGCTCTCTTTTTCTAGGGTTACTATGTAGATCTGTTGGGCCTCTTTCTCCACTTGATGTTGCCGCATCTATAAGTACACCTCGCGAAAAGCTCCCTCCATACTATGGAAAGTGGTGCCTAAGGTACCTAAGCCTCCTATCATGGTCCTGTGGGTCTATTTCTTAATCATCTCAGGTGTACTATTATTCGGCCATCCCTGCTGCTTGAGGTGTTGCATGAACTCATCTTTGCACCCCTGTGCCATAAAATGACACAGTTGTGTAGCGTCGGCTAAATTACCAACCTCCATCTGTCCAGTCAGCTGAGCCATGTCGCGTGCAACATCCGAGAGTCCTTGTAGCTCCGTCAGGAATCATCTTAGTGAGCCTGTTGGGTCACTCAGATCAGGTAGTGTGATATGGAGTCCAGTGAGAGTCCCCTTCAGGCCACTTCTCTGCTCGTCCTTTCCCTGCTGCGTCTGATCAGTGGGTCTCTCCTCATCTGGGATAGTGACCCCACTATCTAGAGTCACGTCGGGCCTAATAGCCATGTTATGTGGTGCGGGGGAGGGGGGCAGGTGTGGGGCAAGCGCGAACTGTCCTAGCCACCCGTCCAGCAACGCATCTATATCCTCATATGTCATAGTACCCAGGGCTACCTCTAAGTTAACTGATGTCATACAAGTCTCTGCTACCCTCGTACCAGTTCCCGCCGTACTAGTTCATGCTGCCATTGTGTCGGTCTCTGCTGCCATTGTACCAGTTCCTACTTCCGTCATACCAGTTTCTGTACCAGTTTATGCTGCCAGTACGGCTAAACTGATCTGTGGCAACGATACTCGTCATTGTGTCGGTGGCTCCCCTTTGCTAATCTTCTGGAATAATACCCCCATAGGTCATACATCTCCTACGGGGCTGGCGACTGCAAGTGCCTCCTGAGGTACTAGGTGTGCCGAGGCTAATTTTGAGGGCGTAACATTTACCCTCGTGCTCTTCCATTGTGCCCGCAATCCCCCCCGTTGCTCCTCTTCTTCATCTTCTTCCTGCTGGCATGATTCCATTTCCTCCTCTTCCTCTACAGTGGTGTGTTTCGACAGATGGAACCCTTCATCCCCACTTTCTAGTTCTTCTGTTTCTTCTGCTTCCTCGGACCCTTCAATTGCTACCCTCTTCCACTTCCACAGATGTGTCTAGCTTCCTCCTCTTTCGTGTGGGTTGCGTTGTGTCGCCAAGGGTGTCTAGGTGAATGTAGTAGTACATAGTGGGTTTATTTGGTTCTACCTCATCCATGAGGTTCGAACGTCCCCCAACCCTCTGGCGGTACCTGTAGGCATACTGCATCTAGGAACAAACTGATGGCATGATGGCACATGTAGAATTCTTTGTGTTCTAATCTCAGGAAGTCATGAATGCGTTCTGCCAGGAGTTGCCCCCAGTTGTACACTTTCCCGTATCTGACCCCATTCATTAACCCAATCATCCATATGGCGATATCTGAAGCTCGACTGGCCCCTGTCAGGCGATTTTTAACTAGGTCCATCAACATCCTCCACTCTCCTGGTGTGATAAAACTACGCTTCATTCCTCTGCTATCGACCCAGACACTCTTCCACTATTCTTCTGTAAGGTCGTCTCTGCACACCAGGTCTATCAACCATTTTTTCTTTTCTTTGGTAAGGTTTTTGGTTGGTTTGGTAGCAACTGCTCCTTTATCTGGTATGCCAAACATGTGCCTGAAATCCTCAGGTTTGAATGAAACCCGCACTGTGTGCCCTTGAAACTGGATGACCGAAGCACGCTCGTGAGGGTTATAACCGGATACCATGGTCCGTAGGACTGGCTTGAACTCCTTAATGTTAAATATGGGCATCTGCACAATGTGGTTGACCTGTGTTTTTTTAAGTGATTCCTTCATCACATGATCTGGAGGGTTTTCCTCCCACCAGGTACGACATTCA
The DNA here is from genome assembly GCF_030272615.1 of Cryptomeria japonica. Taxonomy (NCBI): domain Eukaryota; kingdom Viridiplantae; phylum Streptophyta; class Pinopsida; order Cupressales; family Cupressaceae; genus Cryptomeria; species Cryptomeria japonica. The sequence continues at coordinate 10,431,726 of NC_081405.1, forward strand.
TTGCCAATGACACTTTCGAATGCTACATTGGCTGCGGTGAGTTCCTCCGGGTCCTTTGTTGTCTTCGGTCTACTCTTGGTTTTCCTACTGCTGGCAGGCTTTGTGGTGGTCATGGTTGTACTGCAACTGCCTTTCCTCGTTCTTCTGACTAAACCCCTTCCTGCGTCATTATAATCGTCTGCCAGATTATCTCACCAGTTGGTACGGCCCATTGTATTACTTTCAGTTTCCCTGCTGTACGGTCCCTTCCTTGTGTTCTGCGCTTCCTCTCTTATACCCTTGTGCCTTGATTGCTCGGTCAAATGCCTGCCGTACGACCCGGTTGTTGCCGTCATACTACTTCCTTATCTGCCACTGTATGGATTTCCCTTGCTTCCGCACGCGTTGGTTTGCGTTGTCCATACACCGTTTAGTAAAGGTGTGTCCCTGCCTTGTATCATGTCTGTACGGTCAAGTCGTACGCTGTACGGTGGGTCCCTTTTGTTCTTGCTCCATTTTTTGTACACACCAACACCATGCGCTGAATGTCGTACACGTACAGTGGAGGAAGACCGTATGTCGTATGGCAATTTTTGTTTGTGCCTCGTGCTGCGTATGTCGTACAAGTACGTCTTCCTTTTGCTGTGTTCTGGGTGTCGTATGCCGTACGGTGGTTCCTGTTTAACTCACTGACGCCTTGAATCCGTACATCGTACGGTAGAACCTCTACAAGCCATACGTCGTACGACTCAACTTGCCTTCCAGACTGTGCACATGTTGTACAATGGTTCCTGCTCTCTGTGTCTTGAATCCGTATGTCGTACGGTATAACTTGTTGGGTAATCCATACACTGTACGACACACCTCCCTGGCTCTCTTGCCTTCCAGACTGTGTAATCCGTACACTGTACGGATTGGTCACTCCCTTCGGCCCTCCTTCTGTGTCTGTACCAATAGTTTTGCTCAATGTTGTCTGGCTCGTGGGTTCTCTTTCCTGTGTTGTGCCTAATGGGGTCTCCTAGCAACTTTTATAAGCACTTTCCTTTTTGAGGGTTAGGGTTAGGTAAATGTGTTTTATTAATTTGACATAAAATACTTGCTTTTTCAATAACCTTACTTTTTCCTTACTATGTTTACTTATACTTGCTTGACATTCCAATTTTTTAATGCTTGCAGATTTGGCCTTCCTTGCTTTTTCCCTGTATTTTCCCTCTTCAGCTTTTAAGACCCCTTGTTTTACAAGTCATCTTATTTCTTTTGTCTGGCACAATTTTTTCAATATTAGCTTCCTTGCCTTCAGTTTACCTCGGTACTGCTTGGCCTGCTTGTGCCTTCTGATGTGGACCCCTGGCTGGTTGATCGAGTTTATTGCATGCAAGAAATTCCCTTGTCTTTTTTTGTTTTCTTTTCCCTAGCCTTCTACTCTGCCTTTTCCTCCATTCCTTCCTTGGTACGTCATTCCTCCCCTTGTCCTCCTTCCATTTCTTATTTGGTTCCGGGTCTCTCTCCTCGTTGCTCCTTTTCACTCCTCGTGTATTGTTGGGTGTCCTCACTTTTATTTCTGAGTTGTGCAACCAAGTACACACATGTGGTAATCTTCTATAGCACTCTTGGGCGCAGCAGGTCCCTATGTACTCCATATCCCATATTTTGTCCACCAGTGGGGCGGGTCCCACACCCTTGTAGCGGTCGTCAATGTACCGGGCCCCATATTGGTGGTACCATTTTAATTTCTCTCCATCAATCTCCGGTGGTCCAACCGGGTTGGGAATCACCTGATATAATGAGTTAGGTCCAGCCTCCATCTCGCCTGCCCCGGACGTGATGACAAATAGATCCTCTATCTTCAGTACCATTTTTAAACATGGTCCCAGGGTTGCCCCATATTCATCTAGGTTGAGTTCGTCCTCGGGGTCTCTCGGCTCCACTTCTGTAAGTGGGTTCCCAATTTTCCTCCGAGCTTCTGCTTCTTCATCGATGTCATATGCGACGTACCCTTCCCGAGCTCCTTCGTATGGCGCCCATTTTTTCCAATATCCTGAGACCCGTACCCACATAGCTGGGTCTCCAAAATACACATTCATGAGATGTTTGTGAATCCTGGGAACTGCTACACCTTCCACCCTTTTTGGTACAAGTCGTTCTTCTATGATCGTTAAGGGCTTTGCCCAATCGTCATCCCTCCTGTAGGGTTCCTCTTGTACTACTGGATCTTCCTGGATCTCCTTGTCTTGACCAATGGTCCAATGTACTCTCGTGGCATATCCTAGCATGTTGATCCCAATCACAGGTTTAGTTCTTTCCCTGTAGATTTTTAACTTGGAACTGTTCACGGGGTCCCTGATCGGATTGTTGTCTAGAGTTGCCAGTTTCATTGATCTGTTACTGCCGACCTCTCTGATTTTATAGGGCCCAAGCCATCAGACCTTGAACTTCCCTGGTCAAAGTTCGTTTTGACCATTATACTTCAAAACTAACTGTCTCGGTCGGAAGTTGGCTTTCCGCAGATGTTGGTCGTGCCAATGCTTCCGTCGACGTTGTGCCACCTCAGTCGCCCATTGTGCCATCAGTCTCCATTCATCCAACTTTACCAATCCATCCAGCCTTGCATTCATGCTTTCGGTGTCCCTTAATTGATTTTCTACCACCACCCAAAGGCTTGGCACGGTGTACTCGGCTGGTACCACTGCCTCCTGGCTGTACATGAGTTGGAATGGTGTATGCCCGGTAGTGACTTTGTATGTTGTACGGTAGGCCCATTGTACAGCTAGTAGTCTTTCCTCCCAGTCTTCTTGTTCCACCCCACATGACTTGTAAATTATTGATACCAACACTTTGTTGGTTGCCTCTGCCTGTCCATTAGCACGGGGACAATATGGGCTGGATAGGTTATGGAATATTTTAAATTCCACGGTCATGGTACGGATTACCTAATTGACGAAGTGCACTCCTTTGTCACTAGTGATTCGAAGTGGTATCCCGTACTTGGTGACAATCTGTTCGTACAAGAACCGTGTCGTACTCAAAGCTGTGTTATCGGGCAAGGCCCTAGCTTCTCCCCACTTAGTGAGGTATTTTGTGGCTACCACAATGTACTTGCACCAGTGTAGGCTACTTGGTTTCAAGGGTCCCACAAAGTCCAGACCCCATCGTTCGAATAGTTCTTGCGGCTGGGAAGGAAAGAGAGGCATGAAGTCCCTCTTGAGAGGTTTTCCGACTCATTGACAGGTGTCACATCCGATCACCCACTCTCGGGCGTCCGTGTGTAGAGTTGGCCACCATAGCCCTACAGGAGCACTTTCCTGGGGGTTGCATTTGGTCCCATATGTCCACCTGCCAATCCGTCATGTGCCTCCTTTAGTACACCGCTAACTTCCTCCTCCAGGACACACCTCCTCAACATTTGGTTGGGGCCCATCTTATATAGAAGTCCATTAATTAGTTGGAAGGTCTTGCTCTTTAGTGCTAATTTCCTCCGTTCCCCTGGAAGCATCTCACTTGGAAATGTGGAAGTAGATAGGTACTACCCTATCTTTTCATACCAGGCTGGTAGTATTGCAATTTGGAACAAGTGTGCATCTGGAAAGTCTTCGTTTACTCCCTCGGCCGGTTCTCCTAATCTGATCCTTGATAGCTGATCTGCAATCACATGGGACTTCCCTGGCCGCACGACAATGGTGAAGGTGAATTCTTGTAAAAGAAGTAGCCACCGACTTACCCTTCCTTGAATGATTGGTTTATTCACTAGGTACATTAGTGCCTGGTGGTCCACATAAAATGTGAACGGTGTGGCCAACAAGTAGTGCTGGAACTTCTGAACTGCATACACCATCCCAAGTGCCTCTCACTCTGTTGTGCTATAGTTCCTTTCTGCTTTTGACAGGAGTTGACTTGCGAAGAAGACAGAATGATCTAGTCCTTGTGTCCCTACCTGGGTGAGGGTAGCCCCAATTGCAAAGTTGGAGGCATCCATGTGCACGTGAAATTCTTTGTTCTAGTCTGGGTATACCAATATCGGTGCACTCACTAGTCGGTCTTTTAATTCCATGAAGGCTTCTTCTTGCTCTGTACCACATACAAACGGCTCTCCCTTCCTTGTCAACTTATTTAATGGCCATGACACCTGCACAAAGCCCTTGATGAACCTCCAATAGTAGCCTACGTGGCCGAGGAATGATTTCACCCCTGTTACGTTCGTTGGACTTTCCATGTTGACAATTACTCCTATCTTGTCTGGGTTTGTCTTCAATCCTTCCTTACAAACAATGTGGCCCAGGAGTTTCCCTTGTGGTACCATAAATCTGCAGGGTTCAGAGCTAGCCTAGCCTTCTGACATCTCTCCATGCACTCTCCCAAGGCCTTCAAATGAGTGTCCTGACTGCTGAAAATTGACCAGTCATCTAGGAATGCTCTAAAATTTCCTACTGATATCTTGTCAAAAATGTGCAGAATTATTTGCTGGAAGGTCGCGGGCGCGTTGTATAGACCGAAGGGAATGCGGTTATAGGCATACACTCCTTCCTCCACCACAAATTTGGTCTTCAGCTTATCTTCTTCCATGATACTTATCTAGTTGTACCTAGAGAATCCATCTAGGAATGTGTACATCTTGTGCCCGGTGACTTCTTCCAAAATACTGTCAGTGAATGGGATCGGGAATGGATCCTTTATGGTTACCGCATTTAGGTACCTGAAGTCCACACATATCCTTATCTAATTAGCTTCTTTTTTAAGGGAGATGACTATTGGGGAAACCCAGTCACTTGTCTCCACTTTGAATATGATCCCTGCTTCTAGCATTTTGTTGATCTCCTCATTGACTCTGGCTGCGTAGTTTTTGTTCATCCTATATGGCCTCCTTCGTACTAGTTGGGCTCCTGGTACAAGGGTTATGCGATGTACGCACAGCTCTGGCGGTACTCCTTTCAAGTATTTGTAGGTCCAGGTGACAACATCTTTATATTCCAAAAATATCTTGAAGGCTGTTGCCTTCAGTACCGGGTTCCAGTCATCTCCTACCAGTATCATCTGAGGTAGTGCTTCGTTGCCTAGATTAATCTTCTCCACATCTCGTTCCTCATACTTGATGGGTTTATCCCTGTCAAATTGGTGTGCTAGCGTGCCATCCACTCTTGCCATTCCTTCTTGATATCTACCATACTCTGGGGGAAAGGATTGTTCCTTCGTCTCCCCGCTTGATTCTCCTAACTCACATATTTGCAGCATGTGACATTCCAGGTGGAAGACCTCATAGTCCTCCATTTGCCAATGAAAAAGTCCTGCCATCGAGTTGGCTCCATCCTTCGAACACCCATCTAACTCCAGTACTCCTTCTTCATCGGGTTCTTTCCTGCCTCTGCCTCCTTCAAAGCCCCACTCCCATCGATTGGAATCTTCCGAATCAGAGTCTGATGATGTGAGCTCTTTGCTGATGGACTGGTTCCTGAGATCAATTACATACTTATGACCGTCACTCTCGATTGAGAGTGTATTCCTTTTCCAGTTGTGATTAGCTTTGGCCATGATCAGCCACCCCCTTCCTAGAAGAGCGTCGTATGCTTTCCTTTCCATCGGAATGACTACAAAATCCAGGATGAACTGTTGCATCCCAATTACTACCTTTTGTGCCATGAGGGTGCCAAGGGGTTTGATACCGTGTTGGTCGGCACCAACCAGGTGGAAGGTTGGTGGCCAGAGGGTAGGCTTCGCCAAGTTCCCTCTGGTAGTACGTTGACTCCGGACCCGCCATCAATGATGGTGTTAGTAAGCTTCTTTTCCATTATATCCATCTCTACTACTGTTGGTTTCTACCCAGCGCGAGTAGCATAGGATTCATGGCATCCGTACCAGGTTCCTTCCCTGGGTCCGTACTGTATGGGTCCGCCATCGTTTGGTGTTCCTATCCAGGGGTAGTGTCCATGGTTATATTTGTCAAAGCCATCCTTATCTGTGGCATGGTCTGCAGAAGGTCGTACACCCATACAGGTATTGTGGTTTGTAACATCTACTTGATGATAATTTTTTCTGGTTTCGGTCGGACCGACGTTTCGACGGACAAGTGTGAGGCCCTTCGTTCTCCAGCCATCGCCCGCTGGATATCTGCCCTTGCCTCCTAAAGTATTTCTTTTTCTGTGCGAGGGTCCGGGTACATGGCTTTCTTATTTTGCAACCTTGTGATTGCCAGTATGTCTTCCTTTGATCCCTCTACATCGAGCATGTTCACCCCTTTTTGTTTTGGGCAATCTATGTCCTCGTGATTCCTTGGACCGCACCATCTGCACAACAAACTTCCTACATCACCTCCGTTTTGGCATTCTCAGGCAAAGTGACCCCATTCATTGCACTTCCTGCACTGAATCATGGGTCGCCCCTTCCTGTCGTATTGAATCCTGCTCCTTGGTGTGTTATTATTGGATCTGTTGTTCCCCTGTCGATTGTTTCTATATCCTCCAGGTGAGGCATCAGGGTTTGTTGTTGGCCTTGGAGGTGTTGCTGGTGGTGTGGTTTGGTCAGGGTGGGCATAGAGCACTTGTGTGCTCCGTGCCTTCAAGTTGTATGGGCATTCCTTGGTGGAATGTCTCGTTATTTGGCAAATGTCACAGAAGACTTTTCGGGGACAACCTCCTTTAGTGTGCCCTTCGATCTTGCAGTCATTACACCATAGTTCTTTTCCTTCCCTACCCCTTTCTTTGTCACCTTTTAACTCCATCATCCTCATCGAATCTTTGTGGAGTGCTTGCACTGTTTTTGATCCTCCATCGTTGTCATCGTCCGTACTGTCACCATCACTGCTCAGTCGCTTCCCCGGGGATGTCTTGTTTTCACTTTCAATATCCATGGCACAATTGTATGCTTCATCGTACGATGGCGGAGGTACTACTTTCATCGTCCTTCTCAGGGATGGTACCAATCCTTCTACGAACCACCGCTTCTTGAGGCCATCCGCCGGCTGGTTCTCCATTTTGTTCAGTAGTTCCCTCAGTTGTCTATTATATGCGCGTACACTTTCATTTTTTCCTTGTTTGGTGTTGTAAATTTCCGCCACAATCTCGTTGTCATCCCGTAGGAGTTTGAATTCTCCCTCGAAGGCCTTCTTTAAATTACTCTAGGATGTTTTATGCTGTGCATCAAGGTCTGTGTACTAGTCAATCGCTATTCCTCGTAAGGTGGCTGGAAATGCCTTCACCCAGTAGTCTCGATCATCCTGGCCATTTGCTTCCCAAATGGTAACGCATGTCTTGCAATGCCGTATGGGATCATCTGATCCATCGCCCATGAATTTTGGAAGTTTTTGTTTCTCCGGGGTGTGTGCCATCGTTCTTTTTTGTGAGGTTTTATGTAGTACCTGGAAATGGCTATATGTCGAGAAGGTACTATGTGTCCGGGTGGTGCCGTATGCTCCTGGTTTGGTTTGGTCCCTACCAATTGGGCTTTGGTCACCTTCACTTCTATAGTCCCTCCTTCCCGAGGTTTTTGGGTCCGATCTTCCTATTTTGATGTCCTCTGACAACGACAAGTTTTTAATGCCAGACAATGTCGCTTTGAAAATAGTGGCGATTTCCTCGTGTAGGTCTCGTACCGCCTCCTCTCCTTGTTCGGAAAATTCCGATTGGGTGCTTTGTGATTCGGTTCCAGAGTCTTCTTCACTTGACGTTGAGTGTGGGGCCTGGTCGGCGAGATCTTCCTCCGCTACGTCTAGAAGTGGCAGGTTCTTGGCGACCTCGGCCAACTCCTTCCACGTACACGGTTTTTGCCTCTCCCGACTACGACTCCGACTCACACTCTGACTTCTGTTGTGTTTCTCCGGACTCCTTGAGTCGACAACCTCTCTTAGTTGTCGTCTCATGTTGGCCTATTCTTTTATGTTGAGGGATCGCCGTACAGTTCCCTCATTTACTCCTTCGGTAGCAGTGGTACGTCTATCTTTGTTCGGTCGTAGGGGCATCAAGTGCCAGAGGTACGACACTGACTGGCATCCCTCTCCTCTTCCTCCCCATGACTCCGTTCCTCGTACCGTCGGAGAACTTGTTGTCGTCGAAGTTCCTTTGCCATTTCCTCCCTTTGGTCTTGGAGTGCAATCAAATTCCTAGCGAGTAACCTTGGAATACTTCCGAGTAGGTCAAAGACGGGGGTGCTAACGGTGAGTTCACCATGTACCGTACCTTCCAAGATGGCTCTCTCCTGAGCCTCTCTCCATACGTACTGCGTGACCGACACGTCCCACAACTCCACCAAGTCCGTCGTCAACTAATCCTCTCGTTCCTCTTTTGCAGTACTCTCTTCGTGCGTGTCGCTGTCCACGACAACTAATTGATGGTTAAATGGTCGGTCCATTAATTGCTTCCGCCTGCCACCATGGTTATCTCTAGGTTCGTTCAGGCAGCAGTGCCAAAATGTTTAGTCCTAAAGGTATAGTGGTGGATAATCAATAACCCAGCAGTACCTGCATATACTAAGCATTCATAGAACAGAATAATTGTACATCATAACATGAATGATGGATGATAATAATCAGACCAGAAAGTTATATCTTTATTCCAATGTCTCCAATGGTTCATACATCATCCCCTATCGAGGTTCCAACCAAACACTATATAGACCCGACGATTGACCAAGTTGCCAACCCTCACCAACTCCCAACCACCCGACAGGAACCTCTCGGCAATAGCAAAACATAAACACACATAACACACTTATAATTATTATTCGTACTAACATACGTTTTTACCCCTAACAGTGTTGAGATCCTTTCCTCTTACTTACAAACTTAAAACTGCTGCTGTTGAAGAGATCCAAACGATGACTGATATGACCAGAGACATGCTAATTGGCAAACTTGTTACCTTTGAGTTGAGCAGATTTGGTGAATCTCTTCCTAAGTTAGAATTTGCATTCAAAGCTACTATTCCTAGGAAGTAGAAATATGATCTAGGAGAAAGTTCTACAAGGGTGTCCAGATATGAGAAGGAGATGAGAGAGATTGAAGAAGAAGAAAAACAACTTGGAGCACTTATTGCCAGAAGATTGCCTAAAGGTGTCGGTAAGTATGAAGGAAATTTACCTCTTAAATGTTTTTGATGTAATAAGATAAGACATTTTGCTTCAAGGTGTCCGGAAAGAGTTCCTAAGAAGCCATTTAATCCATACAAGCCTAAATATCAGAAGAAATGTTATTATGTTGCTGATGAAGGTGTGACAGATGATGAGTTTGATAAGGGAAATTAAGGAGATGAATGGGTGTTTATTGCTATCAAGGAAGATGATCTTGTGCCTACTGATTCTACTAGTTGTATTAATGAGGAGAAAACTTTGGCTACTAAAGTTGAAGACAAAGATGAATGGGTTATTCACAATGGTTGTTCTCGTCATATGATAGGTGATAAGAATAAGTTTGTGAGTATGGAAAATTATGATGGTGGTGTAGTAAGATTTGGTGATGATAAAGCTGCTATAATCCATGGTAGGGGTTCTATTTCTCTTGATGGTAAGCATAATACTGATGATGTCTTATATGTTGAAGGTCTAAAGCATAATCTTTTGAGTGTTGGACAAATGGTTGACAAGGGATATGATTTGCAATTCAACAATGGCAAGTGTAAGATCTTAAGTGGTTCCAAAATTGAGATTGCATCATGGACAAAGACTAAAGGTAATATCTTTCACTTGAATATTGGTGGTAAAAGTTGTTTGATTGTTCAGATTAATGAAAGTTGGTTATGACATAGAAGGATGTGTCATATGAATTTGGATTGCATGGTTAAGATAAATTCTACTCAAGCAGGAAGAGATCTTCCTAAGTTGGTAAAGCCTACTAATCCGGTATGTGAGGAATGTTAGTTAGGGAAGCATGCAAGAGTTACTTTCAAAAGAAAACAACATTGTTCTAATGGATTATCAGATCTTGTGCATATTTATTTGTGTGGTCCTTCTAGAGTGAGAAGCTTGTAGGGAGACAAGTATTTCATGTTGCCGATTGATGATTATTCAAGGATGATGTGGGTTACTTTTTTAAGGGAGAAATCTGAAGCATTAAGGAAGTTCAAGATTTTTAAAGCTATGGTTGAGACTGAGATTGAACTGAAGCTGAAGTGCCTGAGATCTGACAGAGGTGGCGAATTCACATCCGGTGAGCTCAATGCATTTTGTGAAGAGAATGGAGTGAAGAGACAATTATTTGCACCTTGAACCCCTCAGCAAAATGTTGTTGTGGAGAGGAAGAACAAGACAATTCAAAAAGTTGCTAGAACCATGATGATTGAAGGAAATGTTCTTCATATCTATTGGAGAGAAGTTGTGAGTACTATCGTATATACTCTTAACCGAGTGCATATCAAAGGTGATACTAGTAAGACTCCTTATGAGTTATGGTTTGGTCATGCCCCTACAATTAGATATTTTAAAATTTTGGAAGTAAATGCTATATCAAAAGAGATGAAGATTTAGGGACTTTTGATGCTAGATGTGATGAAGGAATCTTTCTTGATTATTCTACTAAGAGAAAGGCCTACCGATGTTATAACAAGAGATTAAGAAAGATAGTTGAGAGTGCTAATATGAAAGTTGGTGAAAGCAATGCAAGACATCAAATCTTGGGGATATGATTCAAATGATAAGGATGTCAGTTCGGATAAAGGAAATCAAGTGCAGAACCATAATCAAATTCAAATTGGTTCGGAAAATCCTGTGAATGAAGGAAAAGGTACAAGTGCTAGTGCAGAAGTAAGAGCTCAAGAGTCTAGAAATCAAGAAAATCCTAAGACTCCTAGGTATGTAAGATTGAATCATTTAGAGAATCAGATCATAGGTGATAAGAATAAAGGTGTGATGACTAGAAGAAAGATTGCTTAAGAGTTGCTTGATTTATAAGGTTAAACCTAAAGATGTTAGTGAAGCATGTAAAGATGAAAATTGGGTTAAAATAATGGAAGAAGAATTGAATCAGATTGAGAAGAATAATACATGGATTCTTGTTCCTAGACCTACGGATAAGAATGTGATTGGAACTAAATGGGTTTTTCGGAATAAATTGAATGAGGAAGGTGAAGTTGTTAGGAACAAAGCTAGAATTGTTTGTAAGGGACATTCTCAGATGGAAGGAATTGACTTTGAGGAGAATTTTGCTCTGGTGGCAAGAATTGAAGCTATTAGATTATTTCTTGCTTATGCTGCTTACAAAATTTTTAGTGTTTATCAGATGGATGTCAAGTCACCCTTTCTTAATGGTGAGCTAGAAGAAGAAGTTTATATTGAGCAACCAGATCAATTTCAGTTGACAGATCAGGGAGATATGGCTTGCAAATTGAAGAAAGCACTGTATGGACTGAAGCAAGCCCCAAGAGCTTGGTATGACTGGTTGAATAATCATTTGATGAAGTTTGAATTCAATAAAGGTACCACTGATAGTAATTTGTATTTCAAGATTGATCATGATAACATTTTGATTGTTGGGATATTTGTTAATGATATTATTTTTGGTGGAGATGATGGTTTGTGCAAGAAGTTTGCTGATGACATACAAAACGAGTTTGAGATGTCTATGATTGGTGAGATGAAATTGTTTTTGGGATTGCAAATTACTAAGTCAGATAAAGGTATTTTTATATCTCAATCCAAGTATGTGAAAGAGTTATTGAAGAAGTTTGGTTTAGATGATGCAAATCCAGTTGGTACTCCTATGGTGACCGGATGTAAGTTGACTAAGGATGATGATTCTCTGAAAGAAAATCATACTAGATACATGTCTATGATTGGTGGATTGCTTTATTTGACTTAGAATAGATCAAATATTATGAATGTTGTATGTCTTGTTGCTAGATTTCAAGTTGATCCTAAGGAATCTCATGTTGTTGTTGTGAAAAGGATTTTTAGATATTTAAAAGGGACAGATGATTTTAGCTGGTGGTATCCTAATGATGACAATTTTACTTTGAGTGATTTTACAGATGCTGATAGGGAAAGTGGTGTTGATGACCGAAAGAGAACTAGTGGTGGTGCATTTTTCTTGGGAAAGAGATTGGTTTCTTGGATGAGTAAGAAGCATAATGCTATTTCTTTATCTACTGCAGAAGTTGAATATATTGTTGTTGCTGGCAATTGTAGTCAAGTAATATGGATGAAACAAATGTTGAAGGATATTAGATTTTTTTATGATGTGCCTACTGCTATAACTATGATAATTCAAGTGCTATCAACATTTCTAAGAATCTGATGTTGCATTCAAAGACTAAGCATATATCAATCAAAATTTCATTTCTAGAGAGAAAAGATGAATGCGAATGAAGCCAGATTGGAGTATGTATCTATAAAGGAATAAATTGCAGATATCTTCACGAAGCCTTTGCCTAAAGATACTTTTGAGCATCTCAGAGAGAAGTTAGGGGTAATTGCCCCTCCCGACGAGAACTAAGATGCATTGAGTTGCATTAGTCTGGTGGATTTCACAGTCATATCTTGTGATCCAAATTGATGAGGTGGCTGCTACTTAGGGGGAGTACTCAGTGTTGTGGTTTAGATGTTCAAATTGTTATTTTTGATGGTTAGTTGTGGAGAGAAAGAGTTTGGCCAAGGGAGAGATATTTATGCAACACGTGCCTTTAGCATTGATGTCAAAGGGGGAGAGATAGCTATGTGAAAAATCTATGTTGAGTTGTGTGCATGATCTAAGGGGGAGCTAATTATTTTCTTTCTTTGCATTGATTTTTTTTCACACCATATGTTGCCATCAATGCCAAATGGGGAGATTGTTGGATTTCATTGAGAAGTTTTCTAGAACGTGTTGTTGTCATTGATGCCAACATATTCCTCTATGTTTCAATGTTGCAGTCAATTTAAGTAAGTTGGTTTAGCCAGTGTGTTGCAGATGAGTTGTTGCGGATTAAAGGGTTTTGAGAAATGTATCTCTAGTTGATTCAACTATAGTTTCAATGGTTCACATGTTGATTTGATTGAGTTATGAGATCTGATGTTGCAGTTGGTTTTTCAGTTGTTCGGTGTTGTTCTTGGTGTTCTGGATTTTGCTTCGCATTGCTCCACGTTGCAATATCTTGGTTTGCAAATTTGGCAGAGTGTTTGGGATGTTTTGGTGTGTCCTTAATTCAAATGGTTCGTGATTTGGATTTCCACAAGTGTATCTTTCAGTTTGATAGTCAATTCAGTTGTGGTTCAGTTAGTGTTCTTGAGGTTCGGTATAATGATGATGGAGATTCTAGTAAGTGGTGTCATTGCAGTTGTTGTTGTGGTAATTCCTGATGCTTGTGGATGTTTTTAGATTGTGTCCTATTTGTATTGATGGTTTGCATTGACTGTTGTGTGCGTTATTGATGATTTTTCTTGATTCAATGGTGTTCTTCATGTTCTTGGTCGACATGATGATTGTAGTGTGTTGTGGATGTTTGAGGCATAATTCTTGGAAGTGTTTCATTTTAGGGGTGCTGATTTAGGTCCATACTATATCTTAGCTGATATTATTTTGTTCTACATGTAATATTGCAACATGTATGGTTATATGTTTGTAATATGGGATGCGCGTTGAGCCGACCTTGAAATATAGGTTGATGATGTGTATAAATTAGTGTAATATCATGTTGCGGATGTATCAGTGGATATGTGAGGTGCGAATAATGCTTCAATCTTTCGGTGGCAGCAAAGAAGTGCAAATAAGTGTGTAGAAGTGTGAAAGAGCAGTATATGTGCCTAATTAGAACTATAACCAGACATGAGGAGATGTTATTCTATCAGTTCATGATCTTCTGGATGCAAACCAAATCTTTATGTAAGACAGCGAGTCTTCCCCAAGGTTGTAGCCCTTTTTGTTATTTTTTTGAGCAGTGAGCTCAAGGCAGTGTTCTTGAATGCATGTGCATTCCCCATTGTAATATTTCATATACTTCTAACAGGGTATCATCATATTGTGGGTAGGTTCCCATTGTGGTTTTCCCTTAACCGGGTTTTCTACATCAAAAATCTTGGTGTTATATGTGTCATTGATTTATGATTTCATTGTTAATTATCAAATCTGAAATTGTGTTTGAGTTAAGCAAAGTTTTTGAGAAAACTGATTCACCCCCTCCCCCCCTCTCAGTTTTCTGCCTTGTTGCCAACATAACCAAGATTTGATACAAGAATATACCTCGGGCCATAAATATAACGTAGCTCTTCAAAAGTTGGAGGTTTTGTATAGAAAAGATGATCAAACTGATAAGTATCACCTGGCTTTATGAATGCATAATCATTTTTCATAGCCGAGGTGAATGAGATTTTAGGAAATCTTAGGTGGCCAGGGTCTACTTTGTATTCACAGACATGACAATCAGTGAAATCCAACGAATCTCACTCATTGCCTAAACATGCATTCACTTTAGACGGAGAAAGTGATTTAGTAGAAGATGGTTTAACAGAGGTAGAATTGGAATTTTGTGCCTCCGGGAGGTCTGTTTTAGGAGGATCCTCTTTAAAATAATCTTGCTTCTTAGGGAAGAGTGGAAAATTGAATACCCCATTGCAATTCCACCTGCAATTTTGCAACCACTTTAGTGTCCATTCCCCTAGCATTTGAGAAGGCACATTTCAGCCCTTGCATCATCCTTTTCCCTCTCAGGATGCTCAAGACACACTTTTCAACAACTATCCTTCAACTTCTGTTTTGCATTAGCTATGTGTTTCTCTTGCCACTTGTCGATTTTTAGCATGATTCATCTAGGCACTATTGTGTCACGCGAACGCTCGCATGATGCGCATTCGTCCTGCGACATCATAATGTTCAAATGTCGGTTCTATGTGTTTCAACACTTGTCACATATCTTGGTTTGTGAAAATTGCTCTAAATCTTCTAAATGGCTCACCAACCCTCTTTTCCCTCTTATCTCTTTTAAATTTCTCTCTTTCATTCATGCAATCATTCTTGGTTCTCTCAAAAAATATCTCTTGTTCTCTAGTTCTCTCTCTCTCTCTTGGTTCTACAAGCAATCTCTCTCGTTCTCTTGGCTCTCATTAACTTCTCTCGCTCTCTTGTTTGCTACAATAGTCTCTCATTTGCTACACCACTCTCAAGCTCTCACAATAATATTTTACAGCTCTCTTGGCTTTCTCAAGCCTCTTTGGTAATATATTTTTATCATTCTATCTATCTTGTCTTTGAGCATTTTGTGATTTATCACATCCCCCATCTATTTGATCATATTATCATTCTATCTATTTATCTTTTTGATCTATCTATCTATTTGGATGTTCATGGAGGTGAAAACGCCGAAGTGGGGGTTTAACTGAGGCAAGCCCCTATACACCCCAACAATTTTCCTCTTCTATGTGTGTAGGGTTTCTTGAAGAGCATTTGAATGCACAAGGGCTTGATTTTGCTTTATTTATTTCTGTTATATTCATTTCTATTTGTATTTATCATCTAGTATTTGTTGCTACATTTCTAACTCCTGGATTCTGCAGGTTAATCAAAACACAAAGTTGAGTTTTCATGTTTCTAGGTCTTTTCTGTTCGTGGTCTGTATGAGACTACAATGTGTCATGTAGAGATCTGTGTGCTGCGCTTGTGTCCTTGACCAAGACACTTAGACTTAGACTGAATACTCTCTATGTTTGTTCTTTCAATTTCTCTAATTATATATCTCCACTAGGTTCACTAGTTGGAGATATTTGAATGTATGTTGTGAAATTGGCTCTCAAGGGAACATAGTTCTTCCTTTTGTATGGTTGCCACCATTACATTTTGATGAACCCGATGTGAACACTTTTTCTGTATTATTTATGTATTGTTTCTTTAATATAGTTTACTATTTTCAAAATGAATTTATTATCTTCTTTTATTAGTTCTATTTCTAATTTTATTCAAAGTACTAATGATGTTCATTTTCATGCATGTGATGGTGACTTGGCTTTGCCTATGTCATTTTATGTCTTTGATCCCTCTTGTAAAAATTATTCTGTGTCAGAAGATATTTTGTTGTAAGAGGACGAAATCATTGATACTTTTCCTAATGTTACTCTACGATCTCTTCATTCCAATGCAACCTCTTCTAAAGGTGATGCATTAGTGACTGATGAATCTCATCTAACATCTGATCTCCCATAGGTGGATGTCAAGCAAGTTCCTTCAAATATTCTTTCTACAAGTTGTATAGAGTCTGTAAAAATTATTGTTGTCTCTGCTGCCCCTAGCAAACCCAAGAGACCAATCATTTGTGTGACTGTAGCTAGCCCTTCTCTAAAGAAGGTAGCTTTTATTCACGGTATTCCTTTTAAAAGTGACTCACCGAATCTTTTTTACGAGATTCAAATAGTCTAAGGCTCCTTCTTTATATAGGATGGTAGCCCATAATTATAATACTCATAGAAATAAGAAAAATGTGATCACTCAAATACTTCTTTACCACCTCCTCAACCAGATCTTCCTCAAGCACCCAAGCCTTTAGTTAAGAAACCTAGTGATTACGATCTTATTGAGAAACTTGGTGTTACTCCCGCAAAGATCTCACTTTGGGATTTGCTTTAGACTGCTCCAATTTATCAAGGTATGCTTCAGGAAGCTCTTTAGAAGATCTTATTGCCTTCTTCTACTAGGCCCTCAAATGTAAATTCATTGATGGATCATATTTGTGCAGATACACCAAATATTGCATTCTATCCACATGAACTCTCGCCTCCAAAACTAAGAAATCAAGCATATCCATTAATGATAATCATTTTTGTTAACGATGTCGGCATTAGACGAACTCTCATTGACACTGGCTCAGTACTCAACGTTTGTAGTCTAGACCTATTGCCAAAAATCAAAGTGGAATCAAATTCTCTTGTTGAATCTTCTATGTTCATTCATGGTTTTGATAATACTAGTTTAAAACCGCTTTGGGCATTGTTATTTTGCCTATAAAGATTGGGCCAGTTACTATTCCAACCCTAGTGTATGTTATGCTAGGACCTTTATTGTATAATCTTCTCTTAGGTGGACCTTGGATTCTCACTTTAGGAGTAGTAAGTTCTACCCTTCATGGTTCTATTAAGGTTGTTGCTAACAACTAGGTATTTACAATCAAGGTTGATCCTGACGCTTTACACTTATGTCAAATTGTGACAACTTGTCATGCCTTGTTTACACTTACCTTTCAAAACTATATTCCATATTTATCTTCTAATATGCCAACAACTATTCTCATGGACCCTCCTAAAGAGGAAACCATGAGAAGGTGGTCCCAAAAGAATATCCTCCTAAAGTAGAAAGTCCTAAGTCAACTCCTACACCTATCTCTTCTCCACTCGCATGAGTGCATGTTTATGCATACTGCGGCGACTATCTTTTTGTTGTTGGGTGCGCCCTTTGTGACTCTTATCAAAATTGATCTTATCCATAGTGGCCTCCCTCCATAGTGAGGTTGGTTCTACTTATCTTTTAGTAGTGGCTTTCATTTATAGCAAGGTTGGTTCTACTTATCTTTTGGTAGTGGCTTTCCTTCATAATAAGGTTGGTCCTACTTAGCTTTGATCAACTAGCATAACACAACTTGTTAGACTATGATCTGTATTTTTAATCATTACCATCTACATGATCACTAGCTACAAAGAAAGCTAGTGTCTATCTGACTTCTATGTGCATTCTTCCTTGAAGCAATTAATCCTTACATTCTTCTCTCCTTTTTAGAACTCCTCTATGTGTGGCTTCTTATATTTTGGGGACAACACATAGTATTGAGACAACCTTTTACATCGAGGTCTCTTTCACTTTGTTGACTCAAAACTTTTAGTTTGTTTGTTATGTGCTTTCACGTGTGTGCTATGCATGTTCTTGTCTGTATATATATATATATATGTTTAACATACTATAATATAGTCTTATTGGGAGTTTTTATTCTCTAACCTGTTTGTGGTGCATATTTATTTGTCTAATGCATTTGTTTTGTAGGTTTTCAGCTTGGGTTCATGCTTCCTTGGCTCGAAGATTTGTCTGCTTCTTCTACAATATCCTTTTGGCATCGTGATATTATTTTTTGTTTAGTAGATTTTCTTTAGCCTACATATTCATGTTAATTCATAAGCCCACTAAAGGGGGCAAAATGTAGAGTGGAAAATTGCGTACCCCTTTGCAATTCCACCTACAATTTTGTAGCTACTTTAGTGTCCATTCCCCTAGCATTCGAGTAGGCTCATTTCATCCCTTGCATCAACCTTTTCTTTCCCAGGATGCTTAGGACACCCTTTTCAGCAACTATCATTCAACTTCTATTTTTTATTAGCTATGTGTTTCTCTTGTTGCTTGTCATTTTTGAGTGTGATTCGTTTGGACACTAACATGCCATGTGAATGTCTGCATGATGCACATTCGTCCTATGACATCTTAATGTTCACATGTTGGTTTTGTGCGTTTCGACATTTGTCACCTATCTTGGTTGGTAGAAATGGCTTTAAATATTCTAGATGGCCTGCCAACCCTCTTTTCCCTTCTCTTCTCTCTTTTAAATCTATCTCTTTCATTCATACAATCTCTCTTGGTTCTCTCAAGAAATATCTCTTGTTCTCTTACTCTCTCTCTCTTGGTTCTACAAGCAATCTCTTTTATTCTATTGGCTCTCACAACTTTCTCTCACTCTCTTGCTTGCTACAATAGTCTCTCGTTTGTCACAACACTCTCAAACTCTCACAATAATCTTTTGCAACTCTCTTGGCTTTCTCAAGCCTCTTTGGTAATATCTATCTATCATTCTATCTATCTTGTCTTTGAGCATCTTGGGATTTATCACATCCCCTATCTATTTGATCATTTTATCATTCTATCTATTTATCTTTTTGATCTATCTATCTATCTAGTTGCCCGTGGAGGTGGAAACATTGAAGCAAGGGTTTGACTAAGGAAAACCCCTATACAACCTCGACAATCTTCTTCTTCTATATGTGTATAGGTTTCTTGAAGAGCATTCAAACACAAGAGGGTTTTCTTTTTCTTTATTTATTTTAGCTATATTCATTTCTAATTGTATTTTTCATCTAGTATTTGCTGCTACGTTTCTAACTCCTGGATTTTGCAAGTTAATCAAAACATAGAGTCTAAGCTTTTTAGTGTTTCTAAGTCTTTTATGTTCGCAATCTATAGGAGACTATAACACGTCGTGCAAACGCTTGTGCGCCACGCTTGTGTCCTTAACTGAGACACTCAAACTTAGACCGAATACTCTCTGTGTTTGTTCTTTCATTTTCTCTAGTTAGATATCTTCATCAATTTCACCAGTTAGAGATATCTAAATGTATGTTGTGAAATTGGCTCTCAAGGGAACATAGTTAGGGTCACTTGCACCATTACACTTCGGTGACTCTTCTTTTAGGACTTCTTCACTCTTTTGGCTTTCCTTTTTAGGGAACACGACAAAAGTAAAAGTTGTCACTGTGAAGGACAATGTTGGAATATAATTCTGAAACAACGGCGTAACTAAAGCCTGACCTACTGCTACTATTTGATATAAATGCATAGCGTCAGGGTCAACCTTGATTGTAACCATTTGATTATTTGCCACAAACTTCATCAAGCCATGAAGTGTGGAAGAAACAGCTCCCAAAGCATGACGTCGTCGTCTACTCAAGAGAAGATTGTAAGATAAAGGACCCGACATCACATGAACAAGAGTTGGAATGGTTACCAGTCCAACCTTCAACGACAAGATAACCGTTCCCAAAGCAGTCTTCCCACTATTATCGAAACCTCGAATGAACAAAGAAGTTGTTGCTAAGGCATTTGGATCAACCTTAATCTTCGACAATAGGTCCAAGCTACACACATTAAGAGTGCAACCTGTATCAACAAGGGTTCGTCTAATACCAACATTATTACCATGAACAATTATCATTAAGGGATTAGCCAAGTTCCTCACTTCTGGAGGTAGGAGTTCATGGGGATAGAACGTAATATTTGACGTATCCGCACGAATATGATCCATCAATGCATTTACATCTGTCGGTCTTGTAGAAGAAGGTAATATAATATTTTGCAAAGCTTCCTATAGCATACCTTGATACACACAAGCAATCTGAAGCAAATCCCATAGTGAGGTCTTAGTGGGAATAACTTTAAGTTGCTCGATGAGATCATAGTCACTAGGACACTTGACCACAGGGGAAGGTGCTTGAGGAAGACTTGGTTGAGAAGGTGGTAAAGACGGTTGTGGTTGATCAAGATGTTGTTTATTTCTTCTTGTATTATACGTATGAGCAATGGTATTGAAGGAAGGCTATCTAGATTGTATAAACTTAGTATACAAATTAGGAGCATCTCCCTTGAATGGTTTCCTACCAATTGTTTTGACATTCTTGGGGGAAGGACTACTTGCAATCACATAAATGCATGGTCTCTTAGGCCTTCTTGAGATTGTAGAGACAACAATAACATTCACAAACATTTCATCTTTCAATGAAGGGGAGATCAAAGACAAACTATCTTTTACATCTTCGTTAGAAGGAGATGCTTCTAAGAAGTCATCTAAGACCTCATCTAGCATATCAAAGTCATCCTTAGAAAATGCCTTGTCGAACACATCAAATTCTAAAAGGAAGATATTTGACATGAGGCATTCACGTCGGGTTCACCAAAAAATGTCGAGGGAATTTGTTACCTCTAAGAGGATGAATCTCAGAGAACTGTTTACCCTCTCGGGTGAATAACTTAAAGTACACAGATAAAGCATGTAATGCAGAATAATAATGCCATAGATATCAGGTCAAATATAAGAGATGTTATTCCATTCATAATCGTGTGTCACAAGTTACATTCGGAAGTATATAAAGATACCGAGGGGGTGCGAGTGCCAACCGTCACACCGCAACTGCCACCCCTCGGTTGCCAACTAATAATTACAACTTAATTAACTAATTTTATTTTCGTGTAAAATATTGTTGCCAACATCATCCCCCCCAAAAGAAAAGAAGTTGTCTCCAGACGACTTAAGACAAAATAGAGATGACATTAAACAGAACTGTTGACGCCAGTCGAGACCGTAACTCATACACCTGCTGCGTCTTCGCCTGGAAACCCTTTTCTGCTACCATCTGATGCTCAAGTGCGGATTTCACCATTATTGCTTCCTTCGACATCACAGTCTGCCTGTGCCTAAACCAAACTTGTCTGCAAAACACGCTTTTCAGTCTCAGCCTCCACCAACTGCTACTCAAATGATACTGTCTCCCTAGCCAATTTGTCCTCGATAGCCACCCGCGCTGCCCTCTCGACATCCAACACGCTTTTCAATCTCAGCCTCCACCAACTGCTACTCAAATGATATTGTCTCCCTAGCTAATTTGTCCTTGATAGCCACCCGCGCTACCCTCTCAGCATCCAACTCCTGGGTACGCTGAGCTAAGTCTCACGCTACTCATGACTCCAACTTGGTGGTCAGCTCCTCCCGAGCCCTCTATGCATCCACCAAGGCAACCTCACATCCAGCCGAGACATACTTCGAGTTCCTCAAAGCGTACCATTCATGCCTGGAGGTGGCCACAACCCTCTGTCACAAAGGCTACAAGACACCTCAAATCCTCCATCACACTCCCCAAAGGTTGATAACTAAACTGAATAACTCTCGGGTGCCGTATGACTTCGCGTTCTTGCAATGCCTTCCCTCAAACTCTGTTTGTTCGCAACCTCCAAATCCATCTCCCTCTACGGCTTATGGCTTCCCCGCCAATGCTTAGCTGCAGGCTTCTTTCTCACAGTATGGGACAACCCAACACTTATCGTGCCTTCTATGATGCCCTTCGCCAGACTCAAAAAGTGTATTGTAGCTCAAAAATAAACTGGGGGTCTGGGGGTAGTGCCCCCAGCGGGGTCGAGGGGCAATGCCCCTGCGGGGTCTGGGGTAGCGCCCCAGCGGGGTCGAGGGGCATCGTACCTTCAGATCCACACGAAAGTCCATGGCGCGCATCATTTTTATGATATTTTAAGATGTCAAAAC
Organism: Cryptomeria japonica; assembly: GCF_030272615.1. Classification (NCBI taxonomy): domain Eukaryota; kingdom Viridiplantae; phylum Streptophyta; class Pinopsida; order Cupressales; family Cupressaceae; genus Cryptomeria; species Cryptomeria japonica. The sequence goes on from NC_081405.1 coordinate 10,453,640, forward strand.
CCTTCTTCTCCACTCTAATATTTTCAGCATCCTAGCTCCAGATGTCATCGAATGATTTTTCAATCTGGTCGTCGTCGTTTTTTTTTTCCACTATAATGTCCCCAATGGCACCTTGGCCATACAACCTCCCCGTACGGTCAACAACAACACTGACACCTCCAATCGTACGACTACCTTCCCATGCGGTCAACTCCCCTCTACTATACGGATCACCCCATACGGAATACACAACCAACCGTCTACCATACACACCATACGGGCCTCCTTCTGCACACCAAACGCTTAACTACCTCCTGGATGGTTGTGGCTGTGTCTGTGCACCGCTCCCTCCAGCACCGGTGGTGTGTCCTGCGTGGGTGACTGGAGGTACGGTGTTTTGCCTACTGTGTGTGGCAGCTACACCCGTACGGTTGTCCTCCCCTTCGCTCTCACCCACGCCCACTCCTGGCTCCCTTTGGTGATCCTCACTTCGTGGCGTAAGGGATAAGTTTCTAAACTGATCCCAAGTCTCTTGGACTAGATTCCTCCGTAACCTTGTTTCCTCCAGAAACTCTTCGTGGCTTCTCACCCTACGGTGTTCTGGCGACACGTAGAATTTTCCCTCGACTTCTACACCCTCCGTGACACCTCCTTGGTTCCCTTCGGGCCACCCTTCGGCAGGTCGTCCTTCGACAAGTTGCCTCAGCCTCCGTCTACGTTCTACTTGCTATTCCAGAATCAAGGCCCTCTACGCGACCTCCCACTCGTTCATTTCTGCTTTTTTATTTCTATCTTTATTTAATAAGTTGGGCATTAATTCCCATACATTTCCATAATTCACAACACAAAAACCAAAACACACCTTTATTAATTCATTTCATCAATACAACTCGTGTCAATATTATGACACCTTTATTTGAATATAGAATGTTCCTTTATCCCTATGGGATTCAGGGTTCAATTCCTTCTTGGCCTCGTGCCATCCTGCTCCGCTTCCTGACGGCTTCTTTCTTCGTACTGTTGAAGGATTTGTTGGCGTCGCTCTTTCTGGGCAATCTCCTCCAGGCGAGCTTGTTGTGCCAACGATGCCTGTGCAAGCAACCGGGGAGGTGGTTCATCAACCAATTTACTGTCGGGCTAACCTCCAGCGCTGTCCATAGGACACTTGGTGGGATTTCCGCTTCTGTGGCCTCTCGTCAGACATAGGTCTCGATGGCTACCTGGAGTTGAATTGAAAATTCCCTCGTCGCAGTGTCTTCTCCGTTGTAGAGCTCTATTTGCGCGTCGTTGGCCTCTGGGTTTATCTCACCAACGGGTAGGTCCATCGTGTCTGTGCGCCATCCGCGTCTTCCGTTCTCGAGTATGTCTAGGCAGCGGCACCAAATGTTTACCCTCTCGGGTGAATAACTTAAAGTACACAAATAAAGCACGTAATGCAGAATAATAATGCCATAGATATCAGGTCAAATATAAGAGATGTTATTCCATTCATAATTGTGTGTCACAAATTACATTCAGAAGTATATAAAGATACCGAGGGGGTGCGAGCACTAACCTTCGCACCGCCACTGCCACCCCTCGGTTGCCAACTAATAATTACAACTTAATTAACTAGTTTTATTTTTGTGTACAATATTGCCGCCAACAAGAACAAACTATCCGCCGCTACCTCACTTAAACTGGCGCTAAGGTTGAGCAAGGGGATAAAAATACAATAATAAAATAACCACTAAATTAAACTATGAAACAACAAAATATTGAAACATATAATAGAGTGATGAGGATTCTAACTATTATGGAAATACCCAAACAGGAAGTAGATTATACAAAAGGGCCCACTCGGTCTTGGGTCCCGGATGCTAGCGTGCCGCAGGGACGTCTACACACCGCGTTGTCGTTTGCACGAACAAAGACTTGCAAATGCACCAGAAATGTTCCAAAATCCATCCCTTAGCTGCACAGAACCTGTTCATCACTTGCGCACACAGAGACACGAGAAAATGTTGGGACTATATAGGGGTTTGCCTCAGTCAAACCCTCGCTTTGGTGTTCCCACTGCCATAGACAACCAAATAGACAGATTGGATAATAAGATAATTGTAATAGAAACTAACCTCACTTAACGAAAGAAAACCCTTACTACATATAATTTAATGATAAATGAATAATGATTAATGCAATAGAAACAAGCCCCGCTTAATGGAGGAAAAACCTTATTGCAAGATATATGATAAATAATAGATTAAATGGACCTAGGCAATAGAAACATTCAAAGATGCAACAATGCAAAGTATGCAATGCTAATGATACAAGATAAGAGATAAGACAGAAGACAAAGCGTTCCAGCCAAACCCTTCTCTTGAGATAGGAGCTTGATGAAGCTCGAGGTAAACTACTTGTAAAACGGTAGCCAAGAGATCATGATTAGAGGCAAAGTGTAAGAGCCAAAAGCCAAGAGCTTGAGAGAGTAGTTTTCTTCGCAATAGTGTCGAGAGCTTGCAATGAACAAAATGATGAGATTTTAATGCAATGAATAGGTGGGAATAATCGTTATGAATGCACTCAAGCGAAGGGGCATGCATTCAAAAAAATACTGATGTGGGATACGCAACTCCAAATTCGGGAATTTGTGCATTGCACTTCCGACTACACCAAGATAGTCCCAAATGAGCTCTAAGGGCAATTGGGGACACTTTGTCTTTTAGGCCCATGATGTCAAAGCAGTGAAATCTCGATCATGAACTTTGTCATAAATGCATTGGACACAATACATAAGTGTCATAAATGCATCGAGTAATATTTAGAAGGCTACAATTATTAGCTATAAGTGAGACTTATTCTTCTCATATTTCTTGAAGACAAAAACCCTCTAGAAATACTAGTTTCAAGGATAAATAACATCCTAATTGGGTTGGTGATTTCATCTTGAAGTCACAACTAAGTTGTAAGTGAAGATTTCTACTTTGTTGTTGAAGAATAATATTTTTGTGTTTTGATTTACTAAAGAGTTTGGTGTTGTTTGTTTGGGATTTCAATGACTTTTGGAGAACTTGGGAGAGGTTTCACTAGGAGCCACACCACTCTTAATTGTAGTTGTATCTCCTCACTTGTGTAGGCTGTACCACTTGTTGCAGTTTTGTATTTTCAATTTCTATGATATGCATCATTTGGGCATGTTTCTATGATTGCATTCTTCAAAAAATGCAGCTTTTGAAGGAGTTATTTCCTATTTGACGTTATGCCATACCTCATTCTAGGCCTGTTGGGCATGTGATATCTTATGCTTGTCACTACCCATTTGTAGAATGTGTGTGCAAGTTTGATGGTGTCTAGGCCATCCCTCACCACTCACCCTTTTTGGCATTGGAGAAAAATGATTTATGATGTGTTGTTGGTGTTTTCCTAGGTCCATCCAAACAATGTACTAGCACTGTGTGTTATATTTCAGACATATACATGTCTAAAACTATTCACTAGTCTAATATAAAAAGCATTCTGGCATTTGGATGTGTTTGGTAGTAATTTGGAGTGCCTTATCAATTATTATTTTAGTTTTAAGTGTGTTTCCTTCATTTTGGTGTTGTATCAACATATAGTGATGTTTGCAATATATTTCAATTTGTATTAGACTTGATTTGATAGTGTTATCAAAAGTCCAATGGTGTGACCAAATTTGAATTAGTTTTCAAGTATAATCTCTTGAAATATATTTGAATTGGTTTAATTTAGCTATAATGGAAGTGGTTTTCTACGCTTGTATTTTTCAAGCTAATTTGTATTATTACAACAAATTGTTCATATAATTAGAATATTATATCAACTTGCTTCAACAATGTATTTCGTGATCATGTTAATTTATAATGCATTTGTATCTATATTGACCGGATGGTATTATTATCTTATATGCATTTTATATTGTAACATTGGATGGTTTACTACCAATCCCTATAGCATATCATTCAACCTATTTGAACATAGAACAAGTTTTCTTTATCAACCATTTTGGTTTCAGTCAAGCTTAAACATTCTGATTATGGCATGCAATTCGTCGAAGAGGTGTTGAAAAGGATGACTCTATCGTTTGCATGTCATTTTGCAGTCTATTGAAAAGATGTTGATAAGTTGACTTAGTCGCCTACGTATTTTGGTCGGCTTACTGTCATTTCACTCCATAAGTACATTTATTTAGAACAGTTGTGTGGTTGAAAACACTATATGCTCTCAACTTTGTCACTTAATTGCATATATATTTTCTATATTACAAATAAAGAAAAAACAAATTGTAGTTAAGTTGTATTGTTACCAAAACTATATGATAAATCCATAGTTGAGAGTTTGTTCACCTATAATATCTAACTTTCACCTTCAAAAGCTATTATACATTTTTAATCTCCCATAGACAAGATAATAACAGTTATAAACATTGATTTTAAAAGGTAATATAAAATTTGATTTTAGTTCTTTCGGATTTGACTGTAAAAAAGCTAGAGAGTCAAATCCAGAAGAACGAAAAACAAATCACTATGGACTGTGGAAGTTTCATGAATTTAATTAATATAAAATTATTTTCCAAAACATTCCAGCATTCCATCACATGCCTTAGGTACAAACTTTTCGACTCAAAAAGACGTACTGGATTCCGTCCTTGCCTTTACACATTGCACGGCTCATTGTCAGGTTCCCCATTACCATAAATTTCTGTATAGCTCGCTCGCCAATATTCAGGGTATTGCATATAAAATGTATGGGAAGATACAGTGGGTTATTTACTTACCCATGAACTGTACGTCAGACAGTAAATGTAACCGGCTGTTTCAAGACAGGTCATAGGTTTGAGTCATGAAGAATCATCTTTGGTGGCCGAGTATTTAACAATTAAGTAATGTACAAGAAGCATCAGAAAATTCTCATTCATTTTTTTTGCAAAATTTCGGTAATATAAAAAAGGAAACATAACAATGTAATTCATAACTATAATTTATGGATTCATATGTACATGTAATAAAGAATCGAAGTGTCTACAAAATTTGCAGCTCTTAACTACTCCTTTCCGTATTATATAAAACATTAGATGATCTCAATGGCTGGTTTCAGAAGAGAATGAGGAATTAAACGTACATTATCAACCCAACGGCTACTCTAAGAATCTTGTTTCAGTTATATTTATCATTTACTTCCAGACGATGTCACCCATAAATTTTAGTGCTGGAACACCCCTAATCTCAACATCAACTAATGGTGCTTGGATTAACTGGAGATCAGAAAGATTCGGATCCTTCTGGATCATATCGATTGCCCTTGATTGGTCCTGCATCAGAACATATCAACTTTTCAATAGATCTCTACAAACATGCAGCTGCAATTTGTTCGATAGGGAAATATTACACTGAAATTCAATTCTTATTTTATTTTCATACATGCTTGAGAGAATCTACAAATAAAATTTGTGTTCTGTCCCAAGAGCCTTGATTATGCAAGATAAACTAGGCACAACTGCAACAAATATGAAATAAGCTTTCATGTGTATAGTATGGCAAGTACTAAATAATGAGAAATATGTTGTAAGAGATTGGGAAAACAAAAATAATGACAAAATAATCCAGTAAGAAATACATTATAAGAAAGTTTGACGTTATTAGCATAAAAGATGGTCAGGGGATATGCGACATTAATAGTCCATTGATTACAATTTGGTGGCCAATCTAGGAGGGTGAATGATCAGTTACAAAAATTAATACAAATTCCCATTACCAGTTTTCTTACTCGTAATAGCTTGTTCTTTTCATTGCAATTGAGTAGAACCCCTAAAGTGAGTTAGATTCAGATATTTAACGGCACCTCTGCGGTCACCTTTTGTTCATTATGCGCATGCCTTAGATGAACAAAGTCAAACTCATGAGGAATTCTTGATATGATATCATGAAGTAGTTATTTAACCATGTCCTCATAATTCTGGCATTTTCTGCCATATTTCTGGCTGAAATTAGAATGTTTCATCTGTAACAATTGTGATTGATACAGAAATCACAATTGTGAAACATGCTTTTCCTATCGATACAGAAGCTTTTCCTAGTAGCTTCCTCACATTGTTTGTTGATATTTCCCCATTTGTTTCCACACTCTTTGACGCAAGTTCCTTCAGATGAACTCAGTTTTCATGGTCCAACATCATCATCTTTCATATAGTCTTGTGTTGGACCATTACAAGATTATCAAATGACTATCCTTTTCAAAAGTTCATCAAAACACCACTCCTGTATACATGCTGGGCCTGGTGTGCACCCAATCAGTACACAATTTAATTTTCCCTGGCCTTTACCTTCCTGCCCTTTTTCTTGGATGAAACTATCCCCTTGCTGATAAACTTATAAGGCACTGAGGGGTGGGGAGGCATGGGGGGTGAATCAGTGCAAGCAAAAACTTAACAAATTTGATAACTACTTTCACCAACTTGAAAATCAATAAGCATGCAAGAAATATAACAACAAAAACAAACATCCAACAAAGCATACAAACCATAACACAATGATTTTTCACGTGGAAAACCAACTGGGAAAAACCACGGTGGGAATTAGTACCCACAAGGATTTTCTAACTGCAGTATAGAAATCTGACCGGTTAAGGTCATACAACCACCCTGTTAGGGGCACACCCGGTTAAGAGCTATACAATAAGGCCTGTTAGGACTCAGCCCTGTTAGGAGCTACCCACATTGCTGGGATTTACAAACACAAGCTAATGTGTCACCTGGTTAGAGGATTTCACCTTCGGACCTGCTAGGATCCTGCCGCACCCTGTTAGGAGTGACCTTGTTAGAGGATTTTCTTGCTGCAACTGTTAGGAAGACAAGAAGTTCAACTGATCTGAAGTTAGCACCTCTGTGCCTAATTAGATCTGCTTCTGCTTAGCTTATATCACCGACTAGACATCAATACCTAACTTCTCCTTCAACCGCACGATCAAATTCTCACTCTTGATACCTGATATTATACAACTTACATCTCCTTATAAAGAACTCTGTTAAGTCGGTTAAGAACCTTGGAACAATTCCCTAGGTTCATTGAATCTAGTCACTTTTTATATTTTCCCGCTCATTACACTTTTCTCTTTGTTGACAAAACAATTCATAACTCAAAAACATTTCAATAAGTCTACCGGTTACCGATCAAACTAACTCTGCTATATTGGTTCTCTATTCTTCCTGACTGTGATTGGCAAATCCATCATAACTCGCTCAATACACCGAATTTACTGATGCGGTTTGGAACATAGTGTAATGTTCCCTGTTGGGGATTGGATTATTTGGCGTTCAAGTCCTGCAAACACGTTAGTATACAAACAATATGAAAGATAATTAAACATAAATATTTATTTGTGCGATTATACAAGAAAGAATGCTATACGTTATTCTACATTTTTAACAAATAATGCTAACTAAATTTATTGTTATCTATAAAAAAAAGATACATACTCAGTTGGACCTTACCTGGATTGACCCAACCCTCTATTGAGAAATATTTCCCAGTTAGGAGCAACCCAGGATGTCGTCCTCCTAAGGTCTCTATTTGGGATCTCTATTAATGAGTGAAATCATTAATGTTCTCAAAGCTGGCAGAGATCCCACCCCTGCTCAAACTTCTCTATCTCTAACATATGCATATGGTTAACCTCTACAATATATATATTGTCTCTAAGAGATTCCCTATGAATCTCTCTCTGGATTCCTCTGTAATGTCCCCTACTTGGTTCAAGACAGTTTTAACCATAATTAATCGATTTCCAATATATTTATAACTTAACTAAATCGATTAAGAGACAAAACTATCTCTTCCTAAATGGCTCTTATTCTGTCCTAGGTTATACTTCCTTAACTGTCAAGAAGGTTTTAGGAAGGGGATCTTCTTATCTTCCTGAAAGAAATAGCAGAGTTCGTACAGTTTGAATCTCTGGCTGATCGTATTGGTGACAAAATGTAGGCTTCCCGTGTTACTTTCTCCCCCCCCTTTTCCACAATTGCTGGGGTATTTATCCCATCCATCGTGGATGGAGAGTTGTGCATTTCCAGCCACGTCTATTGGTGGCAGCAACCCCTTGGAAAGGTCGCTGCCCTCCCTTAACCTACATCATGACCTTTCGGAAAAAAATAATAACAACAATCACACCCCTTCTAATGATCGCTTAACATTCATTAATCATTTAGTTAGTATCCAATATAATTCGCAATACTTGATCGGTCAATTAGTTATTATAATGCCACCAAAAGAATACAATCAACCCCCTTCTATAAGTATTATTTAAAAATATATATATATATGGACTGTGATCTAACAACAGTTCTGATCTGGACTGATCGATGGTGATGTTAGTGGATGCTTTGATTCCTTTCCTTTATATCTCTCAATTTGAGGGAGAGGTCACACCTCTTTATCATGTATGCCCTTTGGCAAGAGACATACCCTTTCACCATTAGCACCCTTTGAAAGAGTGCAACTCTTCATTATTTCTACCATTTGAAAGGGACACAACCTCTCATAATCAGATCTGCACTTATTATTTAAATCAGATCTGCACTTCTCATTTCCCAATTTATTCCCCCTCTCAAATGAGGTTATCTTCTCCCTTTTATATCTCATTGTTGAGGGAGTCACAACTTTTCCTTTCATGTCTTTCGACTTTTCATTAACTTTATTAATTTTTAATTAATCATATTTAATTATATTATTTTATATTTTAATTTAATTTAAATATTTTAATTTTATTATTAAATTTTATTTCAAAGTGGGGACATTACACATAGGTGCATGTTCTTGTCTCCAACACTTCTGTAAAACCGCAACGTCTAACTCTTCTCCAATCGTCTGTACCAGTCGCTTGATCATCGCTCTGTTCCTGTTTACCGGTTGACAACAACCTAGCAGTTTGTTGTCTAACTGATTCCACTACCGGTTAGGCTATACCGGTTGGTCTAGATGACCTAGATGACTAAACAAACATAGTTGCCATCAATGACAACACAAATAAAGTCATCAAACAACCTATTACAACTATATGATCATCATCAAGCCAACACTTGCAACTCTCTATGATTTTGAAATTTCCTTGGCTCAATCTTTGTTTGCTTCTACAACTCTGGCGACTCTCTAGGAGGCAAGATATGAAAGGAGAGGCCTAACTTCAACATGCCTTGTCAACTGCAAGCAAGCAAGCAATAACTATTCCCATGCAAAACTCTGTGACTTCAATATTTCCTTGGCTCAATCTTTGTTTTCTTCTACAGCTTTACTGACTTTCTGTTGGACGAAACTATGGCATACCCATGAAGAGGCCCAATTTCATCATGCGTTCTTAACTGCAAGAAGCAAGCAAAACTCTCTAAACACAATATCTTGATTGTTAAAATGAGATGGCATCTAACTACAAATAAATTGTGCTAGTAAACATGAAAACTTAGGCAAAAACACTACTGCCTAAAAGCTTGTCGCCCATATATTTTTACCATACAAGTTCCAAACAGCACTTGAAACCTTTTTTTTAAATATACTATTAATACCCCCATAGCCCTCAAATTGTTTTTCGTCTATTTCTTATCTCCAAAGTGCAACCTTTGTGAGCATCTTCTTTCCAATGATCATGATGAAAGAGGATTCAAGTTCCTGAGCAATCTTGCATCACAGAAAAACAAAATAAAAGTAAACTGATTTTATTTACAACGTGTGGAGCTTTGGGGGAATGGCATATTTAGATAAATGGGAGAGTCAAAAGAGTGTTCTAGCTGACTCCAACAGTAGTTGCATTTTTGGACTAGCATCAGTCTATGTGACTTCATTGGCATCAAGAATTCAGTTCAGTAGCAGCTGGGGAGTCTAGGAGAACCTCGACAGTATGGTGTGAGGAGCAATAGAGAGATAATTTTCGTGATGTGGACCCCAATAGTCATCTGGCAAGATCTTCTATCCACATCAACTCCTTCAAAACATCCAACTATCAAAAAGATCACACAGTTTTCTTAAACAGTTTCTCCCATACGTTTTGGCAGTCAGCTAAAACGTGAGCCATAATTAAAATCATTCTCCCAAGTCATCAAATGAATGGACTCAAAACACTTGTAGATTCAAGGACATGGAAAGAGAAGCATGGGTGGGTGCTTGATCTAAAACATGCCCTAAAACATGGATAATAATTTAATAAAGAATACTCATGCTAAGGGAAAGGCAAAAACACTAGGGTAGATCATGAGGACAAAGAAGCTGACCATCTGAAGCAGCTGGCATTATGAAAAATGGGGGGAAAAAGCAAGAAAACTAGACTACACCAAGTAGTTTCAAAGGTTTGGTTCATTGCTAGGTTATGTTTCAAAGAAGCTATAAAAAAATTGTTGCAGGTTTGTGTGAGTTCCTACAACTACAAAGAGAAGCAAGGAGATGCAACGTCTTGAGCTAAAAAAATTCTGAATTTTGCAATTTCATAATGATCAAGCAGGTGACCTTAACACCTTTTGATCATCAAGATCTTGACATAAGCAAAGTGAGAGCATATGGTGAAAGGGGTTAGACTGATTATTACAAAAAAAATACCCGCTAGTGGCAAGCCACACAACTCAATATAACAACAGTTTCAATATTTTATAAGGAATAAAATATTTATCTAGTGGCAAGCCTCCTAGATTAAAATTACAAATGCTGAATTTGGCGGAAGACCACACAGACTAATAATAGGAATAACATGGTTGGAAAAAAACTTCAATGCCATAGCAGCATAGACATCTAGACTTATGATATTTAAATCATCAACAGTTCTATCAGTTTTTATGCTAAGTTGCCAAATTCTGCAAAAAACCCCACGGGTCCTAGTTCGGTTCCCACCAAATACCGGTCCGTTACAAATTCTCCCCAAATTCTGTCAGGGTTCGATTTTGGCCCAGCAAATTCTCTCAGAGGAACCCTGGCTGAATTTTGACGTATTTGGGACGAATTTCAGTGCCAGCGGCAGAACCCGAGAAGAATTTGGGTGAAAAAGACATTTTTTAAAACTTTTTTTAAGTTTTTTTTTTGCCTAATTTAGTCTATTCAACCCTCCAACCCTATATTAGACCACTAAAAAGGTCAAATAGGTAAAACCTATCTCATTTGTGCATTTGTGAATGAAAAAGAAAACTCGTTGGCTCCATTTCTAAACTTTTTTGTTTGCTTGCCATAGCTGAAGGAGTGTTGAAGGGCGATAGTTGCATGCTCTATGCTCGTTTGTGAGTTATTGCTACGTAGTTGCAAGTGTTGAGAACTCCTCAAAGACATTGAAGAGGAAGATTTCACCAAAAAAGGTAGGTTTTTGTTGATTTTGTTTGTTTTTTAAATTTTTCTTTACATTGTTTTACAAAATGAAATGATTTCTCTAGTTCTACTTTTATTTTATTTTTTCATTTTGGTTTGTGGCTTTGTATGTTGTTTAATGTTTATAGATTCAACATTCATAGAATGGCAAGTGCTTCTAGCACTAGGAACTCCCAGTTCAGAACAGAGCCAAGCTCTCCACTATGGAAATATGTGGAAATGGTTTAGCAACTACCAGGTGGAGGAGGTTTCCTTTGGATTTGCAGCCATTGCAAAGAGGAATATAAAAGCTCTTATAGTAGAGTGAAAGCACATTTGTGCTTTATCCCTCAAAAGGGCATCAAGTTTTGTCCAGGCAAGCCAAAAGTTCCAGGGCAGCCTGCACCTAAAACCTTGCTTGCAAACTCTATTGTACTAAAATATATTGAAGAGCAAAGACAAGCAGATGAAGCAGTTGGGAATGCAGTTACTCATACTTTGGAAAGGTCTAGAAGTAAAAAAGCAACAAAGGCCTCTATGTCTTCAACTTCCAATGAACAATCCGTAGAAGGCCATCTGTTCTTGTATCTTCCTGAACAACCGGTGACAAATAAAAGAGCAAAGGGGCCCTTGGAAATGGCATTTCAGAATGAGGCTAGAGACATTGTTGAGGAAGACATAGGTAGATGCATCTATGCAAATGGATTGGCATATAATGTTGTTCGCTCACCATATTGGCAAAAAAATGGTGAGATCAATTAATGAGGCTCCAAGGGGGTTCAAGGGCCCATGTTATGAGAAGGTGTGCACCACTTTATTGGACAAAGAGGTGAAAAATGTAGAGAATTCCTTGAAGCCTACTAGGGATTCATGGATTGAAACAGGTGTGTCCATAGTATCAGATGGATGGAAAGATGCAAGAAATCGCCCTTTGGTCAATGTTCTTGCAATGTCCACCAGAGGTGCAATGTTTTTGAGAGCAGTGGATTGTGAAGGGCAAGTGAAGGACGGTCCATTCATTGCAAACATTCTTTTCCAAGCCATTGAGCAAGTTGGCCCTCAAAATGTTGTTCAAGTGATAACAGACAATGCAAAAAATTGTGGGGCTGTCGGGTTATTGGTTGAGGAGCGTTATAAACACATTTTTTAGACACCTTGTGCTGTCCACTCACTCAACCTAATGCTGCAAAAAATTGGCAATAAAATTGAGTGGATCAAAAAAATGTATGGTGATGCCCAAGAGATCCAAATGTTCATCACGAATCACCATATGTCACAAGCCATATTTAGACAATTCTCGAGATTGGAGCTCTTGAAGGTATGTTAAATTATTTAAAATTTAAATATGTTTTAGACTTTAGTTTAGTATTTACTATTTAGTAAACTTTCAAAGTTTTTAATTTTAATTTTGATTTATAATTTATTATTGGTTTTGATTTTGAAAAAGGTTGCCGAGACCCGTTTTGCCTCCCAACACTATTGTTTTGAGACGTCTTGTGAAGGTTAAAGAGTCATTGTCTAGAATGGTAACCAGTGCTAATTGGAGCATATGGAGGCAATCTAGTGGTACAAGGGGAGCATCCATTAAGGCAATGATACTAGATGACTCTTGGTGGGATCTTGTTGAGTACCTCCTGAGATTTACTGAGCCCATATTGAGCATGATTCGATACACTGACATGGATAGGCCTTGCTTGGGTGAGGTATATGATGGCATTGACTCCATGATCGAGGATATGAAAACAATCATAAATGAGAAAGAGCAAGATCCTGAAGAAAAATTCTTCAAGGAAATACAAAAACTCATGGTGGAGAGATGGAACAAAATGACTACCCCTTTGCATCTCCTTGCCTTTGCATTGAGCCCCAAATACTATAGTAGGGAGGTCCTCAATAAGAGTAGCACTAGAGTTGCCCCATATAGAGATCATGAAGTTGCTATTGGGTACAAGGCAGCCCTTCGTAGACTCTTTCCAGATTCATTACGGGCTGTGGTGAGGGCTGAAGTCATGAGTTTCACAAGCACGGATGATTGCGGTATTGAGGCTCTTGAAGACAAGGCAAATGTTGATGCTCATAAATGGTGGTACTACCATGGAGAAATATACCAGAACCTACAACCCATTGCCATCAAAGTTTTGTCACAAGTAAGCTCTTAACTCTTAAGGTTCTAATTTCTAATTTCTTCATTCTTAAAATTTGTATTCAATGATTCATAGAATCATAACTGATAACTCTTAACTCTGATTTCAAAATTGAAAATCTTGATAGGTTGCTAGTTCATCATCATCCAAGAGGAATTGGAGCACATACTCCTTCATCCACTCAATAAAATGCAATAAACTACATTCCAAGAAGGTAGAAGACTTGGTCTATGTGCATTCAAACTTGAGGCTCCTTACACACAAAGACAATACCTACAAACAAGGGGAGGCAAAGCATTGGGATGTTCGACTAGAGCATGCAAAGTTGGATGATTCAATTGCCCGCCTTAATGCACTTGGAGTTGATGATGAGCTACTTAGTGATCATGAGGCTGCTCCCGAGGCTGAGATTGCTAGTACCACTGCCAGAGGCACTGTTTGTGCTTCTAATTTGCCACAAGAGGATGATGATGATATGTTTGATGACTTTTGATGATATCTGATCAGTGATGGCTGATTGTTAATGTTGACATTATTATTTTTGAACATAAACATCGATATGGTGGTGTATTTTGGCATTTTGCAATGTTATTTGCCATTTGGACTAAAAGTCTACAACATTAATATATATGGTGGTGTATTTTGCTATTTATTTGCTGCTGCATATTGTATATTTTTTTATATTTTTATTTCTATATGTTTTTGTACGGACAAACCCAAAGCGAACCCGAACCCACCACCCCCCCCAAAAAAAAAAAATGAACGGATTTGCAAAGCGAAAGCGAACCCAAACCCACCCCCCCCAAAAAAAAATGAATGGATTTGCGAAGCGAAAGCGAACCCGAACCCACCCCCCACAAAAAATGAACGAATTTGCAAACCCAAACCCCCCCCTCCCCCAAAAAAATGAACGAATTTGCGAACCCGAACCCACCCCCCCCCAAAAAATGAACGAATTTGCGAACCCGAACCTCGAACCAGAATCCGAACTGGCAACTTAGTTTTTATGTTAAACTGCTTCATAAATTACATTAACATGTTATTCATTGTATGACTAAAAGTTAGCAGTACACATGCAATATGGGAAACTGAAATAAAATCAAATTCAAACTCAATTTTTATTCATCATACCCTTGATGGTGAGGCTCATCAAATATTGGATGAGCAGAAGCCAGAAACAAATGCTGCAACCACCCGTGCTATCAATCAACAAATATTGGTTCTCTCTTTAAGGATGAGGCAGTCCCAAATAATAAGTAATATTGTGATTGAATTGCAGCCTTCAACCAAAGTAGCACAACCTTAAATAATAATTGAAGGCAGCATCCAATGCCACCTCCCCTTTATGGCAAATAAAGCACATTGATATGATGCAACCCAAGTTGAATTGCTGCCATCCTAAAAGGATATGTCAGCCTTTAGACTGATTTAAAACTAGAATTCCCCCCTCTTAAAGAGTACGGCTGCCCCTAGTTCAATATAATCAGAAAAATATCACAAATATATATGGTACAGTAAGCTGGGAATGAACTAATGTAATGATTAAGAGGCATGAACAACAAACAATAAAGTAAATTTATCACTGTTATTTAATAAAATAAACACTTCAAATCATCACAATCTAGAATTGAAAACTTTCACAAATTTTGAAAAATTAGAAATCTTCACACCAATTAAAACACATTGAAAACTTGCAACTACTAAATGCAATGCTAATCCCTGAATGGAATTACTTGAATGAATAGGAGGGTTTTCGTCCTCAAATCCAGTCTTTGGCAAAGAGTTTGTGTGATGAACAATGTTCAAACATAATAACCCTCTTTATTAATCAACTTGCTAGCCATAGAATTGGTCAATTAATGTACGCCTGCTTTCCCTAGTCTTAGCAAGTTAATTAATCCTAAAGGGGGGGGGTTAATTAATGTGTGCCTGCTAGCCCTTCCCCTACAATTCGGCTGGGGGTAGGGGGAAGGTAGATTATTGTAGGGGGCTTGCCCACCCAATTCTATGGTACTGATTAATTAGGAGGATGAAGCTAAGGGGCAACTAACTTACATATGGGGAACCGGTCATCAATCCTGGCACTTTTTGTTCTTCCTACCCGACAATGGGGAAAGCCCTTCTATTGATTAGTGGCCCATTCATTAGCCCCTCTTTCTGCCCTTATTCCAAAGCTTCATTCCAGCTGCTTCTCCTGCAAATAGGGGATAGGGCCAATCTGAGGTTCCTCTTGCAGATTCCCACTGTTTCTAGGATGGGTGGGAGATATAGCTAGGGAGGAGAAGCAAGCTTGAATCGGGAAATCGAAACATGAGGGGGGCCTTCTTTCTTTGTGATAGCGAAACGTAATTGGCTTCATTTCTAGTGGCTGAACTGAGCCTAATGACCAGAATAAAGAAGTTCATACATATATAAGGAATATGAAAAGCACAGACAAATGATGCCAACCCACCCCACCTCCTCGTGTGTGGGGCTCCTTTATCTTCCGAGGCTTCTAGCCATTTATTGGTAGGGGGTGGTGGTCTTCAGGCGCCCATGGAAAATAGTAGGGGCCTACCCAACCTAATCTATAGCATCTCGGAACTTGCTCCTCTACTATTTAAAGGGCCTCCCACCCATTTTAGTTGCCCCTGGTGTCTCCTCCCACCCATAGATAAATTTGAAATATGAAATTGATAACCTTCTTCATTCTTCAACTCCTTGTATAGGCTTTTCAAGGAAAAATAATTATTACTTTCTTTTTTATCCTTTTTCCCTCAACTTTTATTTTTGAATATGGACCCCATTCCTAGTATCACTTTTGGTCCCTCTTTTGAAGCAACATTTTTTTAATAATTAAACATAAGTTGCCTTTTAGAATATAAATGTTAAAGGGGACATGATAGGAGAATTTGTGACACAAAGGTAGACAGATAACACTTGTAGTTATAGCTGAAGCAGAGATGTTGAAAGTTATTACAATCAGATTGGATGTGATAGAGTTAGCACAAAGGAGAAGAACATATGTCAAGGATGGAAGTGATGATGAAAAAGTGGGTCAATAGCTTGTAATAGAAGACCCAATGGATAAACCTAAAAGCAAATTTGTTAATGATAATTTCAAAGGTGTAGTAAGCCAAACTTAAATGCCCCTTGCTACAATGAGAGATATATCAGTGTCTTCATGATCATCTGGTCCACACCATTTGCACAACATTCCTCCTTTGTTTTGGTTACTTTGGCATTCCCCGGTGAAGTGACCCCATTCGCTACATTTCTAGTGTTGGATCATCATACTTCTTTTAGTAAATACTGGATTAGGCTTCTCATCCCACTATTATTGTACTAATTGCTATTCCCTCTTTTATTGTGGCACCCACCAGGAGATGCATTGTATTTATTATTTTGTGGTTTAGGTGTGGTTGGAGGGGTTGATTGTTCCCCTTGGGTGAAGAGCACTTGTGTGCTTCTTGCTTTCACATTGAATAGGCATTCCTTGATGGAATGTCCTATTACTTGACGAATGTTGCAAAACAATTGTTTTGGACAATTTGTTTTGGTGACCACCTAATTTACAATTAGTGCACCATAATTCTTTAGTTTCTTTTGGATTTTCTTTCTTGGCCTTCAGTTCTTTCATAATCTGCATCATGTCTCATCATGGGGCTTGGACTATCTTCAATTCTTCATTGCTGCTATCTTTGGTGCTCTCATCATCGTCGTCTTTTACTTCCCTTGGAAGGATGTTTTATTTTCACTCTCAATGTACTCAATTGTAGACATCAGTGTACGAGGACGAAGGCACCACTTTCATCTTTTTGCATAGTGTGGGGATCAATCCCTCGATGAACCACCACTTCTTCAACTCATCAATCTAGAGTGTTGATGTATTTTTTAGGACACTTTGAACATAGAATAAAATACCAAGTATTCTATCCTCACTTGAACAAAGAAACCTCGTATGCTAAATAATGTGATCAAATGAGACAACTCCAAGGTTTACAATGCAAACAATCGACTTTATGTTGTAAACTCAATGATGTATGATGTGACTTACATTTTCATGAAAAATTGCTGGAATGTGGAAACTAAACTAATTTGCTTGGAAAATAAAGACAAAAGGAAAGGGTTAAGAGATCTAATCTAATCCTAAGAACAACACTGCTAATGGATGATGCATTGATAGACAATTTCCTTCAAATCAAGCCTTGCTTCGTCATCATAACAATAACTACACAAAACTAATGCAATCTTCCAAGGAAATGAAAGAGTTTCACATTGCGAATACATCATCCAAATACCCAATGCTAGTGCAACTTGAACAAGTATCCAAAATTGAACTTAGCACAATAATGAGGTTCAGGATAACTTTAAGCCATAGCTTACAATTAGCAAACCACAAAAAGTATGAACCAAGGGATTCATCACATATCAATGCATTTCTCCATTATAATCAATGAACTTTATCTAAATTTGAGAAGTAACAAGAAACCATGCAAATTGTAGAAATAATACATAGATCCACCATAACTTCAATGAAATCAAGTATTTATTTCAACAAGTGTTGGCAACAACTTTGAGTTTCCTCCTACTCTACTGCTAACTGCTATCTGTTTTCCCTACGAGTGTGAGTGTGTGTTTAGTGCATTGCAGATAACCATAATATGACAATATACACAGATGCAGACAAATAGATGAACTCAATACTGCATTCTCATTGATAACATGTGCCACTACATCAGATAACATCAAGTCTGTACTATCCTACCACAAACTGGAAACAAGGACGACTATATAGGTGTCGACAGGGTTACCCGATGCCAACTGCCGACAACTGTCAAGTTAACTGCCAACCTTTAACACACAAATTAACACAGGTAATTACCCGACAACATCATCCTCCCAAAAAAGAAGGGTCGTCTACGGATGACATACAACCAAAATAGGAATGATGTAACATATACAGCAAAAGAAACTCAAGACAGAGGGGGTACAAAGGGCGTCCCTGATGAAGAAGGGCCCGCTGGTGTGGTTGCCATCTGCTCCCGCAGCTAGTACACCTATTGTGTACGGTGGCGAAGATCCCTCTCGGCGACCAATTGTCACTCCCTCGACCGCTTCACCATATGGACAGCCTCCATAAGCTCCTTCTGTTTCCCGTCAAGCTCGTCCAAGGTAGAAGTGAGTCGAGTCTCCAACAATGCTCACTCACTCGTGGCAGCTGCCAACTCCTCCAAGCTACTGGCCCTAGCTCGCTGCTTGGCAAGCTCCAACTCAAGAGGTGGAACACGGGTGGCCAGCTCCACTCGAGCTGCCACCCGCACCGTCTCCGCACTGTGCTGAGTTTGCCTGAGCTTATAATAACCATCTTGAATAGACTGCTCTACTCTCCTAAGTAGGGACTAGATCCCACTCTCTCCAGCCACCCCCGAGTGTTGCCAACATCACAGGGAGCTCAACCTCGGGCCAACCCTTGTCCTCAAAGCATTGCCCAAACGCCTCGGCCCAGTCCCCTGTGGAAAATGAGAGGAGACCCTCTAAGGCTGGCGGGCCGAGAGTCCGCTCTTGCGCTGAAGTCGCCCACCACCAAGCACATACGTCAACCTCGACTAAAAATTGGCCCATCCCACTGGGCTGGCTCTCTGCAAGGTCCCCAATCTGCAGATCTAGCTGAGAGGCCTCCTCTCCCAACCCCTCTATCTCATGCAGTGTCCTGGTGTTCTCCTATTGGGGAGAAGAACTATCCCTCTCCAAATCCACAACAACCTTCAGAGGTGGTCATGAGGATATGGGTGGTGGTCCCACTGGCGTCAGGGGGGGAGCTGCATAGCGACCCAACCATGTATCCATAGAGGCGTCATCCTCTGCCATGTCCGCACCTCCCTCCAAGGTCTGTACTGTCGGTTCCACGGAGGAGGGCGTACTCCCTAGAACCCTCTGTGCTTGCATATGTGCGGGAACCTGTGCTGGTGGAGGATGAAATTGTCCAAAACCCGACACAGTGACTACTAGGACGGCACCAACTGTCACCCCCGTACGCGAGAGTGGCCTCACCTGGCCATCCACACTGAAAAACGTCGATGTATTTGGATGTGGCCTGTCTTGGCTCCCTTTGGGGGCTTGACCCTACCAAAGAGAGGCCCCCGAGTTCCTCTAGGTATATGTCCAAAAGTCACCGTGCCGTCAACACTCTCCCCCATACGAGGGCTCTCTTGCACCTCTCTCCGACTTGTAAGGTGAAACGCATCGTCTCCACCACTGTTCCTCGACGAACCATCATCGGACTCCCCACTGCTGCTATCAACCTCTTCTGCAGTCTCTGCCTCACTCTTAGAAACGGTCACCTGGATTGGTCTCCTTCGCTTCTTACTAGACTGTGCATCTCCACCACCTGTGGAGGTGTCGAGGTGGCTCCAATAAAAAATGGAGGGCTGCAAGGGGTCAATGCTACTGCTCGGCTTCCATACCCACCGTTTTGGAGCCACCTGTGTGCGTACTGCATCTAAGAAGAGACTAATAGCGTGGAAGGGCATGTAGAACCCCTTGTGCTTCAGAGTCAAAAATTCATTGATTCTATCTGAAAGCACCGTCGCCTAGTTATACACCGTGTTGTTCCACAATCCATCCATCAAGGTGATCATAGGTACTGCTGTGTCAGGTGCCCTGCTGGCTCCCGTGAGGCTGCTCTTCATTATTTCGAGCAAACACTGCCACCCTCCTGGTACGATGAAAGATTTTCTCAAGCCCTACCCTTCAGTGTAGTTATCCTCCCCCATTCGGCTACTGACAAATCACTGCGCCATATCTGCTATAAGAGCTACGTCTTCCTCTCGGCTGACATTTTCATGGCAGTCTTGTCCACCTCCTTGCCCTCATCTGGAATACCCAACACCTGAGCGAAAGCGCCTGATGCGAAGGAAACGACAATATCTATGTCTTGGTATTTGAATGTCGATACTCGCAGCTCTACATTATAGGTTTTAATTAATATGCGGAGGTATGGCTTGAAGTCGCGTATGGTGAAAATAGGTATCTGTATAGCCCAATGCATGCGTGCTCTGCACAATGATGTCTTCAACGCAGTGTCATCTAGGGTTTGTGCTTCCACCCACCATGTCCGACACACTTCCGCTCAAACCTTCGAATGTAACTGTTTCTGCTGTAATTTTTGTTGGCATTTCTTTCTTTCCTTCATCTGGTTGCGCCACCTTTTTCACTTTGCCGGTATTGCTCGAATTTGCCATTCTACTCCTTCCAGACGGTTGTCCCAATGAGTTCTCGGATTGCTGTAACTGCTTCCTCCAATCTAACTTCTTCAGTTTCCTGCTTCCTAACTCCATCGATGAATGTGTACCCTGCTTACACACTTATATCCTTTTCAGTATTCGTACCCTATCTCAACTTCTCTGGCCTTGGCTTTGTACACAATCTTTAACAGTTAATTATTCCACACTCCAATCTCAATGCCTTCCTTGGCCATACGGATTTCACCTTCTGCACCTACGGATTTCATTTCATGATGTGCTGAATTTGATTTAATACTGTACGGAATTCAAATTTCATAATGTGCAGATTTCTTTTCTCCATCGTATGTACGGAATGCTTCTGTCTATGTGTGCCATACTGATTTTGTACGGATTTTCCCCCAACATACCGTACGGATTAATAGTATGGACTTATCTTGTGAGCACAACCTTTTTTTTCCAATATAATGGCTTTTCCGTACGGTCGTACGGATTTTCGTTTTATTTTTATTTTTTTCTTTATTTTTTTTCAGCAGTACAGCCTTTTCCGTAAGGTCGTACGGATTTTCTCTCTTTTTCTTTAGTACGGCTGTACGGCCTTTTCCGTACGCTCGTACGGTTTTTTTAAGCTTACTTATCCGGTGGGGTCCTTTGAATGCCTCTCGTGATACAATTTTAGTTTCGACCCGTTTACGACATCTAGCACCTCCTTCTCGTCGAGCGTCCACAATTTAATTGCTTCGTTTGCCCTGACCTCGCGCACCTTGAAGGGACCTAGCCATCGTACTTTAAATTTACCAGGTTTGATTTCGTTCCGCCCATTGAATTTCAACACTAATTGCCCCGAAGTAAATCGCATTCGCCTAAGATGCTTGTCGTGCCAAACCTTCCATCTTTGTTGGGCCGCCTCTATGGCCCATTGTGCCATCATTCACCATTCGTCCAACTTGTTCAAGGCGTACAACCTCTCCCTTAGGCTTTCCATGTCACCCAACCGATTCTCGATGGCAATCCGAAGACTCCGCACCATGAACTCCACCGGCACCACGGCTTCTTGTCCGCACATCAACTGAAAAGGGTCTGGCCGGTGGTCACTTTATACATTGTTCGGTAGGCCCAGAGTACCGATGGTAGTCATTCCTCCTAATCATCTTTTTCGACCCCACACGACTTATAAATGACAGACACTATCAGTTGCCTCGGCTTGCCTATTCGCTCGAGGGTAATATGGGCTTGACAGGGAGTGGAAAATTTTAAACTGTGTGGTTAGCAGCCGGATGATGTGGTTTACAATGTGTCCCCCCCGATTGCTCGTCGGCTGGATAGGAATTCCATATCGGGTGATGATCTGTTCATAGATAAACTTTGTTGTGCTGATTGTTGAGTTGTCTAGGAGAGCTCGTGCCTCGACCCACTTTGTTAAGTACTCCATCGCCGCCACGATGTACCTGCATCGACGCGCTCTACTTGGCTTCAGGGGTCCGATGAAATCCAGCCTCCATCGTTCGAATAGCTCCTGTGCGTGCGATGGGTTGAGCGGCATGAAATCCCTCTTAAGTGGCCTTCCAGCCCGTTGGCACGTATCACAACTAATCACCCATTCCCGAGCATCGTTATAGAGTGTCGGCCACCAAAGTCCTGCCAACAACACTTTCCTGATAGTTGTATCTAGCCCCATATGTCCACCCGTCGACCCTTCGTGTGCTTCCCTCAAGACGCCCTGAACCTCTTCTTCTACAACACAATGTCGTAGGACTTGGTCAGGTCCCATTTTATACAAGAGGCCATTGATTAATTGAAACATCCTGCTACGGAGCACCAACTTCCTTCTTTCTCCTGGTGGCATCACCTTTGGAAACTGTGACGTTGAAAGGTACTCCCCCACGCTGGTGTACCAAGCAGGCAAGATAGCAATTCGAAATAGATGAGCATCCGGAAGTCTTCGTTGACTCCCTCGGCTGTCTCGCTAGACCTGATCCTTGACAATTGATCAACGATCACATGGCTTTTCCCGGGTTGGACAATGATATTGAATGTAAACTCTTGTAGGAGGAGTAACCATCGGCTGATCCGTCCTTGGATGATCGGCTTGTTGACCAAGTACATCAACGCCTGGTGGTCCACATAAAATGTAAATGGCGTTGCCAAAAGATAGTGCTGAAATTTCTCGACCGAATACACCATCCCCAAGGCTTCTCTTTCCGTGGTGCTATAGTTCTTTTCGGCCTTTGACAACAACCGACTCGCAAAGTAAACTGGGTGGTCCAGTCCGTGGTCCCCAACTTGTGCCAGTGTGGCTCCGATTGCAAAGTTGGACGCGTCCACATGGACATGGAACTCCTTGTCCCAGTTCGGGTACGTAAGAATTGGCGCACCCACCAGCCGTGTCTTCAATTCTTGAACTGCTTCTTCTTGCGTCGTTCCCCACGCGTACGATTCTCCTCTTCGTGTCAGTTTGTCCAGTGGGTACGACACTCGAGCGAAGTTCTCGATGAATCTCCTATAGTATCTAATGTGTCCGAGAAAGGACTTCACTCCAGTGACGTCCGCCAGTGCCTCCATTTCCACGATCATCGGAACCTTGTCCGAGTCGGTTTTTCAGTCCAGCCTTGCATACGATGTGTCCCAATAACTTCCCTTGGGGGACCATGAATCTACACTTTTTGGGATTTAGTACCAGATGCGCCCTCCTGCATCTTTCCATGCATTCCCCGAGAGCTCTGTTGATTCCTCGTCTTCATATTATAAGGGCATTCCTTCGTCGAATGTCCAATTATTTGGTAAACATCACAGCAGGCCTTCTTTGGGCAAGAACCTTTCATGTGCCCGTTAGTTCTGCATTTAGTACACCATAAATCGCCTTCCTCGGTTTTGCTCGTGCTCCCCTTCATTGTTTTAAACTCTTTCATCATTCGCTCCATGTCTTTCTGGAGCGCCTGGACCTTCTTGATGGATTCCCTGCCGCTGCCGCTTTCTTCTGAGTCGTCTTCGTCGAACGAGGATTTGTCCTTCTTTTTAGATGTTTTATGTTCACTCTCCAGGTCCATCGCCCTGTTGTACGCATCCTTGTATGATGTGGGCGGTACAATCTTCATTTTTTTCCGAAGAGAAGGCCTAAATCCTTCCACAAACCATCTCTTCTTCAGCCCGTCTGCTGGCTGGCTATCCATCTTCCCCAACAACTCTTTCAGCCTCCGGCCATATGCACGGACCGTCTCCTTTTTGCCTTGTTTTGTACTGTAGATTTTGGCCACAATTTCATTATCGTCTCGTAGTAGCCGAAACTCTACTTGAAATTCTTTTTGTAAGTTAGCCCATCTAGTCACCTTTTGTTTATCTATGTCGGAGTACCAATTAATGGCTACTCCCCTCAGTGTGGCCAGAAATTGCAGCACCCACTCAGCTTGGTCCACCACCCCATTGGCGGACCAATTGGTCTCACATGTATGGCAATGCCGTACGGGGTCTTCCTTTCCGTCCCCCACGAACTTTGGCAATTTTTGTTTGTTTGCCATCACACTTCTTGGTTGCGCTATGCTTGTGCCTCCCGAACCCGACCCTCCAGAGGTTGGTCCTCCAGAAACTGGTGCATTGGTTCCTACTACATGACTCTGACTTTTAGGATTGGATGCCGCCGAGCGAAACAGATTGCTTCTCGTACCATGCCCCTGTGTCCCTCTGACACCTTCGGCCGCACCGATATCCCTGACCTCTTTGTTCTCGGTTTCGGTCCCCTTCTCCCTTCTTGTCTTGTTTCCCCTAAATGGTGTGTACGGATCGACCACACTCCCATCACCGATCTCCTCCAACATGAGGGACAAATCCCCCAACTGTTTCTTGGTGGTTTCGATTAGCACTGCATCTTGGCCCTCGCTAGAGCCATTGCTACCATTTCCGCCGCTTCCTTCTTCGGCAATCCCCTTGAATCTTCTTCTTCGTTCTACTTATTGTTCGAGAATTAATGCTCGTTGGGCGGCTTCAAAGTCCCCTACGTATTCCTTTTTGTTTTTGTCCTTATTTAGCAGATTAGGCATTAATTCTAAATTCTCCTTATGAAATAGAACAAGACATCATATTAAAAAGAACAGTTTTATTAATTCATCCCTTGTATATAATGTATGTCATTGACATACTCATTACAATGGGGGTGTTCTTGTTTTTTCCCCTTCGCCTGTACACAGTACACAGTTCAAGGATTATTTACCCCTCGCTCGGTTTCATCACGCTCCTCTTCTTGGAGCTCGTAAAACCCTTGTAGGATTTGTTGTCATCGGTTCTCCCGATAGGTGTCTTCCCTGTGGTTTTGAAGAGCCAAAAATGCCTGTGAAAGAAGGTTGGGCAAACGATTTACCGTCGGGCTTATACCAAGCACACTCCACACAACATCCTCTAGAACATCCTCGGTGGTGGCTTCTCTTCGTACGTGTTTTTCGATCGCCGCCTGGAGGAAGCAAGAGAAACCTTTCGTAAGTACTAGTTCTCCCTCGAACAATTCTTTAGGCTCTTCGTCAAGGTTATTGCTCGTCCCTTCGGGCAATGGTTGTCCCATTATCCACGTGCCATGTAGTATATTCCCATGCTCCAGATTAATTTAAGCAATGGTGCCAGATGTTTTCCCTACGGGTGTGTGTTTAGTGCATTGCAAATAACCAGAATATGACAATATACATAGATGCAGACAAATAGATGAATTCAATACTACATTCTCATTGATAACATGTGCCAGTACATCACATAACATCAAGCCTGTACTATCCTACCACAAACTAGAAACAAGGACGACTATATAGGTGTCAGCACGGTTACCCTGTGCCAACTGTCGGCAATCGTCAAATTAACCGCCAACCTTTAACACATACGTAATTACCCGACAACACTGTCTAACAACTATTAACCTTACAAATAAGAGATTGAGCCTTATATAGAGGTCACATTACATTTCAAAGGCTTAGATTGATTCAAGATCAACGACTGAGATTACATGATAAAACCTTGATTAGGGTTAGTTACAACTAACTTCATTCGACCAATGAAATAATTACATCTTGATGGACACATGTCCTTCCTTGAATGATGACCAATAAGAAATGAGGTTAGGTATGTTGAACAATCTCCAATGCAATGTCGTGTGTCCTTTGCTCCTCCTTTAGACAAATCGGATTCAATGAATTTGCACTCACTGATGTGGCATAATTTGATTGATTTGATGATGATTGGATGCAACCTCCGCTTGTTCCTTCTAAATCATCACAAAGTATTTGTGATTGAGCAATATCTCTTGATACTTGTAGAGGATGGGATTCGCTACCCTTGAAGTGAACTCTAAGGAACAAATCGATCTTCGCTCTACCTCACTTAAATTGATGCTAAAGGTGAGCCAAGGGATGTAAAATACAAAATTAAATAAATAAGTTATAGACAAGACTTCTGGACGACTCTATTAAGCCTCTATCTTTGGGACGAGCGCATGGAACTGGGACACTAGCACGACGCGCTACCGTCATGTACGGACAAAGTACAAAGACCGTACGAAAGGTACAAATGCAACTGTACGACTAAACAAATGATAATAAGTAAAATAAGCAATACAGAATGTGAAAAGCTAAAATAAGATAGGACAGGATGAAGGAAGTCGGTCCACGATTGAAGCCTCCCGCTAAATGTGTTTCTTTCCTCGATCAAGAACCTACACACAAGCGACGGAGGAAAATGTTGGCGGTTGTGTTTAGAGATATGCCTTGTGTTTAGAGATTTGCCTCAATTAGACCCCTATTTCAATGTTTCCACCTCCACGGACAACCCAAATAGATAGATAGATCAAATGATAAATAGATAGAATGATCAAATGATCAAATAGATAGGGAATGTGATAAATCCCAAGATGCTCAAAGACATAAGAGAGATGGAAAGATATTACTACCAAGGCTTGACAAAGCCAAGAAGATACAAAGAGTATTGTGAGAGCTTGAGAGTGTTGTAGCAAACTATAGACTGCTATAGCAAACGAGAGAGCAAGAGAAAGTTGTGAGAGCCAAGAAAACAAGAGAGATTGTTTGAAGAACCAAGAGAGCTTAAATGAAGAGAAAAGATAGATTTAAAAGAGAAAAGAGGGAAAAAAAAGGTTGGCGAGCCGTTTCCACTAAGGTAAGTGACAAGTGTCGAAATGCGCAAAACTGACATTTGAACATTAAGATGTCGTGGGACGAATGCATGGTGCGTGGACGTCCGCATGGCATGCTAGTGTCCAAATGAATCATGCTCAAAAACGACAAGTGACAAGAGAAACGCATGGCTAATGCAAAACAAAAGCTGAAGGATAACTGCTAAAAAGGGTGTCCTGAGAATCCTGAAAGGGAAAAAGCTGATGCAAGGGCTGAAATGAGCCTACTCGAATGCTAAGGGAATGGATAGTAAAGTGGATACAAAAGTGTAGGTGGAATTTCAAAGGGGTATTCATTTGGGGACATTTCCTTTTATTAACATAACTCTCCAATAATAACAAATCACACCTTTTCCATTTATGATAATCACAGCCTTTTAATGTTTGTTTATATTAGTTACAAGTCACTGCTGTATATTGAATCTATTAATCTTCAATATGTCATGGTTGCACCCTTCAATACCCTTAATTGCACCCTTCTAAGCAAAGCTCTATCTTTATTAAACATGATCGCTGCCTTTTTGTTTACTACTAACAAATGTTTTGTCTTTTTTATTATCTAACAAATCCCACTCTTGGCGCTGCTTTTTTCATCTTTAGTTTCTGTGTCTTATACTGATTTTCTCTTATCCATTTTTTGTCTTATATGACTTTTGTCATACATGACTTTGTTCTTATTACTTTTAATAATTCCTTCACTTTTAATTATTTCTTTTCCATCGCTGCTTTATTTATTCTGTCTTTGTCTTGGATCTGATTTTGTATATTAATAAGGAAGTCACCCAGATTGCTGTATTATCAACTAGATTGTAATCGCTACTTCTCATACACCATGATTGCTACCACATGTTAGTTGATAATAATCGCTGGCACATATGATTTATACTCAATCATAATCACTTGATATTATAATTATTGCTGCTGCAATATGGCATTTTTGTCTCATTGCCTAGAATTCTTATATGATATGTATATGTTATCAAACATATATGACATCAAGCCTTGCCTCACAAAAACCCATAAACCTTTATCATCAAACTTTGCATCAAGGCATCATGACATCAAGGACAAACTTCTAACAATCTCCATATTCTTCCTTTGATATTAATGATAGCAAACATTGTCTTTGTATCTTTGACATCAATGACAATATTTCCAACAGTCAGGAACTAACAAACATAAATACAAAACATAATTATTTATTACATAGCAAACTATAACATATTTACTTTATTTTGATCACATACTTGATACAAGATACATCCACACTCTTCCTTAGTTGGCATAAGATAAAACGGAGCATGCACTTGTTCTCCGTAAATCAAGGCACACACAACAAGAGAACTGAACTTGCATGTTGCGCTAACGCCCCCCCTTAAGTCTAACTAAGGAGACTAAATCTAATGAAAGGAAAGAGGAAAGAGGGAAAACCTAGTAGGAATAAAACCCCCCCTCAAAATTACAAGAGATGCAACTATATGAAGTGCAGAAGAATATCCTTTGAGATACAAGAAAAGTGTGAACAACTGTCGAATGATGACCGCTAGAGTGCTGAATGAAGAACCTCCACACAAGCCAAGATGATGATCAAGATCAAGAATCTGCATGAGTGCCCTCAATGACACTACTCGAACAATAATCAGATGGCAAACAAGATACATATTTACTTTATTTTGATCACATACTTGATACAAGATACATATACCAGTTATGTCAGAAAATAAATTTTAATTCATCACATGCATAATACAACTTGATGCCTCTTCAATGAGCAATAGTAGAAGGTTGATAAAAACATTGATGATTATGAAGAAATTCATGCAATATGGATCACGTTGGTGAAAAAATGCCCAAGATTTTTCAGGACATTCATGTTGTATAGATCGTGCTAGTAAGAAAACACTTGGGATTAAACTTTATTTATAACTAAGTAAATCAGTTTTTCCCAATGATTTTTGAATTTTACAACAAATTTAATAAAAATTTGAGCAATTATTCTAGCAATTGATTTCCCACGACTTAGATGTAGCTGAAAAAAGGGGATTTTTTGGATATATGCAGGTACAATCTCCGAGCCATATCCATGTCATAATATATTTGTATCCATAACAGTACTAGTTACAACAATACACGTGCTAGGGGGCAGCCTATCCTGCAACACTGCATATTTTTAAGGGCAATATTGAAGATGGGTTGTAAAAATAGAATAGCATACCCCTTGCAATAATGGGAGGCTAAACCCTGAGGAGTTCATACATAAGATTACAAATATGGAGATATCTTGACTATGAGTCAACGAAGGATCCTATGAAAGTGAAGTTTGCTTGCACCGGGCTAAAAGGTTATGCACCATTGTGGTAGGATAATGTATAAACAAAGCAACAAAGAAGAGGTACAGGGAAATCAAATCTTGGAATCAGATAGTAATAAAGTTGAAAGCTAGTTTCCTACCAGAAAGCTAGAAATAAATTCTACAAGCCAAGGCAAAAGTAGATGAATGTTAAAGGCTACAAGGAAGAATTCTACAAGGTCGATATTTAAGCTAACCATGTAGAGGATGATGAAGAAAAGATTTCAAGGGATGTTACTGGACTCCACACATCTATTGAAGATGAGTTTGGTATGATTGGAGTGAAATAAAACAAGCCTATGAATATGTCTTGAAGGCAAAAGAGAAGTTTCCAAGGAAGCAACAAAACAACTCAAGTGGAAAGGGATGGTCAAGCAGTGTTGAAGGATAGCATGCACATGAAGGAGAGTCAATCACTACAAGACAACAAGTTCAATCAAAACACAAGAGGAAAAGGTAGACGCTATTATTGTAGAGGAAGAGGAACAGAATTTATTGAAACTTGTTATGTATGTGGAAAAGCAAGTCATAGAGTGTTTGAATTCTCATAAGAATACTAGAACAATTGTAGAGGAAATAAGACCTCAACCCATGCAAAATTTTGTGGCTGCAAAGATGACATCAAATCTTGATAAGTGAAAAGTGTTATAGTAATTTTTTTGATTGGTTCATATAAGAATGAGATCGTGCATATGTCATGCCCATGGACGCTTGTCATGTCTTGTTGGGAAGGCCTTGGCAATTTAATGGGAAGATTGTACATAATGCTACGATGAATATCTACACTATTGTAAAGGATGGAAGGGAATTTACATTGAGTGCATTAGAGACAATGGGGACGAAATAAATCGAAGTCTTAAGGTATGTTTAATCTTAGGAAAATAGTTTCTAAGAGTTATGAAGAAGAAAACTTGTTTTGCATTCATTCCTAAGGCTACACAGGTTGGGACAGTGGGTAAAAAGGATGAAATTCCAGATGAAATGAATAATTTATTGTTGCAATATGCAGAAATTCTCTCACAAGGATTGTTGAATGGGTCAGACCCTTGAGAAGCGATAGCCACCATATGGATTTAATTCTTGGATCAAGCTTGTTCAACGAGGTATTGTATAGGATGATGCTCTAGAGAATGAGGAGGTGAAGAGACAAGTCAAAAAGTTTTTGGACAAGAGTTAAAAGAACAAAGATTTTGAGCCCATGTGTAGTATCAACTATACTATCAACCAAGAAGGATGGAAAATGACAAATGTACATAGATTCACAAGCCATTAACAAAATAACAATAAAATACAGATTTTCATTACCACAAATAGATCATTTAATGTATTGTTTGATTCGAACTAAGAACTTCATGAAGATAGATTTGAAAAGTGAACATCACAAAGTCCAAACTAAAGCAAGGGATGAGTGGAAAACCAAATTCAAGAAAAGGGATGGGTTCGTAAATGCACCAAAGACAATTCATGAGGCTGACTCATGAAGTATTGAAGCCATTTCTTGGTAAGTTTGTAGGTTTATTTGAAAGATAACTCGATATTCAAAAGAATACAGGAAGAACTCTTGACACATCTAAGGCTATTTTAGCACAGAACCAAATAATGGAGGAAGAACACTTGACACATCTAAGGTCTTTTTAGCACAGATCCAAAGAAGATAGAATGTCCATTAACCTAAAATAGAGCAACTTAATAAAGTAAGTGTGCTTGGGCAATGTAATTTAATTTTCAAGAAGGTTTATGAATGAATCTAGAAAAATTAAAGGCTATTATGGAATGCTTATTGCCAAGGAGCACAATTGAAAAAATAAGTTTCTATGGTTTGGTGAGTTCTTATAAAAAAATTAATTGCATTTGTGCACCTATCATGTAGACAATGAAGAGTGGTGTTGTGACCACATCACACATTGCCCCATCAAGATGGGGACCCCCCTTTTTTTGGGTTTTGCCTTCTCTAGGAATAGTCTCTCTATGCTCTCTTCTAGTGAATGGAGTGGAGTAGATCATCAAGTGTTGCAAGAATGAGTCGTAGATGAAGGACTTGTAGATTGAACAAATTGAGCAAAGTCAGGTAAAAGGACTAAGTCAAGAGTCTTTCTCAAGACCGTGTACCTTGCTCCCTCATTGGAGCGAAATTTGCCTAAATGCCTTGACCCGTACCTTGCTCAAGTCCCAGAGTGAAATTTTTTATGTCCTTGCTAAGGCCTTAGAGCGAAAATTTTACCAAGGGCATGTACCTTCCAACGGTCCCAGAGTGAATTTCCTCCATAGGTGTTCTTAAGGGTCGAGTTGATGATGCTTTCATGTGGAAAGATTGGAAAACTTAAGGCTTAAATCAATGAGGTAGAAGAAAGAGGAAGAAATTGAACTAGGGGTCAACTCAAAGTCTTATCATTTCATGTACCTTGCTAAGGTCCTAGAGCGAATGTCCTTCCAAAGGTCCTGGAGCGAATTTCAAGCAATGTTTGTCCAAAGGTCCTAGAGCGAATTCCAAGTCATGTCCTTGCTAAGGGTCCAGAGCAAATCCTTCTCCAAATGATGGACCTTGCAAAGGACAGAGAGCGATTTTTTTTTTCATGTGTACCTTGTCAAGACCATAGGACAAATTTTGATTTGGTGTTCCTTAGTAAGAGATTTTAGAGCAAATTTTGTCCAAAATCAAGTCATGTACCTGTTGATGTGTTTTTTATGCACATGTGAACACACAATAAAATACCAAGGCATCTTATCCTCTCTTGAACAAAGTTATTCGTATGCTGAAGATTTGCCTAAGGATCAATCGAAATAACTCCAAGGTTCTTATATGTAGGGTCTCTACGTGTGGATAAGCTCAATTTGGTCTGATGTGATTATGCTGGAATCACAAGCGGACTTACGTTTGTTTGCCTGAGCGTTTAATTAGTTGGAACTTGAGTCCTAACTACTCACCCGGATAATAAAGAAATAACCAAAAGGTGTAGGGTTTAGAGAATCTAATCTAAGACCTAGAATGCAAGAAGATAGATGAACGACCAAGTGGAATCCTACTAGGCTAGGTCTCACTATCAACTAGAACAATTTGACACCAACTCAATGCAATCTTCTAAGGGATGCTTCAAATATGTTCAAACCGTTACACCATCAGACACTGATCACCATTCAAAATAATGCATGAACAATAGACGCATAACAATTTGAGATTAAGCTCATTCAATGCCAGTTGACCACACAAGGCGCCCTTACAATCAGTAAGAGGCTAGTGGTATGGACTTGGCGGATTCCACGCGAGTGCATTCAATAACTTCATTCAATCTAATTATCTATCATCTAAAATGAAGATTCAACAAGAAACCATGCACATTGCAAAGAAACGACATATTTCACCTTATCTTCGATGAAAATGGAGTTTTTTTACAACCAAGGCAACACTTTCTTGCCTTCTCTTCCTACTCTATTCTAATTACTATCTAAGCTTCTATTCTTCTATCTTATTCACAACTAACCACTATTAACTATTGACTCCCTATTAACCTTTACAAATGAAGAGCCAGAGCCTTATATAGAGAGTTCCTTACATTTCAATGGCTCAGATTGATTTACAATGAATGGCTAGGATTACAAGATAGAAAACCCTAATTAGGGTTTGTTACAACAAACTCCTTAGCCAATGAGAAAATTACATTTCATAAGTGTGGACCAATAGATGTCAAGGGTAGGTGCCTCAAAGTTTGTGCCACCACTAGTGAGTCAAGTACATTGAATCTAGACATGCTGATGTGGACCTATCTGATTGGAGGAATAGTGACTGGGATGCCACCTTGTCCTACATTTGCTTAGTCAAGGAACATTGAGCAATATCTCTTGATACTCAAAGTGATGATGATGAGAAGAGGACATTGATTAACTCTTCTGAAACTATCTGCTTCTTCAACGCACCCTTGAATTGACCTTGGTTGATCCTCCTTCGTCCTTGATATACCTGATGAATGGTGTACCTTTCCTTGACTCTTTTGTGCTTGATGAGGGCTCTTCATGGTCAAGTCACTCCTCCTCTGGTAGCTCACCTCTCTTGAAGTGTTTATAAGATCTTTCTTCTTTGCCATCCTGTGATTTCTCCATGTGGTAGAATGAGGTCCTTGAGGATGGTCAGCTCCATTGCTTGCAATTTCTTGAACACTTGAAGTCCTTCAACTTGGAAGCACTTTGAGTCCTCTCTCACGCATTTGAAGTGTCCTTGATGATGATGAAACTTGAAGAGGTCGCCCTTGTCCTTGTTTGTTCTTCCTTCTAGCCCGATTTTGTTGATCTACAAAACAAACAAAAGATGATTAAGTATACATAACATATTCATTCTAACATAGCATTTCTTATCTTAAATCATCAACAAGAAGGCATTAGGATTAATTTCGCTCTGGACCCTCTCCAAGGATAGGACCTATAATGAAATTCACTCTGGACCCTCTCCAAGGACAAGACCTATAGTGAAATTCGCTTTGGACCCTTTGGAAGGGCCAGGAGCGAATTTCTTCCTTTAGGTTGAATTCTTCCTTCCTCTCACTTTAATTTGCATTGATTTTCAACTTTCGATCCCTCTCTCATGAAGACGTCACTTATTTGACCCCCAAAAAGGCCTAAAAGAAGGATTTCGCTTTGGACCTTGGGCAAGGTACAGGCCTCAAGAAAAATTCGCTCTGGACCCTTTGGAAGGGTCAGGAGCGAAATTTGCATTTTACTCAATCTTCCTTCATAGAACTTCATCTCTCACTCTTCCCTTATCAAGATCAAGTCACTTGCCTTCAAAAATGCCTAGGAATGGGTTGGTTCAAAGGTTTGAGCAAGGTACAAGGTATCTTGAAGAAATTCGCTCTGGACCCTTTGGAAGGGTCAAGAGTGAAATTGGCATTTAGTCTCAAATTCATCATTTCCTTTGCTTCAAATCACTTCTCGAGGCAACTATACATCAATCTTCTCTCAACCATGCCTTAGGAACCAAGATTTCAACCCCAAATAAGGAGCAAAATAGAGGTTTAGGAAATTTCGCTCTGGACCCTTTGGAAGGGTCAGGAGCGAAATTCTTACTTTGACGCCATTTATCTTCCATTCGTCATCACTTTGCCTTGAACTTAACTTTTCAAACCTCCTTCTTTCATGATTATGCAACTAGCCTCCATCCTAGCTTGAAACAAGGTGAAATAGGGAGTCCTAGGAATTTCGCTCTGGACCCTTTGGAAGGATCACGAGCGAAATTGATACTTATGCTCAAATTCCTAACTCTTTCAAGATCCAAGGGCATTCTTCTAGGTCCCAAATCACTTTAAGTCATTAATCTTTCCATAATCACATCATAGGAACAAAGAGTTCGACCCAAACAAGGAGCAAATAGGTGTTTTAAGAAAATTCGCTCCTATCCCTTTGGAAGGGTCAGGAGCGAATTTGGTGTTTTTTCCCAAATTCTCCATTTCTTCAAGTTCCAAGTGTATTTATCTTCTTCAAAGATGCCATGGGGGCAAGGTTTGTGATGCAAATTAGGACCAAGAAGGGAGATATAAGGAAATTCGCTCTGGACCCTTTGGAAGGGTCAAGAGCGAATTTGAGGAATTAGCCTTAGATATCACTCAAACATTCAAACTTCTTCCTCATTCACATTGTTCTCACCTTAGGACATGCTAACAAATCACCTTAAGGAAGTGCCAAGTCAAAATGTTGAATCAAAAGTGCATCTTAATAATTTCGCTTATGTACCTTTGGAAGGACGAGACCTAAAGAGGAATTTCGCTCTGGACCCTCTGGAAGGGTCAGGAGCGAAATTTGCTTCTTAGCTCAAATTTTCCAATTTTCCTCATCTCACTTGGTTGCAACTCACCTCTAAAGGCATGGATAGATCATTTTTCATTCACTCAAGGCATGGAATCAAGGATTTTAACCCTTGTTAGAAGCAGGAGAGATTTTTAGAGAAATTCGCTCTGGACCCTTTGGAAGGGTCAAGAGTGAAATTGATGTTTTAGGCTCAATTTCCTCATCTCACTTCATTCCAACTTGCTCACAAGGGATAGATAGGTCAATCCTCACTCAGTCAAAGCGTAGGAGTAAGCTTTGAGGTCTAAACTGGGAGCAAGAGAAGAGTCTAAGGAAATTCGCTCTAGACCCTTTGGAAGGGTCAGGAGCGAATTTTGCAATAATGCTCAAATTCTTGACCTTCTCTCCAAATTCTTGACCTTAGACCTCTTTTATCCTAAGTGTCTATAAAAGACGAATCAAGATATTCATTTTAACCATCAATTCAAACATTCTCTTCTTTTCAAGTGCGAATTTGAGAGCAAGCTGAGCAAACTTCTTCAGCAAGGAAGCGAATTTTATCTATTCATGAGCGAGTTTCACTAAAATATAAGTAAATTGTTCCAGCACAAAGGCGAACTTGGATATTAAAGGTGCAGACCTAAGAATCAAGACAAACAAATTCAAGCATTAAAGATACAGATCTGATGTTTTAGAAAGGCGAATTTACCTTAAAGCACCTGAATTAATCAAAGAGGGAGCGAATTGTACTCAGCTGGAGACATATCAATCAATAATTTAATCATTAAGACAGCCTAGATTTGCCTTTAGACATCAGAATTGCATTCCAAATAGTGAATATATTAATTAGTGTCAGTCCTTTGATTGAAAGGAAATCATCAAAATCAGAGGTAAGGACTGCATTTAAGTTCAAAAATCAGGTCTGATTAGAGGCAGAAAATCATAATTCATTCAAGTTAGGATGCATGTACAGAGTTAGATCAGTCTTATTAAGCATTTGATTAAAATCATTAGAGTGTAGGGCTGGTTTAAATCAGTATTTCATCTTCATTCTAAGGTTTTGCAAGCCTGAAGTCATTAATTTTCATGACCTTGTCAAGACCTTAACTTGAACATTTTTGATAGGTGAATGACGGCAGCGCCCAAGACAACTGGATCTACCTCCCGATAGGCTCTTATCAAAGAAGATTAGAAGAATGATGACTTGGAGACTAAAATCACATCCCGGTGGAGCAACATTGGAGATACAAACCTTGGGAACTTCAATGTGAAGAAGTTTCGTGAGGCACCATTTATTGGCAAACCATCACCTATAGCCAAGAAGATAATAGAAAGCGGCATCGTCAAGGCAGTCAGCTTCCCTCCTGCAGTTAGATGTCATGAACTAATGATTGAGTGTGCCAAGCACTATGATTCACACTCGAGGACAATTGTGGCCGAGGATGAAACCCTTCTTGCTTACAATAAATAGCTATAAGTGAAGCTTTCCACCTACCAGAACAAAGGGATATGATCTATAGAAGTTTGGAAGGAGCTAAATCAATTTATGAAGATGATCTTGCTGCATGCCTAGCAATCATCAATAGGGATTGGTTGCAAAAGAGTAGACTTCGCCCGAATAAGATACCTAATGGGCCACACCAAATTGACTGCCAAGAAGAATTTAGGGATTTGGTCACCATGCTTAGTGTTGGTTGAAAATTTTGTACACTTGGGAAAATATACAAAATTGTGGCTTCAACCACAATGTGTGAGTATAAAATCTCCTAATTAAGGGAAGGCTCCCCCTATCTATCTAATACTAAAACTAAAATAGGATGGAACAACAATCTTCCTTCTTTTTTCAAGAAAGCCAATATCCTTTTTTCTTCATAGAAAAGTGATAGCAATTTAACATAAAAAAGCAGTAACAACTTTTGAAATAAAATGAGAGAAAGGAAATGAAGTTTCCTGAAAGCTCAAAGACTTTTGTCACTTCCTTCAAGACAGGACGGCAATATCAAGCTCAAAGTCTTGAATATGTGAAGTCCTATCTACCTTTTTCTATACTAATAATAACAAGAACAAAATATAACAGCACAAAGTCTGAAATAACTTATTCCTTTCTACACAAAACAACAAGAACTAGTGTGAGCTCAAAGTCTCACAGCTATTTCCTATAACAAAAACTACTTCTAATCTCTCTCAAGAACAAGTGTAAGCACAAAGTCTTACAAATTCTCTCAATAGAACTTCTATTCTTACTAAAATTAATCTCCAATACTTGCAACACAGTCTGCAAATCAAATTTGATTTAACTCTTCAAGAAACACTTGCAAGAAAGATAATATTGAACACAAACTCAAGAATGTAGCACAAAGTCTCAACACTTGAGTAATCTTCTTCTATTCCTTTCAATTCTTCAATTTACACATAAAAACTCAAAGACTTTTTTGGTGCAAATTTAGCAGAGTTTTTGCTTAGATTACAATAGACCCCCTCAAGTATTTATAGGAGAGGAGTCTTGAGAAAAAGGTGTGAAGATCCCAACTAACTTGAGAAATTTTCTCAACCACCATGACTTATTCAACAACTAACTAAGACTTATTCAAGGTT
Source organism: Cryptomeria japonica (assembly GCF_030272615.1). NCBI lineage: Eukaryota > Viridiplantae > Streptophyta > Pinopsida > Cupressales > Cupressaceae > Cryptomeria > Cryptomeria japonica. The sequence continues at coordinate 10,491,169 of NC_081405.1, forward strand.
ACAAGACCTATTCTAAATTGACTTGTAATTAACCTACTTGTAATTACAAGAGTGCAAGTGATGACTTGCATTTTACAAAAATGCTTTTACAAGTAAACATGTCAAAAAGGAAATTACAATTCTGAAAATACGACTAAGTGCTGAAAAACACTTAAGTTGCAACATGTTTAGACATGAATCCTTCAAACTTCTGGATAACCATTCGTAGCTCAGCAAGATTCAACTCGTGGGTGTTCTTGGCAACAATCATGGTCTTCACAATGGTATCATGGCACTCAAGAAGCATAGGGTTGTTCTTCTCCAAAGTGGATTGGATTTCCTACAAGAAGATTTGATGTTTCATCAAAACTTGAATTGAGGCAGCTGAAAATTGTTCACTTCTCCACTCATCATGAATCTTCATCTATAGATCTGCGAGAACTTCTTCTTTTGGTAGCAACTCCCCATTCTGATCCATGATATTGCAAGAAGCCTTCTCACAGCGAGAAACAACACCTTGGAATACTTCAATTCGCAATCTCATAGCGTCGTCAATATCTTCAATGAGGGATTTGAGAACGAGGACTTTGTTCTCTAGGAGTTCTTCACATTCTAGATACATGACTCTGGAAGGAATAATGTCATGCTCCTGAAGAATACTCAATTGTTGTTGAGGCATCTTGCGCCAAATCATTAGGCTACCTTCAACCCTTTCCAGGTCTTGTTTGAAAGTCTTGGAGGCCTAGTTCAACTTTTCTCCAATGGTCTCCAGCTTAATCACCATTTGGAATATATCTTTCAGCACTTGCGCACACAGATCATGAAGTTGATCCACCCAAGAGTCTAACGCTTGTACCTTTTGAGCAGCTCTTTCAACTCCTTGGATTGGTTCCTGTGTATTTGTGAAAGTTGAAGGATTGCTACCTTCACTGGAGGACTTGGTAATCTTTTGGATTGCTGCAACAAGTTGCACATTTTCCTCTTCTAGCTTATCCTTCTTTGCTAAAAGTTCATCACACCGTTGCACTAATAAGGCTACAGAATGTTGAGCATCATGCTTGACCACTTCATGTGTTTGTTTGCCCAACTCCACTCTTGTGATCTTGTAATCAGCAGCTTACATCTCTTCCTATGGCTTGTCTACAATTGGCTCAACATTTTCAGCCACCTTCATCCTGTTACTATCAACTGTAACCCTTGAGATCGTCTTAGCCCTTTTGGCAACCTTGGGTTTTGATTGCTTGAGATGCTGGAAATCAAAGATGTTAGGAGAGATTTCTTGCTTCTTTCTTTTAGGCGTAAAGTCATTACTTCTCCTTGAGGAATGGCTAAAAGTGAGGGAAAAACAGTTTCTGTTTGAATAACTGTCGTCATTCTGGGAGAAGTTACTGTTTGAACATCAACTATAGACTGCTTATTAATCAAAGGCCCTGATGATTGCATCATGAACTCATCAAAACTAGAAACAAAAGTATCAATCCCTGACAAAGGGGCATATATAGGATTATCCTCAAAGATATTCATCAAATTCTCTTGAGGATGATCAAGAGACAACTCTTCTGCTGAAATCGGAATGACTCTTTGAGGAGATCCACCCACTGAAATAGGAACAATAAGAACAGTGGAAAAAGCATCCACATTCGCATCAAGAGAAGACATAGGTAATTCTCGAGGAATCTAAGGGAGAACTTCATGAGGTGATTCCAAAATGGGTGACTTAGAAGCATTATCTGATTGTAGTTCTTCCTTTGGATCTTCAGCATCAACTACATGAATATGAAGCTGAGGCTTTTCTTTCCCTCTAATTGTCACTACTTCAGGAGGAAGTACCATTGCTTTGCTAACCTTCAGCTTGATTCTTGTACTTGAAGATGATGCACCTTCCTTATTGTCTACTTTGCTTTCAGACTTGAGTTCAACAGGTCCTGTAGAATCATCTTCTTTTCCAACCTTGATCTTGATGAGTCTAACATCGTTACCCTTCAGCCAAGTATTGGTGTTAGCTAAGATAGGCTGAAATCTATCAAGAATAGAAGTACATTCCTTATGCGACCATTGAATTGACGGAAGTGGTGCTTCATCAACTCTCTTTTCAACATATTCAGGATCAATAATCTTTCCATCATCAATCATTCTTTCTGGAATGTTTCCCAAGTTTAGATGAACAATATACTCAAGACTGAGCCTACAATAATCCATCTTACGAACCTCCTTTTCTGTACGAAGATCAACCCAAATGTCTTCTATCTGATGCACATGTGTGAAAGACTTTTTGATCTTCTCGTTCATGCCTCGGTAATCAAAATCTACTCTTGGCTTGAACCTCTTGAGTTTTATTTCCTACATTTCGATCTCCATGGCCTTGGCTTTGGTGGATGTAATGAGGGAATAATGGCCAATTTTCAATGGGTTATTTGTAGAAATTCCCATTCCAACCTTATGCTTAACAAATTGATGTGCATGAACAACCATGATCTGTCTTCCCAACTCCATAAGAATGATCTTGTCAGTTGGATATCTAGGAAGCATATATAGCTGGTCGCTATAACATCCAACTCTCATGTAAGTGAAAGTTGGAAATTGAAGGAATAGGCAGCCATATTCATCCACCTTCTCCCAGGCAGCATCCGATACTCTTTTGTTTTTCAATGTCTTATCAAATAAGCACATGTAGTGGTCGTAGAAAGCATCTTGGACTCTCCTGTAATGCAACCTGCTAGATCTCAGAGGCAATTGGTCATAGTAATCCCACATTGGTATAAGTGAGTGATCACCCTTGGTAGAAAGACCGGGGAAATGTCTGAATGATGCTGCTATATACACCAAATATGAGTTCATGTAGAACGTCATAACGGAAGGGACTATTGCTAGTTGTTCACAAAGGGTATCACCGATGATTTCGCCCCAAGTGATGCGTTGAGACTGCCTTGTTAGCATGATGAACTTATACATCCATGGTTCAAAAACATTAGAATGTTCTAAACCCAACATCCTGCTGAGAAGAGTGATTGTGTCTCCAATTTACCACTTGAAATCACTATGGTACAACTTTGCCCACCTTGTAAAAGTAGCCCGTGGCTCACTAATCCATCTATTGATATGGCGCTTGCAATCTTTTTCTCTTGAAGCATAATACTTAGCTGCACTATCTTTGGAGATCTCTATGTAAACAGGTGCTGGTGGTATTCTGAAAACCTTCTCAATAGTATCCGCATCAAGCTGGATTATCACTTCTCCATCATCATTCCTAACAGTTCTTGTTTCTTTGTCAAAATGATTGGCACAAGCAAGAATGAACTTAGGATCTAGGGCAGCCACTGGAAAGGAAGAAGCATGGTGAATGTGGCTGTCCAACAAGCGCTGCATATTGCTATCCTTGGGATCCTCCGCCCGTTTAACAAACTCTGACATGTCAACGTGCCCTATTTCCGTATCTTTGATATAGAAAGATCTCTCTCAAACCCGAACTAAAACAAAAACAAAACATACATTTAGAATGATCAAACAAGGAACGAAAACAAAAAAGAAAGGAAATGAAAGCAAAACTGAAAATAAACCTTACCTTGTTTAATCAAGATGCCTTTCCAAGAGATGAAACAATCCTTGAATGGAAGAACCAATTCCTTAAATAGAGAATAAAATCACAAAACCGAAACCCTTGCTACATCCAAAGAGAAACAAAATTGCAGCAAAAACGGCTTTCAATATGGAGGAAGAATAGGTCAAAACCTCATGGAAAACCTACATAGGAAGAATAGGAACCAAAACGCCTAAGTTCAAACTCCAAATCATGGCATTCCAACTCCAAAACGTGGCATTCCAAAAAACGGTTAATGGAGGAGAAAACGCAGTCAAAGAACAATGTAATGGCAACCATACAAGTTGCAACGTGTTTCTAAAAGCATGAAATCCGCCTTGAATTCAAAACGCCCCCGCATCCCATAGATTCCTCCACCAAAATCGGTTAGAAGTTGTGGCAAAATCAAACTCTAACGGGAGAAGAGCAAGTCAGGTTATTGAGGAAAAGAAACAAGTTTAAAATGCCTTGTAATAGACATGTAATCGGGTTTTAGAAACCCTCTTACAAGTTTAAATTTGCTTCACTTTTCATCTCTTAGGCAAATCGGGTTTGTGAGAAAAAAGAACATGTCAAAATAACTTGTAATAGGGAAATAAAATCCCCTTTACAAGTTTTAATGACTTAACTAAAAAAAAGAACTTGCCATAGGGAAATAAAATTTCCTTTACAATTGACTAGAAAAACAATAAAACATGTAATAGGGAAATAAGATCCCTATTACAACTTAAAATCACTTAAGTAGGAACTTTTTAAAGAGATTACAAGTTCTTTTTTACTTATTATTTTAAATTTACTTGCAATATGTCAAAAAAGTTCCTACAATGACTTAAAAGACATAAAGCAACAAGGGGGAAATAAAAAGTAAGTTACAAGTTCAAAAATTACATAAAGTGCACTTGTAATTGACTTAAAATTTCCCTACAACACTAAAACAAGAGAAATAAAACTTGCAATCAAAAGAAAATTTCTCACTTGCAATCAGGAAGAAAAAACCCGAAATTGAAGAAAAAACATAGCAAACGAACACAGAATGCGATGAAATTTGAAACGTGGATCGAGGATGGACCGAGGATTAAGCCAGTCCAAGGGCGAAGCAGAATTTTACCTCGGGAAGCATGCCTTAGAGTTTTTTTTTTTCATTTTTTAACAAAAAATTTAAAGGGGTTGTCCATTTTTGTGAATACAAAAATACGGACAACACTTAGCCGAGTTATAGGTGCTCCTGAAGCCTTTTGTTTTGATAAATGGATGTTCTTCTTCATACAAATAATCATCCAAGGGAAAGGAATGATCAATTGGGCAAGAATCATTAATAATAGCCTAGATGTACAACTGAGAAGGTTAGTTGCCACCAAGTCATTCCACATGAGCTCATATGTCATATATTCTCTAGCAAGGAATTATGAATATGTGGGACTACCGCATAGAGGCAGAGTTGGAAGGAGGCCCAGAGAGATAATGGTTTGTGATTCCTATGAAATATTGCATCACCCACCTAAGCAGCACTATAGAACAATCAATGATACTTTCACAATGCACATCACTAGGATTCTACAAGGTGGAATCCATCAGAGATTGTCTCCGGAGGCACAAGCACTTGTCAAACAATATGGTGCATGGTTCATTCAATTTCCCAAATTCACATACATAAGGATCCAAGGATGTCCTTCTCCTCCTTATATGTTGCCACGTTATCCAACAGACAGGATAATACTACTTGAGGTAGCAAGACAATTGTTATCATGTACCAAGTCATTAAGGTACAAACATGGAGGTGTCATCACTAATTCCATTTCACTTGGAAATTCAATAGAAGTTTGTCCTTCCCTTCAAGTAGCTGAAAGTGTCGAGCAAGAGTTATCTCTCTATTCGTTTACACCATTTGCTTCTAGAGATAACTTTGATCCCTATGGTAATGTAGAAGAAATGGCTAGAAGAAGGCATAAACATGTGTTTCAAGTAGAAGACTTGTGGATGAATGCACAAGATGACTTAGAGATAAAGAAGAAGATGCACTACCGGCTGCCTCTTGATCTCATCAAAAAATGCAAAGTTTATAGAGTGGCCGATCAAGCACAAGATAGTGGTAGGTATATCCAATCTACCTACGAGATGGAAGATAAAAGAATAAAGATTAATTGGGATGAAAAGGAAGTCATGGAGAGGGAAATAGAGAAGAACAAAAGGTTAGAAAAGGAGATAAATGCATGGAGGAGTTATTTCCATCAGTTCAAGGAACCACTAAGGCAACATGACCCAACAATCACACCTCCACCAATGCTTTCTCATGAATCGGTAAACCATATGGAGAAGATAGCAAACTCAACACAACTTCTAGATGCATGAGTCAATAAATCTTTCACAATGGCTAATGAGTTTGTGAGAAATATGATGAAAATAGTTGGTAGAGCCATTCGTGTTCTTGAGATAGTTCATAACCTCATGATGACAATTGATGCCTTCACTCATACTAACGATGTCATCATCCCAGTATTGCAAGCAATAAGGAAGGCACCTATACAGATATGGACACAAGAAGGGGTAATTAGAAAGGAATCAACTCCTAATCTGTTACAGTAGTCGACTTTGCTTCAAATGAAGAAACTCCTTTTTGAAGACATTAGTAACAAATGTAATCAAGTTGAAGATACAGTCCATCCTATTCATGACAAGGTAATTGAGGTGATGTGCGTCATTCTTGAAAAAAGGGCAGAAATTGAAACAGATGTGGACATTCAAGAATTGGAGGACAGGATAAAAGTCATCTTTCAAGGAGAAGGTGGACTGATCACAAAAAAGTAGTTGGATCATACGCATGACACTATGTTCCTTATTGATAAGACAAAAAAACTTGAGAGTGGATGGGAGATAACACTTCTTGCAGCCTTTGATGAAGTAATCCACCTAGAGGAACGAATCAAGAATCTACCTAAGATTCCAATTTCAGGAGTCGAAAGTATGACGTTCAAATTCATTGAATATGCTAGAAAGGAACATGAGAAAGGGAACCAGACTCTAGAAGATAGTTTGTTATGATCCCACTTGGCATTCTATTTTCCTGTTGGAGGATGCTTCTTCAATTTTCGTGTCGGCACATGTTATCTTCTCATTGGTTGATTCATGATGATGATTATCTTGATAGGGTTTTCATTTGTATCAAATCCTAATTAGGGTTTAGGTGGCAAGATCTTGGCCCTTGATCTTCATTCGATCTCGGCCCTTCATTGTATTTGGGAGTCTTATATAAACTCCACTCATTTCATTTGTAATGCTTAATAAGCAATAATAAGCAATAATAAGCAATAGCAATAGCAATAGAGTAGAAGAGAATAGAAGAGAGAATAGTGCTAGAATAGTGGCAAGAGAAAGACTTGAAGAATTGTTGTTGTTTGGCTATTGGATCAATAAAACATTGAAGTTATGGTGTTTTTGCTCAATCCTTGAAGCCTATTGCATGGTTTTTTTAGCTTCTCAAGTCAATCTTTGATGTTAGTTTTAGTGTTTAAATTGAATGATGGCATGTTGCATTTGATGTACTGTGAAGCTCGTTATCCATACCACTAGCTTTCTTGCTGATTGTAAGTGAGCCTTGTGTGGTCAACTGGAACCTTTAAAATTGTTTAAGTTCAATTATTGCTCAATCATTCATATGCATTCAACTAATGGTGTCTATGATTAGTAGTGATTTGAAAATCTCCAAACATCCTTAGAAGATTGCACTAGTTCTAGTGGAGTTGTTCATGTATGGCAAAGCTATAACTGGTTGAGCTTCACTTGTATCATTCTTCATCCATCCGTTCTTAGGATAGTTTAGAACTTCTCTAAACCCCTATCTTTTGTCATTTTTTTTTTATAATCATTCAATAGTGTTAGGAAGGAACTTCATTGCATATCATTTGCAAACCACTTCATAAATGAAATTTTTTCGAACCATAAATGCCCCTAGATGAAACAACAATCACAATGATCAAAAAAGCTTATCCACATGTAGTAATCCTACATTCATGAACCTTGGAGTCTTTTTGGGTGATCCTTAAGCTAATCTTCAGCATCCGAGAGAATATATTCAAGAGAGGCTAAGATACTTTAGGTATTTTATTCCGTGTTTGTATGTGCCTAAAAACACATCGACGAGTGGTAGGAACAAACTTTATTGGATAGTTGTGTTGATGTGGTTTTGATGCACATCCAAACACGGAATAAAAGACCTAGGGTACCTTATCCTCTCTTGAGTAAAGTTTCCCAACTGCTGAAGATATGGCCGAAGGATCACTCGAAACAACTCCAAGGTTCTGTTATGTAGGATCTCTACTCGTGGTTAAGCTCTTCGTGGTATGATGTGATTTTGCTGGAATCACAAGGGGACTTACACTCGATGACTTGAACGTCTGATTTGCTGGAATCACAAGTCCTATTTACTAACTGGAAGACAAACAAATGGCAAAAGATGCAGGGTTCAGGAAGTCTACTCTACTACCTAGAATGCGAGAAGATGGATGAACGACTAGGTGGAGTCCTACTGGGCTGAGTCTCACCATCAGGCTTGAACAATCTGACATCAACTCAATGCGATCTTCTAAGGGATGCTTCCAATACGTTCAAATCGTACACCATCAGACACTGATCACCATTCAAGATAATGCATGAACAATAGACGTGTAACGACTTAAGATTAAGCTCATTTTATGTCAGTTGACCACGCAGGGCGCACTTACAATCAGTAAGAGGCTAGTGGTATGGACTAGACGGATTCCACACAGGTGCATTCAACAACTTCTTTCATTCAATTTAATTATCTATCATCTAAAATGAAGATTCAACAAGAGACCATGCATATTGCAACGAAACAACACACTTCACCATAACTTCAATGAAAATGGAGTTTGTTTACAATCACTGACAACAATTTCTTGCCTTGTCCTCCTAATTTACTCTAATTGCTATTCTATCAACTAACTATTCACTATTAGCTAACTATTCACCCACTATCAACTATTGACTAACTATTAGCCTTTACAAATGAGGAGCCAAGGCTTATATAGTGCCCACAATACAATTCAATGGCTCAGATCAATTTAAGATGAATGGCCGAGATTTTACAATAAAAACCCTAATTAGGGTTTGTTACAACAAACTCAATTCTGACCAATGAAATAATTGCATTATTTGGACACGTCTTCTCTGGAATATTCAACCAAAGGATAACCGGGGTAGGTACATCGAAGTTTGTGCCATCCCCAATGAGTCAAGTACATTGAATCTGGACACGCTGAGGTGGACCAATCCGATTGGAGGAGTGATGATTGGGATGCCACCTTGTCTGACACTTGTAACTTGGTAGATGCTCAATTTGATGACGCTGAGAAGATAATTTTAATTAACTCTTCTTGAAACTATCTGCTTCTCCAACGGACCCTTCCTTTAACCTCCTTTGTCTTTGATGTGCAGGATGGATGGTGTACCTTTCCTTCAAATGTTGGACTGGAAGAGGTCGTCCTTGATGATGCTGGGTTGGAAGTGGTCATCCTCGATGATGCTGGACTGGAAGTGGTCGTCCTTGCCCTGGCCTGGTCTTGAGGAGGTCGTCCTTGATCTGGCCTAATCTTCTTTCATCTGCAAGACAAACCATAAGATGATTAAGGACACATAATATATTTATTCTAACATAGCATTTTATACCTTAAATCATCAACAAGAAGACATCAAAATGAAGTTTGTTCAAGATTCTTTCCAGGGACAGGTTCTATAAGAATTTCGCCCTGGACCCTTTGGAAGGGTCAGGAGTGAATTGTGCATTCCTGGCTCAAGTTCTTCTCACTTTGTGACCGTACTTGCTTAGATACATGCCCAAGGGTGTCCTCATTCTTAACCAACACGAAGCTTGATGTAAATTTGGGGCAAAAGAGAGGTTTTAAGAATTTCGCTCTAGACCCTTTGGAAGGGTCAGGAGCGAAATTCAAGTTTTAGGCTTGATTTGACACTTCCTTTACCTCAATTCATCCTACAAGGCAAGAATAACTTCCCTCCAGTCCTTTCATGCCTTAGGAATCAAAATCTTGTCTTGACACAAAGGGGAAATAGTGATTTTGATGAATTTCGCTCTGGACCCTTCGGAAGGGTCAGGAGCGAAATTCACTTTTTGCTTGCCTATTCACACCCAATTTCATTTTCTTCACTTCACTTCGTCTGGACTCCTTCACATTGAATCCACTTCCCAACTTGGCATCATTGGTTTGATCTTTACAAGGCCTTAAAAGTCAAATTCGCTCAAAAACCTAGCAAGGGATAGGACCTATCCAGAATTTCGCTTTGGACCCTTTGGAAGAGTCAGGAGCGAAATTCCAATTTTAGCTCAAAATTTGCATCTTTGGTGGTGAAAAATCTTTCCAAGGAATTCCAAATAGCTTCTTTCACTCTAGTCTAGGCCTGACTTCACTCAAGTCTTGGAAAAAAAGGTGGTTTTTAGGATTTTCACTCTGGACCCTTTGGAAGGGTCAGGAGCGAAAATATTGTTTTAGGCTTATTCCTCCATCATTTTAACTTGAATCCACCTCACAAGGCAAGAAAACACTTCTCCTCTCTCATCCAACCCAAGTTTGACTTGATTTTGCAAGGAAAAATAGGTGATTGAAGAATTTTCGCCCTGGACTCTTTGGAAGGGTCAGGAGCGATTTTCATCATTTGGCTCAATTCCTTCAAACTTGATAATTATTGGCAATTTGAAGTCATTCCTAAGGCCTTCTTTGATCCTGATCCACACTAGATTTGGCATAAAATTAAGGGAAAAGATAGGTTTTGCACAATTTCAACCTGGACCCTTTGGAAGTGTCAGGAGCGAAATCCTTGGTTTGAGCTTACTCCTCCATCTTTCAACCTCAATCAACTCCAAAAGGGTAAGAACACCTCTCCTTACACTCATCCAAGCTATAAGAACTCAAAGTTGACTTGATTTTGCAAGAAAAACAAGTGATTGTAGAATTTTCGCTCTGGACCCTTTGGAAGGGTCAAGAGCGAAATTCTCGATTTGGCTCAATTCCTTCAATTTCAATGATTTCTAGCAAGTCGAAGTCTCTCTTAGGGACATCTCCTTCTTGATTTTACCGTAGCCCACACTTGATCTAGCACAAAGTTGAGAGCAAAGAGAGGTTTTGAGAAAATTTGCTCTGGAGTAGAAATGGGACTCGCCTAAACTCGGCGAGTCCGAGTCCAAGTCATGCTCGTCGAGTCTCTGGGACTCGGACTCAAACTCGCCGAGTTGGAAAGTTTGGCTCAAACTCGCCAAACTCAGCGAGTCCCGAGCCCCAAACTCGGCTACTGGCTGGGTTAGTAAAATGACAAAAAAAATACATTTTAAAAAGTTTTTTTCAAATGAATGGAATCGCCTTTGTTCACTACAACCTTCGCCTGAGAATGAGAAAAATTAGGGTTACAACATGTCAGCCAATAGAAAAATAACACCTGGCACCTTTATTAAATAATAAGTTTTTTTGGCCTCGTGGGGCGCTGCCCCTCGACCCCGCCCTGTATCACGACAGGGAGCGCGCAAGGGGCACTGCCCCTTGCGGGGTGCCCCTTGACCCTCGTCGAAAAATATGGGGGGAAACTGCGTCGATAGAAGTAGGGAAAATTTAAGCTCCGAGTCTGACACTGATTGGATCAACCAGGTAGATATACAGGCCGAGACTGTAGCCATGGCATAGGAGGAGCGGAGAGCACGAGTACAGATAGGAGATTCAGAGGCAGATAGTGACACGGATGTTCCTGATGTTGGTGAGCATGGCATGGTGTCACGGGGAGCGGCTATGGCTATCGAATCATCTAGGACCTACCTTAGACGCCTTCGTAGGGGGCCGGGGCCGGAGGGTGTAGGCTCCTCTGAGCCATAGGCTTGTAGTTGTATTTACCTTTGGTATTTGTATGAAACATTTGATGATGATCATATGATGACATGGATTTTTTATTCCATGAGTTTTGTAATATTGTATACATTTGACAATATTTATATATCTATGTTTGTTATTTCCTTCAGCTACAACTTGTGTTTATGCTTATGTGATTGATGTATACTTGTGTATGTAATCAAATGAGCCGAGTTTGATGATGTTATTGTGTCTTTAAGGTGTATTCAATAAAGGGTGCCTGAAACAAGTTTTAAATCTTTAAAAATCTCTAAATTTCTTGAGTTTTTCACTTTCCTGAGTCCAACCGAGTCTGATGCTGAGTCCCGAGTCCGAGTCCGAGTCGGCCTTGCTGAGTCCGAGCCGAGTCCGAGTCCAGTTTCTTTGCTCTGGACCCTTTGGAAGGGTCAAAAGCGAAAATCTCATTCTTGACTTGACATTTCATCTCTTCAACTCCAATCCTCTCTAGAAGGCAACTAAACATCATTCTTCACCCAAGGGACAAGGTCTTAAGCCTAAACAAGGTCAAAAGAATAGGTTTGCAAGGAATTTCGCCCCGGACCCTTTGGAAGGGTCAAGAGTGAAATTTCCTTTCTTGGCTAAAACCCTCATTCTCCAATGCTTTCAAACATCCCTAAGGATTTCAATATGCCCATTCTCTCTTTCAACATGCCTTGGACATCAAAAATTGGTCAAACTAGGGAGGAAATGAGTCTTAGGTAGATTTTCGCTTTGGACCCTTTGGAAGGGTCAGGAGCGAAAATCTTGTTTTAGGCTTTGATTGCTCATTTTTCAAACTTGAATCTTCTCTCTAGGCAAACATAGGTCATTTTCCACCTAAGGAACAAGGTTTCAAGCCCAAACAAGGTAGCAAATGACGTTTATAGTGAATTTCGCTCTGGACCCTTTGGAAGGGTCAGGAGCGAAATTCATCTCCTAGGCAAAAACTTGATCTTCTAAAGCATCCCACTCCCTCTCAGGGCAAGAACATACTAATTCCTCCTTAACCATGCCAATTCCTAGCCAAAACAAGGAAGAAAACAAGAGATATAAGGATTTTCGCTCTGGACCCTTTGGAAGGGTCAGGAGCGAAAATCATGTTTTGACCTTGATTCTTGATTTTTCAAACTCTAATCTTCCTTGGGAGGCAAACATAGAGTACTTTCCTTTCATTTCCACCTTGGTCCTGACTTTGGCTAAAGGAAAAATGAGTGTTTTCAAGAATTTCGCTCTGGACCCTTTGGAAGGGTCAGGAGCGAAATTCATCTTCTTGGCTAAAATCCTTCATCTCCTCCACCTCAAGTCGCTCTCTAAGGCTTAGGAACAAGTCAAAATACTTCCATACATGCCTTAGGACTCAAAACTTGGCCTTGATAAGTGAGAAATTGAGGTTTAAGGGGATTTTCGCTCTGGACGCTTTGGAATGGTCAGGAGCGAAATTCCTAACCTTGGCCAAGATCCTGACTTCATTTTCACATTTCTTCATTCAAACAAGCGTTTTTACCTTCATTCAAGCCTGGGAATGCGTTAGTTCTAGGTTTTGGTCAAAGTAGAATGTCTTATGGAGAATTTCGCTCTGGACCCTTTGGAAGGGTCAGGAGCGAAATTTGACATTTTGGTCTCTCCGTCAGGATCATTTTATGGAATATAACATTTAAGTATAAGTGACATTTCTTTATATCTTTCTTATACTTTAAGTTATATTCCATATATACTTGTAGCGTCGTAAATTGTACGCACTTGCTAGGGTGGTACAATTTCACACCTAGTTTAGCACCCGCCTTGGTGCATTTTACATTTTGCATTGCATTTCTCCTTTAGCACTTAATTAATCAAATTAATTAGGTCTAAGGTCCTATTTCATCATCCTTCACATCATAAAGTCGGGCCCTTTCATTAAAGTGTGCCCCTTTTCATTTTATTCCTCCAATACATCATCTAATCAAAAACCCTAATTAGGCCTTCTTTTGAACTTGGGGGCTTGATTTCGGGGGTCAAAACATCTCGAAATCACCTGTAACTTCGGGATTCTCTTTAAAATCATCATATCTGACGGCCCTGAAAATTTGGTGAAAAGTTGTCGGGACCATGGCGCCCGGAGTGCACACGGTCCCGGACATTTTTCCCGAAATTTTAGGAGCACGATCCAGTCATAAAATAAAGCTTAACCCCAAGAAATTGGCGGGATATTCAATCTCTAGGTCGGCCAAAAGTTGGAATTAAGACCTAGGGTTTCATACATAAGAGCTCTCTTTCTTCATTGGAAAGGATCCGAATTTTGTTTTCAGGAACCTCATATGCAGCGAAAGAGCAGATCTTTGAAGACTTCAGCAACTCTTAACATTCATCCTCCAAGCATTTATCAAATCCATTCATTCACTTAGGGCTTTGAAGGTATTGAAGAGCAATAAGGGATCACCGACTGAAGATTGGCTTGTACCCCTCCCTTGGGGTTGGATATGATTTCATGTTGTTTTCATGTCTTTGCATAAGCCTCATTGTGTCACTTACATTCATGCTTTAGATCACTTGGCATCTTGATTTGGAGCATTTACATTATCATTTACAAGCAATTAGGGTTTACTTTCTAGGTTGCTCTAGTTTGCTTACTTGCATTTTAGGATCTTGCACACACACAAGGTCTGCACACACAATACATTTACAATACAACTTGGCTATTCGTGGAGGTGGAAATCACCGAAGCGGGGGTTTGACTAAGGCAAAACCCTATATAGCCGCCCACCATACCCTTTTCAGATACAAGTGCAGGTTTCGGGACTCGGACGACGCCGCAGGTTGCAGATCCGGGAAAAGCAGGTCGAGACAGCACTCCACACCAAATTGCAGAGCAAAAGACCAGGACAGGGGCGTGGGGCGCCCTGGTCCTGCCAGGACAGGGACGCTGGGCGCCCTGGTCCCTGGGACAGAGGCGCTGGGCGCCCTGGTCCTCCTGACAGACAGCATTTCCGACAGTTTTCCAGAGTGCAAAACGGCAGTTTCAAGTGCAGTTTCCGGGACAGAATCAGGACAGTGGCGCCCGCGCCCCCGTCCCGAACATTTTCAATCAAATTTTGACTCCGGGTACGCATCTACATTCTTGTCTTGTCCTTGTGTTTGCAGCTTTCCATTGTTTAAGTTCAATTCTGCAATCTTGTTATCAGTTCATACTTGCATTTTAGGGTTAGGGATTGAACTTGCATAATCTTATCTTTCAATTTCAACAAAGGAATAGAAATCCTAATAGGTAGCCCGTGGCTCTCTCTTTCACAAAAAGAAGTAGCCAATTGTGTGATACCTCTAGGCTCTTTCGTATTCCGTAATGTGTGTCAAAAGGTAGGATTAGGGCATGTTAACCTAGTCTCGCTTTTTCCCCAACACAATACTGTCAGGATGTTTGAGAGTGGTTTCGGACCTCCAGGGGTTATAATGCAAAATCTAGTTTTTGGAGAATTCTTCAATTTTCCAAACTTAGTCAAATTTCAGGATCAGGAAGACATTCCAGACAGCCAAATTTCAGGGCTTTTGAAGATCGGGGTGACATTCCAGACTTCATCACTCACCAATTTGATCTAACTCAGACCTTTAAGGATGATACTCACTTACCAAGCAAGACACAATTAGCAACAAGAGCAAAACCAGGCCCTAAGTAAGACTCTCAAAGAAACCCTAATTCTGGGGCCCCGTGGACTCACCATGGCTCAAGCAAAGCCTGCTATCCAGTGATCCCCCTGACAACACTCATCACGCAAAGGCTAACAGACAAAACCCTAAAAGACCTAGAAAGAAAACCCTAGAAAGCCAAAAAAGCAGGGGTCCCCATTTGCAATAGGGCAATGTGTGAATACGTCACAACAAGTTGCACAAAAGTTCAGTTTTTTAAGGAGAAAGTGTAATGTCCCCTCTTCGCTAGTGATCACTCAAGAGCATAGATTTACCTATTAGCCATCTCTGCAAGCAAGTTCAGGGGCTAGGAGATGATTGGCTAACCAAGGGGATTTATACTTAGTCATTTTCTTGGCCTTGGTGAGCTTAAATCATGTAAACTTTGTAATATTTCATTATAAAGTTACTTTTTCTAAAAATAGACTTATTTTATTAACTTTATAAAGGGGGTAATTAAAAGGTCAATGATAAATTATAAGTTACTCCCCCCTTGCACGCTACCTAGGCATAAAGTATTTTTTTTAAAAGTGGTCAATTTTGGTATGAGGAATTAACCCTCAAGGTTGGCGTGGGGTCTTGGAGGAGCAAGATTCCAATGGAATCTTGGAATCTCTCATTAGGGTTGGCATCAAGGCATTGGGAGGCATAAAGCAATTCGTGAGCCTCCATTTTTGCATTCCTTGATTCATTTTTTACACACTTTCATCATTGGAGAGGTCTGCAACAACAAGCTTCGGTTGGATTTCAGATTGGGAATGGAAACTCTCAATCATTCATAGTGTTTGGATGTAAACCCACACACTTACACCATAGAAAGGAACCTCTTTCAGGCGATTGGGTGCCAAGATATTGAGGAACTAATAGATTTACAGCAGGTCTGAGATAGCAATAACAGATGGGCAGATTAGAAGACATTCCCAACAAAATAAGTATTAATTATTGCAGGCCGTACCCCTCATCCTTGCCTGGAAAATCAGAATAAATAAATTGGAGGATTTTAGTGTTGGGTTTTGTTTCAAAATTCATTGTCAGCATTAAACATCAGCAGATCATCAAGTTTTCAGAGATATTGTAGCACATAAAGACTCCACGAGCATCTCATTTAGGAAAATTGCCGGAATTTGGGGGTCTTGCCTAGCAACCTTGGAGAATTTGCATCAGATCTGCCATTTATTAATTTATTTGTTTTAGATAATTATTAGTGAAGCAAAGAAATAACTTTGGAACAATTGATAGCACTTGGAGGCTCCAGTATTGTTCAGTGCATCACTTCTACGAATAAAATAAGCTCATCCAGGCTAGCGTGGGATACCTGGTATGCCAATTTTGGCTTTCGATGTCATAAATAGTTATTTCTTTGAATTTGTAAATTGCTGGTAATAAAATCAGAATTTTGAGTTTTCATTTTAGTCAATTATTCTTTCATGTATTGCATTCTATTTTCATTTCTCATTGGCAAACCAAAAACCAAAAAAAATACTTTGCTGGTCAAAGATTGAAAATCAAACCAAAGTAATCAGATTCGGCAAGATTCCTAGTTGGAATCTTATAGAAAGTGACTGAACAAATAGTTCTAACATTGCCACATCTTAATAAAGTGTTTCAAGAGAACTATGATGCAAGTGGAACAACGATTTTAGTATAGTTTTGTATCAAGAAAGTATGCCCATTGCATACTGTTGACGTGGCTAAAATCATATTACTACAACTCTCTCTGGCCTACGCAGATAAGAATGTTCTAGCTAAGTAACCTATCCTCTCTTGCGTAAGGAATCCCTAATGCTGTTTTATATGATCAAAGGGGACAACCTCAAGGTTCCAAATGTCAAGTCATGACTGCGGGATAACTCAGCAGTTTGATGTTTTTTGCTAGAAACACAAGGGGCCTTACGTTTGCAACAAGATGGTCTGCATCCAACGATGATGCGATTCTTGGACTGGGAAATAAAAGCAAAAGAGAAGGGTTTAAGGACCCTAAGTGCAATGATAGGAATGACTAGTGTTGTGGGTAGACAAATTTCGATATACCAGTTTTTGTTTCGCCAGAGACACCCTCACAACTCAACAAGAACGATGCAATCTCCAAGGGGATGAAGGATTTTTAGATCGAAGATACTCATCTAGGCACCCAATTCTGGCGCAACCTTAAACAAATACATACGATTGAAGCAAGCACAAGTAAGGTTTAGAGTAACCATGCACGGTGACCTACAATCAGCAGGCCCTCGATGGTATGAACCTGAAATGCATCAAATACCCCCCACATTTTACCATTAAAACTATTGAACTCTAACTAACCAACTGAAGGGAAACCATGCAAACAGGAGAAAACAAAGACAACAAACACCATATTTCAATGTTCATATATTTGCTTCAGCTGGCATTATAACAATTTCTGCAGCAGTTCTATGCTACTCCTAATCTGCAAATTGCATCTAACTACTAAAATCTAACTAATTCTAACCTCTAAGAGTCTAAAAATCTAACCTATTCTAACCCTTTACGATGAGAGACATCCTACCTTTTATAGATTTTACATAATTGAACCAGAGGCCAGGATTGACTGCATCCAAGGGCCCTGATTTGCCTTCTAGAACTTGGCAGCTTTAACCCATGCCTAGTTAATCCTCAGTTATCCTCCCAATCACTTTTCGAGCTATTGACCACTATTTGGCATCAATTCGGGTCAATCCGGTAGTTAGAAATAACTGACCTATGTTCCCTTATTTTGAATACATTAGACGGGGCCCACAGGTAGTTCTTTACATTAAGCAATTTAGTTTTGCAAACTGACCTTCTGGAATTAATTTCTGCTGTGTATTTTTGAGAATGCATATACTTGTAGCATTCTGAGTGTTCTTTTTGTCTTCAGACTTGAGGGTGGATCTCAACTTTGCGGTTCAGGAGATGACGCGTTTTTGTACTTCATCGCTTCGACCTTGCACTCTGCGGAGCATTCTTTCATTCTTGCTTCATAGCGTCGATTGCGATCTGCAAACAATCCATTTCAACTTGAATTAACCATTTTCAAAAATTAAATAAATTAAATTAACAAATATTAAATTTTTTTAGGGCAACGTCGGGCTCCATTTCGATGAAGATGAAAGATGTTTTCTTTTAAGACAATACAAATCTCCTTTTGTGAAATTAGGGTATTAGGCAAAAATCTGCGATTTAACCAAACTTGGCATTTTCGGATGAAAGGGTGCGATTTTGCTATTTGACCTGAGAAAACGCCAAACTCCACATTTTTTTTAAAAACGTCCCTCTTAACATGAAATTCGGCTTTTTTTAAAACAAAAAGAGAACTTTGTTTTATAGCTCAAAACACCTAACTTCACTTGGCTTAAACAAATTCGGTCATTTCACACATAATGTGTGATTTTGCTTTGTGCTCCTTTACACTTAATATGAAACTCGGGCCTTATGATCAAAATGCGCAACTCTTTTTAGCAACTTTGTTTTCTAAATGCCCTTCTTCATAAAACTCGGACTTTTATCCCAAATGTGTGATTTTTTTGTTTATCCTACCAAAAGGGGATTCGGCACATTTGAAGAGATTGGGCGAATTTCATTATGTCCCTCCTTGGTTAAGAAAATGTGAACCTTATGAATTTTTCACAAATTGCACATAATCGCCGAGTTTTGCCTTAAGAATTTGCCTATTGCTAAATGAATCTTCGGGTTTATTGGTGAAAATGCGAGATTTCCTCCTGGCTCTTTTTGCATTTTGTAAATTCGGCTCTTTGGAAAAGAATGCGAGCTCTTTATTTCTCGCCAAACAAATAAAAATGCCGAACTTCTTTTCGATTTGATTATCACTTAAGAAAATTCGGGCTCTTGAAGAAGAAATATGAGAATGCCTTTCATCGCAAAAGCTCACAATCTAGTTAAAACTGTCAAACTTCCCCTTAGCGTTTTGACACCCTAATGGTTTGTGCGATTTTTTCTTAAGCGATTTCTTTTTGCTCTTAGCAAACTCGGCCATTTTAGAGAAAATGCACGATTTACTTTGTTCGCCTTCTGCAAGACTTAGCTCTTCTAGGGTAAATGTGAACTTTAAATTCTCAAAAAATTTATAAATCACCAAACTTAATCTATTTCGGGCCTTTGGTTATGAGGAACTCGGGTTTTTTAGATAAATTGCGATTTTTTTCTTAATTCAATACCTTCGTTCCTTGATGGCCTATGAGAAACTTCGGCTTTATGAAGAACACTCTTCGATTTTACCTTGGCTTCGGTATCCTATTTATCCCTTTGCTAAATTCGCCACAATGCTGAGTTTCTTCAATTTCGGGATTATTCTCTCCTAGACGGGGATTTTGGTGATTGCAAGTGCTCTATAGGAAGACATTCAAATCTTGAAGCACGAATGACCCATACTCAATGCATTATTGGTCATGGAAGGCTTTGACATGCTCAACTATTCGATAGTTTCCTCTCTTTGTACCAAGGGCAAGCGAAATGGGGGTCCCTGTCAAAAGGGACGGGGATGTGGTGCAAAATGCACAACACATACTCCATGAGAAATTAAATGAAGTTAAATTGGAAAATTTGGTATATGAACAAATTTTTTATTCAATTGTTGAAACATTGAAGAAATGGAGACACTTTTTGCTACCAAAGAAATTTGTTATATTCTCAGATCATCAAATCAAGCATTAAAATTTATTAACAGCCAAGATAAGTTGTGAAAAAAGCATATGAAATGCATTGAGTTTCTTCAAAATTATTTATTTGTTTTAAAGCATAGGAGTGCTAGATTGAATAAGGTACCTAATGCATAGAGTAGAAGATACCTTTTGTTGAATAAAATGAGAGTTGAGGTTGTTGGATTTGAATACATGACAGTGTATTAAGAAGATGATGTGGATTTCAGCAAGATTAGGCAGCCTGTAAGATTACAACTGACATGGATAGAACTCCATAACTAGATTATCTCACACAAAAGAGTTTGTGGTTCAAAGGGCAGTGTTTGTGCATAACTCATGGTTCAATGAACGAGAACTTGCTGAACCAGAAGAATAGTGGAGGTCTGGTTGGACATTTTGGGGTGGACAAAACATTGGCACAGATGTGTAAAAGTTATTAGTAGCCAAAGCTTAGTGAAAATGTGAAGACTGTTGCAAAAGTTGCAGAGTTTGCCAAAAGACTAAAGAGAAGAGTCAAAATACAAGTCTACATCAGTCATTGCACATATTTTAGAGACCATGGAAAGATGTGTGTCTAGACTTTCTTTGTGGTTTCTAAAAACTCAACAAGGTAGTGATTCTTTTTTTGTTGTTATAAATATATTTTTGAAGATAGGACACTTGACACGTTGCAAGAAGGCAAGTGATATCACTCATGTTGCTATATTGAGCTTTAGAGAGGTAGTAAGATTGCATAGGCTACCAAAGTGAATTGTCTCAAAAGGGATACAAAACTTGTCAACCATTTTTGGCATACCTCATGGACAAAGTTGGACACTAAGTTGAGTTTTCGTTCAATCTATCATCCACAAACAAATGGATAAATGTAAGTTATCATTAGAGGCCTCAGAAATGGGAGGCCCTGCTACGCCATTCTCCAACAGTCACAAGATATCCTTTAATGTCTGGCATGACCTTACAGTTGCTATAAAATCTGTACCACCGTCCATAGTTCCCATTCAGCTCCTAATTGCAGCATTAATGGCGAGTTTGATTTCTGCTGTTATAGTGAATAATTAATGGGTTTCTTCTGCTGCTTCAATTAATTTGTGATATTTGAGAAATGCATGTATAAGGGTTTCTACTGTAATTTTGATATTTGCATTAGTATGTTTAAATTTTATAAGTTTTTAGATTGCTGCAATACTAATAGCCTTTGATGTGAAAAAGGGTTTCATTAATGAATACTGATATTTAACAATGTCATTCAGTATTTCACTAACGTCCTAGTATCGCATGGAAAGGAGTCTCAAAAAAATTGCAGGGTTTAGAGACAAATTGAGAAGGGACATTACATATGCCTTCATAAACTTTAACAGGACTAGAACAATATTCCAAAATGGAAAAAAAATTACCTTTCTTTTGATTGCACAAAACTTGCAGTCAGATGAAGATGGTGGCAAAACTTGATTAATAATAAGCCTTTTTACAGGAACATTTTCCTTCTCTAGTGAAGCTCGCAGTCTTGAACTCTCACTTACAGCCATAACCTATTTGCAAACAAATGTGGAGAAATAAATGTTAATCCATCTGCAATTCTCACACCATAAGTACTAGTTAGTAGGCATTTAATATTAAAGGAAATGATTCTTACAAAGAGACAAGAAAAAATTAAATGATTTTATTGTCATCCTTCTACTTACCTTTCTTATTCATATGGCCATTCTTTTGTATTAGGTTGGTCAGTTTCATGATGTATTGCTCTTTCTTATTTTAAATATGGACTGCTTTTTAAAAAACCAATAATTATCCTCCAATGTTGCTAAAAGATTTAAGTGTTTCTTGGCTGGATTACGAAGGTCAAGATACAACTGATGAAATCTGGAAAATTTCTATCCCCTACATTCTATTGCCAATGCAGTCTTCATGCATTAATATATGCAGAAATTAAAATTCTGAATAGTAAATTAAAAGAATAGACATAAATACCGTAGGTATGGTAACAATAACAAATTCAGTCGACTCTTTATCACGAAATAATTCTCGAACCATTGCCATCCTCTCTTTGAGTTGCTCTAGTTTGTCAGTCTAGAAATACACCATATCGATTGTCAATATATAGGAAAATAATCATTAAAATAATGGCAGACAATAGTTTGACTAAGACTTTCACTGGAAAAAAGGTGCATCATTTACAATTTTACAACTTACAGCATTTTCACGTGCTTCCCCACCTTTACCAAACACAGACTTGATAGCATCAGTTGCTGATGCCAACTTTTGCTTTAACTGACAACATGAGAAAAAAGATTATCATTATAAAAAAGGCATAAGCAAAATTCAACTTATATTCTTATTAAAAGATGTCATCACAATTCCTCTCTCAGGTATCCACAGGCACCTGCATACATGTGTGCACATCAAGACAGCACATTTAAAGAACCTCTCCTCTCTCTCTCTCTCTCTCTCTCTCTCACACACACACACACACAGCAACGCCTACAGATGAATACATGTGTGCACATCAGGACAGCTTATTAAAATATTTAAGAGATCTTACAGTAATTGGTTAGAATGGAGAGGTCCTCTTAATGAGGCTTCTTTGTTTGGCATATAGCATTGTCTATGATAGATTACATCTTTCTAATGTTTAATCTCTTTTAAATGTCTTTTCCTGTCATTTTGGAGATGAAAATATAACATTAGATTGAACCATATAGGCATACTGACGCACAAATAATCTAAAAATAAAGCTTAGTTGCCTGCACACACTAAAAGAAGTGTATTTTGCAATAATGAAGGGACAAGTCACTACTATATGTTACCAACTGTAGACGATTTGAGAGTACTTTAAAGCTTAAGGTCTGAAACCAAAGAATTGGACAAGAAAATGGTGTACTTAATCAAATTAAGAACATTGCATAATGAAGAGAAATATCTTCAGAATCCAACAGTTGTCGAATATAAAGATGATGAATCTCATTATGTTTGGTTCAAACGTGACAAATGAGATTCTTCACCAACCTCAATACTCCCTAACGGTCAGAAAAATAAGCGTAGGGGTATGTTGAGGAAGTTGAAAATTTGTCAAAATTTTCCGTAACCAAACTGCTTCACAACTAGCACTCACAATTACTTAGGATTCAGCTTTAGTGGAAGATTGAGTTATGGTTTGTTAAGATTTACTTTGCCATGAAACCACTTCTAAGCCAAAGGAGAAGATGCAGCCAGTAGTACAACATTGAGTATCAACTACCTTGTGTATCCAATCGGCCCAAAATTTGCTGTCCTCTGATAAACTATGAAAATACCTAGAGAACCTTTAAAAAACTACAAAACTCACTTTGCAACTAATCAATGAGAGACTTTGGGTTTGACAAAAACTTAAAAAGATAGATAACAGCAAAGCAAAGATCTAGTCTAGTGAATGTAAGATATGTCAAGTTGTAGAGTGATTCGTCAGTGGAAGATGAATCATCAGATGTTGACAACTTTAGCCCAATCTCCATAGATGTAGAAGATAAGTTGCAATTTGTCATCCAGATTCCATACTACTGATGTCAACATTTGGCTAGAATATCCCGAACTGGTGGAAAAAAAAGTCCCATGTCAATGGAAAAGGTCAAATACTGCTGATAAAATGCTGAAAAAAGGCTAAGATGCCTGAAAAAAGATAAATTGACAAAAAAGCGTTGAAAAGTTGTAAAGTCATGGGAATGTTGTTGGAAAACACGATCACAGCTGTCGATGTGAAAAACCAACATCAATTAGCAACTCGCCATAGGTTGGGAGAGAAACATCAAGTGACCAAAAACAAAGGCTGGCCAGTATTTACCAAATTAAGGTCCTTGAGAATTTTTAATCACACTGTTGGATCCAAGAAAAAGCTCACATGCAAAAAAGACTCGACTAGGAAAGCAAAAAACATGTTGATGTTCAAAACTGCTAGCCACCAGGAACTGATGCTGAAAAAAGAAAAGTTCCCATCCAGCAGGAAAGAGATGCCAAGAAATAAAAAGAATGCTGAAAACAAGGGATGTCGGTATCGAAATAGGGAGGTCGCTGGGAAAAGCATTGAGTGGTGAATAAAAAGCTGCTAATCTCATTTCAGACTCGGGGAAAACTTAATCATGCTTGGGTATACATGAAAACATTGGGGTCCTAAACTAACTATCCATTAAAACAAACCAGCAAAAAATGTCGCATCAAAATTGTCTACATATAACAAATTTACTAGTTAAGGCATGTGAAGTACCAGCAACACAATGGAAAGTTGTCATCAACCAAAGAAATCATGTTGTCGGTTGAAAATTAGTGGAGGGTGCCTTGAGCAACAAAAACAAAATGCTAGTAAGAGCCTTGGAATCAATGGATAGAAAGGCATTTATTGATGAGGAAGGTTCCAACATTGTTGGGGTTTTCAGCACCCCATCAAAAATAAATGCCATTGAAAATAAGTGCTAGGAAACTTCACACCTGCCAAAAAATGGTGTTGCTCACTTCAAAACACACCAAAAAGAGCCATTGCAACACTGCAAAGCTGGTGCTGCCAGTGGGTCAAAACATCGCCAGGAAAATGGAAGGTCGGCGGGAGGGAGTCTCAGATATCAAAAAAACCATGAGTTGGCCAGTGAGTGAAAGCATTGACATGATAGAATAAAACGCCAATTGACTTCAAAATGCCCATTGCTATGAAAAAGAATTGTAGTAAGCCGGACAAGAATATTTGCTTGAAACTTGCAATATTCACCAATCTTGTTGCATGGACATTTTGTCAAACATTTTGCATGAAATCAAATATGGAGTATTCTGGAATGCAAACACTTGGAACTGCTGCAACTAGCATTCTAGTCATAAATTCATCATTATCTCATATCATTGACCAAAGGGTTCGTATGAGCATTTTGTCAAACAACTTGTATGTTGCTGGTCTTATTGCATTTTACAATTTGTTTGGAGTGTGATAAATAATCATCAGAACATCACTCCACAATGTCTAAATTTGATAACTACTTCATTAATGCAAGTATTATGGCTCAAAATAGTCACAAAGAATTTTCTTACCAAGTATTTGTATTGTTGTTTCAAAATGTGATGCACAGACATTCTTACAAAAAATAATGATCAATATTAAAAACCAGAAATTGCATAAATAATAGTTGCTAACCTCATTTACTTTGTCACCAATCTAATGAGCAACATTAGACTTTGTTTGCCCTCTCAGGTGAATAACTTAAAGTACACAGATAAAGCACGTAATGCAGAATAATAATGCCATAGATATCAGGTCAAATATAAGAGATGTTATTCCATTCATAATCGTCTATCACGAGTTACATTCGGAAGTATATAAAGATACCGAGGGGGTGCGAGCGCCAACCGTTGCACCGCAACTGCCACCCCTCGGTTGCCAACTAATAATTACAACTTAATTAACTAGTTTTATTTTCGTGTACAATATCGCCACCAACATAATCCCCCCCCAAAAGAAAAGAAGTCGTCTCCAGACGACTTAAGACAAAATAGAGATGACATTAAACAAAACTGTTGATGCTAGTCGAGCCCGAAACTTATACACCTGCTGCGTCCTCGCTTAAAAGCCCTTTTCTGCTACCATCCGATGCTCAAGTGCGGATTTCACCATTATGGCTTCCTTTGACATCAGAGTCCGCCTGTGCCTGAACCAAACTTGGCTGCAAGACACGCTTTTCAGTCTCAGCCTCCACCAACTGCTACTCAAATGATACTGTCTCCCTAGCCAATTTGTCCTCGATAGCCACCCGCGCTGCCCTCTCGGCATCCAACTCCTGGGTACGTGTTGTGACCATTTCACACATCACCCCATTAGAATGGGGACCCCCTCTTTTCGCTTTGTTTTGCTTTCTCTCTGCTTGTTCTTCTCTCTATTTTTAGGGTTTTGAGTAAGTGAGTGGTATGTTTGGGCTAGGGCTAAACCTTAGGGGTTCCCTTTTGGCATCATTCAAGCTAAGTCCAGTCAAATTTTGGAGAATTGTTAAGTGTCCTCTCGAAGAATTGAGATGATTGAAATAAGGTAAGCCTTTCAGGGGAGTCAAATAGGTCTTAGGTTAGGACTAATAAGGGTTTTTAGGGTAAAATCCAATTTTGACTAAGTGTTAGCATTTTTGAAGGAGAAATTGTATGTTTTTCCTTGGGGAAGTTTTGATCAATTTTTGGAAAGCAAGATGATGCCTGAAACAGAGAAATCGCTCCTGACCCTTGCTAAGGGTCCAGGGTGAATTTTATCCTAAGTACAATTTCTTGTTTTTGATGGACTTGCTAACCGGTTCCTGGCCTTAAAAGTGACCTAATTTTGCCTGGTGAAGTGGTTTGAGACTTAAATTCTGGGCAGTTTAGCCAAGAAAGGTAAAATCGCTCCTGACCCTTGCTGAGGGTCCAGGGCGAAAATATTGTTTAAGTCATATTTGTCACTGACTTTTCTAAATTGTTTTGTGCAGGGTCTCCCGGAAGGATGATTGGACGTTACTTAAGGCGATTGAAGTTTTGAAGACAAGAAAAGTGATGATTTTTGGAGACTAAAAGGGAAAATCGCTCCTGACCCTTGCTGAGGGTCCAAGGCGAAATTTTGATTTCCCTCATTTTGCAGTGAAAAGAGACCAAGCTTTGAGCGTGAAAGGGAAATGAATGACTTTCTCCACCCACCTGAAGGAGTTTTGACTTGAAATGATGGAGGACCTTGTTGAAAACAGGAAAATCGCTCTTGACCCTTGTTGAGGGTCCAGGGCGAAAAACCTTATAGAGGTCATTTCTAGCCTTATTTGATTGATTTGAGATGTCAAAGGCATGGTGGAGGATGAAGTGAGCATGATAAAGTATCCAGACTTGGTTGAAGATGATGAATTGAAGGAGTTTTGCCCAGGAAAGGTAAAATCACTCCTGAACCTTGCTAAGGGTCCAGAGCGAAATTCTTTGTATGCACATTTTTTGACTTTTCTTGGACATGAGAACTTATTCATAGCATGAAATAAGACGACATCTTCCTTAGCAAGGAAATTTTGAGATGAAAAGTGAAGCATTTTGGTCCAGATAGCAAAAATCGCTCCTGACCCTTGCTGAGGGTCCAGAGCGAAATTTTCAAATGTGCATTTTTTTTGCAAGGTCAAAGTGATTTTTATGATTGGAATGGATGAAGGAAAGCATGTTTTACCCATTGAATATAATTTGGATGATCAACAAAAGAGGCAATCAAGCCAAATTTGGAAAATCGCTCCTGACCCTCAGAGAGGGCCCAGGGCGAAAAACCTAATATAGGATCTTTTCATCCAAGTTTGAGAAAAGCCAAGGCCAGGCATGGGTTTGAAATAATGTTTAAATTGCCTTGAAGAGAAAAGAGATTGTTGAGAGTCAGGATTTTGAAGGCAATTGCAAAAATCGCTCCTGACCCTTGCCAAGGGTCCAGAGCGAATTTTCATAATTCTCTCCTTTGTTTATGGAATTGAGACAAAATCTTGTGTGGATAGGAAGAGGATATCATGTTTTATGCCTTAGAGGCAATTTGGAGTCCAAAGGATGGAGAAATATGCCTAAAACCAAAAAGTCGCTCCTGACCCTTAGAGAGGGTCCAGGGCGAAAATCACAAAAATTGCATGTTTTCTTCAAAATTGTGCTAAGGCAAGGATAGGCTAAGGCGAAGAGACCTCCAAAAGCATGATGAATAATGTTTTGCTTTTAAAACTTGATGATTTTGGTCACAAAATGAAAAATCGCTCCTGACCCTCAGAGAGGGTCCAGAGTGAAAATGTTGAAAACTCTCATTTTGCCTTACAACAACGAAGCAAATTTGGATGAAGAGGATAAAGGAAGGACGTTGCTTAATGACGAATGAAGTTTCAATGAAAAATGGTGGAGAATCAAGCCCAATTTGCAAAAATCGCTCCTGACCCTCAGAGAGGGTCTAGGGCGACAAATATCAAACTTGCACTTTTTTTCCCAAATTGGATAGGGCAAAGGCTGGAAGTTAGTGAGGAAGCCTAGTTGAAATGTCTTGAAGGGATTTTGGACGTTGAAAAATGCTAATTTTGAGCAAAAAATAGAAAATCGCTCCTGACCCTTGCTGAGGGTCCAAGGCGAAATTGCCTTTAAGGACATTATTTCCTCCAAAATTGTTGATGCATTAACTTGGTAGTGCAAGGAAATGGATTTTGGGAGTGACATTGAAGGGTCAACAACCAAGTTAAGGTGGATTCCAGCTTAAAATTGAAAAATCGCCCTAGACCCTTGAATTAACTTGGTAGTGCAAGGAAATGGATTTTGGGAGTGACATTGAAGGGTCAACAACCAAGTTAAGGTGGATTCCAGCTTAAAATTGAAAAATCGCTCCTGACCCTCAGAGAGGGTTCATGGCGAAATTGACATTTCCACCTATTTTCCTCATGAAAAATGTCAAAATTTGAAGTGCAACGCCTTAATTGGATATCAATTTACCCTCCAAGAGATTTTCAAGTCAGGATGTGAAGTATTCAAGGCTAAAATTGCAAAATCGCTCCTAACCCTCAGAGAGGGCCCAGGGCGAAATCATCATGAAAGTTTAATCAAGCCTTGTTTTAAAAAATTAATATTCTCCAAATTGCATTTGATCGCCAGAATTGCTAATTTTGAGCCATTTGGAAAATTAAAATTAAATTAGCATTAAATTAAAGCATTTTGGCATTTAATAAATTGATTTTAAGCCTTAGAAAATTGAACTTTTATTTTGGAGGCATTTAAAATTAATTTTTATTAAATTAAAATTGAATATAAAGCGCTCAAGGCCTTATTTTGTTTTTATTAACCAAGTCGGCCCCCTTTTTGTGAGATTTTATTTATTTTTAACCTCCTTTTTGCCAAGTCGGCCTAGAGGAAGCAAAGGGGTGAGCGCTCTATATATTGGAGGAGTTTTTTCACATTTCAAATCATTCAATCATTGCCTTAAGTGCGAAATTGGAGAGCTAATTGGAGGTGCGAAATAGAGCTGGTTTGGAGCGAATTTCTTTCAAGTGTTGAAGGCTAGAAGGAAGTGGAATTTATTCTTTTCCAAGCTAGAGGAGGCGCAATTCATCCAAGAGAAGGCTTTGATCTACACTTTGCCTAGCGAAATTCATTTTTTACATCATTTCTTAGAGTTTAATACTCAAGAGGAGGTATGGCGAAATCATCTTAACACCCTTGTTGAAGAGTTGATTTTTGGACATTTGTTTTGGAAAAATCTAAGTATTGCATGGTTAATTAGGAAATGATAACTCAAGATTTATCATGAAGTTTCCTAATTAAAATCTTAAATCTTCCTTTTAAGTTTAATTTCTACACTTCAAGATATATTACTAAGTGTGAAATGTTGTGTAGGTGTCAAGATGGCGACTCCAAAGGCAGGAGCATCTACTAGTCGCCCGGCTCTCATCAAAGAAGATCAAAAGAACGACGAATTGGAGACCAGGATCGTGTCCAAATGGAGCAATGTCGGAGATACCAACTTGGGGAACTTCAATGTGAAGAAGTTTCGAGAGGTCCCCTACATTGGCAAGCCATCACCTGTTGCGAAGAAGATAATTGAAAGTGGCATCATCAAGGCGGCAGGTTTCCCTCCAGCAGTCAAGTGTCATGAGCTGATGATCGAGTGTGCCCGCCATTATGACTCACAATCAAGATCGATCATATCCAAGGAAGGGAACACCTTAGCTTACCTTTCAGAGGAGGCTATAAGTGAAGCTCTTCATCTTCCAGAGCATAAAGATATGATTTACAAAAGTTTAGAAGGAGCCAAGTCAATGTACGAAGATGATCCCGACACTTGTCTGAATCTCATCAACAAGAATTGGTTGCTCAAAAGTTGTCCTCGCCTGAACAAGATTCCCAACACACCACATAGGATCGACTTCCAAGAGGAGTACAGAGATTTGATAACTTTGCTCAATCGAGTTATAGGGGCTCCTCAAGCCTTCTACTTCGAAAAGTGGATGTTCTTCTTCATTCAAGTGATAGTCTAAGGAAAAGGAATGCTTCATTGGGCCAAAATTATTAGTAATAGCCTGGATGTGCTGTTGAGAAGACTAAGGCCTACCAAATCATTTCATATGAGCTCATATGTCATATATGCCTTGATCAGGAGTTTCGAGTATGCAGGGCTACCTCACAGAGGAGTGATTGGAAGAGGACCCGAAGAAGTGAGAGTTTGTGACTCTTATGGTCATCTGCATCATCCACCGAGAAGTGACTACAAGTTAGTCAATGATACCTTCACGATGAACATCACTAGGATATTGCAAGGTGGGATTCATAATCGACTTCTCTGGATGCACAAGAACTTGTGAAGAAGTATGGTGCATGGTTCATCCAATTTCAAAAGTTTACATATATCAGAGTTCATGGGTGTCCTTCACCTCCCTACATGTTGCCGAGATATCCAACAAACAAGATAGTGCTACTTGAGGTAACCAGACAGTTGGCAGCTTGTGCAAAGGTATCCAAACACAAGCATGGAAATGGAGTTCCCGTACCTATCATATTGGGGAATTCAGTTGAGGTATGTCCTAATACTCAAGCTTCGGAGGATGCAGAGAAAGAATTAGCCTTGTATTCATTCACCTTCTTTGCCCCACGGGAGAATTTTGATCCTATGGTTATATGGAGACGACAGTTGCTAGGAAGTACGGTCATGAGTTTTAGGTAGAAGACTTTTGGATGAATCTCTCAAGTGATTTAGAAGTTAAAAGAAAGATGCATTCCAGATTACCTTTAGATTTCATTAGGAAATGCAAAGTTTACAGAGTGGCAAATCAAGCCCAGGACAATGGCAGATACCTCCAGTCGTCCTATGACAAAGAAGATAAAAGAGTGAAGATAGATTGGAGCGAGCCTGAGGTTTTGGATTTGATAGCCTTGATGGCTCCTGTTTTATCATGTACTCGCAGATGGGTAGATGTACAGCATCAGAAGTTGAGAGAGCAGAATGTGTCAATGACTTTTACTTTGGAGGCAAGACCAAAAGAAGGAGAAGCAAGCGTAAGTGAGGACACTTCTCATCCTAGAGGCACAAAGAGGAAAGAAAGACCTGAGAAAAGAAAATCTTCCAAGAAGAAGCAAGAGGCCAATCGAGATCGCCCATCAAGCACATCTTCTCGACATGGAAAGAAGGCAAGTCAAGATGGAGGTAAGGAGAAGATGATACCTGACGTTGATGAATCTATGGAATCCATGGTGCAAAATGATAAGCCAAAGAAGGGACAGACACCTCAACATTCATCAAGTCAATCTCCCCGAATTGTTGAGCTACAGGAAGATTAGGGAAATGATGATGAAGTGACATCTCCCCCGAGAGGATGAACCACTGCCGAAGGAAATACAAGTTAGAGAAACAAGATCTGCCATCTCGGATTGGTTGAAAGAGAGACTGACAAGGGTGATTGTGATTGAAGAAGAAGAAGATGTAATTGATTTAGAGAGCCTTATAGGAAATTCTCAAGAGATAACGGAAAAGAAGAAGGCCACCAAGATGTCCAAGGTAATAAGAGATGAGACAGGATCCAAGAAATTGCAGATTGCTACACCAGTAGTGGACAAGTATGAGGGTGAGATTCTTGCAGATGAGTATGATTTAGAAACATTCGAGCTTGGTCCACTCACTACTGAGCAAGCAATGGAAGAGGCAACCGATTCATTCGAAGCACTTAAAGACAAACTTAAGGAAGAAATGGAGAAGAATAGGAAACTTGAGAGAGAGAGAGGTGCTTGGAGAGGCTATTTTAGTCATCTCAATCAGCCCTTGAGACGTCAGGATCCAACAATATCTCCTTTGCAGGCACTTCCTCTTGAATCAGTTGGCGAAGCAGAAAGGGTCAAAAGCTTGGTTCAGCTTATGAGCTCTTGGATTGATAAATCCCACACGGTAGCTGTTGAATTTGCAACAAGAATAATGAAGACAATCCATTGAGCTATCCAGGTCCTTGAGATTATCCACAATCTAATGATAACTGTAGCCGCTTTCGCTCACACTAGAGATGTTATCATTCCGGTCCTGCAAGTAATCAGGCAAACACCAAGGAGGATCCTAGCACAAGAAACGATAATGGATGGAGGAACTCACAACCTACTACAGTGGTCAGCTCTACTCCAGATGAAAGAGGTTCTTTTCAAAGACATCAACACCAAATGCAGTCAAATTGAAGGTGTCATCCATCCAATTCAGGATAAGGTGTTTGAGGTGTTGTGTACCATTCTTGACCGACGGATCGAGATTGAGACAGATGTGGACATCCAAGAGTTGGAAGAAAGAATCAAGGTCATCTTTTGCAAAGAGGAAAATGTCATCACGGATGAGCAACGAGACTTGATGTTCACTACCATGCTCCTGATTGAAAAAATCAAGGAACTCGAACCTGGATGGGAAACAGCTCTTCTCACGGCTTTTGATCAAGTCATTCACTTGGAGGAACGAATGAAGAATCTTCCTGAGATTCCTATTGCTGAGATTGAAGGAATTGTGTCCAGATTCGTTGGATATGCTAAAAAAGAGCATAGGAAAGGGAACAAGGTTCTAGAAGAAAGGTTGTTATAGGATGATGTGGCATCTTAATTATCATTGGTCTATGTTTCCTCGACTTTTGTGCCAATTAAATATTTGGCTATGCATTTAATAATGTTCATCTAAAAGGGTAACTTTTTGTAACAAACCCTAATTAGGGTTTAGGTGTCAAAATCTCAGCCATTGATCTTCTTTCGATCTGGGTCGTTCATTGTAATTGAGGATGCTATATATACCCTCACTCATTTTCATTTTGTAATTAGAAAATTAGAAAAGTAGAAGATAGAGAGATAGATAATAGTTAGAGCTTGGAGAGAAGAAAGTTATTGTGTAGCAAGATTGAGTAGTGAAGAAGGAATTTTGAACAATTGTTGTCCATTTGGCTTTGGGATCAATAAAATATTGAAGTTATGGTGTTTTATTGCAATACTTGTGGCTATCTTCATGGTTGTTTATCTTCTTGAATCATTCTCAGTCGAAGTAGTATTTAAGTTTGAAGGACTAAGTGTTGTGCTTGATCTTTGGTGAGATTCATATCCAAACCACTATCTTCTTACTGATTGTAAGGACGCCTTGTGTGGTCAACTGGAGATATTGAGATTGCTTGAACCTTCAATTATCATTGAAATATTGATATGTATCTTTATGATAGTATCTATAATCCTTGATGATTTGAAAAACACTAATCACCTTAGAAGATCACATCAATTCCAGTAAAGTTGTAATTTCTTGGCAATACTGAAATTGGTAGAATCTTACCAAGCTTAGCCTACATCGAGTCATTCTTAGGATTAGATTAGAATTCATCTCTTGAAACCCCTATCTTTTGATCTTTTTTGAGGATTTGTTAGTATTAGGAAAAATCCTGTTCCTGAAATCGAGTGAGAGCAACACGGACCAGCTTTCAAAGTGCGTAAGACCCCTTGAAGAAACAGCATTTACAACGACAACTGGTGCTTATCCACACGTAGAGATCCTACAACGAAGAACCTTGAAGTCACCCTGATTGATCCTTTTCGCGATATCTTCAGCATTCAGAGGCTTTACTCAAGAGAGGATAAGGTACCCTTGGGTATTTTATTCTGTGTTTGATAGTGTACAAAATACACGTCAACAGTACGCTGAGCTAAGTCTCACGCTACTACTGCCTCCAACCTGGTGGTCAGCTCCTCCCGAGCCCTCTATGCATCCACCAAGGCAACCTCATGTCCAATCGAGACATACTCCGAGTTCCTCAAAGCGTACCATTCATGCCTGGAAGTGGCCACAACCTTCGGGAACAAAGGCTAGGAGACGCCTCAAATCCTCCATCACACTCCCCAAAGTTTGATAACTGAACTGAATAACTCTCTGGTGTTGTATGACTTCGCGTTCTTGCAATGCCTTCCCTCAAACTCTGTTTGTTCGCAACCTC
This sequence comes from Cryptomeria japonica, assembly GCF_030272615.1. Taxonomy (NCBI): domain Eukaryota; kingdom Viridiplantae; phylum Streptophyta; class Pinopsida; order Cupressales; family Cupressaceae; genus Cryptomeria; species Cryptomeria japonica. Next base: position 10,524,869 of record NC_081405.1, read on the forward strand.
CAAATCTGTATCCCTCTACGGCTTATGGCTTCCCGCCAATGCTGATCTTCAGGCTTCTTTCTCACAGTACGGGACAACCCAACACTTATCGTGCCTTTTCTGATGCCCTTTGCCTAACTCAAAAAGTGTATTATAGCTCAAAAATAAAATGGGGGTCTGGGGCAACACCCCCGCGGGGTCGAGGGGCCGCCAACACCAATTTACAACCTTCAAAACCACACGGAAGTCCATGGCGCACATCATTTCTATGATATTTTAAGATGTCAAAAACCCCCCTTCTCCACTCTAATATTTTCAACGTCCTAGCTCCAGATGTCATTGAATGATTTTTCAATCTGGTCGTCGTCGTTTTTTTTTTCTTTTTTTTTTTCCACTGTAATGTCCTCGATGGCAACCCGGCCATACAACCTCCCCATACGGTCAACAACAGCACTGACAACTCCAATCGTATGGCCACCTTCCCGTGCAGTCAACACCCCTCTACCGTACGGATCACCCCATATGGAATACATGACCAACCGTCTACCATACACACCGTACGGGCCTCCTTCTAAATGCCGAATGCTTAACTACCTCCTGGATGGCTGTGTATGGCTGCGTATGCCTTGCGTGTGCCTGCCCAGTGCTTGCACGTTGTGTTGTCGGCGTTGTGCGTGCGATTTATGTTTGGGCTACTGCATGTGCGTGGTTTTGCGATGTGCATTTGGGTTGCTTGTGCGTGTTTTATATCTCTGGTGGCTTCCCCCCCCCCCTTTTTTTTTAATTGTCCAGATTCGGCTCGGGTTTCGTGCCTCTGGGATCACCCTTTCTCGGTTTGCCTCACCTGAGAGTCTCCCGCTTTGGTCCCATGCCTCTCGAGTCGCCTGCTCGGCCTCTCAAGTCCCCTTCCATCCTATCGGGTTCCCCTCCGGACTCTCGGGTGTCCTTCCGGCCTCTCGGGCCCCCTGCACGCTTCTCGTGGTAGGTTTTCAATTTGGACCCGTTGGTGGCAAGTCTATTTTCAATGGCCATTCGAAGACCTAGAACCACAAATTCTACAGGGACCACAGTCTCCTTCCCGTACATAAGAAGAAGAAGAAGAATAAAGATTTTAAAGGATGCGGCCTTGCACACAGGGTTCCAATTGTTGCCGACACAAATGATCTTGGGATTATCTACGTCACCGAGATTTGGGGCATCTCCCTTCCAATATTCTCTGTATTCTAGCAGGTACACCTCCTCTGTTACTTGCTCTGGTTCCTCTACTTCGAGCCTGTAGCTCTGGAACATTTCGTAATCCTCCATCTGCCAGTGGAAGAGCCCGTTCAATGACCCTGTCTCATCCTTGGAGCACTCTCCTAGTTTGAGAATCCCTTCGTCATTGGGCTCCCTGCAGCCCCGTTTCACCCTCCGATTCCGAAGATGATGTCAGTTCCTCGCCGACAACTTGGGTCCTCAAATCAATGGTGTACTTCCGCCCCCCTTTCTCCATAGAAAGGGTGTTCTTTTTCCAGTCGTGGTTCACCTTTGCTGTAACTAGCCACCCTCTGCCTAAGATGGCGTCGTACCCCTTCTTCTTGAGTGGGATTACCACAAAATCTAGTATGAAGGGTTGCGTGCCGATGGTGACCAGCTGGGCCATCAGGGTGCCGAGTGGCTTGATGTCGTGCTGGTCTACACCTACCAAGTTGAACATGGGTGGCCATAGTGTTGGCTTCCCCAGCTTCTTCCACGTATCCCTGGCAATGCATTCACCCCCAAACCTTCGTCCACGATGGTGTCTTTGAGGATAGCCCCGAGAATTCCCATCTCTACTACAGCAGGATGCCGACCACTATTTAAGGCCAACAACATTGGGTCAGCCGAGGGGCTGACCGGAACTTCCGCCCGTGTGGCCCGCATAGGGGCCTGCGCAGTGGTTTGTATGGAACTAAAAATGGCGGTTCTTAACTGTGGCATTGTTTCTAGAAGGTCCTTTACCCTTATAGATACTTCCATCTGCAGTACTTGCCCAATGATGTTATTTTCAGCTTCCGTACGGGGTGATGTTGTAATGTCCCCTACTTGGTTCAGGACAGTTTTAACCGTAATTAATCGATTTCCAATATATTTATAACTTAACGAAATCGATTAATAGACAAAACTATCTTAACATGAATCCAACCTAGGATGTTCTACCTTTTCTTTAGTCTATCAAGTACTAGCTATCTTACCATACTAAATAATTAATCCTATTTTTGATTTATAAATCATTTACGCATTTATTAATTTTAATTAATAAATACTTATTGTTATCAATTAATTAATAAATACTTTGTTTTGCTGATTTAATAAATATTTATTAATTTTTAATTACATAATAAATGATAATTTATTATTATGATGAAGAATCACAAAATCTATTATTAATTACATCATCAGGATGTGGGATTATGACAACCCTCTCACTTTAGAGGAAAATCGTGAAGTCTCATAAATGAGACGATTTTCCAATATTATTAAATGTTAATAAATGTTTTAATTATCGTATTTATTTAATCACAATAATCCAATGTCCAAAGAGGGGTTATGACAGATGTACTCACCACCTCGTTGTTCTGTCGTTCGGTCATCATCTCACGTTCAATATTGCCCTTTGCCTCCCGTAATCTCTCCTTCTCCATACGGGGGTCGAGATAAGTGGCCTTTTTCGTCTGAGCGCGGGTGATCGCTAGTACTTCTTTGTCACCAGTCTTCTCAGCCTTATCAATGTTGAGGAGATTAACCCCTGCCTTTGGGCAATTTGCGTCCTCATGGTCGCCTGGCCCACACCATCAGCAGAGGTGCTGAGGGGTGGCTTCCTTCATGCATAAACGGGCGAAGTGCCCCCACTGATTACAGGCCCTACATTGGATCATTGGTCGGCCCTTGGCGTCATACTAGATACGGCTTCCGTTATTGTTATTGTTGTTATTCCTTCCGCCGCCGCATCTGTTGTCCCGGTAATCTCCAGATGATGTCGTTGTGTTGGTTTGTTGGGCCGTACCCGCTGGTGCGGATGTTGTGGTCTGCTCAGTGAACAACACTTGGCTCATTTGCGTACTTCGGCTTTTCATGTTGTATGGGCATTCCTTGATGGAGTGTCCCATCACTTGGCAAATCTCACAATGGCAAATCTCACAAAAGGCCTTCTTCAGGCAATGGGGTGACCGATCATGACGACTGGGTGCAGCAGTTCCCAGCCACGCTAAGAGGAGTTACCATTGATTGGTACTCTGACATGGACAAAACTAAGATTGGTTCCTTCATGCATTGTCGTACATGTAAAACAATTTGGTCAGCCAATGGGGTGACCGATCATGACGACTGGGTGCAGCAGTTCCCAGCCACGCTAAGAGGAGTTGCCATTGATTGGTACTCTGACATGGACAAAACTAAGATTGACACATGGGAGAACTTGGAGAAGGCATTTAAAGTAGAATTTCGGTTGCTAAGAGATGCTAGTATGCCATAAGATAAGTGTTATAACTCCAAAGAAACAAGTATATTTCCCTTCATATAGTCCCCAGTTACAATGACAATTTCCCGAGGGAACAAGATACAAAAAAATATATAATACGCGAGGGGGTGCGACCAACCGTCACGTCCAACTATCCTTTGGGTGAACTAACTAACTCCCATAACACACAATTACCGATGATGACACAACATAATGACGACACTATAACATAATTGATTATTCCCGACTACATCATCCCCCCCAAAAAAGAAGTCATCTCCTAACGACTCAAAACAAAATAGGGATGACGTACATGACTATCAAAGACAGAATCAAGGAACAGAACAAGAAGAAGGGGGCTGAGAAGGCGTCCCTGAATCAACAGGTGCCAGAGCTGAGGAAGATGTTGATGCCAACTGTGCTCACAGGTCGTACACCTATTGTGTCTATATCCTCAAGTCTCGCTCTGCAATCTTCCTGTTCTCTATGGCAAGCTTAACCATCCTGGCAGCCTCCAGTACCTTCTTCTCCTTCTCATCCATGGTCTCTCTAGCCTGCACCAAACTCGTACTCAGGCTCATCTTCTCCGTTCTGGTAGCCTCCAACTCTACTGCTAACTAGTCCCTCTCGGCAGTGAACTGAGCCCTCTCCATGGTGAACCGAGCCCTTTCGGCTTCTAACTGAGCCCTCTCGACCACCAAGTCTTTATGCAACTCCGCAACTCTAGTTGTCAGCTCTTCCTGATCTCTCTCAGCGGCCACCCGGGGGCAATCTCATGCCCTGCAGAAATGTGCTCCGTACGGCGAAGAGTGTAATACTCCTCCCTAAAAGCCTGCTCAACCTGCCTCCCGAGAGACTCGACTCTACTCTCCACTACTCACTCCCTCGCTGCCCATGCATTCAGCATCTCCATTGTCTCAGTCTCTGGCCATCCCCCTCTCTCAAAACAGGCAGCAAATGCCTCAGGACCCCCCTCCCGTACAAACCTGAGTATCCGCTCCAACTCCTGGGTGGTGTTATCTGAGGCCTCGGCCTGTAGGGATGCTATGACCTCCTGCCCTCTGTGTACCTCATCCTATAGATAAGTCTGCACCATCTCCTGGAAATATGTCTGCCCTCGACCAACCACATCCTGGAGGTAAGCCTCCACATCTATCCTGCCTAGGTGCCTGCTCTCCGTGTGAACCTCCACTCTGTCTGGCGGGACCTCTGTAGAGACCTCTGCCTTCTGTTCAAGTGCCAACTCCCTCCCCTACACCTCTGCCGAATGTGCCATATCTCCAAGGGAACCGTCACTATCTATGTCAACCACCTCCACCTCTACATCCTCCCGAGGATCCCTGCTCCCAGAAGTCGCCCGTGGGGGAGAAATGGTAGTAGCCAGCCTAGGCGACATAGGTGTTATCTCCATCTCCCTCAGCCAACATTCCTCTTCACCCATAGTACCTGTCTGATCCTTCCCCAATTCCTGCGCCTCTACAGTGGGTACAGACTCCCCCACACCCTTGGATGGTGTTGCCTCTCTCACTTCCTCTATTGCCACTACTGGCGGCACCATGTGAACTAGCGGCCTCTGCTGGCCAAAGGCAGGGATAGATGCAATCGTCACCGTCGACGGACTCAAGTGTCCTAAGGCTGTCAGCATGGGCGTAGCAAACAAGACTGGTGTGGATGCCCATACAGTCTCTGCTAGGCTCTCCTCGCTATCTCCCTCTGAGTCACTCGAGGCCTCCAAGGTCTCTTCCCTCCCACTGTCAATATGCTCAGACTTTGACACCTCCTGCCTTTGTCATTTTTTCCCCACCCCAGGTACCAACCCTATGTCAAGATGACTCCACTGAAAGATAGGCAACTCGCTGGGTGCCAAGTTCCCCTCCAGCCGAATTTCCAGCTTGTCTGCTGGAAACTATGAACGCGTCGCCTCCAGAAATAACCCGATAGCATAGTGCAGCATATAAAACGTGCAATGCTGCAATGTCATGAACTCGAATATTCTGTCTGTCAGTACTGATGCCCAGTCATACTGTACTCCATTCATCAACCCGTTCATCAAGATGATTTGTGGGAGCGCTATGTCCGATGCCCGGCTGGACCCCGTCAATCTTCTCTTGACCACGTCCATAATGCAGTGTCATGGCCCTTCTGCCACAAAAGATTTCTTTATCCCTCTCCCCTTAGTGGCCTTGGCTATGGAATCAAATTCCGCTGGTGTAAGATTTCTGGAGACCATGCGTATCCAATGTTCTTTCTGGTTTGCGTTCATCTTTTGCGCCTTCATATCTACTTTCTTCCCATTCCTCCCGGGTATGCCAAATACCCTGGTGAAGTCGATTGCCATGAAGGAGACTATGACTGTGTGCTTCATATACTGGAAAGTGCTTTCCCTGGTGGTGCGGTCGAATGCTGCTATCATTGTCTGCATCGGTGGCTCAAATTTCTTGATCTGAAAAACCGGCATCTGAACCACCCAATGCACTCCTGCCTTCCTTAACGAAGTTTTTACTTCATGGTTGTCAGGGTTCTGCTGCCACCACCTCTTGCACTCTCCTCCATTAACTCCCTCGAATATAACCATGTCGGCTGTAATCCTGGTTGTTGCTTTTCCCGTCGATAGCTTCTTTTTGCTGCTACCAGCAACCCTCACCCCTGAAGGTAAAACCCTTGCCATTTTATCCATGCTCTTCTACACATTCGTCTTCCACTGCCTTTTAACTGCTGAATGCATTTCTCTTGTTCCTTCTTTTTGTCTTAATGTGCAATCTTTAATGTCTTCAACTGCTTGAGGTAGTTACGCCACCTTTCTCCTTTATTCCCGGTTGTAATCTATAACTGATTTTTCCCTTAAGACAAATGGCGCGCGGAAATTATTACCTCCCTACGGACAGGTTCGATTCCCGATTTCTTCCTTCGGCGCTAAATTGTTTCCCTTCGAATTACATACGATATCTTTCAGCCGATGGCAATTGAAATCTTTCTGGTGGAGTCCGCCTCTATCCAACACCCTTCGGTAATATACCCCTTTGGCTTCCAAGACCCCCTTCGGTTGGCGTTTTTATTTGCTCCTTTGTTAATTACTATCCTTTGGCAACTTCGTATCTCTCTTTGGTGCTTTTCCTACTGCAAAATCTTCTTCATCCCTATGGCGTCGGGTTTCCTTTACTCCCTTCTGCTGCAATTTCTTTTTCCCTTACGATTGAGTCTTTGGCTAGGGCATGGGCACTTCTATTTTCTTTCTCGGCGGCTAGTATAACAGATTTGTCGGGGCCTATCCGCGATGGACAACGACCGCACAGTGGTCACTGGCGATGGCCCCCCCGACGGTGGTTCCATCGTGGCCACCGATTTTTTATTATTTTTTTTTGTGTTACTGGTATCTTCCTCGGGCTGATTGGTGCCCGTGTCCTGTCTCCGTTCATGATAGATTTTCAGCTTGGACCCGTTGACGGCCTCTCGAATCTCCCTGCCGTCGAGCGTTCCCAATTTGACTGACCCATTCGCCCCAACCTCCCAGACTCTATAGGGCCCCAACCACTTTACTTTAAATTTTCCTGGTTTTATCGCATTTTTTCCATTATATTTCAACACCAACTGACCCGAGGTAACCTTCGTTGTTGGGCGACCTCGGTTGCCCATTGTGCCAGCATCCTCCGCTCCTCAAGTTTATTGAGGGCGTGCAATCGCTCTCGTAGGCTTTCCATATCCCCGAGTTTATTGTCAATAGCGATCCGCAAACTTGGTACCATGAATTCCACAGGGACTACGACCTCCTACCCATACATCAACTGGAAGGGTGTGTGGCCTATATTGGTCTTGTAGGTCATGTGGTAGGCCCACAGGACCGACGGTAAACTTTCCTCCCAATCCTCCCCTTCAACTCCACAAGACTTGTAGATAATTGTGACAAAGATTTTGTTTGTGGCCTCGGCTTGTTCGTTCGCTCGAGGGTAGTAGGAACTCGACAAAGAATGAATTTTTTTTAATTCAGTCGTTAATAACTTTACCACATGGTTGACGAAATGTCATCCTCTGTCATTGGTCAATTGAATAGGGATGTCGCATCTGGTAATAATCTTCTCATAGATGAATCTAGTTGTACTTACTACAGAGTTGTCCGGGAGAGCCCTAGCCTTCACCCATTTAGTTAAGTATTCTGTAGCGACCACAATGTAACGGCATCGGCGTGCACGACTGGCCTTGAGAGGCCCTACGAAGTCAAGTCCCCACCGCTCGAATAGTTTGTGTGCGTGTGAAGGGTTTAAGGGCATAAACTCCCGCTTCAAGGGTTTGCTTGCCCATTGGCAAGTGTCACACCCCACGACCCACTCTCGAGCATCGTTGTGTACCGTGGGCCACCATAGCCCTGCTAGCAACACCTTCTGTGTTGTCATGTCCGGGCCCATATGTTCGCCTGCGGGGCCCTCATGTGCCTCCCTCAAGACACTGGGAACTTCCTCCTCCATAACGCAGCGCCTTAGTACTTGGTCCGCTCCTATTTTATATAGTATGCCATTAATAACTGGAAAGTCCTCCTCCTTAACACTAGTTTCCTTCGTTCCCCTGGAGGCATGTCCTTCGGAAATCGAGATGACGACAGGTACTCCCCAATATTCTTGTACCACAAGGGAACCTACGGCTATCCGAAACAGGTGTGCATCTGAGAAGTCATCATTGACTCCCTCCGGAGGTTCCCCTGACTTGATCCGGGACAACTGATCTGCTATGACATGGCTCTGTCCCGGTCTCACCACGATTGTGAATGTGAACTCCCGAAGCAACAAGAGCCAACAACTTACCCTTCCCTGGATGATGAGCTTGTTCACCAAATACATAAGTGCCTGATGGTCTACATAAAAGGTGAATGGTGTCACCAATAGGTAGTGCCTGAACTTCTGCACGGAGTAGACCATGCCGAGGGCTTTGCGCTCTGTAGTGCTATAGTTCTTCTTGGCCTTAGAGAGCAATCTACTTGCAAAGTATATCAGGTGATCCAGCCCGTGCCCCCCTACCTGAGCTAGTGTAGCTCCAATGGCATAATTCGATGCATCCACGTGGACGTGGAATTCCTTGTCCCAGTTCGGGTAGGTGAGTATGGAGGCTCCCAGCAATCTTGTCTTCAACTCTTCGAATGCGTCGCTCTATAGCTTCGTCCAAACATATGGCTTCCCCTTCCGTGTAAGTCTATACAAGGGGTGGGACACTTCGGCGAAGTTCTTGATGAACCTCCTGTAGTACCCAACATGGCCAAGGAAAGACTTCACTCCAGTGACGTCCGTCGGGGCTTCCATCTCTACTATGACTCTGATTTTGTCAGGGTCTGTTTTTAGTGCCTCCTTGCACACAATATGCCCGAGTAACTTTCCCTGCGGCACCATGAGCTTGCATTTTTTTGGATTGAGGGCTAGCCGTGCCCTTCAACATCTCTCCATGCACTCCCCGAGGGCTTTGAGATGCGTGTCTTGGCTGCTATAAATGGACCAATTGTCAAGGAAGGCCTTGAAGTTCCCTGTAGACATCTTGTCAAAGATGTGCAAAATGATACGCTGGAAGGTCACCGGTGCATTACACAAGCCGAAGGGCATTCGATTGTATGCATATACATCGTCTTCCACTACGAAGGTTGTCTTTAGCTTGTCTTCCTCAGCAATGGATATCTGGTTGTACCCAGAGAACCCATCCATGAAGGAATACATCTCGTGTCCAGCCACTTCTTCTAGGATATTGTCGGTGAAGGGGATAGGAAAGGGGTCCTTGATGGTGACCGCGTTCAGACACCGGAAGTCTACACAAATCCGGATCTGGTCGTCATCCTTTTTGAGTGAGAGCACAATGGGGGACACTCATTCACTTGTCTATACTTTGAAAATTTTCCCCACTTCCAGCATCCGTTCAATTTCTTCATTCACCCGTGTGGCATAGTTTTTATTAATACGGTAGGGTCACTTCCTTACGGGTTGGGCTCCGGGTACCAATGTAATGCGATGTACGCATAGCTCCGGGGGTACACCCTTCGGGTCCTTGTAGGTCCACACGAACACATCCTTATATTCTAGGAAAATTTTAAATGCTGCAGCCTTCAACACCAGGTTCCAGTCATCTCCCACAAGAATCTTCTTGGGATCGCTCGCCTCTCCTAAATTTGTTTCTTTCAACTTGGCTTCCTCGTATCTGATGGGTCCGTCTTTGGGAAACTAGTGTGCCGGAGTGTCATTCACACAGGCCTCCCCCTCCCTGTATTCTCTGTACTCTAGGGTGAATACCTCCGATTGTTCTTCAATGCTCAACACATTACACGAGGGTGTGAACAATTCATAATCCTCCATCTGCCAATGGAAGAGGCCATTCATAGAATCCCCGTCATCCCTCGAGCATGCTTCTAATTCTAGAACCCCTTCACTGTTGGGCTCCATTCGTCGTCGGCCTTCATCTTCCTCCCACCGGTCTCCATCTGACTCTGACTCTGAGGAGGATGCCAACTCCTGGCTCACCATCTGCGTTCGGAAGTCTATCACGTACTTTCTCCCCATGCTCTCTAACAAGAGTCTATTTCTCTTCCAGTCATGCTTTGCCTTGGCGGCAATTAGCCACCCCCGTCCGAGGATGGCGTCGTACCCTTTCTGTTTTAACGAGGGATCACTACAAAATCTAGCACGAATGGTTGTGTGTCGATCATCACCTGCTGTGCCATGAGTGTCCCAAGGGGTTTAATCCCATGCTGGTCTGCTCCCAATAGATTAAACGTGGGGGGCCACAACGTGGGCTTCCCCAATTTCTTCCATGTCTCCTCCGGGAGCACATTTACATAAACATACTTTTTTCATGTGAGTTGATGGATGGCAAGATTCAAGATGACAGTCACAAGGTGGTAAATGAGATCATTTACTACAAGGATATAATCTATTGGTGCTTGAATAGTAGTTAAAGGAGAAAATTTTGAGGGCCATTCATGACACTCCTCTTGCAAGACATCCAAATTATTTCAAAACCTACCAACAGATCAAAGAAAGATTCTCATGGAAGGGTCTCATAGATGATGTCTTGCATCATGTTTGTGTGTATGATTTGTTAGCAAAACAAGTTAGGGCATACTTTCCTAGTAAGTATATTGTAAACTTTACCCATTTCTTGTAATGTCCCCTCTCTAGTTGACAAGCAATTGAGCAGGATTGGCCTATCGCTAGGGTTCTCGTAGGCTAGCAAAGTGGATAGCGGACCCATCCAAAGGTTTGTGGAGCTATGCAGGGGCTTTATAAACCGTTTTGGGCAGTTTGAGACAATCTCCTATTTTTTAGGGGGGGTTCTTAAATTTTAGGGATTCACTAGGAGTTGACCGAAACGCATCAGGAGATCTCAGGGACCATTCTGGAGGCTTTGGTCAAGGTTTCTATTTTTTAGGGTGGATCCCTATTTTTTAGGAAGGGACTGTTTGTTCGCCTGCTATATTTGGACATCACCAGGATGGCATATGCATCATCAGTTTTCAATTCAAGTTGGCCAAGTGATGTGGTTTGAATAAAAATTAAATATTAAAGTATTGGCTTTAATATTTAATTAAAATAAAATAAAGTGATTAATAATGTCACTTTATAATAAATTATTAAAGTAATAAAAGGATCCCTTGTCCTAGTTGAGATAGCGTTGTTTTAAGAGAGGGCCATTGAAAGGGTGTTAATAATTTGATTGTTAATAATTGCATAAGGGACCCATTTCCCAACACCTAGCCTTAAGGAGTTATATTTTATTAAAATTTGACTTTATGTTTTTTTCAAAAAGCCCATGATTTGGATGCCAACTTTGGGAGGAGCATAATTTTATTTAAAATCAATTTTTAATTCATTAAAGTGTGTGGGAAAAAACATAATTAGGGCGTTGACTTTTGAGGAAGCATAAAGAAACATTTGGGCTTCATTTTTGAATATTCGCACATTCATTTTTACATCAACAAATTGAGGATTGAGCTCTAAGGATGAGTTTCAGCAGCATATCAGACTTTTGGGAATGAAAACTCCGTGGAGATTGGTGAATTGGACAGAAACCCAATTCACAGTTGTGGGAAATCTATACAAGGTTTCCATTCGTGCTTAATTGGAGTATTTTATAGGCAGATTTACAAGTTATTTCCAGCAAATAAGCATTAAGGATTTGATGCACTTAAATCAGGCAAAATTCAATTAAAAATAAGCCTTTAGGAGTTCGATTGGTCTTTGTTTGACAAAGCTTTCTGCACGTGCTTCAAGGGAAATTGTTTACAGCAGCTTCTAAGGAATTAGCACAAACTTTCGAAGGGTTTGAAACTCACACGATTCAGCTGCACCTTTCCTAGGGCTGGCCATACCTATTTGGAGCCCAGATCATTCTTCCAAGTCGTACCATTCAGCAAGAGGTTGGTAAATTGTTGCAAACCTCATTTTTAGTGTTAATCAGTAGGGACTTTGTGACCTCACCAGGCATTAGGAATTAAATGTGATTCAAATTGTTTGTTCGTTTGAAGATTCAGAAAATTCAATAATCTTGCCTAAAGGCCAGGTGTGGGATTTAGCAATTTCACTATTTCTTCCAGTAATTGTTTTTGATAATTATTGTTGGTGCAAATAAAGTCCATTGGAGCTATCGCATCTCAGTGGATACTCATAGATTGTGATTTCATTGAATGCTTCAATAAAATCTTCTCCTAATTGAGCACTAGACTCCTCGTATGCAAATAATTGTTATGGTGAATTAATTCTCTTAATTCTGAAAACTATTGTCTTGCTGTTCCAGAAAAATCAGTTCTCAGAATTTATTATTGGTCATTTATATCTTTGCACTTTGGGTTCAAAAATATTGTTTCATTGGCATATGTTTCATGTTGAAAACCTTATGCATTCATTGGCATTAGAACTCAAACAACCCATTGGAAAAATATCCCCAACTTTCAATCAGCAACATTCAAAATCAGAAAAATTCAGTAGACTGACTGGGGATCTTTCAATGTTATCAGAGCTTGGATCTTGCCAACCTGTTGGGTGAATTCAAAGTTGTGTGTACTTCCGTTTGGATTAGTTTTCAATTGGGCAGCATGACGAGTCATCATGGAAAAGTTGCTTAAGGATACACAGGTGTGGAAACAGTTAGAACAGTCACAACATAAGATAAACCGTCAATTCCAGCGATTGAATGATACAATTCCAAAGAAATTTGGGCATTCTAGTGGATCATCTCCATCTATTAGAACAACTAAGAGTCCTCATATTTCACCAACCAATAAAGCAATTATGGCCAGCTATGAAGTATCACTCTCTTCCTCAAAAGATACAAAACATGCTTACCTTCGCACAATTTATGGGTATACCAAATGAGGATGATAATGATTTGGTATCTACAAGTTCAAATCAACAACTAAAAAAGAAAGTAGAAACAAAAGATAGCAAAGACAGCATTGGGAGAGAAAAAGATATGACGGCTACAAGTGAGGCTTGCAAAAACCTATATGAAGAATTTGATAGACAGGCAGATTCGCTTCATGAAGACAAACTGATAGCATTGGAGAGTGACTCACATGAGGCTTCCTCATTTTTGCAAGAAGTCTCACAAGTGGATTCTATAGAAGAACAAGGTTCTAGAACTGCCCTTGAATGAAAGTATGTTGAAATTATCCAACGGATAAAAGAAGAATTGTCTCTAGGTAATCAGCCACATGAAGGTATGAATCCTTCCAATAATCCATTACTTGAGCATAGCATTAATTCACTGTCTTTACATCAAAGTGGCAAGGAATGCAAGAGCATTTTGGTGGGTGAATTAGAGACCATCATTGTTGAAGGTCTAGATCCAATTGGTGTTTCTTTGGTTGATCACAAAGTTGTCCCATCACTCATGGTTGAAGAATGGAAGGAAGAGTTTGTAGCCTCAAGCGATATGCAAGGTCTAGTGGCCCATGGGGCGATTATTGATGTACACGATTCTTACTTTCTGAGTTTGACTCGCGGTTCATTGTCATCATTGAGAAACACATAGGCAATACTGAGAGGGGGGGGGGGGGGGGACAGGGGGTGAATCAATATTGTAGAAATTTAACCCTTTCAATTTAAACACAACAAGAATATCCTTAAAGACAGATACACCAGATGTCTTGTGGAAAACCCTTTGGAGTAAAAAACTACGGTATAAAAATTCTTTCATAAAAGCAGCAACAATACAGAAAGTGAGCACCAACTCACAATGGGCACCAATCCAACACTTAAAACAGTGAGCACCAACTCACAAACAAACAAACTGAATACAAAATCCTCCTGGAATGAGGCACCAGCCTCAATTTGTGAAAGAACAAATGCATTTCAAAAGAAATAACTCACCATATTATTCAGCACCCTCACTGTATTCATCATAAGAATGTATCTATATATTCAAAACTGCTATCACCTTCAAACATAGCCCCTTTCTTATATTTATTTTAAAAGAACTTCATGCAATAGTCGACTTCACCGTCAAGATGTTCATATTTCCTTTTACAGACCCTCTACAAAACCTTTTCATGCACAATATATTGACCAGTTCGTATCCAAATTTTTTTGAACCAAATACTATCAACATGAAAACAAGGAAGCTGTTGATTTTAAATTCTGATTGAGACTTTCTCTAGTAGCAATGTCGTGAGTGCCTTAGTAACATCCAGTCACAACAACAATTCTCGATATCCTCCTCACACGACTTATTGACCAAAGAACCACATTCGAATATCTCCACTTTTTTTTTGCACCACTATCACATCTTTTACAAAACTCATTTTCGCAGCTATTCCCACTCTGTGATTAAAAAAACGTCTTTAACCACATACAACTCATAGAAAAACTTATCAAGCATCTCCTTTTCAATATACCATAAGATGCGATGTCAAATATTTTTTTTGGGCAAACATTAATTATTTGATCTCACAAAAACTCTTCAGGTCCAACACACATCCAAAAAGAAAATAAGAACCTTCAAGGAGAGTCAAAGTGATCCCCTTTTTTAGAAAAAAATGCACAAAATAATTTTAAATTCACAAACACAGCTGAGAATAAAGTATGTCGACTTCAATTACCACGACTTCAACACATCTAGCCATACCGAGATAAAAAAGCGCACCACTAAAAATAAATCAATCCATTAACTGAGCGGCTGCCGAGATTCATAAATTTTTACAACTTCCTCTTGTTTTAAAAAAAAAAATGGCATCAACACTAAAACTCCACGACTTCAAAAACGGCTTCAGCGCAAATAATCCATGACTTTTGACAAAAGTGGCGCAGAATATTAATTCACCTTACCTTAAGCACGTAACAAGAACTTGGGAAAAACTTGGGTACCACAAAGCACATAAAAGTTGATTATGTGGCAAAAAGGACTGATTTGGCACAAGAATATGATGTGGCAAGAAAGTCAGACTAGATTGTTGATAAAAGACAAGCAGGCACACAGCTCAGAAGGCACCCAAACACCTCAAGCAAGTAGGCAACCAGGTAGCTGAAACCAGCTAGCACACAACCAGCCGGCTCAAACAAGCACTCAAGCAGCTCAAGCTGCTCAAACAGGCACACAAGAAGACAGCTCAACCAACATACATAAACGAACTCAATTCAGCCTTTGACATCAATGACAAATAATCCAACAATCACATGAACAATGTAGTTCGATGAGTATCTAGATTGCTCAAAGACTGATTTTGAATCAGCAATTGATTAAGAACATGAGGTTGATATGGATAGTGAGAGTTTGGATTCTAAGGGCAATGATATGGTTACATCTTTTAGTGTGGTAGTGGACTCCAATGTTGACACCAATCCCATGCATGAAGAAAAATCAGAAATTGGCATTCAAGGCTTGGAACCAAAACCTATGGTATGGGAAGAAGACTCACAAGATCACTTGATGGTAACCGATGACAAGATAGCTCAAGCAATGTCAAGAATTGATTCTGCTCATAGTCACCGGGAAGGCATCATTTGGACAGCACAAAAGGAGGAGCGACATAAAGAAATTGCATCTCCTATAGCAGCCCCTCCCATGATGCAAAATGACAATGTGAGTTGCGTGAAAGGTGAACAAGTTGATGAAAGGTTTTAAGAGCTTCACAAGGAAACTCCTTGTTGCCTTGTGACATCATTTGAAGAGGATTCATTTGACACAGCACCTCTTCTAAATTGGGAAGCCTATGAAGAAAATCAAAATTTAGTAGTGTGTAGTGAATCCGAAGATAGCATGGGAGAAAAGTCCCAAATTCTGAATTTGGATAGCAGAGGTTCTTTTCCTCGTTTTCATGAGTTTGCAGGTTAATCAGTAAAAAAGAGACCTTTAGCACTGGCATTCAAGTTATAAAGGTTGAGCATGAAGTCTACAGGAAAAAGGTGCTTGTATCAATTGAAGATTTGTCACCAAGGTATGACCGTAATTTAAAAGTTCATAACAGCAATGACATAACTTTACTTCCTCAAGATATGGCAGCCTTTGGTCAAGAAGAGAATAATGATTTGCATTCTACATTTTGTTACCTATAAAAATTTTAAACTTTGAAAAGCCGCTTCCCTCCGCTTTTTCTTTAGGCTCTTATCGCGGCCTTTTCGAATTCCTTAACTTCTGTCGCGGAGTTCTCATTTTTTAGAACTACCCGACCGGCCAACCAACTTAGGGAAGTTCGTATAACGCCACCACCTTTAGCAGGTCGGGCTTGTGGATACTTTTGAAAGGAGTTTGATAGTTGTGAAGTTGCCCGATCTCCTGACTCTCCAACACTCCTCGTGTTGTGGCGGATGTCCAGCTCTCTCAAGAATTTTAAGGACATTGTTGGTTCTAAAAAAGGACGTTTGGTGTAATTAAGACTAGTGGTTTCGGTACCTTGGATGGCAACACGAGTAATGGTACAGATAAGTTTCGCTTGGCCGCCAAGGGAATTGAATGGGGCTGTCAAGATGATAAGAATAACGACTTCTTGTCGTCCCTCCTCCCACCTCATCAATTGCCACGTCATGCATCATTTTTAGGAAATAAATCAAGGCAATATTTGTGAAGTACCATCATTAATGGTCTTTAAGCAACCCAAATACGAAAAAAAGGTGGCGGCATGCGTTACTTCATTTGATACTGTCATTCTTGCAGAAAACATTTAAGGTAGCCAAAGGGGAAAATTGTCGTCATAATTACATGCATCAGAATGGTCTTGCCTCATGATGATGAACTGCCTTTTCACAATCCATATTTGAACTGGCCAGAGATAGAGCAAGAAGATATAGTATGGCATTTACGGTCTTTTGCATGGAAAGCACAAACCGATTTCATTGAATATAGGAAGACCAGATAAGATTGCAGAACAAGCTAAGAATCACGAACAATGTCTGTGAGACGAGCTAACGGCAGGAAGAAACCCGAATAATTGACTTCAGCAATCAACCCAGTACAATGGCACATTCTTTTGAGCATGTCTGATGTTTTTTGAGCTACTGTTTTTGAGTGGGAAGAATTCGAAGATATCTTGCTGACGCTGGTCAAAGAAGAAGAAAAAGTAGATGAGATCAACAGGTGGATTGCAGAGATGAACCCGGTACCTGACAATGGAGCTTGAAGGTCTTGTAGCCTTACTTGTTGTGAGGCGGTTTATATTTTGTGTTATTTTTTAGGATTCAATGTTTTGAAACGGTCATGATCAAGACCGTTAGCTTTAGTAAACATTTATTGGAAACGGAAAAGCCAGGAAGGTTATAGTTATATATAGGTAGATTAGTTAATTTAAGGAGATATTTTGGGCAAATGTTGTTTTTCTCATTAGAACATAAAACTTTTATGCATATGGTTATCTGCATTTTTAATATAAAGGAACTACTAGTGGTTTTCGCATATTCATAAGCTTTGAATTATGGTGTGTGGATGCTTTTCTATTCTTTGAAATGGATGTCAGTTGGTGAATTTATGTTGAAATTGTGGATGATTTAAGCTTTCAATTGCTGTGGAATATTAGCTATGAATGGTATTTCAAGTGGCTTTGTTTTAAAATCTGAAAATTTCTTAAAATAGTAATTACTATTGTGAATGCCTTTACAAAGCTTTCTGGTTAAAAGCTCTTTCCTTATTTGCTTTCCGATTAAAAGCATATGAATTGTTTGTTAATTTGTTGAAAATCATTAGAAGGTAGCTGCCACCTTGTAAAAGAAGCAGAGAATCAATCAGTTCATATATGGTTAGACTGGTTCAACTATGGTTACATTTGTCATCTCTGTGGGCGTGAGGATATAGAGTTAGGTGACAAATCTGTTAACCAACACATTTGAGGGTACACATGGTGCAAGCATGGGTTACGATAATGTGAATGATACAACCCAACATAAACCAGATTTTGTGTACTTTGGGGTAGTAGATATAGAGCATTGTCAAAGGCTGAATGAAGATTGGTTACATAGAGCTACCTGTTAATGCATTAGTAGCTTCTGCAAGATAAGACTTTCCTAACCCTTTAATCTCCTCTATTCTGTTTTGGTTTACTCATCTATGCTATTAGATTATCTGATTTATGCTTTCCGAACTGAATATGTTTATAAGATTATAACATTGATCATGATTATGATATTGACATTGGATAAATATGGATTAGATCGACGACTTGCTTAACATAGTTAAGCGTCGATCTAAATGCTATCGAGCTAGTAACCCGATAGCATATTAATGTCGATTCATTTATGAATCGGCATTAATACGCTATCGGGGTATTAACCCGATAGCATATGTAATGCTATTTGTTATCGGGATAAACATTTATTCGGGCCATTAACAAAGCATCTTAACTAACACCGCTTCAACCGAGTGTTAAGTATTAATGTTAGTTACCAATCATAACCAAAATCGGGATGTGCACCGATCAATAGGTGCCTTGATCGGTCATGTCTAAAAGACATGACCGGTCAAGACATCTATTGACCGGTCTTCTAAAACATATAAAGCCCGACATGAATCATTTGGAGAAGACATAGAAAAATATTAATGATCTCTCTCCTTCTGCCTACAACAAAATAATCAGATTATTAGACAGTATAATCATATAAAATTCTCACATATATAATATGTTCTTTTATTGCAATTGAATAAAACTTTACATGGTATCAAAGCCAAGTTGATCGAACTTGAGACTATTCAATTTTGTGAATAATTTAAGAACAAGGTTATATACTACATCACATTTCTCCAATGGCCATCGCTATCAGATTCGAAGACAAACTCGGAGGTGGCAATGATTTTTCAGCCTAGAAGTTCAGAATCCAGATGATCTTAAAGGAGAACAAAGTGGATTCATTTGTTCAAACTAAAAATGATCAACCTGAAAATGAACCTGACAAAACAGCATGGATTGAGGGAAATGAAAAGGCCATCAAAATAATAGTTGATGTGGTGAGAAACAACATAATGCCCATCATAAGAAAACATCAGACAGCTTATAAAATGTTCAGAGCACTTGAAAGCACATTTGAGATATCAAATGCAAGTCGAACTCTGGCATTAAAACGAGAAATAAATCATATCACCATGAACAAGGGGGAGACAATCAACGCCTACTTTATGCGGATATCAATTCTAAGAGATGAACTAGCAACCCTGGATTACGAGATCCAAAGCAAAGAGTTAACACTCATTGCTCTATATGGGTTGCCTGGTGGATGGAGTACATTCGTCCAAGGCATCAGTGCAAGGTCCAAGTATCCTAGGTTTCAAAGATTACGGGACGATTGTCTCCAAGAAGAATCAAGATTGAACAAGATGAGAATAAAACAAAAGAACATAGACAAAGACCTTCAAGTTCTAAATACTAACACAAATAAGACAACCAAGAAGAAGCAATTTAGGAAGAGGAAAGGTCATCAAGGCAAGAACACTTCAAAGAGAGACCTATCACATATTCAATGCTATAGGTGTGATAAGTTCGGGCACTTTGTTGCAAAATGTCCAGAGAGAGCCAAACAAGCCACATTTGCCAAAGCAGGAAAATCTAAAAGAGAAGATGACTCCCAGAACTATGTCCTCTACTCAGCACTTACAAGCCATGCATCAAATAAGTCTAACTCCTGGGTGATCGACAGTGGCTCATCCAGACACATTATAGGGTTTAGAGAAGTGCTAGACTCCATGACAGAGGATAATGATGAGGAAGTAACCATCGGAGATGATTCCTCAAATCCAGTTAAAGGAATTGGTTCCTGCACCATCAAACTGAAGACAAGCATATCATTGCAATTCGAAGGAGTACTATATGTCCCCGGCATCAAGAGAAATCTAGTCTCCATATCAGCCCTAGAAAATAATGGATACAGAGTAACCTTCATGGAGAACAAAGTGTTGGCTTGGCCAAGAAATTCTTCCATCAAGAAAGCTAAAGTCATTGGTCAAAGACAAGGCTATTTGTATGAGTTGTGCACAGAGCCCAACCTAGCCCTAATTCATGAAGCAACAAATGCAAATGAGGTCTGGCATAGAAGACTAGGCCACCTGAATTATAGAGCTTTATCATCTATGGGAAACCTTGTCACAGGTTTACCTAAGTTGCAGCAATATCATTCAGAGGCATGCAAGGGATGTGCCCTAGGTAAAAATATCAAGGGTGCCTTCCATGATAGTACTAGGAAGACAAGCAAAGTTTTAGAATTAGTTCATTCTGATTTATGTGGACCCATGTCCGTTCCCTCTCTAGGAGGATGTTTGTATTATGTAATATTTGTTGATTACTCTAGAAAAACTTGGATCTACTTTCTGAAGTGTAAAGAATCAGAAGAGATCCTTAGTAGGTTTAAAGAGTTTAAATCCCTGACGAAGAACTACTCAGGAAATAAAATTAAAATCCTAAGGACTGATAATGGAAGGAAATACACATCAGAATTATTTAGAGATTTTTGTAAAAACTCAGGGATTAAGAGGGAGCTAACAATACCTTATAATCCTCAACAAAATGGGGTAGTTGAAAGGAAAAATAGGACAATTGTAGAAGCTGCCAAAGCCATAATTCTTGACCAGAATCTAAATATCAATCTTTGAGCAGAAGCAACTAACATTGTTGTGTATATACAAAACAGATGTCCTCACTCACATCTTGAAGATAAAACTCCTGAGGAAGTATTTACCAAACTAAAGCCAGATATCAACCACCTTAGGATATTTGGGTGTCTTGTCTATATACATGTACCTAAAGAGAAAAGACTAAAACTAGAACCTTCTGGAAAAAGGGGAATACTTGTAGGATATAGTGAAACATCCAAACCCTATAGAATATATATACATGTTCAGAGAAATATTGAACTTAGTAGGGATGTAATCTTTGAAGAAGATTTAGCCTTCAAAAGAGCCCTAAGTACAATAGAGCCTGAAATCTATATCCCCACTTCTAACATAGAAAAAGATCCTACTCCTAAGCTTCAGAGGGAGAATCTTGACGAAACTATAGGTGAAACTCCAATCCCACCTAGAGAAAACCTCAAGAAAAGACCTCTATGGGCCACCAAGACTGTAGCAGAAGCTCAAAAGTTTGTTGCTCCTTCAGGAACCTTTAGGGAAAGCAAAAGACCTAATAAATTCACTAGCTATGTTGCTCTTATGAATGATCTCTCTAAAGTTGAACCAAACAATGTATCAGATGCACTTAAACATCAAGTATGGAAGGATGCCATGTCTGAAGAGTATCAGTCCATTATGAAGAATGATGTTTGAGAGATCGTTCCTAGGCCTACTAAGAAATATGTTGTTTCATCTAAATGGCTTTTTTTAAAATCAAACATGCTGCAGATGGCAGTATTGAAAAGCACAAGGCCAGATTTGTAGCTAGAGGGTTCTCTCAAAGGGAAGGAATAGATTATGAAGAAACCTTTGCACCTGTAGCCAGATATACCTCAGTAAGAACAGTACTAGCCATTGCAGCAGCAAAAGGGTGGAAGGTGCACTAGATGGATGTTAAGACAGCATTCCTTAATGGTGAGATCTCAGAAGAAGTCTACCTAGAGCAACCTGAAGGATTTGAAATTCAGGGTGCAAAGTCTTATGTGTACAGACTCAAGAAAGCTCTCTATGGGCTTAAACAAGCTCCCAGGGCCTGGTATGAAAGAATTGACACCTATCTCTCTAAACTAGGTTTCTCTAAAAATGATGCATATCCAAATCTCTACTACAAACAAAATAAAGGTGATATGTTAATACTGATTCTATATGTTGATGACTTACTAATCAAAGGAGAAGATCACCTCATAGATCAATGTAAGAAAGATTTATCTAAAGAATTTGATATGAAGGACTTGGGACTCCTTCATTACTTCCTAGGTTTGGAAATATGGCAAAATTCTGAAAAATATTATACTAAACCAAGGAAAATATACCTTGGACATTTTGAAGAGATTTGGAATGCATAACTGCAGACCTATGACCTCTCCCATGGAAACAAATTTACATAAACTTAAGGAAGCATCAGCAGAGTCACAATCCACTGACCCTACTTTCTACAGACAGATGATTGGGTCCCTGATGTATCTGGTTAATACAAGGCCAAATATCTATTATGCGGTCAATGCCTTAAGTCAGTTTATGTGTGAGCCTAAGGAAATCCACTTGATTGCAGTGAAACACATTATGAGATACTTACAAGGTACTCTAAACCTTGGTCTCAAATATGAGAAAGTCAATCTAGACCTACACGGATTTACAGACTCAGATTGGGCTGGGAGTGTGACTGACAGGAAAAGCACTTCAGGGTGTTGCTTCAGTTTAGGATCAGCCATGATATCTTGGATCAGCAGAAAACAATCTTCTGTAGCACAGAGTTCCACCGAGGCCGAGTACATTGCAGCTTCCATGGCTGCTAGAGAGGCAGTATGGCTTAGGAAGTTGCTTGTGGGACTATTTGGTGAGCCCATGAAACCCATTGTCATCCACTGTGACAACCAGAGCTGCATAAAGCTTTCTATAAATCCAATATTTCATGACAGATCTAAGCATATTGAGATTCCATACCATTATGTACGAGACATGGTAGACAAAAATGTGATCAAATTGGAATATGTTAGTACAGGAGATCAGACTGCAAATATTCTGACCAAACCACTTTCTAGAGTGAAGGTTGATCACTTCAAAAAAGGTTTAGGTATGATAGAAAGGTAATCTGCTTTGTAAATAAGATGTTTAATGTGTAAACTTCTTTTGTCATGTTGGGACATTCTGGGTTTCACCCCCTGTGTTCATATCTAAGAGGTGACAATCTCTCAGATTATGAACACTTGTATGCAGACATCATAAGGTGACGATCTTATGATTCTCTAAACCAGTTATCATGTTGGATCTCTGGTATATCATGGATGTGCCATGATGGTGTTGTGATAAAACATTTGTATAAAATGTTTGTGCACATATCACAACCTGGATAAGATGAGAATCTAACCATCCTCATGTTTATCTTTAGTATTGCGTGTTTAGGCAATACTGATATCACGTGTTCAGGTGATATCTTGTCATAATGAAATGATGAATCTTTTATATCACATGGTTAGGTGATACTCTATGTCACATACTTAGAGTGATGTTTTATATTTGTATCTTATGTCCTGATGATACTTCATATCATATGTATAGATGATATATATTCTTGGAGACTGACATTATGGAAAAGAAATGTGATGCAGGTTACTTTATCTATCTTCCAAAGCTAAGAGGGAGTGCTAATGCATTAGTAGCTTCTGCAAGATAAGACTTTCCTAACCCTTTAATCTCCTCTATTCTGTTTTGGTTTACTCATCTATGCTATTAGACTATCTGATTTATGCTTTCCAAACTGAATATGTTTATCAGATTATAACATTGATCATGATTATGATATTGGCATTGGATAAATATGGATTAGATCGACGACTTGCTTAACATAGTTAAGCGTCGATCTAAATGCTATCGGGCTAGTAACCCGATAGCATATTAATGTCGATTCATTTATGAATCGGCATTAATATGCTATCAGGGTATTAACCCGATAGCATATGTAATGCTATTTGTTATCTGGATAAACATTTATTCGGGCCATTAACAAAGCATCTTAACTAACACCGCTTCAACCGAGAGTTAAGTATTAATGTTAGTTACCAAACATAACCGAAATTGGGATGTGCACCGATCAATAGGTGCCTTGATCAGTCATGTCTAAAAGACATGACCGGTCAAGACATCTATTGACCAATCTTCTAAAACATATAAAGCCCGACATGAATCATTTGGAGAAGACAGAGAAAAATATTAATAATCTCTCTCCTTCTGCCTGCAACAAAATAATCAGATTATTAGACAGTATAATCATATAAAATTCTCACATATATAATATGTTCTTTTATTGCAATTGAATAAAACTTTACACTACCCAAGCAAAGATGCTTGCTACCCACGCAAGACAACACCTCCAAAGAGTCAATGAATGTCACAATCAGCTAGATGATGTAAGGAAACAAAGAGAATCATCCATTAGGTCTTTATTTCTTCCAAGTGAAGCAGAGGACAGCGAAGATATATTGAAGAGGCATAAGCATAAGTCTAATTTCAGAGTTTGATCAGCAATTCTCTTTCATCTCATGAGTAAAAATTTGAAACCTCACATTGAGAACATTCAAGTAAGGATGGCTAGGTGTGAAGTTGATTCCTTCCTACCTAGAGTTGATGAGATATTGAGTGGCGTTCATAGTGGACCAGCCACTTGAAGGTTTGTCTATGATGCAAAACGAAAACATCTATTATTCATCCATGGACTTGTCACCTCTTTCATATGATAGGGCAGCAATGTACTTATTGATTGGTGACACAGTTTTCCTAGATTTGATAGTGGGCTACAAAGATGAGCACGTAACAGACTTCATTTCGTGCATGGCTAGACAAAACATTTACTTGGCATCCTCCAATGAAGACATACTAACTTGTGGAGAAATTGGACAAGTTGCAGCTGCTGATTAGAGGTTTTGGAGAGGTTTCCATCACACTTTACTTGTTGGAGATCGTCTCATTGATGGGTTCATATCGGCATTGATGGTTGGTGGTACTTGTGGCTTCAATTGGAGTGAAGTTCTTAGCTGGTTAGATGATGTCTAGGTTCACAGTAGTGGCATAATGAGTATTGACATGATGGATAGATATGACAGTACAAAGATTTGGAATCCTGGCATCAACATGTGTGGTGCATTCCTTCAGTGGATCCATGATGAGTTGCTTCACTTCGAGTACACATATGTTCATATTACAGTAGCGCATTGGGTTGTTGGAGCAATGTTCTTGAGGCTGATTTGGGACCTCGGCATTTGGTTTCAGCAAGTAGGTGCAAATTGCTTGAGGGCAAGCAACCTCCAAGAAGGGAGGACTATAATTTCCCCTCTTTAGTTGACATGCAATTGAGCAGGATTGGCATATCATTAAGGTTCCCATAGGTGAGTGGAGTGGATAGGGGACCCATCCACAAATTTGTGGAGCTACGCAAGAGCTTTATAAGCCATTTTGGGCAGCTTGAGACAATCTCCAATTTTTTTGTAGGGGTTCCTAAATTTTATGGATTGATTGGGAGTTGACTGAAAAACATCAGGAGACCTCAAGGATCATTCTTGAGGGTTGGGTCATAGCTCTTATTATTTAGGGAGGACCCCTATTTTTAAGGAAGGGACTATTAGTTTGCCTACTATATTTGTACATCACCAGGATGGCACGTGCATCATCAATTTTCAGTTCAGGATGGTCAGGTAATGTGTTTGAATAAAAATTAAATATTAAAATATTGGCTTTAATATTTAATTAAAATAAAATTAAGTGATTAATAATGTAACTTTATAATAAATTATTAAAGTAATAAAAGGACCACTTGTCCTATTCGAGATAAAGTTGTTTTAAAAGAGGGCCATTAAAAGGGTGTTAATCATGAATAAAATTTGATTGTTAATAATTGCATACAGGACCCATTTTCAAACACCCAACCTTGAGGAGTTATATTTTATTAAAATTTGACTTTATGAATTTTATAAAAAGTCAATGATTTGGACGCCAACTTTGAGAGGAGCATAATTTTATTTTGATTGAATTTTCAATTCATTGAAGTGCATGGGAAAAAACCTAACTAGGCCATTGGCTTTTGAGGAATCATAAAGTAACATTTGGGCTTCATTTTTGAATATTCACGCATTCATTTTTACATCAGCAAATTGAGGATTGAGCTCTGCGGATGAGTTTCAGCAGCATATCAGATTTCTGGAAACAAAAACTCCCTGGAGATTGGTGAATTTGACGAAAACCCAGTTCACAGTTGTGGGAAATCTATATAGGGTTTCCATTTGTGCTTAATTGGAGTATTTTACAGGCAGATTTACAGGTTATTTCCAGCAAATAAGCATCAAGGGTTTGATGCACTTAGATCAGCCAAAATTCAATAAGAAATAAGCCTTCAGGAGTTCGATTGGTCTCTGTTTGACAAAGCTTTCTGCAAGTGCTTCAAGGGAAATTGTTTACTGCGGCTTCCAGGGAATTAGCACAGACTTTGGAAGGGTTTGAAACACACACAATTCAGCTGCACCTTTCCTAGGGCTGGTCATACCTATTTGGAGCCCAAATCACCATTCTTCCAGGCCGTACCATTCAGCAAGAGGTTGGCAAATTATTGCAGACATCATTTCTAGTGTTAAACAACAAGGACTTTGTGATCTCACCAGGCATTAGGAGTTAGATGTGATTCAGATTGTTTGATCGTTGGAAAAATCAGAAAATTCAATAATCTTGCCTAGAGGCCAAGCATGGGATTTAGCAATTTCACAATTTCTTCCGGTATTTGTTTTTGATAATTATTGTTGATGCAAATAAAGTCCATTGGAGCCATTTCATTTCAATGGATACTCATAGATTGTGATTTCATCGAATGCTTCAATAAAATCTTCTTCTGCTTGAGCACTGGACTCTTGGTATGCAAATAATTGTTATGGTGAATTAATTCTCTTAATTCTGAAAATTACTGTCTTGCTGTTCCAGAAAAATCAGTTCTCAGAATTTATTATCAGTCATTTATATCTTTGCACTTTGGGTTCAAAAATATTGTTTTATTGGCATACGTTTCATGTTGAAACCCTTATGCATTCATTGGCATTAAAACTCAAACAACCCTCTGAAATACTATCCTAATACTTCAATCAGCAACATTAAAAATCAGAAAAATTCAATATAGACTGGTTGGGGATATTTCATTCCTAAGCAGAAGTTGCAATGTCCCCTTTTTCGGGTTGTAGTGTAGTTGGCGCCAATTTTCTGGGTTTGTGTCAGTGTATTTAGAGGTAATCTAATGTTACCAGTGAGCTTGGATGTTTTAAAGGAGTCATATGATGCTTTCAAATGATATTTTTGGCTTCTAGATTGGGCTCCAAGATTCTTGAAAGGAGCGTCTATTTTCAGTCACCAAGCTGGGTCTATTTATCATCTTTCATCATCATATCACTCCTACGCAGTCCATTTTTTATTCCGAGGCTTTTTGGCCATTGTCTCTAAATGGATGTATTATTGAGCTATATATAATTAATTTTACTGAGGTTGCCATTTTAATTGAATTATTTAATCATACACCTCAGTATTATAGCATGTTGGAGAAAGAATGGAAAGATTTAAATGATGAGGCACTTAAAAGTGACTTTCAATGCTGGAAATGTTTTAAAAATAAAATAAATAACTCTTTGGAGTTGGAAGACTTAATCAATTAATAAAGTGATTTATAATGGAGTTTTTGCAATGTTCCCTGAAAAACTTATTTATAAGAGGTTTGAGAGCTAATTTGGTATATTGAAGTTTATTCTATTTCTCTAATTGAGACCCGTGTGTTTTTGGAGATTGAACTTGGTTCATCTTGGCCTTTGGAGGAGGAAAACCCTTGGAGAAGATCAGTTTCGGTGGTGCAAGATCCTTCCCCAGCTCGTGATTTGGCAGTCACTCAGATTATGCAGCTATATTCATCGATTGAGGTATTTAGAAAATTTGTAAACTCTTTGTTAAAGACAAATTTCAGATTGATTTATTTGGGAGTTTTAGGCATGTTATTTGAATGCTATGTATGTGAAATACTATTTTTAATGGTTAACATTCATGGTTGCCATTCATGGAAGATACTTATGAAGGCGATTGGATAATACTGTTGTGATGGACATGTGAACCAAATAGAGGTCGATTTGTTTGTATGGACTCTTGCTGGTAACATGAAGAAAGAAGTGAGGAATCCCTGGAAGCTGTTTGTGATAAAAGATTAAGTGCTGAGCTAGGCCATGGATTTATTTGACCTGTTTTTGGATGATATATCTCCTCTTCGCTGGGCAAGAATGCTTCCCATGCTCTAGATGCAGATCTGCAAAGAATGGGGTTTGAGATATTTTTATGGGTGTATGACAGTAGGAAATCTCTGTGGTGCTTATCCTTACTTCTACTTGGCTGCTGTGAGTTATTTGACAGTTCTCTGGATTCATTTGAAGCATAGACAAGATGTGGGTTTGAAAGGGAAGCAAAGACAAGGTCTGAACAGTGGAACATGGGTTTAACCATCCTTGGTGCATAGAAAATTATCATGTTCTGAACTGATTCTGAACAGTGCTGCTGATGCATATTTTCTGTTATCTTATTCCATCACAAGACATTACTAGGCATTCAGGTAACTGATGTTATTTCAGATATGTGCAAAAATACCAGCATGTGTGATGACTGCAATATCTTCAGACCAGCAGATTAGAGCTTTTTGTACTCAGATTTATATCAGAATTATGCTCAGACTTCTCATATTGTATTGCAGCCCCTCAAGAGTATAAATAAGGTCAGATCTGGTTTGTTTAATGATTGGATTTTCAAATTGACATAAGCACAATTTATTCTCAGAATTTTCATGATATTTTGTTAGAACATAATGTTATTAGGGATCACATCCTTATAACATTTACATATAATGTTCTAATATAAGGTTATAAAACCTTATATATTATATGCTTTATAAGCATATCCCATTTGAAATAATTATAATCTAATAATTATTAGATTATTAATTATTTATGAGTGGGAGTTATTGAAAAGGTTGACTAGTGAAGCCACCCTTTGTAAAGTCCCCTTGTCTTCCAACCACTGAATTTTTAATGAATACTGAAGGTAATACTGATTGATTTTGTTTGTTTTTGGAGTTTTGTAATTTTTTTGTGTTTTGAGGGTTTGTAATGATAAAAAGAAAACACATAAACTTTAAAGTAAATTCTGAAATTCTCAAACTATACTGATCAGACAATAATATCGATAGACAACCTTTATTGTAATTTTATTTCAATGGTTTCTAGCATAATGGTTGACACTTGCATACCAGTTTTTAAATCAGATTTTGAAATAATGCCTTTCAGCCGAAAAAGCAACAAGATTCAGCTACAATCACCAATCATGAATGAGTGATGGTCGTGCATGTAAGGCCATAGTCCTCACTGCTGCTAGCCGCCCTCCTCCTTGTCCAAATCGAAATTTATTGCAACTCCTTTGTGGGAAATCGAACTGTCTAAGATTTTCATGCCTTGTTTCCAGCTGTGAACACCAAAAATCAGATTGTACAATCTTTATTAATCTGCCAATGACTCCCTGTTGCTTTCTTCTGAAGAAATCCCAAGATATTTGATGCCACAATCAATCCACTTTGACTTCTGTTTGAAGCCAACCAGTAAGTGTCCTCAGATGAATCTCTCACACCTTCAGATCACTGTTGCAATGAAGCCGCCTCGCTCTCCAATGCCAAACCTCTGAAAATCTGCAAGAACCCTCACCTTTTCCCAGAGCTCTAAAACTTCAATCAATTTCACAAAATGTCCAAACAAGAATGAATCGATTTTCTCAAGAAGCCCTTTTTTATACTCCTCTCTCCCAAGTTTGATTTTCTCCAAAAGGCATTTAATTGACATTAAATGTTATAACTTGAAATCATTAATATTTCGCCCAACCTTGGGAAATGTGTTCATAAATTTAATTAAATATTTGGCCCCTTCTCATGATGACTAGACCCTCACTTAAGTGATTTATTATAAAGTTATAATAACTTTATAATGGACCATTTAATGAATTAATATTAATTTGGTCACAAAAATATTAATATCTCCCTAATTACACAACATTTTATCATATCGTCTGAAGGAAGTATCTCTCCTCATAATTCCCCATGTGACCAAAAATACTTTCTAAAAATAGAAAGAGTCCATCTCTATGAGCTTCCGACTTACTATAAATAGTAAGTATGGCAAATGGAGTCCAAATGAGGTCGAACGAAGGGCAAATCCACAATACTCTGAGCACTGGAGAAGTCACAACCCTCAAAAGACCCCCTAACCATCCTCATTAGCCTACGAGGGTCACGTGATAGGCTAATCCTCTGCTACAACTATCTGTCAAGAAGGGGACATTACAATACGCCCTCCCTAAAATTGCTTG
The DNA here is from genome assembly GCF_030272615.1 of Cryptomeria japonica. NCBI lineage: Eukaryota > Viridiplantae > Streptophyta > Pinopsida > Cupressales > Cupressaceae > Cryptomeria > Cryptomeria japonica. The sequence continues at coordinate 10,554,774 of NC_081405.1, forward strand.
GCCTCAAGCAATCTCAACTCAAGGTGCTACAAGATATCTTTTCTCTCCCACGTTGCATCCTCTACCGGCAAATCTCTCCACTTAACTAAATATTCCCTGATGATCCTGTTTCTCAATCTACGCTCCCTGTAATCAATAATAGTCTCAGGTACTAATACCAGGTACTAATATCTCCCCAAAGGAGGTAGCATTGTGGAGGGAACAACATGGTGTCCTATTGCCTTTTTAAGGCGTGACACGTGAAAAACATTATGCACCTTCGCATCTGCCGGCAGCTCTAGCTCATAGGCCACCTCTCCAACACGCCTAACCATAGATGACACACTTGCCGAAAACTCGGCGAGTGACAAAAACTCGCCGAGTTTTTGCACCTGGCAAGTAGTAATGACTTCTACTCGCCAGGAAAACTCGCCAAGTTTTTGGCGAGTTTTTGCCAAAAACTCGACGAGTTTTAAACAAAAACTCGACGAGTTTTAAACAAAAACTCAGCGAGTTTTAAACAAAAACTCGCCCGCGTTAGCCTAATAACCGAAAACGGCAAAAAATACTCTTTTTTTGTTTTTCGGTATGGTTTTGGGCTGAGAAGGGGGAAACTCACTTGGAAGGGCTTGCAAGGTGATTTGGAGTGATTATTGGGTGATTCCAAGTGGATTTGAAGGGGATTTGAAGGGAAAATCAGATTCCCAAGTAAGTTTTTTAATTTTTTTTCTATGCTTTTTTAAAACAATTTGTTTATTTTTTGTTGCATTTAGATTGATTACAAATGATTCCTAGGTAGTCTAAATCATTTCTAAGTTAATTACACAAGATTTAACACAAGTTTTATTGAATTTTCACAATTTTTTTGAAGAATCTAGTTTTCAAAAAAAAATTCAAACCCTATTTTAAAAAAAAAAAAACTTCGAATGATTTCTAAATTTATTTAAACTAATGTAGATAGTTTGCTTAGTACTGAATTGTTTAACTAAAATGTTAATTTTTTGTTTAACTTTGTATGTGTAGGTTAAGTAAGCATTAATCATGGCAAGGGAGCAATGGCCACTAGATCCATGCCCATCTGGATATATAGGCACCCATCCTAGAGGTGCTAGAGATGGGGCATGGAGGTATGCCTATGAGGGACCCGATCCTAGGTCAATTATATGCATAAAGTGTGAGAGAATACTTCATGGAGGCATCAACCGCCTCAAATACCACCTTGCAAGAATAGATAGGCATGATGCTAGAGCATGCCCTGGGACCAATGAAGAAATAAAAAGACAAATGAATGCCCTACTTGCAGCTGGGGAAGAGAAGAAATTGCAAAGGGAGAGGGCAAAGCTAGCCATGAGATCAGCCATAGCTGAATCTCAAGGTGTTTCTATTGACCTTGAAGAGGAAGAAGAAGCACTTGAGGGCATAGTGGGCTCTCGGCATGGCCCACGTATCCGCAAACCCACCATCACCTCGTCCATTGCTTCTGCTTCCTCTAGTAGAGTACCTAGCACTGTTCCACATCCATCACAATGATCAGGGTCGATAGGTGATTATTTTGTGCCCAGGAACACACCTGGAGCACAACCATCATTAGAGGCCACTGGATGGAATAAGGAGGTACATGAGAAAACTGACATTGCAGTTGCTGATTTTTGGTACTTCAACAACATTGCATTCAATGTGGGGGAGAATGCTTATTGGCTGAATTTGGTGACTGCTATGACAGTTTCAGGAAAGGGGTACAAGGCCCCTTCTCGCAGGGATTTGAGTGGGAGGTTAGTAAATTACTACATAGTCCACTTGATTTCATTTTTAATTATTTTTTAGATTTCTTGTTTATTAAATCAAAATTGTGTACTAAGACCTAATTTCACTTTGCACTTACAAGTTGCTCACAAATGCAGTTGCTAGGGCAAGAGAAGTGATGGAGGATCAAAAAATTGAATGGGCAAATTATGGCTGCACCATTCTTCCTGATGGGTGGACAGATGGCAAGAACCGCACCATCATCAATTTTTTGGTCGCTTGCAAGGACAATGTAGTGTTCTTGAAATCTGTTGATGCCTCCAACAAGGTGAAAAATGCAGAAACATTGGTTGGAATGTTGAAGCATGTCATCATGGAGGTGGGGGTAGAGAATGTGGTGCAAATCATCACAGATAATGCAGCAACATATGTGTCAGCAGGTAGAATCCTTTTGAATTATCACCTTTAGGCATTAGCAATATTCTCATTTGTTGTGGGCTTTGTTTTACTTGGTTGCATATTTCTTAAGAATAAATTCTTCTTTTGCAAGAAGAATCCTCCAAGAGAGGCACCCCACTCTTTTTTGAACACCTTGTGCAGCACATGTCCTTGACCTTCTTTTGGAGGACATAGGAAAACTTGAGTGGGTGACTCCAATTGTGGAAGATGCAAGGAGGATCACCAAATATATATACAATCACCCTTGGGTCCTAAATTTGATGAGACAACACACGCAAGGGAAAGATTTGGTGAGAGTTGGTGTCACAAGGTTTGCAACGATTTTCTTGACGTTGCAAAGCATTCTTGCTGCATTGACTTCTTTGAAACAAATGTTTGTGAGTGGAGAATGGCTTAACTCACCTTATTCAAAGAAGCCTAAAGGAGAGGTTGTCGCATGCATAGTCTTCGACAGCCAATTTGCACAAAGGGCTGCAGAGATTGTGAAGGTTGTTACTAACTTACTTCAAAACTTTAATTTTTAAAGTTTAGTTATTCTTGATTCAAGTCTCCCATTACTAATTTGTAACTTCATTATTTAAATTTTGATCTTTTTGTAATTTCTATTTTTCAATTGTAGGTGTCAGAGCCCTTGGTTCGAGTTCTTCGCTTGGTGGATGGGGATAAAACCCCAATGGGATATCTTTATGAGGCCATGGATACGGCCAAGGAGTCTATCAAAAATTACTACAAGGGGGACAGGCTCAAATTTGATCCCATTTGGTAAATTGTTGATAGGAGGTGGAACAATCAACTCCACCAAGCCATTCATGCAGCAGGGTACTTCCTCAACCCTCGTTTTAGGTTCGGGGGTTCTTACTCAGATTCGAATGGAGAAGTCATCGAGGGCCTCAATACATGCATTGAGAGGATGGTCCCTGATGTTGAGGAGAGAGACCTCATTGTGAGTGAGCTCCAAAATTATGAGGGAGGAAGGGGTAAGCTATTCTCTTCAAAGCTAGCTAGGAGAGGAAAAACCACTCAAACCCCAGGTATAACATTTGCCATTTGGATTTTGGGATCTAAACACTAAAATGATTGATAAATTATGTTTTCTCTTTTCTCTTTACTTTCTAACTTTTCTAATTTATTTATTTTGCAGATGCTTGGTGGCAAAATTGGGGTGGAAACACCCCACATCTCAAAAACTTTGCCCTCAGAGTCTTATGTCAGCCTTGCAGTTCATCCAATAGTGAGCGCAATTGGAGCTTGTTTGAAGCAATCCACACAAAGAAGAGGAGCAAGTTAGCGCAGAAACGGCTCAATGACCTTGTCTACGAGCAATATAATCTTCGATTGCGCGTAAAGAAGGTAGAGGAACTAAAAGGTCGTCCAATTGACTTGGATGATATAGATCCTTACAGTGATTGGACATCACAGGAGCAGCCTCCATTGTTTTCCAACACTGACATCACTGATTTGGAGAGGCAGGCTATGGAGGAGGGGGGTGGATTTGGTTTCAGGCTGGATGACATTGAGGAGGATGAGGATGAGGGTGAGGATTCATTGCCAGTGCCAGAGGCAGGTGGAGACATAGCTTCATCCAGGATGGAGGATGAGTCTCAATCAACCATACCGAGTGAGGAGGCACAATCACACCCAGTCCCACAGCAGACTTATATGACTAGACAGTCTAGACCCTCTAGTTCTACCTCTCCCCATGTTTTTGCTAGAGCTGCGAAGAGGAAGTTGTAATTGTAATTTGTAATGATGTATTTACTTTTGTTTTTACAAAAACTATTTAGTAATTTACTATTTTGCTTCCAGGCTTCTAGCCATCAGCATTCCTCATGAGGATGCGATTTTGTAGACACTTTGCATTTAAATATATCTAGAATCAGCTTGTTTCTTTTGTGTTATCATTTATTGACTCATTGGATGCATCATCTCATTAAATTTTGCAAAAAAATGCATTTTTTACTAAGTTTAAGCGTGTTTTTAAGTTGCCAAGTTTTTCGTAGAGTTTTTTCGAGTTTTTCCCGAGTTTTTTCCGAGTTTTTTTCCCAGGGGCTTGGCGAGTCAAGCCGAGTCACGAGTAGTTCAATTATGCGCCTAACAACCCTGAATGGCCCATAATATCTCGGCTTGAGCTTCTTTGCACCACTCTTCTTAAGAGTGGATTGCCTGTAAGGCTGCAGCATCAAGTACACCATATCTCCTACATCAAATGATCGTTCCACCCTCTTCTGATCAGCGTATTGTTTCTGTTGGTTTTGTGCCTTCTTTATATTCTCTTTCAACAATCTCACAATGTCCTGACTCTCTTGTAGAGTATCCCTGGCACTCGGCACTCTGCTATCACCCAACAACAAATCTAGAAAGTTGGGTGCGTCATACGCATACAAGGCCATAAATGGTATCATCTCAATGGACATGTGGTAAGTAGTGTTATAACAGTACTCACATAAGTGTAACCACTTTACCCATGCCCGTTTTTGCCCAGCTACGTAGTTCCGGAGATAACCTTCCACCCATTTATTCACACTCTTTGTCTGGCCATCCGTCTATGGGTGGTAGCTCGTACTAGGGGTGAGCTCGGTGCCACTAAGTTTGAACAGCTCCTACCAAAAATGACTCATGAATATGTTGTCCCTGTCACTGACTATAGTCCGAGGTAACCCATGAAGTTTGAAAACCTCTCAGAAGAAAGGATCTGCAACCTGAACTACTAAATAGGTAGTTAGGATCAAGAAGAAATGAGCAAACTTTGTGAGCCGATCAACAACTACGTAAATACAATCCCTGCTATGGACTTTAGGCAATCCAATAATAAAGTCCATCGAAATATACTCCCACTTCCTATCAAGAATGGGAAGCGGTTGGAGAAGACCTGCTGGATATGTATGTTCATGTTTGTTCTGTTGACAAACAGGACACTCTCTGACATACTGAAGAATGTCGGATTTGAGGCCCTTCCAGGTAAATCGCTCCCTAATCTGTCTATATGTTTTATAATAATCTGGATGTCCTGCCATAGGAGAATCATGTAAAGCTCTCAAAATCCTGTTCTTCATCTCTGAACCTCGTACCAAAAATATTCTCCCCTTGTAAATGATGAGATCATTCACAATGGAGTACCTGTTACCCTGCATTGTACCATCCATAATGCTAGAGGCCCATGAATCCTTAGTATACTCTGCTGCGATCAAATGCCTCCAATCCTTTGTAATCTCAATCATAGCATTCAAATGAGGCCTACGTGATAATACATCAGCAACCACATTATTCTTCCCTTTGACATAGGTGATGTCAAAGTCATACGCCTGCAGTTTGCTCACCCACTTCTGCTGGCGATCATTCAAATCTTGCTGCCCAAGGAAATGTTTTAAACTGTTATGGTCTGTTTTTACGCTGAATTTACACCCTACCAAGTACTGCCTGAACTTGGCCAAAGCATGCATTATGGCCAACATTTCCTTGTCATAGATGCTATATGTACGCTCAGGCCCCCTCAATTTCCTGCTCTTGAAGGCAATGGGGTGCTTATCTTGCATCAAAACGGCACCAATCCCCTCACCGGATGCATCACACTGCAGCTCAAACGGTCTGGAGAAATCTGGTACAGCCAACACTGGGCATGTGGTCATCAGCTGTTTGAACTTCTCAAAACACTGTTGTGCCTGATCAGTCCAAATGAAAGCCCCTTTCTTCGTCAAGTTTGTCAATGGTGCTGCCTGCTGAGAGAAACCCTTGATAAAAAGTCTGTAAAAACCACACAATCCTATGAAGCCTCTAAGCTATGTCAGACTCTCTGGAATAGGCCAATCTATAATAGCCCGGACTTTATCCGGATCCATCTGTACCCCCTCAGCACTGATGATGTGCCCAAGATATAAGAGCTCTGTCAGACCCAATGCACACTTGGACTCCTTGGCATACAAGGACTCCCTCTCTAGAATTTCCAATACTGTATCCAGATGAGCTAAGTGTTCCTGCCATGTCTTACTATACACCAGGATGTCATCAAAAAATACCAAGACATATCTCCTCATCTGGTGCTGAAATACCCGGTTCATAACGGACTGGAATGTCGCTAGCGCATTGGTTAAACCAAAAGGCATAACCAAGAACTCGAAGTGACCACAGTGACACTGGAAAGCTGTTTTCTCTATATCTTGCTCCCTCACCCGAATCTAATGATATCCAGACCTTAAGTCAATCTTCGAGAAGAAGCAAGCACCATGCAATTCATCGACCAACTCATTGATGCGTGGGATGGGGTATCGGTTCTTGATGGTTCTCTTATTTAAAGCCCAGTAGTCAATGCACATACGAAGTGTACCATCTTTTTTCTTAACCAATACCACGGATGAAGCAAAAGGAGACTTACTTGGTCGAATGTGACCCATATCCAACAACTCCTTAATAGTTTTTTCAATCTCATCCTTCTTTTTCTTTGCATGCATGTAGGGTGTAATCATGACAGGTTTGGCTCCTTCCTTGAGCTCAATGATGTGCTCAATACCCCTATCGGGTGGTCTACCTGGTGGAATAGCACTAAACACCTTGGGGTGTTTAAACAACAAGTCCTGTATATCTGGTGGATAATCTACCTTCTGCTGCTCCAACTGAGTAGGCATTATTCTACATTCAGCTGCCCACTCCACCTGGTCATGGCGAATTAATCTCTCCATCCTCCTGAAAGAGATCATTCGCAAGCTCGTATCTGTAATTGCTTTGAGCACATGTTTCCTCCCATTGGCTTCAAATCTCAGCTCCATGTGTTTCACATTAAGGGTAAGCTCCTCAATAGCGTGTACCCAAGTCATACCAAGCACTACATCCATGTCACCCAAATTAACTAGCTAGAAATCTGCCTTAAACTCAATAGTCACTCAAGCGCATATGGGGGTCAGTAATCATTTTGTTACATGTGAGTGCATAACCATCTACCACCTTAACTCGAACTCCCTCAAACTCTTGTGTCTAAATCCCACACCTTGCTACCAACTTCTCATCAATGAAGTTGTGTGTGGCACCTGTGTCAAAGAGGGTGATGACTCGCTGCCCTGCTAACACTCCTCGCATCCTGAAAGTACCCTCTCGAGGTAAAGAAGAGATGCACATAGTGGGTCCTTTGCCTTCTAACTCATTCTCAGACACTTTTGAAGCCTTCTCTGTCTCTGAATCCTCAGTCTGCTAATCTGAAAAATCAGACTTATCATCACGTGCATAAACCCATTCCATTTGCTTGGCTTTGGCCTTAGGCCTCAATGGACACTCATGCTCTGGTGTGTAGGGTGCCTTACACCAAAAGCATAACTTTTTCGATGAGGGATTTAACAGAAGTGGGAGAGAATATCCATGGATTTTATTGTTGGTCAGAGTACAGGGCAGACACTGTACCTATGTGGTAGTGGGCAATCTGACCAAATATGCACGTTTCTTTTCTATATCATATAAGTACAAGGCACCTCAGGTTGCAGAGTTGTTCTTCAGGAGTTGTTTTGACTCTATGGGTTAGAAGAAAAAGTCAGCGATCAGACGCAATTAATTGCGACTAATTGCAAATCGGCACCAGTGGTGATTTAAAGGTCAACAACTTTTTCATGATTAATCGCAATTAAACCCCATAAAAGCCGGTTAAAACACAAAAAATTTGCATCCGAAATTGCAAAACTTGCATTCCAGGAGTAGCAGCCTGTCATAACTTTTCAAAAATATTAAAAGGACATTCCAAAGAATTACTTGAGAGAGAAATCGATGATAGAAAGCTATAATAAATATGAAGGAAATAGCCAACAGCTTGCTACACAATGGCCTAAAAGGGCAAAGTTACAGAAAAAATATGCAAGAATGCAAAATGAAACCAGAGTCCCTAGATGATATAAGGGTGTGATTCTCTCAATTTAATCTTGAACTTCTAAGAAATGGGAATAGAATCTTTAGCTGCATTACAAATACAATAAAAGCTCAATGCTCATGAAAATAATTTTAAGTGAAATTGCAGTAACCAAAATTTTAGTCGTGTTGCAATACCTTTAGGATTTTCCCAATAGAAGCATCCAAGAAGTCTGGAAGAGACAAAAGCCGAAGTGTATGTCCCTATCAAAGGCAATTTACAGAATAAATCCATTAAATACAAAGTCATCTGTTGTAAAAGAGAGGGAGAAAAAACAACTGAAACTCGACACTTACAGTTGGTGCGGTGTCAAATACAATACGGGTAAACATGTTATATTCTGGTGCTTGAATGAATTGCATCACCTAGTAAAGATTTTCAAAAGAGGATAAGTTATGTATGTATGATCAATCACAACCACCATATTAGCAAAGATTTGTCCACCAGTTTTAAACATTATCAAAAGCCAAAAATACAATAAAGTCAAACAATTGAATAATATCTTAAATTACCTTTGAAATAGCAATGGCTTCGTCGAGACCAGGAGGTGGTGTATCAAGCAACTCTCCTAACTTCAGTTCACCTAACTTGATAGTGAAAGTGGAAATTCATTAGTCATTAATTACACAAATGAAATTAATAATCAAGCCCCTGGTTGAAACTTTTGATGATGCCAAGCAAAGGCTTTTGAAATGCCGAAAAAGATTTAGAAAACGAAAAGCCAAATGGTTGATCTCAATTGCATCAGCAGCATGCTACCATAAATAAAACTTCAATGATATTGAAAAAAGATAGCCCCGTGAGCAGCATTATATACTTGATTGGTGTTCTGAAACTTCCAATATACAAATCTAATGCTAATGGGGAACATCAACAAATGTGTAGACAAATATGTTTATGATTTTTATTGTCTAAACATAGGACAAATGCATTCAAGTATATTAGCAAAAAAAGATAATAAAATCAAGATAGCATCTGATAAACTTGTAGGGTTATCCATAAGAGCTTCTGCAGATACCATCCTTGAAAAAGCTTTATTCTAAGTTTAACAACGCATATGCATCAATATGTAACTACAGAAACATTACGGATCATTTGGCATTTATATAAACATGTAAAATTGTCATTTCCAAGGTCTTGAATACAATCTTTTATGGGATGGTTGCCCATTCCACAAAATATTTGTTTAACCCTCTTAAAAGGCTTTCTAGAACCAAATAGATATTGACTAACCAATTAAATCTTAAATCAAAGACATTATGGCCTTAGTTGTGTGTATCCTTTCTGCTCCTATACTATTCTCTATTGGATGTCTTGATTTATTTCTTTCCTTTCTAACTTGGCTCCAGCCTATGAAAGGATATTTCTATAATTCCATTCTCTTTATTTCACTGATCAATTCCATTCCAATACCTGTAAATGACATTAAAATAGAGAGACACTTGCACAACATTAGTGTATTATTAGAATAAAGCATCAATAAGCTCCCCGAAGGAAGTGGACCAAAATAATTAGCTTTGGTCCTCAATGTGAGGATTTGTTCCAAGTGAGAAGCAAGTAATAGCTCAACCTTAACATAACAAGAGGTTTTGTGTGAAGAATTTATAGATTTGACACCCTAAATTTATTTATTTCCAGAAATTCTTCACATGACCTTTGCACCATGTTGGTACACCTACTTAACTCAAATTCCAGGCCTCCTACTGTCTGTCAGTTCAATTCAGCAGTAGTCTTCCCAATCAATCTGTAAATTTCATGTTTCTTTAATGCCCACGAAACACATCAGTTGCTCTTGAAATTGTTGAATTCACTTCAACTTCTATTTCCATTTTTGTGAAAACAAAGAAGAGGAATTAAAAACAAAAAACAAAAAAGTTCACCCATGTATGAATTGAAGATTCTAAGAGAGAGCTCCATCAAAATCCTTTGAACTACTCTATCAGCCCCAATTTGTGCATCATAACATGTTGTTACAGTGACCTTATCAATGAAAAATTATAGCAAGTGCATTTTCTTTTGCTAGTTGAAAGACATCACAAACTGTCCTTGGTCCCTTACCAAGATACTTCCACATGACCTCAAAGCCAATGATACAAATGAAGGCAGTACTAATATGATAGGGTTACTTATATTAGATGTTAAGATTTACAATTAGCTAGACATATATTACAATATCCCCATGGCAAGTGAATGGTCGTATTCCTATTTTGTAATTTTTTTAACATATGACCCACAAAGTGACAAAATGAATGTCAATGAGCAAAGTGAAAGCGAGCATTAATGTTTCAAAAAATAAAGGCAACAATAGTGTGGTGAGCAATGGCCTTGGCCAACATGGTCTTAACAAATACCTAGCATCTTCCTTGAAGATTAATTTTCCTCCCACCAACAACATTTTATTTTTTGGGTCATAGCCCGACAATCTTGCACCTCCTCCAACACTCCCCTCTCCACGCCCAAATCAAAGACATTTTACCTATAGTCCATCACTTCAAAGCTCTACTACATCCTTTGTTGCCTTGAGAAGAAGCACTCTACAGAATGAAGCAAATTCCTTTGGACAAGGTTTCAACTTTCACATGCCCAAAAATTAGATCCAAAGACTAACCTTTTAGTTTCAAGACAAAGAACGAAAGCCCCCCTAAATGACAAGTTGCAATAGGACCCCAATGTTTGCTAGTAGTCATACCACATAAAGAAGCACAATGCCCTAACCAATAGACAAACAAATAGTGCTATGCAAGTTTGAAAAATGTGGAACAATCTTGAAACATGTTTTGCAACTAGGATAATGGAAATGTTACAAGCTCCAAAACTTTCACACAAATACAACAAAACTTTGTATACAAACTAAATAAAATTATACTATTAACTTGATATGAATCACACATCATTCGAATGACTTGCACACTATAAGAAATGACATCATGGAGATAATGAGATGTTTTTGGTAGATGTTTTAGGGGATTCAAACGAAGACATGAATGGAATGAAAAATAAAATTAGGGTTTCAAATTTTTGAAAGATCAAAATTTTGAAAATTTTGGCAAATAATTTTTCATGAATGTTTTGCTTGATAATGAAAATTTTCCCTAGCACTCTAATACCAATGCTAGCCCAAGAAATGGATTGCAAAATGAATTGCCAATTGAAAAGTCAAACCCAATTCTCTTTCAACAAAAAAGTGATACAAATTACAAAACACATATGTAACAATATGAAATATAAAATAGTTTAGTTCATCTTCAAGATGATTGTTCAGCTTCTAATGTATCTAGAAAAAAAACTATTATCCTACTATACCTAGGATTATGTACAATAGTGTCACAAAGATCATGATCCCCAGAAATGTGCTGCAACAATAGAATCTTGTGAGATGTATTCAGAATGAGGCGAAAAATCTTTACCTACTACAAAGGATTTTCCTTATGGCACAAGACCATTCGAATTCAACTATGAAGACTGAGAAGACTGAGGAACATACCAGACAAGTCTTGGACACCCAAATGGATTTATTGATGAAGAACAGACAATACCAGAAATTAGAAGTCTGCAGCAATTTCTGATTGTTCCACTTTACTATGACCATTTACTGTTAATTGCAAATAACTGGAATTCCTCCTTTCTGAGATTTAGAAACACATGCAAATATCATAGGTGTCTTAGACACAACTTATCATCTTCACTAGCCAAGAGAACCCGTCTCCAGGGATGAACCAATTCCTGAATTTGTGCCTTCAGCCTTAGCGTTGATACTTCAATGGGATATGCGTCTCCTGGAACTCATGTTTTCTACACCTGGAAGGTAGGTCTGGCCTGGGTAATGCTCGATTCTTGACTTCCAAACTCTGCGACACAGGAATACTGCTCTTGCTGGCTTTTTGGTTTGTGCGACTACCAATCAGTGTTGGAGATACGTCCAACCTGAAGAAAGAATGCTCAAACACTAACGTTGTGGCTTGTGAAGGGAACCGCAGGGTATTGAGTAAAAACTGTAAGTGCTGGAGGAACGTCCAGCTCCTGTGCATTAACATTAACTTTGCTAATTGCCAAAATCGTGGCAAAAGAAGACTCAAAAATTCATAATCCACACATTTGAATGTTTCTTTTCCATCCGTTTTTCTAATTATAGTCTCTGAAACCTGTCAATCCCAGATCCACAGTCAGCGCCTAAACCCTATGAAAACTGCTGCTTACCAGCTTCCAACTGAGCCATGACTCCAATCTTCCACTCACACATGAGCGCAGAAATGTGGCCCAGCTCTTCATTGGCCGATTAATTCAATTTTCCAATTTGCCCAAAGTTGGGAATGAAATATTTGGCTCGGGAATAAAATATTTTACTTCAGTGTTTCTGGATTAGATTGTGTATGAGTTTTTTTCATCAACGTTTCGGATCACACTCTGTGATCCATCATCAGGATGACAAATAGAGAGCATGCAGAAATGAGAAGATGACCAAGCAGCAGACCAAGTGAGCTAAAAAGAGGGAGGGAGGAGGCACAAGGTACGAGGAAGGCTGACAAGACCACCAAAAAGGAACAAGAAAGAGAACAAAACAAAAAGAAAGACATAAAGCAAACAAAATTAATAAAATCAAATGAGAAACAATCCAAAAAACAAATAAACTCAAACCAACAAACATAAAAACAAAGAAAAAAGAATGAAAACCAAAACAAATAAAAGACAATGAAAAAGAAAAAGCAAAGAAAGAAAAATAAAAACAAACCAAATATATATATATATTGTGTGTGAATGTACATATATATTTATACCCACCTACAAATATATTGGAATAAATCTAAAAGCAAATATATAATTTAATGTATATTTATATGTATGTATAAATATATATGAATATATTCATATATATTATTTATACATACATACAAATATATATGAAAATGAATAAGAAATAAAGAACGAAAACAAAAGGACCCGTTCATGGGTTTCCCAGGTTTAATCCATTGAGTGGTCCTTTTGAAGCTGATGTTGTGACATGGTCAAAGCCGGAGAGGGGTTGGGTGAAAATTAACTTTGATGGAGCCTCAAGAGAGAATCCAGGCACATTAGGTGCGAGGTGTGTGGCCTGTGATGATGAGGGGAAGATCCTTTTCACAGGATCTAGAAGATTACAGGATGGAACCAATAATGAGGCGAAGGCTCAAGTGGCCTTATTAGTCGCTGACTTGGCAGTGAACATGAAAGCATCAAAGGTCCCCTTGGAAGGGGATTCCCAGGTAGTGATTAATGCCCTGATCAAAGGTGATACCCCGTGTTGGAAGCTAAATAAATTCATACATATAATCTGGGAAAAGTTAAAATCCTTCCAAGATTTTTGTTTTTCCCATGTGAAAAGAGGTGGGAATGTCATTGCTAACGGCCTTTCAAACGTGGCGTGTGAGCTTTCCAAAGGGGAGGTGAGGTGGTAAGATTGTCTTGATTGCATCGTGTGATGGAGTTAAGACACCCTGCCAAGAATGTACTCCTGCAAATTCGATATTTGCGACTTGTGGCTAGCTTTTTATACAAAGTTGTAAGTCTAGTATGAGTTAATGGGCATTTAATGCGGAATGCTCTCTGAAATGGCGGCGGTTGTGGAGCATGCCTACTTAATTTCTAATATTGGTATTTTCGCATATTCAATGCGGCTTTTCTGTGAGTTGGTGGGAAAGGCTACAGGTTTTTGGCAGAGTTTGATGGTTTTTTTGCAGAGTCCGTTTCCGATGGACATCCATGTTGCCGGGAATAATCATTATGTTATATTGTCATATTATGTTTATGTTGTCATCGGTAATAATGAGTTACGGCGGTTAGTTAGTTAGTCGTCCTGAAGGGCAGTTGGACACGATGGTTGGTCGCACCCCTTCGGGTATTATATATTGCATACCATTCCTTCTTAGTATCATCAGAATAGTCGGGTCAGATGTAATGTTATAAGCACTTGATGTACATGGACTGTTGAATTAATACACAAACTGGTTATTTAATATATTTCCATTATGTTCTGTGTATTTACTTTCTGCATTTAATCGTTTAACTGTATGGGGCAACCATTTGGCGCCATTGCCTAGACATACTCGGGAAAGGAAGGAACGGATGGCGTACGGGCACAATGGGCCTACTCGTCAGTGAGATGAACCCAGAGGCCGACGACGCGCACACAAAACAATCGGCGAAGGGGAAATTAAACCTTGTAATAATCCCGGCACAATGTTGAGATAAAATGTGGCCGAAAGGAAAAATAATAAAAGTTTTTTTTTTGTGTACATGGCGTGTGCTTGCTATGTACGGAAGTGATTTATGCCCAATATACTAAATAAAGACAAAAATAAAAAGATACGAAGTAACGAATGTGAAGTGGCACAAAGAGCATTGAATCTTAGACAGCAAATAGAACGAAGGCGTAGGCTAAGGCAACTTGCCGAGGGACGACCGGCTGAGGGGTTGCTCGAAGGGAACCCAGGAGGTGTCACGGAGGTTGCGGAGGCAAAGATAGACGGAGAGAAGTACACTCTCTACACTATCGTAGGGTTGCCCGAAGGGAACCCAGGAGTCACGGAGGGTGCCAAAGGCAAACTCTACAGTTTGCCTGAATACCACCACCGTAGAGTAAGAAGTCGCAAAGAGTTGGTGGAACAAACAAAGCAAAATCTAAACTTGATCGACGCTACCAAAGACCTACTAAAGAATTTGTCCATTTCAGAGGACAACCAGAGAGAGAGGACCGAAGGTGACGGTACGGCCGACGGTGTTGAGGGAGCACAAGGGTACCATACAGGAGGCAATTTGTTTGGTTCGGGGTCAACAACCTTCTCCAAAGGACCCACAAGTGGAGGGTCAGGTGCAAGAGGCGAAGGCGGAGGATCACCAGGTACAAGCACACAAGGCACCGGAGGAACGAGACCGATCGGTGGGATGGCCAATAAACAGAAGTTGCCGAAGTTCAACGGCGAGGGGAAGGAAGATCCCGTCTGCCATTGCCGCACTTGCGAAACCATATGGTCAGCAAACGGTGTTACGGACCAGGACGAATGGGTAACACAATTTCCAGCAACCTTAAGGGGAGTGGCCATCGACTGGTACCCAGATATGGATAAGGCCAAAGTTGGCACATGGCCTGACCTAAGAAGGAGTTCGAGATAGAGTTCCGCCTCCTCAGAGACAACAATGAAATAGTCGCCGAAATCTTTGGCACAAAGCAGAACAAGAATGAGATGGTCCGAGCCTATAGTCGGTGGCTCAAGGAACTGTTGGGGAAAATGGAGAGTCAACCAGCAGATGGGTTGAAAAGGAGATGGTTCGTGGAGGGGCTGAAACACTCCATTCGGAAGAAGATGAAAATTGTTCCACCAACCTCGTACGAAGATGCGTATAATAGAGCGATGGATCTCGAGAGCGAGACCAAGACATCCAAGAAGAAAAAGAAAAGGATAGCTCGTCCGAGGATGATGACTCTTCCGAGGGAAGCAGCAGCGATGGCGAGTCCAGCAAAAAGGTGCAAGCCCTGCAGAAGGACATGCTAAGGATGATGAAAGAGCTGAAGGTTATGAAGGGAGGTCCGAACAAGACCGACGAAGGGGAGCTTTGGTGCACGGAATGTAAGACGGACGGCCACACAAAAGGCTCCTGCTCAAAGAAGGCCTATTGTGATATATGCCAGTTGATGGGGCATCCCACCAGGGAATGCCCCTACAACATGAAAACACGAAGCAAACAAGTATTGCTTATGCAGGAACAACCAACTACATCGGGCGGTATCGACAGCTCCCAGGCGAACAACAATGCAACCTCGGGAGGCTACCGAGATAACCGGTGGGGAGGACGAAACAACAATAACAACAATAACAATACAAGGAGCCGGATCCAATACGACTCCAAAGGTCGACCGATGGTACAATGCAGAGCATGCAGCCAGTGGGGGCACTTCGCTCGAGACTGCCCGAAGGGAGAGGCCACACAATATTTGTGCAAATGGTGCGGACCGAGAGACCACGAAGACGCCACCTGCCCGAAGTCTGGTGTCAACTTGCTCAATGTCGAGGAAACCAAAGAAGAGGAAGTGTTGGCCGCAACCCTCGCCCAAGCCAGACACGCAATGTGCCCAGACCCGGAGATGGAGAAGCGAAGGGTACGGGAAGCACGGGAAGAAATTGAGAAAGAGATACGAGAAAGGGTGAAGGCGAAGGGTATGGCGAGTACTTCCAGCCAACCGGAGGCGGAGGATGCTATACTAAATCAAATTTTAAAATTAAAACTGGAGGTGCCTGTGAAGGTACATGACCTCCTCTAGACGATGCCTCAATTACGATCGGCGTTGCTGAATAATCTCTCCCAACCACGCACCAATACCAACCACCGCACAGATGTTCCTGGGGGGTCTGCAATAGACCCCATGCTGCTGGCAGTTAACACTGGAAGGAACCCGGCCATTGTGGAGATGGGTATCCTTGGCACCATTCTAACCGATACCATCGTCGATGGTGGATCAGGAGTGAATGTTCTTCCAGAAGAAACCTGGCGGAAGCTGGAGATCGACGCTATGGCCATCTACATTCAATCTGCTGGGAGCAGATCAACATGGAATCAAACCCATCGGGACACTGATGGGCCAGCAAGTTACCATTGGGACGCAACCCTTCATACTAGACTTCGTGGTAATCCCACTAAAGAAAAAAGGGTATGATGCGATCTTAGGGAGAGGGTGGCTGGTGGCAACCAAGGCCACCCACAACTAGAAGAAGAACACTCTGTCTATGGAGAATGGAGGAAGGAAGTTTATCATAGACCTCAGGGCACAATTGGTTAGTGAGGAACTGGCATCATCTTCGGAATCGAAGGGTTAAGGAGAAGGCGACTTGAGGAACGAAGGACGAGGCTGCAGGGAGCCCAACGACGAAGGGATTCTCAAACTAGGAGAGTGCTCCGAGGATGAGATGGGGTCATTGAACGAGCTCTTCCACTGGCAGATGGAGGATTACGAAATGTTCCAAAGCTACAGGCTCGAAGTAGAGGAACCAGAGCAAGCAATAGAGGAGGTGTACCTGTCGGAATACAGAGAATATTGGAAGGGAGACGCCCCAAACCTCGATGACGTAGAGAATCCGAAGATCATTCGTGTCGGCAACGATTGGAACCCTGTGTGGAAGGCCGCAACCTTCAAAATCTTTATTATTCTTCTTCTTACGTACGGGAAGGAGACCGTGGTCCCTGTAGAATTTGTGGTTCCAGGTCTTCGGATGGCCATTGAAAATAAACTAGCCACCAACGGATCCAAATTGGAACCCTACCACGCGAAGCGTGCAGGGGACCCGAGAGGCCGAAAGGACACCCGAGAGGCCGGAGGGGGACCCGAGAGGATGGAAGGGGACTCGAGAGGCCGAGCAAGCGACTTGAGAGGCACGGGACCAACGCGGGAGACTCTTGGGCGAGGAAAACCGAGAAGGATGAAGGGCGATCCCAGAGACAGGGGACCTGAGCCGAAGACTCTCTAGACAACTAAATTAGGAAATTGAAAAAAAAAAAATTAAAAATTTATATAAATAAATAAATAAAATAAATAAATAAAAAAAAAAAAAATTATAAAAAAAGGCCGTACGGGTCTATACGACAGTTGACCGTACGGCTGAAAAAAAAGAGAGAGAAGAAAGCCACGGTGGAACCACCGTACGGTAGCACCACCGTGCAGTGGCAACACCAGCGGTGGAACCACCGTGCGGTGGCAACACCGACGGTGGGACCACTGGCGGTGGAACCACCGTACGGTAGCACCACCATGCGGTGGCAACACCGATGGTGGGACCACCGGCGGTGGAAACCACCGCTGCCTCAAGGAATAAAGGCGCGAAGCACGGAGACATAAAACGCAAACATAAACGCAGCACCGCACAAACAAACACAGCCGTACGGTGGAGGGGTGTTGACCACACAGGAAGGTGGTCGTACGATTGGAGGTGCCAGTGCTGTTGTTGACCGTACGGGGAGGTTGTATGGTCGGGGTGCCATCGGGGACATTACAGGAAAAAAGAAAAAAAAAAAGACGACCAGATTTAAAATCATTCGATGGAGACTGGAGCCAGGACACTGCAAATTTAGAGTGGAGAAGAAGGGTTTTTGCATCTTAAAATATCACAGAAATGATGTGCACCGTGGACTTTCGTGCGCTGCCCTCGGACCCCGCGAGGGGCGCTGCCCCTCGACCCCGCTGGGGGCATTGCCCCTAGACACCCAGTTTATTTTTGAGCTACAATACACTTGTTGGAGTTGGGCAAAGGGCATTAGAGATGTCACGGTAAGTGTTGTGGTTGTCCGTATTGTGAGAAGGAAGCCTGAAGCTAAGCATTGGTGAGGGAAGGCATTTGCAGGTCTGCGCAGTTGTATGACACCAGGGAGTTATTCAGTTCAGTTTTTAGCCTTTGGGGAGTGTGATGGAGGATTTGAGGTGTCTCCTAGCCTTTGTGCCAGAGGGTTGTGGCCACCTCCAGGTAGGAATGGTACGCTTGAGGAACTTGGAGTATGTCTCGGCTGGAAATGAGGTTGCCTTCGTGGATGCACAGAGGGCTCAGGAGGAGCTGACCACCAAGTTGGAGGCAATACTAGCGTGAGACTTAGCTCAGCGTTCCCAGGAGTTGGATGTCGCGAGGGCAGCGCCGGTGGCTATCACGAACAAATGGGCTAGGGAGAGTATCATTTGAGTAGCAGTTGGTGGAGGCTGAGACTGAAAAGCATGTTTTGCAGACAAGTTTGGTTTAGGCACAAGAGGATTGTGATGTCAAAGGAAGCACTAATGGTGAAATCTGCACTTGAGCATCGGATGGTAGCAGAAAAGGGTTTTCAGGCGAGGATGCAACAGGTGTATGAGTTCCACACTCGACTAGCGTTCGCAGTTCCTGCAGTTCTCTACCTTGGTTTTGTTTAATGTCATCTCTATTTTGTATTAAGTCGTCCAAAGTCGACTTCTTTTCTTGGGGGGGTGATGTTGCCAGGAATAATTGATGTTGTCGGGAATAATCATTATGTTGTGTTGTCATATTATGTTTATGTTGTCATCGGCAATAATGAGTTACGGCGGTCAGTTAGTTAGTCGTCACGAAGGGCAGTTGGACACGACGGTTGGTCGCACCCCTTCGGGTATTATATATTGCATACCATTCCTTCTTAGTATCATCAGAATAGTCGGGTCAGATGTAATGTTATAAGCACTTGATGTACATGGACTGTTGAATTAATACAGAGACTGGTTATTTAATATATTTCCATTATGTTTTGTGTATTTACTTTCTGCATTTAATCGTTTACCCGTATGGGGCAAACAGTCCAGAATGGAAGTAAACTTTACCCTGAGGTCTTCAAAGTTGATGCTGCCCTTCCGAGGTCCCGTCCTAGTGAAGAAGCTTGAGAAAATATTTTTGGCAAAAGACCCGTTGTTCTTGAAAGCGGTTCATTGGTTTTGGGTGAGGACGTGGTAGTTATAGGCCATAGGTATCGATGTAGAGCTGATATTTACTCCCTAATCATGGCTTGGGGACTGGACTTGGGACATGCATGCGAGGAAGTTAGGAAGGTGTTGAGGATGATTGTCCTGCATGCTTACCTGTTAAATTTGGAGTCTCTATTGGAGTGGGTTGTTCTGGGTTGGGGATTTAACCTTTCTGAAGCTATTCCAGAGAATAATGTTGAGTTGCGGGCCAGGCATTCCCGAATTCCGTTTCTTCGACGCCGAGAGGAGATCAAAGCTCGGTTCAAGGATGATGCGAGGCGAGGATGGGAAGGCCTGGTGGTTTATGTCCAAATTATGGAGCTCGAATAAATTATCCAACAGGCGGGTGTGGAGGCTAGGTTGGTAGACGAGGCGAGATGCAGGACGCTGATCACTAGACGGCTCTCGACGAAGCTGGCAAGACAGGTTGAAGGGCAGTGCGGGTGGTGGTTTTGTTGGGTTGGCGGATGCTTTGAGCTCTCGAGACGCTGCAGATGGTTGAACATTTTGATGATCAATGGTACCTCTCAGTACGTTTTTTGTTTTGTTCTAATTACTGTTCAATGTTTTCTCTAATAAACTGTTTATGCCAATGAGGCACGATGTATTGAAACCTTTTGGATAGTGGGGTGGGTTAGGGGTTTTTGATGACTCTGTTTGAAGAGTAGTATGGTTTTGGCAGGGTGGTTTTGTTTCCAGATGGTGGTTTGGCTGTATAATGGTTATCATGTACTTCAATTTTCCTTTTAATAAATACAAATATATTTTACTGATAAAAAAAAAGAACGAAAACAAAAGAAAAAGGGGGCAAAAATCACAAGAACAGTTTTCGTTCTTTATTTCTTATTCATTTTCATATATATTTGTATGTATGTATAAATAATATATATGAATATATTCATATATATTTATACATACATATAAATATATATTTGATTATATATTTGCTTTTAGATTTATTCCAATATATTTGTAGGTGGGTACAAATATATATGTACATTCACACACGCGCGCACATATATATATATATATACACACACATATTTGGTTTGTTTTTATTTTTCTTTCTTTGCTTTTTCTTTTTCATTGTCTTTTATTTGTTTTGGTTTTCATTCTTTTTTCTTTGTTTTTATGTTTGTTGGTTGTTTGCCCTCTCGAGTGAATACTTAAAGCAGGAAGTACGTAATGCAGAACAATGCCATAGATATCAGACAAGTATCAGATATGCTATTCTATTCATAATTTGTGTCCTTTACAAGTTACAATGAGGAGTATATAAAGATACTGAGGGGGTGCGAGCGCCAACCGCCGCATCGCAACTGCCACCCCTCGGGTGCCAACTAACAACAAACTCAATTACGACTTAATTAACTATTCGTATTCCCATATACAATAATGCGGCTAACATCATCCCCCCCAAAAAGAAAAGTCATCTCCAGGCGACTTACAACAAAATGGAGAATACATGGAGCTCACAAAATCCAGAAGAAGAAAAAAACTAAGGAAGTGCAGAAGGCGTCCCTGATGAAGAAGGCGTCGGTGGTGGTGTAGCAGTGGACGCCAAGCGCCCACGGAGCTCATACACCTGCTCCGTCCTCCTCTTGAGATCCCGTTCCGCGACCATCTGCCGCTCCATAGCAGTCTTTACCATGTAGGCTGCCTCGAGCACCTCCTTATCCTTCTTGTCCACATTCTCCAGGGCACTAACCAACCGCTCCCTCAAGGCCCTCTCCTCCTCCAACTGTATCAGCAAGGCAGACTTCTCGGCTACTAAATTGTCCACCGCTGCCTGGTTCTGTGCCATGGTAACCTCTAGCTCGTGAAACCTAGTAGCCAGCTCCTCCCGAGCTGTGACTGTTACCACCCTCAAAGCCTCAACTGTAGTTGCCATCTGTTGTGACCTCCGAAGCTCCAGATAACCTTCCCGGAAAGCCTGCTCTACCTCTCTCACCAATGACTACATCCGGGTCTCGCCAACCCCCTCAGTGAGGCGCCAAGCCTCCAGCATCACTAGGCTCTCCGTGTCCAGCCACCCGGCACGCTCAAAACACCTCTCAAACTCAGCTTGGCATCCCGTGTGGGCAAAGGTCAACAACCCTTCCATCCGCTCAACCATGGTCGCATCGGCCTGGAGTGTGGCAGATGACACAAGCCGTTGTGCTCCCAAAGTCATCTCAGTAATAAACTGCTCCAACTCTGTACCCTGCTGAGTTCCCACTGGCACTTCCTCTGCTCTGTACGAACTGGTTACTACCACCGCCGGGGGTGAAGCAACCCTCTGAACTGCCCTGCTGCTCGGGGAACTCCCTTCCTCGAGATCAATGACATCCAAGGAATACACGGTCCGCCCTGGGGATAGAGTGGCCTCTCCCGGTGCCATGGGTGCCATTTGGTAACGGCTCAACCAACTAGTGAGGTCATCATGAAGAGTGCCTGTTGTCGTCATTGCCTCCTGCATATATCCGGGTAACCCTGGCACATTCTGTGCTACCACATCCGGTACCTCGTGCACCATGGAAGCCTCTGCACTCGCCAAGGTCTCCACCCGTGGTGGTGTCATGGCTATCGTCACCCGAGGCTGCCCGAAACTAGGAACTGGTACCATGGTAACTACACTCACTGTCCCGAAGGACCGCAGCACCGCCAACTGACAAGTCTCTGGTAAGCGGGCTGGTGTAAAGTGGACCTGCACCTCCGATGCTACAGTAGACCCTACTATACCTGCAAACTCCACTACCCTTCTTCAGGCAACTGGTCGCCCCTTCTCCCTCTCAGTCGGAAACTCCCTCCGCTTACCTGGGAGGTGTCTGCGGATTCCTCCTTGCCACTGTCTGCATCCTCAGCCTCAAACTCTTCTGTGTCGGACTCCGTATCGGACATGGCGGCCTTCTTCCGTTTTGTGCCCAAACGTGCCTCCGTGCCATGTGCCAAGACGTCTAAGTGTGACCAGTAGAATATGGGCGGCTGGTCTGGTGCAACACGGCCCTGTGGCTCCAATGGTTGTGACCCCGGGGTGATCTGTGTGCGGACTACGTCCAAAAATAATCCAATGGCGTGATGCGGCATGTAGAACTTCTTGTATTGCAGCGTCATGAACTCGTCCATCCTATCCGCCAATAGTGACGCCCAGTCATATACCACTCCATTGTGCAGCCCGTTCATCAGCACTATCTGTGCAATGGCTATGTCTGACGCGTGGGTGGCACCTGTGAGGCGACTCTTCACCACGGACAACAGGCATCGCCATACTCCCTTGGCGAAAAATTGTTTCTTCACTCCCCGACTCTTGCCTGCACTTTTGAGGCTATCTTTTTTGGCTTGGGTAAGGTTATCGCGCAACATCAGCTGGAGCAGTGTAGCACGATTCTCGGGGGATATTTTCTGGGAGGTGTCTATCTTCTTTCCTTTTATCCCTGGTATGCCAAATACCCTAGTGAACTCGCCTGCCGTGAATGATACTGTTATCCACTGATGTTGGTAATCAAATACCGATTGGTGGCGATGTCTGTCATAGCTGCCAATCATGGCACGCAAAACCACCTCAAAGTCTTTTATCGAAAAAACTGGCATCTGGACCGCCCAGTGTACTTGTGCCTGGCGAAGGCTCTTCTTTATTAAATCATCCGGAGGTGTCTTTGCCCGCCAGTTCCGACAGTCGATTCCATTCAAACCCTCGAACATAATATTATCTGTCGTTATTTCATCTCTATCCTTTGTCGCCAAAGGTTTGGGACGATGCCTCTTGCTTTTTTGATTGGTGCTCATATCGAGACTACCTACAATGCGCACCCCAGATGGTAGAATCTGTTTGCCTATGTCTACACTGGTTCCTTTTTGCCCTCCCTGCAACTTGTCTTCTAACGGCTGCAACCGCTTTCGCCAATCTGCCTTGTTCCTGTTTGTGTCCATTAGTACAGATTACTTCTTCAATTCTGCTTTTATAACCCCCTTTGTTTTGTTTTCTCGTTTCTCCAAAAAAAAAAAAAAACCGTTCTCGTAATCGGCACAGACTCGTGCGGGTTGGTGCCGGCTGCAGTTGTGCGTCTCTGTGCGGTTGTGCTATGGTTGTGCGGCTGGCGCTGTGCGGCTGCCAGTTGCGCACTGTGTGGCTGTCGGTTGTGCGTTGTGCGGCTGCGCGTGGAGGTTGTGCGGCTGCGCGTGGAGGTTGCGGGAGTGTGCGGCTTCGGCGTTGTGCGGGCTGCGCGTGGAAGTGTTCGGCGCGGGCGGGGTTTTATTGGCGGTGGGCGGTGTGTGCGGACGGCAGGGTGTATGCAGTGTGTGCGGTTAGCGGCGTGCGGTTGGTGTGTGCGCTTGGCGTGTGGTTTGCCCTCTCGGGTGAATACTTAAAGCAGGAAGTACGTAATGCAAAACAATGCCATAGATATCAGACAAGTATCAGATATGCTATTCTATTCATAATTCGTGTCCTTTACAAGTTACAATGAGGAGTATATAAAGATACCGAGGGGGTGCGAGCACCAACCGCCGCATCGCAACTGCCACCCCTCGGGTGCCAACTAACAACAAACTCAATTACGACTTAATTAACTATTCGTATTCCCGTATACAATAATGCGGCTAACATTGGTTTGAGTTTATTTGTTTTTTGGATTGTTTCTCATTTGATTTTATTAATTTTGTTTGCTTTATGTCTTTCTTTTTATTTTGTTCTCTTTCTTGTTCCTTTTTGGTGGTCTTGTCAGCCTTCCTCGTACCTTGTGCCTCCTCCCTCCCTCTTTTTAGCTCACTTGGTCTGCTGCTTGGTCATCTTCTCATTTGTGCATGCTCTCTATTTGTCATCCTGATGATGGATCACGGAGTGTGATCTGAAACGTTGATGAAAAAAACTCATACACAATCTAATCCGGAAACACTGAAGTAATATATTATGGATTATGGAAACTTGATGTCTACTAATAAAATATTTGGCTCATGCTAAAGTCTCTATTAGCATAATTTCTTATTGGCTCAAGCAATTATTTTTCCCTTGCCGCTAAAGTCCATGAAATATTTGGGGCCGATTATTTTTAATGCCTCTATAGTTGCCAAAGACATATTAAACTTTAAGACTTGGTGTGGCCCCACCAAGTTAAAAAAAAAAACGTTATTCCAAATAAGAAATTATTTATCTAGGATGGAAACTAGACTTGATCACCTCCCATTTATTCAATAAATAATAAATAATTTATTCAAATTATTTATTAATTTATTTAATATTTTATTCCTTAATTTTATTTATTATTTATCCCTTATTTATTAATAGTGGAAATTGGGATAAATAGATAAATAAAATATATTTATTTATTTAATTAATTTTGGGAACATTGCAGTTTTCCAATTTGGATGTGGGAAGGAAATAGTAGGTTGCAAGGTTTTGGAGGCACTAGGATCAGCTTATTTGGAGGTGTTTGAGTTTATTTCCATTTGCTAGCTTACGTTTGCTGGTCGACTCATCATTGTGCAGGTGGACATGGGTTTGAAGTGAATTTAGTCACCATTGGCCGGTGAAAAACAGGACTGCTGCTGGCATAGGAATATAGCAAACTAATTGCAGGGATATTTCAATATTTAGAGGGACAACTTCAGTCCTCAATGCTGGGTGATTTCCTGCAGGCCATTGTGGATATTAACACTGTTATAATGTCATCAAAATCGCGGTATTAGTACTGCTTCAGACTTCAAGTTGTGCCTTCTTGTATACAATCAGAAATCAATTGATTATTTGTATTGTAACAGCATGTCAAATGACTTCAATATATTCATGTATTGTAAATGAACAAGTATCATGAAATGTTTTGTATCCTATGTATTTAAATCAAATTCAGACAGAAAACACAGTTTTCCCACATGCTTGTAAAATGATTGACAAAATACCAAATCAGTGAAGGTGAAAAGGGTAAAAATTTAGCATAAAATTTAAATACGTGTTGTGATGTATTCAAACATCGCCCCATTGAAAATGGGGACCCCTACTTTTTGCTTTCTAGGGTTAGTCTTCCTAGTTTGGCCTTTTGGTCTTGGTTATTGATCTTTATATTGGAGAGTTTCTAAAGAGCTCATTGAGATAGGATGGTCTGCTTAGGCTCAAGTGGGTCAGTAGGTGGTCCAGATCAGGGTCTCTGTTGAAAGCTTCCTCTTGGTTGGGCCTAGGACTTGCTTCTAGGATTGAGTCTTGATTGAGTTTGAGGAAGTCATTGTATCATGTTAGGAGTCTTGCCTTTTGAGACCTATGTCATTGAGTTAAGGAAGTGAATGGAGGTATGTGAGCAAGTGGTCTCAAGGATTCTTCCCTTCTTTGAGGGTTTGAGATTGGTCCAGTTGATGAATGATGAAGTTCTTTTACTTCTAGGCATTTATTGACATGAAACTAACCTATTTATCCTTAGAAAATGCCTAACGACCAAGCCTAGACTTGAAAACTTGAGAGTTGAATGAGGAATTTGAGTGATGGTGTCAAATTCGCTCTTGACCCTCTCTAAGGGTCAAGAGCGAATTCTTCCTTAGCTCTCTTTGCCCTCCTATTTTGGACAAAATCTTGTTCCCATGGCATGAGTGAGAGAAGAAACGATGTGTGCATGCCTTTGAAGTGAGTTGCAACCAAGTGAGATGAGGAAAATGAGAGGAATTTGAGCCCTAAAACCAAATTCGCTCCTGACACTTCCAAAGTCATAGGAGTGAATTCCTTAAAATCCTCTTTTATGCTTAAGTTTAGACCACAAACCTTGCTTTCTAGTCATGATTGAGGAGAGGATGATCTATATAGACCTTGAGAATGAATTGAAACCTAGCCGAATGCACTTGGATCATGGGAAAATTTGGAATTTGAGCTTAAGGAAGAATTTTGCTCTTGACCCTTCCAAAGGGTCCAGAGCGAATTCTCCTAAGAGCCTCTCTTGGTCCTAACTTGGACTATAACCCTTGCTTCCAGGCCTCAATTAAAGGAAGAATGATCTATCAAATGAATTGAAGCAAGCTTGAAGAACAAAATGAGAGAAATTTGAGCTAGATTGTGAATTTTGCTCCTGACCCTTCCAAAGGGACAGGAGTGAATTCTCCTATTACCCTCCCTTAGTCCTAACTTTGGACCATAAACCTTACTCCTACACCTTGATTGAATGAAGATTGATCGATCCATGCCCTTGGAATGAGTTGAAACAATATTGGATGAGAAATTTGAGTCAAAATTGCCAATTTCGCTCCTGACCCTTCCAAAGGGTCAAGAGCGAATTTCATTATAGGTCTTGTCCTCTCAAAGGGTCTGGAGCGAATCAAGGTGAGACATGCATCTTACAAAAAAATTTGAAGGAGTCTCTGCTTAAACTCTCTTAAAAGGTTTGAACTTGTTAAAATTCATGAGCAATGAGGTGAAAATATGAATTTCGCTCGTGACCCTTTCAAAGGGTCCAGAGTGAATTTTACCTAAGCTCCTGACCCTTCCAAAGGGTCCAGAGCAAGTTTTCCTATACACCTATTTGCTCCTTGTTTGGGGTCAAAACCTTTGTTCCTATGGCGTGATAGAGAGAGAATTGATGTGTACAACAAAGTGAAGTAATGAATGTGTAAGGGTTTTGAGCAAAATGCCAAATTTAGCTCTTGACCCTTCCAAAGGGTCCAGAGTGAAATCCTTAGAAAGGCCTAATTTCACACCAAAAGCATTGAGTGGACATCGCTTTGAGGGCAAATGGACTTGATTGAGATGGAGAAAGGACCCAAAAGCTAAGTCTAAGAGCAAAGTTGAAGGAAATGATGAGAGTTTGAGTGCAAATAGCTATTTCGCTCCTGACCCTTCCAAAGGGTCGAGAGCGAATTCTTTTGAAACCTCCTTTTGCTCCCAATTTACATCAAGCCTAGCATTGATTGAGGTTGATTGAACTTAGAGGCATCCTTAGACATGCATTTGAGTGAGTTGTGGTCACAAAGTGTGAAGAATTTGTGCAAAAATGCAAAATTTGCTCCTGACCCTTCCAAAGGGTCCAAAGCAACACCTTTTTGTTTGTTTTGTAGATCAACAAAATCAAGTTGGAGGAAGCTCAGGCCAAGACAAGGACGACTTCTTCAAACCTCATCATCATCAAGGACACCCTAAGTGCAGAGAAGAAGACTAAAAGTGTTAAAGACTTCAAGTGTTCAAGGAGTTGCAAGTAGTAGAGAAAGCTATCCTCAAGATCTTTATTCTACCACATTAAGAGATCACAAAATGTCAAAGGAAGGATCATGCAAACATTTCAAGGTGATATGAGCTACCAAAGGAGTCACTTGACCATGACTTCCTATCTCTATTATGCAAACTTACGAAGAGAAAGTTTCATCAAACACAAAAGAGTCAAGGAGAGGTACATCATTCATCAAGTAAATCAAAGACAAAAGAGGATCAACCAAGGTCAGTGCAAGGGAACGTTGAAGAAGCAGATAGTTTCATAAGAGTTGATCAAAGTTAGCTTCTCATTATCACCACATTGAGCATCAAAAGAGATATGACGTTCCTTGACTAAGCAAGTGTAGGACAAGGTGGCATCCCAGTCACTGTTCCTCTAGTTAGATAGGTCCACATCAGCATGTCCAGATTCGGTGAATCACGCTTATACATGAAGGCACAAACTCCGATGTACCTACCCCTGTTTCCTATTGGTTCTCGTGCATTAAATGTAATTTTCTCATTGGCTAGAGGAGTTTGTTGTAACAAACCCTAATTAGGATTTCCATCTTGTAATCCTAGCCATTGATTGTAAATCAATCAGAGCCATTGCAATGTAAAGAGCTCTCTATATAAAGCTTTGGCTCTTCATTTGTAAAGGGTCAATAGTTAGTTAATAGTGGTTAGAATAGCTAATAGTAAGTAGAATACAAAAGCAAATAGAATAACAATTAGAATAGAATAGGATAAGGCAAGAAATTGTTGCCTAAATTGTAAATAAACTCCATTTTCATTGAAGTTAAGGTGAAATGTGTTGTTTCTTGCAATATGCATGGTTTCTTGTTGGATCTTCAAATTTGATGGTAGATAATTATATTGAATGGAGAAAATTGTTGAATGCACTCATGTGGAATCCACCTAGTCCATACCACTAGCCTCTTACTGATTGTAAGGGCGCCTTGCGTGGTCAACTGGCATTGAATGAGCTTAATCTCAAATTGTTATGCGTCTATTGTTCATGCATTAACTTGAATGGTGATCAGTGTCTGATGGTGTAACGATTTGAACATATTCGAAGCATCCCTTAGAAGATTGCACTGAGCTGGTGTCGAATTGTTCAGTTTGATGGTGAGACCTAGCCCAGCAGGACTCCACCTAGTCATTCATCTATCTTCTTGCATTCTAGGTCTTAGATTAGACTCTCTAAACCCTATGCTTTTGATATTTCCTTATTCTACCCGGTGAGTAGATAGGACTTGAGTTCCAGCAAATCAAGCTTTCAGGCAATCGAATGTAAGTCCCCTTGTGAATCCAGCAAAATCACATCACACCAGCAAAGCTTATCCACACATAGAGACCCTACATTTAAGAACCTTGGAGTTATTTCGATTGATCCTTATGCGAATCTTCAGCATTCGGATGACTTTGTTCAAGAGAGGATAAGATACCTTGGTATTTTATTCTGTGTTCGCATGTGCATAAAAAACACATCAACAATACGTAAGGGTCTTTACAGTATGTAATAAGATAAACTGCTTCCAGCTATTAATATAATGATATTACATTAAGTTGCAGAACTGGACATCTGATTTTTGTTTAATTGTAGATATTGAATTTCAAGTGAAATATATCCCAAAGCAATCATTATTTATTTATTTAATCTTGTGACTGAGAAAACAACAAATATATATATGTATATATATATATGAATAGAAATGGCTGAATTTTTTTGAAAAAAGGGATATTTCAAAACTCCAAGATATAGCTAATAGTTTATATAAGGAATTTCTCCCTAATAATTTCAAACAATGGAAAGATATAAGACATTAGAGAAAGTTTAAATTCTAAAGAAACAACAAGGAGGCAATGTTATCTTTGGATCATTTGCTATTTTGGTGTCCCTTTGCTTCTGGATGTTGGGATTAGTTTATGGAATTGGTATGTTGGCAAACTGCCAAGCGAGAAAGGCTATTCGACTTCATTGGTAGCTGACCAGTCACAGGGAAGAACTCTCTTTGGGGTGAAATTTGGTTGATTGGTCCTTCTATGGTGGTGTGGAAGATTTGGAAAGAAAGGAATAGAAGAGTCTTTAGGGAGGTGTCAATCTTGTTGCCTCAGATTATTGCCGATCTGAAATAGGGAATTTGCGAGGTAGTAATGGCAAAGATTTACACCAAGAAGGTTTCTTATTTCACAAAATGGGATGAACATATGCAAACAATCTAGGGTTCCTTGAGAGCTCCTGAAGGGATAGGGCCCAAGAAAGAGAATAGGAGGCAGGATACCTATTGGTCCTCTTCTGAGGGAGGGTGGGCTAAGCTCAATTTTAACGAAGCTACAAGAGGTAACCCAGGAGATGCAAGTGTTGGATACATTATCCAGGATTGCTCAAGTAAATGTTTGTGGGCCCTATATGCCTTTATTGGAGAAGCATCGAATAACATAGCAAAGAAGGATGCCTTTATGCGAGGAGTCAAATTATGTGTTTCCAAAGGTTTTTGGAAGATTGAGATAGAAGGACACTCACAGATTTGCATTAATGTCATTTCAAAAGGCCAAATTGTGAATTGGAAGTTGAAGCAATGGATCCCGAAAAATCAAGTTTTGGCTGGATCAATTTACAGAGTATAGCATTTCTCATGTTTATACAGAAGCCAATAAGATGGCAGATTGCCTGGCTAATAAGGGGATAGATAATTGACAGGAGAAGGTTGTGCTTGGACCAGATGTATTGTGGCCTCAATTGGAGGATTTGTTGGTGACAGACGAGAAGGGTGTATCTTCAGTAAGATAAGGGATTGGATAGTTCTGCTGGATTGTGTGTATTTAGCAATACCTTGGAATTGTCATGTTCTCGGGATCCTTTTAGGCCAATCTTTTTGTGGCAGAATGTTGGAAGCTGGACGGGTTTTATATGGGAGTGAGATTACATTGGTATTACCTCGTGTTTGTTTCTTATCTCCAAGACGGCTCGGATGTGACAATATTCGGATTTAGTGGATGCTGAGGACAGGTATCATGATCAAGAAAGGATGAAATTTCAGGAATAATATCTGCACCAAGATTGTATGCACTACATTCACTTCCCAAGGGATCGCATTGCAGGATTTGGCTATTTTTGGGCAGAGTTACTACGGATTTTATGCAAGCTTAGGTAGGTTTGAATACTTTTTCAGATCCTTTCCTCCCTTTTAAAGCCTTCGAAGGTGGTCAGGTGTTTGGGGTTGTCTTTGCATGGACGGAGCTATTTTGGAGGTAAGAACAGCAAAGACTTGATGGCTTTTGACACATTTGGATGCCTTTGCGAAGCATAAACTAGGGAGGAGCAGTGCAGGAGACTCTTTGTGATAAAAAAGAACAACCAATGAATGCATTGGAGATGATACTGGATGCCAATCCGGGGGGTGAACATCTGCAGGATCGGAAGATTTTCAGCTCGTTCTTCTATCCAATTGTTCAAACCATGGGCTCGACAGAGGTTAGTTTCCAGGTTGGCAATGATTTTGTTTAAGGTTGGCTATGCGTGGATGGAGCCATTTTGGAGGTAAGAACAGCAAAGACTTGATGGCTTTTGACGCATTTGGATGCCTTTGCAAACCTGCAACTAGGGAGGAGCAATACAGGAGACTCTTTTTGATAGGAGAAGAACAAACAATGAAAGCGTTGGAGATGATACTAGATGCCAGTCCGGGGGGTGAACATCGGCACAATCAGGAGATTTTCAGCATGTTCTTCTATCCAAATGTTCAAACCATGGGCTCAGCGGAGGTTGGTTTCCAGGTTGGCAATGATTTTGCGGTCAAAGCCTTCTAGCCTAAAGTGGCCAATCAGATTTATGAAGTTGAGATTGGCAATCTGAGGCAGCCTTTGTCCCACTTCTTTGGTAGTGAGATTGAAGAGGTGGGAGATTTTGAGGACCCACTAGAGGGATAGCAGATCGGTGATAAGAATATCCCAGTTAATGTCATTCGGAGGGAGTTCCAGGAGAGTGCCAGGAGGAAAGAATTTGGTAGATTGTATAGGATGTTGCATTTGGATGATTCTCCTTTTTCAGCCAATGCGGCTCGGAGAATTGTGAACTTGTGTAGGGGGATAGCTTATTTCTGTAGGAACTTTGTATGAGGGTTTTGGGTGGTCTTGGTGTGATGATTAGATGTATATACTATGATTTATCTCTGTTTTTCTGATTAATATAGGGCTCTACCCCCATAATAGGTAGAACTTACCCAAAAAATTAAAAGACGAGGAGGCAGTGTTTAATTGAATCACCTGAAAGCTCAAGTTCAAAATATGGGCTCTGCAATTTCTAAAGGCTTCCTAAGAATAAGGTTTCAAAAGGATTCCCATCTAACTACATAAAAAGAAGATAGCTCCTTCCACTTCATATGGCAGAGTGTTAATGCTAAATAGGGAGCTGAATTTGAAAAGTGAAACCTGGACAGAAATGACTTTGTCAATGGAAAACCTTTGGGCGATCAAGCAATTTGGGAAGACACGGGGAGGCTAATGCTTAAGGTGACTTTGCCAAAGAAGTTAGAATATAGATACCCACAATATGTTGGATTTGAATAAGCACCGTGCTAGCTGACTAGACTTCAATGTCACTACTCACAATAAATTCACTGCATCGTATCAGAAACCAATAGTTCTTTCTATAACTGCTCAACTATTATAGTTCTTTAAAGATCCAACTTAATCCTATTCATCAAGGCGACAAGTTCCTTGACAAGCACACATTATTATTTTTTCATCAGAGGTTCATCACCATGTAATGTTAAGAAAGATTCTAGATGAGTACCCTACTTTCTCCTCAAATTGTCCAACCTGGCCCCGTTAGCCTTCGGAATTTCCAACTTTACAAACTAGCCATTGATTTTAAATAAAAATGAATTGATTTTTGTGTCCTTAACTATACCACTTAAATAGCAAAAAGAGATTTTATAACCGATTTTGGTGGTGCAACCTATAATAGACCTAGATTAGGTAAAATAAATCTATCCTCTCCATGAACACAACTTCTGTGGTTTGTAAATGCATTTGAAACAATAACAGTAAATATTAAATAATATTGAAATTATGTTAAAACGTCAAACATTATTTCCAATAGTTTCAAAAGGGATGACTTTTTAACAAACACGAGAAACCCATTTACCTGTTCTGCCAAGCTTCCAAGGCCCATGCTGTCCATGAAATCCTTGACACCACTGCCACCATTATTCTGAGACACTGCACGAAATTCTGCTCTAGCTTGCTCCGGATTTATCTGTCAAAGAAAGTTATTGAATAAATATATGCCTGGACTCTGAGCTAGATACTGACAATCTAATGCACATGAAATTCGGTTTCATATTTGTCAAATACAAAAAGAAAGATGTAATTTTTATTGGAATATTGGTAATTTCTTTGAATTCATCACAATAACCTTGGCTCAAGAAACATCTTCCGTTAAACCAACTTTTCTCTATTGCTTATCCATTTTGTTCTCCCATCCTAGTTTGTGTTAATGTCTAGTTATATATTTTGAGAAAAAACATGGCTTGATTACATATGAACCAAGATTTCAGCCATCTAATTTTTATAACAGCATTCAAATGAAATCAAGGCCTTTTGTTCATATAGGTATTATAGTGCCAACCTCCAATGCAAACAAAGGCGAATCAGGTCCTTCAACGGGAACCAGCTCCCCTCCACTTAAATCCTACAAATCATTCATACTGTCAATGGTTCTCTATCTCTTTCCCAGAAAACAAATTCATAAATTTAAAATTCCTATCATGCATAAATACCTTATCTCGACACTAAACATGCCATTTATTTATGAACGGGAATAATTTCAGATGCTTCCCAACACACGTATCACACCCATGACATGAGAGAATTCTGGCAAACTGTTAATTTTCCTTTTTGTTTCACATCTCATGTATTTCAAGTAATAATATCAATGACAAGAAATGGCTTGTATTCCAAATCAACAATAAACACGTGTAGAAAACTAAAATTTCCTACCTGGGCAAACGAGTCACTTAGAGAATGTGCAGGATCTGTGGACACAACAAGCGTAGGATGCCCACTATTTGCAAATTTAACGGCAAGGGATGCTGCACAGCTTGTTTTTCCCACTCCTCCTTTCCCACCTAACATATAGTATTTGCGCTTCATCTGAGCAATCATCTGATCAAAGCTTGTCTCAACTTCTGCAGGAGTCATAACTGATCTCACTGTGAATACAATACATAAAAAAAGTTAGAATACCGAATCATAAACCTATACAACCATTAAATTTCCCAGAAATCCATGTAACTTTTAGCTTAAGGATGATCGCTACTGTAATTTCACCATTAGTCAATTATAAAATGTACCATTCATAAAAAGAGTTGAATCATTGCTGAAAAAGAATACAAGTAAATAGATCATGCTGACATTTGGTGGTATATGCGGAGGACATTATACATATAGAAAAAAAGCAGATAGAGCAGAAATATAAGAACAACATAAAGCATATTGGCAGGTCTAAAAGAAAAGTCTAAATATAGATTCAGACATCTAATCATTTCATCAGCAAACAGATCAGGACTTATTCCTTCTTGCTAATTGGAGGAATCCTCGTTACCGTAAGAGTTTACAACAGCCAGCAAATAAAGTGTGACGTCAAGGCCATTCTTAATTGAAAGGTTGTAATTCCTTGTACGGAATTAAGGCAGAGTTTAGACACCTCTGAAGTTCAGTATATACTGTTAGGGATAAATAACATATGAATATGTAAGTATGGATACTCCAAGGTATAGGGTGTCCGTAAGGCCTGGGAAGATATGAATCTCTCCCCAAGGATTATAAGGACCAGGATGGGTATACCAAAGTATAAGGCACCCATTAGGCCTTAGGAAGAGATAAAGCGTAATAAGATGGTGAGGCAGCTTTAAGGATGTTTCTAGGATAGCCATAAAGGTGACTAGAGCTCCAGGAGGTCCTTACCCAAAAAAGCTAAGTAACCTGATTATGGTCTCTTCCCAAGAATTAGGTGGGGAGTACGATGGGAAATAGATACACTTTATATTCTTCCATGATCATATATATGTTTTGTACAGAATCTTCTAACTCATGTGCAGGTTCATTCATCAAAGTTGGTTGTAAAACAAGGTAATTCTTGACAAGGGAGAAGGGGGACATTACAATATTGATAAAACTCTTGAATAAGAGTTACATCATTTTCAACATTAAAATTAATCTGCTTACAAAAGTTTGTGTATTTATATATTTAGATATTTAATCAAAGTAATGCAAAATCATTACTTGCATTCCATGTCTAAAGCTATAAATCAATTAGATGTGTCATGTATATCTAGATGGAATCTAGATTGTATGATAGATTACTTGTATTAGCACACAACACTAGTTCTTAGATGGCTTGATGACCTCAAAGTTTCCCTAAACCTTCTACCCTTCTAAAAGGCAGGGCCACTTCTAGTAGGAAGGTGTGTGGGGATCATTGGTCTATGATTGGAGGAAAAGCACATAGGTGATGCTCTCCCTCTTGCAGTTAATTACTAAAGACCTAAATTATCAAAGACAACAAATCAAAGTAATGCAAAATCATTACTTGCATTCCATGTCTAAAGCTACAAATCAATTAGATGTGTCATGTACATCGTTTTCAACATAAAAATAATTCTGCTAACATTTATCGGTATCTTTTAAACATGTTGGATACAATAATCATTAAATGAAAGATATTGTGCGTATAGGGAATGAGAATTCTTAAGGATAGGATAGAAAGTCGTAACTGAATTTTTTAAGGTCCAAAGTCACTTACACTATATTTGTTTATTGTAGTGAAAATTTAGAGAATTAATGCATTAACATCATACTTACCCGGAAACCCCTAACTTACACTCTATTTGTTTATAGCTTATTGTAGTGTAAATTTATAGAATTAATGCATTCACATCATACTTACCACGAAACCCCTAACCTAACCCTTGATGCTCCTCTTCTATGCCAAAACATGTCCCTATCTTGGAGACCTATATGGGGATGTCTTCAAACATTAGTAAACTCCATCTGAAGTTTCTTCATGTCCTTCTAGAAGAATCTCTTGAAAGTTGAAACCTCTAATAGAGGTTTCTCAAACATATCATACAAATTACACTATATTTTCCTAAGTGCTGTTATGTGATTAAAAAAAGCTAAAAGGCCTAAAGAAATATACTAATAGACTTGTAGTTTTATATTTTGCTTTAATATTTACAAGTCCTTTGTGGCAATTCTTGTTTATTAAATCCCAAAGGGATAATAGTAGAAAGAGAAACAATAATATGTCTTAAGGTGTGTACATCCATTGAAGTTTTACCAATTGCTTGAAAACATAGTCATCTCCATGGACCCTTATACTATGTTTTAAAAATAACAACTTCCCCCTCCCAATCTCTATCTGCCATCTCTGGATGATTATGGTTTAAAATATTTTTTTATATCATGATGATGACTTTCAAATATCCATACAATGAATCTTTTCTTTCATTGACATCTATTTTGATAATTTAAGATGTTAAACTTTTTTAATTTTTAAGCATTTAGTATTATACGTTCTTTAAAGTTGCATACCCATTGTATGACAATTATTTTATATATACTATAGTTTAAAACATTTTTTCATATCATGATGATAACTTTCAAATATCGATACAATGAATCTTTGATCTCATTGACATCTATTCAATAGTTTAAATTTTGAAATGATGATTATTTTTTTTTATTTTTAAGCATTTTTGTATTTTCCATTCTTTAAGTGGCACATCCATCGTATGATTATTATTTTATTGTATTTTCAACTTTTTTTGTAAATGGCACACTAGTACCCATCCTCATATCCTACAACAATTCTAGTCCTAGTTTCCCGATAACTATGATAATCATTATGCTATGACTTATTTTGCTTGTTTATGTCATGAATTTTAATTATGCAAGCATGCCCTTTCAATTCTAGTATCAAAGCACTTAGATAATTTAGAAAAAGTAGCTCCAATTCAGCACAAGGATATAGCAGCATATGGCCATTTACATGAAAGGAGGTGATTGTTGACAACACGGTTTGTTAATGATTTGTAGCTTCGGTCGGATTACTCCTATCAATGAAATCAAATGCATAAGTGGCCTATCAGCCTTGAGCATTTGATTACTATCTTTTCTTTGTATTTCACTATGATTATTGATTATCATAATACATGATTAATAATAGTACGATAACTATCATGTGTATATATATATTTAATATTGTACATGTATATTATATATACATATATACATGATTGAAATATAACCATTGTTAATCTTGCTAATGATGTAAATCATGCTGTTATTCATGCTATTTTAATCATGCTGGCAATACTTATCGCATTGTTGATAATAATTCATACATCAATATTGAGTATCGATATCCATACTAATGATATCGATATCATACTATGCTATCAATGACAGCATACTATGATACCGATATCATTAGTAATGCCTTGATGTAACTACGGTTCGATAATGTGTATCGAACTTAATTATATTGCAATGTGTATCGAACTTAATTATATCACAATGTGTATCGATGTTAGTCATCGATAATAAACAGCCAATAACAATTCGTGGACATGTCTACGTAGAGGCATGTCTCTACGCGGACTATGTTCGTGTAGAGACATGTCCCTACAGAGACATGTCTCCACGCTGTTGTATATATAAAACCGATTCAATATGACTTGGGAGGTACCGTAATCAATGAGTGCCGAACAAGTTACAGCAAGATATATATTTTGGAATCGTTGGATTAAGCATACATCAGCGGCATTACATATACCATTCTAATCTGCATTACAATCTCTTTATATTGTTTACTTCTCCATATCATCAGTATTGATATTATAATTTCTGCAAATTGACATATATATATGTTAATATTCAAGAAGAAATTATAAAGACTTTGTGATCAATATCTTATATAGAAAAATTAAAATACCATAACCTCTAAATCTGATCAAACCTTAACACAGTTTACCTATCTCAAGGCATATATGTGTTTACTCGAGTGTAAGAAATTTAAAAATGTTGGAGTTAATGATTGAACCCCTACAACACCCCAAGGATCACGTACAATTAAAATACCCCATCACACGAATAAAAAACAATGGATTTTCTATGATGCTTGAGATTTCATTACATGAAAAAGATTATGAATTAAAACATACAGTTAAAACCTTTGTTATAAGACAAGGATGAAACCCTAGATGAAGATTAAATTAAATCATGATGTGTTTTAATCCTAAGATTTGAGACCAAAAAAGCACATGACCTAAGTAAGCTTAAGCATGCTAGTGTGAATAGATACCTAATAATAATTAATTAGGTGATTTACTTTTTTCACTCTAACACCCCCCCTTAAGTGCAAATTAGGCACTATGATGAAATGAAAAGATGCTCTAGTAATGAATGATAAATGCATGGATGGGTCCCAGTTACAATGACTGATGAGGTATCCATGTACAAAAAAAATAAATCTCTCATGACTAGAAAAAAGGAGAAAATCCCATGGGAAAAATCCTCTCCAAAACAGAAAAAATTAAAACATGTACATGTCTTGAAAGAAAGTAGTGGTACTCAATATGACCCCCCAAGCACTACTCGTCATAAATGTACAATAAAGATCCCCCCACATAGAGAGAAAAGTTGAGACTATGAATCCCTCCCACAAAGAGGTATTTCCTATGCCAATGATGAGAGCCCGAAGACAAAAAGTAATCCACTACCTATAAACAACATTTCTCCCCTTAGGAAGAAATAGATCCATTGGTGATTGTAGAAGCCATTCCCATAATTTGAACGAATAGAGAATCCAAATCCAACTATGTGCTTCTAAATGTAACTCTAGTTTCCTTATGCTAGAAAAAGATATCTCCTCTAAAACAAGAATGAATGCCCGATCAAAGAAGTAGAACCAAGATGGCAGAATTTGAACCGAAGATGTGATGACATCATTGCCATCAAATATGAAGTGTAAATACTCTAATGCATCCTCCACATCAGCAATGTAAGAAATACAATAGAATGATATCTAGTAGATAGGAATCCCAATGAGATTGATCTAGAAGACTATGAATATCTTGTTGCATTGAATCAATAGGAGCCATGGATGTATCAACACTAGTCTTATTAGGAACAACAAGAGAAGAAGATGTGATATTGATAGGAGTATGTTGGAGCCTATGTCCATTTTTCTATTTTACGTCATGGTTAAATTGTCAACCAATCTATGAAAGTGTTATTCTAACATGTATTCCCCTTGGTGTCAATAACAAAAAGTTTATTTGTGTGTCAAAGTTAAATCAATATCAATATTTCCAAGCTTGTAAAGTCTCATGTTTGCATAAAGGTCCCCCAAAATAATCTAATAAGGTCAACTTTTGTTTTTGTCTAAAAATAGTAACCTGTTATTTTTAAAAAGTGTTGCAGATGAGCATGTATGGACCTAAAAATTTACCTAAAGCTCCAAAATTGCAAACTCATCCAGTGGTGAAAAAATTAGCCAAAGATCATTTTCAAATAGTGAGATATTAAAGTTTCAAAATCCCAAAATCCTAAAAAACTATTCAAAATAGATTTTTAAGCTTTAAACAAAGGATTTTTGCCCCAGAAGTTGTCAAAAACAATGTAGCAGTTTTCAAGAGCATAGAGCATTCCAACGTCTTCAATTTATTTTTTAAAAAGGGATGTTAACCAAGTACCTAAACCAAAAATTATGGCTTCTGGAAGTTGTACATTTTTTTAAAAGTACCAATGACAAAAATAGATGTCAGAATTGCAAATTCAAAATGATGGCTGTTTTTTAATAGTATAAAATCATTTTGAAAGGGAGAATATTGACTTGATATATCATAGAGGAAAAATCAGAATGAATTTTTATTTGCGTATTTGTAATGATTCTCAAATTTGAGCACCAAATTCAATGAAATTATATAATGTAAAATCATTTTCATTTTTAGGATTTTGGATTTTTTTGGAGAGAGAGCATTGTAAAGAAAAACTTTATTAAAGGTTGTAATTTACTTCCTTAAAGATTGGCTACAAATATGTTCTAGTGTGTATGTTATATAGTTTTCTCTATGATAATGATATGAATACATGCTTACGTATCCAATTGTCCCCTACATCATATTGCATATTCTTAGAAAGAAGTAAATTCTTAAGGAGAGTAGAAAATTTCTACCTACACACTATAGGATTTTAGGGTTTGATTAGTTCATCTTATAAAAGGGTGGTTAATATTTTTAAACAACAATTGGATTGTGTGGTATTCGTGAAGGATTACTGAGTAGAATCTTATCCAATATGTCAATAAGGACTTCTATTATTGCCAAGAAAAATATCACATTGGAATAGGTTTTAAACTATGTTATCCCAAGGAATATGCACCAATCATCTCTAGTATCCTTATCCATTCTCAAAAATATAAAATGAGGAATTACACTTTGGTGTTGTACATTATTTTAGGTATTTTTGATATGTTCATGCCTTCCTATTTAAGGTACAAAGAAGTTAATACTATGAAATCATCTTCAAACCCTTCTTATATTTGCATGAACCATTTATCCATCCTTTTCATTGTATGAAACCCATTATTCAATAGATACTTGCTATTAGGTTCACCCGCCTAGGTTTTGCAAAGCCTAAAGTCTAGGAGAGAGTCATATACTTCTTGTTTGTTGTCCCAACATTTAGATGTTTTGATCGTGAGATTCTCAACCCCTTAGAAATAACTAATAGTATGTTGGACAACCAACAAAGAGGAAGTAGGAAAAAACTCTATGTCATCAAAACATGCAAGACTTGTAACTTATTTAAACTCTTCTAAAGTATCATCATCAAAGGGCATATTATCTAAATCATCAAGGGGAATATAGTGTTGGCGGCAATATTGTACACGGAAATAAAACTAGTTAATTAAGTTGTAATCGTGTTGGTTAGTTGGCAACCGAGGGGTGGCAGTTGCAGTGCAACGGTTGGCGCTCGCACCCCCTCAGCATCTTTATATACTTCCGAATGTAACTTGTGGACAACAACGACTAGGAATGGAATAACATCTCTTATATTGCATCTGATATCTATGGCATTATTATTCTGCATTACGTGTTTTATCTGTGTGCTTTAAGTTATTCACCCGAGAGGGCAAACATATGGAAATTCATAATAGGATCATCTAGGAATGGAGAGATATGATGGACTCCAAAGATCTCCTAAATTTTAGTCCAAAATGTGTGTGGGCAATCGGCAATCAAGTTTCAATATACCACAGTGTCATGATAAAGATTGGAACAAAGCAATCCTACAACATGATCAATATTATTATCCCATGTCGATTTCCTCCAAAGTGTGTCGAGTTCAAGTTTGACTCCATAAAGATAACGTAAAACATTAAGCCAACCCAGAATGTCAAGACATTCCCATTTTGCTCTGATTTCGAGGTAGATGAGGAGGTTCTAAGTGGGCTCTACATAGTCATAGAGCAGATGATGTTTGATTCTAGTGTTGGAACACAAATAGTCTATGAGATTGAGACCTTTGGACTTGCGCAAGGAGATCTCTTTTCGCATGAAATATACAAAAAACTCAGTCGTCATTGTAGCCAAGTAAAAATCTATTAATTTCCTCTTTTTATATTATTATGAGATTGATTTTTTTTCTTTTTCTCATCTTAGATGCATGGTGGGAATGATTTGGTGCTAAGGTACCAAATCTTCAAAAGA
The DNA here is from genome assembly GCF_030272615.1 of Cryptomeria japonica. Classification (NCBI taxonomy): domain Eukaryota; kingdom Viridiplantae; phylum Streptophyta; class Pinopsida; order Cupressales; family Cupressaceae; genus Cryptomeria; species Cryptomeria japonica. The sequence continues at coordinate 10,596,233 of NC_081405.1, forward strand.
TTGCAATTCTCGTATTGAGCCAACAATGTAGTGCTTCAAGTTGTGAGCACAATTGGAGTATGTTTGAGCACATACACTCCAAGAGGCACAATAGATTGTACATACCAAAGAAGCAAAAGTTGGCATTGAGTTGCGATTAATCGTGAATAATCGTGAATCGTCAGAAATGCTGATTTTTTCCCCAAAGTCGAACCAAAAAATCATTGACTATCAGTCAACGACTTTGGCCAATTAATTGCAGGTAGAACTCTGCAAAATCGTGTTTAAATCGTGTTTAAAAATTACGAAATATCTACTCGGCTGAAAAAATGACAGAAACCCTAAAAATCACCTGCAAAAATAGACTAATTCTGGGTATAGTTTGCATGGAATCAGTTAGGGTTCGAAATTTTTGTCCTTAAATTTTTTGCCGGACGTGTTGACCTCTGCAAAACCTTAATGACTTTCTATATTGCTGAAAATTGAAATCTTAAATATTTTTGTTTGCATTTTGAATAAGAGCCTCACCTTGTCTCGCTACTTCACCTGGGAATTATAAATAAAAAATCGGAAATAACGTTTCTACAACTAATAAAGCTCGAGAAATATGAGAATAAGCTTTGCGTGGTTTCCTTATTTTTGAAAACTTTATATTATCGAGAACTTTAAATTAAAATCTGAACTCAAATTAAAAACTATGACATCTAATTATGAGTTTTTCTTTTTTACAGTTAACTAGTTATTAAAAAATTTAATTTGAACCAAAAACAAACAAGGTTTTATTTTTGTTTTTAAAAATATTTTTATTTTCTAAAATTACTTGTGCAATTTTTAAGTTTACATATTATAAAAATAATTTTTTTGTATCCTGATTGGCCAATACAACTTTTGTTGTTATAAGCGGATTTTTCGGAAATCTAAAACAAATATTGTTCTAACAACCATTTAGGCAGGAATATAGGTATTGATTAATAATGTAATTTTTGATATTCCAGTAGTCCATCAATTGAAGCTGCTTCCAAAGGATTCCATAATATAAAAATTTGTCAATTAAAACATATCACAATCAGGGCAACCAGATTAATCATTCATTTTTTCTGGTAGCTCAATACCAAGCATATCAGTAGTTTGGTATTAAATATTTAGATTAATTAGTTTTATTGATGTTTTTTATAAAAATATTATCATATAAAATTTGTTTATTTAATTAATATACATAAAAAACTAAAAAGTCATGACAATTAATCTTGAACTATGATCTATTAGGAATTATATTTTATTGTTTTAATATATATAATTTATCATATATTTATAATATTAAATAAAAAATTAAAATTAATATAAAAAATAATAATCAACTATTTATATTTTATGATCAAATCACTTATATTGTAAATGGTTATTTTTCACTTATATTGTAAATGATTATTGCTAACAATGACAAAGGCAAGTACTCACCACTATGTAGCACTTGTTTACTATATGTTTAATATATAATCAAAAATAATTTAATAATTAACATTATAAAATAATTTGTAAATTAAAATTATTATATATTATAATTATATAATTTAATAAAATTGTAAATTATAAATTAAAAATTTGTATCTTTATAGACCATTAATAAATGTAAATATAATAATATTTATTTTTAATTTATAATTTATATTATTTAATTTTTAATATATATTTAATATATATTAAATAATTTGTAAATTACGATTATTATATATTATATTAGTGTGTCATTTATTAAACTATATAAAATAATTATATAATTTAATAAAATTGTAAATTACAAATATAAATAATTTAAAAAATTATAAATTAAAAATTTGTATCTTTATAGATCATTAATAAATGTAAATATAATAATATTTATTTTTAATTTATAATGTATATTATTTCATTTTTAATATATAATTAATATATATAATTTATGCTATATATTTAATTTTAAAAATATATTTATTTTTTAATATGTTTTTTTGTACAGATGTATCGAACATACCGAGTTCCTCCAAAAAAATTTGACATACCGATGTATTGTACCCACTTACCCCGATTTTGATTCCAATTTGGCAACCTACCTACATCTTTGTGCTATGGAAATGCCCTTAAATTTTAAAAGAAAGTATTATGTCTCTTTTTCTATAATTTTTTACCTTTTTTTTAATCCGATTTTTTGGCGATTTTTTCCCGATTAATTCCCGATTTTTTCAAAAAATCTTACACTTTTGTTTTGCCGATTAATTCCCCAAACGATTAATGCTTCTTTGGTACATACAGAGGTTGAATGATCTAGTCTATCGTTCATTGCAACCTTCATCTTCGCTACAAACAGATTTTGGGCAATGACTCAACCCTCATCACACTAGAGGAGGTTGATCCACAATCAGATTGGATCATTGAAGCTAAGGATCCTATCTTTAGTGATGAGGACCTTGATTGGGTTGACCATGTGAATAGAGAGGCTAAGGCAATAGCCATGGCAATGGAGGACAATATAGCATGAACAAACACTTTAGATGTTGGTGTGGGTGACACTGAGAAAGAGACAAATATCATGGTTGCAACATCATCCAAGACCTATCTTAGATGCCCACACAGGAGGGTCGCAAGCTCCTCTAAGCCATAGACTTCTAGCTTTTGTTTTGATATTTGTTTGAAACTTTTAATGCCATGGATATCATATTCCATAAGTTTTGTATACATTTGACAATATTTATATATCTAATCACGTTATTTCCTTTAGCTAAAATTTGTGTTTATACTTATGTGATTGATGTATACTTGTGTATATGTGATCAAAATCGCTTCTATTTGATGATGTTATTGTGTCTTTAGGTTTATTTATTAAAGGGTGCATGAAACATGTTTTAAATCCTTAAAAATATTTGAATTTCTTAGGCTTTTCAATTTGTGAGTCTGGGTGTCAAGTCTAAGGTGACTCTGATCTCGTAACTTTGTGTGATACTTGTTAATAATTCAGATCAAAATTTAAAATAGCAATAAAACAGCTAAGCATTATGATTTGTTAGGTCCATTCACATGTTTAAGGATCAATTTCAACACCTTTTAAATACACTATCAAAATCAATGCTCATACAACTAATATTTCTCACTGGGTCTCTTGCACTCATAACAAACCAATTAAAACGAGAGATGCGTCTCCAACCCCCTAAGACATGTCTCGAAACAGAGACACGCCTTCGGTACTAGTACCGTGTCCAAAGACACGAGGGTGTGCTAGAGACTGCAGTCAGAAGACTCCTCATGTCTCCGCCGTCTCCCGTTGAAAAACGTTGACACCTCCTGCAAAATCGTGTCGTCTCTTGAAGAATCTTAACATCTCCCGCACGGTATCAGGCTACAAATCACAAAAGAAAGCCCTAAAACGCATTTTGACTTGTTTTAACACTGCCTCACAAGCTATTCGAAGTCAAGAAACAACAATATTGGCCACCATATACCCATTCACAACCAAATTAATCCGGATTCCAAGTGAGTGGAAATAAAAAGGAAAGAAATTAGAATTGAAAGATAAAAATTAAAAATGAATCAAAGATGATAAAAAAATATTAAATGAAAATTTGAATCATTCTAGATTATTAAAAATATTAAAAAATTGAACTCTTTAAAAAACTAGTCTATTGTAGTAAACTAGAATGATTCATTTTTATTTCTTTAAACTGCTGTGTTTGTAGAACTAGACATGTATGCAAAATGTGCAAGGTAGGAAGATTGCAAGTGCAAGCATACACAAGGCAAGTGAACTGTTAGCATTTGATGAAAATTAGAAAAACTGAAAATGAGAGCACAGTTCGAATTAGGCATTAGAAATTCATTGATTCAGCAATCATGGCATTCAATGAGACCACATTTTTTTGAGGCATCTGGTTAAATGTTAAAGTTTAACCAGGTGCCTCAAAAAAAAGTGGTCTCCTTGAATGCCATGGTTGCTGATTTAATTTTTTTATTCAACAAAACAAATTCATTTTGACATGCCTCAAAAAAATATGGTCTCATCGAATGCCATGAGTCTGAGTCTAAGATAATATCATAATAGTTCAAGTGCCTTGTCTATGCTTTCACATTTTGTTTTGTATATTGGCATACACGTCTGCTAGGGCAGCTGCCACTAAATCTAGCAAATTTCCTCTATCCCTTTTCAATTTTTTGGCTTAGAGTTAGGCTGGAAAATAAAAAACGATAGGAATGAAAAGGCTGAGCCTAAACCTATGGTTTTGATTTGTCAAATGTTTCAAATATTTTCTATTTTTTTCATGTAGAATGTCAGGTGGGGGAAGAAAAGCCTTGTACCCATTGTGATCGTGATTTGGGGCAAAAAGATACAAGTGGAACAGCCACACTAAAATGTAAACTTTGTCCAATGCAATGGCAAGGTACTTACACGAGGGTGAGGGCTCATTTCTTTCATATCCCTGGGAAAGGTGTTGAACCTTGTACAAATGAGGTAGAACATCATGATGTTGTCAGGGATCAAGAAAGGGCTGATAGGAAAGTACATAATGTTAGCTCCTCTCATGCTTCAACAACAGGGGCAACTGCTGCAACTCATAATCAGAATAGCAGGGCAGCAGACATAGATGTGTCCTCTAGAGATGTAACACCACAACATTCTCACAAGAGACCACATGTTGGCAGCTCAAACGCCATTAAAAGACTTTTTTGATGTGCAAGGTCAAGAAGCAATTGATGCAATTGTTGCACGTTTCTTTTATGCAAATGGAATTCCATTTAATGTTGCTCGCTCCCCTTTTTTTGGAGAGATGGTCCAAGCTATCAATAGTGGATCAGCTGGGCATAAGCCACCTGGGTCTGAAAAACTTCGATTAGAGCAACAAACTGCACCAATCAAAAGAGTGTGGGCTACAGAAGGATGCAGTATGCAGTATAGTGATGGATGGATGGATAGACACTAGAAATCATCCACTACTTAATGTCATGGTAACATGCAACAAAGGGCCCTACTTTTTGAAGGCAATCTACTATTCAGGGCAAGAAGAAAAATGCAGATTTTCTTCATAACCAGCTGTGTGACAGCATTGAGGAAGTGGGGGCATCTCATGTAGTCCAAGTTATTACCTATGCTCCCCTGTTTGTAAAGTAGCAGGTTTGATGGTGCAAAAGAAGTACAAGCATATTTTGGACACCATGTTGTGTGCATTCATTAAATAATGTACTAAAGGATATTGGCAAGTTCTAGTGGATTTCAAATCTCATAGAGAAGGGCAAAAAAATGCAAATGTTCATATGTAATCACCACCACACACAGGCCATTTATCAAAAATTTGCCAAGGTGGAACTTTTGAAACCTACCGATACAAGGTTTGCATCTTATTTTATTCTCCTTGACTGCCTTTGTGAAGTCAAAGGAGCTTTGTGTTCCACCATAATTAGTGATACATGGGCAGCTTGGAGACAATCTACATCAAATATTGTAGTTGAGGTGAGAGGTTTCGTCCTCTATGACTGTTTTTGGGCTGATGTTAGATTTGCCATGGAATTTATTAGGCCTATATGTGGGATGATTAAATTTGCAAACTCAAACAAGCCATTTTTGGGAGAAATTTATGAGGAAATAGATTCCATCTGTGAAAGAGTCAAGAAAATAACAGATGCTAGAGATCTTTCTTTATATAACACACCCCTTCATTGTGTTGCATATGCCTTAAATCCTAAATGGCATAATACACAAGAAACCAATAAGAGGGCTCCATATTAGGATAGAGAGGTAATGATAAGGTTTTGGGTTTCTGTAAAAAAGATTTATGGTCGAGGTGAGGAGGCTTCGGTTACGAGGAGTCAATGGAATAAGTCTTCACGTGGGCCTGGTGGTTTTTCTTCAAAGGAAGCTTTATATAATATGCGAGCAGAGAATGATCCTATAGAGTGGTGGCGGAACCATGGAGGTGAAACTCTTGAGTTGCAATCATTTGCAATAAGATTGCTCTCACAAGTAGCTAGCTCTTCATCTTGTGAGAGGAATTTGAGTACTTATGGTTTTATCCATTCATTGAAAAGGAACCGATTAAAGTCAAAGAAAGCAGAGAACCTGGTGTACATTCATAGCTCACTTCACCTTCTCTCTCATGTTGATCCTGCAAACACGGAAGGTCCTTCAGCAAAATGGGACCAAATTGCACCTAATGGAGAAGCTGCAACCATATTGAATGAAACAATTGAACCAGATGACCTTAATGAATTACCCCCACTTATACTACCATCAAAGGAACCTAAGTTGGAGAGTGATGATTACCTAGAGAGCATCATATTTGATGACCTTGATATGGATGATAAAAACATTGAAGTGTAGATGATAGATTCCTATTTTTTGTTTTTTGTTTGCATATCAGCATCAAACTATCAATATATTTGAATTTCAATATGATAATATCAATATGTAATGAATCTAATGATAATCTATATGAGATATCAGATATGTAGTGTGAGTTTTTGAACTCTTCGACTCTATAATATATATGAGACAACAATATTTGTGATTCAGATTTGACATTCTTATTTGTCTATTAACCACTAGCACTACTTTACCATTGTTCTTGTTTTCAAAGTTCTATGTTACATTGCTATGATATTATTTGGAAATTATTAAATTTTATTAAAAAAAAATTGGCGTCTCCAAGTACCCTCAGCTTCTATTTCTGAAAATTAGCCGTACCAGTACTGGTACCAATCTCCAAAGTCTCCAAAGTCTCCAAGTCTCCCCGTCTCCTGGTGACCTTGTAACAAACACTAAAATAATAAATTTAAGACTCTTCAACATTCTTGCAGCACCATCTTAGGTTGCTAACCTGAACCTTCCCAGTGGATGCGATCAACATCTGCTGGTCTTATTATCAAAAAGCAGCAGTTACACATTGCATCTCTGCCATGTCAAACCCTACAGAAGGATCAGCCAAAAAAATGTAGAAAAGCAGAACATAGCAGAAAAGCCAGGGCCTCCTGGAACCAACAGTAAACTACATTAACATAGCACACCTTGTGTTGAATTATGTCATTGATGTCAATAGTTCATTCTCTGTTATTCAGTTTCTCAGTTTCATGTGTTAGATTCTTGACACTTTGTTAGTTCGCTGACTTGCTTTAAGTCTGTTCAGTTTGTGCCACCTGTGTGGCTTATTTTCGGGTGAGTTTGAATAGGTTTTTTTTGTTCTTTATGTGCTTTCCTGGATGCTGCGTCAGGGTGCATTTTTGTTCAGGTGTCAGTTGGCTTTCAGACGTAGTTGGTCGTTTGTGCATCTCTCCTGTGCGTTATGTCAGCACCCTGATGGATAATGCCTTGTACAGAGGGCGGTTTTCTTTTCCATCTGTAACCTTCATTTTTGTTAAATTTAAGTGCTAAGATGTTAAATAAATTAATTAACCATAATCAAACTGTGAATAAACAATAACAGTAGTAAAACACAAGACACCAGACACCAATACCCTGGGGAAACCTCCCTCTTGGAGGTGAAAAACCTAGCCTTAAACTATAAGATGTATTATATCAATGGTAGGCAATTACAATATAACAAACTTATCTTTGATTGCTGTCCTAACAGCAAGTTGCCATGATGATAGATGATGCAGCCCTAATCAGCAGTAGATGACCAAAGGAGTGAAACAGTAGAAGGTGACTTCAACAGGCTGAATCAAAATCTTGACAACTTCACTTGATAAGTCCTTGGGGTTCACCAAAGTGCAAACCAGCAGATTCGCTAAGGATAGCAGAATAGATCGCTTAACATAGAGGAGCAGAGATAGGAAGAGCAGATCACTATTATGCAATGTAATGAAATTGTGTTTAACTTCATCTTGAAGTTGTTATGTATATACCCTTCTTTTGGTGGTGGATCTCCTTAGGTCAGCTTGCAACAATATTAATTTATTGTTATATTTATATTTACCACGTTGGACATTTGGTCCAGCCCAATGCCTTAGCACGTTACATTTTGGGCCCATCCCTATTACATATTGAATTGCCTTTCCCACGCCACATTTGGGTCTAGCCCAATAATAGTTACATTGAAATAATACATGCGTATGTGATTTACATAATCCAAACTTAGCTAATAATTTCAACACTCCCTATTAGCTAAGGAGGATAACTGCCACATGTCATGATCCATTCATGACTTTCATCTTGCATTGCCCACAAGAGTGAATGCACAAGCTTCATAGAGTATACCTGCAGTAAAACTCATAATTATCATGAACTCGTTTCATGATGACCATCTTACATTGCCCGCAGAGGATGGTACCACCTTGCACTGCCCGCAGAGGGTGGTTCTCCCGGAGAAGGATACACTGTCACCTTGCATTGCCCGCAGAGGGTGGAAGATGCAAACTGAATTGCATCACTAAGATTGAGACTCCCTCTCAACCAATGCCAAGTTCTCCACCATTTCAAGCTTCTCTCTTAAGTACTCAAACTTCACCCGAGCTAGAGGCTTGGTGAGAACATCAGAAACCTATTCATCAGTGCTGATATATTTCAGCTGGATAGCACCTCTTTGTGCCATATCACGAATATAATGATAATGAGTTTCCACATGTTTTGTCATGATACACTGGATTGTTAGACATTTTAATACAACTCTAGTTATCACAATAAATTACAGTGAATTCCCATGGTTGTCCAAACAACCCAGCAAGAAGTTTGCGAAGCCAAACTGCTTCTCTAGTTGCCACACTTGAGACAATATATTCAGCTTTTGCAGTACTTAGTGCAACTGAGGATTGTTTCCTACTGGCCCAAGAGATCATAGCTAAACCCAAGCTGAAACAGATTCCCGGAGTGCTTTTTCTGTCAGTAACACTTCCAGCCCAATCAGAATCAGAGTAGCCTTCCAAGTTGATTGTCGTGTTGATTGAGTACTTCAGTTCGTGACCAATAGTTCCTCGCAAATATCTCAGGATGTGCTTGGCTGCCACCAAGTGAACATGCTTTGGTTGGTTCATGAATTGGCTAAGTGCACTCACTGCATAGCAGATATCTGGTCTAGTGTTGACTAGATACATCAAGGATCCAATCAACTGTCTGTACTCTAAGGGATCTGAAAAATCAGAGTTAGCTGCAAAAATACTCAACTTCTTCAAGTTAGTTTCCATAGGAGTAGACATAGGTTTACAATCCATCATATCAAATCTTTTCAATATATCAACAGTATATTTTCCTTGACTTAGAATAATTTCAGTAGGTCTTTGCCACACTTCTAACCCTATAAAGTAATGCATAAGACCTAAATCCTTCATTTCAAATTCAGTAGCTAATTATTTCTTACACTTAATGATGAGACTGTCTTCACCAGTTAGAAATAAATCATCAACATATAAAACCAGAATTAGCATTTCACCATTAAATACTTTAAAGTAAATGTTAGGATCAGCATCATTCTTAGAAAATCCTAGACTAACGAGGTACTTATCAATTCTTTCATGCCAAGCTCTAGGAGCTTGCTTGAGGCCGTAGAGAGATTTCTTTAATCTGCATACATGATTTTCTCTACTATGAATCTCATAACCTTCAGGTTGTTCAATATAGACTTCTTCCTTAATAACACTATTAAGAAAGGCAGTCTTTACATCCATTTGATGTAATTTCCAACCTTTGGCTGCAGCAATAGCTATAATAGTTCTAATAGAAGTATATCTAGCAACAGGAGCAAATGTTTCTTCATAATCTATGCCTTCCTTTTCAGAAAAATCACGAGCTACAAACCTAGCTTTATATTTCTCTATACTACCATCAGCAGCATGTTTAATTATAAATAACCGTTTAGAAGAAACAATAGACTTACCTTTAGGTCTAGGCACAACATCCCAGACAGCATTCTTGATGATGGATTGATACTCTTCGTCCATAGCTAGCTTCCAAGCTTGCTGGCTCATAAATTCTTTTGTGCTGGATGGTTCAGACTCAATGATGTTGCACATCATTGCAGCATAGTTAGAGAGCTTCTGAGGTCTCTTACTTTCTCTGAAAGTGCCACTAGGAGCTGCAAACTTTTCTGCATCTTGAATTGTGCTTCTAACCCAAAGTGGTATTTTCTTGCTAACTGCAATATCTCTAGGTCCATCAGTTGGAACCAGAGGCTCAGGAGGATCATCATGCTCAATAGGTTCGGGAGGCTCAATAGACTCCCTCTGAATCTCAAGGTTAATATCAATATCCATATTTTGATTATCATTAACTTCTTTATCATTATCAACAAGAGAACCTTTAGATTTCTTGAAAGCAATGTTTTCTTCAAAGGTGACATCCCTACTTACCTCAATGTACCTTGGACCAGGAATGTAGATGTGAAATGCCTTGGAAGATTCACTATACCCAACAAGGATACCCTTCTTCCCGGAAGGCTCTAATTTAGTCCTCTTTTCCTTTGGCACATGAATATAGACAGGACTCCCAAAGATCCTTAAGTGGCTGATATCTGGTTTGACTCCTGTGAAGGCTTCCTCGGGAGTTATGTTCTTCAGGACATGGTGAAGACATATATTCTGAATATACACAGCAATCTTGGATGCTTCAGCCCATAAGAAGGTCTGCAGGTCCTGAACGTGAATCATAGCTTTAGCAGCTTCAACAATGGTTCTATCCTTTCGTTCAACTACACCATTTTGCTGAGGATTGTAGGAAACGCAAAACTCCCTCTTAATTCCTGTTTCTACACAAAAGTCATTGAAGCTACTTGAAGTGTATTCACCTCCATTGTCAGATCTTAACACTTTAATTCTTTTGCCAGACATATTTTCAGCTAGAGCTTTAAATTCTTTAAAAATACTTAACACTTCATCGGATTCTTTAGATTTTAGAAAGTAAATCCAAGTCTTTCTAGAAAAATCATCTATAAATGTAACATAGTATAGAAATCCGCTAGGTGAAGGAACAGACATAGGTCTACATAGATCAGAATGAACAAGTGCTAATTTTTCTTTAGCTCTACTTTCACTTTTATGAAATGGACTTTTAGTGCTCTGACCTAGTGCACAACCTTTGCAAGCATCATCATGAAGTTTAGGCATACCTTTAACCATCTTCTCAAGTGAAGGAAGTGCCTGATAGTGAAGATGACCGAGCCTTCTATGCCATAGCTCGCTAGATTCAAGAGCTTCATGAATGGGTGCTCAAATGGGGTTAGCTGAAAGCTTATACAAACTGTCATATCTATTTCCAATAACACGAGCAGACTTAATGCTAGATTTCTTAGGCCATGCAAGTACTTTACCTTCAAAAAATGCTACTTGATAACCTTTATCTTCTAGAGCAAAAATAGAAATTAGATTCCTCTTAATTCCAGGTACAAATAAGATATCATTAAGATGCAAAGACATACCAGATTCTAAATTTAAAGAAGTGCTACCAAAGCCTCTTACCGAATACTGAGCATCATCACCAATTACCACATGAAGGTTGGACTCTTTCTCCATCAAGTCTGAGAGATGCTTTCGATATGCCGTGATGTACCTAGATGCACCACTGTCGATTAACCAGGTGTTACTATCGGTTGGCACATTGCTAGACAAGGCGGAAATGAAAAGGTAGTCTTCATTGTCCTCTGAGTTTGCAACTTCATTCAGGTTGGCCTCTCCTTGCATGGGCGAATTCTGACATTCTTTGGCATAATGTCCAAACTTATCGCATATGAAGCAACGAACACGTGAAAGATCCCTTGGCTTCTTCCTTGAATCGAAAGTTGGAGGTCTGAAGTCTCTATCTCTTTTAAAGTTGTTCTTCTTCCAATGACCTCCCTTTCTTCTAACATGTTGAGAAGCAAGCACATGTTGATCTCCTCCATGAGAGCCTTTGTGCATTTCTCTGGCAGCAAGGCGAGACTCCTCTTCAATACAATCTGACCGGAGGCGATCGAAGTAAGGAAATTCAGCTCTTCCACTTATGCTTTGAATGAAGGGATCCCAAGAGTCGGGAAGACCATTCAACGCAATCATGACAATATCCTTGTCCACGACTTCGCTTCCAATGGTGCTGAGTTGGTCCTTCAATTCTGAAATCTTCATGAAGAAGGACATGACTGAATCTCCTTTGCACATTTTAACTTGAAGAAGTTGTTGCCTCAATGTGAGTGTCCGGCTGATGTTGTTGATCTCATATTTCCCTTCAAGATGTTTGAACATCTCACAAGCTGTCTTCAACTTGGAGATGACTGGAACAAGATGATCCTTCACGGAATCAATAAGAAACTTCTTTGCTTTGAGAGCATTCTTCTTGATTTGCTTTAGCTCTTCTGGATCCGAAGGTTCAGTCAAATCCATATCTTCCACGACCTGTAACAGCTCTAGTTCTTCAAGAGCAAGGAGGACACGAACCTTCCATGATGTGAAATTTAAGGCACCTTCAAGTCTATCCTCTACTTTCAGACCTATAACCATCTTGCAAAACTAAAACAGAAAACTGAAAGTGAAGAGCAACTAATAATCTGATTATTTAAATGAACCTAAAGCTCTGATACCATGTTAAATTTAAGTGCTAAGATGTTAAACAAATTAATTAACCATAATCAGAATGTGAATAAACAGTAACAGTAGTAAAACACAAGACACGAGACACCAATACTCTCGGAAAACCTCCCTCTTGGAGATGAAAAACTCAGCCTTAAACTATAAGATGTATTATATCAATGGTAGGCAATTACAATATAACAGACTTATCTCTGATTGTTGTCCTAACAGCAAGTTGCCATGATGATAGATGATGCAGCCCCAATCAGCAGTAGATGACCAAAGGAGTGAAACAGCAGAAGGTGACTTTAACAGGCTGAATCAGAATCTTGACAACTTCACTTGATAAGTCCTTGGGGTTCGCCGAAGTGCAGACCAGCAGATTCGCTAAGGATAGCAGAATAGATCGCTTAACATAGAGGAGCAGAGATAGGAAGAGCAGATCGCTATTATGCAATGTAATGAAATTGTGTTTAACTTCATCTTGAAGTAGTTATGTATATACCCTTCTTTTGGCGGTGGATCTCCTTAGGTCGGCTTGCAACAATATTAATTTATTGTTATATTAATATTTGCCACGTTGGACATTTGGTCCAGCCCAATGCCTTAGCACGTTACATTTTGGGCCCAGCCCTATTACATATTGAATTGCCTTTCCCACGCCACATTTGGGTCTAGCCCAATAATAGTTACATTGAAATAATACATGCATATGTGATTTACATAATCCGAACTTAGCTAATATTTTCAACAATTTTCAGTTGGTCGCATGGAATAAAATCATTAGCAATGTCATTAACTCAGCGCTTTTTATTATGCAATCTCTACAGAATGTTCTTCACATGGCGTTTTTTTTTAATTTGCTGAATGCATTGGGTTTAGACTGGGTGATTGTTCTTTTTGCACCATCTCTTTGACATCTGTAGAGTGGCGTTACAGCTTCATTGGACTGCTAATCATTTCAGGTTCTCTTGGAAAAACGTGTGTGCACTAAAATCCGAGTAAGTTGTTAAAAAAAGGTGTGTGCAGGAAATCGTTTTTTGGTTTGGGTTTGAAGCTAAGAAAAACGACCTGAGTTTTGGGTATGTAGGTTTCGAACCTTGTTTTGGTGATTTTTGGGGGAAGAGTACATTTCATGTTTGTTGTGTGTAAAAAAACAGTGGACTTCCTTTTTAGGTGAGGATGAATTTTGAAGATCTTTTGAAATATATGAAGAGCTTTGAAGTTTGAATTGATGTGATGTAATCATACCAAAGTGTGAGATCGTATTGGTATATATATACAACACGGACTAAAAACTGTGTACTGGGAGTTTTGGTCTCTTAAAATTAAGACTGGTAAGACTATATGAATAAAAGAGGCTCTGCTCTGTGTGCAGGAGAGTGAGCAGATGGAATGAGTTGAATGGATAAAATGTATTTGGACAAAGCTGTATGTATGATTTATCTTCCATGGCATGATGTTCTCGTTTTGTGCTTGAAGAGTACTTTGACTACAGAGATATTTGTGCTGAATCTTCATATCTTTTTGATCAATGTTGTTCTGCTTTAAGGGGTTTACTCATTTCTGAGTAAAACATAGCGTCTGCATGCTCATTAAAATTTCTGATCTAGTACTTTGTGCAGTTGGGTTGGTGCCCATTAAAATTGTTATATTTGTATTGAGTCGGTGCTCATAGTGTGAGTTGTAGCTCACCTTTGTAACAGGGTTGGTGCCCAATTTTTGAATAAATGATTTTAAGTGCCGTGGTTTTTTACCCGAAAGCGTTTTCCACGAGATAATAGTTGTCTTCTCTGCTTGATATGGTTTTCAATCTATTTTGGATATCTTTGAATTAAAAGACATTGAACTACTGATTCACCCCCCCTCTCAGTAGTTCTGTTTTGTATTTCACCTTGAACATCAACATTTTCAATCCAATATTCCCAAACAACACGAGATAATAAAATGATATACAAAAGTGACATCAATTTGTGTAGTTGGCTTAGTTGGCTAGCACTCCAAATGTAGAAGTTGCATTGTACAGTTAAGCTGATAGTTAGAAATAAATAAATAAAAATTGGTTGTAGTCTTCTCAAGAGTACAAACACATCATTTTCTGCCCCTAAATTGTGGATCAAATTGATGTTCACAACCAATTTCCACCAATAGGAGATCTTCTATGTCCAACTGCTCTATAACTTCCAAGCTGTAACATTAGGGTTGTACAGATCATCTACATTAATAGAATGCAATTAAGCACGATTTCTTTAGTTGTATTGTGATGCAAATGCTAAATAAACACACCTGCATATGTAGAAAATTTTGTTTAATTTTGAATCTTCCCAAGATCTCGTAATATATATGATAATCCCATAAGGAGGTGGTCTGATAACAAGAAATGGAGTTGAACTAAGTTAACAAATTGTCCCAGTTTAAGACTCTTTTAAAACATTGAAATAAATCTATTTCTACCAGTGGCCCAAAGACACATTCTAAGATTTCTGAGCAAAAAGATGTTCTTCCTGGTTTCAAAGTGTTGAAAAAATAAATCCACGTTGAAGCAATGAGAGAAAATTCAGAATCAGTTTACTCAAATGGTATAGGGCATGAAACCACCATCCATCTACAAAGTCTCTACATAGATATAATCGCTCAGAGATTGAAATCCCTTTTGGTTTTGTAAAAATATTATTCAAATATATAATCCATGCAATAGCCTCAGACATTAGGTTGTAGCAAGTTGAGATCTGCATGTCCTTTCCCACCTTGGACCATAGGTTGTAACCATAGCCCTGTTCCTTTGATCAAAACTAAAAGTGCCTGAAGAAGAAGAATGGGTATTTAACTATCTTTGATTATGGCAGAAAATGTTAGTTCAAGAAGAATGAAAAAAGTATATAAGACTGATTATTAATAATCTATGTCCTGTGGTTATTCCTGCTTCAAGAAATAAACAACAAAAGTCATCTTTAAAGACGAGTTTCACTGGGACCTTATAAAGAGAGTATAAACCTAGTTATTTTAAAATGAATTCTTGACTCCATTATGCAGGTCAGATCTGGATGATATTGGCTCATGAAGACAATAGCAATGTACTAGAAAAAGTTATTTCAAGTGGTTCTCAAAATACTTGTGATCAACACAAACTATGGCTACAAAAATTAACAACAGATGTGTGGTATTTTAGGCAGAACGTTTCATACATAGATGGAATCTTTAGGCAACAAACTTCATTTTCTGATACATAAGGTTCAATCTCTAGAGGAGAATCGGCATACTCTGGCTAAGGCACTAGGAATAGTTGTGGAAGCTCCTGTCAACTTTGCCAATTTTGGTAGACATCCCAATTGTCACTAAATAAGGCTATGTTTGATTACTGTTTTATTACTTTCTCAGTTTATTTTTAAGGACAATTTTATGCTGTTCTTTTCAGCTGTATTGCGATTGGTATAATACAAGTATGAGGCTTTTGCATGTAATTTGACAACCCTGTTATTTCTTTTTAGATCCCTATGAGTTAAAATCCCTTTAGAAGTTTGAAT
Organism: Cryptomeria japonica; assembly: GCF_030272615.1. NCBI lineage: Eukaryota > Viridiplantae > Streptophyta > Pinopsida > Cupressales > Cupressaceae > Cryptomeria > Cryptomeria japonica. The sequence goes on from NC_081405.1 coordinate 10,612,219, forward strand.
AAATCTAGATATGATATCATTCAAACATAAAATCCATGCAATAGCCTCAGACAGTATATTGTAGCAACTTGAGATATAAATGCCTTTTCCCACCTTGTAGCAATTTTATGCTGTAGCAACTTGAGATATGCCATACCCTTTTCCTTCCTTGAAGATCAAAGTGCCCAAAGATGAAAAGGGATTTCCCCATCTTCAATTTTAAGATAAAACACTAATTCAAGGTGTGGGGTAGAAAGTCTATTGGGCTGATTGATTATGACTTTATGTCCCATGGTCACTCCTGCTTCAGATTAAACATAGAGCAGCAGGACATACGGAAGAGCTCTGATGAGGACTAATTAACACAGTGGGGATAAGCTATTTGCAAATAGATCCTAGCCATGATCTGGATGTTAAGGATGATGAAGACAATAGCTATATGCTGGACAATCTCATCTAAGGTGTTTCTCAAGATACTTATGGTCAATGACTCAATTCAAAGCACAAACTATCACTACAAAGGCGAATCAATGAATGCACAGTGTTGGAGGCATACAGTTTGTGCATAAATGGAATGTTAAAGCAACATCAGGACCATTTCTGTTTTATTATGAAAGTTCGGGATGAGAAGCAGCACTTTCTGATACATAAGTATTAATTTCAACACAAATATCAGCATGCTCTAGCTCGAGGAATCGACATAGTTCTGGAATCTCCTGCCAACCTTGGCAGCCTAGTATAAGCCCCCATAGTCACTCAATAAAGCTACATTTGATTACTGTTTTACTGTTTCCTCGATTAATTTTTAAGGTCATAGTGTATGACGTTTTTGTATGGAACTTGGTAATACTGTCATTTCGTTTTTTACTCCTGCTAGTAGTTTTGTTTAAGCCAATCTTATGCTGCTTAAGTTTGAAATCCAAACTCTGCTATTTTAAACCCATGTACTATTGGCATATGCGGTACATATATATGGTCAAGTGGAAAAGATCCATTGACCAGATAATGAGGCTCTCATGCACCAAGCTAACATGCTCGCTGAACCGAGACCTAAAATGTCACTTCTAACATAATAAAATGGACCACAAGTAGTTGTGATTAGTTGTTTGTGATTCTGTCATTAGAAACAAAGCTGCAGCCATTTTCCTCTTGATGTAATTTATTATCTTTGTGTTCATTTATTTTTACAATCTTATTCAAACCATCCATTAAAATCACCAATATGTATTATATTCCTATTTTTTCTTTCTGAAGACCCCTGATAGAACAATCTATTTTCTATTTCGGGTGTTTTAAAAAACAATATAAACCCTCAGTATAGATTGGTAATTTATGTGGCATCCAGCCAGAAAAATATTTTATCCTTTCTCATTGCAAAATTGTCATAATAGACTATACTGCAACGCTACTAACAGAGTGGCTATATAATTCAAAACTTGTGTATCACATATCATGACCAAGATTCGTACTAAATACTGAAATCTATACAGATTTTCAATTTTTTTTGTTTATTTTGAAACAGATTCACATGAGGGACAGTAGGAAAATATTACAGTAGTCACACCTTGTAAAGTAGAAGCACGAGGCTTTTCCTTGTGTTCTCCATAATTGCTGCTTACGAAAGCACTTTCGCCCCATAAAGAGCAGCCCTGTGAAAGCCTTAAGCAGTGCGTTAATTTTCCACTGGCAGACCGCTCTATATCTATGCTTCCACTGTTTGAATACGAGCAAGAGGGTGAAGAAAACACAGTTTTCGAAGCTCTGGAATCCTTAGTACAGAAAAAATGAATCAAATGGGTGTTTGGGCGTTTGTAAAATTTCACAGAATGACAAGAAAAAGAAGTTGAAAAGCAGGGAATTGGCCTGCAAATTAGCGTTTGCGGTCCCATCTTGCTGCAAACGGTCGATGTGAGGGACGAAATGAATTTACGGAAAAGCTAAGGACATGGAGTATTTAATTTCGTGTCACTTATCTCTGGCATGAGCTGCGCGAGGCCTAATATATATTTGGGAAGGAAAATAAAATTTGTTAATGTCCCAGCTGGGTTGAAGATTAAGTTCCATACGGTTGTGTAACGAGGATGTTCCATATAAATTTTAATAACTATAAACGACAATTTCGAATAATCTCTTTAATGGTAGAGTCGCTGTGTAGGTCGAAATTATATATATTTATATTTTTTCAGTTTTGTCATGTATTCTTCTTGACAAGTCCTTTGTATGGTTGCAATTTTTGCTTTGTACGTTGATACACTAATCTTTTATTATGTAAATGCATTCTTTGAATATTAAAAAAAAAATTAAAAAAAGCAATCTAATTATTAGATTTATTTAAAAGTATTTTTTTTAATTATTTATTTATTACATTAAGGTTATTTAAAGTGGTAGTAAAGAGTAAAATATAAGAGTATGAGTGTGTTGTTAAAAAAGTAATTATAATTTAAAATTATATATATAAATTTGTGTGTGTGTGTGTCAAATGTGTGAAATTGGTGATGTAAGTGAAGATGGGAAAGTGGAGGTTGCATATAAAGCTTGTAATGGATCATATAGCAACTACTCCAAAGGTTGTTAGGGTTTAAGGTAACTAGAGCAATAAACAGTATTAAATATAATGTAAAATAAGAGAGGTAAACATTACAAATCACAATAACACAAAGATTTAATGCAGTTCACCCAATGTGGGCTACATCCACTAAGAAACAGTCATCCACTTCTTTTCTATTATCTAACAAAGAGCAAAGTACAATATGATGATCTTAAGTACAATATGATGATCTTTCACATTACACGGTCGCTTATTTATCAACCCTTTTGGCGGTTTACAAAGGCTAGTTTACATGTCAAAATAATAGTCAACTCCTTTATTAAATAATGTGCATTTTTTGCTTTGGGGGTGCCCCCAAAGCCCTTGGTTGGGGGCACTACCCCCAGTAGAACCAAGTGTTGCCCCCAAACCCCTATGTGGGCTCTATCCCCGTGCCACATAGGAGGGCCTTTTCCCCCCCTACACACCCCCATTAATTGATTTGGAGGAGAAACGGAACTAATAAAGTCACCGTAATTTAAGCCCAACATCATGATTAGTCACCATATACCAACAAAGGTGTCAACTTTTGCACCCCATTGCATGGATTATTTATTGCCCATCATTGTTTTGTAGGGAGAATGATGTGTACCAAAAATTTAGGAGACTATTCGAAAAGTAGATCAAGACACTAAATAAGGAAAAGGTAGCAAAGGAGATTGGGGTTAAAAAACAATAGAATTTTGATCTTTGATGTCAACATTCAAGTGGATAAGTAAGTTTCATGTATAAGCATTCTACATGATTTTTTTGAATTGAAAGTTATAAGTTAAAGAAAAATAATAAATTACTACAAAATTCATAAGTATTTGCCCACAATGGAAAGGCTCAAGCAATGGTTAACCAAGAAATGGCTCCACCCCCTTCTAGAGGTAAGCTTTATTGGGATATTCAGGATCAAAAACCAATAATCAAACTTCCACAAACTATGAGTACACGAAGCCAAGTGAATACTATCAAAGAGTTGAGTACAATATATGCAAGCTAGTCCAGAGACAGTCAAGTCGACCATAATGACCAACTATCTTTCCAAGGGTGAGACACTTGTTAACTAACTTGACAAGTTTTCTAGTAAGTGGCATGTATATGTGTAAGGTGTCTCACAAAGTGAGGTACACATTTCTCAACTAGATGAAGTTAAAAAAATCTCTAAAATACTTAAATTAACTTAATCTTATGTATGAATAGGTCAATCTAGAAAGTGATTTTCTCAACTACATGAAGTTAGACAAATCACTAAAATACTTAAATTAAATTAAGCTTATGTATGAATAGGTCAATCTAGAAAGTGATGACAACTATATAGTTATATGTAATGACATTATTTACACTAGCATCCCCCTTAAGTGCAACTTAGGGAATAATGTACATGCATGATGATGAGTACCAACTACTAGGCCATGTTAGGTACTTTAATAAATATTTCTCATAAAGCAAAGTAAAGGAGAAAACCCAATGGGAATAAAACTCCTTTGCAAAAGAGAAATGGTACAATGCGAATGAACAAGTGAAGAAGATAAGTGATAGGATTGATCAAGCTCCCACAAGGACTACTTACAATCACAATGTATAATGAATGTTCTCCCCTAGGAAACAAAGGAGAAAATGTGTACCCCACCATAATTTAATGCTTAATTAGTGATGGTAGATGCTCGACGTTGGCCATTGAAAGTGTTCCACACTCACTGAACAACACCACAAATGTGTGCAAGAGGACTTTCCATTCTAGATATGTAGGAAATAATATGAAGTTTTTGAAGTTTGTACATGATCTAAAGATTGAATGTTGATATTGGTTTCCAAACCTTTGGTGTTGAAAACTATTATGCACATCTTGTTATAAAGAATCATTGATGATTTTCATGAAGTATTCCTAGATTCATATGTAGCAACAAGTGATGAGATTACAATGCATGTCAAAGGAGCACATTTTTCATCTTCACGTAGTGCTCGAGAAGGTGTAGAAGTGTTCATGACATGACTTATGAAAGTGTTCAAAGACATAAGTGAAGACAACCCCCTTGATTCAATATTAAGTGACCCCCCTAGATTTTGGCACTTTTATAACTTATTTTTTTATCCACCAAGGGTATCCACATGACTCATCCCAACATCCCACAAGACCTTACCTTGGACTTACTTGTTTACTGCCAAGTTGGAAAACCAACAGGGCGAGATGAGGTGACACTAGTCCCTTAGGGATGGGCACAGCAACCAGCAAGCCACACCCATCAAGCAAACCCGACTAGTGACAGTTGAACCTTGGACCTATATGGGAAGAATCCAAAACCTTATCACAACCTTACCAACCATTCTAACTAGGGGCAAACCCCACTTTTATAGCTTTGTGCTTTTTATAATGCATCAAGATCCATTGCGTAAATAATGTCAAAGTATTAACTTTTACAAAAATGGCACCTAATTTTGAGCTACTGATTAAAAGTTGTTAAACAAACAACTTCTTCTAAAATGGCCTCTTTTTAATACATTTGCACTAGAATCCATAAAAAAATTCTATAACGTGAGATCAAACCCTTGCTTCCAACTATTTATTGGAATTGGCACGAAGAATGTGTTATATTGACCTTAAGTTTGACACATTTCACATCTGTGGATGAAAATTATGAAAAAAAACAAAAACAAAAAACCATTAGAAGTATTTGACAATTCATCAAAAAACACTAATTTAAAATTGACAATTGCAACCAATTGGATTAATCGAGTCCAATGGTAATTTTGATGTCATAAAACCATGTGGCAATTGCCTTATTGTTGATTGGAGGAATGTTTGATAGAGGAATGTTTAATAGGAGGACACGACATGCTCTCAATTGTGCTTCCTTGATAATGCTAGGAAATGTAGAGTTGTCTTTGCTTATGATTCAATTCACTCTCCCTTTTGGTTGTAGTTGCTTTCTTGCAACTCTTTAGTGTTTGTTGGGAATTGTTAACATGTTATGTCACCAATAGTGGAACCGACTTGCTAATTTGCACTGGACTCAAACATACAAGTAAATATCTATGTAGATATAGGTGCATCTTTATCAATTTAACCCATGATGCTTGGAGATTCTAATGTCAATAAAGGGGATGTGGCTAAACTGGCTCCAAAAAGTGGTTATGAAACTTGTGTTATTGATTTTTCCTTAAATCACAGATCGTGATCAGCAGAATTTTCTGTGGATTTGATTTTTTGAAATAGTTTTAAAAAGTCAATAACACGAGTTTTATAACCCCATTTTGGAGCTAGTTTAGTTGCATCTCAATAAAGATTGTGCATGAATAAAAGAAAATACTAGATCCATGTTTGAGCATGCAAACAAAACGTAGCCATATTAGATGAATCTCACAAGTGTTTCAACCTCATAAAAGATATGTATCTTCATTAAGGACAAGGGTTGGAGAATGGATCCCAATTAAAGTGGGTAAGCAACTTTTAACACGTGTAGTTGTAAACAATACAAATCTATGAGTAATGGTACACCATCAAAATAACATAAAAATTATATTATTTACATGATGTCGGGGCACAAAGCAGGTCGTTATTCTCAATTTTCTTTGCAGATTGGAAGCATGTGTATAGCCCCTAGGTCACATTAGAATGTCGATCAATCTTCAACCTTGCCACATGATCTCTTCTTAATGCCTTGATAGCAGATCATACCCCGAAATCTATTCATATCAATGTCTTAGGAGCTTGCAAGTACAATGCAAAACAATACATGCTACTCCTCATGTGCTAGAAAAAACTCAAATGAATAGAGAATTGGATTTGGTTCCTTGTTCGTAGCGCTTGCTTAGTATAGGTCCACCTATGTAGATATGCGTGAAGGTACATAAATGTTGCCCATGTCCTCGCTTCAAATCAGAATTGACTGCAACAAAGAAAATTTGACAATAATTACCCCTAGATTTGCAATGGAGGGTTTGATTGGATAAGAATTTTTCTTCAATGGTCTTTAAATATTTGACAAAAGCCAAAAAAGTTCCCACAAAAAATGGTGAACAAATTAGAAGAAAACACTAAAAGGGTGCCACAAAAACCTTGGAAAGAGGTCAAATATGCCAAACCTTTTTTGCAACAATATAACTCACAAAAATAATTGAATTAGCATTTAAATGTAATATTGGTTCTATGAGAAATTATTGACTAGGCTAGGTGTGGGATTGGGAAGGATTTTGCTAGCATGACTCTAATACCATGTTGGGATATCAAGAACAAAAAACCAAACTTCCACAAACTATGAGTATACAAATCCAAATGAATATTATCAAAGAGTTGAGTAGAACATTTAATGTAGCCTTGCATTTACAAACAAGCTAGTGGAAGTAGGCAAGTTAGACAAGATGATTAACTATCCTTCTAAGGATGAGACACTTGTTAACTAACTTCACAAGTGTTCTATTAAGTGGCATGTGTGTGTGAATAGGCGTCTCACATAGTGAGTACACATATCTCAACTACATGAATTGAGGTAAATCTCTAAAAAATTCAAGTAAACTTAAGCATGTGTATATAGGTCAATCTAGAAAGTGATGAAAACTAACTAGTTATGCAATGACACTATTTACACTAGGAAGTTTTTTGTTGTTAGGGTTTTTTCAAATTATTTTGTTATGTAAATTTGAGTTCGACAATATTCTTAAGGGTGACCTCATTGGTTTAGAAGTAATGTAGGCCTTTATATTTGAGCATGTACCATAGGGTTTGATCCTCGCACTAAATGATTAGGGACACTCCATTATGGATAAGGTTGTATAAAATTCCCCAAGAATTAAAGAAGTATTTAAAATGATTGGCGATTCCCTGGATACATATGTTTATAGTGGACTAATGCTACTTTTGGCAAGTAACTAACCTCTTATGCCAAAATTTGTGTCAAGGTGAATTTGAACTTCCATCAATTGCTAGATAATATTTATCTCAATTTTGGATGAAGGGCATCAAAAATTAGAATATGAATGCCTTTTGGCAAGTAACTAACCTCTTATGCCAAAATTTGTGTCAAGGTGAATTTGAACTTCAATCAATTGCTAGATAATATTTATCTCAATTTTGGATGAATGGCATCAAAAATTAGAATATGAATGCCTCTTGATCAAAAAAATTTAAAGCTGGAAGATGGGGCACATAGAAAGAAATTGTTCCAATTAGAATGCAAGGAAGTTAAGCTTCAACCTCCCTCCCCCTCACTAGTCAATGCATCTTGAGATGATGGTGAGTCCCTCCCTAAAATTCAAGTGTTCAAGAAGGTTGACAGATTAGCGTTGAAGGTGAAGGAACTATAGCTAGGGGAAAGTATTGAGTTGATATCCCAAGCAAGACGAATGACAAAGAAGGTGATACCAAATATAGTGGAAGCAATGAGGAGCCTACCAAGGACTTGTTATAAGATGGAGAATACAATAGAGTGTAGTGTAAATACAAGTAGGAGAAAAATAATGGGGGGGGGGGGGGGGGGATATATAATGCAAAAGGAAGGAAGATTAAGGCCAACAAAGTTAAGATGAAGGAATTAGAGAATTTGGAAAACGGAGCAAAAGTATCATTGAGGGAATTTATCAAAGTTGGAGATAAACACCTCCTTACCAATAAGAACTAAGGAAAGTGGCAAGCTAAAATATTTGGGGCCTTACAACCCCAAAAATCACTATTTTCTCAAATGGTTTATATAAAAGGAAGTTATAGATTTTTTTGATCCAAGAAACAAAGGTTCAAGGTTAATATTTTCAGGAATTTCTTCCTCATCTCTATAAGGGTGGAGAGGGATTGAAATTTGATGCAAAGGGTACAACTAAGGATTTGGATATTCTATAGAATCATAATTTGATATCTTGCAATCTCATTTCCCAATCCCATTACTATCATTTGATTGGATCCAAGGTGCTTATTTCCCTTGTTCACGGTATAAATCTAGAGTAGGATTGGATCGTTGTATGGGAGGATCTAAAGGATTTTAGAGAGGTGGTCAAGATGGATAGTTTAACTATAGGAGGAGATTGTAATGTCATGCCTAAAATAGAAGGTGGTTCTAGTAAGACATCAAATTTTAGATTACATTATTTTCAAGACGTTTATGGGTACCTTGTATTTGTGGACATTGCCCCTAAATTGGGTTGGTTCACTCAAAGTAACCAAAATGTTAGGGAGGAGAACATCTCAAGCAAGGTGAATGAATAATAAATTGATACCAAATATAGTGGAAGCAATGAGTATCCTACCAAGAACTTGTTATAAGATAAGGAGAATACAACAAACTATAGTGTAAATGCATGTAGGAGCAAAATAATGGGGGGAATATATAATGCAAAAGGAAGGACGATTGAGGCTAACAAAGTTAAGATGAAAGAATTAGAGAATTTGGAAAATGGAGCACAAGTATCAATGAGGGATTTTATAAAAGTTGGAGGTGAGCACCTCCTTGCTAATAAGAACTAATGAAAGTGACAAGATAGAACATTTGGGGCCTTAACAACCCCAAAAAGTACTATTTTCTCAAATGGTTTATAGAAGTGGAAGTTACATATTGTTTTTATCTAAGAAACCAAGGTTCAAGGTAAATGTTTTCAGGAGTTGCTTCCTCATCTCTAGAAGGGTGGAGAGAGATTGAAATTTGATGCAAATGATACAACTAAGGATTTAGATACTCTATAGAATCATAATTTGATATCTTGCAATGTCATTTCCCAATCCCATTACTATTGTTTTACAATCCCATTTCTATTGTATGATTAGATCCAAGGTGTTTATTTCTCATGTTCATGGTACAAATCTAGAGTAGGATTGGATCATTGTATGGGAGGATCTAAAAGATTTTAGATAGATGGTCAAGATGGATAGTTGGACTCTACGAGGAGATTGCAATACCATTGTTTGCTTGAAAGAGAATGTGGTTCTAGTAAGACATCAAATTTTAGCTTACATTCTTTTTGAGACTTTTATGGGAACCTTTCATTTGTGGACATTTCCCCTAAATTGGGTTGGTTCACTCAAAGTAACGAAAATGTTAGGGAGGAGAACATTCTTTTTAGGTTGGACATATTTTTGTGAATTTAAAATGGATTTTTGTCTCCTATTATCTTTTGTTCTAAAGTCGTACGATTTGGTGGTTCAAAACATTGGGCAATGGTTAGCTAAACATAAAGGTAAGAAGTCTCTAGGCTCTCCCTTCAAGTTGAGGCTTTTTGATGTGAAGATCTTGATTTCCTTAAGGCCCTTAATGAGTGGTGGAATGGGAAATTAGGGGCTATAACAAATTTAGGATTCATAAAAAAAATGGTCAAGGTAAGCAATAAGGTGAAGGGTTGGAATAAGGAATCATGGTTAGCCTCTTTATTAGGAAGAACCATGTGGAATCAACTTGCAAGCTATTGATTTTTTTTTACTTTTGCAACAAAAGCCTGCAAGATCAAACAACAAACTAGAACACCTTCCACAAATGAGAGTAGCAAAAAAAATATACCATATTCCTCGAAAGAATATATTACATGATGAAATTATAAAGCACAATGATGTGATTTTATAGAAAACAAAAAAGATGCCCTAAAATAAATTTAGGAGAACTAAGACAAAATCACTAGGAGCTAAATAAATCTCAACTACAACTAAACTAAAGTGAAGATAATATTAGCCTAATCAAATATAAATTAATTTAAACAACTAATTTTAGCTTAAGTGAAAAAGCAATTAAAGGACCCAATTAATTAATAATTAGATAACTATCTTAATAACTCCAACATCCCCCTTACGATAAACTTAGGGAGCATCTAAAAAGATAAAGATGAATGCAAAATGCATCCATAAATGAGTCTTGACAACAAAGGCCCGATCAGGTACTCATGTACAAACCAATTCGAAACAATGCAACTTTTACAAATAGAGAAAAACCTAGTGAGAGAAAACTCCTCTCCAAAAAGAGAGAAAAGGAATGAAGGACTAAGAATCCTCTAATAAAATGTCCCAAAAGGATAGAAACATGAAAAAAATCCTTGCAACATAAATAAGCAATAGACAACTATCGAATGATAACTGCTATAGTACTTAATGAAGAACCTTCTGAAACCAAGATCAAGAAGACAAGAATTTGCATGAGTGCCCCCAATGACACTATTTAAATAATGAACAAATGACTAACAAAAGAAAAAAAATCCATTAGTCGAAGATACAGATGGCACATGAATCTGCACAAGTGATCCCAATAATACTACTCAACCATGCAAGAGTAAATTGCTAGTCAAAAATACAAGTGGTAATAATCTAAAGAACACTAATCAACTAAGGATAAGTCACCTCCACATAACTGGAATACAAGAGTGTCTATGTGGTAAAAGATCCATCTCACCAAAATACAACCATGACATTTGGCGAGTCCATAAGAACAAATACTGAATACATAGCTCACTCCAAAGCAAAACCAAGGAAGCATTAGAACCAATATAGAAACCAACCCATAATGTTGACAAGAGAGAGTCATAACAGGTTCACTAAAATTGAGTTTCACCAAGTAGTGGTCCACTAAAATCGAGGGTCACAAAGTAGTGGATGAAGGAGAATTTGAATGTGCACAAGAAACTACTTGCAACTAAAAAAGGGTATGCATGTAATGCATACATGCATGGGGCAATAATCCCTAGGATTCGATGTTGTTGTGGACACACTCATTAGAAAAAGGTGTGGTGGCAAAATAAAAGGCACTACACAACCCCCAATAACACTTTAAAATACAGTTCTTGTACAAAATAAGACACAAAAGAATGTGCAAAATCCTCAAAAACCATACACAAGAGTGGCACTTTATCTTAGTGCATTTACAAACAAGTAATTGCATAAAAAAGGATGCTCAAAATGCCCAAATAGGTAAAAGTGCTAGAAATACACGTAGAATAGCCCAAGAGAAGTCGTCCATGCAAATAGAAATTTTTTGGGAGCCAAAATGACCAAGTGATTAGCCATAAATTAAAAACAAAAAAGGATGAATAAAAATACATGGTGCAAAATATGGGGGAAAACTAGCAACAAATATGGATAGAGGACTCTGAGAGCTTTCCAACGATAAGCAAAAATCGAAAAACAAAGTTTATTTGCCCAAGTTATGGCCTCAGAAGCGCAAAAAAGAGAAGTGAATTCAATGGCCTATTGTAGTCACTAGGAGCAAAATCATATCAAACTACTTGCAAATTCAAACAGCTCTCTAAACCAACTTTCCAACAATATGAAAAAGTTAAAAACTCAACGTTGTGTGAGCAAGTTATGGTAAAAAAGCCAATTGCATGTAGAAATGGTCTTGGAAGCTTGAAAGGGTTTTAAAAATAGAAACTTTCTAAACATAGATTTTTTTTGAAAATATAAAATTTCCAAAAATAAAACTTTTCAAAAATGGAAACTTTCCAAAATACAATTTTAAAAAAATAGAAAGTTTCCAAAAAGAGAAACTTTTCAAAAAATAGAAAGTTTCTGAAAATAGAAAATTTCCAAAAAAAATTGTTGACCCATTTTGCTCCAAAAGCTGATAAAAATTTGTCATCTCCAAATCCACACAAGAAGGCAAATCTAGGACCCTGTAGTGTTTCCGAGAAGAGAAACCCTCAAAGCTTGAGAAGGGATTTGTTGAATCTATGCTTCGATACCATGTTGAAGTTTCAAAGCTCTAATACCACAATGAAGTAAAGATTGAGCTTTGATACTATGTTAAAGTAAAGAATGAGATTTGATATTATGTTGAAATAAAGACTAAGCTCTAATACAATGTTGAATTTAAAAGCACTGATACCATGTTGAATTTTGCAATACAAGCATGCAAGATCAAACAACGAACTAGAACACCTTCCACAAATGAGAGTAGCAAGAAAAATATGCCATATTCTTCAAAAGCAAAGACAACCGGATGAAATTATAATGGATAATGATGTGTTGAATATGTGACAAGAATAAACTATATTCCTATCAATGATGCAAAATACCCAACTGACCGAGTTGATCAATAGAAAAATGTTACATACAATGTAAATGAGTCTGCTTATAAAGGCAAGGCCATATTGATATGTGAGCACACAATCATGACATGTGGCTCAATGAGAAACAAGGGTAGGTAGGAGAAATAATAAAATATTCCACAAGAGGTGGATCACCCACTAAAGGTTGAATGTAACAACAAGACCACAAAAGGTGGAATTTCTCCTACAAGCATCATCCCCATGTGCATACTTCCCTAAGTGTCTCATATGCAAACTACTATGAAATGCATTACCCTAAGTCAACTTAAATAAGGTGTAGTTACGAGACATAATTTACACCAACACCCCTCGTTAAGTGCAACTTAGGGGAACGTAGTTTCACGCTAACGATGTAAGATGAGTCCCAACTACTAGGCCATGTTAGGTACCCATGCATAAATGCAAATGCATGCAAACCAATGCAATCTCTCACAAACGGAAAAAGAGAGAAAACCCCAATGGGAAATAACTCCCACCCAAAAGAGAGATGAAAGCACACAATGCTCTCAATGATGAATAAGAAGAACAAAACCTCATCTGAGCACAAAGTCCCCCCCCCCCCAATAAGAGAGAAGAAGATGAGAGACCATGAAGCCCCCCCTCAATGTAGAATCTTTTGCAAGGACGGTCCAATGAAGATGACCAAGATACATCCCCATTAGGAAGAAAGAGATCCAATGTTGCACCAATAATGTAAAGTGTGACAAAACCAAGTACCAATGTTGATGACGATGAATCACTAACTGCAACAAAATGAAGATAAGGCATGGAGACAGACGGATGATCACCAATGATAGATGTACTCGATCCAAATACATTCTCAACAAGAGAACAAAGTCTCACATGAATATTCCTAATCTAAGTGTACAAGAGGATTATATCAAATAGGTCATCAATGACAAAGTACAAAGAGGTGTGGCACTTTAGAATAGTGTGAGTATAACATTGCTCATGCAAGAGTATACAACATAATCACAAATGTGCAAAGCTGGAAACTGAAGAAGATGTCACCAAAGAATCCCTATGGAATACTGCAAATGAAGATGCCTTCGATTGGGATAGTGCCAAGAGATATAAAGGAGCAAACTGACCCCCCCTCTTGGTTGTCGATTGGAAGCGTTGCAAGATAGGTATGAAGGTGTGCAAGAAAAATTATGTGCTCCCAATTTTACTTATTCCATGATAATTTTATTTTTAAAAGCTTAAATAAAAGAATAAAAATATTTATTTAAATGCCCATGCAAAAAAATTTATTTATTTTATCGGTAATTGGCCGAAGCCTGAATAGCTTTTGACTGGAGCTATGAACCAATGGGGACACAGTAGGGGGCCCCATCCCCATTACATATCTTTGAATTATTATTATTATGTTTGATTAGATTGACCCCAAGACCTTCCCCATTCTATGGAAGGCCAAGAGTCACAACTTAGAATTCCAATTCAGATGTCCCTATTGGGAATTGAACTCAGGTCTCCAGAGTGAGAACCCAGTGTTTTAACCAGTTAAGCTCAACCACTTGGACGCCCATGCAAAAACTTTATTAAAATTAATAAAAAATGATTTTTTTTATTTTTATTTTTTATTTTTGAAAAAAACCTTATTAAATAAAAAAAATACAATCATTTTTTTTTTAATATTTATTTTTTTTAAATTAAATATAATGAAAAAAAGCTTACAAAAAGGATCAGTACATTGATGCTCCAAAAGAGGGTAGCCACCCTAAACTATCATCTAAACTACAAACTGTACAATGATGTATCTGGCGTACAACTATATAGAGATATGTTTGTTATACATTTTGATTACAACCAAAGACAAATACATGCCAAAGGGTACAACATCATAAACAACCATCTAAGCAGCAAAATATATGACAAAATGACCAATGGATAAAGTTCAGTGACTAGAGATCCATCCAGGTTGTCCAACCCAGGGCTCCCTCCATCCAAACTATCCTCTTGCACTAGCTGAGCAACTTGTTCTCTAACCGCCTCTCTATTCCTTTGGATTTCATCTATGAGAGAATCAAGTGAATTCACAAAAGGGGCCCTCTCCCTGCTGGTCTTCCCCCAAGTATACCCATGGGAGAGCTCGTAGATAAAGACCTTGGCATGTCCATCCTAGAGGAATCTTTGGAACTTTCTCTTCTCCAAACGCATAACAATAGTAACCTACATCACAATGGAGTAGTATGTGAGTCTACGAAAATACTTAATAAGAACCCTGGCTCTACCTTGGAGTTTGTCTTCTTTTCTAATTTTCTTAATATACCAAATAATTTCACATGATAGAATAAACCATAAGAGATTAGTGTCCTTTTTAACACCATGAATGAAACTAGAGACAATATCTAGAATATTAATAGTTACAAGAATAGAGAAACCAAACATGAGCCAAATTTTTCTAGCAAAAATACATTCAAAAAAGATATGTCTAGCAGATTATGTCACTTTGTACACACTACAAAGATCATCATTGTGTTGCTCAATCCTGAAAGGCAGCCTGCTAAGAGTAAATAGCCACTTGAAACACTTATTTTTAGGAGCCACGAGATTGTTCCACATCCTCGTGAGCACACTTTATGCCACTGAGCTATAGAAACATCAGAATGCCATGAGGAATTAATATGAATTAGTATAGAAACATTATATGTCATCACATTGTAAACAAATTTAGCCTTAACATTAGCAAGAAGAGAACCATCAGTCCAAGTAAATGTAATTGAACATTTTTTAGGGAGCTGCAAGTCATGACAAGCATTATGAATCATATTATAAGTCCTCTTATTGGAGGCAGGAAGATCAAATTTATTAGAGAGTTCATCCCATGAAATAAGATGATCATTAGTTATAATATCTTTAAAACAATAGATACCTTTGCTAGCCCACCTTCTAGCAGAATGACCTTGAGTAAGAGTAAGGCGCTTCGAATTGTGGTAAAGATTCCACCAAATAGATCTTTCTCCAAAAATGAGATCATTATTGTTAGCCCTACTATTAGAAATCATGGACCTAACAACCTCTCATGCTCTCCAAATGGATTTGAAGACAAGGGAGCCTAAAACAGAGACTGGGAAACCACCAGCTTCCAGATCGCAAAAGGGGAGGAATTGCCAGGTCTTGGACCCTTGAGGAACAACCATCTTAATGTTATTCCTGAAGCACCTTCCATGTCTCATCACCTACTAGGGCATGAAAGATCCATTTTGCAACCAAGGCAATGCCTTGCAATCTAAAATCCTTCAATCCTAGCCCCCCCACCTTCTTCTCCATACAACACCAATCCCACCTAATAGAGTGCATCTTCCTATTACCTTTCCCATCCGACCAAAGGAATATCCTAATAGCTTTCTGAATCTTGTTAACTTAGTAATTTTTGAACATCCAGACCGATGCATAGTAGATATTGTAGGAGGACAATATCTTCTCGCAGACCTGAAGTCTCCCTTCTAAGGACATATAATGTTTATCCCATTTTTTCAATTTGCCCTCAATCTTTCCTCTAACCCACATCCACATCTCCTTCAACCAAGGGGAAACAAGTAATGGGATTCCCAGGTATCTCACCAGTTTGTTAGGACCACCCCATTGATAGCAATAATGGTTCAGCCAGTCGGGTGGTTCATCTTTCCAACCTAGAAAGGTTGACTTGGATTGAGAAATTTTGGCCCTGGATGTTTCACTAAAGATCCTAATATTAGAAACCAAGTAGTCCATATTATGTTGGGAAAGCTAAAGAAACAGGGTAGTATCATTGACAAACTGTACGTTGATCAGGTCCGAGTTGTTCAGAAAGGAGATCCCTCTAATTCTGGGAGAGATATTATTATCTCTCAACAAGTGAAAGAGAGCATTTGAAGCAATAACAAACATGATAGGAGCCAAGAGGGAATCCTTATCTAATGGACCTGCCCAGTTTGAATGATTGTGTCAACGAACCATTAATTTCAATCTGTGCAGAGGCATCCTTGAGGAGGACCTGCACAAACTGACAAAATTCCTTGGGAAAACCAAAGGATTTTAAGATCGTCGAGATAAATCCACATTCCACTTTGTCATAAGCTTTCTCAAAGTCAACAAGGAACATAAAAAAATCTTGATTGGAAATCTTGCTCCACTCCATAGCTTCCCAACCAATGATAAGGTTCTTAAGGATATACTTGCCCTTTATGAACCCAGTCTGGGTGGAGCAGATAAACTTGGGAAGCACATTTTGAATTCTAAGGGCTATAATTTTAGCCAAAACCTTATAGGAAACATTTAAGAGTGTGATGGGATGCCAATTCTTGATCAAATCCTTATCCCCATCTTTGGGGAGAAGCTTAATAATGCCCTTATTAATGTCAATGCCAAGAGAACCTTGATCAAATGCTTCTTCATAGATCTCCAATAGATCATCACAAATCCAACTGATATTTGCCTTGTTAAATTTAATCATAAGCCCATCAGGGCCCGAGGCTTTGTCATCTTTAAGGGTCCTAATAGCCTTCTCAATCTCCTCCATTGAGATAGGCCTCTTAAGAGCTATATTACCATCTTTATCAATTCTCTTCGGGATAAGGCTCCTACAAATCTCCCTAGCATCTTGGGAGGAGGGTGAGTCTTCAAAAGAGAACAACTTTTGATAGAAGAGTAGGAAATCCCCTTTAATATCATCCAATTGGGCAACTTCTTTACCATCAACCCACAATTTATCCACTTTCTCTCTGCATTGCTTATGTCTAAGGAATTTGAAGAAAAATTTAGAGCCTTTATCTCTAAGCTGCACCCTTTGCCTCGTGGCTATGATCATAGCCCCCCACACCTTAGATTGTTGAAGCCTCCTCAATTTGTCTCTTACCTACACCATTGAGTGAGACAACTCAAGGCTACTAGGATTATTTTGGATCAACTCCTTTGCACTGTACAATTTATCTGTGAGGAGTCTCTCCTTGTATCTATAATCTTTCACTTTTTTATGACCAACAGTATTTAGAAGGCACTGCCAACTGTTGACATTCTTATTCCAACTGCTTATGAGGGACTGTGTGTCGTTCCATCTATTTATCTAACTGGTAATGAAGATGGCAACAAGAATATCTTGGTCTTCCAGCAACTTAGTGTTGACTATAAACTTATCATTATGACCAATCTAGGGTGGGGTGCTATCTCTCAAACAAATGTGTGCAATAATAGGGTGATGATCGAAGAGAGAGACCAACCATACCATCACTAAGTTACCCAGACTATCTAGTGTGAAGGAGAAAAAATATTTGTCAGCATAGAACCTGTCAAGATTGCAATAAATCCTACTACGTCCTTTTTGGTAGTTACACCATGTGAACCATATGCCTTTGTGTACATGCTTTAATCCTTCAAGGGAGTCAAAGAGCCTTATAATATTTTTCATCCTATCCCAGTGTAACCTTTCACCACCTTTCCACTCCATGCCAACTCCACCCATCTTGTCTACCTGGTTCTCTATCATGTTGAAGTCCCCACCCCATAACCCAGGGGATGTCTGGAAGGGTGCACATCCATTTCCACAATTTTTATTTGTCTCGATAGTCATTGGGAGCCTAAATAGAGAAAACTCCAAAGATGGAGTTATAGATCTTAAACAAGACCCACACTGCTCTATTGTAAGGAGAATTACCATAACTAGGAATGAAGTCTCTTCATTTAGCATTGATTAGGAGCGCAACCTCTCCTTTCCCTTTGTCATGTTTGGTACAAATTTTAATAGCATCTCTCCAAATAAAGTCCAAATTTACTTCAAATGTGAAATTAACAGCTTTAGCCTCTTGTAACATAACCAGATCAAGATCTCTATGCTAGTTGAGGAAACTCCTAATGATGTGCTTTCTGTCAAGGGATTCAATTCCTCAAACATTCCATGATATGAACTTCATCAACAAAAGGGAAAACTATTTTGGCTCTTTGTTAGTTCTAAAGCAGCTGAAACACTTAGGGAGCTCAATTTTCCCATCAATCTTTTTGGGAAGGGGAGAAATTTTGTTTTTAGATTCTCTCAGTCATCCCCTCTTTCTCTTAGGCCGAGATATATGCCCTCCACTATCCATATCCTCCAACTCACCTCCTTCGGTTTCACCATCATATAAGGAGTCCTCACCCTGGTCAATCTCCCCAGTTGTAACCGAGAAGTTGGAGGCCAACACAACCTTAGCCTTGAACTCTTGATCATCAACACTAGTATGCTCATCAGAAATGCCAAGACTGGAGAGGGTAGGCACGTTATTAGGGTTGGTGATGTAGAGATTCTTGGAGTTGCTCTCAGTCACCTAGTTGTCTTTCTTGTTCTCTCCACCCTTCTAACTTCTCAAGCCCATCCAATGATACTTGGTTAGGGTTCTGCTAGTTAGACCTCCAAGGTATAGCCACAAATGTTTTACAACAACTCCTCCTATTGAGGATTCCACCTCAATCCCTATCACACCTTCCCAACGCTCCAACAACCTCTAAAAAGGATCTTTAATCATAAAATTCTTCCATGAGTGTAAATGAAGTTGACACAGTGTCTTTGGCATATTCTAAGGGTTTTATCACCTTTAAACCCATTTCCAAGCCCTCTCAAGCTCACTATCTATACCGGGCTCCAAACAGACCTAATTCAATTAGGCCTCCTTTTACTGTTTTCAAGGCTTAAGTTCACATCTACCCACACAAGGCCCCCCAAAAATTACATTTATTAGTACCCTTTTCCTAGTTACATATAATATTACAAAATGGCATCTGGTTTCTTCGTACACATGGGGTTTCTAGAACTAACCTATTTTTAAGGGTTTTAGGGCTACCCTGGTGACTTAAAAACGTGACCTTAGAAAGCTTCACCAGTCAAAACCTATCATGTATTCTTGAAGGGAATTAAATGGGGTCTCCAAACATGTATAAACATTTTCTCTACCACTCTGTGTGTGCTCTGAAAACACACATGTTTTGTTGTCCTAGACTCACCAACTCCGAGTTGTGAGCCTAGGGTATCATGTAAAACTACCAAAAAGGTCTGCAAAGATAAAAAACCTACACTAAACATATTTAAAGACCCTAACCTAGAATTCCACTGTATTTTAACCGGTACCATCAGTGGGTGCTCAGGTTAGAGCCATTTATTGCTTAAACCCTACCCTATAAGGGTTTTGTATCTAGTTCACATAGAATGGTTTGAATCTCTACAACTAGACACAATCAAACCTTGAAATATACCTTAATGGAAATTAGATTCACTAGTCCTTCATACCCTGCAAGTAGGTTCCTATGACAGGTTCATACTAGACCGTACAACACAACAAAAACAAGGAAAAACAATGAAAGCGGTGTAAAAACAAGGTTTTCCTTACAAACAAAACTTGCTCTGCATTCCAAGCTCTTCCAACCCATACAATGATGTTGTATTTTTTCTTTTAACCTCATGATTCATTTGGTTAGAACCAAATTCTTCACCTCCAGCAACATAAAGTGCAACTTTTTGCAATGTTGCAAATGTTGCTTAGCATTTTACATCTTTTTTATCCTTAGGATGGAACCTTGCACTCAAGTGTACTCCAAGGCTCCAAAGGCCCTCTATGCATTCTAGGAAACCTAAAACAATGCATTACACCCTAATTACATGATGAATATGTTTTTAGAGTAGTGCACATGTGAACAAAATCAACATTACATCTTTCTAGGATATCAACATCCTGAACACAACAAAAGCTTGGACAACTCAACCATGACTTTATTAAGTTCCAAATGGTTGGTCCAATTATTACAACATGAAAGACAACATAAAATAACTAAGAACAAACCAAAATTGGCATGAAGTGATAGGTGCCCTGCACCATACTCCCCTGGGACAAAGAAGTCAAGTTCGTTGAGTTAAGAGTTTTGCAATTTCCACACCATGCTGAAATATATCTGATGCTGACATCCACATAGCATCTGATTCAGGTAATCTTGTCCACTTTACAAGATAATGCTTGTCTACCCCTTTCCTGGTCTTCTTTATTACCTTGGTGTCCAAGATACTTTTCAACTTGACTGGTTGCCTTGGTGGCAAATCTCTCACCCAATCTTTAGGACACTGTGATGAAGTGTCCAACTATTGCGTTTGTGATTCTCCCTTGTATGGATAGAGATCACATACATTAAAGATAGGATAAATACCCAAGGTAGGAGGGAGTTCAACTTCATATGCATTCTGACCATATTTATGCACCACCTTGAGAGGCCCAATCTTCTCAATCAAAAGCTTAGTAGGTTTCCCTTTTGGAAGTATCTCTTTCCCTAGATATGCTAGGACCAATATCCAATCTTAAATTGCACATTCCTTCTTGTTTTATGAACATTCATCTTATATTGCTCAGACTTTTGTTGTAAGGTCTGTCTTATCTTATCATGCACTTCTTTGATTCCTTCGGCAAAATTCTCACCTTGTGCACTCTTAGGTGTCATAGAACTGAGATCCCTAAGCTCTAGTATTCCCCTGGGATGAAAACCATACACTATGCCAATTATGCCTGGTCGACCACCAAATCCCAAGTCTGCCCATGTTGTTTGGTGAGGCATCTTAGTAGATTACCCAAGGATCTGTTTACTACCTTTGTCTAACCATCTGATTGAGGATGGTAGGCAGGTGAAAAAGATAATTTTTTGCCCAAATTTCTCCAAAGTGTTCTCCAAAGGTGGTTTACGAACTTTACATCTCTATCATTGACTATGTTGATTGGAAGGCCATGAATTCTAACTATCTCTTTGAAGAAGAGTCCTGCAATGTAGGTGGCATCATTGGTGCTTTTGCAAGGTATAAAATGTGGCATCTTGCTGAACCTATCAACCACTACATACACATTTCCAAATCCCCTTGGAGTTCTTGGTAAGCCTAACACAAAATCCATGCTTAAACATTCCCAAGGCCTCTGAGGTATGACCAAAGGTTGGTACAAACCTGCATTACTTGATGAACCTTTTGCTCTTTGGAAAATTGCAAATTGTTCTACAAACCTTCTCACTTATGATTGCAAGTTGGGCCAATGGTAAAACCTACTAACCTGCTCCATAGTTTTATCTATGCCAAAATGACCTCCTAGACCTCCTTGATGCTTTTCTTAAATAATGTTTTGTCTCATAGAACATTGGGGAATGCAAAGAAGGTGTCCTTTGAACAACAACCCCTCTTGTATCATATACTCTGAATAAGAAACATGTGAGGTGTTAGAAAAATCAGAGCAGAGTCTTTATCATCCTTGTAGAGGTCTTTTAACTCATTCAATCCCATAGTTTGCAATTGTATCTCCTGCATAGTCATGACTCTCCTACTTAATACATCATCTACCTTGTTTGTAGTGCCCTTTTTGTGCTTGATAGTGAAGGCGTAGGATTGCAAGTATTCAACCCACTTTAGGTGTCTTTGATTCAATTTCTCTTGCCCATTAAGGAAACTAAGGGCACGGTAGTCGGTATAAACTAAAAACTCTAAAAACTCTTTGGGTAGCAAGTAATGATGCCACTTCTTCAATGCTTTCACCATGGTATACAATTCCAAATCATATGTGGAGTATCTTTGCTTGGCTTCATTCAATTTATCTGAAAAGAATGCTATAGGATGATCTTCTTGACTCAAAACGACCCCTATTTCCCTTTGGCTAGCATCACACTCTACTGTAAACAACTAACTGAAATCAGGCAATCTAAGGGTTGGCCACTCTACTATCTTAGCTTTCAACAATTCAAATCCCTTATTAGCTTCCTTTGTCCACTTAAATTGACATTTAATCCCTCCTTTAATGGTGCTAAGGATAAGAGCACAAACATGGCTAAAGTTTCTCACAAACTTCCTATAAAAAGATGCCATTCCATGAGAAATTCTAACATCACTTATGCTCCTAGGTGTAGGCCAGTTAAGTATCGCCTCTACTTTACTTGAATCCATCTTTAAACGACCTTGTGAAATGACAAAACCAAGGTAAACTAACTTTGTTTTCAAGAACTCACATTTTTCAAGGTTGAGTTTGAGTTGAGCCTCCTCAACTTCTTTAAGACCATCTCCACGTGCTTAAGGTCTTCCTCCTTGGACCTGATGAAGACCAAAATGTCATCAAGATACACAATAACAAACTTGCTAATAAACTCAACTAAGACTTCATTCATGAGCCTTTGAAAGGTACTAGGTGCATTGGTGAGGCCAAAAGGTATCACCAACCACTCATATAGGCTTGTATTGGTTCTAAATGTTGTCTTCCATTCATCACCAGGTCTGATTCTTATCTGATGATAACCAAATTTCAAGTCCACCTTTGAGACGTAGCATGCTCCACCTAGATTGTCCAATAGGTCCTCTATCCTTAGCATGGGAAACCGATACCTTATGATGATCTTATTTATTGCTCTTGAGTAAGTACACATCCTCCATTTTCCTCCTTTTTAGGCACTAGAATATTGGGAACAACACAAGGACTCAAACTCTTTTTAATAAACCCTTTGTCTAAGAGTTCTTACACTTGTTTGGCAATCTCCTCATTTTGGATAGTTGTCATTTTATAAGCAACCTTGTTAGGGAGATTTGCCCCTGGTATCAAGTCTATTTGGTGATTAACATCCCTCATTGGAGGCAAAGAATTAGGCATATCATCTCCTATAACCTTTGCATATTTCTTTAATAAACCTTGCACTTCTTGAGGCACTTCACTCATTGAATTTTCCTTAGCTTCATCTTTAGGCTTTTGCACTATAGCATAGCCCCGATTACCTTCTTTTTTTAACACTTTAAGGAACTCTTTGCCACTCATCAACATAACATTTGACCCTACTTGTTTTTCCTCCTTTGGATCATGTAGTGGATCCATTTGATACTTTTTACCATTCTTGGTGATGAGATAACTATTCTTTTCTCCATCATGACAGGCTTTTGCATCATATTGCCATGGACGGCCCAAGAGTAGATGACAAACATCCATAGGCAATATGTCACATAGAAGTTTGTCTTTGTATTCACCAATTTCAAAGTCCACTCATTCTTGTTCATCAACTAAGACATGTTGACCCTGGTTGAGCCATGATACCTTATAGGGGGTGAGATGAGGAAATCTTTTCAGTTTGATCTTATCCACCATTTCAACTGAGACAATATTCTCTGTGGAACCTTAATCCACAATCACCTTACAAGTTTTTCCGTGTGACTTACAAGTGGTCCTTGTTGGTGTAAATAAATATTCATTTTGGATATTATTACACTTACTTAAGTTAACTTAGGATAATGCATCTCTTCGTAGTTTGGATTTGAGACACTTAGGGAAGTGTGCACATAGGGATAGAGCTTGTAGGAGAAATTCCACCTTTTGTGGTCTTATTTTGCTGTTACACTCCACATTCGGTGGGTCATCCACCTCTTGTGGAATATTATATTATTTCTCCTACCTACCCCTAGTATTTCTTACCTACCCTTGTTTCTCATTGAGCCACATGTCATATTTGTGTGCTCATACATCCATATGGCCTTGCCTATATAAGCAGACCTATATTCATTGTATTGGTTAATCTAGTTGATCATTTGCATATTGATGAGAATACAGTTTGTTCTTGTCATTCTATTGTCTCTTTTTATGCTTTTCATTGTGCCCTTGATCTTGGCAAAATCCTACAGTCCTAAATAGACTTTTCCTCTATGGTGGCTCTTGAGCTTGGGGTATCTTTAACATTGTTCTTCTCATCATCAAAATTTCCCCATCTGTCACTGGCCTTGCCTTTCTGATTGGAGAGGTCACACTTTGAGTATCCTCCTCTAGCACTAACCGAGTCCTTCTCTCACTCATGTATGAACTTGATGAACTCAAGGCTTTTCTCGGGCACTTGCTCATGGTATGTCCAACTTGGTTGCAGTGGTAACACCTCCCGGTGAAGACTATATTTCCTCTCCCTGAGCTTTTAAACCTGCCTCTAAAATTGCTTCTCCCTCTAAAGGATCCTCTATATGTCCCTCTTTGAGAGTCCCTACTTCCGTCTTGGTTTTGATGCTCTTCACTTCTTGAAGCACTTTGCCCTCTGCCAAAGGTTCCACTACCCCTGAATTTCTTACCACCTCTATGCTTCTGATTTTTCTCACTTCTTTTGATATTTTTCTCTACCCTTATTGCCAACTGAAAACACTTGTGAACAATGTCTAGTGTGAGGATGCTTATTTCATCTTGTATGTTTTGCCTAAGACCATTCATGTATCTGGCCAATTTCTCCACTTCATTCTCATGTTTCCTAGCCCTCAAAATTAGTTTGTGGAATTCCTTAATGTATGCATTGACATCTAGTTCCCTTTGTTTCAAATTTTGTAGTCTCTTGTGGATTTGAACTTCATAATCCCCTGGTAGGAATTGAGTTGTAATCATTATCTTCATACACTCCCATGAAGTTATCTTTTTCTTACCTACCTGTACCCTTTCTTCTTGCATCATGTTCCACCAAACCAGGGATGATCCCCTCAATCTTAACTTGGCTACATTTACTATTTTCTCCTCTACTACCTCCTTATAATCAAAATTATTATTCAATTCTTCTATCCAATCTAATAACTCCTCTCCATTGATATTTCCTCCATAGGTGGCGAATCCATCCAAATTATCCTTGGAGATGGATTTGACTGCATCCAAGAATAGTTTTTGGTCTTGAGGCATTGCTACTATTGTCTGGTCCTCCTCATCTTCCACTTCTTCATCCATCTCATCTCCCCATTCTGTCTTAACCTTCTCCTTCTCCTTCTTTGCATCTCAGGTCCCTTTATTTTCTTCCTAAGCCTTCAATCCTTCTAACATATCTATCACCATATATTGGATGGCTTTTGGATTCATTGTCTTTGGAGGAATTAAACTTTCTTATTATTCCTCACAGTTTGACATACACCAATGTTTCAAAATGTGTCTCTGATACCACTCTGATGCAAAGATTCTTGGAGTTGCTCTCAGTCACCTAGTTATATTTCTTGTTCTCTGCACCCTTCTAACTTATCAAGCCCATCTAATGGTACATGGTAAGGGTTCTGCTAGTTATACCTCCAAGGCCTAATCCACTTTGGCTTTCCTCCAAGGTATAGCCACAAATGTTTTACAACAACTCCTCCTGTTGAGGATTCCACCTCAATCCCTATCACACCTTCCCAACACTCCAACAACCTTTGCAAAGGATCTTTAATCACAAACTTGTTCCATGAGTGTAAATGAAGTTGAAACAATGTCTTTGGAATCTTCTAAGGGTTTTATCACCTTTAAACCCATACCCAATCCCTCTCAAGATCACCTTGTCTATATTGGGCTCCAAACAGACCTAATTCAATTAGGCCTCCTTTTACTATTTTTAGGGCTTAAGTTAATATCTACCCACACAAGGCCCCCAAAACTTTACATTTATCAATACCCTTTTACTAGTTACATACAATATTGCAAAATGGCATCTGGGTTCTCCCTACACATGGGGTTTCTAGAACTGACCTATTTTTAAGGGTTTTAGGGCTACCTGAGTGACTTGCAAACTTGGCCTTGGAAAGCTTCACCAGTCAAAACCTCTGCACAAACTAATCATGGATTCTTGAAGGTAATTCAATGGGGTCTCCAGACATGTATCAAAGTTTTCTCTACCACTCCATGTGTGCTCTGAAAACGCACATCTTTTGTTGTCCTAGACTCACCAACTCTTAGTTGTGAGCCTAGGGTGTCATTGTAAAACCACCAAAAAGGTCTGTAAAGCCAAAAAACCTACACTAAACATAATTAAATACCCTAACCTATCATTCCAGTGTATTTCAATCGGTGTCATCAGTGGGTGCTCAGGTTAGAGCCATTTATTGCTTAAACCCTAGCCTACAAGGGTTTTGTACCTAGTTCATAGAGAATGGTTTGAATATCTATAATCGGACACATTCAAACCTTGAAATATACCTTGATGGAAAGTAGATTCACCATTCCTTCATGTCATGCAAGTGGGTTCCCCTGACAAGTTTGTACTGGACCGTACAACACAACAAAAACAAGGAAAAATAGTGAAAGCGGTGTAAAAACAAGGTTTTCCTTACAAACAAAACTTGCTTTGCATTCCAAACTCTTCCAACTTGTATAATGATGTTGTATTTTTATTTTAACATCATGATTCAATTGGTTAGAACCAACTTCTTCACTGCCAACAACATAAAGTGCAACTATTTGCAATGTTGCAAATGTTGCTTAGCATTTTACGTCTTTTTTATCCTTAGGATGCAACCTTGCACTCAAGTGTACTCCAAGGCTCCAAAGGCCCTCTATGCATTATAGGAGACCTAAAAAAATGCATTACACCCTTAATACATGATGACTTTGTTGTTAGAGTAGTGCACCTGTGAACAACATCAACATTACATCTTTCTAGGATATCAACATCTCGAACACAACGAAAGCTTGGACAACTCGACCATGACTTCATTAAGTCCCAAATGGTTGGTCCACTTATTACAACATGAAAGACAACATAAAAGACTTAAGAACAAACCAAAAATTTTCATGAAGTGATAGGTGCGCTACACCAGTTGGCTTTACCAACAGTGGGGCCAGCAGTAATAATCTCAAAGAAAGCAAAATTTGCATTATCAACAATGTTAATCACATGGGAGGAACGTATTGTAACATCAATGGTTGAACTGGGGAAGGGAATTCCCTCCTCCCTATGGGGATCTAGATTCTTACTCGGTTCACCCAACTCTACCATTAGCGACGGAGACTCGAAGAGGTTATCAAATTTATTATAGACCTTGATAGAACTCGGGTCACTAGGAGGGGTAGAATTCCCACCTCTACCCATCTCATTGATGTTACGATCCAACACTTCAAATTCTCACACCATAGATTTAACAAGAGAAGGTCTATTATTATTACCTTTGAACTTAACTTCAGGCAGAGCATCGAGTGTATCATCATCCATGGGGGTTGTGATATGCTCTTGCATAGTGGGATTGGTTATGGAATTTTCCTCCCTATGGTTCACGACATTCCTAATCCTCTTGAGAGCCAATTGTTGAGCGTTCTTTTTATTCCTCTTGGATTTGGGAATTATGAGTTTAAAACCATCATCTTGGGTCTCAACCATTTAAGAAATAGATTCAGACACAGCGAAGTGCGAGGGAGGGTCTGCATTGAAGGTGCCAAATTATGCATTGTTGTTCAACACGGGAGGCTCTTTGGGAGGTTCAAAAAGCACCTTGTCGACCATCTCCCTCAATCACAGAGGAAGAGTCACCAGAATTGGGGGCAGAAGGGAGAGGGTCCTTCTTAGGGCCATCTGAAATCAACTTATCATCCTTGGGGATTTTCGTATTCCCTCTTATGGAGACCAAGATAAGGCAATTCCTCCTAATGTGCCCTTCTCTTAGACAAAGGAAACAAGTGTTAAACCCACCTAGAGTTTCAATGAGGTAGGAAATAGGTTCCTCATCGATTTTAATATCAATGAATCTAGGAACATCACGACTAGGGTTAATAGAAACTAAAACTCTAGCATCCAAATGAGGGGTGAGATTGGGAGAGTTGTCCATTCTAATAACTCTTCCTATAGGTTCAACAATTTGACGAATGAATTTCCACAATAGAGGCAGAATATTTTTAATCTGCAACCACCTAGGACATGAAAGGGCCAATATCTCATTGCTAACCGCATCATGAGACCCATTTAGGGCACAAAATGTGCATTTACCAACAACCCATAATTGCTTCTTAATGACCTCTGCCTGAGATTTATGATCCTTGAAGAAAGCAATTAAAAGAACCTTTATGAATCATGCGACAAAAGGAGATGTGAAACCCTAGTTTTTTATTCTAGATATTCTTAAACCAATCATCTAAAAATTTCCTCGTAGGACATTTATCAACATCAACAATGGCAAAAAATTAGCTATATCCTTCAACCTTTTTTTTTTCCCATATCTATGGCTTTAGCAATTAAATCATTAGGAATGACAGACAAAGAGGGCAAGGGAGGGCTAGGGAACTTACCTTGTTGCCTTTGTCTACCATCACTCTCTGAGTCTAAAGAAGTTACCAACATTAATTTGGCTACGTCTGGAATGGAGAGTGTCGACTCAGCCACGACTTCTTTGAAAGACCTTCCATTAAAGCCAGTAGGCTTGTCCCACGAGGCATTCAATTGCCTAGCATTAAATGTCGACCCTTTAAAGTCATCCCACACTGGGGCTCATTACAGACGCACAGGCAGTCTGAGAAGACAACAACGAACACAAAAAATGAATTACACACAAAAAGAAAGGCGAGGGAGAAAGCGGGCCTTACCAGTGTGGAGGAGGCCTTACCACCTCCTCCACCCACAAGGGTCGACCCCTCACCAAACCCTAACAACCGAGTGTCAAATAGGAGTCACAGAGCCCTTCCTTCCTCATCCTAAAATTGTAGTTTTTATTAAAATATTCAAACTTTAAAGCTTATAAAAATATTTCTAAAATATAACCTTTCATTTCTTGTTGTTGCATTTTTTCCTTTGTGATGGAGGAATGGGAGATTCTGTTTTCAGAGCATGTCTCAGAGGAACAATTTGGGCCCATCTTCAAATTCTAGTGTCATCATTGCAGAAGGAGCATCAAACGACTTAATTATGCTGATGAATGATAATGATGGATAAATATCGACTGTCTCTGTCATGATGTTTGATGGAGTCCAGTATTTTTTAGGGATTAATAAGTGTCTATTTTCCCTAATTGTAAACTTTGTAATTAAATTTTGTGGGTCTTTGGGGTGTTAGTTTTGGCAGATATGGGCATTTGCAAGCACTTGGAAATATAATTTGTGGGTGTTCTAAGATTAGTGGGTGATTAGTAGTCTAAATTTGGACATCTATTTGTGTCTGTCCTGTATTTCGAGAAAGGATTGGAGGTTTTCTTACCGTCTCTTTCCTCCATGAGCTCTTGAACTAGTTTTTATCTTTTATTTATATTAATATATTAAGTGGCTCTGCCACATTTGCCCCCCCAAAAAATGTCTCTAATTTTTGGTCAAGTTATGGGTTTTCGTCCAATAAATTTATAGGAGAAGTTAACAATTTTCTTCCTTAATATTTCTCTATGAACCTTGGAGGGGATTCATTCTCTTTGACTTTTGGATTCACTTGGACCATGCCATAATATTTCTTCATAACTCTTTCAATTTTTTATATTAAAAAAACTTTATTAAATAAATAATAATAAAAAAAACTTCTTTTTTTAATTTTATAAAAACTTTATTAAATTTTTTATTTATTAAAAACATTATTTAAAAAAATATTTAACAAATTTTTTATTTAATTAAAATAAACTTTAAAATTTAAACATTTTAGAAAAACTATGATGGCAGATCGGGCTATCCTGCCATGACTGTAGGCGTGACAGGCAGTCCAACTACCTCTCTACTATCCCCACAAGATCGACAGCCTGTGGTACTCGCAAGTCTAACAGCCTGCGATACCTACAAGTACTGTCAAGACCTGCAGAAATCCATAGTTAATTTTTTTTCTTTTCGAAAAATAAATTAAACCCCCCTGAAATCAATATTTAAATTTTTTATAATAATAAAAAATAAATTTAATTAAAAAACAAAATTTATCTAAAAATAATAGCAAATTGAGGGGGAATTTTTTCAACTTGGAGGGACGGATGCCAATTTCAACGAATTGACAATTGATTTTGAGTTTTTTTGGGCATTCTAAATACAATGGTGATGTCAGATTTGACCCAAAGTTCTCCAAGATTGCAGATAGTTGTTGGGACAAGTCACCATCCTCCACCTTCAAATTGCTAGATTTGGCCTCAGATGTCGAACTTGGATGAAACAAAAAACTATTCTGACTTTCTCGAACCTCCTAAATCCAATCATGACCTCATATTTGACCCAACAAGATTCAATAATAACCTACAATGGAAAGATCCAAAATGCAAAACCCCAAATTACATCAATTTTATCTCAATTGGCAAAAACCAATGTCACTCTAATGGCTCTGATATTAAGTTAGAATTTGCCAAGATCTAGAGTCCAATTGATAGCATAAATAAGAGAGAACAAAATATGTGACAATAATAAACTATATTCCTATCAATGATGAAAAATACCCAACTGATTGAGTTGATTGATTGAAAAATGTTACATACAATATAAATGAGCCTGCTTATAAAGGCAAGGCCATATGGATATGTGGGCACACAATCATGACATGTGGATCAATGAGAGACAAGGGTAGGTAGGAGTAGGTAGGATAAATAATAAAATATTCCACAAGAGGTGGATCTGAGAAACTTACAAGGCATTGAGAGGGGGGGGGTGTGAATCAATGCAAGCAAAAACAATATAAATCTAATCACCACTTTAATCAACTTTAAAATCAATAGGCATGCAAGAAATATAACCAAATAAGCTAACACCAAATAAGACATGCACACCATAACACAATGTTTTTTCATGTGGAAACCCAAATGGGAAAAACCACGGTGGGAGTTAGTACCGACAAGATTCACTATCTACAGAATAAAAATCTTTGATCGGTTAAGGTCTTACAAACATGCACGATTAAGAGCAGACCTTGTTAGGAGTCACCCGATGAGGGGATTTACAACTTATCCCTATTAGGAGCTTTACCTTGTTAGGGGTAACCTCACTAGAGGATTTAAACTCAATTTGTTGAGCTACCCGGTTAAAGGATTTACAAGTTTAGGCCTATTAGGACCTACCTGGATAAGGGGTTTTGACTGCTGCAACTATTAGGGAACAACAATTAGATGATCTGCATATAGCACCTTTGTGCTTGATAAGATATACTTCAGTTTTGCTTCAACACATCAATGCAGAGCTTTACCTTCCACCACACAATCAAATTCTCAATCTATGTTTATGATCTCATATTTCATCTTAGAACTCATCACACTTTTTATAAACATCTCAACTAAGTCGGCTAACAGCCTTGGAACAATTTCCTAGGTTCAATGTACCTGGACAATCTTGTTCATCATGCTTAACTTACGTCAGCCAAACACATTATGACTCAAAAATAAAACATTATGCGTACCCCTTTATTGATCTTAGTGATTGTGTTCTACTGGTTAGCTATTCTTCATGATTGACTGCACTGTACATCATAACTCTCTCATCCTGTTGAATATTTCGGTGCGGTTCTAGTCATAGAATCCTTCCAATGTCATGAACATGTCCTCTAAACCGCAACATCTAACTCTTCATCAATCTCCAGTACCGATCGCTTGAAGTCAACACTGTCTTTGTTTACTAGTTGCAGTCCTATTTGTCGGTTCACTGTTTAATTGCCTCTATTATCGGTTGGCCTAAAAGACTTAGATGACTATAAAAACATAGTTTCCATCAATGAAAACACAAAACAAGTCATCAATCAACCTATTGGAAAAAAACATCATCATCAAGCCAACAATCTCCCCCTTTGGCATTGATGGCAACAATTAGGAATTTTTTTTGTCTAAGTGTGCAATACAAAAATTGACTCAACTTAAGACTCATACTCCTCCTTAGCAATTACATGCTATTACAAAAATGTTTCAACCCATTACATGACTCATATACTACTGGTCCCCCTTTGACAACAATGTCAAAGGTAAGAAAATACATGAAAGATAAATGCAATATACAACAAGATTTGCATTACCATATATAGATATAAAAGTTCAAAATGTTTTTACAATGACATCTTAGAAAAAGATTCTGTAAAATGTGACTTTAACTGCTTCAAGTCATTGTGCCATGTCTCCAAAAGAGTGCCAGTAATCTCAACATGTGTTCTAATTTGATAAGCCAACTCCTCGATGGCATCAATAGTACTCATCTCAGGTGTAGCTAGTATAGCTTCAGTCTCTTTATAGCCTCTTTGCAATATTTCTATCTTAGGTATCAAAAGTGTCTGTAATTCCTACAGGGACTTCATCCTTTTAACCTTTTCACCTTCATAAGCTTTTAACTTGTGTTGTAGCTCAACTACTGATCTACCAAAATGTATAGTTGAATTATTTAGGGGTTACATGATTCACTCAAAATTTTCAATCCATATTCTTCTTCCTACTTTTTCTTCACCAAATCATCACAAAATAATGAAAAATTTGCAATAGTGGAAAGTATTTTACTTCCATTTAACAATGCATCTTTAATAAGGTCTTTGTTAACACTTAGACCTACTTTGTCCTTGTCAATATCCTTCATCAACTGCTCTATTCTCTTCTTCTTGTATTCATTTTCCACATTCAAATAAGCTGCATCTTCAAAGAAATTCATCTACTCACTAGCAACTGCAGCCAATTGATCCAACTTATCAATTGGTGTAGAAAAATTATCAATGTCTGTCTCCGGTAACAGACTAGACAAAATTTGAACTGCACATTGAATGGTTTGTGTTTCCTTTTTTTGTGCTTTCAAGATCTTATTTTGTGCTCTATATTGCATAGAAAATGCAATCTCCATCAACTCACTAGAACTCAACATGTCCATATTTATTGGACCTTGAATGCTTATTATATCATATTCCTCATCATCATCAATTTTATTCGCGGATGTAAGTGAAAGGGGTGTCACCTTTAGCTTTGTTTTCACTGTTTTCAACTCCTCTTCTTCTTTCTTCTCTTTAGTCATCTCCTCAATCTTCTCCTCTTACTTTTGTTTTTCCTTTACTGATGGTGTAGTCGCCTGTGAATCAACTGCCTATTCAATCATCGATGGCTCTTCATCTCTCTGTTGTTTTTCACCTTTCTCTAGTTCTTGTTCCTATTCTTGTTGTTCAGTCATCTGAATATATTCAACCTGTTTACTCTCTATTTTAGTACTAGTTTTGTATCTCCCGATAATACATTCTCTTCATTGGGAATAATGATTGGATCTTCTTTATTGCTTGTATCAAAAACAATCTCATCCAATATAAAATAATCAATCTACGCATTGTCAGGAAGATCTTCAGCTTTAAGCTTCTCCGGTTGCTCTTCCTCCTCATCAGGTATCAACCCCAAAAATTTCTTCAGTATTTCCTCAGTCTCACTCTGGACTGATTGGGTCTCACCAATAAGCAATATAGTAAGTCTTTTCTTTGATCTAAAAAAGATTTCACTTTCAAAAGAATATCATCTAGTTCCTCTTTTGTAGCTTTAGGTTGAAGATTCTTAAGAGTGAATTCAATAAATTCTTTGTCTTGTTTAATGGCTTCCTGCCATCTTGCATCAAGTTTATTATACAAAGAATTGACAATTTGCCCTTGTAATTCGATTAGGGCTTTTCTATACTAGTTCATCATCAAAACAATTTCATCCTCAATCTTCCTTTGTTCCTCTTCACTAAATCTATCATAATGCCTTTTTACTTCTACCAAAACTCCATAACTCCTTATTTTCTCCAATACTTTCTCAAAGAATGTGAGTTGACTTACCAGTTTCTTTACTGATTTAACAGTAGACGCTCCTACAATCTTTGACTTTTTACCACTAGCCCTTAATGCTTTCTTTTCTCCTTCGGACTCTATCTCTTCTTCATCTGCAGGTTTCTTTGCTTGTTCCTTTTTCCTCTTACCGGTTGCTACCAGTGCCTTAGGTGGTGGTTTTATTTCCTTCCCTTTCTCTTGAATTGGATTTGAGAAGGCTTCTCCTTCTTTGCTTCAATAGGCTTCTCCTTCTTAACCTCGACACCTCTTGTCTGCATATTGGTATTGGCACCAGTTGGTGCACTAGATGATTCAACCTTCCTAGCTTCAAATTTAGCTCGAGCCTCTGCAATTGCCTCTTTAGTGAATCCTTGTTGAACTGCAAATTGTTCAACTTCCTTTCTTACTTTCTTTGTAATTACTTGTTTGTTCAATTCTGAATGTACCTGAATATGTTTTTCTTTATAAGTTCCAAACCTTTCTACACTAGTGTCTACCAGTTGTGCTAGCAAATGTTCAACATATGCAATAAGGAGATCAACTTCAACTTCATAGCCCATAGGCATCACCCAAGATGTTCTTGGATCAATTGCCTCCATCTGACAAGTGTCAGTGTCAACCATAAAATAGATGGTATCCTCATATCTCTTAACAACCTATACCAGTATCCTCTCTCTCTCATGCATATTTTTCAAAAAATATTTGAAGTAACCCCAAGTGATCTTGTTGAAGTCATTGCCAAGCAATCTGATATTGTTCTTCATTTGTAACACTATGGGTGTGTCGATAGACCATTGAACATCACCGATACTGGGAAAGAAGTTCTGAAAGTAAAAGAACATGCCAACAATCAGTTGCCCAAACTTGTCTTCTACCTTTCTTTATGGATTCAAGATTTAGCACCAACTGACTTCTCAATGGTTCAGATAAGTCATAATCAATATTATCCTTGATCATTTGGTAAAAAGTGTGAATAACTACACCAGGGATTCTATTCATCCGACTAGAGTGATAAACTCTATACCTGTTGGTTAACGAATTTGCCTTTTCTTTGATTTTTATATATTTTTAAAATGATGACTTGTGTATACCCTTCATGAAAAACCAAATAAACCAACAGTTAGGTGAACCGAGTTTAGGTTTACCCTTTGTAGAAGAGTTCAACTTCTCATAAGATGTTCAATAAATTTTTATGCAGATAATTCAAAAACAAACACACTTTTCACCAAAAAGCGAGAAAGGCTTTCACATTCATTTGTCAACATAAAAGAACACTATAAGAAGATTGTCAATAAATGTAAAGCTCATAGACTTTACTCATGCACATATTCATTCAATATAAAACTTATTTCATCCAAAATGCTTAATGTATCATAAATGTTGATCGATTCTCGCTCATGCCTCATAGGACAAGTGGGATCAGATTCATTTAAACAACAATGCAACACCTTTTTTTTAAACAAAAAGACAATCAATGAATTCACAGATTGAGAAAGCACTGGTAATGAAATAAAGTATTTAGCACATAAGCATACATCCCAACAGAGATTGTTATATCTTTCAAACACATAGATTTGAAGATCGTATCAAAATATCATTACATTCATGTGCCAGAAATATCTACACTGAAAATCCAAAGAAAATTAAGTTTGTTCCTCTTAAATCATAGATTTTTGGGGCTTTAAAAAGACTTCTAGAACCATACAAATAACCACCAGGCTATGATAGTCTGTTACAAATAAAACCGAGTCAAATGACTAACTCTACTTGAGAGTTAAAGAAGTTTAGTTTTAAAACTAAAAAAACAATAACTAAACTAGAAAAGTGACATAAGCCGTGAGCAACAGAAGCATGATCATACTCCTGCAGATGACGTAGCTTCAACCTATTTGTCTTGTGATGTGGGGGTGCTTTGAATGTTCCTCCATTCCAGGTGAGTTGAAGAAAAGTTTAGAATGGGCTGGCAATGTGGAAGGCCAATGTGTAGGATTCGCTGCTTCCATACCTCTTTCTTTTTGCCTACCTGTAAGACCTTACCCTTATGCATTTCAAGATGATCGAAGTAGACGACCAACATTGATTCAATTCTTGCAATCTTTGAGAAATCTTCAATTGTCAGGGACTTTGCTTCTTGAATTTGTTGTACTCGATCTTTGAAAATTTGGATCATATGTGATGAGTCCTCGAGCATCTGCTTATCTTCTTTTAAAAGCTAAAGATCTATGCATTTCATGTCTTTTTGCATAGTGTTAGTCAATTATTTCAATTTTTCAGAAGCTTAATAGATTCCTCATGTCCTTGCTCAATAATTGAGTTTCTCCACTCAATATTCTCTTTGCAAATGAAGAGTACAATATCATCAAGGTCGTGCACTGGATTTTCAGCTGGGAAGTTCATCACTCCATATCTCCGAGTATCTCTCATATGCTTCAATACAACCAGCCATTTACTCTTCTCCTTCTCCCAAGCAACTATTTATGTTTCTATCTCTTTACCCATAGACTCTACGTTCTTGAACACCTTGACCATATAAGAAATATAACTGGTTCCTTGTTGTGCAATTGATTCAAGCCATTCATTGAAGACATTTGTGATCATTCGGCTCCTTTGAACCTGATCAAGTAACTTCTGGTTCATGGGCGATTTTGGATCAAACGACAAAGAAACTTGGGAAAGTGGCCGGGGATTTAGATTTTGAATAGCATTGATATATTGAGTCTTTTGCATTATAATCTGCTTCATCTCATTTTTGTCTTTTTCATCCTTCCAAGTCCTAGTGAGGATACTTTTGGTTGAAGTCTCCAAATGTTTAGCATCAACAACTCGAGAAGTTTCCCCTAGATCAATCTTTTCAATGATGAAATCTTTCTCAGTGATATTCTTGACCTCCTTATCTGCAGGGGGTCTACCTACTTCTACAATCCAGTGATCTGTTTGCTCATCCACATCGATCATGGTTTTTGTTTGATGACTCTTGGAATTTGATGTTCTTCCTAGACACTTGCTGACCATATCCTCCATTGGGATTGAAATAGGAATTATATTCCCCTTCTTAGTAAGTGAAGCACTCAGCCATTTAGGAGTAGTGGATGTTTCCCTTGGTAATGGTGATTGTTGATTAATGGTGACAACGACCATGGTATTCCCATAATCCTTAAGTTGTTGAATTTCCTTTCTTTTATCTGCAACATCTGTGATGGGTTGGTCCTGCTTCTGAGTATCCATTGCTCCTTGAGTTTCTTTCTCAGAATCCAAGTCCACTACCAGTGAGCTTGCCAAGGTTTTCTGATTGCTTATCCTACTACGTGATCTGGTAACACGAGCAGAAGTGGAACTCATAGAAGACTCTCCTAAATTTGCAATTTTGGTCTTCTCCGTCCTCTATTTCTCATCACCTGCAATATCAACTGTAGACACCTAAAATTGTCCTGTCTAATTAAATAAATATTTTATTTATTTAATTATTTAAGCCTAATTCTTCTATTAATTAAATAAATCCTTATTTATTTAATTAATTCATTTACCCTCTTCTAGCCTTATTTCTCATTTAATTAAATACATTTATTTATTTAAATTATCCTTTTCCTAAATTAAATAAATATCTTCTTTATTTAATTGATCCCACTTCTTCTATTAATTATATAAATCTTTATTTATTTAATTAATTCATTAACCTTTTCTACCCATGACACATGTCATTCATCTCTTAATTCATACACTACCTACCCCTTTCATTATTTTATTATTTCTTTTACCTACCCTCTAATCATAGCCGACCTCCTTTTACACCTCTCAATCTTATCCCTCCATTTCATATTGTGTCTTCCATATAAGGAGATACTTCCTTCATTATCAAACCCTAATCAATCATTCTAATCAATCTATGAAAACCCCCCGTTGACTACTTGACTACACTACGCTTTTGAGCATATGTGATCCTACTTGCAACCACATTCCGTTCTTTGTTAAGCTCTTATGCACATAAAATCTGAGAGCAAATATATGAAGCAAGATCAATGGAGATAGGAAGAATGGAGATCCAAACCCTATTGGACATGTGATGGTATAATCTTTGTGATTTCATTTGATTTGCATTGTCTTAGGTAATCTTCATATGTTATGGTGGATCTTTGTTGTTATTAGGCTGGGGTTTTGTGGTTGAATCTATTTAGCCTTTCAATATCGTTATTGTTGTTATCCATTTTCACCATATACATTTTGGCACACCCCGTGGGACATGGATTTTTCTTAGATCTGTGTTTTTTGCAGATTTTTCTAACCCTATATTGCTATTTTGTAAAACAATTTGGAGAATAACCTTGTGCAACTAGGGTTTTGGACACAAAATCAAGATCTTGGAGAGATTCGATCATATCTCACAAATGGATAGGAAATTTTGCACCAAATGTTTTTTGCAAGTTGAAAAAAGTATCAGGAGCGCTCAATCCAAAATTCAGAATTTTTTGAGCACATTTTCATTTTCTATGAATTTTTTATGATTTTTCATAAAAATTTAATTTTGAGAGAAAATGAGAGACTTTTTCAGATTTTCTTACATTTTTGAAAATCTCTCATAATTATACACAGGATCTATTCTTTGTGATTTTAATTTTGATGCAAAATATTTCCCTAAAAATCGGATCTTTAAAAATTAGGGTTTTTCCTTATTTTGATCAGATCTCACAAACGGCTTCAAATTTTGACATAAAATTTTTTGTGCAAGTCAGGAAAAGTATTAGAAGAATTAAATAAAAATTTCAGATTTTTTGGATCATTTTGTCAATTTATATGAATTTTTTATGAGTTTTCATAAAAAATTAATTTTGAGAGAAAATTAGCGAATTTTTTGGATTTTCTTACATTTTTGGAAATACCTAAGAATTATACATAGGATCTATTCTTTTTTATTTTAAATTTGATGCAAAATCATTCCTCAAAAATCAGATCTTTGAAAATTAGGGTTTTGCATTATTTTACTCATATCTCACAAACTGCTTGGATTTGTTGCAAAAAAAATTTTATGCAAGTTTGGAAGACCATCAAGACTCTCTAGTAAAAATTTCAGATTTTTTGGATCGATTTTAAATTTTATATGAATTTTTTGTGATTTTTCATAAAAAATTAATTTTTGGAGAAAATTAGCAAATTTTTTGGATTTTCTTACATTTCTGGAAATATCTTGAAATTTTATAGGTGGTCTTTTTTTATGATGAATCAGATCTTTGAATTGGTCAACAAAATGCATTGTTGAAGGCCCCTATTTCACAAAGTCTTTTGGATCTAAAATTTACCTAACTTGTGTGTTTGCAGGAAGGGGTGATCATTTGAAACAATCCAAACTACTAATATATCTTTGTTGTAGGTCCTTGGCAAGGGTTTTTGGTTTTTTATTGTGTGCCTTGTTTTCATAGACTAGCAAACACTTCAATTGGTGCACTAAAATTGAATCATTGTCTTCTGTGTCTTGAGCAATAGGCTCTTTTTGTTTAATCTTTAGAGGGCCTGCCTTCCCGTGTGGTCATTAGGACTACTAGTGAGAAGAGAACGACCCAAGTGGTAGCGAGGAAAACCCACCTCTTCCGAACCACTATAAACAACTGTATTCATGGTGAAAACTATGGATAACGTGTGCTGATTAGTTCATACCGACACTATGTCTCCCCATAAACCCGTTTGATCAAATTTATTTGATCAGTTGTAGGGCATAACCCCTACCGGCTGGGAGCCTTCTGTATTTACAGAGCTGAAAGTGCCGCATGTATGGCCAGACGAGCGGATGCCCTTACTAGCACCTTTTTGTTTTAGAAGCCAAAATCCTTCTAGTTGTTGAGGCAGGAGGTCGGACCTCTGGTAGCGGCCCACACACATACGGTTCTTAGTAGAGATACAAAGTTCGCCATGGGGAGTTTTCGTGGGGACTGATGCTTGGCTGACCCGAGAAGTGAGTGCCGAGGGTGGAGCCAGTGAGGTCAAGCATCTAAGTATCTGCTCTGAATAGCGTAGCCTCGAGGGTAAAACCCCATGTGGGATCAACAACTATTGTCTTGGCCAGCCATAAGAATTGTGCTCGACTTATTTTAAACATTCAAAACATTTAAGACCAAACAACAAAACATTGTGTCTTTTGTGTCTTCAAGTGTATGCAAAATATTTTTACATCAAACAACACACTTTTCTTAGAGTCATTTTGAGTTTAAACACTTGCAAACATTGAGTCCTCATCAACATTGTGTCCTCTTGTCACAAAAAACAGTCAAACATTTAGATTTGGTCACAACCAACAACTTCACAAATTGAAATTTTTTTATAGTCCAGCAAACAAGAGCAATCAGTTTCGGAATTCTTGAGCTTCCTAGGTTGTTTCTCCAGGTTTTCATCTAGCATTCAACTTGTCTTTGGGTCTCACAAAGTCCATCATTGCTTTACACCTTACATTACATTCACATTTGTCTAAACTTGAGTCAAAAGGTCACTTGCTTGTCCTCATCATACTTTGTCAACACACTACATACAACAACATTTTGCTAAGTGGTCCCTCATCAAGGTCTATCACCTTTGGGTCTCATTTGGTCTTACTTAGAGTCAAGGTCAACTTACCTCATCAAGAGAAACTATCCTCTCTTTGGAAGTCACACCTACTCTACTACATACATACTTGGTCTTACACTTTGGACATTGCAAGTACACCTCAGATTAATTTACATTCCATCCAACCCTTAGTCTTCCATACTCTTTCCATTTTCATCTAGTCTCACACATCTCGGTCAATACCTAGTTCATGGTTGAAACCCGTCTTCAAAAAGCTAGGAGAGAAACTATAGAGGCTCAAGAGTCCGCAAACATGAGTTCTTATGAGTATGAGAATGATATCTTTTTCAATTCTGATCATACTACATTACCTAACATGGATGCCTATAGAAACATTCCAAATGTTGAGAACATGGACACTACAAACAACAATGATACACACAATGATGATATGGACAACATTTCAGTACATTCAACAGATGTGGAAGAATCCATTATGGATCCCCGTTTCAATCGATTGATTGAGGAAATAATGAGGAGGGATAGACAATACTTCTTACAAATGATGGCACAAAGTGGAGCCAAGATACCTCATGATTTTGACATGTCTCAAATAATGGAAAATCGGCCTTTGCAACAAACTCACTCCAACATGGATCAAAGAAGGCCTAATAGTGGAGGCAATAGAGGACCACATATGGTACTTGAATCACCATCATCTTTGTTTCAAAAACCAAAGGTCCCATACACACATGGTCAAGCATATGATACTCACCTTCGTAGACCATTATGGAAGTCTTATGCAGAGAAATATGCTCAATCACATATCAATGCTAAGGATCAACCACCAAAGAAATTGGATATTCAAATGCATGCTCAAAATTTGGACACAAGGAAACCCCGTGTCAAATTTGGGGGCACCAGATTAGAACATGACATGCCTGTAGAGTATGGTATACATGGACAAAATAGATGTTTCATTCCTCAACATGAATCTATACCAAGTGGTCCATATATGCAACATCACTATAGATCTCCTCTATATGAACATGTGTATGATCAATATCACCCATATATGCAACATAATCCTCCTCCAATTGGTGCCTCAAGCATAGGGTATTGTCCAAGAAGTCAATATCCACCTAAGAACAATTTGGAGCAACAAATCAGGGACTTACAAAAGAAAATGGAGGACATTAATACACCGAAGCCAACATACACAATGAGAGACATATGTCCTTATCCATTCGACAAGATCATTCCAATGCCTCCTTTTCCTACACACTTTGTGAGGCCTAAATTTGATAAGTATAGAGGAAAAGGGGATCCTAAGGCACACATAAGACATTTTTTCACAGCTTGCTTTGAGGTAGCAGCAGAAGAGACATATTTGATGAGATTATTCCCACAAAGCCTAAGTGATCAAGCTATGGAATGGTTCTCCCAAATTCCACCTGGTATTAAGTCATGGGGTGACTTAGCAGAGGCATTT
The DNA here is from genome assembly GCF_030272615.1 of Cryptomeria japonica. Lineage (NCBI taxonomy): Eukaryota > Viridiplantae > Streptophyta > Pinopsida > Cupressales > Cupressaceae > Cryptomeria > Cryptomeria japonica. Next base: position 10,654,179 of record NC_081405.1, read on the forward strand.
ATTCAACATTTCTCCTACAACATAGAGACAGACATATCATTCACTACTTTGTGCAACACCTAGCAAAAAGAGGGAGAGTCTTTTGCATCATTTTTACAAAGATGGAGGAATCTAGCTAGCAGATGCTCTTGTGAAATTCCACAAAAACAAATGGTAGAAATGTTCACCCAGAATGTTAACAAAGACATTGGCTATGATCTAAGGAAAGCTTGTTTGTCCACCTTCAAGGACATCATTGAGAAAGGCTTAGCAATAGAGAAGGTCCTAGTTGAACAAGGAGTTAGTAAGATATTCAAGGAAAACAAAGATGACTTTATAGGAAAAGACAAGCCAAGATTTTGGAATAAAAACAAGAACACAGTCAATGATGGTGTTGTTGATGCCAACACAGTGCGACCCAAATTCATCTTTTCGGGATCAAGTTCTACAAACAATCAAGTGAATACTCAAACAACTTCCAGATCATGAAGGAAGTACACCCCATTGGGAGAGCCACTTGAGTCAATTTTCAAAAAGCTAGTGGCAAACAAGGTAATCACTATTCCAGATTTTCCTCCATATGAACCAAAGGTTAAACCAAATTGGTGGAATGATGATGAGTATTGTGAATTTCATAAGAGCAAGGGTCATAAGACAAGAAATTGTCATCGACTGAAGAACATCATACAAGATCTCATTGATAGAGGTGACATTGAGTTCGAAGGACAGTCATCCAATCAAGAACATGAGATGTTTAAGGAACCATTCCCAAAACATGACAAGGGAAAAGCTAAAGCCACAGATGACCAAAGCAACTATACCAGAGCATCTTATAACTATGATTCAACTGTTAATCACATTTCAATGGACAATTACATCTCTACCATTATCATCAAGGACAAAAACCCCGAGAATTCTACCGAGAGACCCAAGATTGTCTTAAAAAGCATTGGATCTTCTTCCGAACCTACCTCTGAATGTCATGTTACAACCCGTTGAGGTAAAAGCACTTTGCAAGGTGCTCCAGCCAAGAACACCGCTTCCTCATCAACCAAACCTGAGTATGACCTTGTAGAACAGTTAGGGAAGACATCTGCGCTCATCTCCATCCTTGAGCTCTTACGCATATCCCCCGCACATAAAGCCATTCTTGATAAAACTTTGAGAGACACTTTCATCCCTACTGATCTAAATGTGGACTAGTTTCAAGCCATGGTGGGATACCTTTCCATTCCACACTCCCTTACTTTCACAGAAGCTGATGACGCCTCCGTAAGTCAGCCACATAATGCACCATTACACATTGAAGCCTTCATACACAAACATAGAATCAAACGAGTCCTGATAGATGGAGGAGTAGGTCTAAACATTTGTACATTGAGCACTATTAAAAAATTGGGATATTCTGATAAAGCTGTTAATTCTACAAACAAAATCACCATTAAGGCATATGACGATGAAGAACATTCATCCAAGGGCACAGTCACCTTACCTCTCAGAGTTGGGCTAGTTACAAAGGATGTGGTTTGTCAAGTACTTGATCTTGATCTCACATACAACATATTGCTAGGACGTCCTTGGATTCATGAGATGAGTGCAGTACCATCTACATATCATCGATGTATCAAGTTTCCACACAATAGAGTTGAAGTGACCATCAAAGCGGATCCAAATCCATTCATATATTGCAACAATTTGCGCCCTAGATCAGAAATAACAATACCAGCCAATCGAGAAGCTATTCCTTCATCGGCATATGTGGATCTAGAATCCTTGAAAGCTTTTACATCAAACAAGCAGAGATCAAAGAAAACTTCAAGATTAAAGACCTGGGATGTGGTGAGTATATCTTTCATGTTGATCAACTCCCACTATCTCCTAAGGTATTCAGTCAGCAAGAACAACCTACAAGCAATTTGCAATGCCAAGGAATTGGGTGTGAACCACCTAGTGTTGTGGCTACTAAGTCTGAATGCAAATCTCCTCTAGTGGTGCAAGCAACTCTTGATATCAATAGACCTAAGAGTGGTTCCAACAAAGAATCTATTGAGTCTATCGCCAACCCTCTTGATAACTCACATAGCCTTACCATTTCATCCACTCATTCCATTTCCACTCCACTCCCAGACTTGGATCAACAAGAATTACAAAAGCCCTCACTCATTGGGGATCAAAAATCAAGATTTGAAAAGAAAAATCTAAAAGTCAAAAATAAAGAAAATTCCTTTAATCCAAATCAAAATCAAAAGCTATTGGACTCTGTAAAAATCAAAGTCAAGGATAAAAATCCTATGAAGAAAAAAGAACAAGAGTTGATCTCCCCTAATATCAAAATAACTGGGGGCAAAAGTTCTAAAATTTAAAGTCAAAAAGAATACTTGTTGATCCTAAGTGTCCATCATGCTATCCTACTTTCACTTCTTTTCGCAATCGTAAGCCTTCATCACTCATCCACTTGTTCCACATGTCCTTCCCCTATTCGCAATACATCATGGACCTTTAATGGAGCTTCCTCGAAGGACTTTGTTATCAAAGATGCCCAAACTTCTTTAGGTGACACGCATATGGGCCTACGTAGTCCACACACTAGTAATTCTATTACAATTCCCTTATCAAGGAAGACAATCACTCGAGCTACACATCATTCACTCAAGGAACAATGCAGCTACAATCACAAAGTCAAGCCTCACACATTTGAGGTAGGTGATTTGGTTCTCAGAGAAAATCCTAAAAATCAGCAAGATAGAGAGAAGAAGGGCAAGTTCGAACCAAACTGGCTTGGTCCCTACATTATTGCAGCAGCATATGGATCTGGTGCATATCAACTCTCAACTACAGAAGGTGAACCTTTGGAGGATCCTATCAACAACATGCACCTTCACAGGTTCTACACATAGCTCTTTGGAATATCCTAAATTCAAAAATACAAAAAAAAAATAAAAAATTTCAAAAATACAAAAAAAATTATAAAACAAAAAAAATCGTTACTTGGTGAAAACTTGGCAAATAGGTGCCTTGTGACACAAAAAAACATTGAAAAATCGAAAAAAAGTAAAGAGAAATAATTTCGTCCAACGGTGAAAACCACTTCGGTGGTGCCCTGGGCAAGTACCATGGTGAAAACTGGGTCACCAGCGCCATGCATAGAGACATTGCTCCTCCCTCCTTCAGGATTCACTTTCATCCTTTCACTTTGCACACACTCACAACCTATTCGTTCATAATAAACTTACCCATTCCCATCATGGCTTGTTATTGATCTACCCAAGATTGGTTAGCCATTCATAATAAACCTCCCTTTTCACCTCCCTTTCCATCCATAATAAATCAGATCCTATCTGTGGCTAAGGCAAATCCTACGTCTAGTGATGGGTGTGGAACTGAGAACATCACATGTTTTGAGGAGTATAGTTTCTTCCAACTTCCTTCAGTCTGTCCGTGCACAATCCGCAATAAAGCAACATTTGCATCACAGATCCGCAATAAAGTTTCATCTTCTCTGCAATAAAGTATCAGTTTCATGGATTCAGTCAGTTTCAAATGAGACACAACAGCAACAATGGGCTTCAACAAATCAAATCTTTCAACAGACTCAGACAACATTATGGTTCAGTGCTATCTATCCTTTCTGTGAAAGTAAACATTGTGACCACAATCAAATAAGACTTATACAAGTGACAAGAGACACTAAACTTGAGGACTGCATTGGATGTTGGTGTCGAGTCTTGGTTTTCTTTTGATTTTATCTTTTTGGTGACATGTCTTTTAGCTTTTTCAGGATGTCTCTGACTAGAGATTCTATCTCCAGGATGTCTTTGACTAGAAAGGCGAGGATGGGGTATCGTCACCTATTTGTATTTGTTGTTTGTGGATTGTCTCTTAGTAATGCTATGACTTGTCCAAGGATATGAGGACACTGTGAGTCTAGTATGAATTGGGGCATTCCTTGTTTGTGACTGTCTTATCTCCATGCAAACAGGTACAATGACTTTCTGGGTCTAACATATGCCTTGATTGTCATAACCTACTTTCCATAATAAATCTTAATGATGATAACGCACAAGAAGCTCTTTCACTTTCATATCTTCTATCTTCCATCCCCCTTTCTTGATTGACTTCCATCGTCCTTCTCGAGTCCACGTAGCTTGCTATCACATGACTGAGTATAATGACACACCAAAAACATTTGCATTTCATGTAGCCAATTTGACCTAGAAGAAACAAATTCACATTTTTTGGACACAAACGCACTTTCCTGACGTAAACGCGCTTGAAGACTGCACAGACGTGCCTAAAAAACACAAACGCGCCTCGCGAGCATAGACGTGCCTGGCACCAACGCAGACGCGCCTGGACGTTTTTGACATTTTTTAGATCCTAACCTAGAGCGCATTTATTATCCTATCTAGCATGCATTAATGACAACAATAAATGCAACAAAGTACGAGGAGGTTTTGTGGTACTCACCGGCTCTCCTGCCTCCGCTGGCCTCTGGAATTGGCAAACGCAGTCGAATCTGTGAACAAAAGCCATTGCTGCTGACTGCTGCTGCTCTTTTCTCTCTTTGCACTCTAATCTCTTGGAGGTGTAGATGACAATGAGGATGTATTTTCCTCGTGGTCTATCTTATAGACTACCCTAGCCCTAGCCCTCGCCTCCCGAGTCAGTCTTCGTTATCCCATGACTTTGTCACTTTATCCGGTCAGTCCATTCTCGCCTTTCTTTCTTATCGAGAGATTGTCTGTGATCTTTTCAGACATTTTCATCCAATCTCTCGAGGGGGCATATCATTCCCATCTTGGGGCAACTCTGTGTCAGTTCATCTTATCTTCTTTGAAACAACGCGACAAGCCACATTGTCTCAAAGAGGGGCAAAATGTAGACACCTAAAATTGTCATGTCTAATTAAATAAATATTTTATTTATTTAATTATTTAAGCCCAATTCTTCTATTAATTAAATAAATCCTTATTTATTTAATTAATTCATTTATCCTCTTCTAGCCTTATTTCTCATTTAATTAAATACATTTATTTATTTAAATTATCCTTTTCCTAAATTAAATAAATATCTTCTTTATTTAATTGATCCCACTTCTTCTATTAATTATATAAATCTTTATTTATTTAATTAATTCATTAACCTTTTCTACCCATGACACATGTCATTCATCTCTTAATTCATACACTACCTACCCCTTTCATTATTTTATTATTTCTTTTACCTACCCTCTAATCATAGCCGACCTCCTTTTACACCTCTCAATCTTATCCCTCCATTTCATATTGTGTCTTCCATATAAGGAGATACTTCCTTCATTATCAAACCCTAATCAATCATTCTAATCAATCTATGCAAACCCCCCGTTGACTGCTTGACTACACTACACTTTTGAGCATATGTGATCCTACTTGCAACCACATTTTGTTCTTTGTTGAGCTCTTGTGCACATAAAATCTGAGAGCAAATATATCAAGCAAGATCAATGGAGATAGGAAGAATGGAGATCCAAACCCTATTGGACATGTGATGATATAATCTTTGTGATTTCATTTGATTTGCATTGTCTTAGGTAATCTTCATATGTTATGGTGGATCTTTGTTGTTGTTAGGCTAGGGTTTTGTGGTTGAATTCATTTAGCCTTTCAATATTGTTATTATTGTATCCATTTTCACCATATACATCAACAACAAAGTTAGAAGAAGGAAGAGATGTTTGGGAAGTCGCATGAGTTCAACCAACTCTCTTATCTTTAGGTGCAAGTATAGGCCTATGTCTAAAAGGAAGATCTTTCAACCATTTTTATGTTCTTCTGATCACATTGAAGGTTCTGGCATGAATGCTATCGTCCCCTCTCCTACTCTAATCAATTTATGGGATAGGTTGTCCCTGTATCTTTTCATCGAACTCAGGATCAATAACTTCCTCATCTTCATCTTCTTGCACCTCAGAAACATTCATGGACATGCCCATTGTTACAATTTGTTGAACCGTGAATCTTGACCAGAACCTTCTTGTAACTTCAAACTCATCAGCATAGTTTTCCCAATAATCCTCCAATTGAGGTTCATGTTGAAAACCATCGTCAACAACTAAATTCCCTATAGAAAATCCTCGACTGTCAAATTTATATCTGGAAACATACAATTGCAAATTGAACTTCTTAAGTTCAAGTTGAAAGTTCAAGGTTCAAGGCATCTAAAATCCATGCACAACTATAGTGTCCAAGTTCTACTAGAAAGACCACCCCAGACTTCCCTCCACTTTTCTTTTCAATATAAGCTAGTTGTCGACTAAATTCTATTAAAACATAGCTATCCAAAACATATCTGGGTAACCTGAAAGGTTCACCCTGAAAACCGCCAATTCTAATATATGTAAATTAAGGGAATTGAATAAAGAAACTACCATAAATACCAATAAATTCCATGGCCTCCATTGACAACCTCTTATTTGTGTTTCCCTGCAATTCATAAACCAATCTTCCTATGAAAATGTCATTCCATCTCATGAAATTTTCTGCATATCTTTGTTCCTACAAGTGAGGATGATATTCATATACCCTTATTCCATCAATCCAGGGTTCATGATGCAAGCCATTCCAATCCCGGGTACAAGCAAGCATATAAAACAAATATGAAGACATATAGAAACCACTCATTCCTACAAACCTGTTTAAACTCTCATGCAATCTTTCTGCAATAACCTGCCCCCAATCTAGGTAGATGCTTTCATTCAACATGACTTGGATGTAAAAATACATCCATTCCTCCTAGTAAAAGGCATGGGTGTTTTCTTTTAACCTATTCAATAGGAAACGACAATGTCCCGCATCTCTGTTATGAAGTGCTCTCTAGTAAGTGGCCTTATTAACTTAGAACCCCCCTTTTGAAGCTTCAACAACCAATTCCTGGCAATCACACTTTTATAAGCACTCTTCTTCTCTGAAAAAAAGGAATATGAAGTGACAATAGTCCACTCTTCATATGGCTCTTTATGAGGTATGCCCATAGCTGCCATTACAGTTTCCCTGTCTATTTTCAACAGCACTTCGCCATTAATGTTCCTGATAAATCTATGATCCGCATCGTACCGATTCATACATTCCAATACTCACTTTGGGCATGGTGTAGAGATGGGAAATGCAGCAGCCTCAACCAAACCACTCTTTACAATTTTCTCCATCATAGAATTTTGAGTTGGGTTTTTAGCTCTCTCAAGAAAATTAGAGAGATCTGCCCACGTTAATGAAGTATCCCCCATTTCTGGAAGTGAACTAACTAATCAAGAAGTGCGACCCAATTTTGGTAGGGTTGGCCTCATAATGGCCCCTCTCATTTTAAACAAACAATTTCAAGAATGAAATGAATTCTCATACACATCACAGGGAAACGAACAACAACTAGCTTCCAGAATAAGTAAATGCAACATAAGAGAGAATGATTGAAGCTAACCTGATCTCGACAACCAATTCTCAAAAACCTTCTGAATGCAGATACAACACTTCCAATTTTTGTCGCTTGCAGGGCTACTGAGAAGATTAAAGAAACAATTGCTAGCTATTGCGACAAAAATGGACAAAATTTACACTTAGAACTTAGCTAGTTGTACTAATTAAGTAAGTTCATGTGAGATGATGTCTGATTTGATGTATAACTGGCATGCATTTAATTTCGGGTCATTCCATCACATGACTTGTGAATTATCATGATTGCTTGTCATAATTTAGAAACTAACATTTTGATTTCCCCAGAATATTTTCTTTTCCCACCGCCACATTCATTTCATGATACATGTGTCAATTTTACATGGAACTTCAGACTTTAAGAATTCAAACTTTGAACCTTGAACCAAGAACCAAAAGGTTCAAAGGTTCAAGTTCAATTTTGAGAAATAACACATAGCAACACATAACACCAACTACGCGACAAAACAAAGAACAATGAGTGAGCAAAGACAAAACCGACTCATGACCGACTTTGAATCCTGAACCTTGAACCAAAGAGGTTCAAAGGTTCAGGTTCAATACCAATTTCAACAAAGCGCTCGCTTTTACCATAAAACAAAGCCGTGAAGAAAATTCTTTAAAGCGCGCTTTGAAATTTGAACTTAGAAAATGTTCAAAGACTTGGGTTCAAAGAGAATAAATACATGACCAAAAGGAAAATGACACCAAAAAGTCGACCTTTGAACTTGAATTTTTTTAATGAAAGTAGGGAGGGCTAACATTGGCTCTGACTAGGGACTGGGACAATAACGGACCTAGACATGAACCTTAGGATCTCTGGTTTTGCAAATGAGCCTTATCAAAAGGACCAAAACATACACAAAAATAGGACCGAAAAAACAAACCAAACACAAGAAAACTTGTTTACAAGACTTGCGGGGACTCTCACTTACAATTGATATAACTTCAGATCCTGCCCATTATAGGTTAGGGGAAGAACAATACCATCTTGATATGCTAGCTTGAAATAATTAGGTCCTTTTACCTCTTGAATTGCAAATTGTCCTTTCCATAATGATTCGAACTTTGCATGTGCACCTTTTGGTTCTCTTCTTCTATCCCAAAGCAGAACTTGATTGCTTAGCATGAATTTTCATGGCCTGGCTCTCTTGTCAAATATTTTCTTGACCCTCATTTGATGTTCTGTAATCCAATCAACCAATTTATCGCTTTCTTCATCAATCCTCATCAAATGCATAATCCTCTTCTCTAGAGAATTTTGAAAATATACATCTTCAATAACAATTTGTAACTTTGAAGCTGCAAGTTCTAAGGGAAGCGACACTTGATCACCCATGTCGGACACCAATTCAAAAGGTGACATCCCTATAGCTCTTTTTGGAGATGTGTGATCTGCCCAAAGAGCTTCATACAATATTTTGTACCAGTCTTTGAAATTTTTACTCACCAACTTCTTCATGATATTGATCAAATTTTTATTACTTGACTCCGCTTGGCCATTACCTCGAGGGTAATAATCTGAAGAGTGGGAAAGAGATATCCCATGATCATAAAGGAACAATGAAATCTTGACAGAAGAAAAGTTGGTTGCATTATCAGCCACAATTTTATGAGGAACTCTAAATCAAATCAGGATATTTTCTTTAAGAAAATTACAGACAACCTCATAAGTTGTCTTCCACACTAGAATAGCTTCTACCCATTTGGTGAAGAAATCTGTGGTTGTCAGTATGTGTGTATGTCCAACACTTGAGATAGGCGACAAGGGACCTATAAAATATAAATCCCATTGTTTGAATGGATGATCAACAACTACCGGTCTAAGAGGTAATACTTTAAGTTGTGGCTTCCCTGTGAACAACTTACATTTTTCACACTTAGCTACCCAAGCGTATGCATCCTTAAAAATACTTGGGCAATAATAACAATTTCTCAAGATTTTGTAGGCAGTTACTATCGATGAAAAATAACCACCACAGGCTTCATCATGAAAGGTTTTTAACAGTGACTCTTGAAGAAACTTGTCCACACAACGTAGGAATGTTCCATCCAACCCCTTTTTATACAATACATCATCAAAAATAACATATTTGGCAGTCTTTAGTCTCACATTCCATTTTTCTTTTAGAGAGAGATGCTCTGGATAGACCTCATAAGTTAAGTAATATGCAACGTCTGCAAACTAGGAATCTTGAAGTCCAACAAATAAGACTAAGGGCAACTCCTAAGTCGTTTCATTCTTACTTTCTAAAATTAACTTACACAGGCCTTGTCCCCTCACTAATTTTGTTGGTTTAATGTCCATATTAAACTCTTGTATCTTAGTCACCCACGAGGCTCTATTGTTCATTCCTATATCCTGTTGTGTTAAAATGCTTTTAACAGTAGAATGTGGCACATAGAATATTGTGTGAGAATGAAAGATATAGTACCTGAATTGTTTTACAACTTTCACGACTGCATACGCTTGCTTTTCCCTCAGGGAATATTTTAATTCATGTTTCAATCGATTTGAATGGATGCCTCCTAAACTCTGGTTGACGCCTAACAATTACCTCTACAATATATGGTGTATCCATCTCAGAAACTCAAACTTAGAAATAGATTATCAGATTAATGGATAAATACCTTTCAACACTTCTGCCGTTAGGGTTTCAACACCAAAAATGCTCTTTCATCGACTACCGATCACAAATCACTTCAATTCTTCTGTCAATCTTCATCAAAGCTGCAATCACAAGGTTCTTCCTGCTTTCTTTGCTCTTCAGATGCTCTCAAGAATGTAAAGTGACAAATGAAACTAAAAAACTCCCTTTTATTTACTCAACACCTACCACATTAAATGCTTTACCCGGTTGAATAAACCCTAAACACCATTCAACCCAAAAACATGCTATCAGTTTCCAAAACATATCAATCATACCAGTGACAATCCGAAAATAATTTAACATCAAAATGCATCAAAGTATGCAGTTTTAACTCATCGCTCATCATACAGTGGGTTCAGAGATAGATCTGACAATAAGTTCCCCCTAAGATTTTTATAGACAACTTAGTTAACCGGTGAAAGATTCTCCGCACTAGGTGAAGAATGAGACTCTTCTGATGGCTTCTGATCGCTCTTCTTTCTCCAGATTTTATTCATTTCATTCCTAGTCTCCTCAACATCAACTTTCTTCTTACCTTTCTGATCTGCATATTGATTCACCAGTTGATTCATCCTTGCTCTGCAAAACCTAGCAATGTGTCCTAGTTTATGATAATGATAACATGTCATTCCATATGCTCTCTAGGGTCCAACATTGCCTCTACCAGTCCTTCTTCTGCAGTTCATAGCCACATGGGCGTAGTTATAAAAGATTGCGTAAATCACATTCATCCTTTTGTCCACCTCATAGGGACTAGACCAGTTTGCATAGGGTCTCTGCCAAGTAGGGTTTCTCTGGTCATTGTAGGATCTCTTCCAATTACCTTCAGATCTCTAATTCATGTAAGACCTTTGATTTATCATACCGGACCTGCACTCAACAACTCTATGTCCATATTTGTTGCAAGTGTAACAATAACCATCAAAGACTCTAGGCTTGTAATTCTCATAAGCATTAGTCTTATAACCATCAAAAGAACTAGATCTGCTTCTACACACATTAGCAATATGTCTTGGCTTATGACAGTTAAAGCATACAGGATTATAGAGTTTCTTACTAGTGACCTTTTTATTCATAGGTGCAAATTTACCTTCATGCAAGTTATCCTTGGTACCAGAAGTCTCACCTTTCTCAAAGGTCGTATATCCCAAGCCTTGTGTTTCTCCTTTCAACCTTTGTGATTGAATCTCCTCATCAAGCATAGTAGAGATCTTGTTAAATTTAGCAAGTATTTCATTAGCATCAGCAAGCTCCTTAGTAAGATCTTCATTTTTCTTCATAAGACTTTCTCTTAGCGACATGGTCTTGTCTAGATCAGCCTTTACTTTTTCTTTTTCTTCTTTTTCCTCTTGAAGATATGCAGTCAGGGTTCCAACCTCTTGGTTCAACTTAAAGATCTCATGTTCTTTTTCTCTGATCCTGTCTTCAGCAGTCCTCCTAGCTTCCAGTTCTTGACTCATCTAGATGGTTAGGGCTTCAAGCTCTCTTCTTAGATTAGAATTCTCATCATTCAACTTTTCTACCTCATTTACCAATGCATTAATGTTTTCTTCCTCAAAAGAGTTTTTTTCACTAAGTTCCATAAGTTGTCCAGCTGGCTCTCTCCTGTTAGTCAAAGATGCTTTGTACTTAACCCTCAATTCACCTAGGGCTTCGTCAGATTCTACAAGCCAATTAGACAACTCTTTATAACTCATTCCTTCCCCCATGTTAGCCTTAGGGATGCTTCCCAAGAAGTTAAGCCTTAAGGGAATTAGGCTCTGATACCAATTGATAAACTTATAAGGCATTGAGAGGGGGGGGGCGTGAATCAGTGCAAGCAAAAACAATATAAATCTGATCACCACTTTAATCAACTTTAAAATCAATAGGCATGCAAGAAAGATAACCACACAAGCTAACACCAAATAAGACATGCACGCCATAACACAATATTTTTCACATGGAAACCCAAATGGGAAAAACCACGGTGGGAGTTAATACCCACAAGATTCACTATTTGCAGAATAGAAATCTTTGATCGATTAAGGTCTTACAAACATGCCCAGTTAAGAGCAGGCCCAGTTAAGAGTCACCCGATGAGGGGATTTACAACTTAGCCCTATTAGGAGCTTTACCTTGTTAGGGGTAACCTCACTAGAGGATTTAAACTCAATTTGTTGAGCTACCTGATTAAGGGATTTACAAGTTCAGTCCTGTTAGGACCTACCCGGATAAGGGATTTTGTCTATTGTAACTATTAGGGAACAACAGTTAGATGATCTGCATATAGTACCTATGTGCCTGATAAGATCCGCTTCAACTTTGCTTCAACAATACATCAATACAAAGATTTGCCTTCCACCGCACAATCAAATTCTCAATCTATGCTTATGATCTCATATTTCATCTCATAACTCATCACACTTTTTATAAACATCTCAACTAAGTCGGCTAACAACCTTGGAACAATTTCCTAGGTTCAATGTACCTGGACAATCTTGTTCATCACACTTTACTTACATCAGCCAAATACATTATAACTCAAAAATAAAACATTATGTGTACCGGTTTACTGATCTTAGTGACTTTGTTCTACTAGTTAGTTGTTCTTCATGATTAACTGCACTGTACATCATAACTCGCTCATCCTGTTAAATATGTCAGTGCGGTTCCAGTCATAGACTCCTTCCAATGTCATTAACATGTCCTCTAAACCGTAACATCTAAATCTTCATCAATCTACTGTACCAATTGCTTGGAGTCAACACTGTCTCTATTTATTGGTTGCAGTCCTATTTGCTAGTTCACTGTTTAACTGCCTCTATTCTTGGTTAGGCATTAACGGTTGGCCTAAAAGACTTAGATGAATATAAAAATATAGTTTCTATCAATGACAACACAAAACGAGTCATCAATCAACCTATTACAAAAAAATATCATCATCAAGCCAACATCATCACCCATCGAAGGTGGAATGTAACAACAAGATAAAACCACAAAAGGTAGAATTTCTCCTACATGCATCATCCCTATGTGCACACTTCCCTAAGTGTCTCATATGCAAACTACTATGAAATGTATTACCCTAAGTCAACTTAAGTAAGGTGTAATTATGAGACATAATTTACACCAACAGTTATAGAGAGCATAAAGATGCTCTAAACTAAATTCAGAAGAACTAAAGAAAAAGCACGAGGAGCTAAATAAAGCTCAACTACAACTAAACTAAAACAAAGCTAATATTAGCCTAATTAGATAAAAGCTAAAAAGCAACTAAGTTTAGCTTAAGTGAATTGAGTAATTAAAAGATGTAATTAATTAATAATTAGATAAATGTATTAAGTAGTCCAACAAAAAATATCTCTTCTATTAGATTCATTGGATAATTAAGAGCTGAAAATATCTTGATCAAGAACTCAATATAATTTTGAAAATGGTCGAAGATCTTTTGATAGAAAAAATCAAGAGTGAAATGCTACAAGGAGGGGGACCAAAATAGGAATTCCTATCATTTTTTTTTGTTGCCACAGGGTATCCCTACAAGCCAACTCGGTGCCCATTTTGTAAGGAAGTTAAGTAGCGGAACATATTCCTACACTAACCTTGAGAGGAGCATAATGAATTTTTTTTTATAGATTGTTACAACAGTTACAGAAACTTAACAGAAGGGTAAAAGTACAAAGTCGTGTCACAATTTTATAAAGGAAATGGTCAATGCTGATTCATTTTTAAAAATTAAATCAATAGAAAGTGAAATATATGTTTTGAATTTTGAAATTATGTAAACTAATAAAATTTATATTCTTGTGTCTATTTTATGTTTATAATTTTAACAAAATTTTAAAAAATATTTCAATGTAGTTTTTTAAAAAGTAAACACTATAATTTAGTTGCTGAAAAAATGCTGAAATTGAAGTTACACAAGCCACCACACTTTATTTAGTAAATTTTACCTTTTTTTCTTGATTTCTTTTTTGTATATTGATAACTTGAAACTTTAGTGCATGGATATATTTTTTACTATTTTTTATAAATAAATATTTTTCAATACATTTGAAAAGTTGTGTGTGCTAAAATATAACTTTTTCCTATTCCCACCACCTTTTTTCTTAATTATTTATCCAAATTAGAAAAGAATTATATCAGCTTGACATAGATTCTTTTCTCTACTGCATCATATTTTTTTCAATTTTTTAAAATAAATTTTAATATTTTTCTTTTACAAGATAATCAACCTTATATTTTAGTGTTGATGACCTACTTTCAATAAAAATAAAATATAAAATATTAAAACTAATTAAAATATTAAAAGATATATAATTTAGAAAATTCACTTATAGATCTATAAAAGGGTACTTTTACATTTCAAAAAAAATATTATTTATAAGAGTAGGAGTTGTTGAAACATCGAGTTTATTTTTTTTTGTAATTAGACCAAAAGTAGTATAAAATATACATTTAGTAGACACTTCCAATTGGAAAATTTGTGACCCATATATAACTTAGTTATAATGAATCTATATAGACCATATGTTTGACTAAAATTAATTTTTAATTAGAATTACTTAAATTCACTTGTGTTGATAAGTTAGCCTAGAACGTGACACAATTTTGTGCTTTTACCTAGAAATAAACAAAATATCATGCATACCACAACACAACACAGTGATTTACATGGGGAAAACCCTTTCAGGAGAAAAACCCCACACTCCAAAAGCAACTCAATATATTATTCAACAATCAATAATAGATTACAATATACTTGATGAAAAATATCTTCATAGGAGTACCACTAATTAGAGACTCAGAGGTAACTCAATAGCCATAAGGCTCTTACACACAACTTCTATCTCACGTACCTCATATATAGGAGATATAATACAAAAAATCGTCAAATGATATTACAAAACCATGGGCAAAAACTACCTAATAAAGTAGAGTAGACCTTATCTTCATTCTAGATTCCCTATGACGTGTCAAAACACACATCAACATGTGTTCCTCACTTTTACAGTTCATTTATGTGTCCGATGTAATTTATATTTCCTATTTCAAGTGTCCAAACTTCTAGAGGCCATAACTTGTGAACGATGTGTCTGATTGATGAACCGTTTGAAACGTTGGAAAGCTCACGAAGTTCTCTATTGCCTCGTAAATTGCTATGCCATTTACACCCAATTTTTAGGGCATTTTTGAGCCTCTAAAGTCCTCAAAATTAATTTTAAACCCTTCATCGTACCCTCCAAAAAATATAACTTTAATAGCTTCAAAACTAGCTATGATCTTGCGACGAAAATTTATCGAGATGCTCATCTAGCCAACCTTACTATAAATGAAAATTTGTACCATTTCATGCTCAAATGAAAACTTACTATAAATAGTAACCTCATGTAAATGCAAGTTTGAGACACCATTTTCCCTACATTCTCCCACTTGTCGAACACCTTGCAAGAGCAAAGGGAGTATCAACACAATAATTTAATTGCTAGGGGCCATGAGGCCCATAGACTCTGAACACCATCTGAACTTCTTTGTGCTCACAATCTTAGTTAAAGAATCCGCAACATTCATCAAAGTCTCTACCTTAACCAGCTTCACCCTTCCATCTTCAACCATATCTCTGACAAAATGATACTGAACATCAATGTGTTTGGTCTGGGCATGAAATGTCGAGTTCTTAGCTAGGAAGATCACACTCTGATTGTCACAATAAACTATCATTGCACCCTATTTTATTCAAATATTTGAACACGGTATTTTAAGCCAAATGGCTTCTTTACAAGTAGGAGTAGCTTCCATATACTCTACTTCTGTAGTGGACAAAGCAACCATATCCCGTCACTTACTCATCCAACTAATTGCACCACTAAATAAAGTAAACACATAAGCACTGGTGGATATTCTACTATCAATATCACCTGCCCAGTCTAAATCCACATAACCATTAATATCAAGTGAATTCATGTCTCCAACCAAATTACCATGATAACAAAAAGAATACTCAGAGGTACCCTTCAAATATCTAAAGACTCTTTTGACTACATCCCAATGAACTCTACTAGGATTAAATATATATTTGGAAAGAACTCCCACTACTTGCGCAATGTCTGGTCTAGTACAAATCATAGCATACATCAAACTTCCAACTACACTCTGGTAAAACACTCTGCTCATGTCTTCCATCTCTGATGGAGATGTAGGACAATCTGAAACAAATGATTTCGTTCCAACTATGAAGAGAACACGTAATGGTCTACAATCCTACATGTTGAACCTCTGTAATACTGAATTCACATACTTACTCTGGCCTAACCATAGCATTTTGTTCATTCTATCTCGTCTAATTTCCATCCCAACAATGTGTTTCTTTGCACCAAGATCTTTCATTTCAAATTTAGCAGCAAGCCTAGACTTTAGTTCTAAAATCACACCTTTCCCTTTACTAATGAATAACATATCATCAACATATAATGCAATGTACAAGAAACAATCACCATCAAACTTATAATAAACATAGTGATCTGATTTAGAATGCTCAAATCTCAAACTCAACACATATGTATCAAATTTATGGTACCACATCCTAGGACTCTGTTTGAGGCCATATAAAGATCTTTAATTTATGGACCAAATTAATTTTACCTTTCACCACATAGTGCTCTAGCTGTGTCATATAGATATCCTCCTCCAAATCACCATGAAGGAAAGCAATTTTCACATCCATTTGCTCAACCTCTAAATCATAAGTAGCAACAATAGAAAGAAAAAATCTAATGGATGTTGATGCACATGAAAGGGGACATTGCCAAAAAAATCTCAAGAGTTAATAGGTTAGATTCCAACCAAAAACCAACATAAATGAACTAAAATCCTTCAAATGCACATCAAAAGAGAATAAAAGCATACAAAAGAAGCATAAACACAATAAAAAAGGAGCAAGAAGACTCCCTAAGATGCTCCCATGATGATTAATAGTTCTCCCTTGTTCTTCTCCTCTCCAAAATCCAAAGCTATGCTTGAGTGTGGCCCTCAATTTTTAGCATGAAACCATGGATACCAAATGAAGGATTGAAAGTGGTTGAAGATGAAATACTAATTCTATGCAAATGATTAAACTAGTATTGCTATGAGAAAGATCAAGTGTGAGTGCTATTCAACTATAGAGACAATGCTAAAAATGCTTCCTCCTTTGCTTGAGGAGTGAGGCTCCTTTTATAGGCAAAATGGTTGGTCAAGATTGATCTGGCTTGTGGAGGGCTGGGATTGCATGATCTTTGATCCATGTGATAGTTTTCAAACCAATCCCATGTTGACAAGTGTCAATATAAGAGGGCTTGAGAGGAGAGGGAAGAAGAATTTAATGCTTGAGAAGACATGAGAGTTACCTCATGTAGTTGGGGTTATTGGATAAAGCTATTATCCAAGGGTAATGTTAATATCCAATGGGTAAGCTCTTGTGCAAAGTTTACCCATGGTTAGGCTTTGACCAAAGGGACAAAACCCATGTGGGTTAGTGTGTTGAAGAAGCAAAGCCATTAAGACTGTGTAAGTCTTAAATAGTTGAGATGATGGGTTGGGGGTTAATTTTAGATTAAGATTGTGCAAATGATTAGAAGGGGGATTAGGATAATTTAGAAGGGCTAAGAAGAATCTAGAAGGGGGTTAGTGAGAAAGTGGGTTTGATAAGTGGGTGAAGATAAATAAGCTTTTTAATTAAATGTTTCATTTAATTAAAATACGAAGTGCAAATTGCATTTGTAGGAGAATGCAAGTGGATGAGATTTTTAAATTATTTATTTATTTATTTAAATAGGGGTTTGATTAGAGATTTTAATAAATGTTTAATTTATTTAAATGAGAGGAAAATAGAATTAAATTAATTTATTTGATAGTTGGACTATAGTTAGTACTTTGAAATTTATTTAATTAGATTAGAAGAATAGTTTGAAATGAATTAATTAAATGTGAATTTAACTAATAGAATAATGTTAATGTATTAAAAAAAAATGAAATATTTATTTAATTTGTGGACATATTTATGTGTCTACAGATGTCATTTTTACAATAGGAGAAAATATCTCACCATAATCAACACCCTCAACCTAAGAGTAGCCTTTTGCAACCAACCTTTTCTTTATACTTCTCAATGCTTTCATATGAACCAATCTTTTTCTTGAACACCCATTTGCAACCAACAATCTTCCGTCTTTTAGGCAAAGGTACAAGATCCGATGTATCAATCTTTTTCAAAGCTGTAATTTCTTCTTCCATAATAATCTTCCAAGATTTGTATCATTCATACCTAATGCCTCTTCTACAGATCTAGATTCATCCACATTAGTATTCAAAGCAAAAAATACATCTCCAATCATCAGGTGAATACCTTTCAGGTGGTTGTCTATGTCTTATAGACCTTCAAACAAGCTGAGTTGGAGGTTCTTCCTTCTCTTCTGAAGATTCATAACTAGATGAGCTCTCTTCAACTTCTTGCCTATCAAATGGTCTTGATTCAACTCTTTGAGGCATATAAGAAAATTAAATCACATCTTTCTGTTTAGTTTGTTCTGGTTGCAATGTAATAGAAGGAGACTTAATTTCTCTAAAAATAACACTTCTACTATGAATTACCTTTTGTGCAACCAGGTCCCAAAGCTTGTATCCTTTCACACCATAACAGTAATCGATGAAGATACATTTCATAGCCTTGTGTCTCCAACTTTGTTTACTTATCCTTTGACACATGTGCATATGCCTCACAACCAAAAACTCTAAGATGTATCAATTAAGGCTTGTGACCTGACCATGCTTCCATAGGCGTTTTATCAAGAAGAGTTGATGTAGGAGACCTGTTAATCAGGTAGGAAGCAGTGGCAACAACTTCACCCCAAAAATTTTGTTCTAGACCAACACCACTCAACATACTCCTAGCCTTCTCCATCAATGTCTAGTTTATTCTTTTTGCAACTCCATTCTGTTGTGGAGAATACAGAGTTGTCTTCTGTCTATTAATGCGATAGTCTTTACAAAATATATCAAAATCATTAGAGCAAAATTCATCACCATTATTAGTCCTTAGATATTTAGTTTTGTTTCCAATCTGCAACTCAACCATTGCTTTAAATTATTTAAAATGACTAAAAACTTTAGATTACTCTTTAGAAAGTATACCCATGTCCTACTAAAATCATCAATAAATGAAACATAATATGTGGATTTTCCAATCGAAGGAACATCTATAGAACTTAATACATCAGAATGAATAAGATCCAAAACACCACAATATTTATGAGAACTCAAGTAAAATTGAACGTGGTTTTATTTTTCATAAATATAATGCTAACATAAATCAAATTCAAGGTTACAATCATTCAAACCTTCAACAAGGTTTTTATTTTTCAAGGTACTCAAACTCTTTTCTCCAATGTGGCCAAGTCTTTGGTACTATAACATAGTCTTCTTTGCAGATAACTTTGCTTCAGAAGAAAGAACACCTGCAGGTACCCAAAATCCATGTCCATCTGTTGAAGGTGAAACCCTCAAATCTTTTGACGAAGTATCCACGGGTTTACTTTTTACAAAAGTGATATTGCACTCAACAGTGTATGCCTCTAGCTTATGCAAAGTGTCTAACCTGACACCTCTAGCAATCACCATAACACCCTTAATCATCTTACATCCTGCATCAGAAAAGACTACCTGCACACTCGCATCTATTAGTTTTTTCACAGATAATAAATTTTGTTTTAATCCAAGGATATGCAACACACCGCTCATCTTTTTTATTCTTCCATTAGGAAACTTGATCCTAACTTTACCTCAACCAATAATTTCTAAATATGAATCATCACCCAAGTACACATTGCCTCCATTAAATTCATCATATTCAGAAAACCAATCTTTATTGGAATTCATATGAAAAGATGCACTTGATTCAATAACCATGCATCATTACCTGCATGAGTAGCCAAAACTGCAATGAATGTGTCACCATCTTCCTTCTCGGACTCAAAATCATAATCAAACTTCTTCTTTTTCTTCTTCTTTTCTTCTTTGCAGTCCTTATGGATGTGACCTGAATTACTGCAATTCCAACAAATGACTTTGGACTTTTTAGGAGATTTCGATCTTCCTTTTGATTTGGACTTATCGTGCTTCTCATTCTTCTTGCATTTTTCCTTAGGTCTTCCACGAACAGTTAGGTTTTTCTTCAAACTGATGGATACCTTCCTCTGCATCTCTTCACCAAGTAGGGAACCCACCACATCTTCAAACTTCAAAACAACAAAAGTAATACCGATAGCCATAATAAGAGAATCCCATGAATCAAGCAAAGAACAAAGAAAGATCTGACATATCTCTTCTTCATCCATATTAACAGAAATAGATACCAATTGAGCCACCAACATATTAAATGCTTCCAGGTGATTTGTAATTTGTCCACCCTCTTCCATCTTTAAGGAATATAATTTCTTCCTCAAGAAAATCTGATTTAATAAGGATTTGGCTTGATACATCTCACCAAGCTTATTCCATAACTTCTTTGTAGTGTTCTCTTTGTGGACATTGATCAGAACAAGGTCTACTAGGCACAATTTGATTAGACCCTTGGAATTTCGATCCATAACATCATACCGAGCAACCGCGGTAGGATCTATAGGTCTTGAGACATTTGCATAAAAAACATCCCATAAATCTCAATCTATTAGTATATCTTCCATCTTTAGCTTCCACATTTTAAAATTACTAACATTAAATTTCTCCACCTCTATTCTCCCTGAGGAACTTGCCATCTAAAATTTCCTACAACAAGATCAAAAAGTATCTTCTACACAAGCTCCCACTCAAATCTAGATTAGTTCCAAAAACCCAACAACCCACAACTGAAACAAAGGTGATCAATCTCTAATACCACATGTAAGGAAGTTAAGCAGTAACACAACTTCCTACACTAACTTTGAGAGAACGATAATGCAAAAAATTCTACAGATCATTACAACAGTTACAAAAACTTAACATAAATAAACAAAATATCATGCATACCACAACACAACAACATAATGATTTACGTGGGAAAACCCTTTCAGAAGAAAAACCCCACACTCTAAAAGTAGTTCAATATATTATTCAACAATAAAAAATAAATTACAATATACTTGCAGAGCAGGCTCTTCACAAGAGTATCACTAATTAGAGACTCAAAGGTAACTCAATAGCCATAATACTTACACACAACCTCTATCACAACACCTCATATATAGGAGATACAATACAAGAAACCATCAAATGGTATTACAAAACCATGGGCTAAAACCACCCAATAAAGTAGAGCCGATCTTATCCTCATTTTAGATGCCCTATGACGTGTCAAAACACACATCAACACGTGTTCCTCCCTTTTACATGTGTTCATCTTTCCTCTATTTCTTCCCCTCTTGAAATTCATCTTGTTTCACCATGGTTCATCTTTTCATTCCATTTTATTATCCTCAACACCTGCATACAAGTAAAAAATAATAAACTCATTAAATCAATGAATTCTATTTGCACATCTTTCTTGCTTGCTTCTCCTTCATAATATTCTTCATGTATGTCAACAAAAATCATAATACGCCATTATATTTTAGCCTATAACCTATTATTTATGCACTTACCATCTTGATTTATTCACTTTCTTTTACCATTTCATCCGTACAAAAATCAACCTCATTAGCAACATTTTTTTTTTTGATAAATCAACAATTACCTTGTTTTCTTTTCCTTGCCTACTGATGCAAATTTTTATTCTTGAAATAGGCTATATCAGCTACAACTTATATCTTTTCGTCATTTTCTTCTATCATTTCTCCCTCAAACATTTTTTCTAAATTCCTTATCTCCTCTTTTGAAAAGAAGGTGGCTTCTTCATCATTTTCTTTGTCAAATTTAGGACTATATCAAAGTCC
The DNA here is from genome assembly GCF_030272615.1 of Cryptomeria japonica. Lineage (NCBI taxonomy): Eukaryota > Viridiplantae > Streptophyta > Pinopsida > Cupressales > Cupressaceae > Cryptomeria > Cryptomeria japonica. Next base: position 10,676,199 of record NC_081405.1, read on the forward strand.
ATTTTGTGAATCATAACAACTTCATCCTAAACTTCATCCACATCAATCTTTCACATCCAAAAAAATCATGTAACTGACAATGAATTTTTATTTTTCCAAATTCAAAAAAATATGTTACTTGTATGTATAATCTTGCCTCTCTACTGCTACTCCAACTTTTCCTAATCAAACTTTTCTTCTACATCTTTCTCCCTTTCATCCTCCACATTTTATTTTTCCTCTCTAATTCCCACAAACAAAATAACATTACATAAAATATAATCTTCAAAATGATTGTGGTTCATAATGGCCATTTTCTCTATCTTTCTCCATTATTTCTTTATGTTTCTTTTCTTTTCTTGCTTTTTTTAGCTACCATCGTGTGGACCGCTCCCACATGTTCTCCCCTTCATTGGATTGTAATAATAGATTTTATCATCTTTATTCTTTCTATCCTCTTTGTCAAATATCTCTATTTCTTGAGAGGCAAGTTATTCTCCCTCTTCAATATAGCATTTTATCTTCTCTTCATTCTCTTCATCCTCTTCAACTTTATAACTTTCACTTACCTCCATGCCACTTTAAAATTACCTCTTTTCAAATAATTTCTTCTCATATCTTCTCTTTTCAAGTGCATCCATTATATCTTAGATCCCATCTATTACTTCATGAAACTTCTTGTCTCACCATTCCTCACAAATTAAAATTCTCATAGTTCTTTTCACAACCCATCTTATCCTCTTCTTCAAAGACATCTTTAGAGACTCACAAGTTCCTCTACAATTAGAATTTCTCCTTGCAACAATCTCTCTCACTTCAAGTTATCAACCCTTTACAATCATGGTTCCTCTTTCGTATCTACAACAAATTTTCTACATTCATGTCTTTGATGTCCTCCTCAACCCTCTACAATTGTAGGACTCCTCTTCACTCACAACAAATATTTTAGAGTATTTCAAACACAACCCAAGAACATGCCATCTTGCATAAATCATATCAATACATCTCCTAGAAAACTACCCACACTGATATCATCAAATGTAGATCAAATATGGGAAGTTGCATCAAACAACCCATCTAAGAAACCTATATAACACATAATCCTGCACATAAATCTTCATACAACTTGCAAGTATTTTCAAATGATTTCATGAAAATAAAACTTCTATTTTACAAATACTTGTTTAATAACACGATGTGTAAATTAAAATCCTTATAAAACTGAAATTCTATCATAATTTCTATTGCCTAGTACATAAAATCAAAATTCATATCAATCCATCTCAACATTGGGACCCTACTTAACTAAGGTTTCTTGAAACTTAAAACATGGAACCCCCATCATCAAAGTTTGCTTATTTGAACTCCTTGGTGTTGGAATTCATGATTGAGATAGAAAAATAATATCTAAACAACCCCAAAATAGGTATTGGAAACATCCCAACATCCAGTAATTATAATCAAGAAAATTGCATTCAAGTTTGTAACCCTCAATTGTTGTAACACATCTTGCAAATGGATTATTGTAACTCCCAACGACCTAGACGCCCAAAATTCATGTCAAACAATACATGGGTGTTATATTTTGTGCCCAATAATAATTACATCATAAAATATTAAAATTCTAACTATGGAGCATTGGGTTACAATACTTTTTTTTAATTTTTCTTTTTTGACATCAAAATTACATTTTACAATTGACTGATTTACAAAACTTTGAATAATAAAATAAAAGATCAATTACACTTATTTAGCTCTATTTTCGTCCAAGGGTAACAACAAAACATTAAAATACTCAACCAATTTTGTAAATAATTTTTTCCATGCTTCAAGAGTGCCCAAACCAAGTGCTTGAAAATTGCCTACAACTAAAAATCACATATAAAAAGAAAAATAAACTCTTTTTTTAAGGGGGATGTAGGATTTCCTAAAACCCTTGGATGCTGCTGCATTAAACTAGAAACAACAAATATGCCATGCTCTCATTATTGTAGGTGAGTTAAGACATCCAAAGACATGCACTAATTATATTAATATAAAATTATCCATCATATTGAGGATGGAGCTTAAAATGAGAAATCCCACCAAGACCATGCACAAGGCTCAATATGAATATTTGAATCACATGACGTATCATAGAAAATATGCAACTAGCCAAAGGAGAATGTCAAGGATAAGATTGCATACAAACCAACTATAACTTTTTCACTTCCAAATACATTCTAACAGTGTAAAAGTCAACAATGGATGGTGGTTAGGTAAAATATTTGAACTCTATTTGAATACATGACATCCATTTGGAAGTACAAAAGATAATGTGATGAATAATACACATATATTAGTGCAATCATGATAGGGTAAGACAAGGAACCACGAGAAAACTAAATAAATCTAACGCATAATTAAAATCACCAACATTCCATCACAAGATCACATCAACAATAATAAAGATGTATATGACCATTATAATACTCAAAATAACAACATAATGACTAACACAAAATCTTAATAAAAACACACCTACAATATAACCATCAACAAAAAGATGATTACCCCAAAAAGAAACACATCACAAATGCCAAAGACCACAACAAGGGCAAGGAACACACTACCATAGTGAGAAAGGATGATTAGAATCCCAACATTTCCATTGCAAGGGTGAGATGAACCACCACAAGAACAAATAGTTTAAATAGATGACTCATGCTTCATTTGTAGTGAAAAAATATGTTAGAAGAATATTTTGAAAATTTCTTACTTGCCTTAGTAAAACGCCTAAATATTATTATAATTAATTACTCATTTAACATGTTTCAAGACATGATGGTTTATCAAAATTTATTACTCTCCTTAGTAAAATGCCTAAATTTTATTACTATTAATTACTCATTTAATATGGAAAAGTTGTGAGCATTTGATGTTTTTATTAATGAAGGTTGAATTTCAATTAGTTATAATTAATTTTTTATGCTTAATATAGAAACACTATCTACAACAAAATTAGACAATAGGACTAATATTATTTTATCGTATGCGTTCTTTCCAGATTCATGTACTAACAATTGAGAAAAATACTTGGTAGCAACAAATAGGGTTCTTTAATATGTGAAGGGATCTTGGATTTTTGGGACCAAATATTACAAGGCGAAAATATTCAATATTCAACATTCAACATAGTTAAATATTTAGATTCAAACTATCCAAGTGATTTTGAAAATGGAAAATCCACTCGAGTTTTCTTAATGAATTTAGGATCATTGGTCACCACATGGAAGTAAAAAAAATAGACAATGTTAGCTTTTTCTTTAATAGAAACATAATATATTATAGCTCAAAAGAAACCAAGTAAATATTGTGGCTCATAAAAAGTTCTTGAGGATTTATAAGAAAAATATATTTCACCACCATTCATTTTTAATAACAGTTATGTGTTCATGATGGCAAAAAAGTATTTTATGACTAAACTAGGTATATCGACAATAAATTATGTTTGAATAAAAAATGTGTGAAAGATAACAATGTCAAATCCATATATTGTTTCACTATAGATCAACCAATGGATATCTTGACAAAAGGGCTTGAAAGAGGGAAACTTAAAAAATTCATACGCATACTTGATTCCAATTTAATCCCTATAAATTGAGGGGGATGTAATGTTATGTAAATATTTTATAAAAATTCATAATTTCTTGTATAATTTGAATAATCATTCCAAAGAGAAGTTTAACAGTCATTCTTATTGATATATTGTTACACCGCCTTTTATTTTATAAATTCAATTTTGAGTTTGCACTTTATATCACTTTTCAATTTTCACATTCTAGTTTTATAACCACATAATTCGATCAAAATAAGAATTCATATATTTTATAATTTGTAAACATCACCCATTCATTATTAAGAATGTATAACCTTAATTAATACCATCTCCTCCTTCAAATAATTTGTAAACATCATCCACTCATTATTAAGAATATATAACTTTATTCAATAACATCTCCTTCAAATAATTTGTAAACATCATCCACACAAAGAATTTATAACCTTAATCAATACCATCGCTCTATAATAAATCTAAAAAGATTTTGAGGAAATTTTGTACAAATTGTTTTTCCAAGTTCACAATCTATAAGCCATCAATAAATAATATATTTCTTCATTATACAAAAGTCCATTAAAAGTAAAGGTCATATTATTGAATTATGTGAGGGCGATAGAATAAAAAGACTAAATAATCATTTGCAAATCAGATGCAAGAAATAAATATGCAAAAATCTCAAATTCTATTAAGAGGGTAGCACTTGCAGTCTTCTCAGACTTCCTGGAGATTCAAGTTTCTTGTTGTCTGGTCCGCCACCATTGAACCCAAGATTGCACACTTTGCTTAGTTTGTACTTTTTCAAGGGTTGCTTTTGGGTTCCAGACTTAAGCATTTGGGGGTTCCTGATCCCCGATGCCCTTTTTGTGGTCACCCAGAAACTTTTATGCACATTTTTTGGTTTTGTAGAAGAGCTCAACAGTACTGGAGCCTGGAATCATGATTTCTTTTGGCCTTTTCGACCTGAGCCCTTTTCTTGGCATATGGCTCTTCTGGGTGATTCACCTAGAATCCCCTTCAAATTTTCCCAGATATGGCATGCTTTCAGAATGGAGATCCTATTCACTCTTTGGAAGGATAGAAATGTAGTTCTTTTTACTCACAACTTTTTGGATACTATTGTCTTGCTTTATGCTAATTCTTGCATTTGTAATAATGTATCAATGCAGATTTAGGTACAAGCTGACAAAGTAGCTCTGGAGGTGGGTCACTTGCAGGAGCTCCTCCAGCACTAGGGCAACACCCCTTGTGTGGTTGTCAGAGTGTTGTCGGATTTTGTCTCTGCCGACTGCACTTTGCGTCGTGGCCGCAATTCCTTTTCCCACCGCTCTTAGACTCCGCGGTCCCAAGCTCTTCGCTGCTCGTCTGGCGGGAGAGATGATGCATGGAGGCACCGCTCGGCTTCTCCTCCGCGTCGTGGCTCTACCTCAGGGTGGTCTTCTGCCACCCCCTCCAAGTTTCCTCGCCTGGCTTTGGCGATTTTGCCTTCCAGGCGGGAGGAAGGAGAAATTGACAAAGATCTTGAAGATGGGTGGTCCGTGTCGGACCCGAATCCTGACCCCGCTGATGTATGGGGCAAGAAAGATGATCTTGATCCTCCTCCCTCGGCCGCCTCTGCTTTGGCTACTTGAGGAATTTTTTTGATGAATAGCTTTATTTTTTATTCCGGCCCCTAGCTGAGTGACTCTTGCGGGGTGATCTTGTATCCCCCGGCCTTTTTTTGTGAATATGTACTTTAATATTTTTAATTAATAGAGAAGACCTATTAATCAAAAAAATTCTATTAAGAGAAAACAGTCAATATATAAAAAATCAAATTGTAAGTAATTCTAAAGGGACGCATACAAATAATTGTTGTCCTAAACACTATATTGGGTTTTGATGATTTTTTTATTGTCTTTGTATGCAACCTAATTGCTTACAACTATTGTTCTAACTTCTAAGTAGTAATGATGCACATTGTGGGATCTGTTATGCGCGCATGGGCCAAAACGTGAACATTTCAAAGTGTTGCTGATACCTACTTAAAAATGACCCATACTTATACACAAGTCCCAATAATCATGTACTACAACCACCTCAAAAATGACCAATACTTATACACACGTCCCAATAGTCATGCACTATGAGTACCAATAAAGTTGCACAACCCCTCCAATTAAACTCCCAAAATTCTAACTATTGAAAAGAAAGTAAGCAATTATTGATACATGTGAAATTTGTTAATGAACTTTTAATTATTATTATTTTTTTAGTTTCTTTAAAGTTAGTAATTAAGAAGTTGAGTGAACAAAAAGTGAACTAATTAAACAAGAACGATAATGAGTGCTCTTCCCTTATTACACAAATTTATTTACCAATTTACTACTTAATACATACAAGAAAACACAAATAAATAAATAAATCAATAAATTCAGTGGACATTATTGCTCACACGATGAAGCATCTCTCGAAAAATGAAAAAAATTCCAAGACAATAATGAAGATATTGATGCCACCATATATAAGCTTCTTTATATAAAGCGGACTGACATTATTGCCGTTGTTTAGATAAAATTGAATTAAAAAAACCAAGATCAACAACGACGTCTTCTAAAGGAAACAAAAGAGAAAACAAAACGAATGATCGATTACCTATTCAAAATTGAGCATATATATATGTTCTATGGCATATCTTCAGCTCCCCCATGCACTGCCATAAAACGAAAAGGACATTTATAGAATATAGAGAAACCAGATCCAACTTCATATATGACAAAGGCATTACCCACATTATAAACAATAGCAGAGAAACAGTGCACTCTTATTAGGTCTTTGTATATCATTACTAGAGGGCAGCATCTATGGATACATTGTGGTTGATAGGACTTGCAGTTACAGTTGGACTGTTCCCACCGCTCATATGGGTGTTGAGATCCTTCAATGAATGGAAATACTGTCACCAATATTCAACATCCAAAACTGCTAGAAAGCTTCCTCCGGGTCACATGGGATGGCCTATCATTGGAGAGCTGCTTGACTTCTTGTGGTGTTTCAAGTTCACCTTAAAGCCAGATGATTTCATTTGGAAGAGAAGAGCCAAGTAATAAATTGATCTCTTAGTTCTTATCATCCTTATGGCTGGTTTCAATACAATTTTCTGACTGTCACTACGCTGCTTCTGAATTTGATTGCGTGAGTATTTTTTACATCAACATTTCAGATCATATTTTATGATCCATCATCAGAATGATAAAGAGCATAAGAAGAAAAATGATAATAGATCATAGAATATGATCCGAAACATTGATATAAAAAACGCTCCTGCAATCAAATCCAGAAACAAATTATAAAAATCTACTAACTTTTAAATTGTCTGACTCTTCTTTTTCTCTTTTTTGGGTTGCAAGATATGGGGACACTGGAATTTACAGAACGCACTTATTTGGGTCACCTTCTATCATAACATGTTCTCCAGAGGCCAATAGATTTGTGACTGCAAGGGCGATAGAGGATGACACTTTTGCCCCTGGCTGGCCTTCTCCCGAGTTGATAGGGGTAAATTCAATTGCCATGGTTGAAGGACTGCAACACAAACGCATAAGACGTTATTTGATGGAAGCCGTCAATAGTCCAGAGTCATTGGCGAGGATATTTGTCAAATTACAGCCGTTATTCAAAGCAGCCCTTAAAAACTGGGCTCTCAAGGGTTCAATCACTGCTGCTGATGAAGCCAATCAGGTATAAATTTAAATGCATTTGTTGCTCATTAACGAGGGGTGGTCCATTCTTATGTCATCTTGGACATCGTAAATCAGATAATCAGGATTTCCCTCCGCCTCCCACTAGTGTTGTGGGATTACTCCCACCCCTTAAACAGCTCTATTATTATTTCTGTTATCTTGTTTCAAATGGAAGAGTGACCTTGTGACCTCTTATACTCTTTTTTTAGTATGTGTAGATATTCATAAATTAATAATGTTTCGTATGTGTAGATATTCATAAATTAATAATGTTTCGTATTGCAGTTGACATTCCACAACATATGTACACTGCTATTCAGCTATTCAAATGCCCCATTATTAGAAAAAATGGAAAGGATTTATAGAGGACTTCGAGGTGGAATCAGAGCTCAGCCCATTAATTTACCAGGCACTGCACTTCACCATGCCTTGAAGGTTCTGTTTCAAAATTTCAATATAATTTTTTTTTATTATAGATCTATAATGTAGAACTTTAGTCTCTCTTTCTCTATGGTTAAATTTGGATTGCACCTCGTGGTAGTTGGGGCGGATGAAGTTTACAACATACTTTCATACTTCTGGTATAAGAGATTCAAGCCTGCAAATCATAATTTATGCTATGAAAGAAGTGCATTTTTAGTGGTTCAGTCCAAACTAAGTAATATTCTTTTATTTTTTAAATTATGTATGCATGTAAATGGTTTATCACGATCTTCTAAGAAATTGTATATATGCAGTGTCGAAAGGAATTATCAAGTATACTATTGTCTGAAATGCATGATAGAAGAGTGAACAAGGAGAACTCTAAAGATGACTTCCTGCAAGTTTTGATGGATTCAGTGGATTCTAATGGTGATAAATTAAGTGAAGAAGAAATTTTGGATAACATTGTCTCTATAATTTTAGGGGGATATGCATCCACAGCTAACTCAATCACTTGGGCACTTTATTACTTAGCTAAGTACCCTGCTGTTCTTCAAAAACTTAAGGTGAGACATATGCACATTACATGCATGCTTTGCTTCTTTTCTGCACACTGTACTTATGCATTCATTACCTTTGCTTGTTTTTTTTGGCATCACAGGAGGAAAATGTTTCCATTAGATTAAAGAAAAAAGAGGATGAGATTCTGACATATGAGGATGTCAAGAGCATGGATTATACTTCAAAGGTTATCATTACAGACTTATTTGTAGAAAAAGAAATTAGTTAGAATTAGGTTGAACTTATACTGTAGGCTTTCTTGATGATGCAGGTGATTGATGAAGTCATTAGACTTGCCAACATATCAGCTTTTGTATTCCGTACTGCCTCAAAGGATGAAGAATTTAATGGTAATACTTCTACTTTGTAGCATGCATTTTAGAACATTTTAGAATAACTGTTAGTTTTACGATGAATGAAAAACTGTTAGTTTTACGATGAATGAAAGAAGAATTCAATGGTAATACTTCTAAACCCTTTTAATTTGTAGAATGCATTTTAGAATAAGTGTTAGTTTTATGATGAATGGAAGTCAATGGTAATGCTTCTAATGTATTTTAGAATAAATGTTAGTTTTATGATGAATGGAAGAAGAATTCAATGATAGTACTTTTAAATCTTGTATTTTAGAAATGTGTTAGTTTTATATTAATGATGAATGAAGGAAAAAAATCATATTTTTATCAGGTTATACCATTCCAAAAGGATGGAAGGTCATAGTATGGTTACGCGCTAATCATGTTGATCCTCAATATTATCACAATCCAATGGAGTTTAACCCTGATAGATGGGATGTAAGTGTTTTTATTACTTTTTTTTCTGAATAGATTTTAGTTCCTTCAAAAAGGGTCAAGGAATAATTAAGTTTGGAGTTTTTTCAAGAAAATAAATTTTTAAGGTTTTTTTAAGTTGTTTTTCAATAATTTATCAATTAAAAAAAATTATTTATATATTTTTATTTATAATTTGAATTTTTATTTAACAGTATTTTTAAATATTAAATCATTATATGATGTAGGGATTAATAGTCAAACTGGGAGTATACTACGTATTTGGTGGTGGTCCTAGACTTTGTCCTGGAAACAACCTTGTTAGAATGGAACTCTTCATGTTTTTACATCAAGTTTGCATTGACTACAAGTAATTTTAAAATACTTTACTATTAATTGATGATTATTTCATTTCACATGTATGTATTAACCATGAATTATTAGTTATAAATAACACATTTATTTTATTTAAGAATTATTCTTTTGTATTTGAAATCTAGGTGGGAGCTTTCAAATCCAAATGCAAGCATACATTTTTTGCCATATTCAAGAGCAATAGATGGTGTGAAAATGACATTTAGAGATATGTGAAAAAGAAGAAGATTATCTATATACCTTGAAAATCCTATGTCAATAAGTATCTCCATGTTCCATGGAAAGTGTTCCCTAGGACAGAAGGGAAAATATTAAATATTTGTATTATATGTCAAATTGTAGTTTGATTTTAAGCGGTAAAAATGTGTCAATGATAGGAATAATACAAAATAGATAAGGTTCCTTCCTCAACATCCATTTTTGGGGATTTTAATAGTCATGCTTTGGGTGCCTAAGGTTGGAAGGTGAAAGGTCATCCATTGAGTGGTTGTGGGTTAGATACCCACGTTGGAGCCATTTGAAACAAATTAATATTTTATTATGTCTTTTGGTTGTCCATTAACCTAGGTGTGGTTTTTTTAAGTGATTTTATGCCTCTTCTTTTGGGTTACCACTGTGATTTCCCTTCTATTGGTTTGCTATAAATTGAACACATGGCATAGTTGTTTAGTACAATTCATTTGTAGGTATCTAGGTGTTGTTGTGATTGTTAAGAGAAGTGAGATAAAGTGTATTATTGTATAGATGTCTCTATTCAAGATTAATAAAATACTTTCCCTCTTTCTTTTGTGGATTTTTTTCTCAAAAAGATTTCTCCATGTAAATCTAAAATCTCATCTGGTTGTTGATTTTTATACTGATGTTGAATGTTGAAATCGATTTCTTAAAGATGATTTGGTAATCTAATTTTTTAGATTTTTAATCACATAAAGAAGTTGATAATGCAAGATTTCTTCACCTTTTTTCAAATTTTGGTATCAGAGCTAACAATTTTGTTGAAAGGGGGACACCTTTTCTTTTAAGTGTTGAAGGCTTTTTTTTTTGCAATGGTAGATTTTGTTCAATTATCTTTTGAATATCTGTGAAGAATACTGTAAACCATGACTTTAATTTCTCACAAAAATATTGATAAATTAAATGGTGTTGGCTACAAGTTGTGGAAACTAAAGATGGAAGATCTTTTGGAAGAAAGAGATCAATTGTTAATGGTTTTACATGACACAAAGCCATCAATAATGATTGATGAAGATTGGAAAAAGTATAAAAGAAGGCACAAAGAAGTAATAGTGTCTGAATGATAAAAAATTTAAAATAATTCCTGTAGACACCCAAAATTGTCCAGTCTAATTAAATAAATATTTTATTTATTTAATTATCTAAGCTTAATTCTTCTATTAATTAAATAAATTGTTATTTATTTAATTAATTCATTTATCCTCTTCTAGCCTTATTTCTCATTTAAATAAATACATTTATTTATTTAAATTATCCTTTTCCTAAAATAAAAAAATATTTTATTTATTTAATTATCCCACTTCTTCTATTAATTAAATAAATATTTATTTATTTAATTAATTCATTAACCTTTTCTACCCATGACACATGTCATTCATCTCTTAATTCATACTCTACTTACCCCTTTCATTATTTTATTATTTCTTTTACCTACCCTCTAATCATAGCCGACCTCCTTTTACACCTCTCAATCTTATCCCTCCATTTCATATAGTGTCTTCTATATAAGGAGATGCCTCCTTCATTATCAAACCCTAATCATTTTTATTCTAATCATCTTTTATGCACTTGACTACTCTACGATCCTACTTGCAACCACATTCCGTTCTTTGTTGAGCTCTTGTGCACACATAAAATCTGAGAGCAAATATATCAAGCAAGATCAATGGAGATAGGAAGAATGGAGATCAAAACCCTATTGGACATGTGATGGTATAATCTTTGTGATTTCATTTGATTTGCATTGTCTTAGGTAATCTTCATATGTTATGGTGGATCTTTGTTGTTGTTAGGCTAGGGTTTTGTGGTTGAATTCATTTAGCCTTTCAATATCGTTAATTGTTATCCATTTTCACCATATACATTTTGGCACGCTCGGTGGGACTCTTGTCCCTTTTGCATTTAACATCCTTGTTGCAGATTTTGTGTTTTGAAGTTGCAGATCTGACATTTTCGGCAACATTTTGATATTTTCGCGTCTGCGTACTTTCGGATCGCATTTTTGATTTTCTGGCGCGTCTGCGACATCTGGAATCGCGTCTATGTTATCGGCAATATTTTATTTTTGCAGGTTTCGGGAATCGCGTTTGTGTTATTAAGTCGCGTCTGCGGTGCTTTTAGCCGCGTCTGTGTCCAGAGGTCGCGTCTGCGTTCTGGAGCCACGTCTGTGTCTCACAGAACCGCGTCTGTGTTGAGGGTAATCGTGTCTGTGTTCATCGGTTTCAAATTTTGGGTTTATTGATTTAGTTTTGGGTTTTGCATTTAAAGTTTCAGATCCGGTTTATTTGGAGCTAACATTTTCAGATCTAGCTCACGAAATTGGTGCAGCTTGTCTTGAAAGCAAAATCATTTGGTTGAAGGCCCCTATTTCACAAAGTCTTTTGGATCTAAAATTTACCTAACTTGTGTGCTTGCAGGAAGGGGTGATTATTTGAAACAATCCAAACTACTAATAAATCTTTGTTGCAGGTCCTTGGCAAGGGTTTTTGGATTTTTATTGTATGCCTTGTTTTCATAGATTAGCAAACACTTCAATTGGTGCACTAAAATTGAATCATTGTCTTTTGTGTCTTGAGCAATAGGCTCTTTTTGTTTAATCTTTAGAGGGCCTGTCTTCCCGTGTGGTCATTAGGACTACTAGTGAGAAGAGAACGACCCAAGTGGTAGCGAGGAAAACCCACCTCTTTCGAACCACTATAAACAACTGTATTCATGGTGAAAACTATGGATAACGTGTGTTGATTAGTTCATACCGACACTATGTCTCCCCATAAACCCGTTTGATCAGATTTATTTGATCATTTGTAGGGCGTAACCCCTACCGACTGGGAGCCTTCTGTATTTACAGAGCTGAAAGTGCCGCATGTATGGCCACACGAGCGGATGCCCTTACTAGCACCTTTTTGTTTTAGAATCCCAAATCCTTCTAGTTGTTGGGGCAAGAGGTCGGACCTCTGGTAGTGGCCCACACACATACGGTTCTTAGTAGAGATACAAAGTTCGCCATAGGGAGTTTTCGTGGGGACTGATGCTTGGCTGACCCGAGAAGTGAGTGCCGAGGGTGGAGCCAGTGAGGTCAAGCATCTAAGTATCCGCTCTGAATAGCGTAGCCTCGGGGGTAAAACCCCATGTGGGATCAACAACTATTGTCTTGGCCTGCCATAAGAATTGTGCTTGACTTATTTTGAACAATCAAACATTCAAGACTAAACAACAAAACATTGTGTCTTTTGTGTCTTCAAGTGTATGCAAAACATTTTTTACATCAAACAACACACTTTTCTTGGAGTCATTTTGAGTCTAAACACTTGCAAAAATTGAGTCCTCATCAACACTGTGTCCTCTTGTCACGAAAAACTGTCAAACAGTCAGATTTGGTTACAACAAAATGACTTCACAAATTGGAAAAGATTGCACAAATTTTGCAGAAATGAGTCTGTGTCTGACATAATAGCATCTGTGTTGTATAACAACGTCTGTGAAGGGCAGAAACGCGTATGTGTTTACAGAATCAACATTACACTTTGCAAAAAAAATCTCAGAAGTGCGTCTATGTTGAACAGAGCCACGTCTATGTCAAGAAACTGCGTCTGTGAAGTATACAGGCGCGTCTGTGTTCAGAATTGAAAAAACTTTTACAGTCCAGCAAACAAACACAGTCAGTTTTGGAATTCTTGAGCTTCCTAGGTCATTTCTCCAGGGTTTCATTTAGCATTCAACCTGTCTTTGGGTCTCACAAAGTCCATCATTGCTTCACATCTCACTTTACATTCACAATTGTCTAAACTTGAATCAAAAGGTCACTTGCTTGTCCTCACTATACTTTGTCAACACACTACATACAACAACACTTTGCTAAGTGGTCCCTCATCAAGGTTTCTTACCTTTGGGTCTCATTTGGTCTTACTTAGAGTCAAGGTCAACTTACCTCATCAAGAGAAACTATCTTCTCTTTGGAAGTCACACCTACTCTACTACATACATACTTGGTCTTACACTTTGGACATTACAAGTAAACCTCAGATTCATTTACATTCCATTCAACTCTTGGTCTTCCATACTTTTTCCATTTTCATCTAGTCTCACACATCTCGGTCAATACCTAGTTCATGGTTGAAACCCATCCTCAAAAATCTAGGAGAGAAACTAAAGAGGCTCAAGAGTCCGCAAACATGAGTTCTTATGAGTATGATAATGATATCTTTTTCAATTCCGATCATACTACATTACATGACATGGATGCCTATAGAAACATTCCAAATGTTGAGAACATGGACACTACAAACAACAATGATACACACAATGACAATATGGACAACTTTTCTGTACATTCAGCAGATGTGGAAGAATCCATTATGAATCCCCATTTCAATCGATTGGTTGAGGAAATAATGAGGAGGGATAGACAATACTTCTTACAAATGATGGCACAAAGTGGAGCCAAGATACCTCATGATTTTGACATGTCTCAAATAATGGAAAATTGACCTTTGCAACAACCTCACTCCAACATGGATCAAAGAAGGCCTAATAGTGGAGGCAATAGAGGACCACATATGGTACCTGAATCACCATCATCTTTGTTTCAAAAACCAGAGGTCCCATATACACATGGTCAAGCATATGATACTCACCTTCGCAGACCATTATGGAAGTCTTATGCAGAAAGATATGCTCAATCACATACCAATGCTAAGGATCAACCACCAAAGCAATTGGATATTCAAAGGCATGCTCAAAATTTGGACACAAGGAAACCCCGTGTCAGATTTGGGGGCAAAACATTAGAACATGACATGCCTGTAGAGTATGGTATACATGGACAAAATAGATATGGCGTTCCTCAACATGAATCTATACCAAGTGGTCCATATACGCAGCATCACTATAGACCTCCTCCATATGAACATGTGTATGATCAATATCATCCATATATGCAACATGCTCCTCCTCCAATTGGTGCCTCAAGCATAGGGTATGGTCCAAGAAGTCGATCTCCACCTAAGAGCAATTTGGAGCAACAAATTAGGGACTTACAAAAGAAAATGGAGGACATAAATACACCGAAGCCAACATACACAATGAGAGGCATATGTCCTTATCCATTTGACAAAAGCATTCGAATGCCTCCTTTTCCTACACACTTTGTGATGCCTAAATTTGATAAGTATAGAGGAAAAGGAGATCCTAAGGCACACATAAGACAGTTTTTCACAGCTTGCATTGAGGTAGCAGCAGAAGAGACATATTTGATGAGATTATTCCCACAGGGCCTAGGTGATCAAGCTATGGAATGGTTCTCCCAACTTCCACCTGGAATTAAGTCATGGGGTGACTTAGCAGAGGCAATTATTCAACATTTCTCCTACAACATAGAGACAGACATATCAGCCACTACTTTGTGCAATACTAAGCAAAGGGATGGAGAATCTTTTGCATCATTTTTACAAAGATGGAGAAATCTAGCCAGTAGATGCTCTTGTGAAATTCCACAAAAACAAATGGTAGAAATGTTCACCCAAAATGTTAACAAAGAGATTGGCTATGACTTAAGGAAAGCTTGTTTGTCCACCTTCAAGGACGTTATTGAAAAAGGCTCAGCGAAAGAAAAGGTCCTAATTGAACAAGGAGTAATTAAGATATTCAAGGAAAACAAAGATGACTTTAAGGGAAAAGACAAGCCGAGATTTTGGAACAAACACAAGAACACAGTCAATGATGGTGTTGTTGACGCCAACACAGTGTGACCCAAATTCATCTTTTCAGGATCAAGTTCTACAAACAATCAAGTGAATACTCAAACAACTTCCAAATCATGAAGGAAGTACACTCCCTTGGGAGAACCACTTGAGTCAGTTTTCAAAAAGGTAGTGGCAAACAAGGTAATCACAGTTCCAGATTTTCCTCCATATGAACCGAAGGTCAAACCAAATTGGTGGAATGATGATGAGTATTGTGAATTTCATAAGAGCAAGGGTCATAAGATAGGAAATTGTCATCGACTGAAGAACATCATACAAGATCTCATTGATAGAGGTGATATTGAGATTGAGGGACACTTGTCTAATCAAGAACATGAGATGTTTAAGGAACCATTCCCAAAACATGACAAGGGAAAAGCTAAAGCCACAGAGGACCAAACCAACTATACCAGAGCATCCTACAACTATGATTCAACTATCAATCACATCTCGATGGACAATTATTTCTCTACCATTATCATCAAGGACAAAACGTCTGAGAATTCTACCCGGAGACCTAGGATTGTCCTAAAAGGTGTTGGATCTTCTTCTGAATCTACCTATGAATGTCATGTCACAACCCGTCGAGGTAAATTCACTTTACAAGGTGCTCTAGCCAAGAACACCGCCTCCTCATCAACCAAACCTGAGTATGACCTTGTAGAACAGCTAGGGAAGACACCCACACTCATCTCCATCGTTGAGCTCTTACGCATATCCCCCGCTCATAAATCCATTCTTGACAAAATCTTGAGAGATACTACCGTTCCTACTGATCTGAACGTGGACTAGTTTCAAGCCATGGTCGGATACCTTTCCATTCCACATTCACTTACATTCACAGAAGCCGATGACGCCTTTGTAAGTCAGGCACATAATGCACTGCTACACGTTGAAGCCTTCATACACAAACATCGAATAAAATGAGTCCTGATAGATGGAGGAGCAGGTCTAAACATTTGTACATTGAGCACTATTAAACAATTGGGATATTCTGATAAAGCTGTGAATTCTACAAATCAAATCACCATCAAGGCATATGACGATGAAGAGCATTCCTGCAAGGGAACAGTCACCTTACCTCTCAGAGTTGGGCCAGTTACGAAGGATGTGGTTTGTCAAGTCTTGGATCTAGATCTCACTTATAACATATTGCTAGGACGTCCTTGGATTCATGAAATGAAGGCAGTCCCATCTACATATCACCAATGCATTAAGTTTCCTCACAATGGAGTGGAGGTAACAGTTAACGACGATCCTAATCCGTTCATATACTGCAATAACCTGAGATCAAAAACTGAGACCATCATTCCTAGTAATCACGAAGTTGTTCCTTCTTCGGCATACATTGATCCTGAGTCATTAAAACCTTCGACATCAAAACTAGGTGAGCTTAAAGGCAAGTTTCAAGACAAAGGCATGGGGGAATACACTTTAAGTTAGACCATGTACCTACGACAAGTCATGAGTTCCCCAAAAGAATATGGAAGACCACATCCTAAGAAGCAAATATCCATCATGATACTCAAATGGGACCCTACTACCTTTCAAAGATGGGGTGAACTGGAAGAGGAAGATTTATACAAAATGCTTTACAAAGACATTGAAGATGACACACAAGATCACATCAGTCTACCATGTGAGAAATATGGCAAAGGCTTCAAGATTCTACAAAAATTTGGGTATGATGGAAAAATCCCTCTTGGGTTACGAAAGGAAGGCATCATTGAACCTTTACAACCTGAATTGACATTCAAAAAGGAACACTCGAAGGGACTTGGTTTCTCGACTTCCAAGGTCCACACTCAAAGGGCAGAAGAAGCCTTACAAATCAAAGCTCCCAAAATTCAACAAGAGGATCGCTATTCCACAGACTCCAATGAATGGGAATGGGGTTCAAACAAGTCCTCCAGTGACTACGAGCTCATCGAGACATTCAGAGAGCTAGATGAACCCACAGAAGAAGAGGAATTTTATAACAAGTTTAGAGTTGGTCAAGAAATAACCCATGAGGATTCCATACAGTCCTTGTCTCAAGGTCCTAGGTTGAAACCACATAGGATGAGAACACTTGTCCCAGAATGCGCTACTAGTGATGATAATTTGGATTCGCTCACGATTGAGACTGATGAGGAGAGTGCCATCGATGACCTCGATAATTACCTTGACATACCCGAATATAACTTCATCTTCACTCTTAGCCTCGCTAACTTCGAAGACATTGAAGGCCTTCCCCTTATTCACCACCAATTCATTGACTGGGATCATGAAGGATCTGCATAGTTTGACACATTCCAAAATGATGAAGCTTTTATTGACTATCTGGGCATACGAGATGATCTTCCTCCTGGGGACCATAAAGCGGGATACACTATAGAACTCAACAACGTGGCATATTTTGGTGAGGGTGTCGGACCTTCCAGTCGCAAAAATGTGAAAATAAGAACAAACCAAGGGTCTTATGGCGAAAACCACATTGTGGCGCTGTCTGACCCCAAAAAAGTAAAAAGAAAGGACGTATCTGAGGGCGAAAACCTCTTCGAGGCACCCGAAGAAGGAAGGCTCGACATTCTCCCAGAATCATATGAGGAAAAGTCATCCATGTTGGTAGAGGAGACTATCAAAAAAAACATTGGTACAAAAGAGGTTCCACACAACATATTCCTGGCTCAATCATTGACAGAGTCAGAAAGGTCAAAATTCATAAGTTTCTTCAAAGAACGACAAATCAACTTTGCCTGGTCATACGCTGATATGCCTGGATTAGATCCGGATTTGGTAATGCATCATTTGATAGTTAAACCGGGGGCAAAACCAGTGAAACAGAAATTAAGAAAGATGCATCCACAGGTGGCATTACTAGTCAAAGCAGAACTTGAGAAATTATTGGATGTCGGATTCATACGCCCAATTGATTATCCTGAATGGATCTCCAACTTAGTGCCTGTCAGTAAACCAGATCGTAGCATCAGAATATGTACAGATTTCAGATACATCAACGAAGCTTGTCCAAAGGATGACTTCCCATTACCAAATATTGACTTGATTGTTGATCTCACAGCAGGTCATGAAATGTTATCATTAATGGATGGATTCTCTGGTTATAATCAAACAAGGATCGTGCCTGAGGATCAATACAAAACATCATTCACTTGTCCTTGGGGAACTTTTTGTTGGAATGTCATGCCCTTCGGGCTAAAAAATGCAGGTGCTACATATCAAAGAGCCATGACTACTATCTTTCATGATCTCATGCACGTAACCATGGAAGATTATGTTGACGACCTCTTGGGCAAATCAATAGACAAAAATACACATTTGGACATACTTTCAGTCATCTTTGATTGGTTGGAAAAATACAAAGTAAGATTAAACCCCAAGAAATGTGTCTTTGGAGTAACCTCCGGGAAGCTCCTAGGATTCATTGTATCCAAAAGAGGAATCAAAGTTGATCCAGCAAAATTCAAGGCCATCTTGGAGATGCAACCACCAAGAAATATCAGTCAACTTTGATCCTTACAAGGCAGACTCTAGTCCATACGAAGATTCATAGCACAACTTGCAGATAAGTGTAATCCTTTTCAGCCCCTGCTACATAAAAACATCACATTCAAATGGGATGATAACTGTCAACAGGCTTTCCAGATGCTCTAAGATTATCTTCTAAATCTGCCAGTTTTGATGCCACCAATTCCAGATCAACCTCTGTTACTGTGTATGGTGAAAATGGATAACAATAATAACAATATTAAAAGGCTAAATGAATTCAACCACCAAACCCTAGCCTAACAATGAACAAAGATCCACCATAACATAGGAAGATTACCTAAGACAATGCAAATCAAATGAAATCACAAAGATTATACCATCACATGTCCAATAGGGTTTTGATCTCCATTCTTCCTATCTCCATTGATCTTGCTTGATATATTTGCTCTCAGATTTTTATATGCACAAGAGCTCAACAAAGAACGGAATGTGGTTGCAAGTAGGATCGTAGTGTAGCCAAGTACTCCAAAATCAGTCATTAGGGTTTGACAATGAAGAAAGCATCTCCTTAAATAGAAGACACAATATGAAATGGAGGGATAAGATTGAGAGGTGTAAAAAGAGAGGTCGGCTAGGATTAGAGGGTAGGTATAAGAAATACCAAAATAATGAAAGAGGTAGGTAGCGTATGAATTAAGAGATGAATGACATGTGTCATGTGTAGAAAAAGCTAATGAATTAATTAAATAAATAAAGATTTATTTAATTAATAGAAGAAGTAGGACAATTAAATAAATAAAATATTTATTTAATTTAGGAAAGGGATAATTTAAATAAATAAATGTATTTATTTAAATGAGAAATAAGGCTAGAAGAGGATAAATGAATTAATTAAATAAATAAAGATTTATTTAATTAATAGAAGAATTAGGCTTAGATAATTAAATAAATAAAATATTTATTTAATTAGACATGACAATTTTGAGTGTCTACAGTTACTATACATATCAGCTACTCCAACAGCACTGGGGGTACTCTTAGCACAACAAATTGCTGAGGGCAAGGAAAAAGCAGCATACTATATCAGTCGCACATTGGTAGGATATGAGCTAAATTACACACCAATTGAGCGTGCATGTCTCACCGTGGTCTTTACTTCGTAGAAATTATGACATTACATGCTCACTCATAAGACCAAGTTGGTTGCAAGGATAGACCCATTGAAATACCTTCTCAATAAAGCAACACTTACTGGGCGACTGACAAAATGGGTAATGATCCTGAGTGAATTCGACATCGAGTATGTGGACAGAAAAGCAATAAAAGGACAAGCCATTGCAGATCAATTAGCAGACGCTCCCGTGATTGATGATGTTCCTCTAAGTTCAGAATTTCCAGATGAATCTATTTTGACAATGTCACATGCAAAGCCATGGCAATTGTACTTTGATGGCTCATACACACAGCATGGGGCAGGAGCTGGCATCCTCTTTATAACTCCTCAAGGGGATTCTATACCAAAATCATACCGCTTATCATTTCCTTGCACTAACAATATAGCGGAATATGAGGCATTAACAACTGGATTATGGATCGCAGTTCAGTGGAAGATCCAGGAACTTCGTGTTTTGGGGACTCTCAACTTGTAATCCATCAAATAACTGATGATTACCAAACAAAAGATGAAAAATTAATGCCTTACAAACAAATGGTGGATGACCTGAAACAACACTTCACCAAGATAGATTTTGAGCAGATACCAAGAGAGTAAAATCGCACCGCAGATGCCATGGCTACAATTGCTTCACTGATCGATCTACCTCCAAATGAGACCCGCTATGAGTTCTTGGTGGATAACCTTTTGGTTCCTTCATATGAAATCATTCCTACTGAGATGATATGTGTTGTCGGTCCCAAGTCCCAGTTATATGGTTCCATTTTCACATACCTTCATGGCAATACCCTACCTCTTGATCTATCAAATAACCAACGTCGCACTTTCATTCGCCAATCCTCTCGATATGTCATTTTAGTTGATATCCTATACCGGCGAGGTCTAGATGGCACTCTTCTTAGATGTTTAGAAAGCGACGAAGCTCAGATTGCGTTACGTGAAGTACATGAAGGGATATGTGGTCCACATGCTAGTGGTCCTACCTTGGCCAAGAAACTCATCAGGACTGGATATTACTGGCCCAATATGGAAAAGGACTCATATCAGTTTGTCAAGAAATGTAAGCAATGTCAAATTCATGGAGACCTCATACACGCGCCAGCATAAGAACTTCAACCAATTGCGTCTCCTTGGCCCTTTTGTCAGTGGGGACTCGATCTCATAGGCAAGATTCACCCTCCTTCTTCCAATGGTCATAAATTCATTATCACTGCCACAGAGTATTTCACAAAATGGATTGAAGCTGTGCCTCTCACACAAGTCACGGGAAAATAGATTGCTACATTCATCCTCAACTATATCATTTGCCGATACGGTATTCCTGTTTCCATTATCACTGATAACGAGCGTCTCTTCAAAAATTAGGATGTTCGTGAACTCTGTGACCGCTTCCATATTTCCCATCATTTCTCCACACCATATTACCCCCAAGGTAATGGTCAAGCTGAGGTGTCTAATAAAACAATCCTTAAAATCCTAAAGAAGACAGTTGATGATGCTGGCCGTAATTGGCATATCCAACTTAATCCTGCACTTTGGGCCTACCGCACAAGTGTCTACACACCTATAAGAGCTACACCCTATTCACTTGTCTACGACACTGAAGCCATCTTGCCTATTGAGGTCAAACTACCCTCTTTACGGGTCTCTTTGCAAAACATCATCAGTGATGAAGACTATAGGGTCTCTCGCTTACAAGAGCTAGAATTACTGGATGAACGAAGACAAACTGCTTTTAATCATCTCAAGGCTTACCAACAACGAATGAGTCACAACTACAATCACAAGGTCAAGCCTTGCACATTTGAGGTAGGTGATTTGGTTCTCAGAGAAAATCCCAAAAATCAGCAAGACAGAGAGAAGAAGAGCAAGTTCGAACCAAATTGGCTTGGTCCTTACATCATTACAGCAGCATATGGATCTGGGGCATATCAGCTCTCAACTACAGAAGGTGAACCATTGGAAGATCCTATCAACAACATGCACCTTCGCAGGTTCTACACATAGCTCTTCAGAGTATCCTAATTTCAAAAAATACAAAAAAATTAAAAAATAAAAAAAAAATACAAAAAAAATTATAAAACAACAAAATCATTACTTGGTGAAAACCTGGCAAATAGGCGCCTTGTGACACAAAAATAAAATAAAATTGCAAATCGAAAAAATTAAGAAAAACATTTCGTCCAATGGTGAAAACCACTTCGGTGGCGCCCTGGGCAAGTACCATGGTGAAAACTGGGTCACCAGCGCCATGTGTAGAGACATTGCTCCTCCCTCCTTCAGGATTCACTTTCATCACTTCACTTTCCACACACTCATGACCAATTCATCCATAATAAACTTACCCATTCCCATCATGGCTTGTTATTGATCTACCTAAGATTGGTTAGCCATTCATAATAAACCCCCTTTTCACTCCCTTTCCATCCATAATAAATCAGATCCTATCTGTGGCTAAGGCAAATCCTACGTCTAGTGATGGGTGTGGAACTGAGAACATCACATGTTTCGAGGAGTATAGTTTATTCCAGCTTCCTTCAGTCTATCCGCGCACAATCCATAATAAAGCAGCATCTGCATCACAGATCCGTAATAAAGTTTCATCTTCTCCACAATAAAGTATCAGTTTCATGGATTCAGTCAGTTTTAGATGAGACACAGCAGCAACAATGGGCTTCAACAAAATCAAATCTTTCAACAGACTCAAACAACATATGGTTCAGTGCTATCTATCCTTTCTGTGAAAGTAAGCATTGTGACCACAATCAAATAAGACTTATACAAGTGACAAGAGACATTAAATTTGAGGACTATAGTGGATGTTGGTGTCGAGTCTTGGTTTTCTTTTGATTTTATCTTTTGGTGACATGTCTTTTAGCTTTTCCGGGATGTCTCTGACTAGAGATTCTATCTCGAGGATGTCTTTGACTAGAAAGGCAAGGATGGGGTATCGTCACCTATTTTTCTTTGCTGTCTGTGGATTGTCTCTTAGTAATGCTATGACTTGTCCAAGGATATGAGGACACTGTGAGTCTAGTGTGAACTGGGGCATTCCTTGTTTGTGACTGTCTTATCTCCATGCAAACAGGTACAATGACTTTCTGGGTCGAACGTATGCCTCGATTGTCATAACCTATTTGCCATAATAAAGCTCAATGATGATAACACACAAGAAGCTCTTTCACTTTCATATCTTCTGTCTTCCATCCCCCTTTCTTGATTGACTTCCATTGTCCTTCTTGAGTCCGCCTAGCCTGCTATCACATGACTGAGTATAATGACACACCAAAAACATTTGCATTTCATGTAGTTGCACCTGCATTACCACATATTAAGCATTTCATACATACATATAGATATCACAACTGCATCACATCCTGCACACAACACCTGTTAGCACATTTTATATTCTCATCATGTAAATAATTATTTGCATTATCATATTCATCTGCATTTCATACATTCACATTTGCATCATGCATACACATATAAAACATAAAAGAACAAAAATATTGCATTGCATCATGTACATATTTGCATCCATATCATAAGCATCACATAAAACAAACATCACATAAGAATATCTCATCACATAGGTACACATGCATATAGCTGCCGCAAAGATGAATCATCTCATATATATATATATAAAGTGTCATGATACAATGATGTCAAAATCATATGGCTACAATCACCCGAAGGTGTCTACATCATCATACACAAACGGTACAATATTGATACATAGGGAGCCCTCTATGGCTATGATGAACTCCCTCCCTCGGAGCCGCTTGGCCTCGATGGAATCTGAGCCCCTTAAGGACCCGCCCCAGGATCATCCCTCCTGTCCCCTCTATCTGGTGGTGGTGGAGGACCCATAACCCCACCACTAGATGCCTATCTCCTCTGGCTCCCTCCCGTAGCTATCACTATCCGCGATGGTCTATGGAAGCTCCTCGCCCGCTGATCCGCTGGCACTGCACCATAATAGAGATCCCGCCAGTAGGCAATCTCCTCCCCGACCCACAGAACATAGGCATATCTGGCCCCTGTGTCCTTTGCTGCCTGCCTCCCAGCCCTCAGTGTTGTCTCAGCCTCTGTGTAGCGCTGAATGACCTAGTCTCGCTCCCGCTCTATATCTCGGAGCCACCTCCTGAGCCTATCCCTCTCCCTCTCCAACTTCTGGATCTCATCTGCCTGTCCCTGACAGATCTCCCTTAGCTCCATCAACTCATCCTCCTCTGCCTCAGCCCCCTGTGGCTCCCCTTGTACGGGCGCTTGCCCCTGTTCCTATGCCTGTATTGATACCTGTACTGGTATCTGTCCCTGTACCTGTCCTTGTACCTGCACCTTTCTGGGACCCTGTGTTGCTGGCACCTATAGAGGCAATCCACCACAACCCCTCACCACCCAAGCCTGCCTATCCTCTCCACCATCCCTCCGCGGTGCAATCCTCCTCTCTCCAACTGCTCCCCTCCTCCTCCGTCGACCTCTGCCACCATCAGCTCCATCATCATCATCATCCCCACCACCATCTCCATCTAATAGCTCTCCCGAATCCGTCAGGCATGGGAATGGATGCTCGACCCAGTATGTTGTGTACTCGACATCCATGCTGACATCCTCAGTCTCTGGGAACATGTCCCAGGGTAGGGGCATCATCTCTACCAGCTGCGTAACAACTTGATCATATGATAATAGGGGCCCAAACTACGCTTGATCTCTCACAGTCCATGCATACATGCCTGAACCCCGTGGCATCCGCTGAATCCTGCCAAACTGCCTTCCAACCCTGTCCACTAGCTGCCTCTCCAACACATAGGGCATCTGCCCAATCAGGTACCTGCTCCGGAAGGTGTAGGGAAGCTCTACCGCATCATCCTCCCATTGCTCACATCCCAGGTATGGCCTCCATATGACCATGTCCATATCATCAATCACCCGTCGCTAGTGCTCTAGCCTGCCAATCCGTGGCTGCGACGTGATCATGTCATACAAGTGAACAAAACTGCGTCTGTGACCTCTGCCTCTGAAGTGTATCGGCCTTGTCATGGGCAGATGCTCATAACCCCACACCTGCAACAATGTCACCCCGCAGCCCAATCCCACTGATCTGTGGTATACAAACTGATGCAGCTCATAGTAGAGGTGTGCCAGCACACATGGTCCCCAAGCATATCTGGTGTGCTGTGTCACCAGTGTCTCCAGTGCACCTCCCCAGCCTACAGCCAACCCCCGTGTCGCCCTATCCGGACACAGGAACCCACTGATCGCTCCTCCTATCATTGCTGGCAGCGCTAACCCTGTAGCTGTCATAGTATCCCAAGCCACATGTCTAGCCCTCATCTCCAGTTCTGGGTCCCGGAACACTCGTCTCAGGGCCTCCCTGTCTCCATCTCGATCGTACGGAATCAGCTCCTCGTCGATCGGTATCCGCAAAATCCTATATACATCCTCAAGGGTGACTGTCATCTCCCCCATCGGCAAATGAAATGTACATGTCTCGGAGTGCCATCTCTCCACCAGTGCAGTCAACAGTCCCATGTTCGTCTGAAACTCAGGCACATACAACACATGTCTCAATCCCATAGCCTCGATTGTAGCTCAGTCCTCGGCTGTCAGCTCAGGTCGCAACCTCTGAGTCGATGGGAATCTCTCTCGTGACTCCAACATAGGCAAATACTCCTGTAGTCAAGCAAATCAATCATGTCAGTCATCGTGACATTCACTGTTCATCACAAAATGCTACTTTTTTTTTGTGCATATGGCATTCTATCCTAGTGACACTCACTGTTCATCACAAAGTGTTGCTATCTATCCTAGTGACACTCACTGTTCATCACAAAGTGTTGCTGATTATCCTAGTGGTACTCCCTGTTCATCACAAAGTACTACGAGTGTTGCACTCCTTATTCATCACTAAGTGCTGCTCACATTTGCACTCCCTGTTCATCACAAAGTGCTGCTCATATTTTAGTACTCCTTGTTCATCACAAAGTGCTATATCTTGGTACTCACTGTTCATCACAAAGTGCTTTGATCTATCCTAGTCTTCCCTAGAGGACCTGCTTGAGTGTATCCTCTCAGCAGCTTATCCAATCGATAGCGTATGTTCATCACAGAATTGCCGATTTGACCTAGAAGACACAAATTCACATTTTTTTGGACACAAACGCGCTTTCCTGACATAAACATGCTTGAAGACTGCACAGACGCACTTGAAAAATACAGACGTGCCTGAAAAACATAGACGTGCCTATGCTCTACACAGACGTGCCTTCTTGGCACAGACGCGCCTACACATCACAAATGCGGCCACATTTGGCACAGACGCGGTTTCCATCACAGACGCACCTGACACAAACACAGACACGCCTGGCACCAACGCAGACACGCTCGGACGTTTTTGGACATTTTTTTGGATCCTATTCTAAGCGCATTTATTGCCCTATCTACCATGCATTAATAACAACAATAAATGCAACAAAGTATGAGGAGGTTTCCCGGTACTTACCGGCTCTCCTGCCTCTGCTGGCCTCTGGAATCAGCGAACGCAGTCGAATCTGTGAACAAAGGCCATCATTGCTGACTGCTGCTGCTCTATTTTCGATCTGCACTCTGCTCTCATGGATGTGTAGATGACAATGGGGATGTATTTTCCCCCGTGGTCTATCTTATAGACTACCCTAGCCCTAGCCCTCGCCTCTCGAGTCAGTCTTCGTTATCCCGTGACTTTGTCACTTTATCTGGTCCGTCCTTTCTAGCCTTTCTTTCTTATCGAAAGATTGTCTGCGATCTTTTTCAGACATTTTCATCCAATCTCTCGAGGGGGCATATCATTCCCATCTTGGGGCAACTTTGTATCAGTTCATCTTATCTTCTTTGAAACAACGCGACAAGCCGCATTGTCTCAAAGAGGGGCAAAATGTAGACACCCAAAATTGTCTAGTTTAATTAAATAAATATTTTATTTATTTAATTATCTAAGCTTAATTCTTCTATTAATTAAATAAATCCTTATTTATTTAATTAATTCATTTATCCTCTTCTAGCCTTATTTCTCATTTAAATAAATACATTTATTTATTTAAATTATCCTTTTCCTAAAATAAATAAATATTTTATTTATTTAATTATCCCACTTCTTCTATTAATTAAATAAATCTTTATTTATTTAATTAATTCATTAACCTTTTCTACCCATGACACATGTCATTCATCTCTTAATTCATACTCTATTTACCCCTTTCATTATTTTATTATTTCTTTTACCTACCCTCTAATCATAGCCGACCTCCTTTTACACCTCTCAATTTTATCCCTCCATTTCATATAGTGTCTTCTATATAAGGAGATGCCTCCTTCATTATCAAACCCTAATCATTTTTATTCTAATCATCTTTTATGCACTTGACTACACTACGATCCTACTTGCAACCACATTCCGTTCTTTGTTGAGCTCTTGTGCACACATAAAATTTGAGAGCAAATATATCAAGCAAGATCAATGGAGATAGGAAGAATGGAGATCAAAACCCTATTGGACATGTGATGGTATGTGATTTCATTTGATTTGCATTGTCTTAGGTAATCTTCATATGTTATGGTGGATCTTTGTTGTTGTTAGGCTAGGGTTTTGTGGTTGAATTCATTTAACCTTTCAATATCGTTAATTGTTATCCATTTTCACTATATACAATTCCGTATCTAAAATTTTAATTTTTAATCTAAATTGTAATATGTCGAATTTTACCAATGAAATTAGCTAGGTAGTCTTCACCGAAAGATCACCAAATCAATTGAACCCTCATAGAATTTTGATGAAACAATCTTAATGATGTTAAATGACGTAAGATTATTCTTGAAATCAGATCTATAATAGCAGCAATTGATATGGCTTCACACGCCAAAATATGAGCAAAACCCACAAAATTAAGACAAATTGAAACCACTTGTTTCACTTCAAACACCAAAAACTATTATCATTCAATATCCAAAATAAAATTATAACTTATATGATCTAATAAAAACATAAATTAAACTTGGGGATGACCCCACAATGCAGCAGTTGGTTGTGAGCCTCCTACATGGGAGGTCTTGGGTTCGAGTCTACTTTGTGAGAATTTGTTGAAGATACCCAAGATCTAGGGCATAATGAATAGCACAATAGAGAAACAAAATATTTGATAAGAATAAATTGTATTCTATAAAGAGAAAATACTGATCAACCAGATCATCAACCATTACAAACAATGTAGATGAGCCTGCTTATAAAGGCAAGGCTAAGAGACAAGAGAGCACACATTGATGACATGTGGCTCAATGAGATGCAAGCGTAGGTGGGGGTAGGTAGGAGAAATAGTAAAATATTCCACATGAGGTGGATCACCTACCAAAGGTAGAATTATCACTCCACAATAAGTGGATATGATAAGTAATAACAAGATCACACCATAAAATGTGGAAATTCTCCTACATACACACTCCCAATGTATGCACATCTCCTAAGTGTCTCATATAAAAACTACAATGTTATGCCTGTACCTAAGTAAACTTAAGTAAAGTGTAATTATATACAACATGAATAAATAATTACACCAACACCCCCCCTTAAGTGCAACTTAGGGGAATGCACTTAAGTCTACAATGCAATTGAGCAATGCAAGATGGGTCTCAGCTACAAGGTCATGTTAGGTACTCATGTACAAATGCAAATGAAAACCAATGCAATCTCTCATAAAGCAGGGAAAGAGAGAAAAAGCCAATGGGAAAAAACCTTCCCCCAAAAGAGAGATGAAAACTATATACAATAGAACTCTCAAAGAAGTATGTGAAGGACATAATCCCATGCGAGGAAAAAGTCCCCCCCCGCCCCCCTACCCCCATATGAGAGAAGAAGAGAGACTAGGTAGCCCCCCCTCAATGTAGAATCTACGCCAATGGTAGAAGCTCGAAGCTGAATGAAGAAACTGCTCCACGAACATCAAACAACGTTCCTCTCGGGTAAGTGCACAAAGATGGTGGTAAAAAAGGGGGGTATAAGTGGACACTTTTTTTTTTCTGAAACCAGGTGAACCTGAACTTGGAGGCAAAATTTGAAAGTCATCCACTCAAGATATGAAGATAATAAAAGAACAAATATTGTAGTACTTTGAATCTAGTTTCCAAACTACTAAACTTTTTTAAAATTGGATAATATTAAGGGGGTCAAATTCTTCGCGCACGAAAAACTGACTCTGATTTTTTCTGAAAAACATAACATAGTGTCTGACGTGCGCATCAAAAAAGTCATAGTTAGATTTAGTATTTTGACAAATCCTTTGGCAGAAAGATAGTTAAGAGTGAGCACTAGAAGATGCGTATTTTTTTGTAATTTTTTGTTGAGTATTTTTTTATTTATGATTTTTCCAATCAACACATCCTGAAAAATTAGGTACCTGTTCGTGTGCGAAGCATAAGTTGCACTAAACAAATCGAAAATACAATTTTTTTAAATTTTTTTAAAGAATCAAGTGCACTACAATAATATATAAAGTTTTTAAAATTTGGATAAATATACCAAAAGTTATTCAAAAAATGGTGCACCTATGTTTGTGAGAACTATGGAGACACTGGTAAAAGAAATTCAATAATAATATGTTATTGTTGTTCAAATTGAAAAAAAATTATATGGTTAGAAAGCTCAGAAGATGGGTGAAAATATGGTGGCAATTTAGAAATAACCACTTGATGAAGTGTAACCCTGATGATGACAAAGTCGATAAACCAAGTTGATAAAATGAAACACGCCAAAAATGAGAGAAATGGAGGGAATCAAACTTCCAAACCGTAGCTTTGTCATCCAGCCCTATTTCCAAGCCTAAACAGTCAAAAGCGCGTACGGGGTACTTATGGTGTAAGTAGCACGTACATGCTCGTTTTCCTATAAACAACACGTATGCGCTATTTTTACTATAAACAACACGTACGCGCTATTGTATAATATGATATTCTATATATAATATGTGTATATACATATAATATATGTAATATATAATATGTGTATAATATGATATTGTATATATAATATGTGTATATACATATAATATATAATCTATATATATATAATATTTTAAACATATATACACATGTAAGTGTATTGTCTCCCCCTCTCAAACGCATACAAGGTCTCTCTCTCTCTCCATACCCCATCCCTCTCTCTCTCCCTCACTCTCTCCCCTTCTCCCTTCCTCCATACCCCATCCCTCCCTCTCTCCCCTTATCCCTTCCTCCATACCCCATCCCTCTCTCTCTCGATCTCTCCCCTTCTCCCTTTCTCCATACCCCATCCCTCTTTCTCTTCTTCTCTCCCTCCCTCCCTCCATACCCCACTGCAACTGTGTTTGCACTTCTATAGAAGTAAGTGAATTTATCTCGTCTACAACTTCCTCTTTGATTTTTATCATGTATGCTCTCCTAAGAAAATTGATTGATGGATTTGTGTGTGTATATTGAATAGGAGGAATAGGGTTTGAAATTGAACCATGGGTGTATTACTGTGACAAACAAGGAAACCTACAATAATATTCCTCTCAATTGTGTTTTTAATGAGCAGAGCAGATGTGGAAAATAGTGTCAACAAAGCAACATAATGGGTCAGAGTACCTGCAATATGTTTTTCAGAAGGAAACAACAGGTAGGAAGAGAAAGAGGGAGAGTAACACAAATTATGTCCTGTAGAATGATAGTGGTGGGTATGCGAGAGTTCCCATGTTGTTACACAACGTCTGTCACCTAAAGAAATTAAAGTATGTTGTATGCATGGCAGTGGTAGTATATGATGATCATCACTTGTCAAAAAGCTTGGAACAGTACATACCCATGAAAGAAATCAAGTGTGTAATTCCTATAATCACAATCGAGATCAGTCTTATAACCTTGCAAATTTAATAGCATCATATGTTTTAGAACTTACGCAGTAGTCTTAGGGTTAGGTCAAGCTCTTACACTTGCTTTTTAGCGAAGCCTCATTGTTTGTTCGCTTGAAGTCTTGTTGTATGATGTTCTTTTCATAAATTTAAATTTAATATATCATTTTACTAGCCCACCATTAGAGGTTGTATTGTTTCCTAAGAGGTCATATGGTGTCCTGTGACCCCTTAAGACCCCTCGGGACACCAATGACCCATAACAACATCATATGGTGTTCTAAAGGGTCCTATGTTGTTCTATGACCCCTTAGGACACCCTATGACCCCTTAGATGTTGTTAGGGGTCATATTGTGTTCTAAGGGTCATATTGTGTCTCGAATTTGATATCTCTTCCTCTCCCTCCGTCCCCCTCCTTCTTCTCTCCCTATCTCCCTCTCCCTCTCTCTCTCTCTCTCTCTCTCCCCTTCTTCCTTCCTCCATACCCCATCCCTCTCTCTCTTGCTCTCTCCCCTTCTCTCTTCATCCATACCCCATCCCTCTTTCTCTTCTTCTCTCCCTCCCTCTTTCTCTTCTTTTGTAATTCCTATAGTCACAATCGAGATCAGTCATATGGTGTCTTGTGTACTT
This sequence comes from Cryptomeria japonica, assembly GCF_030272615.1. Lineage (NCBI taxonomy): Eukaryota > Viridiplantae > Streptophyta > Pinopsida > Cupressales > Cupressaceae > Cryptomeria > Cryptomeria japonica. Next base: position 10,707,800 of record NC_081405.1, read on the forward strand.
TCTCTCTCCCTCTTCCTCCTTCCCTCCCCCCTCTTCTCTCCCTCTCTCCCTCCCTCTCCCTCTCTCCCTCCCTCTACCTCTCTCTAACTTCCCTCCCCCCTCTCTCTCTCTCTCTCTCTCTCTCTCTCTCTCTCTCTCCCTCCCTCCCCCCTCTCTCTATCCCTCCCTCCCCCTACTCTCCCTCTCCCTTCCTCCATACCATTTCTTCTCTCCCACCCTCCCCCCTCTTCTCTCCCTCTCTCCCTCCCTCCTTCCCTTCTACCCCCCTCCTCTCTCCCTCCTTCCCTTCCACCCCCCCTCTCTCTCTCTCTCTCTCTCTCTCTCTCTCCATACCCCTTCTTCTCTCCCACCCTCTTCTCTCCCTCTCTCCCTCCCTCTACCTCTCTCCCTCTCTCTACCTTCCCTCCCCCCTCTCTCTCCCTCTCCCTCATTCCCTCCCTCTCTCTCTCCCTCTCTCTCTCCCTCTCCCTCCTTCCCTCCCCCCTCTTCTCTCCCTCTCTCCCTCCCTCTACCTCTCCCTGATGAATCAATGATGAACAATTAGTACCAACCAGTACTGAGAGGGGGGGGGTGAATCAATGCTGACAAAAACACTTTTCCTTGAACCGGTTTGACTAAGAACACTGCACTTGACTGGCAAGCAATATCACCGATCTAAACCAGATTACTACCGGTTAAACACAGTAAGAATGTGAAAGACATAAACCAGTAACTCTTGGCTTTCCTCATAATCTAACATCGTATTTCCACTTCACCCATATGCATACACTAGTAACACATCAACATAAATGTAAAGACTTACTGGTTCAACATGCTTTACCGCTTGACAGAGAATAACAAAGCATCACATGAAAAGCATCACACATAACACATATTTTTCACGTGGAAACCCAACTAGGAAAAACCACGGTGGGGATGAATACCCACAAGCTGTTCTTTGAACCCTTTTAAAGTCCGCTCTGTTAGGAGCCTAGTCCGGTTAAAGACTTTACAATAGGTTCTGTTAGGAACTGATCCTGCTAGGGATCACCCGGTTAAGGGTTAAACCCTGTTAAAGGTTACCTTGTTAGAGGATTTTAAGAACTCAATGATTTTGAGTCACCCTGTTAAAGGATTTACAACAAGCCGGTTAAAGCTACCCTGTTAAGGGATTTTCCAACTGTTGAAGTGGTTGGAGGTCAACAGGTATTACAATGATATGGTAACAACACTTCAATGCTAATGCAGATCCGCTTTAGTTCCTTCCTTCTACAATCACACTCTGCAGGTATCTATTCTCTTATCTGGTCTAGCAAGAATCACGTATCTTTGAACTTAGATACACACAACATTTTCCAACAACTTCAACATGAAAATCAACATCGACCTTATAGGAAATAGATAGGTCAGTAGCATAAACCCTAAACCCTAAACATTTATGTTAAGCAATTCAGTCGGTTCAATCCTAACCGTTGAACATATTGCATTGATTATAACAGTCTTGAACAGATCTCAAGACGTTCTCCAACGTTCATTCTTCACTGCTTCTTGGAGGGTGATAACCCATCACACATTCTCCACTGTTTATAGAGACTTTGAACATTCTCGAGGTAGATAGGATCAATCTCCTTCATGCAAGATCCTTCACGCGCACAAGGCTGACGTGGCAACACAGTATGTTCTTTATTACAATGCTAACTCATCACACGATGCCATCAATTGAATCACACAGGCTTGGAATACTTCAACCAGAAACCCTGAAGCTAAGACTAACAACTGGTAGTCATACCATATGAAACCTTGATACAAAACATTCTATATACCGATTCACATTCCAACATACCGGTTCACCTGGACAGACATGCCACTTCACTTTTTCACATATACCGGTTCACAACATCATACCGATTCTCTTGCAAGTTGCTTACTTCAATATACCAGTTCACTCTTCAACATATTGACATCAATGACAACATACAATATCATCATGTCATCATACTCTCCACATATGCCAACAATCTCCCCCTTTGGCATTGATGGCAATATACAAATGCAATATACAAAGATATCTCTTTGCTTCACATCTTTTCCCCCAACAGTGCAGATATCTTCTCCGCTTCACATCTTCTCCCCCTTTGACAACAATGACAAAGTGAAGGCAAATACATCTATGTTCTACTATGTTGCTCCCCCTAAGGAGTAGCATCCTTCAACACACCAATCCTGAAAAAAGATATATCAATGTAAGTCCTGACTGATGTGGAGCACACACTTTTAGTTCACCTCTTGAAGGGGTAGAACCCCTAATTCACCTCTCAAATAGGTAAAGGTAGCCTTCGATAGAGGCTTGGTGAATATGTCTGCTAACTACTCCTTACTGGAGACATGTTCCAGTACAACTTCTTTGTTCTGAACCTTTTCCCTTAAGAAATGATACTTAAGCTCAAAGTGCTTGGTTCTAGAATGTAAAACTGGATTCTTGGAGATGTTAATCGCACTTGTGTTGTCACAAAATATACTTACCGTTTCAGATACAGGAACTTTGAAGCCATTTAATACATGCTTCATCCAGATTGTCTGGGTGTAGTTCATAAATGCTAGAACATACTCCGCTTCTGCTGTAGACTGAGAGATATAGCTTTGCTTCTTACTTATCCATGAGACTAGCCTACCACCAAGAAAGAATACACCACTAGTTGTGCTCTTCCGGTCGTCGACATTACCAGCCCAGTCAGCATCTGTAAACACTTTTAGGTTGAAATAATTATTGTTAATCCATAGTCAATAGTTCCCTTCAGATATCTCAGAATCCGCTTGACTGCTACCAAGTGGGATTCTCTTGGGCTTTTCTGGAATCATGCAGTAATTCCCACTGCATGTGCAATGTCTAGTCTGCTATGTACTACATAGTCCAATTTTACCAATCATTGATTAGTATTCCTTCTCATTTACCAACCCTGAGTCATCCTCCTTTGATAGTTTACAACCGGTCACCATAGGTGTACCAACTGGTTTGTTGTCTTCCATGCCAAAGGTCTTCAACACCTCTTTGACATATTTGGACTGAGTGATAAAGATTCCATCTTTCATTTGTTGAATCTGTAGTCCAATGAAGAACTTAATCTCCCTTATAAGTGACATCTCAAACTCCTTTTTCATCTCATCTACAAAATCATGACTCATCTTGTCATCTCCTCCAAAGATTATGTCATCAACAAATACCTCACAGATAAGAATCTGATCTCCTTCTGACTTCAGGTAGATATTACTATCCTCACTTGTTCTCTCAAATCCAATCTTCACAAGATGGGAGTGCAAACATTCATACCATGCTCTAGGTGCTTGCTTTAGTCCATACAAGGCTTTATGTAGCCTACACACCATGTCATTGTCTTCTGATAGGGCAAACCCATCTGGTTGCTCTATATACACCTCCTCTTCTAGTATTCCATTCAGGAATGCAGATTTTACATCCATTTGATATACTTTGAATCCCTTGAATGTTGCATATGCAAGAAGCATACAAACTCCTTCCAATCTGGCTACTGGAGCAAAGGTTTCTCCATAGTCTTCTCCTTCTTCTTCGGCATATCCTTTACACACCAATCTGTCTTTGTTTCTAACCACTGAACCATCTTCATTTAGCTTATTTCTGAAAACCCATTTGGTGCCAATGACATTTTTATGCTCTGGTCTGGGTACCAAAGACCATGTAGTATTCTTTTCTATCTGGTCAAGTTCCTCTTCCATTGCCTTGATCTAGTCTTCATCTTTATGTGCCTCTCTAAATGTTTTAGGCTCAAATTCAGAGATCATGCAAGAGTTTTCTCTGACCTTTCTTCTTGTAAGAATTCTTGCATCCTTGTCTCCTATGATCTAATTTGGATCATGATTCAAATTTACATACCTAGGAATGATCTTGGTTGTTTCCTCTTGCTTTTCTTCTTCATCCTCATCTTCATCAGCATCAGCATCTACCGATGTAGGAGCACTATTACTGGTGCTAGGTTGTTTTGTAACTGGTTCCCAGAAGGTTACTACCGGTTCATCTCCTACTTGCTCATTGTTGGTTTCCTCAGATTTCTCAGAGGTTTCATCAACTCTAACATTGATGCTTTCAACAATTCTCTCAGTCCTATTGTTGAAACATTTGAGAGCTTTTCTCTTTGTGGAATACCTTAGGAATATTCCCTCATCACATTTAGCATCAAACTTGCTCTGATATTCACTTCTCTTGATATAACATTTGCTACCAAACACTCTAAAGTAGCTTACCACTGGTGTCTTACTGGTCCAATACTCATAAGGTGTTTTATCCTTACCCTTTTTTATGAGTACCTGATTCATTGTGTAGACTGCAATGCTCACTGCTTCTCTCCAAAAGGTGTGAGAAACCTTCTCTTCGATCAACATAGTTCTAGCTACTTCAACCACAGTTCGGTTGTTCCTTTTTGCTAGGCCATTCTGCTGTGGAGTTCGGGGGGTAGACAGTTGCCTCTTGATGCCATTCTCTTCACAGTATTTGTTGAATTCACTGGAAGTGAATTCTCCTCCTTGATCAGTTCTTAAGCACTTAATCCTCTTACCGCTTTCTTTTTCTACCAGTGCTCTGAAGGCTTTGAACTTTCCAAAAGCTTTAGATTTGTCCTTCAAGAATGTGACCCATATCATTCTTGAGCAATCATCAGTAAGAATCATAAAATACCCATCTCCCTGCACACTCCTAGTTTTCATAGGACCACACAAATCAGTATGCACAAGATCAAGTAAATTGTCTGCAGTGAAAGGTTTACCTTTGAAGGTTGAGGAAAAAATTTTCCCCAGTTGACACTCTCTGCACAAAGGATTCTCCAGTTTGCTTGGCATAGGCAATCCTCTAACTGCCTTGATCTTACTGGCCTTCACAATATTATCAAAGTTTACATGGCAGAGTCTCCTATGCCATATCCAACTATCCTCAAACTTAGCCATTAGACATGTACTGACATTAGCATTTAGCTGAAATAGGTTACCTTTGGTCTGCATACCAGTAGCCATCAGTTCACCATTCTTTCCTTTGATTTTGCACACTCCATTTCTGGATTCCAGAGTGAGTCCATTATCATTCAGTTGAGCAACACTCAAAAGGTTGTGTCTGAGACCTTCTACCCAATACACATTATCAGCACTGCTTCTTCCATTCAGAGAGATGCACCCTCTTCCTTTTACCATACATGGTGCATCATTACCAAAATGAACCACACCACCATCATACTCTTCCAGAGATAGAAACTTACTCTAGTCACCAGTCATATGGTGAGAACAACCACTATCAATAATCCACTCGTTGGAATTATCAAAGTAGGAGACAAGAGCCTTCTTGTCTGACACATCTTCCTTGACTGCTACATACACAATATCTTCATTTTCTTCATTTTCTGATTCCTCATCAGTGACACCTTCATCAAATGCTACAAAACAGTTTCTTTGGTTTCCTCCTTTGAACTTCTTGAACCTCTCTGATTTGTCCTTGTTGTCACCATTAGGGCAGTTTACAACAATGTGTCCTATCCGGTTACAAGAAAAGCATTTCAAAGGAAGCTTACCTCTGTATTTACCGGTTCCCTTGGGAAGTCTCTTGGCAAGAAGAGCTTAAAATTCCATTAGGATCTCCTCATCATCCATTTCTCTACTTTGTCTTGGTTCACCACTGGTACTAGCTTCTTTGCCTTTTCTAGATGGTGCAACAGATGCTCTGAAGGCTGATTCAGGCTTCTGAATACTACCATCATAATTATTTAGCTCATAAGTTGTTAACTTTGCAATGATGGAGTCCAGGGATACCTTTGTCTTGTCTACAGACCTTAACTCCTGAATAGAAGCAATCCGTATTGCATAGAGCAGTAATAAGGATCTCAAAAATTTGCTAACAAGAGTGGAATCTTCCATTTTACCACCTGCACTCTTGGTATCTCCAACAATAATTTTGATTCTTATTCCATATTTTTGAATGGTCTCTCCTTCAACCATCTACATGTCTTCAAACTTTCCCCTAAGGCTTTCTTCCTTAGCTTGTTTCACATGCTCATCACCGCCATAGATATTCTCAAGGGCATCCCATACTTCTTTGGGATTCTCTTTATCCTGAACATCAATAAACTCAATGTCAAATAAACTGCTGATTAGGGCTTCCATGACTTGCCCATTCTTGTCTCTGTTGAACTTTGGACCTTCCCTCTTCATCATTAGAGTAGGATCTTTACCTCAAGCTGTTAAGCTTACAACACAGAGGACCTTGAGGATGCTCTGATACCAATTTATGAATCAATGATGAACAATTAGTATCAACTGGTACTGAGAGAGGGGGGGGGGGGGTTTTCCTTGAACTGGTTTGACTAAGAACACTGCACTTGACTGGCAAGCAATATCATCGGTCTAAATCAGATTACTACCAGTTAAACACAGTAAGAATGTGAAAGACATAAACCAGTAACTCTTGGCTTTCCTCACAATCTAACATCATACTTCCACTTCACCCATATGCATACACTAGTAACACATCAACAAAAATGTAAAGACTTATTGGTTCAACATGCTTTACCACTTGATAGAGAATAACAAAGCATCACATGAAAAGCATCACACATAACACACATATTTTTCACGTGGAAACCCAACTGGGAAAAACCACGGTGGGGATGAATACCCACAAGCTGTTCTTTGAACCCTTTTGAAGTTCGCTTTGTTAGGAGCCTAGTCCGTTTAAAGACTTTACAATAGGTTCTGATAGGAAGCGATCCTGCTAGGGATCACCCGGTTAAGGGATGGCTAAAATACCCGATTAAGGGTTAAACCCTATTAAAGGTTACCTTGTTAGAGGATTTTGAGTCACCCTATTAAAGGATTTACAATAAGCCGGTTAAAGATACCCTATTAAGGGATTTTCCAACTGTTGAAGTGGTTAGAGGTCAACAGGTATTACAATGATATGGTAACAACACTTGAATGCCAATGCAAATCTGCTTTAGTTCCTTCCTTCTGCAATCACACTCTGCAGGTATCTATTCTCTTATCTGGTCTGGCAAGAATCACGTATCTCTGCACTTAGATACTATTACCGCGTCATTTATTCCTCATGGCGAGAGTGGGTCATCTTTTCCTTTTTATGTTGGAGTCCTAGTTCATACCATATTAGCTTGGTTCAAGTCCTTAAATGCAGCCTCAAATCCTTTCTCTAGTCATTTAAGTCAAGTTCAGATAATTCATTGAACTCCTTGAACACATCGAACCGTTCTGAACTGGGTTCAAAATGTTCATTCAGGTTCAGTAGGTTCCAAGGTGTTCAGAAAAGGTTCTTTATACTAACATTTTCTCTAAGTTTTTGCAGCAGTCCTTTAATAAAGTTTTCCTGTTCGGTGATATAACATCTATGTTGAACATGTTGAACTGAGTTCAAAGGGTTCAAATATGTTCAACGTGTTCAACATGGCAAAGTGGTCAATAGTTTGACGCGGCGTACATCTTGAACTACTTGAACACTCAAGAAGTTGGTTCAAGATGTTCATACGGGTTCAATACTGGTGGGTCCCGCGGTTTCTAATGTTTTGAGAAGTGCATTTATTGCTAAATACGGAAAGGCAGAACCATATTGTAAAGTGGTGTCATTCTTTGGCTTTTTCGAAGTAAGTGAACGTTTCGGGAACTGGCAGTTTCTTAAAGTACGCCGCCATGCATTCAATGCATGCGTGCAGGGGTCTAATCTACCAATTTGCCGCGTTCGGAATGAAATTGTGAAATCATTGCATTTAATGTGTCTGTATTTTGACCTTTCTCAATAAGGTATGAAAATCATTTGTGTTCTGTGTTTGCTACTTGCTGCTAGATGTTTGTTTGTATTTTCCCTGGATAGGAGTCTTTCTTGCTGCTAGCCGTCGTCCGATTATACAAATATGAAGGTGAGTCTTTCCTTATTTTCTCCAGTGTTTTCCTTTATATTTTCTCTCATACAGAAGGTTTCACTGCAATCAAGTTTAGGTTTTTTGTTTTGAAATCATGAAGTCCACCCTGCACTTGTTTGGAAACGTCTTTAGCATGGCGTCCACAGAAGCCATAGTTAGTGATACTGACCTGAAGGGTGAGAACCTTGAAGATTTGAAAGAAAGGGTGTTCAAGGGTGTTGATAAGTCTTTTTGTATAGAGATTTTGAGTAGTGGACTTTTAGAAGCCGCAGCCTTTCCTCCAGCAATTCCTTGTCCAGAGCTGGTTCGGGAGTGTATTGCCAGATATGACCCTGTATCTGAAACTATTAAAAGGAATAATGGCGAAACCCTTCTTGCCATTAACCGTGAAGTGATTGCTTCAGTGTTCAAGATACCGGATTATCAGTTTTCTAATTTCTCTCCTGCTTAGTCAATTAGTGAGTTCAATGTAGATAGAGCCGGACACAAGAATAATGTGGCGAAGTTCTGGTTGAAGGTCCCTCAGAGAGGTGGTTCTAGACTACCTAAAAATCCTAACAAGAACCACATGTTGCCACATATCCATGATGTAATGCTTCTATTGCATCGAGCCAAAGGTTCTGCCGAAGCTTATAGCTTTGATGATTGGATATATTGCTATGTACAATTAGTTCTGGAAGGAAAACAATATTTGGATTGGGCGGAGTTAATTGCTGATTCGATGAGAGAGCAGTTGAGTCTAGCCAAGCAATTTCAACAAAACTTCTTCATGTCCTCGTATCTTTTGTATTGTTTGGCCCGTGTTAAGGAGTTAATGGGTATACCCAAGCAGCCCACTAAGGAAGATGTTCCGGTGTATGAGTTTTATCCAATGCTACAAAAAGACAATGCCCTACAAGATTTCAGAAGGGTACATAATGCATTCCTGGGCGATATGTGTCATGAACTAAAAGGTACCAAAGCCAAACGGATTTCAGATGATGCACAGTTTTTGATTAAGAAGTTCGGAAGCTTTTACATCCAGTTCCCATGCTTTTGCTATATACGAGTAGGAGGCTTTGAAGAGGAACCCTTCAAGCTTCTGCATTTCTGTTTTGATTGTTTTGTCCTAGCAGAAGTTTGCAGACAACTGACTTCCATGGTCAAGAAGGCACAACCTAAGGACAAGTGGGAAGGTCATTTTCCAATACAATTGAGAGTGTTATCTTGTAATTCAATATCTGATGCACTAAGTATAGGAGCAGACCTTAGAAATTTTAATTTCTCTCTGTATGCTGAAAGAAAAGGGTTTGACAACAAAGGATTTTCTCGGAGCCTTGTCTTAATGCCTTATCTTCCCATGCCACAGTTAGAAGATTTCTGGGAGGACTGTTCAGATGAACTTAAAGTCTTCAAAAGAGAAAATATGAGATTGGTGCTGGAGCAGGTTATTTCTCTGCAAATAAAGATAGATATTAAAGGGCTTGAAGAAGATTATCTTGAATTGTTTGAACCAGGGTATTTAGCCCACGCAGATACTGAAATGCCCCCAATTAATTGGGATGAGGAGGAAAATAATGACATTCAATTGAGAACCGAACGAGTTCTGGACAGAACCGTGGCATGGGTGGTCAAGAAGAAAGCAATGAAGCCGGACACCAAGTCCCTTTCTATGAGAAGTATGTCTTCACCAAAACATCCTTCTAATAGTGCTCATGTTCGTGCAGGTAAGGAAATCAAGTCGGCTCAGCGTAGACGCAAATCTAGCCCAACTCTGGATTTCAGTACCCCTCGGCATACTCGATCACGTAGTGTTGCCGAGAGGATGGACCAGGTCAAGGATATGGGAGTAAAAGATGTCATGCTTGAAGCTCAGATCTTTGAAATTGAAGATTTGGATGGTGAAGTTGCTTGTGCTCTAGACTCCCAAACGGTGACCGTGGCTATGACGCCACCCCCAAAGATGATTGAAGGAACTTCTCATTCTGCTGCGACTCCTAAATGGTTAACAACCTCAGTGAACAAGAAAAGGAGCTTTCTTCCCGTGACCATTCTAATTCAGGAGATGGTTGCCAAGTACTCTGAGAAGAATCCAAAGCCAAAGAGGTTCAAGACCACCGCGCACCTGAACAATGACGAGGAAACTGGTAAATGGACGGCGGAAATTGCTTCTTACAAAGTGAAAGATGAGAACAAAGAGGTCAGTTCTGATGATTTTGAAATCACAAAAGTAGAGTTGGGAAAGATGAGCAGGGATACAGATAACCATTTTTTCCAAGTGTCAGCGAAGAAAATGCTCACCCGGTCAGAGAAGGATGGATGGGAAAAAAGAGAACTTAAAAGACATATAAGTGTTTTGGCTCAGTTCATCGATAGCATCGGTTGCCTTGGAGCAATTCCAGTATCTCATGCCATTGAGAATTTTGACCCAACTTCTCCAGAAAACAAGAAGTTGATGAATCAAGTTCAACGGGCTAAGAGCATCGCTGAAGCGGTTGAAAAATGGATTGAACAAGTAATCAAAGATGGTGAAAAATACATTACCAACTCCCGGAAGTTCTGTGATGAAGTACAGAGCCTAATTTCTAAAATCCAAAATCAGCTTGTACCATGGGAGAAAGAAGAGCACAAATGGCAAAATGTCCTGCCTCTGTTTACCAAAATCGAAGAGTATGGAACTACCAGATTTTTGAGAGAACATTCAATCAAGCTGGTATCTGATGAATGCCAACTTTTCGTGCTAAAGAAAACTATCATGTGGCGGGTGCTCACCTTTCAGTCAGTAATTACGGATGCAAAAACCTCTGTCTATGAACTCTAGGATTTGCAAAGCAGTATAGTCAAAGATAATAAAGTGGTTAATCCCGATCATGACTGGGAACTAGGAATCTGTGGGTCAAATACACAGGAAGCAGTCAAGTCTTTCCGGTTGAACATTGAGAAAATCAAAGTTAGGAGTAGTTTCACACCGGAGGATATAACCAAAGTGGCTAGGATCGAATCTATGGTTTTCATTGGGAATGATCAATTGCCGAAGCACTCAGAGAAGATGGTGCAACACAAGTGGAATAAAGAGGTGGCAAAGGCGAAACTTAATGCAATGAAAGTCCCAAGCCAATCAATGATCCAGGAACTCACGGCTGCTCATGACGCTCGCGAAGACAAAGAAGAGGATGATAATGAAATATGACATAATGCATCCGCTTTGGGCTAGTTTTCTTTATTTTTAAAATATTTTTCATAGTTATGCAAAAACTTCGGGACAACTGTCCCAAAATACTTTTTGTTGTTTTCGTAACTGTTTTATCAGGGAGTGGTCAATTTTTCAGGGAGACCCCCCCGTTTAGACTATAAATTAAGTAAAACCGATGGTAGAAGAGTTAGATTTTAGTAACTGATTTTGGAACACTTCGAGGGAGTGTTTGTTTTGATATTTTCGGTTCTTAATCAAAGGAAGAATCAGATGGTAGAGATCTGTGGTGAAAAAAAAATTAGCCGATGTATCATTGTGTCTTTGATTACATAAAGATATATATATGAAATCTAATCATATTGTTTTTGGGGAGAAGAAAGATCTGTGTATTTTGAATCCGAATAGATAACATGTCTTTGCATATGTTCATCCGACCAAGTAACAGTATTTGATTATTTCATTGTAGTTTTTCATTATTCCTCTGATGTTCTTTCCTTTGGATGTATTGTTTACTCTGGAAAAGATTCATGTTTGCGGGTGGATTCATTTTCCTTGAATCTGTTTGTCTTTATTTGGAAGAAGTATTTTGAACTTTGTTTCAGTTGCTGTAGTTACATTGAAAATTAAGAAAATGATTTCCATTGTTTATGAGATATGAGGAAAGTTATAGCCTTTCATCCAAGAATTGAATAGGCAGCCTTATATGCTTTCTGGTTAAAAGCTTTTCATTTGGATATAAAAAAAATTAAAAAAAATACATTTTATGAAAAATCTAGATAGGGAGCTGTACCTAGGCAAAAATTCAGAGGGAAGTGATCTTAACAAACACTTACCCAACTGTTTAGTGAGCCATTTGTTCTTAAAAGAAGGTAACAGAGTTTTAAAATTAATCATTTAAAAGCAAAGAGCAAATCTGTTCGCTAACAAATTTTTTGGCGACTCTGTTGGGGAACCGAAACAAAGAGAAAACCAAATTTTTCAATAGACCAGTATGCCATAAGTGTGAGCCCATAATAAGAAAAAGTATTTGGAGTGCAAGAAGATTGTTGAGATTGAGTCTTGTTTGAAGTAACCTAGTTTTCCCACAAATAATCATCCTGGATTCTTGTCCATATACTAGAGCACAAAGAAGAGAAAGAGTAATTGATAACTGTTTTGAAGAATTGCAAAATCTGTCATTTGCCCCAAGTTTTACTCCTAGAAGGAAGGCCAAAAGCAGACCTTCATCTCCTGACAGAGTTACCCCTATATCTTCTTCTTCCCCTTGGAAAGCACTAACACTTACTGGAATTCAAGCCCCACCTCTTGTAACCATTCATCCATTATTCATTATGGCTCAACCCTAGGGTGCGACTATTGGACCTCTTGCTCTCGCAGCCCATAACCCACTACCAAAAGGAGCAAAGGATGTTTTACCCAAATATAAAGGTGACGGGAAAGTTTCAGTTGAAGAGCATTTGAACTCTTTTAATGTAGCAACGGGAATCCTAGCAGTTCAATATGAGGACGTGGTTGTTAGGCTTTTTGCCCAAACCCTCACCAAAGGGGCAGCAGAATGGTTTAGCCAGTTGCAAGCAGGATCCATAACTGACTGGCAAATGATGAAAACCGCTTTTGAAAAAAGATTCCAGAGCGCTGATGATGAACACACGCTACTGGCTCAACTCACACAGATGAAGAAGGAAATTCATGAGCCGATGAGGGATTATGTGGCAAGATATAATAAGATTATTCACAAAATTCCTCAAGCCAAGAGACCAACTGCAGATAATCAGCGATGCTTCTTCATAAATTCCATGCCACCTGATGTAGGATTTCACCTCAGAAGAAGTAGGCCGGCCGACCTAGAAACTGCACAAAATGAGGCTATAGAGCTTGAAGATGATCTGATAACAGCTGGAAAATGGAGGAAAGATGTACAAACTCCTCAGGGACAATCTCAGGCTTCTACGTCCTCTACCGATCTAGATGTTCAACGGCTTGTCAATGATATGATTGCTTTAAAGAGGCAAATACCTAAGCCTGGAAACTCTTATCCACAACCTTATCAGGATATAAGCAGGAGAACTTCAAATCAATATAATTATGGACGACCGTTGCAACTTCCTGTAGCTCCACAAAGATTACAGATAGAGGCACCTCCTGACAAAGGTGTCATGTGTTCATTTCATCTTACCACTGATCATGATGGGGTTTCATGTCCTGATATGATAAGACACATTCAGATGCAAAACACAAAGGATGAATTAGGAGAGTTCACTGAAGCAGAAAGAATCCAAGAGGCACCTGGCGACTCTGGAACATTCTACCTCGAATATGAGTCAGATTCAGAAAAGGGTCGTAACATTTTGGCAACTCTTGAAGGTTCTTCATGTGCGATTCTAACAAGGAATCAACGAACCTCCCAGCCTTCTTCCTTTGTGAACCCTTCTGGAAACAATTTCAAAGGTAAAGATCTCCCAGGCAATAGTTTTTCAAAGGTTCCTGAGGTTAAGATTTTGCAAAGGAACCATGAAGATCATAAGAGCTCTTCCTCTTCTTCCTCCTTTGATATCATCGAATTCTGTAAGGCCTCTACCATTCAACTACCTACCACTGAGTATTTAAAGCTTAACCCAAAAGAGTTGGATAAACTGGTCAAATACGTTAAAGGGGATTCCTTTTCAGAGTCTCAAGTACACAGGTGTATGGAAAATAGTGATTTAGCTACTGCCGAAGGGTCTTCATCTATCCCCTATTCATTAGCTAATCTGGCAGATCCCTGTGCTTTTCATGACACAAGGTTTGGGCATGAGGTCGAGATTCCGAAACCTGAACCTTTCTATATTTCCCTTCTCCTAAATGGCCAAAAGTTAAGTAATTGCATAATTGACTCAGGGGCTTCAGACAATATAATCCCTTCTCCTGTGGCTAAATCTTTAGGTTTAACCCTTACTAAAACGTTTGGGAGATGCTTTTCAATGGATGGAAAACAGGTTCCTCTTATTGGTCAGGTAAAGGAAGTCCAGGCAGTGCTGGCAGCGTGCCCAACCAAAAGAGTAAGATTAACTATACTGGTTGTTGATATTCCAACGAGTTACGGAATGCTTCTGAGTAGGACGTTTTGCAAAGATCTTGGAGGCAAAATTAAAATGGACCGGCCTGAAGCTGTAATTCCCCTTGGAAACCAGAAAATCAAGCTTGAACCTGAACCCAAGAATAAGTATACTGTATTTCCCGCAGATAACCTGAAGGCCCAGATTCTGTTTCAGGAGTGTGAGTTTGGAAATTATCTTGTCCTTGCACATGGTGAAAAGAAAATGGATGAGACAGCTGATGAACTTGATGGACTATGGTAGATGGAGTTTGATGGAAGTTGCGCTAACTCCGGTTCTGGAGTAGGGGTGGTTTTGTTGTCACCAACTAGTAATACTTTCCCCTTTTCCTTCAAGTTGGATTTTAAAAACACTAATAATACTGCTGAATATGAGGCACTATTATTGGGATTAAGTGAGGCTAAATGTAAAGGAATTAAGTTGCTTAAAGTCAAAGGTGATGCAGAGTTAATAGTTAGGCAAGTGAGGAATGTCTATATGGTTAAGAATGATAGGTTGAGACATTACAGGAATAGAGTTTGGGATGAGTTAGAATTATTTGACGCCTTCTCGATTGAAGCAATTCCAAGGGAACAAAATAGTAGGGCAGATTCATTGGCCGTGTCTGCCTCACTTTTATTACCACATCCAGATTTTAAAGATAACTCATATAGGATTGAAATGATCTATAGGCCCAGTGTTCCTGATAATGTTGATCATTGGCAGGTTTTTGATGCAGATGCATAGATCAAAGATTTCCTAGAATGTGCTTGTAGACACCTAAAATTGTCATGTCTAATTAAATAAATATTTTATTTATTTAATTATCTAAGCTTAATTCTTCTATTAATTAAATAAATCTTTATTTATTTAATTAATTCATTTATCCTCTTCTAGCCTTATTTCTCATTTAAATAAATACATTTATTTATTTAAATTATCTTTTTCCTAAATTAAATAAATATCTTATTTATTTAATTGATCCCACTTCTTCTATTAATTAAATAAATATTTATTTAATTAATTAATTCATTAGCCTTTTCTACCTATGACACATGTCATTCATTAGCGGAGGAAAAGAGAGCACTTGGTACATTGCTTAAGGAGTACATTGATGTTTTTGCTTGGTCTTATGACGATCTGAAGGAGTTTAGAAATGGACATTTTCAACATCAGATCCCGCTGAAGCCAGGCATATCTCCTTTTAGGCAAAAATTGAGGAACTTTAATCCCATCATGGCGGATGCAATTTCTAAGGAAGTTGAGAAAATGCTTAAGGCCCGAATCATATATCCCATCCACCATTCCACTTGGGTAGCTAACATTGTGCCCGTAAGAAAGAAAAATGGGGAAATTCGTATCTGTGTTGATTTTCGAAATTTGAATCAAGCAAGCCTGAAGGACAACTACGCCTTACCAAATATGGATCACATTTTACAGACAGTGTCCGGGTTGGAGATGATGTCGATGTTGGATGGTTTTTCTGGCTATAACCAGATATCTATAGCAGAACATGAGCAACACAAGACAACATTCATCACTCCATGGGGAACATTTGCATACAATCGCATGCCTTTTGGTTTAATAAATGCCGGAGCCACTTTTCAAAGGGCTATGGATTCCTCTTTCAAAGATTTTCGAGACAAAATAATTGTAGTTTATCTGGATGACCTCACGGTATTTTAAAAAAAAAGGACAAATCATTTTCGGGATTTGAGTGCAGTATTACAACGTTGTCGTGAGCACGGGATTTCTTTGAATCCTAAGAAATCAGTTTTTTGCGTCACAAAGGGCAAATTGTTAGGACATATTGTCTCAAAAGAGGGAGTCAAGATTGATCCCAAGAGGGTTAATGCAATTCAACATCTCAGTTTACCCTCTAGCCGGACTGGAGTAAGATCGTTCTTTGGTCAAGTGAATTTCTTGAGGAGATTTGTTCCAGAGTTTGCTAAGACCACAAAACACATTGTTGGCTTGCTAAGTGAGCAACATCCTTTCAAGTGGACTGAAGAGGCCAAAAATGCTTTTGAGAAAATTAAAGGATCAGTTGCAAAAGCGCCCACTCTTGTTAATCCAGATTTCACGAAGGACTTCATTCTGTATTGGTATGCATCCGACCATACTATGTCTGGGATTCTGTTGCAGTTGGATGAACATGGGGCTGAAATGCCTATAGCGTTCATGAGTACTCCACTCAAGAAACATGAGCTCAAATATTCACCTATGGAGAAGCATGCATATGTTGTTGTAGAGGCCGTGAAACAGTTTCGATACTATATCCTGCATTCTCACTCTGTAGTTTTTGTTCCAGATTCAGCCGTGAAAAGCATTTTGACTCAGCAGGAGGTTGGACTAAATAAGAGAGCAACATGGGTGACGAAAATCCAGGAGTATGACTTAGATATTCGCCCTATGAAGACAATTAAAGGGCAGGGCTTATGCAGGTTGATAGCGGAAAATGAGGTGGAAATTGAAGCAGAGTTACCATTAACTCTTTTTGTCGGATTGCAGGATACTTGGTTCTCTGATGTGGCCTACTACTTAACTTATGGTAGTTGCCCAAATCATCTGTCGGCTAAAGAACAAAGGAATTTAAAATTAAAAGTTGCAAAGTATGTAATTTGGCAGGATTTTCTATACAAAAAGGGTTTAGATGGAACATACCTAAGGTGTGTAGATAAACCTCAACAGCAAAAGCTCCTGGAAGCTTATCATGGAGAGGTTTGTGGTGGGCACTTCTCATCATCTGTTATTGCTTTCAAAATTCTGAGAAATTGCTTTTATTGGCCCGACATGTTTCGGGATGCCTATATTCATGTAAAAGAATTCAAAAAATGTCAATTGTTTTCTGGAAAGCCACATTTAGCAGCACTGCCTCTAAGGCCTATAGTGATGGATGAACCTTTCAAACAGTGGGGCATTGATTTCATAGGCCCAATTAACCCTCATTCCAGTGCGGGTCACATGTATATTTTGATAGCAACTGACTACTTTACAAAGTGGGTAGAGGCCATTCCCACCAAAAAGGCCAACTCAGAGATTGTGTGTAGTTTTCTCATGGATTACATCCTAGTTCATTTTGGGGTACCCCAGAAAATTGTGATAGATAATGCGTCATATTTCTCCTCCGAAGAGTTGACCATGTTTTGCTATGATCATCAGATTTCCCTCTCACATTCTTCTGATTATTTTCCACAGGGCAATGGTTTGGCCGAATCTAGCAACAAGAATTTGATAGTCATCATGAAGAAGCTAGTTGACGAGAGTGCTAGGAATTGGCATAAGAAGTTATATGAGGCTTTATGGGCGGACAGAACCACACCCAAGAGGGCTATTGGAATGGCACCTTTTGAACTTGTGTATGGTGTAGGAGCAAAACTTTCTTTGCCACTGGAGTTATCAGCAACCAAGCTGCAAACAGTAGTGGAAGATTCCTTCTTTCAAAATGCTTTGGAGAAAAGAATCATGTATCTGACAAAGTTAGAAGAAGAGAGAGAATTGCTGGTGGATAGGATTTCAGAACATCAGAGCCGAGTAAAGAGGATTTTTGACATGCGAGCTCAACCAAGAGGTTTCCTAGTAGGAGATGAGGTGCTACTATGGGACAAAAGGAGAGAGTCCAAAGGTGCTCACGGCAAGTTTGATTCATTGTGGAAAGGTCCTTTTAGAATTTGCGAAGCAGTAGGACAAAATGCATTCAGACTCAGCTATGTTGACGGAACGATCATGCCTTATACCTACAATGGGCAAGATCTCAAGCTCTATAAATTGTAAATCCAGTGTTTGAGTCACTTGTATATAGTAGTCTAGGTATTTTTGGTTGCACCTTTAACCCTTTCCCATTTGTTTTATGTTTTGCGAAGCCAGATTCTGTGAGTTCTTTGCATTTTCCTTTGAAAAATAAAATCCCCAGCCAGAGCCAATGTTACAGCGTCATTTATTCCTCATGGCGAGAGTGGGTCATCTTTTCCTTTTTATGTTGGAGTCCTAGGTCATACCATATTACCTTGGTTCAAGTCCTTAAATGCGGCCTCAAATCCTTTCTCTAGTCATTTAAGTCAAGTTCAGATAATTCATTGAACTCCTTGAACATGTCGAACCGTTCTGAACTGGGTTCAAAATGTTCATTTACGTTCAATAGGTTCCAAGGTGTTCAGAAAAGGTTCTTTGTACTAACATTTTCTCTAAGTTTTTGCAACGGTCCTTTAATAAAGTTTTTCCTGTTCGGTGATATAACATCTATGTTGAACATGTTGAACTGAGTTCAAAGGGTTCAAATATGTTCAACGTGTTCAACATGGCAAAGCGGTCAACAGTTTGACGCGACGTACATCTTGAACTACTTAAACACTCAAGAAGTTGGTTCAAGATGTTCATACGGGTTCAATACTGGTGGGTCCCGCGGTTTCTAATGTTTTGAGAAGTGCATTTATTGCTAAATACGGAAAGGCAGAACCATATTGTAAAGTGGTGTCATTCTTTGGCTTTTTCAAAGTAAGTGAACGTTTCGGGAACTGGTAGTTTCTTAAAGCACGCCGCCATGCATTCAATGCATGCGTGCAGGGGTCTAATCTACCAATTTGCCGCTTTCGGAATGAAATTGTGAAATCATTGCATTTAATGTGTCTGTATTTTGACCTTTCTCAATAAGGTATGAAAATCATTTGTGTTCTGCGTTTGCTACTTGCTGCTAGATGTTTGTTTGTATTTTCCTTGGATAGGAGTCTTTCTTGCTGCTAGCCATCGTCCGATTATACAACTATGAAGGTGAGTCTTTCCTTATTTTCTCCAGTGTTTTCCTTTACATTTTCACTCATACAAAAGGTTTCACTGCAATCAAGTTTAGGTTTTTTGTTTTGAAATCATGAAGTCCACCCTGCACTTGTTTGGAAACGTCTTTAGCATGGCGTCCACAGAAGCCATAGTTAGTGATACTGACCTGAAGGGTGAGAACCTTGAAGATTTGAAAGAAAGGGTGTTCAAGGGTGTTGATAAGTCTTTTTGTATAGAGATTTTGAGTAGTGGAATTTTAGAAGCCGCAGCCTTTCCTCCAGCAATTCCTTGTCCAGAGCTGGTTCGGGAGTGTATTGCTAGATATGACCCTGTATCTGAAACTATTAAAAGGAATAATGGCGAAACCCTTCTTGCCATTAACTGTAAAGTGATTTCTTCAGTGTTCAAGATACTGGATTATGAGTTTTCTAATTTCTCTCCTGCTCAGTCAATTAGTGAGTTCAATGCAGATAGAGCCAGACACAGGAATAATGTGGCGAAGTTCTGGTTGAAGGTCCCTCAGAGAGGTGGTTCTAGATTACCTAAAAATCCTAACAAGAACCACATGTTGCCACATATCCATGATGTAATGCTTTTGTTGCATCGAGCCAGAGGTTCTGCCGAAACTTATAGCTTTGATGATTGGATATATTGCTATGTACAATTAGTTCTGGAAGGAAAACAATATTTGGATTGGGCGGAGTTAATTGCTGATTCGATGAGAGAGCAGTTGAGTCTAGCCAAGCAATTTCAACAAAACTTCTTCATGTCCTCGTATCTTTTGTATTGTCTGGCCTGTGTTAAGGAGTTAATGGGTATACCCAAGTAGCCCACTAAGGAAGATGTTCCCGTGTATGAGTTTTATCCAATGCTACAAAAAGACAATGCCCTACAAGATTTCAGAAGGGTACATAATGCATTCTTGGGTGATATGTGTCATGAACTGAAAGGTACCAAAGCCAAACGGATTTCAGATGATGCACAGTCTTTGATTTAGAAGTTCGGAAGCTTTTACATCCAGTTCCCACGCTTTTGCTATATACGAGTAGGAGGCTTTGAAGAGGAACCCTTCAAGCTTCTGCATTTCTGTTTTGATTGTTTTGTCCTAGCAGAAGTTTGCAGACAACTGACTTCCATGGTCAAGAAGGCACAACCTAAGGACAAGTGGGAAGGTCATTTTCCAATACAATTGAGAGCGTTATCCTGTAATTCAGTGTCTGATGCACTAAGTATAGGAGCAGACCTTAGAAATTTTAATTTCTCTCTGTATGCTGAAAGAAAAGGGTTTGACAACAAAGGATTTTCTCAGAGCCTTGGCTTAATGCCTTATCTTCCCATGCCACAGTTAGAAGATTTCTGGGAGGACTGTTCAGATGAACTTGAAGTCTTCAAAAGAGAAAATGTGAGATTGGTGTTGGAGCAGGTTATTTCTCTGGAAATAAAGATAGATATTAAAGGGCTTGAAGAAGATTATCTTGAACTGTTTGAACCAGGGTATTTAGCCCATGCAGAGACTGAAATGCCCCCAATTAATTGCGATGAGGAGGAAAACGATGACATTCAATTGAGAACTGAACGAGTTCTGGACAGAACCGTGGCATGGGTGGTCAAGAAGAAAGCAATGAAGCCGGACGCCAAGTCCCTTTCTATGAGACGTATGTCTTCACCAAAATGTCCTTCTAACAGTGCTCCTATTCGTGCAAGTAAGGAAATCAAGTTGGTTCAGCGTAGACGCAGATCTAGCTCAACTCTGGATTTCAGTACCCCTTGGCATACTCGATCATGTAGTGTCGCCCAGAGGAGAATGGACCAGGTCAAGGATATGGGAGTAAAAGATGTCGTGCTTGAAGCTCAGATCTTTGAAATTGAAGATTTGGATGGTGAAGTTGCTTGTGCTCTAGACTCCCAAACGGTGACCGTGGCCATTCCAATTCAGGAGATGGTTGCCAAGTACTCTGAGAAGAATCCAAAGCCAAAGAGGTTCAAGACCACCGCGCACCTGAACAATGATGAGGAAACTGGTAAATGGACGGCGGAAATTGCTTCTTACAAACTGAAAGATGAGAACAAAGAGGCCGGTTCTGATGATTTTGAAATCACAAAAGTAGAGTTGGGAAAGATGAGCAGGGATACAGATAACCATTTTTTCCCAAGTGTCAGCGAAGAAAATGCTCACCCAGTCAAAGAAGGATGGACGGGAGAAAAGAGAACTTAAAAGACATATAAGTGTTTTGGCTCAGTTCATTGATAGCATCAGCTGCCTTGGAGCAATTCTAGTATCTCATGCCACTGAGAATTTTGACCCAACTTCTCCGGAAAACAAGAAGTTGATGAATCGAGTTCAACGGGCTAAGAGCATCACTGAAGCGTTTGAAAAATGGATTGAAAAAGTAATCAAAGATGGTGAAAAATACATTACCGACTCCCAGAAGTTGTTGATGAAGTACAGAGCCTGATTTCTAAAATCCAAAATCAGCTTGTACCATGGGAGAAAGAAGAGCACAAATGGCAAAATGTCCTGCCTCTGTTTACCAAAATCGAAGAGTATGGAACTACCAGATTTCTGAGAGAACATTCAATCAAGCTGGTATCTGATGAATGCCAACTTTTCATGCTAAAGAAAACTATCATGTGGCAGGTGCTCACCTTTCAGTCGGTAATTATGGATGCAAAACCTCCGTCTATGAACTCCAAGATTTGCAGAGTAGTCTAGTCAAAGATAATAAAGTGGTTAATCCTGATCATGACTGGGAACTAGGAATCTGCAGGTCAAATACACAGGAAGCAGTCAAGTCTTTCCAGTTGAACATGGAGAAAATTAGAGTTAGGAGTAGTTTCACACCGGAGGATATAACCAAAGTGGCTAGGATCGAATCTATGGTTTTTATTGGGAATGATCAACTGCCGAAGCACTCAGAGAAGATGGTGCAACACAAGTGGAATAAAGAGGTGGCAAAGGCGAAACTTAATGCAATGAAAGTCCCAAGCCAATCAATGATCCAGGAACTCACGGCTGCTCATGACGCTCGCGAAGACAGAGAAGAGGATGATAATGAAATATGACATAATGCATCCGCTTTGGGCTAGTTTTCTTTATTTTTAAAATATTTTTCATAGTTATGCAAAAACTTCGGGACAACTGTCCCAAAATACTTTCTGTTGTTTCCGTAACTATTTTATCAGGGAGTGGTCGAGTTTTCAGGGAGACCCCCCCCCCGTTTAGACTATAAATTAAGTAAAACCGATGGTAGAAGGGTTAGATTTTAGTAACTGATTTTGGAACACTTCGAGGGAGTGTTTGTTTTGATATTTTCGGTTCTTAATCAAAGGAAGAATCAGATGGTAGAGATCTGTGGTGAAAAAAAAATTAGCCGATGTATCATTGTGTCTTTGATTACATAAAGATATATATATATGAAATCTGATCATATTGTTTTTGGGGAGAAGAAAGATCTGTGTATTTTGAATCCGAATAGATAACATGTCTTTGCATATGTTCATCCAACCAAGTAACAGTATTTGATTATTTCATTGCAGTTTTTCATTATTCCTCTGATGTTCTTTCCTTTGGATGTATTGTTTACTCTGGAAAAGATTCATGTTTGCGGGTGGATTCATTTTCCTTGAATCTGTTTGTCTTTATTTGGAAGAAGTATATTGAACTTTGTTTCAGTTGTTGTAGTTACATTGAAAATTAAGAAAATGATTTCCATTGTTTATGAGATATGAGGAAAGTTATAGCCTTTCATCCAAGAATGAAATAGGCGGCCTTATATGCTTTCTGGTTAAAAGCTTTTCATTTGGATATAAAAAAAACAAAAAAAAAACACATTTTATGAAAAATCTAGATAAGGAGTTGTACCTAGGCAAAAATTCAGAGGGAAGTGATCTTAACAAACACTTACCCAATAGTTCAGTGAACCATTTGTTCTTAAAAGAAGGTAACAGAGTTTTAAAATTAATCATTTAAAAGGAAAAAGAAAATCTATTCACTAACAAATACACACACAATATTTGCCAACAACCTCAACATGAAAATCAACATCGACCTTATAGGAAACAGATAGGTCGGTAGCATAAACCCTAAACCCTAAACATTTAGGTTAAGCAATTCAGTCAGTTCAATCCTAACCGTTGAACATATTGCATTGATTACAACAGCCTTGAACAGATCTCAAGACGTTCTCCAACATTCGTTCTTCACTGCTTCTTGGAGGCTGATAACCCATCACGCCTTCTCCACCGTTTACAGAGATTTCGCACATTCCCGAGGTAGATAGGATCAATCTCCTTCATGCAAGATCCTCATGCACACAAGGCTGATGTGGCAACATAATCTGTTCTTCATTACAATGCTAACTCATCACACGATGCTATCGATTGAATCACACAGGCTTGGAATACTTCAACCGGAAACCCTGAAGCTAAGACTACCAACTGGTAGTCATACCATATGAAACCTTGATACAAAACATTCCATATATTGGTTCACATTCCAACATACCGGTTCACTTGGACAGACATACCGCTTTACTTTTTCACATATACCGGTTCACAACATCATACCGGTTCTCTTGCAAGTTGCTTACTTCAATATACTGGTTCATTCTTCAACATATTGACATCAATGACAACATACAATATCATCATGTCATCTCCCTCTCTCTCTCCCTCTTCCTCCTTCCCTCCCCCCTCTTCTCTCCCTATCTCCCTCCCTCTATCTCTCCCCCCTCTCCCTCTCTCTGTCTCTCTCCCTCTCTTCCTCCATACCCCTTCTTCTCTCCCACCCTCCCCCCTCTTCTCTCCCTCTCTCCCTCCCTCTACCTCTCCCCCTCTCTCTACCTTCCCTCCCCCCTCACTCTCTCTCTCTCCCTCTCGCTCCTTCCCTCTCCCTCTCTCTCCCTATCCCTCCTTCCCTCCCCCCTCTTCTCTCCCTCTCTCATTCTCTCCCTCCCTATACCTCTCCCCCTCTCCCCCTCTCCCCCTCTCTCTCTCTCTCTCTCCCTCTCTGCCTCCATACCCATTCTTCTCTCCCACCCTCCCCCCTCTTCTCTCCCTCTCTCCCTCCCTCTACATCTCTCCCTCTCTCTACCTTCCCTCCCCCCTTTCTCTCTCTCTCCCTCTCTCTCCCTCTCCCTCCTTCCCTCTCTCTCTCCCTCTCCCTCCTTCCCTCCCCCCTCTTCTCTCCCTCTCTCCCCCCTCTACCTCTCTCTCTCTCTCCCTCTCTCTCCCTCTCCCTCCTTCCCTCTCTCTCTCTCTCTCCCTCTCCCTCTCTCTCCCTCTCCCTCTCCCTCTCCCCTCTCCTCTCCCTCTCCCTTCCTCCATACCCCTTCTTCTCTCCCACCCTCCCCCCTCTTCTCTCCCTCTCTCCCTCCCTCCTTCCCTTCCCCCCCCCCCTCTCTCTCTCTCTCACACATCTTTTCTACTACCAATAACGCGTACGGGGTACTGAAACTATTAGTTCACTGCCCTGCCATAACTTTTTTAAGGCAAAGGAGCGTGTACACGATACTTATTACTTGTACTGAGCCCATTATTCGTTACCATGCGATAACATTTTTTAGGCTTAGGAGTGCGTACGCGCTACTTATTAGTCCAGAATGGGAAAAAAGAATACCGTTGTAAGAACGCATATGCGGTTATTAATGTAGCAAGTACACAGCTTATAGACATAGTTTTAGTTGCCCAAGAGCCTCAACAGCCTCAAAATAAGTTTTTGAGGTCATTGAAGACCCCACTGGAACTGTGTCTGCACTTCTATCACTGTTTTATACATAGAAGTAAGTGATTTTTTTTGTTTTTGCATGATTTCAAATGATTGAATTGTTGTTCTTATTAGTTTTTGTCAACAGTATTGTGATTGTTTAATAGTTTGATTCCAAAAAATAGTGATAAGATGCATATTTATGGTTATTTGTTTGTTTATGAACTTTTGTTTACATATATATGTAATATGATTCTATTTAGGACAACTGATATCAACCATGAGAAAGAACAAGCGAGGAACGATGGAACAACAAGAGGCTCAAAAGGAAAGACAAAGGCAGTGTATGTAGAAATTGCGTGACATAAGAACAATGGCAGAAGAAGGTATGTCATCCTCAACATCTCAATTTGATTTACCAAATGAATATAATGCACCTAATGCAATTGAAGAAGAGAAATTTGATTTACCGTTTGAACCTAATGCAATTGAAGAAGATAGCGCATTGAATAATCAATTAAATGCACTTGAGAGATCGCACCGATATGGTATGACTGTCAAAGTTCAGGCGCTTTGGGATGCACGACAGGGGTATGCCTAGCATAAACCTGCCCACTTGGACGTGCTCACGACGTCGGTTTGTGCACACGATGAACAAAATTTGACCATTGCGAGCGTGAGGGTGATCTCGCACCAAACACATATTGTTGTTTATATTCATATTTTCGATTTTTGTTGTTTATATTCATATTGTTGATTACATATGCAAATATTCATTTAAATTTATAAAAGGGCAGCCACCAAATATAGCAAATACACAATAATGAATTGAATACAAGGCGTTTTGTAGGGTTAATTCAACA
This sequence comes from Cryptomeria japonica, assembly GCF_030272615.1. Classification (NCBI taxonomy): domain Eukaryota; kingdom Viridiplantae; phylum Streptophyta; class Pinopsida; order Cupressales; family Cupressaceae; genus Cryptomeria; species Cryptomeria japonica. The sequence goes on from NC_081405.1 coordinate 10,733,302, forward strand.
TTTTAGAAATTTTATCAAATCATATTCCACGATTGCAATGTTTTATAACATATATTTTTGTTGTTTATATTCATATTGTTGATTACATATGCAAATATTCATTTAAATTTATAAAAGGACAACCACAAAATACAATGGATATAAAATAATGAACTCAGTACACATTTATTGGATCGAATATTGATATATATATAAGGCATGTCTGCCAAGTCAATACAAGTATTACAAAAATGTGGCATATGCCATGTCCAAATCGATATACAATAAAAATGTAGAATATATCTACATGTATTGGTCATTCTATGACCATAACTAACACTATATGATCCTAAACTTGTGGTGGATCATCAAAATCAAGCCTCTTCGATGCAGTATGTGGCTCTGTAGATGGCTGCAAAACCACAATTCAAAAGCCAAGTTAGAATTCTTTTGTAGAAAATAGTTCACAATTAACAACATAACTATGCATTTAACTTTAATTCCTTTGCAATTGAAATGTAGATTACCTCATCGACTGATCTAGGAGCTAATGTCTTCGCTCTCCTCTCCTTGTCACTCTTAGGAGTTTTCTTGAAGACATACTTAAGTGGATCCACGTTATGGTCGTACCGCGAAGGGGTCTATTGTAGATTAAATGTACAATTAATACAATGTACTAACATAAATATATCAAAAACACTTAAAAGCTATAATATAGAGAACAATGACGTACTTGTGCCTAAGATGCTTCTCTAATGGACTGAGGATGGCTCACCATCGATGTAGAAACTGTCGCTATTACCTATAAAAAAAATGTTCAAAGATTAAATACAATTAATATAATGATAACTATTGAAGGTTAAAAATAATTAATTTTACATATCAAACAAACCTATACCGAATCCTGAGATGCTTCTCCAGTGCAAGGAGGAGGGTTTGCCATTGATGAAATAGGTATGCATATTTCCTGTATGAAAAAATTATAAGATTATAATATATCACAAGTTCACATGTATGCATGCATATAATCATGAAATCAAGAAAATAAAGTAGAGATACATACCTCCACCCTCTCTTGATCCACGGGCGAATCAGGTGCATTCAACAAATCCACATAGCTCAATGGTTGTTGTACATGTAAAATAGTCAAAAAATACTAATCAATCTACAAACCCCAACTAATACTTGATTTTAACATTTTCAAACAATTGTACAACTAAAAATGTGTTCAATTACCTTGTTCCTACGTTTTGGCATCTTCGAGGAATCTTTTTTCTTAGGAGGAGCCATAGATGCGGAGGGGGTACCCTTAAAAAACAAAATTAACATGAGATATTAGTACAAATAATAAATTAAACATAATTTTAAAAATCTAAAATGAAATGACTTGCATATTCCATCAAAACAATACATAAAAAGGGTTGTACAAAATATGATACCGTATAGCCTTGTAGGCCAAAATCGATCGCTAAGAGCGTGATGTCATCAATCTAGAACATTTCATCCCCTGTCAACACCTACAAACTAGAAATTGGACCAAGCATTAAAGATAGTTAGTATATAATCTATTTTTTTGAATTCAAAGTGTATTATTCTATTTTAACATGTAACAAAATTTATACCTCAGGCATCGAAGTTGCAGCTATAGTAACTGGGGGAGGAGTATGGGATACCGCTGCTGTATCCTGAAATGCATATTATTTGTCTCAATTTAAATCGATGTATAAATGAAAATTCATTTATGTAATTACAAATTTAAAGTGACTGATAAATAAAATGCTATGAATTCAAATCAACACACCTGTGTCTGTGGCTCATGGGCAAACACCATGTCCATCAACTCATTTGTCAGCATGAAATCCTCAACCATGTGGGCCTGACATCTACTCCCGCAAATCGTGCATAGATGAGATGAGGATCCATCTGCACCGATTGCATCATCTACCCCCGAGCATATCCCCGAGCAACTGACACACATATGCTGGATGGGCTCTCTGTCACCACCTAATGGCTCATCATCCAATACAATAGGGTGTGCTAATGATGTCCGATGTTGGATGATGGCACCAGTCAATGTTGTGGCCGCCTGAAGAGTTTGTAGCTCCATCAACTCTTTTAGCTCTACTAGGACAACCTGATGCACCTTGGGTTTGGGTTCTAGGGGGCGACGACTCTCCGCAGGTAATCGCCTATGGGCTCCAGGTCTATCTTGGGCAGAGCCACCACCTCTACCATGGAACTCTCTCATGTCAAAATAGTTTGGGCGCACATTGAGCACAACCTCACAATATACTTTTCTCAAAAAATATAATGGCACCTCATAATTATTACAAGGTGGATCATCAAAGACCATCCACCACCTCTGCCAAAAAAGATTCTTCATCTGCACATTGATACACCAATCTATTGGAAACCCTTTTCATTAAGAGGTAATGACTGACCAGTTTTGGGATCAACGAAAAGGGCATATATTTGTTGTTTAGTAATATTTTTGTTTTTACTCCATCATATGAAATCCCATCGGCATAGAATTGACGACACCTATCCCTAAAGCTTCCCCATTTGGTAATTTGTGTGGAAACAACTATGGCACCACTAGCTAATGTTTCTAGGCTAGTGGTGAGGGATTGATGATGCTCAAGTTCAGAAGTTTTCAATTTAACAATCAGTCTATTGATTTTAGACGTATTTTGTCCTAACTAAATAATTAATTGCTTCTATGTTTCAGGTGTGCGGTGAAAAGGAGTAATTGGGGGTTGTTCTTGTGTGTTTTCAGGAGGCGCATTTGGTTGTTCTTGTGGGTTTTCAGGAGGTGCATTTGGTTGTTCTTGTTTTGGATTAGAAGAATCTAGTTTTTGAAACAAAAAATTAGAAAACCTAATCAAAATTAATGAAATTAAATTCAAAATGTAAAACAAATTGAACAAATGGGAAAGAAAGACAAAAATAAACAAAAACTAACCTTGATCCATAGCTTGGAGGATAAATCTAGCACCCCGTTCACGGTTTAGGAGAAGAAATGGGTAAAAAATGAAGTAAAAAACTCGCTATTCATGGGTAAATGAGACCTAGTATTTTTTAAAAACTTTTTTTACCAGGCACCGCGTACGCGGTTATATTTGGATTATTAGCACGTACGCACTGATTTTCCTAGGCTTAGTGCATATGCGCTATCTTCTCTAGGCTCGGGAAGAACGAACCTAAGCGCGTACGTGGGGATTTTAAATTTTAAAACCGTGTACGCACTGCTTGTTTTTTTTGGGTGGTGTCCACTTTTCTGACCACCATCTTTGTGCACATACACTCCCCTTAGAAAGAAAAAAAACCAAAGGTGTATCCATGAAGTCTCCCCAATCATGAAGGGAAGAGGTAGGAAAAAAAATCATGATGTATGGAGTCTTTGAAAACTTCTCAAGTGTCCCCATGTCAATGTTGAAGGTTACCCCTTCCAAAGGGGGTGAACTGCTCCACACTGCTGCAAAGGGCACTCCAAGATCTAGTGGAGATGAATGTAAAACAATATCCAAAGACTCACATGCCTCCTCTAAGGATAACGAGACCTCCTCCAACTATTGTACATAAGAATCCACAATCATGTCAACCTCGAAAGAATGATCATGTAGAGAATGAACAAGAGGGTCAGAGTGTTCCCTCACAACAATTGAAGAAGGATCACCTTCATCAAAGAGAAGACGAATGTCATCAATGATGTCTCCCAAATCTGCAATGTAGGACTCTACAAACAAACCTGCAATGTCTGTCAAGTAGTCATCCTAATAAACTGAAACTGGAAGATAAGGAATATCCTGTTGCATTGAATCACAAGAAGGCAAAATTGTCGCACTAGTTGCATCATCAAGTGCAATATGTGATGTTATATCAATAGGAGGAGATGAAATGCAAGGCTAAAGAACAAGGTCACATGCGAGAATCCCCAAGTTCAAGTTTTCCTTGTTTCCCTTGTGTGATTTGATGGATGGAAAGAAGATAGTTTATCAAATGGGGTACACACAACACATCATTGAAGGAGTTATCCCCAATGACAATAGATCATTTCCCAATCACATCCATGTATGTATGATTGCCCATTAAAAAATGTGGCATGGTGCAATGCTCAAATGAAGAGAACATAAACTGTGAAGATGCCATATGATGAGAAGCCCCTGAATCTAGAAGCCATCTCCCGGAATCATGACTTGTAGTAGCACAAAGAGCTTGTCCCTTTCCTTTATTTGTCTCAAAAGAGTGATCCTTTCCTTTATCCTTTTCTTTGGAAGAAGAAGCCGAAGTAAACATTCTAGAAGGTAAAATGATTTTGTTCTTCTCAAGAATATGTTTCAATTCATGAATATCCTTCTTGTAGCAATGGTGTTCATCATGTCCCGACTTCTTGCAATATGCACAAAAAAGATTGTCCTTGTATGATTTCCTCTTAGGCAAGTATGTAGAATCACCTTTTTGTGGAGAGGAGGATTGTGCTCCATCTTGTTGTGGTTTAGACTTAGGTTGCTTTTGGTTCTTGCCTTTTTCTTGATTTTTTTGATTCCCTTTATTAGCCACCAAAGCTTGTGACTTTGAAGATTTGAGAATCCCCATCTTGGTTAACTTAGATTTCTCAAGAATCAACATCTTCGTGAATGCATCAAATGAGGGAGAAGTGTAAGAGGAATATTGAGCTAACCTATGAGTGTGAAAGCTAGATACAAAGGCGACATACTCTGATAGAAGCTTGTCCAACAAATTGTAAACCATTCAAGAGCATCCTTTTTGTCAATGCCACAATCCTTTAGCTTTGCTCTTAGTTCATTTGCTTTTGTGACATAATCTTGGATTGTATCAAAATCCGTGGGATCCAATGTTGTGAGTTCGCTATCAAGCTTGTATCCCTTAATCTCATCAATTTGACCATACAATTTGTCATAAATATCCCAAGCCTCTTTGATTGTTGTACACTTCTCATTGTGAAATATGAGGTCATCTGATATATACTTTCTTAATGTTCCAAGTGCCATAGAATTTTTAGTGATCCATTTAAATTGAGCATTAGGATCAATGTTAGGATTAGGTGGTGTTGTTATTGTTCCATTTACATAATGAATGAGTCATTTTTCCATTAGTTCACTCCATGCCTTAATCTTCCATGATGCATAATTATGAGGAGTTAAAAGTGGAAATTTAGGAGAACCCATAGCACCAAAATGAAAAAACACAAGATAGAGAGAGGTATAATCACGTAAGACACCCCCCCCAAATTACTCAATCAAGAAACCCCCCCAAAATGATGATTTGGCACTTTATACTTAGTGCGTGTACAATGGACCACTTGCAAAACAAGGCAACGCAAAATTCTGATTTCAACTTTACAACTACCTCAAATAGGCTAAAAGAGACTCCAACAAATACTACAAGTGATCTAAACTGAGATCCAAGCGAAATACAAGTACCAAATAGGCCAAAAATGACCAAATACTAAAAGTATAATTTCTACTCAAAATCGCTACAAACTGATAAGAGATTATAAAAGTAGATGAAAAATTATGCACTTAAAAAAAAATAGCACCTGAAAAGGAGGTTGTATGACCCCAAACAAAGCCTCTGAAGTTGCAAAATTGAGTATTAGACAGGTATAGTCATCAAAAACTAAAAATTGTGAAAAATTTGTCTATCAAAATTAGAAAACTCCTCCACAACTGCAAAGAGCACGAAAAATTAGCCTAAATCAAGAAAAAATGCACCAAAAAAGGAGCAAAAATGAGCAAGATATGACCTCCTGAAGTTGAACTGCAAAATCCAAAAGCTAAATGAGAGGGGGGTCCAAAATTTTCAAAATGTGTTGACATAGTGATGACATCAGCATTTCACTATACTGAATTTGATGGACTTTTGACCGTCATACCCCCTACACAATTTGTTTATATCGTACAAAATACAACATGTGTCAAAATTTGATTGGTTCAAACTGGTGATGTGTCGTACGGTCCGTACCAAAAATCTAATGTGGCAGTATAGATATGATGAGGTGTATGTAATGTGGTGCCAACTTGGTGTACAATTAGTTGATGTGGGAGGTACAAATGATGAATTGGTTGTCCACATGGCTGCACGCGTGGCCAATGATTGGACGGATAGATTGCACTATGGAAAAGTGCACGTGGAAGGTGATGTGATTGATGATTGTGTGTCTGCGTGGACTGCTAACTAAGCACTCTATGTGGTAGATTCATACAATGCATGACAACTGACTACTTGTCTACATGGACTGCTAACTAAGAAGTCTGTGTGGCAGATTCGTACAATGCATGACAACTGACTGTGCTCGATTGACAAATACAAATGTGCCACGTGTTCTCCATTGTTAAAATTTTTTACCGCGGCCAGTGACCGCTTGCCACATGGTGGACATAGTTATCGCCAAGAGAAATTGGTGGGAAAGTCGAAGGGGAGGTACTTCAGCGTCGGGAGCCAGTAGCAGGTTGCCGGAGCAGCGGGGATTCGACAGAGGGAGAAGCCTGAGTGGGAGGAAGAGTGTCGGTTGGGGAAAATAGTGGTCATTCAGGTGGCAAACAAATGATCGGCGTGAGGACTACCGAGAAACTTCGGCAGTGGAGGTGAGCAACGCGAGCTAGAGTAGCAGCTACCAGCGGCAATAGAGGAGGTACGATGGGCGCCCAGGAAGACAAAACTTTTACAAATCCCCCAATTTACACATAAAAAAATTCGTGATTAATATAATGAAATTAAAATAATTTTCGCAGATTAAAAAATACATATGTATATTTTTTAATAAAATCAATACCATTAGCCTTATAGGCTAATTTTTTTCTCCAAAACTGATTTTCTTCAAAATAAGTTGAGTTTATAGTCAAAATTAATGGAAACGGCCTCCCGGATGCAACCATGATGTCCAAATATCCATAAGACACACTTATAATGAGAAGCTCCCCAGATCCAAAAAAACAAGACTCCAAAATGACTAATCAATGAAGCCCTATAGGCTCTGATACCATGTGAGAATTTGTTGAAGATAACCAAGATCTAGGGCACAATGAATAGCACAATAAAGAAACAAAATATTTGATAAGAATAAACTATATTCTATTAAGAGCAAATACTGATCAACTGGATCATCAACCATTACATACAATGTAGATGAGCTTGCTTATAAAGGCAAGGCTAAGAGACAAGAGAACACACAATGATGATATGTGGCTCAATGAGATGCAAGAGTAGGTAGGGGTAGGTAGGAGAAATAGTAAAATATTCCATGAGGTGGATCACCCACCGAAGGTGGAATTATCACTCCACAATAAGTGGATATGATAAGTAACAACAAGATCACACCATAAAAGGTGGAAATTCTCCTACATACACACTCCCAATGTATGCATATCTCCTAAGTGTCTCATATGCAAACTACAATATTATGCATGTACCTAAGTAAACTTCAGTAAAAGTGTAATTATATTCAACATGAATAAATAATTACACCAAAATACTCAAGCGCCATGTGTCCCACACACAGGCAATAGAGAGATAATGTGGCGTCTGAGTATGGAAGACAAGACAACACAAGGAGATATAAGGGTGTTATTACCAAACAAATATGAGCATGAGGCCCCTAAAAAATGTGGTCTCATTGGTTCATAGCTCCAGTCAAAAGCAATTCGGCTTCGACTCATTACCAATAAAAAAAAAAACATAAATTAGACCCAAAATTTGACTTATTAAAGAAGCAAATAATTTTACCCTTTCATTCCAAAAATCATAAGAAACCCACTATCACAACACTCTATAAACTACCTAGCTCACTCTGGTTGTACCAAACTAAAACAGAATAGTTTCCAAATGGAAATACCACCATTCAAAATTATTACAAATAGAATAACAATAGTGTTGGGATTAAGCTGTCTCAACCGTAGATTCCAAACTTGCTAATTTAATTATTTGTTTTATTTTTCCACTTTGGAAGTCCTGAAGATTCGAGTACTAGTGTCATATGTTGCTATGTTGAGTTTATGATTAAAAAATTATTATGTTTATGTTAGTTTCTAGTTCGGTGAAAGAATCATGGAGAGTTATATTTTGGCAGATTGCATTTATTATTTGAGTTCACTTTTGACAAGTCGTGTGAGGTAAGGAAGGCACCTATTTGGTCATGATAAGTTCTATGTTGTACTTACATTGCATTTGGCAAGATGATAGTTATGGAAGAGATAGGTGTTCTTGCTTTGAAAGTTGCTATGTGCAACGTGTCATTGGATTATCAAGGTGTTGCTTGTGACACAAACTACCTGATGGGATTTGAAGTTGGTTTTGGAAACAATGTGCACATACCACTTTGTGATGAGCTCTATAAATATGTTGATGCCTTAGTGGTTTTATATGAGACAAGTTAAAGGTGTTGCTATGTTGCTGGAATTATTCTTGAAATCTCTGTTGTAACTACTCCTGAAGAGCATTGCCTTTGTACATTGTATTGTAATTATTGTTGTTGCTGAATAATACAATTGAGTCTAGATTTTGGAGTGCGGTTTTTTTCTTGAAAGGGTTTCCCCATGTATATCTGGTGTTAAGGTTTTATTTGCTTAAATTTGATTTTATATGTTTTTATCTAATTTGCAATTGTTTAAAAGTTTATAAGAAATTTTTGCATCACCTCTCCTATTAGATTTAGCATTTGGAAGTGTTATTCTGCACTTAATATTCCTTTCAATTGGTATCAGAGCCTGGCCAGCTTTGTTATTGTTGTTGGGTTGATGGGTTTTTTGTGCTGATCTAGTTTCAGTGGGAGTTTTGTAGTGGAAGAATTCATAAATTTGTTGCAGGTTATATATGGCAAGCACATCTAGCAAAATAGAGATGGATAAATTTAATGGTAGAAATTTTGAGTTGTGAAAACTCAAAATGGAGGAAATTCTCATGGATAGAGATGTATGGGCTTTGATTTCTTTGACAAAACCCTAAACTACACTGCTGGATGAATGAGACAAAATGGATCGAAAAGCCAAGGGTTTGATAAAACTCTGTTTGGCTAATTTAGTGCTCCTAAATGTCCATGAGGAGAAGACTGCAATTTCACTTTGGAAGAAGCTTGGTGATATTCATCAAGGGAAATCCTCGGCAAATAAGCAATTCCTAAGAAATAAGTTGTATTCTTTCAGGATTGAGGAAGCAGGGTCTGTTGCAGACCACCTGAATGCATTTAACTTGCTTGTTGCTGACAAAATTGATGATCGAGATAAATGTATGCTTCTATTATATTCTTTTCCAGACTTGTGGGATCACCTTGTGATGGCCATTGGAAGCACAACAATCACTTTCAAGATGGAGGATGTGATTGGTTTGTTGTTATCTGAAGAGATGCGAAGGAAATCTTCTGAGATGGCTAAGGAGGCCCTAGTTGCTCATGGTAGAACGATGGAGAAAGGTAATAAAAAGGACAAGAAGGGTAAATCAAAGTCTTTGGGGAGATCTAAGTCTCCTGGTAAAAATTCAGGCAAAATTTTGGAACTGCGACAAATCCAGTCATTTCCAGAAAGATTGTAAAGAGAAGAAAAAGAAAAACAAGAATGCCTCTAATTCTGATTCTGATAAATCCTCTCAAGATGATGTGGATGCTTTTATCATTGCCTTGGAAACCCATGCATCAAAATATGTATGGTCGATTGACTCAAGTGCTTCAGAAGATGCATGAGAGTCCTTAGTCCGTTTATGGATAATCCTAGATGGGTGCATTGGGATGCGGTGAAGAGTGTTTAGATATTTGCGGGGTACTTCTAAGTATTCCTCGTATTTCCAAGGTAATCCTATTGGACTTGACATGCCTTGAGTATTTGTGGGTATGTTGACTCTGATTGGTCAAGTGACATTGATAACAGAAGGTCCACCAGTGGATATGTGTTTACGATGTTTGGTGGTGCAGTAAGTTGGATGAGTAAGCGGCAAGTTGTAATCGCTTTGTGCATGACTAGAGCAGAGTACATGGCAACTACTCATGCTTGCAAAGAAGCCATTTGGATTAAGCTATTGTGCTTGGATATTGGTTTTGATGCAAGATATATTACTATCTTTTGTGAAAGCTAGAGTGCTATTTGTTTAGCGAAGAATCCTACTTTCCATGCTAGAACAAAGCATATTGATGTACAGTTTCATTTTGTTTGTGATGGTGGAAGATGGAAAGGTCAAGTTGGATAAAATTGATATTTTGGAGAATGTTGCAAATGCATTGACGAAGCCAGTGAGAACTGAGAAGTTCAGATGGTGTGCCAATTCTCTGGGCCTTGGAGCCTTGAGCAATTGACAGAGTGTTTTGACTCTTGACGGGTCTTTGATAAGTGGGAGAATGTTGGGATTAAGGTGTCTCAACCTTAGAATCCAAATTTGCTAATTTAATTATTTGTTTTATTTTTCCACTTTGGAAGTCCTGAAGATTTGAGAACTAGTGTCATATGTTTCTATGTTGAGTTTATGATAAATTTTCTATAATGATTATGGTAGTTTCTAGTTTGGTGAAAGAGTCATGGAGAGTTATATTTTGGCAGATTACATTTATTATTTGAGTTCACTTTTGACAAATGATGTGAGGTAAGGAAGGCACCTATTTGGTCATGGTAACTTCTATGTACTTATATTACATTTGGCAAGATGACGGCTATGGAAGAGATAGGTGTTGTTGCTTTGGAAGTTGCTATGTGCAACATGTCATTAGATTAGCAAGGCGTTGCTTGTGACACAACTTACCTCATGGGATTTGAAGTTGGTTTTGGAAACCATGTGCACATACCACTTTGTGATGAGCTCTATAAATATGTTGATGCCTTAGCAGTTTTGTATGAGACAAGTTAAAGGCGTTGTTATGTTGCTCGAATTATTCTCGACATCTCTGTTTTAACTTCTCTTGAAGAGCATTGGCTCTGTACATTGTATTGTAACTATTGTTGTTATTGAATAATATAATTCAGTCTAGCTTTTGGAGTGTGGATTTTTTCCCGAAAGGGTTTTCCCACGTATATCTGGTGTTATGGTTTTATTTGCTTAAATATGCTTTTATATGTGTTTATCTAATTTGCAATTGTTTAAAATTTTGTAAGAAATTTCTACATCACCTCTCCTATTAGATTTAGCATTTGGAAGTGTTATTCCATGCTTAGGCTTCCTTTCAAATAGAATTTTGTTATGCAACACTTCTAAATACAAATTATGACTAGCGTACCAAATAAACTGGAAAACTTACAATGAGCTCCTACCAAATTGACTTGCATACTAAAACTAGAAAATATTTAAACCATTGATTTTTCTTCAACACAAATGCAATATATAAGTGATATTTACCTTGATATCAAAGATTTTGAGTCCTCTAATCATTTTGATTCTTATGGGATTTCATCTGCAAGCCTCCTACTCCAACAAGGTTTTGTCCATTGAAGAAGTTCCCTACAAATCTACAATTATGAGAGAAAAATGTATAATAAGAAATGCCTTCCACAATCACCAAATCACCATATTTATCATTTTTTCATGCCTAGATCTACACACCAAAAACCACATGCCCCTCTTAGGATTCCAACAAATAATGATTATGATAGTTGTCATAAGTTGTCAAACAGTCACTCTTTGAATCTTTTAATTATTTCCTAATCTTTATGAAATGTAGCTCTTGTTATGGTGCATTTCAAATTCCCAAAAAGTCCCTCTAAATATTTAATTTTCCTCATAATATTGGAAATAGGTAGACAATATTCAATATTGAATCTACCATTCTCCCTATTCTTGTCTAATTAACCCACGGAAGACCAAAATGGGTTAATATTTGCCAATATTTAACTTTTAAATTAAAGGGGATATGACAAGTCTTTCCTCCTCGAAATTACATTTCCTCAAGAAATTTCAAACATTTAGCTCCAAGATCTTAATTCCTAGTGTATAGTCAATACAAGTTCCATGCCAAATCTTGACTCTAGAATTGTGAAATGTTGCATCTTCCTTCCAAGAACCCTAAAAAAAATTTGAGATGTGAACCTATGCTGAGTTAATTTTTTGTGAATGTCTTCAATACATAATCAATGTTTTTATTCTATCGTTTTCCAATTTTCTCCTTTCAAAAATTTATCTTTCCTATCTAAGTTCCCAAATTGAATTAATCCACAAGCATTCAATGGCTTGTACTAGAAGCTCCTAATACTTTTGATAATATTTTAGATTTGATCTTTAGTACTATTATGATTATTATAAAATCCATTACATCCACTAATAAAACCAATACATGTTCTGAAAATAATACTTCTCTTACACTATTTACTGTTGGAAAACATATTACAAATATACACAATAATAGATCCACACTTTACCTCAATCTGAGTGATGTCATTTTTAGGTTCATGGAAATTAATGTGATAAAGAAATTGTTCAAAAATAGACCATACATTAGTATTATACAACAATAATATTCACTCCATAATGCTCTAGGTACCCAAATTGTAGATAACGATTTATTGTATTGGAAGATAATGTACAATCTAAAATAATCCATTCACGCATATTTGCACCCTTTGAATATAAAATTACCCTCAAAATCCTCATCTTCATCTTGGGTTTATAAAAGAGATGCTCCCTATATATATATGTAAATTAAACTTATTTTCCTTCTTACGACTGTGTTGGTTAACAGATTTGTCTTCTTTAAAATCTCTATTCTTTACTTAACCTCTGATACCCTTTAAAGACAAATTTGCAACCGCACAGTTGGATAAACGAAAATAATTCATTAACCTCTGAATTAAGGTACAACTCTCTTCAAAGATCTTCAATTAATTAACTTAATCTATAAGTTCATGTACACTTTTAACCCGAAAGCATTAAAGGCATTCACCTCCATACATCAATATGCTATGAAGATGCAAAATACTCATATATCAATTTAAGAAAATAGCTCACTGACTATCTTAACTGATTCAACTTAATGCACATAAATGAAAGAAGCTTTGTAAGTATTTTCAATATGAGGAATGAGATCAATTTGAATAAGAATTCATTCACACAAAAATAAATTCCCCAGATTTAAACACAGATTCAAACTGTCAAAATCAATTTCATATATTCAATCACAAATGAATAACTTTCCTCATATCTTAAAAAATAGATAAAGTATCTAGAGCATACTTTAGCACACTAACCAAAATTTCTCAGACCCTTCCAAAGTATTAGAAAATAGTTTTTATAGCCACAACCTAGCTAACGGTTTAAAGAGGGAAACATGAAAAACTCAAGATTTTAGCCCCAAAGTTTAAGAGAAGTTTATTTAAAACTAAAAAACTAAATCTGCCAAAACCAATGATATGGTACTAACAGGAGACCTTAACATGGTACATGATAAGAAATCAATTATGGAGTATTTTGATTGGGCTCAACAGTTTTGACAGTTACTACATTCCTCCATTCAACATAAACAACAAAGAAGTCTCGAATTAAAGCACCATGAGGAAGTCCCACATGTATCATCCTCTATTTCCAGACCTCTTTTTTCCTACAAACCTGTGCAACTTTATCGGAATGACTGTCCAGGTGTCCAATGCATAAAAACAGAAGAGATTCAACTCTTTGACATAATTAATTTTGCCTTCAAATGATTTTGCTATAACTTCTGCACCTTCGAGGGTCTTCTCATCATATTTCAAATACTTGATCTCGATGCACACAAGTTCATTTCGCATGGATGCAACTAATTTTGCGAGCTGGTCCACTAGTTTTGCAAATTCTTCATAAGCTTGCTTTATTAAAGAATTCCTCCATTCAATATTTCTCTGGCAAACATACAAGATACTATCATCTAAGCCAGCTACAGGTTTCTTAGAGAGAAATTTCATTACTCTATAGATTTGCACTTCTTGCATCTGCATTGCTTTCATTGCCCATTTAGCTTCTTCATTTTTTCCAATTTATGATTTCAACTTCCAACTCCTTCATCACCATTAACACCCCATCGTAAAATCTGCTCAAATTAATAAAATACTCTACACCCGATTTTTGAATTCCTTCCAACCACTCCATCATAGTTTATGTAACCAACCTGCATTTTTGTATTTTCTCCAGGGCCTTTTGATTAGCAGGTGACTTAGGGTCAAAGGACGTTGGAATCTGCAACAGAGGTTGAGGGTTGTGATTATTAATTGCTTCAATATACTCTAGCATTCTCCTTGGAATTTCTTTCATCTCATGCTTATCTCTCTCATCCTTCCATGTTGAATTGAGTTTTTTCTTAGTTGATGTTTCAAGATGGAGGACATCAACTGCTAGGGTTTTGATGCCAAGATTTAGTACTGTAAAATCCTTTGCAATAGGGTTGGCTACGACTTCATCCATATTTGGGCGAGCAATTTCTACCGTCCAATTACCTGTGCTGTCATCAAAATCAATTTTGGAAATTGCCTTTAGCTTCTTTGCCTTGGGAGTCTTTCCCAGGCATTTACTTACCATATCTTCCAACGGAACTGAAGTAGGGACTATGTTCCTTTTCTTACTACTCAGAGTGTTCTCTAACCACCGGGGTCCAGTATGCACAAGAGTTTTATCAAGGCCAGATTCAACTTCCTTTTCCTTCCTTACCACCAATGTGGTAGCAGTTTTTGTCACATCACCCACCTACTGATTATCGCTTGTATTGTCAATGTTCTGTACCTCTGATTCTGGATGGGTTGAAGTGTTGTCCATGTCAAGAGATGCGCCCAAATCAACTACCACTATATTCACAAATGATTTCTTTACTTTGTTTTTGGTTCTAGACGGAGTGATCCTGGTAGGACTTGATTCTTTTTTTACTCTCACTAGCCTTGTTGCATGTTCAGTCTTAACCTGTGTTTTGGAGGAACCTACAACACAAGGTGTGACAAGAGAGTTAGCTACTAGGACTTTAGTGGATGAAGTTGAGCTTTTTCTTGAAATTCTTCCCATTCTTCGTTCTCTTAACCATTTTTCACTCCTTCTGATGACTGGAAATGTTCTTGCTTGAATATGATCCTCCTCATCTTTATCTCAGTCTACTTCTGGAATCACTCCTTTCTATCTACTATCCACAAACTGAGGATCAATCAATTCACTATCATCATCTTCAACATTAGCAACATTATTTTCAGATCATAAGCCTTGACTTGTTGTAAGGTGAACCTTTGATGTGCCCTCTTCCTGACTTCAAATTCATCACAACAATCAGCCCAAAAGTCCTCCATATTTGGCACATGAGTGAAATCCTTTCTCAATGTTAGATGGGCAACAACAAATCCCTTGGCATCAAAATTAGTTCAAGGTCCATATAATTGGAGATTTCATTTCTTAAACTCTAATTTCAAATTTAGAGCATCAGAGATACTATTACAAATGAAATATGTTAATTCAATAGGGAATGAGACACCTGACTGATGTTTGGTTCTGTACTTTGTATCAATGTAGGCTAGCTAAATGCATATCTCCATCAGAATCTGCCTGTCGAATGCATACCTAGGCAGCTTATAAGGTTCTGCTTCAAAACCTCGTACCCTTAGGTAAGTGAACCTAGGAAATTGTATGAAGAAGCTGCCATAAGTACTTATCAACTACATAGCTTCATCTGACAACATTTTATGAATATTCCCCCTTATTTCATACACCATTCTGCCTAGAAACATATCATGCAACTTGCAATAGATTTCACAAGACCTCTGTTGTTGTAGATGTGGGTGATATTCATATTTTTTCATACCATCAACCCACACTTCATGATACAAACCAAACCATGACCTAACACATGCCAAGGAATACAAGAGATATGAAGACATATAGAATTTCTTATTACTGAAGCAACTCAAACACTCATGTAGTCTATATGCGATCAATTCTGCCCAATCAATATATATTTTATCACCAAGGATGACCTGAATGAAAAAGTACATCCAATCCTTCCAATAGAAGGCAATTTGGTTCCCCCTTACTCTGTGTAACATGATGACTATATCCTTTACTTCTCCGATTAAGTGTTCCTGGGTTAATGGACTTGGCGGTTGAGAACCTCCCCTTTGAAATTTTAGCAACCAGTTTCTAACAATGACACTTCTATATAATGATTTATTCTTAGAGAAAAGCCTATAAGACTTGCCCACTGTCCAATCCTCATACTACTCTTTCTCAGGAATTTTCATTATAGTGGCAATGACCTCTCGACTAATCCTGAGTAGAATCACCATCTGCACCTTTTATACATCTTTGAGCAGGGTCATATCTATTCATGCACTCCAAAACCAGCTCAGGACATGACATCACTGGAGGGAAAGTCACCACTTCTACTAACCCACTATCTAGAATTTTCTACATTAAGGGAGAACTAGAAGAATTTCATGCCCTTTCATGAAATTAATCTAAATCTACTGATGATGAAAAAGTATCCCCTAATTCAAGAAAGGAACAAACTAACCATGACCTTTGATCTATCTTAGGCAATGTGGGTCTCATTTTGGATTTACAAACAGAAAAAGCACAACAGGGGAAACAAACTGAACCAATTGAACTACCAAATAAAGCTTCCAATTTATGAAATCACATGAGTGAGAGTAAAACTTTTAACTCGCCTTTCATGCAGAGCTATGGATTCAAAGGATCGAGAACATAAAATATCGCCTGCGCAAATCCTCTACTTACCAAATTGGGCAAATGAAGAAGGCAAAGTAATTATTTTTAAAACAAATCTTGAGGGCAAGCTCAAAAATCGGTCTCACGATTTTCTATGATTTGTAACCGCATACTTATTCATGCCAAACTACTCTGAAAAGACTTAATTCTGATAATTCATTAATTACAAGTCTTTTCCCTTCATATCTTTCCTTTAAATGATTATTCTCAAGTATGGTCTTTCATCGCAATTCATTTCCTCAAGGTTCACCTTTTAAATCTGGAATATTCCTTATATGATTGTTGTTGATGCGGCGCTTCTTTATTTCCAAAGCCATCGATCCTTGAACCTTGAACTTTGAACTTTGAACCCTCCGAGAAGTGGCTCAAAAGTTCAAGTTCAAAAGAACAGAAAAGGACAAACCACGACAAAGACACCAAAATGTCATGGCTCACATGTTACAAGGACAGGACTTAGACGAGACTCGACTTTCAAAACTTTGAACCGTGAACCTTGAACTTTTTGAAAAGGTTAAATAGTTCAAGTTCAATGACAATTGTTACAAAGACTTTTAATTCTTTAAAAACCAAGCCGTGATACAACATACTTCGCTTGAACTTGAACCTTGAACTTAGAAGAGGTTCAACCAACAGGTTCCAGTTCAAGAAAAACTTCAACAAGACAAAAACCGCGACTTACACAAGCCCAGACTAAATGAAGACTCCTTATTTTGATGACGTGAGAATAAAATGCCCATGAAAATGAAGAGGGTAACATATTGTTATCCTAAAACCTAAATGCCAAAACCCATCATAGAAACTACTATGATTAATGATCCTCACCTACATCCATTTGATTTCCTCCAATAAAGATTCTTATCTTGAAGCTCCTTCAAATAAAAGCTATGTTTTTTGGATTATTTGAAATTCAAAATGATATTTCTTTTAACCATATTATGTAAGGAAACCACCTCTAAGTACAATGATCTATAGCTTCTCATAACGAGAGTTGTCAAAATTAGCAATATTTCAATGATGCAATAATTGTAAAAGTGAACAACTTGAATAGAAAACCATGAGCCCTTGTAAAATGAGTGATAAAACATGTAAGGGATACAAAATATCCATGAGTGGCCACAAATTAAAAATCGTTCTTTCCCAAGTCTAAATTTTTCACTAGGAAATAAGCTGCAATAGTCATGAATGTGTTTATATCATCTCCTATGCAAGTGTTCCAAATTTCAATCAACCTTTAAGAGTTGAAAAATGTTATGACCATGGACTCAAAGAGGAGGTGCAAGACTTTGAAAATGTGACTGTGGCAAAGACAAAGCTAGAGGAGCATGCAGTTTGCAAGCCGATGTGTCCAGTCAAGGCAAGGCTAGCAGCTATAAGACTTTTGGTGTGTGTAGGTGACTTCTATGAAGAGGTGGTTTTTAATAGAATATATTTTGGATAGATGACCTAGCCTGGTCAACTAAGACAAAGGAAATATAAGCTGGTATAATATTTTTAATATATTAATATAAAGGGTGCAACCCCATAATTGTTATTTATTGATAAAAAAGAAAGAAAGATAATTTAACAGAAAAATTATTTGTATTTCATATGTATGTATGTGTGTGTATATATATAATTTGACATATCAATAAATGTCAAATTTAAAGTAAAAAGTAATTTTTTTAACATGCTCATGTCATTATATCTCATCCCTAATTGTCATAAAAAAATGCTCTAAACATAATTCTCATTTTATTCTTATTTAAATAATATAAACACCGATTCATTGAAAATATGGTAACCATTTTATTTTTTTATAAATAATATAAATAGTTATTCCTTAAAAAAAATTAAAAATATTTAAAATAATAATAAATAAGACCTTTTATCAATTTATTAATTACAGAGCTACTTTCAAAATTCAACAATAATATAAATATTGTACATATTATTAGTGGGTAGGAGCTAATAAGAATATGCATGACATATGCAAATAGATAAATACTAGTGAACTATTTTAAATGGTTTTTTAATTATTTTATTTAATCGTTGGGTATGTTTTATATAATGAATGTTACGCGTAATTATGGGCATTTATACATCACGATAGGACCTGTATTAAGAGTGATATAAAGTTAAATAATTCAACTTTATAATTAGATGAGGATACTTTTGCCAGTTTTGTCGGCGGTATATATATAAAAATTGAATATAACTAGCAATTGCACCTTGGTGTGCAATGAGTACGCCGAATAGGTGTGGAAGGTTAATTAGAAATAAATTTGGTCTATTTTTTGCATACATTTTTGCAATGCATGAGGCCAATCAATAATCTCTTCATTTGTTTGTGTAAAAATGGTTTCAATGGAGAATCGATTTCTTCAAATCAACTATGCATTCACTTACAAAGATCTAAACAGAACTAAAAACCTATGAATTAGGAAGATAATCTTTATTACCAATAGGCTTATGTTATGTTAGCAAAAAGGAGACATGGATGCAGATAGGGATAAAAAGAGGAAGAGATAGAGAGAGAGAGTGTGTTATATATGGAGAATGAAAGAGAGAGATGGGGAGGAAAATGTATATAGGTAGAGGTCTAGGAAGAGGGGGAGAGAGATGGGGGGTAGACAGATAGATAGAGAGAGGGAGAAATGTCTAGGGATAGAAGGAGGAGAGGAAGATAGAGGTGGGGATAAATGGATATAGGGAGGTAGCTTGGGAGAGATAAAGATAGAGATAGATAGAGAGGCATTGAAAGAGAGGAAGAGATAGAGAGCCAAATAAATAAAGAGATGTAGAAACATACAAATAGAGCTGGCGAGACATATATATGTATGTGTGTGTGTGTGTGTGTGTGTGTGGAAAGATGAAGAGAGAAAGAGATATATGGGAAGATAAAGGGAGAGAAAAAGAGAGAGATAGGTAGAGGAGGGAGAACGATAGGTAGAGGAGGAAGGGAGATGAGAAGAGAGAGGGGAAGATATAGATAAAAGTTGATATAGAGAGATAAAGAGAGATAGAGAAATGGATAAGAGTATAGGAAGAGAGATAGAGAGATAAAAGTAGAGAAAAATATGGAGAGAGAGAGAGAGAGAGAGAGAGAGAGAGAGAGAGGCAAAGATATATAAATATAGAGTGGGAGAGAGATGGATAGATAGCTCAAGGAAGAGAAAAAGATAGAGGTAGAGGTAAAGGTGAAGATAGAGGGGGAGAGAGGAAGAGGGAGAAATAGCTAGAGGTAGATGGAGAGATAAATAATGGGAGAGGTTGGAAGATAAAGAAGGAGATATAGAGATGAAGATTAGAGAGATATAACAAAAGGTGGAGAGATAGAGTGTGAGAGAGATATAAATGGTAGGATAGAGTGGTAGATATATTGAGATATAAGGAGATATAGAGAGAGGTATAAGGAGAGAGATATAGATAGAGACATAAACAAATAAAGAGAAGTAGAGATGCAAAAATAGAGATGGATAGATGGGGAGAGAGATAGAGAGATATAGATGGTGGGATAGAGTGGTAGAGACATTCAGATATAAGGAGATATAGACAGGGGTAGAGGGAGAGAGATATAGAGAGAGACAGAGACAAACAAATATTGAGTAGATATAAAAAATTAGAGATGGAGATAGGGAGATAGAAATAGGGGAGATATGGAGGAAGATAGAAGGAGAAAGAGATAGAGACATATAGAAAAAGAAAGGGAGAGATAGAAAGCTATATGGGAAGAGAAAGGGAGAGAGAGGTGAAGATAAAGAGACTAATATGGGGAGAGAGAGGGGGGAGGATAGAGAGATAGAGATACAGAGGGAGAAACAAGGAGCAAGTGCATGCATATGAGTGAGATGGAGATATATATAGCTAGAGAGGAAGGGGGAGGGAGAGAAATACAGAAAAGATAGATAAGAAGTAGAGATATAAAGAGAGGGAGCTATAGGGAGAGAGAGAGAGAGAGAGAGAGAGAGAGAGAGAGAGAGAGAGAGAGAGAGAGAGAGAGAGAGAGAGAGAGAGAGAGAGAGAGAGAGAGAGAGAGAGAGAGAGATGGAGATATAGGGATAGAAGGGGGGGGAGATATTGGAATAGAAAGGAAAGATAACTAGATGGATATATGTTGGGAAAGATAGAGGGGTATGAGAGGAAGAGATAGATGAGGGGGAGATAGAAAGATAGAGAGACAAAGATATAAGAAATGATATATAAGGAGAGGTAGAGAGGGATATATATATATATATATATATATATATATATATATATATATATATATATATATATATATATATATATATATATATATATATATAATAGAGAGAGAGAGAGAGAGAGAGAGAGAGAGAGAGAGAGAGAGAGAGAGAGAGAGAGAGAGAGAGAGAGGTAAGGAGATAGAGATAGAGTCCAGATAAATAAAATGCAAATGAAACTATTTACTTCTATTAGTTTTTTAAAATCTTCTTTTGTAGATTAAACATCGCTTCATTTTTGTTGTTTCTATGATGAGTTAGTAACTTCTTACATACAAGATAAACCTCAAATAAAACAAACTTAGGTGAAAATTAAATATCTATATATATTTGTTATTTAATTATGTGTCTATTTTATATATTAAATACATACTATATAATTATACTAATTTGTATATTTTTAATCAACTAAATATATTATATGATTGAATTTTAATTATATGAAAATATTATATACTAATTATATATATTTGTTTAAATATTTTTTATTAAAATACAATATAATATTATTTTAGTATATGTCTTCTTCTAGATTATATCATGCAAGATTTTTTGATAAAATCTACATGGTCTAATCCACAAGAATAAATATACTCATATTATTATGAATTGTGAAAATTAGAGAAAATCAATATAATATTATTTTAAAAATAAGTTAAAATTTTATGAAATATAATATATTATAATATAATTTATACTATATGAAATATTAATATTAAGATCATAATTAATTACAATATAATTAAACTCTTCTAATTATCTATTAATTCTTCCATATTTTTGTATGAATTGATTTAAATTAATATCATAATTATATATATATTGAATTAAATTAAACAATATAGAATATATAGAATATAGAATATATTATAAAAATAAATATATAATAATATAATTATAATTACAAAATATTTATAATTAAAAAAAAATTAAATAAAATAAAAATATTAGAAACACGTCATTCGAAATATATTAAAAAAAATGCCCTTACCTTGCAAGGACAAAAAAGTATGTATGTGGAAGATATAAATAGTTGTAAATACTTTAGCTATTTGCATTTAAAGTAGTGTTAGCTCCCAGAAATATATCGAATGAAATTGTGCAGTGAACCATAAAGCGGAGTTTAGCGGACGGTTAAGACAGACAGAAAATGACGACGACAGAAAACGACGGTGATGGGAACGGAAAAAAACAATGAACGGACAAGATCTTTTTAATCGTCTTGCACACTTCTTAGAGAGTGTGAACTATGGATTTGCAAAATTTAGCTCGTCCATTTCATAGAAAGAGACGCCTTCGACGTAAATATAAATAAATAGAGAGGGAGTTATCAATCTAGTAGCAACTTCTTATTTATATATAATATAATGCAAGGAAGTTATTTTTCTCATAGTAACTTGCAATATATATAGTTAAAAGGATTAGTATGATAATTAAAATATTATTAATTGTGGTCTTTTGTTTAATGGTAAAAGATTTTACTAGTGGATGGAGTAATGAGATTTCAAAAGATTTTTGTTTGAATGGAGAAAGATAGTGGATGGAATAATAAGATTTTAAATGATTTTAATTTGAATGGATAAAAAGAATAGGGTGTTTTTTTAAAAATATTTTATGAAAATGAATTTTGATGGAGCTTTTAGGGATAATTTAAGTAGTGTTAGTGTAAATTTGTGTTTCCAAAATTGAATAGATGTTTTGTGTATTGTGGGTTTTTCTTCTTGGATATTACAACTGATAAAGAAGTTGAACATAATTTGTAATAAGGACAGTGCGAGTAACTTCTCAAGAGATTGATAATAAAATTGTTTTAGAGACTCTCTCTTTATGATCAATGATTTTTAAAGGGCTTTTGCCTAAATTGGAGGTTAAAATGTTATACAAATGAGCATTAAATTTGTGACTATAAGATAGTCCAAGGGGTTGAGCTTAACTGGTTAAAACATTGGGTTCTCACTATGGAGACCCAAGTTCAACTCCCAATAGGGACATCTAAAAGTGGAACTCTAAGCTGTGACTCTTGGCCTTCCATAATGGGGAAGGTCTTGGGTCAATCTAATCAAACATAATAATAATAAGGGTCAGTGCAAGAAGATGAGTCCACTTTTTGACCAAAAAGTGGAAGTGCTATCCCTGTTTTTCAAATTTTGTCTCATTTGAGCTTAAATTTTGAAACACTTAGAGATTGAATCTTGGAAAAAGTCAGTAATATAAAAGATAGCGCTCTGAATGTACTTTTCAAATATGTAATTTATTTTAATACCCACATAATAAAAAATAACTTTCTGAATGGAGTTCTAAAAACTATGTTTTAAAAATGCTTGTTTCAGGACCATACCATGCATGTGTACGACCCACACTTTTTGACACAATTAAAATTATTTTCTCAAACCGTTTTGGGAAATGGTTTGTAACACACTGAAGATTGATAAGCATATTTTTTTGTATTTTTTTTTCTAATTTTTTTTTTAATTAATTTTTTAATGGCCGTGATTATCTTTTTAAAAATTTGACGTGTACGACCCACATAATTTAACGTAAACTTAGCATTTTTTTATTTTTATTTTTTAAATAAAAAAGAATTTTGTGTAGATGGATGACATATAAATTTTTTTTCAAAATTCATTAAAATAAAAAAGTTATTAAATTAAGAAAATTAGTTAATATTTCAAATGTATGGACCTGATTTAGTATAAATTAAATGAAAAATAGTTAAAATAATCAATTTTTAAATAAATTTACATATTTAGAATCTAGACAGTATAATCTGAAATGGGTTTTAATTTTGTATAAAAATTCTCTGATTAAAGGCACGTAAACTATTTCAGAAGTTCATATTTGTGCTTTCATTCATGGAGCTTTGAATTTGCAAGTTCATGTCTTAGGTGTGGCCATCCTAGGCCTATCCCGGGCCTAATCACGAGGCAAGTGGCGGGTTGTGGATTCAAATTTTATAAAACGGGGGCCCGTTCCATTTTTTGTCTGTTGGATTTAATAACGGGCCCCCGTTTTTAAAACAAAGACCTGTTATTTAAATAACGGGCCCCCGTTTCTAAATAACTGTTACTGTAAAAAAAAAAGATAGATTGCATCGATTTACCACACTATCATTGAAATTTGTACTGATAAAGATTTTTTACATCATTTGGCAGTACTTTTTAATATTTTTTACACTGAAAAAAAAATGTGACTATAAGATATCAACATTGTAGGTGTAAACTAAACTTAGTTGCATATTGTATGGTGAATTTTGCTATCGAATAAGACCATTTACTATGCTTTATAGTCATAAATATAATCCCTTTACTATGCTTTTTAATTTGCTACATAGACATTGTTGGAGTACTACAAGGTGTATAATATACATATACATATATATATGTGTGTGTGTGTGTGTGTGTGTGTGTGTGTGTGTGTGTGTGTGTGTGTGTGTGTGTGTGCACACACACACATATATATATAAATATACATATGTATATATAAATATACATATGTATATATATGTATACATACATACATACATACATATACATATAATATACATACATATCCATACATATTTATAATGTTTATTATTATATTAAATATTTTGACATATCAATAAATGTTTTTGATATTAGAAGCAGCCAAAAAAGGGGGTTGACTCGTAGGAACAATAAGGAGAACAATGGAAGAACCATTGTCCGCATATAATCAACAGAGTTACAACCTTTTACCTCTATCAAAAACAATTATCATTCTACGAGAGTTTAGCAAGAATAAAACAATAATAAGCAGAGTTTTAGACATATGCCACGTAGGGCAATAAAAATAGAAATTCAAACAAAAACATAGGCTAACATTGTTTGCCCGTAGGCTACTAAACGTAAACAAAAAACCAGCTTTATGCCACATTCAGAGAGTTACTTCTTTTTCCCATGGCTCCTCTTGGGGAGGAGCTTTCTTGCCCATTCCTTGGTGAGGAATTTAAATAGGGCCTTGTAGTCCTCATCATCCTTGCCTTTACCCTTGGATGCACTTTCCTGCATGAGGCACAGAGTGGTAGCCGAACAGCGCATCACATTCAACGCGAATTTAGAAACATCATGCATTTTGGATTCCGCTGCCTCCAGTCTACTGGTGATATCCTGCACATTATCAGAAAGGGCCACCATTTTTTTCTCTAGCTCCACTAGGTTGTTGTCCTCCTCCTCTTTTATGCTACTCGCCTCCTCCACAACCATCATTTTTTCCAGTCTGAAAATCGGAGAGGGGGAATTTGCTAATGTTAAATTTAAAGTTAAAAGTAATTTTTTTTAACATGCTAATGTCATTATATTCCATCCCTAATTATCATAAAGAATGCTCTTAAACATAATTTTCATTTTATCTTTATTATAAATAATATAAGTTCATTTATTCATTAAAAATATAATAATCATTTTATCTTTTTATATTAATATAAACACTTATTCATTGAAAATATGATAACCATTTTATCTTTTTATAAACAATATAAATAGTTATTCATTAAAAATTAAAAAATAATTAAAAAATAATAATAATAAATAAGACCTTTCATCAATTTATTAATTACAAGCTACTTTCAAAATTCAACAATAATATAAATATAACATATTATTAGTGGATAGGAGCTAATAATAATAGTATGCATGACATTTTCAAATAGATAAAAACTAGTGAACTTTTTAAAATGGTTTTTCTATTATTTTATTTAATCGTTGGGTATGTTTTATATAATAAATGTTAGGTGTAATTATGGGCATTTCTAAATCACGAGAGGACTTGTAGTAAGTGTGATATAAAGTTAAATAATTCAACTTTATTTAACTTTATAACTAGATGAGGATACTTTTTCCATTTTGTCGGCGGTATATATATAATAAAAATGAATATAAATATAAATAAATAGAGAGGGCGTTATCAATCTAGTAGCAACTTCTTATTTGTATATAATATAATGAAAGGAAGTTATTTTTCTCATAGTAACTTGCAATATATATAGTTAAAAGGATTAGTATAATAATTAAAATATTTTAATTGTGGTCTTTTGTTTAATGGTAAAAGGTTCTACTATTGGATGCAGTAATGAGATTTTAGTTTGAACGAGAAAGATAGTGGATGGATTAATAAGATTTTAAATGGTTTTAATTTGAATGGAGAAAAAGTATAGGGTGTTTTTTTAATATATTTTATGAAAATGAATTTTGATGGAGCTTTTAGAGATAATTTAAGTAGTGTTAGTGTAAATTTGTATTTTCAAAATTGAATAGATGTTTTGTGTATGGTGGGTTTTTCTTCTTGGGTATTACAACTGATAATGAAGTTGAACATAATTTGTAATAAAGACGGTGTCAATAACTTCTCAAGAGATTGGTAATAAAATTGTTTAAGATACTCTTTCTTTGTGATCAATGATTTTTAAAGGGCTCTTGCCTAAGTTGGAGGTTAAAATGTTATGCAAATGAGAATTAAATTTGTGACTATAAGATATCAACATTGTAGGTATAAATTAAACTTAGTTGCATATTGTATGGTGAATTTTGCAATAGAGTAAGATCCCTTTACTATGCTTTATAGTCATAAATATAATCCCTTTACTATGCTTTTTAATTTGCTACATATACATTGTTGGAGTACAAGAAGGTGTATAATATGCATGAAGCTATAATGTCATTACGTCATTAGTTTGCATGTGGGAATCATTTATTTGATGTCCTCTTGGCGATCCCTCTTAACAAGATGATATGACATTTTCTATTTGGTGCATATACAAAAGGCTCTAGATTGGCATTTGTTTTCTATATTCTTTAAGTATGGCTTATAAATGAACCCTAAGTGATTGGTAAGACTTGCTACCATGATGGAAACTGAAACTTGAAATTGTGTCTGATATCAAAAACCTAAAATTAACTCAATTTTGAAAATTTGATAACTTGAAATATGACCATAGCCAACTAACATCATTCTATCCTTGTTTCATCCTATTCAGAAGTAAAAGTGGGAATGCACCTTGCAAGCACACATGTATGTCCCACTTTCATAAATATGTTAGCTGACGTCTTTTCTGAACCTTCTTTAAATATTAAAAAACACAATTCTAATATAATAAAAACAAAATGTGAAAAAGCTGAAATTTGAATTGAGCCTGATATCAAAAGCCTAAAATGACTCAATACAGAATGTGAACAAACTGAAATTTAAATTGAATCTGATATCAAAAATCTAGAATGACTCAAAATTGGAAATCTGAAAACTTCAAATATGATGTTATCCAACTATGTCATCCTATCCTAATTTCATCCTATGAAGAAATAAAAGTGAGCATGCAAGCACACGTGCATGCCCCACTTTCTTCTGTGTGTTTGCATGTCTTTGAAAATGTGAACAATCCTTCCCTGGTAAAAACCACGTTCCTAATATAGTCAAACAAGTGCCTAAAAACTATGAAACAATCATTCGTTTATAATTCTCTTTCGTTAAGGAATGGAATTCAATTTATTATTCTCTTTGGAAATGAATTTTCCAATTGGAAATCTGGGTCTTTGCCTTGTAAAAAACCCACTTTTCTCATAGTGTGTACAAATTCTCCGTCCCCTCTCATCCTCATCATCATCATCATCAAAATCCTAACAATTTTACCAGAGCTCGAACTTTGAAGCCAAAAATGGCGTGCCCCATTTCTCATCTCTTATTACTCTGTCTCTGCGTTCTCTACTCCGCCCACCATAGTCATGGATTAGAGAGCCTGAGACCAAAATCTTCGCTCTCACCAGAAATGAACGAAACAGTGCTAATATCTTCTGGCGGCACATTTTCTGCGGGCTTTTATGCCGTTGGAGATAACGCCTATGGGTTTGCCATCTGGTATTCTCAGACCCCCAAACCCTACACAGTCGTCTGGATGGCCAACAGAAACCAGCCGGTGAACGGAAAAAAGTCGTTCCTTGGTCTCCAGAAAGACGGAGATCTGGTTCTCAATGATGCAGGAGGGAGCATAGTATGGAGAAGCAACACCGGAGGGCAGGCTGTGGAGGAACTCGTGCTTCTACCCACGGGAAATTTGGTCCTGCGCAGCTCCAGTGGAAAGATTTTTTGGCAGAGCTTCGATTCTCCGACTGATACAGTCCTCCCAGGGCAGCCAATCACCAAGGACGCGCCTCTGGTCTCTCGAATGGGCTCATCCACCTTCAAATCTGGCTACTTCTCGTTCCGCTTCAATGAAAACAACTATCTTGTGCTGATTTACCAAGGTTCAAATATCACCGCCACTTATTGGCCTCTGCCATGGCTGGACGCATTTGACAACGGTAGAACTACTTATAACATTACTCGCTTAGCAGTTCTCGACGACTCAGGTGGGTTCAGTTCAAGCGACCAGTTCACTTTCAATGCCTCGGACTATGGTCCCGGTCCCCTGAGAAGACTGACGTTGGATATCGATGGGAATCTGAGATTATACAGCTTCAACTCTCAAAATCAGAGCTGGGTTGTAACATGGATTAGCATGGCGGAGCAGTGCAGAGTTCAAGGCCTGTGTGGGCCTTATGCTGTGTGTGTATATTCACCACAGGCCCAGTGTGTGTGTCCCCCGGGTTTCGAAATGGTCGATTCAACAGACTGGTTTCAAGGTTGTCGACTGGTACAAGAGCTCTCTTGCGAAAAAGACAGTGTTCAGCTTCTTGAGCTTCCTTATACTGATTATTATGGATTCGACAAAAGTGGGTACTCTGCAGGGCGGTCGTTCGAAGAGTGCAGAGCAATTTGCATGGACGATTGCTACTGCGTAGGCTTTGCGTATAGAGAAAGCGGTAGTGGGCAATGCTTTCCAAAGTCTTGGCTCATCAGTGGGTATCAGTCTCCTGGGATTAACAACACCGTCTATATCAAAGTTTCTGTCAATGATTCTTCGGTAACTAATGTTTCCTCTCTGTTGGGGAATTCGAGTTCTCTGCAATGCTCATCGCCGGTGAAAGTTGAGTTGCAAGCTGCAAATGTTTCGTCAAATAAGGGCACACGAAATGATGTGATCATCCCCATGTTATCTGTTGTTTCAGCCATTGGCGCCGCAGAGATTGTTTGCGTGGTATTGGGATTCTGGTTTTTGGCCACTGTGTCTCGCGAGGCTCATGTCTATGATCGAGAGAGCTACTTTTCTGTTCCAGGGGGGCTTAGAAGGTTCACGTTTTCTCAGCTGAAAAGAGCGACCGAAAATTTCAAGGACATGGTGGGCAAGGGGGGATTTGGGAGCGTTTACAAGGGGGTCCTTGTTCCAGAGAATAAAGTGGTGGCGGTGAAGCGACTGGAGGGAGTTTTTCAGGGAGAAGAAGAATTCTGGGCAGAGATAAGTGCGATTGAGAGAGTGAATCACATGAATCTGGTTCGAATGCTTGGATACTGTGCGGAGGGGAAGAAGAAGCTCTTGGTTTATGAGTATGTGGAGAATGGGTCACTGGATAAGTATCTCTTCACCCAAGAGCCCTCTAAAGTGTTGGATTGGAGTAAGAGATTTCAAGTTGCAGTCGGTACGGCCAGGGGGCTCGCTTATCTGCACGAGGAATGTCTGGAATGGATTCTTCACTGTGACATCAAACCTCAGAATATTCTCCTGGATGAGAATTTCAGTGCCAAAGTTGCAGACTTTGGAATGGCCAAGCTGGTTGACAGGGATCGGGCTTTTGAATTCTCCAGAATTCGAGGAACGCGGGGGTATTTGGCACCCGAGTGGACAACGAATCTGCCCATCACAGCCAAGGCAGATGTTTACAGTTTTGGGATTCTTCTGTTGGAGTTAGTTAGCGGGCAGGAAGCCACGAAATTCAATGTGCCCGGGTCGGGGATTAATTTTGTGCAGTGGGCTGTTGAAAATGTGAATAAGGGAGGAAAATGGATGGAGACTCTGGTGGATTCAAAGTTGGGAGTCCCGAGTGGGGATGAGAAGAGGGAGATTGAGATTGTGCTGAAGACGGCGTTGTGTTGCGTTGAGCAGAACATGGGCAGCAGGCCTTCCATGAGCGAGGTCGTCCAGATGTTGACGTTCTCCATCGACATGAAGATGAAGAGTAGTGCAGAACAAGAAGATCAAAAGAAGAATAGTGCAGAACATGAAGATCTAATAGAGATGGAAACCAGTCGTGATCTCAGCTAGATGACCTTCGACTCAGAGTCTTCTCTTCACCTCATCTCGCGGAACGACAGAGCTCGATAGAGGAGTCGGGATTCATTCCCATAGGCGTACTTGCAGAGAACTAGTGTTTGTTTTTCATGGATAACTGTCATTTTTTTGGTTTTTACTTGATGTAGTGGATTTCATTTCACCTGTTTTCTATGTGAATCGTTTCTTTCAGTTTTCATATTTTAACATAAACATAGAACTATTTGTTATTAAAAGTATTAGCTAGCTACCGACTTTTAATGAAGCGGCGTGTATAAATTGTATGACAGCGTAACATGAGAGGGACTTGTAAGAAATTGAAAGGTTAGAGAAGTATTACGGCTAATTAATTAGTGAACTCGTGAATTTCAACTTTGACGAGAGAGATCATATGGAGCATCGTATGACGCAACCCAGTGTAGGTCATGCTTCAAACCAGCCGGCCCTGGTTCTTCCAAATATTATTAATATTGGAGTAACCATTAACGACTATTATTAATACAATTCTGTCACTGTAACTCGAGAAAAACCCGGAGCAAAACCTCGCCCACCATCTTCAGTTTTCCATTAAACTAATCTAATTAGAATTCCCACGCATCCCTGTGTTTCTTTTACTCTAGGAGGGGATGACTGAATCAATAATTTTAGTTTTAGTTTTATGCCTCTTTGTTTCATAAGCAATATTTCCAACATGACGTGTCTTTCTTTTGGCACGTCTTTATTGTATAGAGTATTTTATGTGCAGAGTTGAATTATCTTAGCAAGCTGCACTCAAGTTAGGTGTATAATTTGTATTGTAATTTAAGATTGGGATCCATATGTCATTATAAGTTCTACATAACTATGCCATCAAAGTAATATTCATATTGTCAATAAATAATTTATTATTTAATCATATTGATAATTGAATTTTATTTTGTAGTGGTTATGAGTTAAAGATGCATAATTGTATAGTTTTTCATTATACTATCTATTTTTTATTATATCAATTGGTATCAAAGTATACATGGTTTATATGAAATATTCAAAATATAATGAAGAGAGAAGATAACAAAATACAGTGGAATCAAGAATTGTATAATTTGGATCAAGTGTGAAGTCAAGAGTTTGAAGACTAGTGTAATTGAAGATTTATTAAAGTATCGTCTACATATGTCAGTAGAGGTTGCATTTGAAGAGTCAATTGAGGATAGAAAAAAATGAATAGTTCTAGAATTATGTTGTTGGGTAGAATATCTCTAGGGTATCAAGGGTTATTGATAGAGCATTGAAGGTGGTAGTTAAGATTGTATTAGTGAAGAAGAATTGAAGAGCTTGACCAAATAAACAATCAATTGAAAAGAAATTTGTGAAATTGAAGAAGAAAGAATTAAGTAGATTGCCCAACATATATAATGTTGATAGAGAAGCAATTTGCTAAACATAAAAATGGCATTTGCAAGAAGATGTTCATGAGTGTGAATAGTAAATTGATAAGTGTGTGATGGTAAATTGCATTTCTAACACTACTAGTCTACATACCGCTTAACTTGGCTTAAAAAATTAGTATGTAAACATATTTTCTATTTTATTAGCTACTTGAATTTGTTCTATGTTTGACATAGATACCTTCATGTTTCTAGCAATCTTGTCAATTTGACTATTATAGTATTATCTCTTGTTGTAATATTTTCTTTGACTTTCTCTATGCTCTTGATTTGGGATGCCATTTTCTATTGTACTCTATTATAAATTTGTAATTTTTGTCAATAAAATATATATTTTTTTTATCTTGATAGAAATTATAAAAGCTTCAAAACTCTATAATGATTCAATGTGGTTGCATGGGAATGATGATATTTTTCTAACTGAGGTTTGATGACAATATGAAGTTAAGTCCTTGGAATTTGCAATTGTACAGTAAAAAAATTAATCAATATTTCTAAATTAACTTAGATTAGCTAGAGTTGGGTTGATAATTGCTATAAATATTCTAAAATTAAATGCATCATATGAAAATCACGTTGATTTGGTATGCTAACCATATTAGAATTTGCAATAACTTAAAAAATCTTTGTAGTTCATATTTGCACACCATGGGATTAATCCCAATCTATGTATCATTTTTTATTTCTTCTTTACGGACGTTCACACCTGCGAGTATGACAACCCAACATGGACACAACAACCTAGCTAGGGGATGAAGCCCACGAGCACACCAGTCCAATGAGGGCCTTCCAAAGTAGTTTTAGCCACCTGATGCGGGGACATGAGCCTATAGGCTCAAACTTCTTCATCAAAGAATCACTTGAATTGAGGAGTACCCATTCCCCCAAATTCACTAGAGGCACAATCCTGACATCATATGTTATTATGTTGGAGCTTGCACTAAGCAAGACTTGATCCTTAGTGTGCTCATTTGGAGCCATTCTAACTTCACCAATAGATCAAAGGCCCATTGACAATCTATATATATTTAACTTGATATATAGAACTATTTTGTAACATGCAAGAACAACTGATCAAAATATACTCCAAAAAAATCTACTCACCTCTACTTTCTCAATATCAAAATTATCAATGTAGTATTAGTGACAATGATTAGGAGATTGCTAGCTCTATAGGTGATCATACTCCAGAGAAAGAGTTTGATAGAGGAATCGGGATTCATTCCCATGGATGTAGATGCAGAGAACTAATGTTTGTTTTTCATTGATGTCTGTCATTTTTGGGTTTTCACTTGATGTAGTGGATTTCATTTCACCTTTTTTTTTTTTTTATGTGAATCGTTATTTTAGTTAAATATTGTAATATAAACGTATAGAACTATTTCTCAATAAAAATATGGGTTAGGTATCGACCTTTGATGAAACGGCATGTATAAATTGTATGAAAGCATAACATGAGAAGGATTTGTAAACAAATTGTCTATGCAGCACCCAAAATTTACCATTGACCATGTTTTTTAAATAATGTTAAATTTTTAATGCTGAATAGACGTTGCCTCTTGTAAGCAATTGAAAGGTTAGACAAGTCCTACGGCTAATTAATTGTGTAGTCGTGAATTTCAACGTTGATGAGAGATATAATATGGAGCATCGTATGACGCAATCGAGCGTAGGTCACGCTTCAAACCAGCTGGCGCTAGATCTTCCTAATATTAATATTACAATAGCCGTTGTCTGTTATTAACCTGATTTTGTCACTGTTAATCGAGAGAAAAAGCAGGAGCCAATCTTGACTGGATCAATGGTCGGCAAGGTACAATGCTTCTGTTGTGTCGTAATCGTGCATACCTAGTCCATTCTCATTTTAGTTTTATGCCACTTTGTTTTATTGGAAATATTTCTAATATGACGTGTCTTTCCTTTGGCACATCTTTAATAAGTAGAGTATTTTATGTGCAGAGGTTGAATTATCTTAGCAAGCTGCACTCATCTCAGGTGTATAATATCTATATGTGATAATAATTTCTAGAGAGCAATGCCATCAATGTAATATTTATATGGTCAATAAACAAATTATTATTTATTTTATTTTATATGATCATATGACGATAATTGAATTTTACTGTATATTAGTTATGAGTAATTGTGTTAAATATGTATGATTGGACAGTTTCTAATTATAATATCCATCTTTGATTATATCAATTGGTATCAAATATGTATAGTTCATATGGAATATTAAATTTATAGTGAAGAGAGAAGTGTAAGGAAAGCATAGTGCGGAAGACGCTCTCCTAATGTCAATTTGCAGGGAAATAAAGCAAGTATGTATTAAATTCAATTTAGAGAACTTAAAGATGTGCACAAACAGAATTGACAGAGAAAGAACACAAGAGTTACGTGGGAAAACCCTTACGGGAAAAAAACCCACCACCTAAAAGAGATCACTTTATTTCAATAAACATATGATTACAATAAAGTTTCAGATCTTTCATTCCAAACATTTACTCTCAGAACTCTTTTCACAGACTAATAGAACAAAACCATATATCATTCAAATGCAGAACATAGCAAATAACCAACCCCTAAAATCGGTTTCCTCTGGGAACATATACTTCTGAAACGATCCCTGTTTGTTCAACTATCTGTTCGTTCAACCGTCGGGAAGCTTAACCATCTGCCCATTCATGAATTCGTGAGAACGAATTATCCCATATTCACTAGGAGGTGAGTTGGTTTGTATTCTTATACACAGATGCAACCACATTAACTGTTTGCATGATAAAACTTTTGACCATTGACCCGTGTGGACATTTGTGGTAAGTCACCACTCAAAGGGAAAACTCCCTCTATCAGCAAGACCAGTTTCGACTTACTTAGATCCCCGATGAACAAGCAATGCAGCTCCATCAACATAAGACACACCATCGACAAAACACCCTCAACGGTCACCCCGATCGTCGATAAGCGACTTCATCGACATAACGCCTGCTATCAGACAAACCTCCATCGAGCTACTTTGATCTCTGATAGAGTGACTTCAGTGGCATAGGCTACTCCAATCTCGGATGACATTGAAAGGCGACTTCATCAACATAACGCCTGCTATCAGACAAACCTCCATCGAGCTACTTCGATCTTTGATAGAGTGACTTCAGCAGCATAGGCTACTCCAATCTCGGATGACATCGAAAGGCGATTTCATCGACAAAGCATCAACCATCAACGAGACCACTTCCAAGTTACCCCAATCTCCAATGACCAAGAAGACGAATCCATCGGTCCATCAGCGTAACACCTAACAGGTTCTCCTGATCTCCGATGATACCGTAATCGCCGAAGGCGACTCCATCGAGTCATCAACAAGACAACCAAATTGGCACAACGTCAAGTGAATCCGAGGCACTTTTCCAACAAACTCCCACTTGACGAGGAATTCACTGGACTGCTTAACGTTTTCAGATATTACTGAGAACCATGGGTACTAAGACCCATAGAGCTAGAATACCACTTGTACTTGTAAGTGCTTACTGGTTTCGTTAAGGCATCTGCAACATTTTCCAGAGTGTCTACCTTTTTCAGATTTACTTTTCCATCTTCCACCATGTCACGTTTCCAGAGTGTCTACCTTGTTCAGATTTACTTTTCCATCTTCCACCATGTCACGAACAAAGTGATATTGGACATCAATATGTTTAGACCTGGCATGGAATGTAGGATTCTTTGCCAAATAAATGGCACTCTGACTGTCATAACAAACTTCAATTTGTCCTACATCAAAACCAATATCAGAACCCAAACATCTAAGCCAAACAACTTCTTTACAAGCATGTGTGGCAGCCATGTATTCTACCTCTGTAGTGGACAATGCGACTACAGGTTGTTGCTTGCTCATCCAACTGATAGCACCACCATTCAACGTGAATATATATCCACTGGTGGATCTCCTGTTGTCAATGTCCCCTGCCCAATCAGAATCCACATATCCTAAAATGTCGATAGTCCTCTGTGACCCAACCAAATGTCCATGGTAACACAGAGCATACTGAGAAGTACCTCTCAAGTATCTAAACACTCTCTTCACAGCATCCCATTGCGACCTTCCTGGATTTGCCATAAATCTACTAAGCACTCCCATTGGTTGGGCAATGTCTGGTCTAGTACAAACCATCACATACATAAGACTTCCAATTGCACTTGCATACAGTACATCCTTCATGTCATCAATCTCCTTTTGAGATTTGGGACTGTCATGCACATATAACTTTGTTCCCTGCAAGATCAAAACAACTTGTTGTTTACAGTTAGACATATTAAACCTGTCAAGAACATTAGTAAATATTTGCTCTAACTGAGCCAAAGCTTTCTCTTAGATCTGTCCCTTTTAATTTCCATTCCCAGAATGTACTTTGTTGCCCCCAAGTCTTTCATTTCAAATTTCAAAGACAACTGAGATTTTTGATCTGAGGTCATACTTTTACCATTACCAATGAATAACATGTCGTCTACGTACAAAGCAATGATAAGAATCCTATCACCTTCAGTTTTGTAGTACACACAATGATCAACTTTAGATCTCACAAATCCTAAAGATAACACAGAGGTATCATATTTTTGATACCACGTTCTGGGAGATTGTTTCAAACCATAAAGAAACTTTTTGAGTTTACATACCAAATGTTCTTTACCTTTTTCCACAAAGTGCTCTGGCTAGGACATATAAATTTCTTCTTCAAGATCACCATGAAGAAAAGTTGTCTTCACATCCATCTGCTCAACTTCCCAATCATACACTGTTGCGAGTGATAAAAGAAATCTAATAGATGTTAGCTTAGCTATAGGAGAGAATATTTATCCATAGTCAATACCTTCCTTTTGAGAGTACCCCTTTGCAACCAGTCTCGCCTTGTATTTATCAATGCTGCCATTTGGACCATACTTCTTCTTAAATACCCACAGGCTTCTTGCCTTTAGGCAATGGTACCAGATCCCAGGTTCCATTCTTTTCCAATGATGTCATTTCATCATTCATGGCTTCCAACCAAGAATCTGAATCAGACATGTTGATAGCCTCTTTCACAGTCCTAAGCTCATCAACATCCATAAGTAAAGCATAGGCACAATTAACATTCAACATTGAGTAGTTAAATCTTTTTGGTGAATAACCATACCTATTAGGTTGTCGTCTCTCCTGTGTGGGTCTCCTTTCTACCTGTGGTGAGACTTCACGAGTTTCAACAGGAGGCTCATCATCATGTTCTTCTTCTGAACTTTCAGAGCTGCTTGAACTCTCTACATTTTCAGGTACATTTGGAGTTTGTATTTCCTCTCCTAGTGGAATTTCAACCACATCTTTTTCTTTCTTTTCTGTTTGTCCATCTATTGACATAGGTTTTAGCTCATGGAAGATTACACTTCTATTGTACACAACCTTTCCAGTCTCAGGATTCCAAAGCTTGTATCCTTTCACACCAATGCCATAACCAATGAAAATACATTTGATTGCTTTGTTATCCAACTTAGATCTATTTACTTCAGGCACATGTGCATATGCCTCTGCACCCAAAACATGAATGTGTCTTAAAGAAGACTTCTTACCAGACCATGCTTTCATAGGTGTCTTGTCTACCAATGTTGTAGTAGGAGAACGATTCAACAGGTAGCATGTTGTAGCAACAGCTTCAGCCCAGAATTTTTGTTCCACACCAACACTACTCAACATGCTTCTTGATTTCTCCATTAGAGAACGATTTAACCTTTCAACAACTCCATTTTGTTGTGGAGTGTAAGGTGTAGTCATATGCCTCTTTATTCCATGATCTTTGCAATATTGTTCAAATTCTGCAGAACAGAACTCACCACCATTATCAGTCCTTAAGCATTTAATTTTCCTGGCAGTCTGATTTTCAACCAAGTTTTTAAACTCCTTAAACTGACTGAACACTTCATATTTACTTTTTAAAAAATATACAAATGCCCTTCTCGAATAATCATCTATGAAAGAAACATTATATCTAGACTTCGATAACAAAGGAACATTTATTGGACCAAATACATCAGAGTGAATATAATCCAGCAAACCAGAAGATCTATGAGGACTAGAATAAAAAGTGACATGATGTTGCTTTCCATATATGCAGTGTTCACAAAATTCGAACTCAAAATTACAATCATCAAGCTCGTCTACCATATTCTTATTACTCAGAGCTTTTAAACCCTTCTCTCCAATGTGACCAAGCCTATGATGTCATAACATTATTTTTCTACAGGAAGTTTAACTTCCATAGAGTTTACATCATGTGTTAGCACAATAGTTTTTTTAGATTTTACAGAGACATTATAACAGCACACGTGTTTAGCATTTAACT
Organism: Cryptomeria japonica; assembly: GCF_030272615.1. Lineage (NCBI taxonomy): Eukaryota > Viridiplantae > Streptophyta > Pinopsida > Cupressales > Cupressaceae > Cryptomeria > Cryptomeria japonica. The sequence goes on from NC_081405.1 coordinate 10,771,103, forward strand.
TATATAGAGTTCCAATGCGTTCACCCTTAGCCAATACAATAGATCTCTAATCATCTTACAACCACCAGACACAAAAGTTACCTGAACTCCAACATCAATAAGCTTATTGATAGAGAGTAGATTTCTAGCTAGGCTTGGTATATGAAGAACTCCATCAAGTCCCTTTATTCTGCCATCAGGGAACTGGATTCTTACTCTACCTCTCCTTACGATCTCTAGTGTTGAATCACTTGCTAGGAACACCTTTCCACCAGCATACGTTTCATACTTTGAGAACCATTCTTTGTGAGATGTCATATGGAATTATGCCCCTGAATCAACCAACCATACATCATCAGATGCAGGCAGTGCCAGAGTTGCTGCAAAGGCATCTGCACCGCTCTAAGAAGACTCAGTATCAGAAATATTCTTCTTCTTCTTCTTCTTCTCTTCTTTGCAATCATTTTGGATATGGCCTTTCTATTCACAGCTCCAACATTTCACCTTGGACTTCTTTCCAGGAGACTTTGACCTCTCTTGTGACTTGGATTTGAACTTTTTGTCTTTCTTTTTGTCTTTCTCCTTTGACCTACCTCGAACAGAGAGAGCCTCTTTAGCCACCTCAGAAGATTTCCTTCTCATCTCTTCTAAAAAAAGAGAAGCAACCACCTCATCCATTTTAAACTTGGCAGTAGTACTCCCAATGGCCATTACCAAGTAGTCCCATGTGTCAGGCAAGGAACACAACAACAGCATACAACGATCTTCTTTCGTAATTGTATCTCCCACAAAAGTTAATTGTGCAAGGACCATGTTGAAGGCATTCAAATGATCTGCTATAGATGTCCCTCCATCCATCTTCAAAGAGTATAACTTATTTCTCAAGAAAAGTTTATTCACCAAGGATTTCCCTGATAAATATCTCCCAATTTCTTCCACATGAGACAAGCAGTCTTCTCCTCATGAACGTTCAAAAGAACGGAATCTGCAAGGCTTAATCTTATCAGACCTCTGGCCTTTCGGTCTGCTAAGTCCCAATCCTCTTGCTTCATGCCTGAAGGTTTCTGTCCAGACATAGCAACCCAAAGATCACAGTCAACTAGCAAATCTTCAACTTTAAGTTTCCATAACTCAAAGTTTGAGCCATTGAACTTCTCAAGGTCCATTCGCCCATAAGTGCTTGCCATCTCAATCTGCAAATAGAACAAGTAGACTCTCTACTAGACTCCCACTGAAACAAAATTGACATAAAAAACCGACCCTACCCAACAAGGATAACACAACTGGCTAGGCTCTGATACCACTTGTAAGGAAAGCACAGTGCGGAAGACACTCTCCTAATGTCAATTTGCATGAAAATAAAGCAAGTATGTATTAAATTCAATTTACAGAACTTAAAGATGTGCACGGACATAATTGACATAGAAAGAACACAAGAGTTACGTTGGAAAACCCTTACAGGAAAAAAAAAAACACCACCTAAAAGAGATCACTTTATTTCAGTAAACATATGATTACAATAAAGTTTCAGATCTTTCATTCCAGACATTTAGTCTCAGAACTCTTTTCACAGACTAATAGAAAAAAACCATATATCATTCAAATGTCGAACGTAGCAAATAGCCAACCCCTAAAATTGGTATCCTCTAGGAACATATACTTCTGAAACGATCCATGTCTATTCAATTGTCCGTTCATTCAACCGTCGGGAAGCTTAACCATCTGCCCATTCATGAATTCATGAGAATGAATTATCCCCCATTCACCAAGAGGCGAGTCGGTTCATATTCTTATACACCAATACAACCACATTAACTATTTGCATGATAAAACTTTTGACCATTGACCCATGTGGACATTTGTGGTAAGTCACCACTCATCAGGAAAAATCCCTCTATCGGCAAGACCAATTTCGACTTACTCTGATCCTCGATGAACAAGCAATGTGGCTCCATCGGCATAAGACACACCATCAGCAAAACACCCTCAAAGGTTACCTTGATCGCCAATAGGCGACTTCATCGGCATTATGCCTGCTATCGGACAAACCTCCATCGAGCTACTCCGATCTCTGATAGAGTGACTTCAGCGACATAGGCTACTTCAATCTCGGATTACACCGAAAGGCGACTTCATCGGCAAAGCATCAACCATCGATGGGACCGCTTCCAAGTTACCCCGATCTCCAATGACCAAGAAGACGGATCCATCAATCCATTAGCGTAACACCCAACAGGTTCTCCCGATCTCCGATGATACCCCGATCGCCAAAGGTGACTCCATCGGGTCATCGACAAGACAACCAAACTGGCACAACATCAAGTGAATTTGAGGCACTTTTCCAACAAGAAGATAATAATACATAGTGAAATTGGGAATTGTGTAATTTGGATCCGAGTGTGGAGTAAAGAGTCTAAATGTTGGTGTAATTAAAGCTTTGTTAGAGCATCATCTAGATATGTGATTTAGTAGAGGTTGCAATGAATTTGAAGAGTCAATTGAGGAAAGAAAAAAATGTGAATTCCTCTTCTAGAACTATGTTGTTGGGTAGAATATCTCCAGGGTATCGAGGGTTGTTGATAAAGCGTTGAAGGTGGTAGTCAACATCATATTAGTGAAGAATAATTGAAGAGCTTATTAAAATAAATTTGCAAAATTGAAGAAAAATAAAACAAGTAGATTCCCAATATATTTAATGTTCATAGATTCATCTCATTCATAAGATTTTATCACCTAATGTTGATGGATCCAATTGAAAACTCCACACTAGAGGAGAGTACCAAAACAAGATTCAATTGAATGTAGTCAAAAATAATATATTACTAGGTAGAAAAGTGGCAAAAGCCTAATCTACTATTTCATCCTTTCAAGAACCTTGTGCCCCCCAACATTGAACACTAGTTCATATCAAAGAAAAAAAATTGGGGTATTCTTTTTATGACATCCCATTGTTTCATCCTTTCAAGTACGTTAGGCAACAAAGTGCCAAAAGGTTAATCTATGATTTCATGCTTTCAAGAACCTTGTGCCCCATAGCGTTGAAGACTAATTCATATCAAAGAAAAAAATTAGGGTATTCTTTTTATGTCAAAACAACAAACCTATTGATCAAAATTCACTATCCAAGAGTAGATCTAAAGAGAAGGTTACAATTTGTCTAAGGCATTGATGCCCTTTTTTTTTTCCTTTTTTTTTTGGTGTGGGGGAGCGGGGGGCGGTGTAGTTGTTCTTGGGTCCCATAGGTTCATTTAGCCTCATGGACATCATTAAAATCTGTCATTCATTCATTTGTCCATGAAATATGCTATGTGCATAGCCACAACTAAGTGATGGTGTTTGCTTAGGCATCAAAATAACACAATGACAGGTTGGTCATTACAAGAGCTATTGTGGATAATGTTAGGCCTTATTGTTTCTATTTTATAATAAGTTAATTTTTCTTTAAAAAAATTGTTTATATATTTTCTTGATAGTTGGGTTGGTATAGGGTGAGCTTAATAGATTTTATATTGGTTCGTCGATCTTTCTATTATCTCTTTTCATGAAAATTTCTCTATTTCTAATCTTTCAATTGAAAGAGAATAAGGGATGGAAAGATTTTAGCTATTTTTACATGACCAAAAAAGTATGCAGAACTTCAAGAAGTGACAAAGTATTGAAGGTGAAGATTATGAAGCTAAGTTTTTTGTTTTTAGTCTCTACCTAATCCTCAAGCACATAAAGCATATGGCAAGGATTGAAGAGGGACGTTAAGATTTTTATAATAATCAATAAATGAATTACGCTCATGATGGATATGTTTCAATAGTTGTCAATCATCTTGAGTTTGTTACCAAACTCATTAGTAGACTTATAGGAAGATTATTGGATCATTTGTAATTATATATATGTAATCTCTATTTATGAATAAATTATTATGAGTGTGTTTCTTTTGTTTCATTCTTTTCTTTGTTATTAGAGTTGTTGTTAGATTGTTGGTACAAGTTGTGGGGTGGATTTGTCCTTGCATGAGCTATTGTACTCACCAAACCCTATCATTGTTGTGAATAAAGTTAGTGTTATTCACAAATAATAATTAACAAAAAAATACTAAATAATAAGTATGCTAACATTATACTATTAATCCCAACTAACATAGTTACAAAATAAAAAACTACAAAAATTATACTTAAATACTCTCAATATTGTAGAAGACTAAAAATTAGAAATTCAATAAATATTTTGTTGGCATTACTGGCATTAAGTTGTCATTTATGTCAACTAGTTTGGCATGGTCACCAGTGAGTAAGTAGTGGTGACCGGTATAGGATAAGTAAGACATGATGATGTCAATCCATATGTATGTAAGCAAATTGAAGGTAAGTTACCATTACACATGAAATGCATCATCTACCGGTAAAGAAGGACCAAGTCGGCAAGACAAAGCAAGCAAGAGAAGAACTGAAGGATGTAAATCGGTATACTCAAAGAAGATTAATGTTGCCAGTAAACGGACTGAGTAGTAGGACCAACATGTTTGATGGAAGGCCAAGTTGATCCACCGACAGAGAAGAGGTATGTAGGTATGAAGGCCCACTGATGGAGTTAGGTTATACTGGCAAGGTGAGTTGAACCGGTAGTCTTGGTAAAACGAAGAATGTCAAACCGAAATAGCAAACCAAGCAGAAGTGGATGTCAACAAAGATGACAGCTAGAAGCCAGGTGATGATCATGCATAAGTCGGTGAAGTGTGCATCAACGTAACAGTCAGCAATTAGGTCGACTTTTATGAAGAACCTACAAGTCATGGGAGGATGGCAGAAGATTGTGGCTTGAGAAAGACAAGCTAGCAAGCGATTGAACTAATCCTGCAAGAAGATCTGATCTTCATACCCATTTGCTAAAGGAAACAGCTGAGCCATTAATGGTGTGTGACAGAGAAATGTAGAAAATCATGGGGCAGACCTCCAGATATAAAAAATGCACATTGGAATGTGAGGTGTTGACGGTGTTGATTGATGACGTGCAGATCATATCTCTAAAAAAGTGAATCGGATTAAATCCAATACAGATCGAGTTAGTGAAGGCAAAACCTAACACGATACTGTTTGAATGCTTCTTTGGCGGGAACCCTATAAGATAAATATGTGAGCTCAAGACTGAAATAAGTTGATGCTTGATGCAAAGAGTGAGAGAGAAGAGAGCCTGAGCAAGGAGAAAGATCATCTTCCTTAGAGTTTGTTCTAGGAAAGTTGCATAGTGAGTTAACAGGCAAACCAGTGAGAGGGTCTAATCGGTAGAGACAAAGTAACTGATAAACTATTGCAGGTCTAACAGTAAGTTAATTGGTGAGGTGTGATTGGTCAAGAAGGCATCTGAGAGTGACATAGTGTAGCGTGGGGCTGAGGGAGAAAGAAGAGAGGCTAGGAGTAACCAGTGAGTGATCAGAGAGAGAGTAATCTAATAACCAACAGTGTGAGAACCAATGAAGAAGAGGTGGTTGTTAACCGGAAGAAATCCATTGATCAGGTGTTGCAAAACTCATTTGCAACCAGGTTCTATAACTGTATCTAAATTGTATTTCATTATACAACATCGAGTTGGAGCTTGGTGCAGGGGTTGGTGCTCCTTGGGTTGGTGCCCTAAATCAGTAGGGGTTGGTGCTTCTTCGGTTGGTGCCCTAAATCAATGTAATCCATTGTTTCATTGTGAGGTTGGATTGGAGCAGTAGACTCCAACAACATTTCTCACCGAGGTTTTCCCCATATTGGGTTTTCCTCATACACATGGTGTTGTGGGTTGCATTTGTGTGTTTGCCTCTTTTGATATCCATATTTGTCTTACCAGTTTGATTGTTTAGTGCTTAGTGTGATAACCAGTATTCCAAGGTTGTTTACAAAAAAGAATTTAGGAACCACTGATTCAGCCCCCTCTCAGTGGTACATTGTGTTCAATAATTGGTATCAAAGCCTAGGTTCCATGTTGATTAAAGCTTCGGTAGATTATAGTCTTAGAACACAATGGAAAGAAATGAGTCTGCCTCCTCAAAAGCCCCCATGTTTGATGGATCTAACTATGCCTTCTAGAGAAGAAGAATGGAGACCTATATTTCCTCCCTTGGTTTTGATGTGTGGATGTCTATCAAGAATGGGTATATTGTCCCTAGTGTTCCTCCCACTAATTCGTATGCCAAGGAGTGTGAGAATAATGAAAAGGCTAAACATGCTATCCTAAGTGGGTTGTCTGATAATGATTTTGTCAAGGTCATGCATTGTGCATCCGCCAAGGAGACTTGGGATAAAGTGCAGAGGTTATTTGAAGGAAATTCCAAAATCAAAGGGGCCAAGCTGCAATCACTAAGGGGTCAACTTGAAGGCATCAAGATGAAGGATGAAGAAAAGATTACAAACTACCTTCACAAAATAGATGAAATTATGAACACAATTAGAGGACTTGGAGAAGAAATTGCAGATGATATTATTGTCAAGAAGGTACTTAGATCTCTCACATCTAAGTATGATACTAAGGTTTGTGCCATACAGGAAGCCAAGGATCTAAAGACTTTCACAATGGATGAGCTATTTGGCTCTCTAACAGCCTATGAAATGAGAACAATCGGTGAAGCATCCTCAAGGAAAGAGGCAGTGTTCAACTCCACCAAAAAGGGCAAGGAAGAGGTTGCTCATAAAGGATTATGTGAAGACTCGGATGCAGAGCTAGAAAACTTTGTCTGAAAGCTCAAGAGAGGTTCCGACAAGTATAAAGGAAAGTTTCCACTCAAATGTTTCAACTGTGGTAAAGTTGGACACTTTGCTGCAAAATGTCGTCATAATGAAACCAGTGGAGATAAGCAAAGAAGTTTTAGCAGATCTGCTAGTAAAAATAAAGAAAGAAATGTCTACCGACAAGGAAGAAGAGGCTCTCGGAAGCATAACAGCTTATGTACTATTGAGGATGATGCCACAATTGAAGAAAGTGCATCGAAAGATGACTACCATGAGAATGAAAGAGAAGTTAATCTATTTATGGCACTTGATGAACCGATTGGTGAAGATGAGGAAGAAGAAGACATTGAGGCTGAAGTAGATCTAGAACGTGATCTCATAAGTGCTCTTGAGGAGCTAAGTAAAATAAGAAGAGAACTCAAGAAGTTCAAGCTTATTGTGCAGTAGAAGAACAAGGTCTCTTTGAAGCAATCCCTAGACGAGTCCAATCAAGTTATATCTGACTTGAAAATCCAGTTGGAAGATGCCAAGAGGATATGTGAAGTTACATCCTCTGATATGATGAAGAAGGAAAAGGAGCATCAAGATTTGGAAGCAGAAATAGTGAAGCTCAGAAAGGAGCTTGAAAAAAGTAAGGAAGAAATGAAAGTGAGAAGAAAATATGAAGTCAACATCGAAGCCTTAGATAAGATGTTGAGAAAACATAAGCCATCTAAAGATATCGGTGGCTTAGGATTTGAAGAAGGACAAATTTCATGGTAAGCAAGGATACCGATAAGAAGACTTATGCAGAAGTTATTAGAAACCACCACACAAACCGGTATACACAATCAATGAACTAGAGGCCACACTCAATGTACCGACATTCAGATCCTAGGAGAAATGTAAGAGTTGATCATGAAGGATTTATCAGAGTCAGCAACATGAAAGGAAGACCCCCAGTGAGGAAAACATTTGCAGGACCAAGGTAACCTAACTGGTATATTCCAAACTTTCATGGCTATTATTACCGGTGTAACAAATTTGGACATAGGTTAGCTGACTGTAGATTAACCAATAAGCCCACTAGGAGTTATGAAAGTAGAAATCCATTTAATGCACTCTAGGATATGAATGTTGTCTATTATCAGTGCAATGGATTTGGTCATAGGAGTTTTGAATGTAGGAAGAGCAAACCGGTGTCCTACAATAGTTTCAAAGATTCATCCTTCAATGAAAATGTGAAATGCTATAACTGTCAAGAGTTTGGACATATAGAAAAGTTTTGTAAGAATAGGATGTTACTACTTATTAAGTTGCCATTAGTTTTATGTCCAAAGTCATTCTATATACTCTTGTCAGTTACTACTACCGAAATATTCAGTCGATAAGCACAAAGCAGTCGGTTATAGAAGAAAGTAGTCATAGAGCCTAGTATACACCGAGCTATCTACCGAGTAACACTCTATGTCTACCAAGCAGCATTAATGATACACCGAGTTGATATACATCGAGTGAAACATGTTACCAGATTCATTGAACCTAGACACGTGTGGAAACATGTTACAAGATCGAGGAACAAAGAACTGTTATCACATTGGAAATTGCACTTCTAGATTGTGTATGATTTTGAGGTCATCTATCCAATGAAATATTTTGTATGGTTATTCATTCGATAAATCATGTTTGTAAGATCGAAGCAATGAACCAGATCACTGGCATAAGAGATCTATTTATACAACATGGATTGGGATCAGAAAGAGATATAGAAAGGTGTATGAAGCAAGACATGTGTAATACATAAGGAAGCACTGAGTATTGTGACTGTTAGAGACACAGAAGTCACCGAGAAGGATTTCAAAGAACAGTCAAGGAACAGAGTAAACATAAGGGTTTATCGAGTTATTTTATGGGTTATCAAGGTATGATATAAGCAAGGTAATCTCATTTTGAGCACATAGAATCTGCTATAACATATCAAATGTGAAGTTGCAAATATTTGTAAAGATTTTATTATAATATTTTGAGTTGTAAGAGAAACCCTTAACAGGGTAATAGACTCTAACAAAGTCTATAAATTGTAAAGCCTTTGACCAGGTGCAACATTTAGAATAAGTGTTGTAAAATCCTTTAGCAAGGTAGATCTAATGATCTTGATACTCTTAACAGGGTAAGCTATCAGAAATAGCTAATCATGTAGCTCTAACTGAGCAACCTTTATTATTGTAGTAGTGAAGTTGTGGGTGCCATCCCCACCACAATTTTTCTCTCTAACCAAGAGTTTCTGCGTAACCAAAATATATGTGTCATGGAGTGAATCATGTATGATTGTTATTTATTTGTTTTAACTTTATGTTATGTTATAGCAGTTTTTGGTTTATGCATAACAGTAAAGATATTGTTGAAGAAAAGTTTTGAAGTACTAATTCACCCCTCCCCTCTCAGTACATTAGCTTTCCATATTGGGCCTAACATAGGAAAATCAAGCTGAAGAGGATAGATCCTGATCAAGAACTGGTAGTTGAACCGGAGCACAAAATTGCAGCTAACAAGGAGAAGGAAACCAAACCGGTATGGGTTGAGAAAGAAAAGGACAAGGCAAAATCAAGTCTGATAGTGTCAACTATCCTACATGCTGAAAGGAAAAATCTATGGGTTGTAGATAGTGGTTGTTCCAACCACATGATCGGTGATAAAAATAAATTTATCAAGCTTGAAGATTGGAATGGTGGTTCAGTGAGATTTAGAGACAACTCATCCATCAAAATTAAGGGAAAAGGTATTCTAAACATTGATGGAAAACTGAAATCACATTATGTGTATTATGTGGAAGGCCTAAAACACAACTTGCTGAGTGTGAGTCAAATGTGTGACAAAGATTATAAATTCACCTTTGATTCTACCGGTCGCTAGATAAAGAAAGAGAGTACCTGTCAGACTGTAGCCGAAGGAAAGAGGACAGATGGTAATGTATATAATCTGAAAGAATGTTTTGAATCCCAATGCATGTTGGGATAAGTGGATGAAATATGGTTGTGGCACAGAAGATTATGCCACATAAATTTTGATAACCCAGTTGCAGTAAGCAAAAAGGGGCGTGTAAGAAATATTTCACCTATCATCAAACTGGTAAGCACATTTTGTGATGCATGTGTGAAAGGGAAGCAAACTAAGGTGAGCTTCAGAACAAAAGAACACAACACCTCAAGACCACTTGAAATTGTACATACAAATCTATGTGGTCCAACTAGGACAAGAGCTCTTGTTGGTGAAAGATATTTTATGCTCTTCATTGATGACTATTCAAGAATGACATGGGTCACTTTCCTACAAGATAAATCACAAGCATTTGACAGATTAAATATCTTTAGGAAGATGGTGGAGAAGGAAAGTGGGTGCAAGCTGAAATGTCTAAGATCAAACTGGGGTGGAGAGTTCACATCAAATGAGTTTGAAGATAATTGTGAAAGACATGGAATTAGAAGGCAATACTCAATCCCCAGGACACCACAACAAAATGGTTTGGTAGAAAGGAAGAACAGGACAATCAAGGAGATGGCCAACACCATGTTAAATGAGGTCAGTTTGCCAAACATATATTGGAAGGAAGTGGTTCATACTACTGCATATACCTTGGACGGAGTTCAATTAAGAACAAACAACAGAATGACACCTTATTAGTTGTGGTATGACCAAAAACCATCACTCAAATACTTCAAGGTATTTGGAAGAAACTGCTTTATCAAGAGAGATATGGATGGTCTAGATAGTTTTGATTCCAGGAGTGATGAAGGAATCTTCCTTGGTTACTCATCTAACAGCAAGGCCTATAAATGCTACAACAAAAGACTAAGAAGAGTCATTGAGAGTGTGCATGTAAGAGTTGATGAGGACATGCACAAAAGAAGACAATCATAGGTAAATAGGTATGATGATTCTGGTGATGAAGGTGAGGAAGCTCAATCAAACAATGAACTAGAAGAAGCATCTGGAAAGGCTCCTAACTGGAATGTGCAGATGAACCACCTAGAAGAGCAGATTTTAGGTAATAAGAGTGATGGTGTGAAGACTAGGAGAAGACTTGCCCGAAATGATGAACAAGTCAACTTCTACCTCATGACTAAAGTAGAACCTAAAACATTAAATGAGGCCAACAAAAGTAAAAAATGGATGGATTCCATGGAAGAAGAGTTGCAACATATTCAGAATAACAAGACTTGGGAATTAGTCCCTAGACTGGAAGACAAGAACATCATTGGCACCAAATGGGTCTACCAAAATAAGATGAATGAAGAAGGTAAAATTGTTAGGCATAAATATAGACTTGTGTGCAAGGGTTACTCTCAAGTAAAGGGCATTGATTTTGAAGAAACATTTGCACTGGTAGCTAGATTAGAAGCAATTAGAATGTTTCTAGCCTTTTATGCCTACAAGGGTAATAAAGTATATCAAGGAAATGGATTTCAGAGTCGCCAGGTTGCTTTAAATATTCATCTTCACCCCACTCATTTGAGGTATCTTTAGAGTTCATCAAATGTGCGTAATGCACAATCTCGGGACAAGAACTATCATCATGTTCATCAGTGAGATGAAAAACACACATACTCCCTTTAGGTGGTGGTGCTTCAATTGCTAATCTTTGTTGGGTAGGGGGTAATTGCAGAGTCTTGTTCCCATAGCCCAAAGACTGGTTTGTATTCCTCCTAGGTGCATCTTGATAGGGAGATGGGTATGAGGTGCTAGCTTTAGGCAATTGTCTTTTAAGGGTAATTACATCATTCATTAGTCGTCAGATTACAGGGTTAGAGGAAGTTGAAGGTTGGGCAATGGGTGTCTACACTTATCTTTTCCATTTACCTGTCGTGATTAAATCATCTTCCAACTTGACTGCAAGTGTTTTGGCAGCATTTAAATCTACAACTCTTTGCCTATGAATTAGGAAACCTATTTCTGAAGGCATAGAATTGATAAAGAAACACTCAAGATTATCATCTGAGGGCTTTTGATTAGTTGGAATTTTGTGCACAATCTTATCAAATTTTGCTACAAAGTCCCTCATAGACTCAGGAATTTCTTTCTTTAACTAGGCAAATTGAGCGAGGAGAGAATGTTCATCCTCAACCACTTTGAATCTTGCCTCAAATATTTTTTTCAGATCTTGTCAGGTTGTTATCACACTATTTGGTAAGTGATAAAACCAATCCGTTGTTGTCCCAGTTAGTGTTTGGACAAACAATCTCATAGCGACATCTTCGTGTTGAACCACTATTATCCCACAAGCCACATTGAATGCATTCAGGTGCTCATCAACGGTGATTTTTCCATCTCCACTCAATTTTGGCAAGTGATCTCTAGCACCTTTGGGTAAGGGATTGAGATTCAAACCTAAGTTCAATGGACCTACAACAGCCCCCCAAGGATTATTTACTACCATTGGAAGTATGATATTGAGTGGAATTGGGTTGATTATATTTGGTAAAGCAATACCATGCAAGGTCAGAGCTTGACAAACTGAGGACACGGGAGATGATGGTGATGGGGAAGGAGGCCTACTTCTTGCTCTTCTTTGAGGTGAAAAAGTGGGTTCAAAATTTAGGTTCTATAACTCCTGAAAGATAGAATCAACTACCCCCTCACTTCTTTGGGACCTAGTATATCTCTTTAACTCCAGTCTTGCAACTAGGTGACCAATCTTATGATCTGACTCCCCAGCAAAGTCGCCAAAAATCTGTTGGTAAATAGATTTGCCCCTTTTGAAATCTTAAAAATTATCTTCCTTAAGCAAAAATATAACTCTGTTTCGCCCTTTATAAAAGCAGGCAAACTACCAACAGTTGGATGAATTAATAAAATTCAACCTCTGCATTAGAGGGTAGCTCCTCATATGATTTGCAATGAATTTACTACACAAATGATATTTTAATACTTTTTACCCAAAAGCATTGAAAGGCTTCAGCATTCATTCATCAACACAAATAAATGCTTTCAAAACTGTAAACATAGAAAATTTTCTGAAAGAATATTTAATGAGAGTTCACAGACTCTGATTTACAAACATGTTCACAATATTAATTCAAAGCATAGTAGAGACTCAACAATACTGAAGGTTGATTGATACTCTCTCATGCCTCACAGGGGAAAGGGGGATCAGGAAAACCAATATGTGCGAGTCTTCTAACAACTAACGATAACCATGAATTAAGGAAAATACAGAGATAACTAATCACATAATTATATCATGCCCATAACAACTTCTCAAGAAGGATTATTAATCTTCGAACACACAGATTTAAAGATTGCATAACATAGTATTTCATTGATAATTAGCCATTGTATTTCCAAAAAATTCATATGAAAACCAAAATATTATTTTCTGCTCCTCCAAATCACAGTTTTTTGGAACCCTTACAAAGACAAGCTTTTAAGCTTAAATAGCCTCTAGACTCATAGTTTTTACATAATCAAATTACATTTACTTTTGGTCAAGGTGAAAGAAACCGTTTAAAACAATAGGAAAGAAAACTAAATCAACAGCCACTGGGAGGCTGACACTTCATCTTCAAATCAACTATGCTTCCACTGTGGCAGAGGAGGTTACGGATCTGTCTTGCTTTGCTGCAGAACCACGCCATTCTAGGTGCGCCGCCGAGAAGTTCAAGATGATCTAAAAATAAGGAAGACCGATGTGTTGTATTCTATGCTTCCACACCTCTTTGTCCATGTTTACTTGTGCTACTTTTGCCTTGTGAACCTCCGAATGGTCAGAACAGACTATGAGCATTGATTCAATTCTTGCCACCTTTGAGAAGTCATCTGTGGTCAAATATATCATCATCTAAATGAATTGAATCCTCTCGTGAAAGACCTTGGTCATGTCCACAACTTCCTCAATTATCTTGGCGCCATCCTTTATGAGTTGGATGTTAATACATTTGAGATCCTTCTGCATCGTATCAATCAATTTTGTCAATCCTCTAAGAAATTTGGTGGACTCTTCATGACCTTGCTTGATGATCGAGTTGTGCCACTCCACATTCTTCCTTGACACATACAATACATTTTCATCTAGGTTCTCTACCGGTTTTTCAGCCAAGAATTTCATCACCCCATATTTTTGTATATCATTCATTTGTGCAAGGACTCCTACCCATTTGATCCTTTCCTTCTCCCAAGCCATTGTTTCCAGTTCTAGCTCCTTGCTCACAGTTTCTGCATCTTTATAAACTTTCACCAGATTAACGATATAATCTAATCCTTGTTGTATTATCAAGTCCAACCATTTATTGAGCAGTTCTGTAACTACCATGTTCCTTTGAACCTAGTCTAGCATTTTCTGGTTGGCCGGAGATTTAGGGTCGAATGATACCAGTATCTATGACAATGGTTGGGGGTTTGGATTGTGGATGGCATTGATATATTCAGCCATCTAGGTAAAAACTTGCTTGAGTTCTCTTTTGTCATTTTCGTCCTTCCATGTTCTTGAAATTATCCTCTTCGTGGATGATTCCAAATGCCTAACATCCACAGCACGTGAAGCAACTACCAAATCTATCTTCTCAACTGTAAAATCCTCCTCAGTAGCTTTGTCTACATCCTTTCCTGGGATTGGTTTGGCTATTTCGGTCGTCCAGTGACCTGTTGCTTCATCTACATCAAGCATTGCCTGTGTTTTGAGTTTCTTTAGCTTTGATGCCTTTCCCAAACATTTGCTAACCATGTCCTCCATTGGGATTGTAACTGACACCGCACTCTGTTTCTTTCCAACAACAGCTTCCAACCATCTTGGTGCATTTGCAGGTTCCTTAGGTGGTGGAGTTGTTTATACGTCTAGTGAAGTGACAATGACCAAGGTGTTCATGGGATCTTGTCAGATTTCCTCTTCCTTACTCGTGTCCATTTCCTACATCTCGGGCTCATCTTGATCCTGTGGATCCATTGTTTGTTCAAGCTCCTCACTAGAGTCTAGGTCTACAACAACCTGTTTTATAATGGGCTCCCTACTCTTCATTTTACTCATGGATCGAGTTACTCGAGCAACCATGAGACCGGATGGTGACCTCTTTGATCTCCTAGGTTGAATTTTCTCAACAATAGGTCTTGGAACACCTGCAACATTAGAAATTTTGTTAGTGAAAGAAATGGGAGATTGAGTCACAATGTGTGAATCAATTCTTAGTTCATGCAAGGACATGTGAGGTCCCTCATAAACTTTTGGTTTCTCAACCATCTTTATGTTCTCCTCACAACGTTGAAGGTTCTAGTTTGGATACTGTCATCCTCCTTTTTGTTCCAATCAATTTCTGGAATCAGTTTTCCTTGAACCTTTGTGTCAAACTCAGGATCTAAAACATCCTCCCCTATAACTTCTGATACTGTAGATATATTAATTGGAAGCCTCATGGTAGTTATTTGCTGCAAAGTGAACCTGGACCACAGTCTCTTCCTTACCTCATACTCATCACTACAGTTCTCCCAGTAATCCTCTAACTGAGGTTCATGACAAAAATGACTATTTGCATTTAGGTTTTCTATTGCATAACCCCTACTGTCAAACTTTCACTTTGCCACATATGGTTGCAGGTTCATCCTTTTGAATTCTAGTTGCAGGTTTAGGGAGTCTGATACAGATTTGCAGCTATAGTATCCGAGTTCAACAGGGAATACATCTCCAAACTCGCCCTTTGTTCCCAATCTTTTATCAATGTAGGCTAGCTGCCTGCTTACCTCTATAAGCACATAACTATCAAAAGCATACCTAGGCAACTTGAATGGTTGGCCCTCAAACCCACCTACCGAGAGGTAAGTAAACTTGGGAAATTGAATAAAGAAGCTACCATATATGCTCACGAATTCCATTACTTCAACAAACATTCTCCTATTCACATCACCCTGGAGCTCAAAGGCAACTCTTCCCACGAAGACTCCATTCCACCTATCAATTTGCTCGACATGTCTTTGTTGCTACAATGGGGGGTAATAATTATACACCCTCATCCCATCTATCCAAGGTTCATTAGGTAGACCAAGCCAATCCCTTGTGCAAGCTAAAATGTAGAAAAGATATGAAGGCATATAAAACCCTGACATCCCCACAAAATTGCTCAATCCTTCATGAAGTCTCTCTGCAATTACCTGAGACCAATCTAGATACATGTCACCAGATAAAACCACTTGAATGAAAAAGTACATCAAATCCTCCCAGTAGAAGGAATGTAAGTTTCCCTTCACTCTGTTTAAAAGTATCACAATATCCTGCACTTCTGTGATGAAGTGCTCTTTAGATAGGGGCTTTGGTAATCGTGACCCTCCTTTCTAAATTTTTAGGAGCCAATTCCTAGCAATGACACTCCTGTACTTGCTCTTCTTTTTTGAGAAATAGGCATACGAATTCCCAATGGTCCAGTCCTCATATTCATCCTTGTGCAGAATACCCATTGCTGCCATTACCGTTTCTCTATTGATACTGACTAGAAACTCACCATTACTAGTTCTGATGCATCTATTCTCTGTGTCATATCTATTCATGCAAGCCATCACTAAATCCGGACATGGTGCGACAAGCAGGAATGCAACATCTTCCAGAAGACTACTTTTAACTATTTTCTTCATCAATGAACTGGTTAGGGGGTTCTTTTTTTTGGATCTTTCTGCTGTAAAAAGAAGGGGGCAACATTGTTTTCTGGACTACACAGTTTTGTTTTTTCAGAAGTGTTGATTCTGTGAGCTCACTTTTTTGGCATTGATAGAATGAAGAAGATTTTGTTGATCTGTGGATTTGTCAATATTTTCTTTTGATTACAATGAGCTTTGTCTCTCTTGTAATTTCTTTTCATTGCCTTTTCTGTTACATCAAACTATGTATAAGCATTTGATTCTGAAACTTTGATTTCAAAAATAATTTGTATTTGGAAAGAAATCTGTTGTTAACTCTTTGTCTGGGTATTCTGATCCCCCTTGTCCTTTGAGGCATGAGAGAGACTCGATCTACATCCAGAGCATTTTGATCTATTGGAAAGGGTATTTTCTTGGGTGTGGATAATTAAACTATGTTTTTACTTATCTTCATTCACTTCATTATAAATTTTCTATTCATATATGTGTCATGGCTATGAGCAGTGTCATGGCTATGAGCATATGTTAGTTGCCTTTATTGCTTTTCGGTTAAAAGCATATTCAGAAAAATATATTTTCATCCAACGAAGGGAGTTGTACCTTCATATCAAAATTCAAAGAGCACTTGCACTCATCATTGCAAGTGACTCAACTATTGGTTCTTATTTTTGTCTTTCAATTTGGGCACTTGGGAGTCATTTTTGAAAGATATTTAGGAAGGACAACCAACACAATGATACACACAATGACAATACATACAACTTTTCCGTACATTCAGCAGAAGTGGAAGACTCCATCATGGATCCTCATTTTAATAGATTGGTTGAGGAAATCATGAGAAGAGATAGACAATATTTCTTACAGGTGATGGCACAAAGTGGAGCTAAAATACCTCATGATTTTGACATGTCTCAAATAGTGGAAAATCGACCTATGCAAGGAACTCAACTCAACATGGATCAAAGGAGGCCTAATAGTGGAGGTACTAGAGGACCACATTTCATGCCTGAGTCTCCATCATCTTTGTTTCAAAAACCTGAGGTCCCAAATACACATGGTCAAACTTATGACACTCATGAAAAAGAATCTCATGAACAACTCCATTGACTCAGACCTTTATGGAAATCTTATACATGTAAATACACTCAATTGCATACCAATGCTAAGGACCAACCTCCAAAACAATTGGATATCCAGAGGCATGCTCAAAATTTGGACACAAGAAAACCCTGAGGCAAATTTGGGGGCACCACAGAAGAACAAACTCATGACATGCTTGTGGAATATGATATACATGGACAAAGCAGATATTCCATTCCTCATTGTGACTCTATACCAGGTGGTTCCTATACGCAACATCATTATAGACCTCCTCCTTATGAACATGCGTATGATCAATACCATCCATGTATGCAGCATGCTCCTCCTCCACCTAGTGGCTCAAGCATGGGATATGGTCCAAGAAGTCGATCTCCACCTAAAAACAATTTGGAACAGTAAATTAAGGACTTACAAAAGAAGATAGAGGACATAAATTGTTGGTATTTTGATGATGTTTAGTTGTGATTGTCATTGATGGACACACACTTATTTGATGAATGAATTATTCTCAACCGGTAGCTGTTCTAACCGGTATTGTATGTATAGTCTTTATTTGTTGAAGACTATCAGTGTTTTTAAAGAAGAAGTTTATCGATCAAGTGGTATGAAGACCTCAAGCGGAACAGAGACCTTGAGCGGCAGTTAATCTTTTGATCAGATCGACTATGATCAAGTTTTCCAGTCTTCACCTGTTAATCAGTGATTGGTATATGTAATTAATCGGTATACATGTAATGTGTGATGAGTTATCATCCATCGACACTTTAGCAGTGTTTTTGTGTCATGTTACCAAATGTGTCTAGATGAAATTTACCTAGGAAATTGTAGTCTAATCCTATTGGACCGACATGAAATCAAGTTCCTATATAAGGAAATCATGTCTAGGGTTTTAGAGTGAGAACAAAAGTTGATATGTGCGAGTATTTTTTGAGAGAAAAGGTTTCTCGTGACTGAGATTGAGAGCGCAAAGCATAGAAGACTGAAGTAACACTTGAATGCATTAACAAGGAGTTGTCAAGGATCTAATCAAGCATTCTATGCTACTATCTAGATCATCCACTTGTTGATTACTAATATCTTCAACAAGGCTAAAACCCTTAACCAGGTAGGCCCAACCAAGCCTAATGTAAATCCTCTAACAAGGTGGTTCACAGTTGTGGATCTAAAATCCTTTAACAGGGTAGTCTTTAACAGGACTTATCTCCTAACAAAGATTTGGATTCCTAACAGGATCTGTTCTGGTGAAGAACATTGTAAGGCCTTAACTGGTCTGACCTTAATCAGTCTGGTTACTATTCTGTAGATAGTTGACTTGTGAGTTTTACTCACCGTGGTTTTTCCCATTTGGGTTTCCACGTCAAAATATCTTGTGTTATGGTGATTGTGCTTTTATGGGTGAATGCTTTATTTGTTATTTGGCTTATTTATGTTTTAACCAGTTTGTTGCTTAAACTACTACATCGGTCTGCTAGAAAATTATTTAAGAGTTTGGTTAAGTTCTTAGGCATACTAATTCACCCCCCCCTCTTAGTATTCATCAATTGGTATCAGAGCCAACCTTTCTATAAGTCTAACCACTTGGAAGGAGATATGGGAGATTACAGCATGAGGGAACTCACTCACTATTTAGTTGAATCTGAAAGAGCCTATGATGAACTCAAGATCAAGTTTAAAGCCTCTTTAGCCAAGAGAAGAGAGCTTGCTGAGCAGCTGATGGAACTTACTGAAAACAACTCTTCTGATGAAGCAGACATGGATGCCCTGGTTGGAGAAGTGGAAAAATTAAATGAATCCAAAACTAACTTAAGGAGGGAGTTAGAAGGACTGACTATCAGGATGAGCCAGGAACTGGAAAACAGGAGAAAAGCTGAAGATTTGGTAAAAGACAAGGAGCATGAGATCTTTAAATTAAAGCAAGAAATCGGTACCATTACTGCTTATCTACGGGAGGGTAAAGAAGAGAAAGAAGAAATGCAAGTTGAACTAAATGCAGCTATCTCTCAAAATGAAACCTTGATGAAGACCAATGATGCTCTTTCCAAGGAACTTGCTGAGACAAAAGAAATACTTACTAAGTTCAACCGAAGTGCAGTCAAGTTAGAACAAAAATTGGAATCGGTAAATCCATCAAAGGATACCACTGGATTTGGTTTCTCTGGATACGAGTAAGGTGAGACCTCTAGAACTAAAAATGATGCAGTGAAGAAACAATCAACGCCTAAGGACAACAGCGGAAGTAAAGGTAAGCACAAGTTTAAACATGTTTGCTTTAACTATCTTAAGGAAGGACATATTGCCAATCTATGTAGGAGCATACCTTACGATAATTTTCCTTATTTTAAAAACAATGTGGCTAGACCTGGTAGATTTAATGGTCACTGTTATACATGCAACAAGTTTGGGCATAGAGCTTTTGAGTGCAGGTCGATTATGAACAACTATAGGAATTATCCACCAAGATCCAATGGAGTTGTCCCTAAACCTCCTATGAACCGGAACCCAAACCAGTACAGAATCCATGACCGTTGGTCAAATTGTTGTGAAGCGGCAACCAGTTGGAGAGCAACCTGTCTAATTTGTCGTCGTAGCAGTCACACTGCTACAACATGCAGAAGAAAGAATGGAAATGTGAACACTGGACCGTGGAGAACACCTAGAATGGTATGCTATCACTGCAAAAAAAATGGGACACACCACCAGAGCATGTAGACTAAGAAAGAATCCATCGGGAGACATATCGATCAACACTGAAGGGAATATTGATGTTGAAACCATTCAAGCGGATATGGACAAAACTTGGAAAAAGAAATCTGAAGTGAAGCCACATGATGAACCAGTTTCTGCACCAAGTGTGGAAATCCCTGAATTAGTCAATTGAGCTTCAAAAAGCTTAGGGGGAGCATATTGGTATAAATATTTAGAAACCCCTAGAGTATATCGGTAAAACACCTTTATCGATAGTTGTTACATGTCAACTAACAGAAGAATCGAAGCGGTAAAAAGTGAAATTAGGGTTTGAACCCGAATAGTGATGCATTTATTATGGTAGGTGGGAGCGTGTTTAAAAGTGACTTTTGTCGTCATTTCTACTTACCTAGCTGCCGATAAACTTTGTTTAAGCTGAGAAGCGCAACCAAAGCTATTCATCTCACATTCGAAAAGAATTCAAAAAGGAATCTTGCACAAAATTTTGCAACCACTTCATACTATCAGTGTGAAAGTCAAAGTGGTAATCAAGCGTCTGGAGAAGTGTGTTTTTCTCGTCATCGGCAAACCCTAAAGCTCAGAGAATAAAGGTATTTCTCGCTGAAACATTCTTATCACTTGGAATCCATTTGATATGGCATCTGCATCTAATGTCCCCTCTAGTTCTACTAAACCTGAGGACACACTTGAGCTTCTTAAGATGAGATATAATGCCCGATCCCAAATTCCCGTTGGAGTCATTTTCCAAGGTGATGTTTCAGGATACATTGATTGCAAACTAGATGACCTAGGGTCCCTAGTAATTCACTCCTAGTTGAGTTTGTTCTGTGGAGAGAATAAAAAGATTAAACCTAAATATAGCATAATAGAAAAGAAGAAATTGCACAATGCAGCATATTTTCTTGAAGAATTTATTGAGAAACACATCAAGATCATCCTCAGTATGGTTCATGGTGACAAGATGTACCTCGAATGAACTCATGACATTACACCGGAGGCGATTTATGTCGTGTTCAGATTCTGCAATATTGGGGAAGTGTTCGTTCTTTGAAAAATCCCCAAAACCAAAGTAACAGAGCTCACCGACTTTGTTAGTGACCAATGAGCAATGATTGTCAATACCATTAAAGATGACTTGGTAAAATATGCATGTATGGTAATTGGATACAGAATATTCTATGCTAGTAGAATAAATTACATTCCTTCAGCAGCGGTGCATGTTGCTTACAGAATGATAAAAGAGAATGCAGAATGTGACCTATGTACCTACATGCAGAAACAACTCATAGATAACCTAAAGTCAATCAAATCAGATAAAAGTTAGAGGTTCAAGTTTGGTCAACTACTTATTGGTTTATTTTTCTACTTCAAAAGTTACTTTCCTGGAGTCGGTGATGGTCAATGGTCAACCAATTCGCCAGTTTCCAAACAAATAAAGGAGAGTCTGCAAGCAGTAGGAACTCCATATCCGGAGACTTTGAACAGGTATTTTGATGAAGTCAAACTAAAAATGAACCAAAGAATGAGAATATCTAGTGATTTAGTTAAGAAATATGAAGATGACATCTGTTTCACCATCAGAACAAATGAATGCATAATGGAAGCAGTTGAACCCAGAAAAGATGTAGTTGACCCTATGGGTTATGAGGTGGTAAATGATATATTGACAGGATATGCCTCAATCCTTCTAGCCTCACCACTGGAACCCAAAAAGAAGAGGATTAGTACTTATTTAGAGAGGATTGAATCTTCTAAGGAATCGAAAGAGATAAAAGGTAAAGCAGTACCATCAGCATCAGCACCGGTTACATCTGCTGCTAAACCCAAAGTGACCAAAAGGTCACCTGCTAAGAAGAAACCTGAGGCTATTCTGGCAAAGGTGTTCAAACAAACGACAAAAACTAGAAACATCTCACCAGATCCAGAAGACTCTGAATCAGAGGTAGAAGTAAAGAAGACAAGGCAATCTACCAAGAAAATGAAGTCAACCGGTAATGTACCAACAATCTCTGCACCGGTAAAATTAGATATAAATCTTCTTACAAACCGATGACACATTGTCAAAGGACCATAAAGAATATTAGAAGAAAATTCCTTGATGATTTAAAAGATTATTTTGATGATTTCAATTATAATGAAAAGGAGGAGGTTGAACAAGAACTCATTAAATATCTATGCATAAATGATCGGTCACCTTCTGAGATTAAATCTATTACATCTAAATCCTTGTATGATTCTTTGGACAACAAATGGTGTATTGCTATTGACAAAGAGCAAGACATCAGGGAGAAATTTTTTGCTCAATATTTTCCAGATGTCTCTAATTCAAAATTGTTTGAACTCATTAATAAGAACAAAGGCATTTTCTTCATGCAAATAAGAAGACTTCAGCTACTCGAAGGCAAATTTTCTGAAGTGGAAAAAGACACCCATTTGAAGGTGAAAACTATTGTCAACATGCAAAAGTACATGTAGATAATCGATTGGCTGAACAAGAGCCTAATCTATCCACAGCCAAACCCGATGTAGTCTTTGACAATATGGGTGAAAGAATAGCAGAACAAAATGACCCCATTGATGTTGATGCACTACAAACAGAAGATACCACTCCATATAAGGAGCAAGCTGAAAAAGAAAGATTAGAGAAAGAAAAGGAAGAGAAAGCGGAAAACGAGAAACTTGAAAAAGAGAAAGCAGAGAAAGAAAAATAAGAGAAAGAGCAAGCAGAGAAAGTGCGACAGGAAAAGAAGAAAAAGGAAGAAGAGGAAAAGGAGAAAAAGGAAGAAGAGGAAAAGAAGAAAATGGAAGAAGAGGAGAAAAAGAAAAAGGAAGAAGAAGAAAAGAGGAAAGAAATAGAGAAGAAGAAGGAAGAGGAGAACCAAAGAGAAGAAGAGAGAAAGAAACAAGAGGAGAAGGCTACCAAGGTAGCTCAAGAAAGAGAAGAAGAGGAGAAGAGAAGACAAGTGGAGGTCCAGGCCAAAGAAGGAGAATAGATTCCTAAGGCAACTGGAGAACACGCCAAGCAAGTTGATTCCACCAGTTCCACTAATTTGATTCTTGCCTGTCTGACCCAATCGACTGATGAAACTGAGCTACTACGAAGCATTCATTTAGCGCAAGAGAGATTGGAAGCACTAAGGAAAAAGAAAGAGCAAGATGTCATTCAGTTTGTCATTGACACCCTCTCCAATCTATTTCCTGGTCCTAATCTCCCCAGTACTGACTCCTCACTGGCTAAGCTCAAACTTCTTTACACAGTAGTTGATGACCAGGAACAATGTTTGGAAGATGTTGCCCAGGCCACTGCAAAGAAAAGCCATGAAAAGGCACTCGCAGTTACCCTAGTACATCACATAAATGATAACCAGGCAAAATTGCTTAAACAAAAAGATGGTATAAGTTCAGCTATGGGTGAAGGTCACCTACTCTTGAGTAAAATCTGTCAACCTCACCTGTTCTATGAAGATGCTCTGAAGCGGAAGACACAAATAGAGTTGCAGAAGTACATCAACAACTTCAAACTACCCTATGATCTGTTCACAACCTATGGACACTCTGTTCATCAGTATCAGCATCAAATTGCCAAGCTTGACTCAGAGATCTGCAAATGGAATCGAGATTTGCAGGAGCTTCAATTGCTTCTATTGCCCAAATTGCAAGTTCTTCAGCAATGCTTTCTGAACTTAGAAGCTATCACTATGACCCAGGAGTTGAGCACCATCGATGCGATGGAAGAATTAGCCTTCCAAATGAAGACTAAGAGTGAAGTTGTTATCTCACTTCTTGAGTCATGGTCTTCAGACATGAAGATTTTTCTGCAAAATTTTAAATCTCATTTTGAGAAATTTTATTATTTGTTGTCATAAACACATACTCTATTTTTACAAACTAGCAAAATTGTGTATTTGCTTTGTCATTGTTGGCAAAGGGGGAGTAGTGTATCTATCTTCCAAATTTTGATGAATATTTTTGCACATACTTGTATTTTTTGCAAAGGGAGTAGTGTATATGCTTAGGGGGAGTAATTTTGCTTATGACATTTTTTTTGTTAGCATTGGATGTGAAAATTTTTCCTAAGTGTTGTCATCAATCCCAAAGGGGGAGATTGTTGGTATTTTGATGACGTTTAGTTGTGATTGTCATTGATGGACACACACTTATTTGATGAATGAATTATTCTCAACCGGTAGCTGTTCTAACCGATATTGTATGTATAGTCTTTATTTGTTGAAGACTATCAATGTTTTTAAAGAAGAAGCTTATCAGTCAAATGGTATGAAGATCTCAAGCGAAATGGAGACCCCGAGCGGCAGTTAATCTTTTGATCAGATCAGCTATGATCAATTTTTCTAGTCTTCACCTGTTAACCAGTGATTGGTATATGTAATTAACCGGTATACATGTAATGTGTGATGAGTTATCATCCACCGACACTTTAGCGGTGTTTCTGTGTCATGTTACCAAATGTGTCTAGATGCACTATACCTAGGAAATTGTAGTATAATCCTATTAGACCGACATGAAATCAAGTTCCTATGTAAGGACATCATGTCTAGGGTTTTAGAGTGAGAACAAAAGTTGATATGTGCGATTTTTTTTTAGAGAAAAGGTATCTCGTGACTGAGATTGAGAGTGCAAAGCATAGAAGACTGAATTAATTCTTGAATGCATTAACAAGGAGTTGTCAAGGATCCAATCAAGCATTCTATGCTACTATCTAGATCATCCACTTGTTGATTACTAATATCTTCAACAAGTTTGAAACCCTTAAGCGGGTAGGCCCAGCCAAGCCTATTGTAAATCCTCTAACAAGGTGGTTCATATTCGTGGATCTAGAATCCTTTAATAGGGTAGTCTTTAACAGGACTTATCTCCTAATAGAGATCTAGATTCCTAACAAGATCTGTTCTGGTGAAGAACATTGTAAGGCCTTAACCGGTCTGACCTTAACCATTCTGGTTACTATCTTGCAGATAGTTGACTTGTGAGTTTTACTCACCGTGGTTTTTCCCATTTGGGTTTCCACGTCAAAATATCTTGTGTTATGGTGATTGTGCTTTTATGGGTAAATTCTTTATTTGATATTTGGCTCATTTATGTTTTAACCAGTTTGTTGTTTAAACTACTACAGCGATCTACTGGAAAATTGTTTAAGAGTTTGGTTAAGTTCTTAGGCATACTAATTCACTCCCACACTCCCCCCCCCCTCTCCCTCTCTCTTAGTATTCATCATAAATACACCAAAGCCAACTTATACAATGAGAGATATATGTCCCTATCTGTTTGACAAAAGCATTCCAATGCCTCCTTTTCCTACACGTTTCATGACACCAAAGTTTGATAAGTACAAAGGAAAAGGAGACCCTAAGGCACATATAAGACAATTCTTCATAGCTTGTATTGAGATAGCATCAGAAGAAACATACTTGATGAGGTTGTTCCCACAAAGCTTAGGTGATCAAGCTATGGAATGGTTCTCCCAACTTCCACCTGGAATTAAGTCATGGGGTGATCTAGCAGAAGCTTTCATACAACATTTCTCATATAACATAGAGACAGATATATTAGTTACCACTTTGTGCAACACCAATTAAAAGGATGGGGAATTATTTTCATCATTCTTACAAAGATGGAGGAACTTAGCCAGCAAATTCTCTTGTGAAATTCCACAAAAACAAATGGTAGAGATGTTCACACAAAATGTCCACAGAGAAATTGGTTATGACTTGAGAAAAGCTTGTTTGTCCACTTTCAAGTACGTCATTGAGAAAGGCTTAGCAATAGAGAAGGTCCTAATTGAACAAGGAGTCATTAAGATATTCAAAGAAAACAAAGAGGACTTTAAAGGAAAAGACAAGCCACGATTTTGGAACAAGAATAAGAACACAGTAAATGATGGTGTTGTTGATGCTAACATAGTGAGACCCAAAATCATTCTGTCTGGATCAAGTTCTACAAACAATCAAGTGAATACTCAAACAACTTCAAAAACATGAAGGAAATACACCCCATTGGGAGAACCACTTGAATCACCTTTCAAGAAGCTAGTGGCAAACAAGATAATAACAATTCCAGACAATCCTCCATATGAGCCAAAGGTCAAACCAAATTGGTGAAATGATGATGAGTACTATGAATATCACAAGAGCAAGGGACATAAAACAGGAAATTATCATCGATTGAAGAAAATTATACAAGATCTTATTGATAGAGGTGACATTGAGATCGAAGGACATTCATCCAATCAAGAACATGAGATGTTTAAGGAACCATTCCCTAAACATGACAAGAAAAAAGCCAAAGCCACAGATGAGCAGACTAACTATACCAGGGCATCCTATAAGTATGATTCAACTATTAATCACATTTTGATGGACAATTATGTCTCTACCATTATCATAAAGGACAAAACATCTGAAAATTCTGCCCAAAGACCCAAAGTTGTCCTAAAAGGCATTGGACCTTCTTCTGAATCTACCTTTGAATGTAATGTCACAACCCATTGAGGTAAGGTCACTTTGCAAGGTGCTCCAGCTAAAACCACCATTTCCTCATCGGCCAAACCTAAGTACGATCTGGTAGAACAATTAGGGAGGACGCCCGCACTTATCTCCATCCTTGAGCTTTTACGCATATCCCCTACACATAAAGCCATTCTTGACAAAAATTTGAGAGACACTTATGTCCCCACTGATCTGAACATGGATCAGTTTCAAGCCATGGTGGGATACCTTTCCGTTCCACATTCTCTTACATTCATTGAAGCTGATGACGCCTTCGTAAGCCAACCGCATGATGCACCTTTACACATTGAAGCCTTCCTACACAAACATCGAATAAAATGAGTCCTGATAGATGGAGGAGCGGGTCTAAATATTTGTACATTGAACACAATAATACAATTGGTATATTCAAATAAAGTTATGAATGCCACAAACAAAATTACCATCAAGGCATATGATGATGAAGAGCATTCATCCAAAGGCACAGTCACCTTACCTATGAAAGTTGGGCTAGTTACAAAGGATGTGGTTTGTCAAGTCCTAAACCTGAATCTCACATACAACATATTGCTAGGATGTCGATGGATTCATGAGATGAGAGAAGCCCCATCTACATACCATCAATGCATTAATTTTCTTCACAATGGAGTTGAAGTAACAGTTAATGGTGGTCCTAATCCATTTATATACTGCAATAAAATGAGACCAAAAGTTGAGACAATCATTCCAATTAATAGAGAAGCTATCCCATCTTCTGCATATATTGACCCTAAATCATTAAAACCTTCAACATCAAAACAAGGTGAGCTTAAAGGGAAGTATCAGGACAAAGGCATGGGTGAATACACTCTAAATCAAATCATTTACTTGCGGCAAGTTATGAGTTCACCAAAAGAATATGGATGACCACATCCTTCCAAAAGGGTATCCATCATTACACTAAAATGGGATCCTAGTATATTCCAAAAGTGGGGTGAAATGGAAGAAGAAGACTTATACAAAATGTTGTACAAAGACCCTGAAGATGGTACACAAGATCACATCAAGATACCATGTGAAAAATATGGCAAAGGATTCAAGATCTTACAAAATTTTGGGTATGATGGTAAAAGTCCTTTGGCTTAAGAAAAGAAGGTATCACTCAGCCTTTGTAACCAGAATTGACATTTAAAAATCAGTGCTCAAAAGGGCTTGGTTTCATCTCTTCCAGGGTAAACACTCACAAATTAGAAGAAGCATTGCAAATCATGATTTCTAATGATCAACAAGAGAGTCGCTATTCCACTGACTCTAATGGATGGGAATGGGGTTCAAATAAATCCTCCAGTGATTATGAACTCAATGAGACATTCAAAGAACCAGGTGAACCCACAAAAGAGGAGGAATTTCATAAAAAATTCAAAGTTGGTCAAGACACAACCCCTGAGGATCCCACACAGTCCTTGTTTTTAGGTTCAAGGTCAAAATCACGAAGGATGAGGACACCTATTCTAGAATGCACTTTTAGTGATGACAATTTGGACTCATTCACAATCGAGACAGATGAGGAGAGTGCCAACGATGACCTCAACAACTACCTTGACATACCTGAATATAACTGTATCTACACCCTAACACCTGCTGACTTCGAAAACATTGAAGGCCTTCCCCTTTTTCACCACCAACTTATTGACTGGGACCGTGAAGGACCTGTACAATTCAACACATTCCAAAATGATGAAGCCTTTATCAACTACTTAGGCATACGAGATGATCTTCCGCTTGGGGACCATAAGGTGAGATACACTATAGAACTCAACAGTGTGGCATATTTTGGTGAGGGTGTTGGGCCTTCCAGTCACAAAAATATAAAAAATAAAAATAAATCATGGGTTTTACAGTGAAAACCACATTGTGGCACTGTCTGATCCCAAAAAAGTAAAAAGAAAGGACGTATCTGAGGCTAAAAACCTCTCTAAGGCACCCGAAGATGGAAGGCTCGACATTCTCCCAGCATCATATGTAGAAAAATCATCCATGTTAGTAGAGGAGACCATCAAAACAAACATTGGTACAGAAGAGATTCCACATAATATATTCCTGGCACAATCTTTGACAGAGAGAGAAAGACCAAAGTTCATAAGTTTCTACACAGAGCGACAAATCAATTTTGCATGATCATATGCCAGTATGCTTGGACTGGATCTAGATTTAGTAATGCATCATTTGACAGTTAAACCAAGGGCAAAACCAGTGAAACAGAAATTAAGAAAGATGCATCCACAAGTGGAATTATTAGTCAAGGCAGAGCTTGAAAAATTGTTGGATGTCGGATTCATACGCCCAATTGATTATCCTGAATGGATCTCCAACTTGGTATCAGTCAATAAGTCAAATCGCAGCATCAAAATATGCACATATTTTAGAGACATTAACAAAGCTTGTCCTAAGGATGACTTTCCATTGCCAAACATCGACCTGATCGTAGATCTCACAGCAGGTCATGTAATGTTATCTTTGATGGACGGATTGTCTGGCTACAATCAAATAAAAATCGCATCTGAGGATCAGCACAAAACAACATTTACTTGTCCCTAGGGAACTTTGTGCTAGAATGTCATGGCCTTCGGGCTAAAGAATGTAGGCGCTGCATACCAACGAGCCATGACTACTATCTTTCATGATCTCATGCACATAACTGTAGAAGATTATGTTGATGACCTCTTGGGAAAATCAATAGACAGAGACACACATTTGGACATCCTTTCAGTCATTTTTGACTGGTTGGAAAAATACAAGGTGAGACTAAATCCCAAGAAATGTGTCCATGGAGTAACCTCTAGGAAGCTCCTTGGATACATTGTTTCAAAAAGAGGAATTGAGGCCGATCCAACAAAACTCAAAGCAATTCTAGAAATGACACCACCAAGAAATATCAGTCAACTTTGATCTTTACAAGGAAGACTCCAGTCCATATGATGATTCATAGCACAACTTGCAGATAAATGTTATCCTTTTCAACACTTGCTACACAAAAACATCAAATTCAAATGGGATGATAATTGTCAATAGGCTTTTCAGATACTCAAAAATTATCTTCTGAATCCACCGAGCCCAGAACAACCTTTGTTACTTTACATATCAGCTACATCAACAACACTAGGGGCACTCTTAGCGCAACAAGATGTGGAGGGCAAAGAAAGGGCAGTCTATTACATCAGTCTTACTTTGGTTGGTTATGAGATAAATTACACACCAATTGAGCGTGTGTGTCTCATTGTGGTTTTTGCTTTGCAGAAATTATGACATTATATGCTAACTCATAAAACTAAGCTGGTCAAAAGGATCAATCCATTGAAGTATATTCTCAATAAAGCGACGCTTACTGGCAGACTAGCCAAATGGGTGATTCTCTTGAGTGAATTCAACATTGAATATATGGACAAAAAAGCAACAAAGGGACAAGCTATCGCAGATCAGTTAGCAGATGCACCCATGATAGATGACGCTCCTCTAATCGCAAAATTTCCAGATGAATCCATCCTGACAATATCACACACGAAGCCTTGGCAACTGTACTTTGATGACTCATACACGCAGCACGGTGTGGGAGTTGGCATCCTCTTTATCACACCTCAAGGGGATTCCATTCCCAAATCATATCGATTGTCATTTCCTTGCACTAATAACATAGCAGAATATGAGACATTAACAACTAGACTACGGATTGCAATTCAGTGGAAGAACTAGGAACTTCAAGTTTTTGGGGACTCTCAACTGGTAATTCATCAAGCAACTGATGACTACCAAACAAAGGATGAAAAATAGATGCCTTACAAGAAAATGGTATATGACTTGAAGCAATATTTCATGAAGTTAACCTTTGAGCAGATACCAAGAGAGCACATTTGAGCCGTAGATGCCATGGCTACTATTGCCTCACTGATCGATCTACCGCAGAATGGAACCCGCTATGGGTTCTTGGTGGATAACCTTTTGGTTCCCTCATATGAGATCACTCTTACTGAGATGATATGTGTCGTTGGTCCTGATTCCTAGTTATACGGATCCATTTTCACATACCTTCATAACAACACCCTTCCTCCTGACTTATCCAACAACCAACGTCGCACTTTCATTCACCAATCATCCCAATACTTCATTTTAGCCTATATCCTATACCGTTGAGGTCTAGATGGCACTCTTCTTAGATGTTTAGAAAGGGATGAAGCTCAAATTGCGTTACATGAAGTTCATGAAGGAATATGCGGTCCACATTCTAGTGGTCCTACCTTAGCCAAGAAACTCATCGGAACTAGATATTACTAGCCCAATATGGAAAAAGACATATCAGTTTGTCAAGAAATGTAAGAAATGTCAAATTCATGGAGACCTTATTCATGCGCTAGCACAAGAACTTCAACCGATTGTGACTCCCTGGCCCTTTTGTCAGTGAGGACTTGATCTCATAAGCAAGATTCACCCTCCTTCTAATGGCTACAAATTCATTATCACTACCATAGAGTATTTCATAAAAAGGATTGAAGTCATGCCTCTTACACAAGTCACTGGAAAAAATATTGCTACATTCATTCTTAACTATATCATTTGTCGGTACGGTATTCCTCTTTCCATCATCACTCATAATGGACGTCCCTTCAAAAACCAAGATGTTCATGAGCTTTGTGATTACTTCCATATTACCCATCATTTCTCCATTCCCTATTACCCCCAAGGTAATGGTCAAGTTGAGGCGTCTAATAAAACTATTCTTAAGATCCTCAAAAAGATAGTCGATGACACTGGCCGAAATTGGCATATCTAGCCTAATCCCGCACTTTGGGCTTATCACACAAGTGTTCGCACACCTATAGGAGCCACACCTTATTCACTTGTCTATGGCACTGAAGCTATCTTGCCTATTGAGGTTGAGTTACCATCTTTACGAGTCTCTTTGCACAACATTATCAATGATGAAGACTATAGGATCTCTCGCTTACAAGAACTAGAACTATTATATGAATGAAGACAAACTACTTTTAATCATCTCAAGGCTTATCAACAACAAATGAGTCGCAGCTACAATCATAAGGTGAAGCCTCGTACATTTGAAGTAGGTGACCTAGTTCTCAAAGAAAATCCTAAAAATAAGAAAGACAGAGAGAAGAAAGGCAAGTTCGAACCAAATTGGCTTGGTCCTTACATCATCACAGCAGCCTATGGATCCAGTGCATACCAACTCTCAACCACAGAGGGAAAACCTTTAGAAAATCTATCAATAGCTTGCACCTTCGCAGGTTTTACACATAGCTCTTCAAAATATCTTAATTCAAAAATACAAAAAAATCAAAAAACTCAAAAAATCATAAAAATCATAAAAATAAAAAATCTTTACTTGGTGAAAACCTGGCAAACAGGTGCCTTGTGACACAAAAAATTGAAAAATCAAAAAAAAGTAAAGAGAAATAAATTCGTCAAACGGTGAAAACCACTTCGGTGGCGCCCTGGGCAAGTACCATGGTGAAAACCAAGTTATTGGCACCGTGTGTAGAGACATTTCTTCTCCCTCCTTCGGGATTCAATCTCATCCTTTCACTTTGCACACACTTAAAACCTATCCATCCATAATAACTTACCCATTCCTAGCATGGCTTGTTATTGATCTACCCAAGATTGGTTAGCCATTCATAATAATCCTTCCTTTGCACCCCTTTCCATCCATAATAAATCAGTTCCTATCTGTGGCTAAGGAAAATCCTATGTCTAGTGATGGGTGTGGAACTAAGAGCATCACACGTTCTGAGGAGTACAATTTCTTCGAGCTTTCTTTAGTCTATCCATGCACAATCCACCATAAAGCAACATTTGCATCGTTGATCCACAATAAAGTTTCATCTTCTCCACAATAAAGTATCAGTTTCATGGATTCAGTCAGTTCAGATGAGAATGAGAAGCAACAATGGGCTTCAACAAATCAAATCTTTCAACAGACTCAAACACCATTATGGTTCAATGCTATCTATCCTTTTGTGAAAGTAAACATTGTGACCACAATCAAATAGACTTATACAAGTGACAAGAGACACTAAACTTGAGGACTACAGTGGATGTTGGTGTCAAGTCTTGGTTTTCTTTTGATTTTCTCTTTTTGGTGACATGTCTTTTAGCTTTTCTGGGATGTCTCTGATTGGATATTTTATCTCCAAGATGTCTTTGACTAGAAAGGCGAGGATGGGGTATCGTCGCCTATTTTTCTTTGTTGTCTATGGATTGTCTCTTAGTAATGCTATGACTTGTCCAAGGATATGAGGACACTGTGAGTCTAGTATGAACTAGGGCATTCCTTGTTTGCAACTATCTGATCTCCATGCAAACAGGTACAATGACTTTCTGGGTCGAACATATGTCTCAATTGTCATAACCTATTTGCCTTAATAAAGCTCACTGATGATAATAGCACAAGAAGCTCTTTCACTTCCATATCTTCTATCTTTCATCCCCCATTCTTGATTGACCTCCATTGTCCTTCTTGAGTCTGTATAGCCCGCTATCACATGACTGAGTATAATGACACACCAAAAATATTTGCATTTCATGTAGTTTGCACCTACATTACCACATATTAGCATTTCATGCATACATATAGATATCACAATTGCATCACATCCTACACACACCATATGTTAGCACATTTTACATTCTCATCATGTGAATAGTTATTTGCATTACCATATTCATTTGCATTTCATACATTCATATTTGCATTTGCATAACATATTAAAACCATAAGAGAACAAAAATATAGCATTTCATCATGTACATATTTGCATCCATATCATAAACCTCACATAGAAACATGCATCACATAGAAGCAACATCACATAGTTACACATGTATATAGCTGCCGCAAGGATGAATCATCTCATATATATATATATATAAGTGTCATGATACAATGATGTCAAAATATATATGGCTACACAATCCCGAATGTGTTTACATCATCATATAAAAACTGATACATAGGGAGCCCTCTAAGGCTATGATGAACTCCCTCCCTCGGAGCCAGCTGGCCTCAATGGAGTCTAAGCCCTGGAAGTCCCCACCCTAGGATTATCTCTCCTGCCCCCTTTATTTGGTGGTGGTGGAGGACCCATGACCCCACTGCTAAACGCCTGTCTCTCCCTCTAGTGGTCATCATCATCTGCGATGGTCTCCGGAAGCTCCTAGCTTGCTGATCTGGGGGCACCACTCCATAATACAGGTCTCTCCAGTAGGCTATCTCCTCCCCTTCCCGTAGAACATAGGTGTATTTGGCTCCTATGTCCTTTGTTGCCTGCCTCCCTGCCCTCAATGTTGTCTCAGCCTCTGTATAGCATTGAACAACCTGATCCCTCTCCTGCTTAGTGTCCCTCAGCTGTATCTTGAGCCTAGTTGTATCCCTTTCTAGATCCTGGATCTCATCTACCTATCCCTAGAATATCTCCCTCAAGGATAGTAGCTCATCCTCCTCCTCTCTCCCCTCACCCTGTCCTTGTGGCTGCTCCTGTCCCTGTCCCTATACCTATCTGGGAACCTGTGTTGCTAGCACCTGTAACGACAATCCACCTCTACCCCTCACTACATGCATTTGTCTCTCCTCTGAGCCCTCTCTCCTCTAAGCCACTCTCCTCTCTACCACTGCACCTTGCCTCCGTCGTTGGCCTCTGCCTCTGCCATCCCCACTATCATCTCCATCACCTCCACCATCTCCCTCTATCGGCTCCCCTAGATCCATCAGCCATGGAAATGGATGCTCTGCCCAATATGCAATGTACTTTGCA
The DNA here is from genome assembly GCF_030272615.1 of Cryptomeria japonica. Taxonomy (NCBI): domain Eukaryota; kingdom Viridiplantae; phylum Streptophyta; class Pinopsida; order Cupressales; family Cupressaceae; genus Cryptomeria; species Cryptomeria japonica. The sequence continues at coordinate 10,805,489 of NC_081405.1, forward strand.
TCCATCCCTGCATCCTCCACATCTGCCCATATATCCCAAGGCATGGGAACCATCTCTATCAGCTGTGTCATTGCCTGATCATATGATAATAATGGCCCTAAATGCACCTGATCCCTCATGGTTCGCGCATACATGCCTGAACCCCATGGCATCCGTTGTATCCTATCGAACTACCTACATACCCTATCTATCAATTGCCTCTCAATAATATATGATGTCCTCCCTGTCAGATACCTGCTCCTGAATGCATATGGCAGCTCCACTGCATCATCCTCCCACTCCTCACAGTCTAAGTAAGGCCTCCATACCACACTGTCTACCTCATCGATCACCCTATGCCAATACTCCAACCTCCCAATCTATGGCTGAGAAGTAATCATATCATACATATGCACATAATTGCGCCCATGTCCTCTGCCTCTAAAGTGTATCAGTCGTGTAATCGGTAGATGCTCATATGCCCATACCTGTAACAATGTCACTCTGCATCCCAATCTTGCTAATCCGTGATATACAAACTGATGCAACTCATAATACAAGTGTGCCAGCAGACATGACCCCCATGCAAACCTGGTGTGCTCAATCACCAATGTCTCCAGAGTCCTCCCCCATCCCACTACCAACCCTCGTGTCACCCTATCCAAATGAACCCGGTAATAACTTCTGCCAACACCACCGGTAGCGCCAATCCTGTCGTTGTCCTAGTATTCCAAGCCACATTTCCAGCCCTCATCTCCAGTCTTGGATCCTGAAACACTCACCTCAGTGCATCCCTATCTCTGTCTCGATCGTAAGGAACTAACTCCTCAATGATCGATATCCTCAGTATCCTATATACATCCTCTAAGGTGACTGTCATCTCACCCATCGACAAATGAAATGTGCATGTCTTTGAGTGCCATCTCTCAACTAATGCAGTCAACAATCCCATGTTAGCCCGAAACTCAGACATATACATAATGTATCACAAGCCCATAGCCTCCACAGTTGCTCTATCCTCGAATGTCATCTCTTCTCACAAACTCTGAGTCGAAGGGAATCTCTCCCATGATTCTAGCATCGATAGGTCCTCCTGCAGTCAAGAAAATCAACTATGTCAGTCCTAGTGGTACTCCTTGTTCATCACAAAGTGTTGCTTTTTTATCCTAGTGCTTATATCTATCATATGGCACTCTATCCTAGTGGTACTCCCTGTTCATCACAAAGTGCTACTTTTTTTATCCTAGTGCTTATATCTATCATATGACATTCTATCCTAGTGGTACTCCATGTTCATCACAAAGTGTTGATTTTTATCCTAGTGCTTATATCTATCATATGACACTCTATCCTAGTAGTACTCCCTATTCATCACAAAGTTTTGCTCTTATCTTTTAGGGTACCTACTTGAGTGTATCCTCTTGAGTAGCTTATCCAATTAACAACGTATGTTCTATCACATAATTGTCAATTTCTATGGTACTCCCTATTCATCACAAAGTGCCTCGCTCTATCCTATCCTAGGGTCTCTGCTTGAGTGTATCCTCTTGAGTAGTTTCCCAATTGGCAACACATGTTTTATCATGGAATTGTCAATCCTAGCCCTATCTGCTATCCTAGTCTTCCTTAGAGGACTTGCTTGAGTGTATCCTCTCAGCATATTATCCAATCGATAGTGTATGTTTATCACAAAACTCTCAATTTGGCCTTGAAGATATAAACGCACTTACATATTACACAGACGCACCTGCCCTGCATAGACACGCCTGGCACCAACACAAACACACCTTAGCATTTTTCCCCCCACTTGACATTATTTTGCAACCTACCTAGAGTGCATTTATTACACTACTTGGCATGCATTTATGACAACAATTAATGCACCAAAGTACAAGGAGGTTTTGTGGTACTTGTCGGCTCTTCTGCATCTGCTGGCCTCTGATATCGACGAACACGATCGAATTTGTGCACCAATGCCATCACTGCTAACTGCTCTCTGCTCTCTCTGCACTTTGATCTCTTAGGTGTGTGGATGACAATGAAGATGTTTTTCCTTGTAGTCTATCTTTTAGACTACCCTAGCCCTAGTTTCCCCAGTCAATCTTCTTTATCCCGTGACTCTATCACTCTATCCTATCTGGTCAGTCCTTTCTAGCCTTTCTTTCTTATCGAGAGATTATCTGCAATCTTTCTAGACATTTTCATCCAATCTCTCGAGGGGGTATATCATTCCCATCTTGGGGCAACTTTGTATCGGTTCATCTTATCTTCTTTGAAACAACATGACAAGCTGCATTGTCTCAAAGAGGGGCAAAATGTAGACACCTAAAATTGTCTGATCTAATTAAATAAATATCTTTATTTATTTAATTATTTTGAGTCTAAATCTTCTATTAATTAAATAAATCTTTATTTATTTAATTAATTCATTTATCCTCTTCTAGCCTTATTTCTCATTTAAATAAATACATTTATTTATTTAAATTATTCTTTTCTTAAATTATAGAAATACTTTTTATTTATTTAATTGATCCCACTTCTTTTATTAAATAAATAAATCTTTATTTATTTAATTAATTCATTAACCTTTTATACCCATGACACATGTCATTCATCTCTTAATTCCTACACTACCTACCCTCTTATTATTTTCTTATTTCCTCTACCTACCCTCTAATCCTAGCCGACCATTTATCTTTTACACCTCTCAATCTTATCCCTCCATTTCTTATAGTGTCTTCTATATAAGGAGATGCTTCCTTCATTATCAATCATAATCGATCTTTGAAGCCTTCTAGCATTTGAACTTTCATATGTGATCTAGCTACCAACCACATTTCCGTTCTTTGTTGAGCTCTTGTGCACACATAAAATTTGAGAGTAAATATATCAAGCAAGATCAATGGAGATAGGAAGACTGGAGATCCAAACCCTATTAGACATGTGATGGTATAATCTTTGTGATTTCATTTGATTTGCATTGTCTTAGGTAATCTTCATATGTTATGGTGGATCTTTGTTGTTGTTAGGCTAGGGTTTTGTGGTTGAATTCATTTAGTCTTTCAATATTGTTGTTTCCACTTTTCACCATAAACAGTAGACAACTAAAATTGTCCTATCTAATTAAATAAATATTTTTATTTATTTAATTATTTTATCCTAATTCTTTTATTAATTAAATAAATCTTTATTTATTTAATTAATTCATTTATCCTCTTCTAGCCTTATTTCTCATTTAAATAAATATATATTTTTATTTAAATTGTCCTTTTCCTAAATTAAATAAATACTTTTATTTATTTAATCACTCTCACTTCTTCTATTAATTAAATGAATCTTTATTTATTTAATTAATTCATTAGCCTTTTCTACCCATGACACATGTCATTCATCTCTTAATTCCTACACTACCTACCCTCTTATTATTTTCTTATTTTATTTACCTACCCTCTAATCCTAGCCGACCATTTATCTTTTACACCTCTTAATCTTATCCCTCCATTTTCTTATAGTATCTTCTATATAAGGAGATACTTCCTTCATTATCAACCCTAACTCCTGGACTAGCATTCAAACTTTCATATGCAATCAAGTCTACTTACAACCATATTTTCATTCTTTGTTGAGCTCTTGTGCACACATAAAATCTGAGAGCAAATATATCAAGCAAGATCAATGGAGATAGGAAGAATGGAGATCTAAACCCTATTGGACATGTGATGGTATAATCTTTGTGATTTCATTGATTTACATTGTCTTAGGTAATCTTCATATGTTATGGTGGATAGGTAATCTTCATATGTTATGGTGGATCTTTGTTGTTATTAGGCTAGGGTTTTTGTGGTTGAATTCATTTAGTCTTTCAATATTGTTGTTTCCATTTTTACCATAAACAAATACTAACAAATTATGAATTTGCTTATAAGTATGCAACCCACATGATACCATTCAAATAGGACATATGACTACAACAATCCTAAATTCATTTAAACCCTCGTAAAGTAAACTCCTATATATTTTACGACAACATCGTGAAATTTTAAAAGCATTCAAATATGACATATGGCTGCTATTTTTATTACTGTATGGTATAAAAGTCCTAAATTTATGTGAACCTCTTGTGTTATAATCCAAATAATCAAATTGGGCCATCACATATTAATACTTAGTGTTGTCCTGAATTGCTATATTAAGATTCATTTTATTTTTTAAATAAGAATGTGTCTTCTATTGAATTATGTATATTAATATCTATATCAAAATATTCTCCATACATATATGTGAAGCCTAAAGACCTTAAAATGATCCATTAGATGTGTACTCAATGTCTTGTAAATAAATAAAATAGTTTTTTTATTCATATTATTTAATAGTAAACTGTGTGAATGTTGATCATGTTACAATGAATTATGAAACCTATGTTTGGGAAAATTTGGGGAATAAACAAATATATAATGATTTATTTTTGAAATCAACACTCTAGGGAAAAATCAAAGTATGTTGATTGTAGGCTCTATAAATGTTCAATAAAATATGAATTTCATTCTAACCCACTCTAGTACCAGGGATGTCCAACAAAACAAAAATTTAAATGGTGGAAATCAATTGAAAACAAAAAGTTAAATGGTGGAAATCAATTGAAATATTGATTTCTTGTAGTAAAGAGCTAATATCAACTAACTAGCTAAATTGTGTTTCCAACACTACTAGTCTAGAAACCACTTAACTTGTGCTAAAAGGATTAATATGTAAACATATTTTCTATTTGATTAGCTACTTGAAGTTTAACTCTATGTTTGAAATAGACACCTTCATGTTTCTAACGATCTCGTTGATTGGACTACTATAATCTCATCTTTTGTTGTAATATTTTTTTTTCCTTTCTCTATGATCTATATTTGAGATACCATTTTCTATTGTACTCTATTATAATTTTCCAATTTTTGTTAATAATATGTATTGTTTTTATCTTGATAGAAATTCAATGATGATTCAATGCGGTAGCATAGGAATGATGATATTTTTCTAATTAAGGTTGATGACAATCTGAAGTTAAATCCTCAAAATTTATAATTGCATATTCTACATAAATCAATTTAGGTTTAGTAAAAATAATAATCAATATTTATAAATTAACTTAGATTAGCTAGAGTTGGGTTGATAATTGTTATAAATATTCTAAAATTAAATGCATGAATTATGGGTAATTCACTCTAAAATTGATGATATTAAAATCACGTATAATTGGTTCACCATTATCTAAAAATTTGTCTTTGGTATGCTAACCAAATTAGAATATGCAATAAACAGAAAAGGCTTTATGGTATTGGCATTGTGTTGTCATTGATGTCAATCGGTATGAGATGACCACCGGTAGTAGAGATGGATGTGCAACACTGCTATGAAGGAGTACAGGATGTGATATCTTTGATATCACCTTGTGTTGCAGAAAATCGGTAAGGCAAGAACATGTGGCCAGTGGAGTCACCAGCACACAAGTTACTATCTGACTTGTGTGATGAGATAAAGAAGTGTTTGAGTGGTTGTTTGTGATGAAGAGGCATGATATTACCCAAATCACATCAACACTGGAGAAGAAGAATGAACAGGTCACCGGTATACTGTGAGGCTGCAGAACAGCGAGACTCTCACCGGACGAAGTTGCAGTCATCATGAGAAGCAATGACTAACAGTGAATGTGCTCACATCAGATCACATGTGCACGTTTGAAAAGATGCTACACAAATAGGGAAATCACATGAAGAGCATTGCAGGATGCAGAAGGCAAGGTGTCACTCCACCGGTAAGCAGAGATTATCTCTTATTATGCACTGTGTGCATAAGTGTGAAGAGGTGAAGGCAAGTACTTGAAGGCTCAAATCGGATTCACTGGTGAATTGAGGGAATGCCTTAAGTACATGAGATCGGGACCTATAGAGAAGGCATGTTGAGATACCAGTTTAGAGGAAGTAAGAAGTGTTTGTAACCTTGACAAACTGGTAGAGGAATAAACAAATTGATCAGGGAAAAGGTAAGGCCAAGAAGATGCAGTCAGAAATAGATTGACCTAATTAAAGATGGAGTCTTGTGAAGGTTGATGACATGGTGTCATTAAGAGTGGTAACTGATATGTAAGTACATCGTTAATATGGACAAGGTGCAAATACTTGATGGGAATGTGCATGCATAGGTCAGTCAGGTCTGAAGACCGGTTTGAGGGTTACACCTACAGATTAAGAAAGGTCATGACAAGAAGGACAACTGGCAAGGTGTCATATGACAGTAGGGTTTGTTTATTGGTAGATGGAACCAGTTGTTTGAATGTTCAGTGACTAGGCATGAACCGACAGAATAGTCTGATGAGGTGGATACTGACAGTGATGCCACGAGAGGATGAAATGGTAAACGTGCATAAGGTGGCAAACCTACATCAGATAAAGATGGAATGTACATCAATGAGGTAGGTGTAGAGTTGGTCGATTGTGATAAAAGGTCCCACAAATCACGGGACATGTTGCAGAGGTTTGTGGCTCGAGGTCTGAAGGACAAATACGAGCTAGCTAAGAGCGAATGAGGAGATCGAGGCAGATGAAGGAAAAAACACAACCAAATCCAGGTGTTTGACCAAGAGACTAGCCAATAGGGTAAAAAGTAGATCACCAAAGATGGAAGGCGTGATCTAGGAGGCGCATAAATGACATATTTTTGTAGATTGAAAGATCAGATCGGATAAGATCTTATTAGATTTGGTTTGTCTCGAGGGTGGTGAAGAAACCCTAACCGCCTGATTTTTGAAATGGTCTTTTGGCGAGAAACCAGTCTATAAAGATGAAGGCAAAAGACATTACATAGTGTTGTTGTAATAGAAGAATATAGTGCTACTGTGAAGTGTGATACTTCTGCAGGCAATAGTAAATTAGCCTAGTTCTTGACAAGCATCTGAGAAGTGAGTGAGAGTGAGGGAGAACCTGGTTGAAGCGTTCAACCGATAGGAGAGAAGAACCTGTAGTGTTCATACTGGTTGAGTAGAAGTGAAGGAGGCTGCAAAGAAGGAAGACAAAGAACTGACAGTGTTATACTGGTGAAGAGAGGAGAGTAAGGTGGAGATCTAGCAGAGTAGAAGAAGAGGATAAGTGTACCAGTAGAGTTCATTGGCAGTTAAAAAGTAGGAGAGAGCAGCAGAAGAGTGCGTTGATGTAGCAGAGAAGGTATCTCACCAACAGAGTAAGACATATGATAAGGTTACAAGATTCACTTGTAACAAGATAACTACTTATGTATTTGATGTTTATATTGTGAACACTGAGTTGTAGCTCGATGCAGGGGTTGGTGCTCCTTGGGTAGATGCCCTAAAGGCAGGGGTTGGAGCTCCTTGGATTGGTGCCCTAAATTCAGGGGTTGGTGCTCCTTGGGTTGGTGCCCTAAACTTTGTAACTATGGTTTCATTGTGAGGCTGGATTGAAGCAGTAGACTCCAGCAGCATTACTCACCGAGGTTTTTCCCATCTTGGGTTTTCCTCTTATATGCTAGTGTTATGTGATGTCCCTTGTGTGATTGCATTTGTGTTGGTCTTCCTACTAATCGGTCAATCTACATTGAGGTAGATCTATGCTTACATAGGATTAGTAAAGGGAAGAAATTTGAGAACCACTGATTCACCCCCTCCACCTCTCAATGGTGCATTGTGTCTAACATGTGGTTCATATATATGCACCACAAATCAATCCCAATCTATGTATTTTTTATTATTATTTTGATGGAAGTTCAAACCTGCGAGCACGGTAGCCTAGCAAGGGCACGAAGCCTGCCAACACATTAGCCTAGCAAGGGTCTTCACAAAGTAGTTTTAGCCACCCAATGCAGGGCACAAACCTATAGGATAAAACCTCTTCGGCTAAGAGCCAAGGACTGAGGAGTATCCATTCCGCCAAATTTACCCAAGACACGAAACTTGCACTCAACAAGACTTGATCCCTAGTAGGCTCATTTAGAGCCTTTCAACTTCACCAACTGACCAAAGCCCCCTTCACAATATATGTATATTTAATTTGACATGTAGAACAATTTTATGAGATGCAAGAAAGAGTGATCAAAATACATTCCAAAAATTCTACTCACCTCTACTTTCTCAATTTCAAAGTTATCAATGTGGTATCTAGTGACAACGATTAGGAGATTTCTAGCTCTATAGGTGATTATACTCCAAAGAAAGATCTCTTTCAAGGAATTTGGATTCATTCTCATGGGCGTACATGTAGATAACGTGTGTTTGTTCTTTGTGGATGTCTATCATTTTTTTTGGTTTTCACTTCATGTAGTGGATTTCATTTCACCTATTTTTTATGTGAAACATTTATGTATAAAACTATTTGTCATTATAAGTATTGGTTAGGTACCAACTTTTAATGAAACACCATGTATAAATTGTATGATAGCGTAACATGAGAGGGACTTGTATTAAATTGAAAGGCTAGACAAGTCCTATGACTAATTTGAAAGGTTAGACAAGTCCTACGGCTAATTAATTAGTGGTCGTGAATTTGAGCGTTGATGAGAGAGATATTATGGAGCATCGTATGATGCAATCGAGCGTAGGTCATGCTTCAAACCAGGCGACGCTGGGTCTTCCAAATATTATTAATATTACAATAGTCATCGTATGTTCTAGAATAATCTGTGACTTCTGCTTTAGCAGCCAACAATTGTTATTACTAGCACGTGCATCTCTAGGAGGTGCAATGGGTACGTCGATAGCAAGATATAACTTATGGTAATATATTGAAGGGGAGGGCGTAAAAACTACAAGAAATTTAATAGGTATGATATGGTAGATGGTTTTAGAACATTATTTTATCATACAATGGAGGACAATCAAATTTAGAGGTTGATTTTCATTGATATATCTTGTTACTGGATGTGATACAATTCAAGCAAAATGTTGCAAACGATTGAATTTTATAGCACAAAGCTTCTCTATGACACATGAAAAGTATTAACCCGTTAGATTGGTAATGTATAATACATTTAGAGGTGTTTGATGACATTTTTTGTGATATATGTCATTTGTCTTTAAGACCCAAAGAACATAAGCAATATGTTGCCTTCATATTGTTGACTGGAGTGTAGTTTGGTGTCGTTGATTGATATGTATGCTTGAGTTTTCATATTGCCTCTCTGTAGTTTTTTTTGTCATGGACTAGAATAGATTCCTACAAAATAGGAGTTTGTAACTAAGGTATTAATGTTTGAACAATAATTGGGAGAGATGTGAGGGAGAAAGGAGTATTAGTATAATAACAAAAAATGTGCTTGACAATGTATGAGCATAATTACCTTAAAAGTTTGATTGCAGTAGTTTGACTCCTCCTTATAGTTGATTTTGGCAATTACCTAGAGTAGATCTCTACAAAAGGGGAATTTATAAAATTGGAAGAGATGTGTTGTAAATAGTTGGGAGAAATTTGAGGGAGATATAGCTGACAGTTGCATACCTTGATTTTTCAAACGAAGACTTGGTGTAGTCGAGCTTTTACTTTCTTCCTTATAATTGTATATGGATTATTTTGCATTTTGGAGTACCTCTTGAAGGAGAATGTTGGTTGAATGCACGGGTCATTTAATGACTTGACTGTAGATATGGTTTTGAATGTTAGTCTTGTTACCTATTTTCGCTACTAGCTCAGTCAGGTAGAGCTATGGTGTTTTACACATAAACAAGAAGGTGCATTTTTATTTGCCTTTATCACATTCATGAATATTTGAAAAGAAGAACACAGGATTACTATCATATTTCATTCTGCAAATGCATATGAAAACAGAGAGAGAACACAATTTTTTGAGGAAAAGTAATCTTTATTAATATGAATATACAAATGTCTCACACAAGTCGTGAGACTAACTGGTAGAGTGCAAATGAAAGAAAATATATATATTTGCAATTGAAAAACAAATATAAAATGCAAAATAGGGAAGGGTTACTCGTCATTTCCTGAATGACGAGTCCTCTCTGAGTTGTTTTGTATCAATTGAGGTCTTTTTCCCATCCTGCATCCAGTTGTGTTTCCTCGGTGCCCCTAAGTACCTGCATTTGAGAAAGCAATGTGATAGAGCAATGAGAGCCATCATTCACTATCTACATATGTGCCTACAAACACATGATCTATCCCTCATATGCATCATAATAGCTAGTACGATATACATGCCAAGAAAATTAGTAAATGACAAATCAAATCATCAACAAGAAGTCAGATATGTACTATTTTTTATCTAACTTTTTTTATTCATGTGCAGATATAGGAAAAGTAAATCACAATATGTGGGGTAAAACGTGGCTCCCACAAGGGTTGACCCCAACATGATGCTACAGATTCTAAAAAACATCAAAATAATAATGAGGAGTTTGAACATGAAGACAGTCACAACATGCATGAAAGTGCAGTCATGAAGTTGCAACCCATTGAGAAGATGGAGACATAATCAATCACAGTAGTTGACAAAAGGCATGATTCTTTTTTTGAGGATTATCAAGCAACTCAAGCCCTAATAGCAGTCTAAAGAACATTCTTGAAGATCAAGTAGAGGGTTACTCATATTATCAACAAAAGAGTATACAATAAGCATTTATAAATAGTGTCAAGCTAGTAGCAATTCATAAGGTCAAAACAAAAAACATCAAGCTATAATGAAGTACTAATCATGAGAGATCATAAGCTACTGAACAATGATAGTCATGGCATGAATTATAGCCTTTATAGTAGCAAAATCAATGGGATGGCATAGAAATAGTGATCCAAAATTTGTTTTAGTCAAAAAGTAGCAGCACAACATAGGTAGATAATTCTTAAGTGGCCATGCAAATTAGAACAACACGAGGATAGACTGAAACACTTATGCTAGTCAAGAGCACAATAGCAGTTACCATAGCATCAAGGTACAAGGAATTAAGCAACCCAAGAGAAAGATCATTGTCCAGTAGTTTGGACAGTGAGCAAAAATGATATCAATTGTCAAGAATACAAAGACAATCATGTTACAAAGGTTGCAAAATCCCAAAAGACAAGGAAAGAATCATAGCGAACAATCTATGTAACACATGATAGTGAATAAAGGGTTATAGAAGGCATATGAATAGCCATGGATAAAAGACATTAAGATCAAGCCAAGAGTTGGCATCACCTTCATGAGTCAAGAGCAACCATTGTAAGGTTGAGAATGACTGTCAAACAAAGATCTTCCAAAGAATAGTGAATATGGAGAATAAAAGCCATTGAGAATCAGGTTTGCAGCATCAATGAGCATAATCAAAGTTCATGACACTCATTATAAATGAATTTTGTTTTAAGAGAGCTCAACCATAAACAATAAAGCAGGTTTTTGCAGTTAAAAGACACTCTTATTGTGCAATCATAGAGATACAAATGCTCAACAAAACATGGAAAATCATAGTCCAAATGACAGAGTGGGATTTTGTTCTTTTGTGCATACCAATAATGAAGGACAGTAAGAGCTGAAAGTCTAGGTATATAACAGCATGTCTATGGCTTTGACGAGAGCTATTCCAAGAGCATTGATAGTGTCTATAAGCATGGTTGGAAATCACAATCATTTTTAAAACAACAAAAGGTATTAGTGAGAAGCCTATGTGAAGGGTAAGTGATTACAATACCAAATATGACAACACTGTCATAACAAGATAAGAAATAACAATCCCAAGATTGGTTCAAAGATAGTGGGATAAAAAACATCTCTACAAATTCAATGATATTTGTTACTGTGCATAACTGTTACAAATATCTCACAAGGGTAGCCATGATATGCAAATATCACACTCAAGAAGTGTAGAAAAGCAAAAAAGAAGTAGCTAAATAAGAGCAAATAATAATGGTGAGGTGTTGTCATTCAAAGGAGAGCAGATAAGGCATGGACTTTACTCTAAATTATAAGTCACAATGGATAGTGTTTGCACCCATTAACAGTGGTTTTAGGATGGAAAAGATATCAAACTTCATTAAGATCATAATAATGATTAAGAAGGAAGTGAATAAGGTTCATAGAAATTGTCATCAGCTACAGTTATCTCGAGGCCAAGTATCACAAAGAAATCAATCATGTGCAACCATACACAATCATAAATCACAGTGGAAAAGCTTCAGGACAACAATAATCATTTCTAGCATCAGCAGGTTATCATTACAGTTTATAAAGGGTTTCATGGCTACGGTGCAAAATGATAATTTAAAGTAAAAATATTCCATGTAGGGATCAAGAAGGTGGTTCAAATCCTAGAGCAGGAATAAGAGAACACAGTCAATATCTAATTTCAAAGAGCAACTTTAGAGGTGTCAAAATGGAACAATGATATGACAAAGTATTAATGACAAAGACTGACAATAAATACCAGAATCACAAGCCATAGAGCAGCTGATGTAAAGACATCTTAAAGTCCATTCTCACCTTGGAAGAGATTATGATAGTTCAGAAGCAATAGTTCAAGTCTAATAGTAATGTATCAGTCTTGACAATATAGAGAGTAAGCGACCAAAACTTTGTGTGACAAAGGTTTAATTCAGTGCAGTATCAAGGATAGGGCAGCTCTTTCATCTTTAGGACAGCCCAGGAAGCGTACAAAATAGTGACATCAGAGGTAAATTGTGCAGTCCTCGAGGACTAGAAGGCAGTCACTCCATCAAAAAAATAAAAAGGCTAACACTAAAGTATAATGGAAACCTTGCCAAAGCTTAAGAAACAAGGTCTCAGCAGCAAGCAACAACCCTGGAAACAAAACTATGTGACATATACAATTAAAGATTGCAGATATATTAGAGAAATAACTGTTAGGGAAGTTTGATTAGTAGATTCTCTTTGTGTTAGTCATTCAATAATTATATATAAGGGGCTTTACGGTAGACAAACTCAAACTCCAATGCAAAGAAAGAGATGTTGACTGTTTTCATAAAGCAGTGCAAAGGAGGTTCATAGCCCAATATCAAACACTTTAACAGAGATGGCATTCGCAATAAAATACAGTCATAGCAACTTTCTTAACAACCAAATTACCTAGTGCCATATGATGGAAGACAGAGATAGTCTCGGATATAAGAGAGAATTCAGTCTTGTCACTATCAATACCAGTCATAGACAAAAGTTTCCAGCCTAAGTGCAACCATAAGTGGATTAAGATGGCAAAGTTATCATGCATTGAGTAGTCAATGAGTAGATTAAGAAAATATTGACACAATCACCCAACAAAAGATCAAAAACATAATCTCAAAGGTGCATTATCCATAGGATCAAAGGAGAAAAGATAGTTATTTTGACTGTAGAAATCTGTACAAATAAAAAATGCATGTCACATAGGTTTTAGTTATTATGGGCAGCCTTTATAGAAATCTTCAAACCTCAAATTCAATAGAGATAGTAATGATACAAGGTAAAGTCCATGAAAATATTGCACAAAGAATCATTGTTCTATCACAGTGTTCAGGTAATCAACATGAAAGCACAAAGACCCAGAATGAACATAAATTAAAAGCAAATGCGTAAGTAATGGAGGCATGCTAAATCATCACCCTCATAGTGTAAATGCATAGAATAAAGAATGGATCTGAAGTGTGGTGGTCTTACCACGTATTTCCCCTGTAGTCCTCCTCCTGCAAACCCTCAAGTAACAGAGACTTTGACTAGAAAAATGCTTCAACTCAAACCCTAGTTATCTGTGGCGGCAGAATTCAAGGCAAAAAAGAAGAATGAAAAAGATGCACAAGTTTTTTATCTTTTGCTTTTGCTTTTGGGTTTCAAAACCCTAAAGAAGGCCCGACAAGGCAAAAGCTTTTTGCTTTTGTATTTAAAAATAAAATCTTTATTCATCTTTCATGTCATGGCTCCTCTGTTTTGTATATCCTTAAGTGTTAATAAACACTTATAAATTAAGCCTATAGATCTTAAAACTCTTTCATATATGCATAAAGCTTGTAAGTCTTGTTTTAAAGTGATGGTTATTAATCACTTAAAATAAAAGTTATTTTCTTTTTGAATGCATAATAGAGTTTGCATTGCTTTTGACTTGTGGCAGTTAGGCAAAGGACAAAGCCTTGTCATCTTTGAGTTAATATGTAAACAAGTGGAGTAAAAGTTGGTGATTTGTCGCCTAATTATCAGTTACTTTCAGTCAAGGAGTCCTAATGGATGGAATGCGGGTCAAAAAGAATTTTTAGGAGTATAACTCCTTGTCACTTATAAGTTTCATCTCTAATTTTGAGGGATTTTAGGTTGAATCCGACCCAAAGAGGTGGTGCCCATTTTGACAACTCTTTTGGCAATGTTGGGGGAGTTGTCTTTCAATTAGGAGCCTAATTTTCAGGAAAGGTGACAACATGTTCATTTTAGAGCCAAAATTCAAATTTGAATTTTGGAAGGCATTTTTGTATAAGGTTTTTTTTCTCACTCATATTTCTAGAGTTCTGGAGTTCATACCTATTTAGCAGCAGAGATTATTGCTCTTGTAACTCATTACTTATGAGTATTATCATATTTTCATGAGCATTATTTAGATTGTAATGAGAAATACTCCTTATTTTCAATAAATTGTTAGTTCCTTCTCTTATTTTCTATGTTCTAAATATTGTTGTGAATTTTTTTGGATGAATTAGTTTTGATTATTACTGAATAATCCTTCATTTTATCTTGATATCCTTTAATGTTCAATTCATGGTTAAGCATGCTATAGTGCAGATCAGTGATTGAGTTATACTATCTGGTAAACGAAGTTGTGAAAACTACCTTGTTTTCCTTCATACAAATATAAAAAAGACTGAACCTTTCACATGAGGCGTTTATGCAAAGTATGCAATTTTGAGTTGTGAGCATTTTAGTTTCATTATTGGATTCTTGTGAGTTCCTTCTCATAGCAAAGTCATTTTCAGTCATTGGTGGATGACCTTTTTATCAGTAGTTTCATTTTATGCATATCCTTCTACCTCTTTTCTCAAATCAGTTTGCAGGTTAGTTTTAGATGATCAAATAGGAAGTCGGCCTATAATCTGGAGGTCTACTCTCTCAATAGGATACCCATAGCCTAAGAGGTCCCATGTTTCATGGGATTGCAATTTTTTTATATTTGCATTGGGTGCAAATCCCCGTGACAACAAGTCCTTGCCTCTCCACTTTGCCTATATCGACTATTGCTTTTTGTAGTGTTAGGCCTTGGGATTTGTGTATGGTTATAGCCCATGCCATTGTGAGGGGTATCTATCTATGACTGCCTAGAGATACATGGACTATTGATATACTTTTGGGGTCATATTGGTTTCATGGCGGCCCACTATAATTACCCATCCTTACAACAAAATACATTAGGATATCAGGTGGTTTAGAACTAGGGCTATAAATGATTTCAATTACTTCGCCTAAAGCTCCATTTACAAGGCATACTTGTGTCTACATGTTGGTTGTAAGCGTGACATATTGACCTCTATAAAGAAGTACTTGTTTCTCAAGTTGTTCATCACAGGTTCCATTTTCTATTGCGCCCTTGGTGCTTGTCGTGATACTTAATGCAGCTGGATGGTTGAACGATTTTAATATTCTCTGGTTGTGTACTTTGACCAAATCATTAATAGAAAACAAGTGCATCGAGTTGTCAAACTGTTCCTTTTCACTTGGGTAAGTTGTTTGTTTGTCAGCATCATCAAGAGTTCCCAATCTTCTTTGCTTTGGTTATGCATTACGTATGTTCTACAATATCTACCGAAATTGTGCTTGTGTTGTAGACTCACCTTGTTGTCGAAACATATTTGTAATGTGACGAGTATCTTAAATTGGTCCCACAATGTTTTCACACTTGAATGTGATGTGCAGATAGGCTTGTCCATCACTAGTGGCAATTGTGCAAGGTCACCAACCAATATTATGGAGACCCCACCAAAGCATAGATGTTTCCTATGGGGAAATGCCTCACGTAGTCTACTATCTATTTTTAGTAGCAACTTTGGCCCTATGAAGCTCATTTCATCAATGAGATCTTATGTCCTTCAACTCTTCCTAGAATGTTGTCAATGCTTGTCCTTGCAATGGTTGCATTTCTTTAATAGGAATTCTAAGAGTTGAATGTATAGTCGATGCATGTATGTTGAATGTAGCAACTCTTGTTGGAGCTAGTGTAAGTAGTTGTCTTGTTTGTTGTGGTGTCTTACTTTTGAGTGCATGGACTTATGTAGGTGATTAAGTAGGATTTACCTATACTCATTGTTCCTTGAATAATCATGTGCAGTGGCTAAGTAGAAGTACACTTACTATGGTTTTTAACTATCACGAGTTTTAATTTTTGCTTTATTGACAATGTATAGCTTGGAATGTCCAAGTTAGATAGCATGTTTTCATCATGACTGCATTCTTTTTTCATATTTATGAATTGTGTTGCAATTTCATGTTAATGTTGGGGTAAGCAATTCGATCTAATATGTTGTTGTTATCAAACTCACACCTTCCAAGCATCTGAAGTTCATCAAGGCTAACATTTCTTGGTGGCCCCATTTCTGAAAACAACTACCATTTATTTAACTCTATTGTGTCTTGCATACATTCATGGCATTATCACTCACTTCTTCTTCATTTGAGGTTGCTTCCTCTTTGGTGGTGTGATTGACGTGCCATACATAATATTTGGTTGCATTCATTTGCATTCATTTGTTTCCAATTTTCAATTATAAAATCTTAAGTAAGTCCCATGTCAATTTCTATACGACGAAAATGTTTGTATAAGAGCAGCTCACTCCAATAGAATATCTCAAATTGATCAGAGTCTTCCTTTGGGATGCTATAGAACTTTGGGTATACACTGGCAATGGCTTTTATCTTTCTCTCTTTTCATTTGCATTGTTCTTGACTTGCAGAATAGGTGTAATACCTTGTAGATTCCAATAGTGTTATTGTCTCAAGTTCTAGAGGTCATTCAATGTAGGTGTGTAAGTAGCTAGATTGGATTTGTCTCTCATATATTGTTCGTGTTATTTTATGGAACACTTTGCAACCAACATTTAGAGATGTGAAAGGGCGATTGCAAACAACAAGGGGCAATTTTTGAAGCATATGACAAGTTTGTTGTGCTCCTATATCGCGTTCAACCACAATCTCTGTCAGTAATGTACAATTGTTATTATGAGGATCTGGTAACTACTGATGGGGGGGTGAATTAGTAGTTCAACAATTTTGCAATACTTCAAAAACCAGTACCGATAACTAATCAAACATTCTCCTTAAGTAGATTTCCAAACCATTCATTCTAGTGTTCATCATTATGAAAACATAGTAAAGATATCAAATGCTCAAACCAATAATGCAATCACCATATGAACAAATAGATTTTTCACATGGAAACCCAAATGGGAAAAACCACAATGGGAATTAGCACCCACAAAATATTTTCACTCTTTCATAATGCACCCGGTTAAAGGCCTAGCCCGATTAGGAGCTTTACAATATGCTCGGTTAAGAGTAGACCCTGTTAGGAGTCACCCAATCAAGGGATTTCACCTTAGCCCTGTTAGGAGCTCTACCCTATTAGGAGTAACCTTGTTAGAGGATTTCAAACTCAAGTTAACGAGCCACTCGGTGAAGGGATTTACAAATAAGACCTGTTAGGATCTACCCGGTTAAGGGATTTCAAACTGTTGTAACTGTTAGGGAACATCAGGGCAAATAATTTGATCACAACACTTCCTTGCTTGCTAGTACAGATCCTTTACAACTCAACTCTTCTACACACATGCAAACACTTCAATCGGGTTCGACAACAACTTCTTCTCAAATCACCAACACACAATCTCTTCTCCAACTAGCCCTTAAATGCATTTTTTAGTTACGTTGGCTACATAACCCTAACTACATTCAAAATACATTTAATTTACATTTCATATCATTACAGATCATTATAGATCATTACAGCAAATTTATGGACAATTTCCATTGTTGAATGATCACCACACATCGATTTGATAAGCAATCAAACCCTTGTCACATTCTACTAAGCACTTTGTTGTTTCCCAAGAAAACTGATCCTTGTACACACTCAAATACAATCTTATCATTACACACAGATTCTAAAATGTCATCACTAAGTTATGAGCATGATAAGATCCACCACCAAACCAAAAATCATTACCAGTTAAAGATTTGTTACCAATATACATTCTTCTTCACAGAGTTCATGACAGTCAATCATAACTCACTCAATATACCGAATTTGTTGATGTGGTTGCAATCACAGACTCATGCCAATGTCATAAACATGTGTTCCAAACTGCAACATCTAATTCCTCATCGATCGTCCATACTAGTGTCGTGATCATTGCACTCTTCTTGTTTACTGGTTAACTGCAACTTAGCAGTTTTGTTGTCTAACACATTCCTCTACCGATTAGGCTATACCGGTAGGTCTAGATGACTTAGATGACTCAAAAAACATGGTTTCCATCAATGACAACACAAATAAAGTAATCAAACAACTTACAACTATATCATCATCATCTAGCCAACAATCTCCATCAACTTTACAAGTTATGCCAACAATAACTTTACCGGTCATCTTCTCATCTCATCAACATCTCCATATGCCAATAATCTCCTCATCATTATCTTCATCAGTTATGCCAACAATCTCCCCCTTTGGCATTTATGGCAACACCAAAATAGCAATACCAAAAGCTCATCATGCAAAACTGAACGCTCACCATACATAACTGTTGAAGTTCTAGTTATGACTATTGCACTTGATCTTCCTACTCTTCACTGTTATTCTCTTACTTTTCTTTACTTCTCCCCCTATCACTTTTCTTCTCTCGCTTTGACAACAATTCCAAAGGTGCAAAGTGTCAAATTCATCTTCTACTGCTATTTGTTTTCTACAACTTTGCTACTCTTTGTTTTTCTTCATCTCAACTGCTCCCTCTGAGGAGTGGCCCACTTTTCATCAATCCACAGTGAAAGATCTTCAATTAATCCACTGGATTGATGTTGTCACATCATCTTAGTTGACCTTCAAGAGGGGTATAACCCCTAGCTTGCCTCTGAGATATTCAAAGGTTGCTTTAGGCAATGGCTTAGTAAAGATATCAACCAATTGCTCCTTACTTGACACATGATCCTGACTTTCTTTTCCTGCACTCTTTCTCTCAGAAAATGATACTTCAATTCAATATGCTTTGTTCTAGTATGCAATACCGAGTTCTTTGAAATACTTATTGCACTTGTATTATCACAATATATGACCACCGGTTCTATCATAGTCTCCTTGAATCCTTCGAATACATGTCTCATCCATATTGCTTGAGTACAGTTCATAGATGCAATCACATACTCTGCTTCTACTGTAGACTGAGAAATGCATCTTTGTTTCTTCCTGGTCCAAGATACCAATCTTCCTCCTAGAAATAATTCTCCACTGGTTGTGCTCTTCTGGTCATCTATATTACCTACCCAATCAGCATTTGTGAACACCTTCAAAGAGAAGTTCCCTTTGTATGGATATCATAATCCATAATCAATAGTCCCTCTAAGATACCGAAAAATTATCTTCACTACAACCATATGAGTATCTTTAGGATTATTCTCAAATCTAGCCACTATACCAACTGGATGAGCATTATCCGGTCTTCCATTCTAAAGGTTTTCAATACCTCCTTCACATATTTGGACTGACTAATAAAGATTCCTCCTTTCATCAGTTGGACCTGCAAACCAATGAAAATTTTGATTTCTCCTATCAAAGGCATTTCAAATTCCCTTTTCATTTCTTTTGCAAAAGTTAAACTCATGTCATCATCTCCTCCAAATATGATATCATCTACAAACACTTCTGCAATCAATAACTTTTCTCCTTCTGTCTTCAAGTAAATGTTGTTATCCTCACTAGTTCTTTGAAATCCAATCTTTATCAGGTGTGAATGGAGTCTCTCATACCATGCTCTTGGAGCTTGATTTAACCAATATAAAGTTTTATGAAGTTTGCACACCATGTTCTTATCTTCAGCCAATGCAAACCCATCTGGTTGTTCAATATAAACCTCTTCTTCTAGAATTTCATTCAAAAATGCAAACTTTACATCCATTTGGTATACCTTGAATCCCTTGAATGTTGCAAATGCAAGTAACATTCTTACTCCTTCAAGTCTAGCAACTGGTGCAAAGGTTTCTCCATAATCCTCACCTTCTTCTTGTGCATATCCTTTGCAAACTAGTCTAGCCTTGTTCCTAATTACTTCACCATCTTATTTTAATTTGTTCCTAAACACCCACTTAGTACCAATCACATTTTTATCAGTTAGTCTATGGACAGGTGATCAGGTATTGTTCTTCTCTATTTGATCAAGCTCTTCATTCATAGCCTTTATACAATCATCATCCTTGAGAGCTTCCCTCATTGTCTTAGGTTCAATTGTGTAAATTAGACAAGCACTTTCTCTGATCTTTCTTCTTGTTTGTACTCCAACATTCTTGTCTCCAATTATCTGATCTGCAGAGTGATTCAAATTTACATATCTAGGTATAACCGGTTCCAGTATAGAAGTTTCTTCACATGTTCTTCTTCTTAATCTTCTTCATCCACCGATTGAGTAGTATCCTCCATGTTGTTCTTCTCATCATCATTCTAAATTTTTGGTTCTCTGATCACTATCTTCTATTCTTTCGTTGCATCATATTTGCCGATATCATCAGATTTGTCAGAATACTCATCAACTTTCACATTAACACTTTCCACAATCTTCTTAGTTCTTTTGTTAAAGCACTTGAATGCTTTTCTCTTAGTTGAATAACCAAGAAAAGTTCCTTCATCACTTTTGGGATCAAACTTTTTGGTATACTTATCTCTCTTTATGTAACACCTGTTAACAAAGACTTTGAAATGATTAACATTAGGAGTACGACCATACCATAATTCATAGGGAGTTTTGTCACTACCTTTCTTGACCAATACCCGGTTCATTGTGTATACTGCATTGTTGACTGCTTCTCTCCAAAACATTTTAGTTATATCTCCTTGTATCAACATTGTTCTAGTTGCTTCAACTATGGTCTAGTTCCTCCTTTTTGCAATTCCATTCTATTGTGGTGTCCTTGGTGCAAATGGTTGTCTCTTGATTCCATTCTCATCACAATATTTCACAAATTCAGCGGATGTGAATTCTCTACAACAGTTAGATCTCAAACACTTTAGGTTTTTACCAGTTTGTTTCTCCATTAAGGCTTTGAATTCCTTAAACTTGTTGAAAGCATCAGACTTCTCCTTAAAAAATGTAACCCACATCATTCTTGAATGATTATCAGTAAATATCATGAAATATTTATCACCATAAAAACTCATAGTCCTCATAGGACCACAAAAATCAGTGTGCACCAAATCTAAAATATTTTCAAAAGAAAATGATTTTCTTTTGAAAGAGGAAGTATTCATCTTGGCCAACTAACACTCTTTACAAATCACATTGTCTAATTTGACTAGTTGTGGCATACCTCTAACCATACTTGACTTGCTAACCTTAACCAAATTATCAAAATTTACATGACAAAATCTTCTATGCCATAACCAACTGTCCTCAACTTTTGCAACCAAACAACTGCTAACATTAGTGTTCAGATGAAATAACTTACCTTTTGTTTGTTTACCAGTCGCAATCAATTCTCCTTTGTTTCCTAAAATCCTGCACACTCCATTCTTAAACTCAAGATAATAACCTTTATCATTTAGCTGACCAACACTCAACAAGTTATGCTTCAATCCTTCAACCCAATACACATCATCAACATTACATTTTCCATTTAAAGAAATTGAACCTTTACCTTTTACCAAGCATGGTGTATTGTTCCCAAATCTCACTACTCCACCATCAAATTCTTCAAGTGAGATGAACTTGTTCTTGTCACCGGTCATGTGATGTGAGAAACCCCTATCAATGACCCACTCATCACTTCTATCAATATGAGACACTAAATCTTTCTTATTAGAGAGATCTTCCTTAACTACTACAAAAATAATTTCCTCGTTATCTTCATCCTCTAATTCCTCATCGGTAACACCTTCATCAACTGCAACATAACATTTTTTCTTGCCTTTTCCCTTAAACCTTCTGAACTTTTCCTTATGATCACTGTTAGGCAAATTAGCAGCAATGTGTCCTATTTTGTCACATGAGAAACACTTAAGAGGAAGCTTTCCTTTGTACTTACCAGTGCCTCTAGGAAGTTTCTTTGCCAATAAAGCCTCAATATCTATCAGGTTATGTTCACCATCCATTTCTTCATTACCACCGCTATGATGACTTGACCTATATTCATTCTTTTATTTTCTTACGGGTGCATTAGATACTAATGCTTTAAAAGCATATTCTACTTTAGATACACTATTGTCAAAGCTATTTAGTTCAAAAGTAGTAAGCTTGCCTGTCAATGAATCAACTATAACTTTATCTTTGCTGACTGACCTCAATTCTTGGATAGTGGATGCTCTAATAGCATAAGTAGGCAATAAGGTTCTAAGCATTTTACTTACCACTGTGTCTTCTCTTATGGCTCCACCAACACTTTTGATTCCTCCAACTACTTCTTTTATCCTTTTTTCCGTACTGGGTGATGTTCTCACCTTCCATCATTGTCATTTCATCAAACTTGCCTCTTAGGCTTTCTTCTTTAGCTTTTTACACATGCTCATCTCCACCATAAATCAAATTCAACTTTTCCCAACTTCAAAAGTAGTTTCTAAACCATGAACATCAATATACTCAGAATCAGAAAGAGTACTTACAATGGCTTCCAATGCTTGAATGTTCTCCTGATGTTCCTTAAGTTGATCTGCAGTCAAAGTACCGGTAGGTGGTGAGTACTAATTAACCACATGCTCCCAAAACGGTGGCCCCATACCTTTGATGTAGATCTTCATTCTATTGCTCTAGATTCTATAGTTATCCTTTGTGAACTTAGGACCCTCCTTCTTCATCATCTCAGATCTTTCCTCAAGCGGTTAAGTGATGTAGAGGGGTTGCTCACTCCAACCGGTTTAGCTAATTCTTGATGTCTCTCAAGGAAGTCTCTTTAACCATCTAATGGTTCCACTCTTTCCAACCTTCCAAAGGTTGCAGGGCTCACCCTTAATGACCTTCTTAAGGTCCTTAGACTAAGGTGACCTCCTCTTTTTTAGTGAGTGTCCAACACTCCTTAATTGAGACTTTCCTACTACACACCATCTCACACTTTCACCAAGAGCCAACCCCCTCTACCTTAGGATAATATCTCTCACATTCCCAGCTCACATAGTGTTGAATTTTTGTTGTTTACTAGCCCTATCTCTTCAACTATGACTTTGGAGATTACATGTTCCAAGCTTAAAGACCAATTTGCACTTTTAGGCCTACTAGGAGACCTAGTCCAATTAGCCTTGTCGGTGAGGTATTTTGCACTTATCTGCCTAAAGTCCTACACACTGGTATGAAATATTTATCTTTTCAGATACCCTTTTGGAATTTTCATACAACATCTCAGAATTGGATCTGGGTTTGGTCGCTAACTATCCTAACCCTTTTAGGCCTAATTCCTCCTTTTAAGCCTACAAAATAGGGTCTTGCTCAAATGCCTTCACCAGTCCGATTGCTCAAGGATTCTGATGATTGTTTCAAGTTTTTACACCCATGAGGATGTCCAATCCAACTTGGAACCAAATCCATCCAACGGATTTACCCATCTAGGGCCTGTTGTCCATGTTCCCCATTGCTTGCCAACTCAACGTGCAAAGCCTAGGGTATGGTGGAAAATATAGAGTTTAGCTTCCCTTGTCTTAAAAAAAAAATGAAAAAATACTTTACAAGTCCTCCTAGCATTCCACAATGTTTCAGTATGTGGTTCCACCATGGAATGCTAGGTTTGAGCCATGAGGTCTTCAAAACCCTTGTTTCAAGGTCTTTAAAACCCGCCTGCAATAAAAATGACAAAACTTGCAAACTATTACACTTCAAAACCTCAAATCACCATGTAACAAAAGGTGTGTATCTTTTCTAACAATCCATGCCTTGGTCAAGGCTTGAAAGTTCGTACAAACCGTACGATACCAAGACAACTCAATGCAAATCACTAAAAAAAATAAAAATTTAAGGCTAAACCTTGCTTTCCTTGTTCCAATTCCTCAACCAACCTTCTCATCGGTTGTCCCGAGCCTTATATCGGCCTTGGGTTGGTTACAAGTGTCTTCTAAATTTTTACAACTTTTACATAATCGAGCAAATTTGGCCCAAATCAAACCTAGAGCACTTCTAAAGGTCCAAATGACCTTAAAAACTATTAAACTGCATCAAACAACCTATTCTAACATAAAACCAACTTATTCTACCAAGTACTCTACCTGGCACCCTTGAGAGCCCATAGGCCAACATTGGCCAATCAATGACTCCTAGGGTCCTTACATACATCTGAGTACTTGTTCACTAACCTATTGGCCTTATAACAAACCAAAATCTCATGATTCCTAACTTCGGGAACCTACACAACAAAATTGCTCTTGTGCTCCTACACAATGCTTCGGGGGTAAGAAGAATTCAAGTCTCTTGAGTGGATAAAGCTTGGACAGTGGTACCATGTTGTATGATATCTCTTTCTGACATCCATGTAGCCTCTGACTCAGGTAACCCTATCCATTTGATTAGATAGTCTCTATAGACTCCTCTCCTAATCTTTTTCATAACTTTAGAATCCAAAATGCATTCCAATGTGACCGATTGGCTTGGAGGTAAATCTTGTAACCAGTCTACATCTCCTATAGCAATAGGTTCTTCTTGATTTGTAGTTGTTTGAGACCCATTGTATGGATACAAATCACATACATTGAAGATTGGGGATATGCCCAAGTTTTGTGGTAACTCCAACTCATAGGCATTTTTGCCAAATTTATGCAACACCTTAAGAGGTTTTATCTTCTTCATGCATAGCTTACTAGGTTGTCCCTTGGGTAGCCTCTCCTTCCTCAAGAAGGCCAACACTAATTCACCAGCCTGAAAGTGTACTTCTCTTCTTTTCTTATCTGCTTGTGCCTTGTACTTCTCATTGTGTTGTTGCAATGTCTTCTTGACCTACTCATGTATCTGTTTTATATTTTCTGCAAAATTTTCCCCTTGTGCACTTCTATGGTCCATAGGACTGAGGTCTCGAAGTTCCAAGATGCCCCTAGGATGACATCCCTAAATAATTTCAAAGTGACTCTAATAGGGAGGACCCTATATTGCTTGAGTCAGCTTGACTCACTTCAAGGCCTTTTTACTAGCCTAACTCAGGAATGCTCCTTTCTATTCCCCTAATCCACTCTAGATCCTCACTACCGGGGTTTGTTACTCTGCTCTTTGTGAACTCAATTTCATAAATCCACCAACTCACTATTCCACTAAATCTAACCAAACACCTTGTAGGGTTTGCTCTACCATTAATTATACCTACAACTTCTCCTAAGTTGTTTTCTCCTCACATTTGGATCTTCTCTCCCTTTGATCCCATCTTCCCTTGGTCTGAGGCTAATAACCTAGACTTCGGTCTACCCTGCAAGTGATTCCTCTTGGTCACTGATACCTAGTCAGGCTATCATCAAGCTCGCCTAGAGTAAGTCTGTTGAAACAGTCGACGCCATTCCCTGATCTGCTACATATAGAACTCTATTGTACATGGTTGGCTCTTCTTGACAACCTCTAATGATCGTGTGGATCCCACGGTGGAGAATCAAGACAGAGCCATGTTTATAACTACTTGTCACCAACATGAAACAAGAAATAGAAAGACAACTTTATCTACAGAGTTGAGCTTGGCATGACTTCAAAATTGGAACTCACAAAACACAGCAAAGTAACATCTACTCTATCCACACTACCATTTAAAGATTTAAGCCATTATTTACAGTTTACAAACAAAAATTAAACTCTGAGAAAAGAAACCAGAAAACGGTCTCCAAATTGCTATTGAAAAGATGTTCTTGTTCTTCGTGGAATCAAATCCATCCAACCTTCTTCTAACCCCTTTACAAAATGCCCATTAGGTCTTTTATAGCCTCATAGACATGTCTTGAATCATCCCTAACAGACGAGATTGAACTTGACACAATCAGTTTCTGACTATAACTGACTTTGTATTTCCATCGGGTCATCGGGACAGCGTCAAAACATTCACTCCGATGACTAATGATAGTTTACCACTCATGCACCTTCTTGTCGGGTTATCAGCATAGCTCTAAACATGTTGGTCTGATAGCCAATGATGTGCTCCAAACATTATGCCTTCCCATCGGGTTATTGGTGTAGCTCCTAACATGTTATACCGATAGCCGATGGTGCACTCCAAACCATATGCCTACCTATCGGGTCATCAAGCGACACAAAAACTAGTCTTTTTGATACCCGATGTCTCCACTTTGAACTCACTCCAATCCGTTGGCGACCTCATCAGGTTATCGGGGTAGGTGGAAAACACTCCCATTGATATCCGATGGTTCCACTTCAGTCTTATGCATACTCATTGGGCATCAGGGTAAGGTAAAACCGGTTGTTTTGATAGTCGATGGTTGCGCTCCACATGCTGGCGGTGTCATCGGGGTAAGTCTTGCCGAAAACATGAATTTTCAAAAAGAAGACAAAATGCACTCCAAGCTCCAAACAGACAACCTAATGGACTAGAACTAGTCCTTACGCCAAAATTGCCAAAATTGAAAAGGGTATTTTCTCACCCTTAGGTGCTCCTGCACCATACTCCCCACACAAAAAAATCAAGTCCCCCTTGGGGGCGACAAGGCGACATCAATGCCCAGCCTTTTGAAATTGGATTTTGTAACCTAAGTGGCTTTGGCTTCAGGTAATTTGTGCCACTTGATTAAGTGTTCCCTGTACACGCCATGCCTCATTTTCTTCTTCACCTTGGAATCTAAAATTTGTTCCGCCTGTGGTTTAGAAACGGGTGGTACTGGAATATCACTAAGAGTAGCCTCCCCTTCTGGATTCAGTCCATCTGTCACTACTACGAGTCCTTTAAACTAAATCAAGTCTTGGACATTAAACACAAGGGACAAGGCCAAATTTTTGGGTAAGTCCACCTTATAGGCATTTGAGCTATATTTAGCCAAAATTTTGCAAGGACTTATCCTCCTCGTTCGAAGCTTACTAGGGACTCCCTTCTGCAATCTTGCCTTGTTCAAATGTACCATAACCATGTCTCTAACTGCAAATTGAATGTCCTTTCTCCCCTCATCTGCTTTAGCCTTAATCCTCTGCGTAGCGTCGAACAATGTTTTCTACACTTGTTCATGCACCTCTATCATAGACTAAGTGAAATCCTCTGCATGTCCACTTCTTCCTTCCAGGCTCCCTAAATCTCTAAGTTCACAAACACCGCATGGGTGGAGTCCATAAAAATCTCAAAAGGACTCTTACCTGTAGTTCTGTTGACACTATCATTATAGGCAAATTCTACCTGTGGTGGCACTTGATCCCACATATGTCCATACTCTTTTGTCAGACACCTTAGAAGATTACCCAATACTGGGGTTAATGACCTCAGTTTGACCATCTTTCTGCGGATGATAAGTAGAACCAAATGAAAGGTTAGTTCCCAGTCTTGTCCACAGAGTTTTATAAAAGTGTCCCATAAACTTCACATCCCTATCTGAAACTATACTGAGAGGCAACCCATGAATTATTACCACCTCTTTGAAAAATAAATGTGCAATGTAACTAGCATCATGCGTAGTCTTGCATGGAACAAAATGACTCATTTTACTAAATCGGTCAACAATGACAAAAATACTATCCAGGCCAGTCTTGGGTTTTGGCAAACCCATAATAAAATCCATGCTAATGCACTCCCATGGTCTTTTGGGAATCAGTAAAGGTTGGTATAGTCCAGCATTTGAAATAGAACCTTAGCTCTCTGACACACAATACACTGCTCAACATACTTCCTGATATCTTTATGCATTTTCGCCCAATAATAAAATCTTTGCACCAACTCAACTGTTTTATTCAGACCAAAATGTCCACTAAGACTTCCATTATGTTTTTCCTGTATGAGATTTTCCCTCATAGATCCCCTTGGCACACATAACTGACATCCCTTAAACAAAAGGCCACTCTACAATGTGTAATCTACATACTGGCTATTGAAATGATTATTAAACTCACTACATACCTTGTATACCTCAGAGAAGTCTTCATCTTCCCTGTAAAGCTCCTTGAAACTCTCCACACCTATGCTCTACAAAGTCACTTCTTGGACAATGAGAAGTTTTCTACTTAAGGCATTTGCTACCTTATTCAACTGTCTCTTTTTGTGCTTGATAGGGAAAGTGTATGCCTGCAGGTATTCTATCCATTTGATGTGTCTATTGCTCAACTTTTCTTGAGAATTGATAAAACTCAGGGCTTGGTTATCTGTAAACACTACAAATTCTTTAGGCAAAAGATAATGCCTCCACTTCCTAAGAGCTTGCACTAAGGCATAAAATTCTAAGTCATAGGATGTGTATCTCTTCTTGGCATCATTCAATTTCTCACTATAGAATGCTACTGGTCTTCCCTCTTGGTTCAAAACAACTCCTACTACTATATGACTAGCATCACATTCTAGGGTAAACAACTTATCAAAACTTGGTAAAACTAGGATGGGTTGGCTAGCTATCCTCTTTTTAAGAAACTCAAACCCTTGGTCGACTTCTTTAGTCCACCTAAACCTAGTTTTCAACCCACCCTTAATTGTATCAAGAACAGGAGCACAAATTTCACTAAAACCTCGAATGAACTTCCTATGAAATTGGGCAAGTCCATGGAAAATTCTTACCTTAGTAGCAGTTTTCAGTGTAGGCCAACTCTATTTTGCTTCCACCTTGCTAGGATTCATTTCAAAAATGCCTTGGGATACAACAAAAACCAAATAAATGATTTCTTGTTTCATGAATTCACATTTTTCAAGGTTGATTGCCAACTGTTCCTAGTGTAGTTTCCTTAATATAATCTGCAAGTGTTCAAGATTCTCTTCCTCTATTTTTCTGAATATGAGGATATCATCAAGGTATACCACTATAAATCTACCTATGTAGTCCTTCAATGCCTCATTCATCAACCTCATGAAGGTACTAGGGGCGTTAGTAAGCCCAAATGACATAACTAACCACTCATATAACCCCTTTGTAGTCTTAAAAGTTGTTTTCCATTCATCCCCTTCTTTAATCCAGATCTGGTGATATCCACTCTTTAAATCCAGCTTAGTTAAATACTTTGCTTCTCCAAGACAATCCATTAAATCCTCAATTCTAGGGATAGGAAATCTATATCTTATGGTGATTTTGTTTATTGCCCCAGAGTTAGTACATAGTCTCCATTTACCTCCTTTCTTGGTTGCTAACACCACTGGCACAACACATGGGCTTATAATTTTTCTGGTTAGACCTTGGTCAAGCAACTCTTGTACTTGTCTTGCCACTTCTTTGTTTTGTTCAGAAGTCATCTTATATGCATCCTTATTAGGCAGTGATGTTCCAGGTATAAAGTCTATCTGGTGACTTACTGTTCTGGGATGAGGCAGTCTTGCAGGTGTTCCATCGCTCACAATGTCCTTAAACTGTTCTAACAACTATTGAACCTCTATAGGTAAAACTTCTTGTTTGGTCTTCTCTACTTGACTTAGTTTCACTAAGAGAGCATAATGTTCTCCATCTCCTTTCTTGAGATCTCCCAAAAATTATTTTCCTCTAGCCAACAACACATTAGGACCACTAGTCTTGGTTCCTTCATCCTCTACCAAATATTGAATCCTGTATGTCACCCCTTCCTTTGTGAATGCATAAGAGTTCTTTTATCCATCATGGATAGCTTTTCTATCAAATTGCCATGGTCTACCTAGCAACAAATGACAGGCGTCCATGGGTAGAACATCACACAAGATTATGTCAAAATATTTCCCAATTGCAAATTCAACCCATACTTGTTCATTTACTAACACATGTTGTCCTTTATTCAACCATGTGACCTTATAAGGATGACTATGTGGCATGCTACTCAACCCAAGTTTACTTACTGCTTCTTTGGAGATGATATTGCTAGTTGATCTTGAGTCAATGATCACTTTACAAACCTTACCAAGTATCTTGCACTTTACTCTGAAAAGAGACATCCTCTGTTTAGGCTCTTCCTTAACCGGTTCCCTGATTAGTACCCTTCTAACCATTAGATTCTCACCATTCTCTAAATCAAGATTAACTTCAAGAGACTTCACACTACGATACTCCTCTTGCACATAATTGATTCTTTTCTCTAAATGTGAAGAGGTTGCCTTCTACAGACACTTATAGGCAGGATGACCAAAATTACTGCAATGGTAACACTTCATGTTTGCAAAGCATGAACCTCTGCCAAAACTTCCGAATCTACCTCTGTTATTGTTGTTATGACCTCTTCCTCTACCATAGTTTCCTCTTCCACCAGATTCATTAGTCTGCTCAGTCAATTTTGACTCTCCTTGTGATCTTATTTCACTTCCTCTGCCATTGTAGCTTCCTCTATAAACTTTTGAATCTAGGCTTCTACCTCTGCCTCTACTGGTGCCTTCATGTTTCTTCTTATTCTTTTCTTCTACTTTCAGGGCCAATGGATAACATTTGTGAATGGTAGTTGGACTCAACAAACTTATTTCCTCTTGTATGTTCCATCTCATACCGTTAAGATATCTTGCTACTCTGATGCTTTCATCCTCCATCACTTTTGACCATAGACACAACTTATGGAACTCTTCAGTGTAGGTACTTACATCTAACTCCTTCTGCCTTAGGTTTGGTCTTTTCCTATGCAACTGCATGTCATAATCCTCAAGAAGATAAGTCTCTCTGATTTTGTTTACCATCCCTTTCCAAGTAGAGATGGGGATCTTACCTTCTCTCTCTCTCTCTCTCTCTCTCTCTCTCTCTCTCTCTCTCTCTCTCTCTCTCTCTCTCTCTCTCTCTCTCTCTCTCTCATATTTTGTATAAACTTCCACCAAGTAACAGCATAACCTCGCATTCTTGACTTAGCCACTTTAACCTTTTGGGCCTCAGTCACACCTTCACACTCAAAATAATTTTCCATTTCCTCTATCCATTCCATTACCAACTCTGCTTCCATCTTGCCACTAAATAGTGGTACTCCTTCCAAAGATTTTCCACTCATTGCCTTCAAAGCCTTCAAGAATGGTTCTTGATCAACAACAGGGTCTAGTGCAGGGACTTCATCCTCTATCGCCACCATTTTACCCTTCTCATCTATCTTCCCACTCACTTCTGTTGTCTTGACTTCCATCACACCTAGTTTATGCTCCAACTTCTCCAACCTTTCCTTGAGCAATTGGTTTTCATCTTCTTGGACTTCGACCTTCTTAGCCAATTCTGCATTGGTCACCATCTTTACTCCTTCTTCCGATACTAGATTAGTCTTGCACTCTTCACCCCAAGTCTTTAACTTGCTTTGGTACCAATCTGATAGGGAGGACCCTAGATTGCTTGAGTCAACTTGACTCACTCCAAGCCCTTTTTCCTAGCCTAACCCAGGAATGCTCCTCTCTATTCCCCTGATCCACTCTAGGTCCTCACTACCGAGGTTTGTTACTCTGCTCTTTGTGAACTCACTTTCTTAAATCCACCAACTCACTATTCCACTAAATCTAACCAGACACCTTGCAGGGTTTTCTCTACCATTAATTATGCCTACAACTTCTCCTAAGTTATTTTCTCCTCATGTTTGGATCTTCTCTCCCTTTGATCCCATCTTCCACTGGTCTGAGGCTAATAACCTAGACTCCAGTCTACCCTGCAAGTGATTCCTCTTGGTCACTAATACCTAATCGGGCTATCATCAAGCTCACCTAGGGTCAGTCTGTTGAAACAATCAATGCCATTCCCTAGTCTGCTACATATAGAACTCTACTATACATGGCTGGCTCTTCTTGACAACCTCCAATGATCGTGTGGATCCCACGATGCAGAATCAAGACAAATCCATGTTTATAATTGCTTGTCACCAACAAGAAACAATAAACAGAAGGACAACTTTATCTATAGAGTCGAGCTTCGCACAACTTCAAAATTGGAACTCACAAAACACAACAAAGTAAGATATACTATATCCACACTGGCATTTAAAGATTTAAACCATTATTTACAGTTTACAAACAAAAATTGAATTGTGAGAAAAGAAACCAAAAAACAGTCTCCAAATTGCTATTCAAAAGATGTTCTTGTTCTTCGTGGAATCAAATCCATCAAAAATTCTTCTAACCCCTTTACAAAATGCCCATTGGGTCTTTTAGAGCCTCCTAGACATGTCTTGAATCATCCCTAACAAATGAGATTGAACTCGACACAATCGGTTTTCGACTGTAACTGAATTTGTATTTCCATCAGGTCATTGGGATAGCATCAAAACATTCACTTTGATGATCGGTGGTAGTTTACCACTCGTGCACCTTCTTGTTGGGTTATCGGCATAGCTCTAAACATGTTGGGCCGATAGCCGATGATGGGCTACAAACATTATGCCTTCCCATCGGGTTATCGGTGTAGCTCCTAACAAGTTATACCGATAGCCAATGGTGCACTCCAAAACGTATGCCTTCTTATCGGGTCATCGGGTGGCATGAAAAATAATCTTGTCAATACCTAATGGCTCCACTTTGAACTCACTCCACTCGCCTCAATCCATTGACGACCTCATCAGGTTATCAAGGTAGGTGGAAAATACGCCCGCCAATATTTGATGGTTCCACTTCGATCTTATGCATACTCATCGGGCATCAGGGTAGGGTAAAACCAGTTGTTCCGATAACTGATGGTTGCACTCCACATGCTGGCAGTGTCATCAGGGTAAGTCTTGCCGAAAACATGAATTTTCAAAAAGAAGACAAAACGCA
Source organism: Cryptomeria japonica (assembly GCF_030272615.1). Lineage (NCBI taxonomy): Eukaryota > Viridiplantae > Streptophyta > Pinopsida > Cupressales > Cupressaceae > Cryptomeria > Cryptomeria japonica. The sequence goes on from NC_081405.1 coordinate 10,838,402, forward strand.
CTCCAAGCTCCAAAAAGACAACCTAATGGACTAGAACCAGTCCTTATGCCAAAATTGCCAAAATTGAAAAGGGTATTTTCTCACCCTTAGGTGCTCCTGCACCAGACTCTGTCTTGTGCTTCTATTAACCGAGTCATTGTAGGCATACTCTGGTTGACCCAATACTAGATCCCAAGCTTGTCCATGTTGTTTGGTGAGACATCTCAACAAGTTACCTAAGGATCTCTTAACCACTTCAGTTTAACCATTTGATTGTGGATGGTATGTTGATGAAAAGGAAAGTTTGGTGCCTAGTTTCTTCCATAAGGTTCTCCAAAAGTGACTTACAAATTTAGTGTCTCTATCACTCACAATGCTAACCAGTAAGCCATGAATCATTGCAACTTCCTTGAAGAATAACCCTGCTATGTAGGAGGCATCATTAGTGCATTTGCAAGGCACAAAGTGTGCCATCTTACTGAATCTATCCACTATGACAAAAACACTGTCATACCCTCTTGGAGTCCTAAGTAAGCCGAGAACAAAGTCCATGCTCAAACATTCCCATGGTCTGGTTCATATGACCAATGGTTGATATAAACCTACATTGGTGGAGGTTCTCTTAGCTCTCTGACATATGGGACATTGCTCCACAAATCTTCTAACATTGGACTAAAGTTTAGGCCAATGATAAAACCTTCCAACCTACTCTAAGGTCTTGCCAAGACCAAAATGTCCTCCTAAGATGACTTGATGCTTCTCCTTGATGATATTGTCCCTCATAGAACACTGAGGTATGCAAATTAAGTGTCCTTTAAACAAAAGGCCTTCCTGCAACATGAAATCTGAATATGTAACATGACAAACATTAGTAAACTTGGTGCAAACATCATATGCTTCACCAAAATCCTTGTCACCTTGGTATAGATCTTTCAGATCAATTAATCCCACATTTTGGAGCTGCACTTCTTGGATGGTAAGAACTCTTCGACTTAAGTCATCTGCTACCTTATTGGTGACTCCTTTCTTGTGTTTGATAGAAAAGGTATAGGCCTACAAGTGCTCAACCCATTCGATGTGTCTTTGATGTAACTTCTCCTGTCCATTCAAAAAGCTAAGTGCATGGTTGTCAATATAAACTATGAATTCATTGGGAAGTAGATAATGCTGCCATTTCTTAAGGGCTTGTACCATGGCATATAACTCTAGGTCATAGGTAGAATACTTTTGTTTTGCCTCATTGAGTTTCTCAGAGAAAAATGCTACCAGATGACCTTCTTGGCTCAAAACTGCCCCTACTACCAGCTTGCTAGCATCACACTCCACTGTGAAGAGCTTATTGAAATCAGGGAGCATAAGATTAGGTAGTTCTGCTACTTTTTGTGTCAACAGCTCAAACCCCTTGTCTGTTGCACTAGTCCACTTAAACTGACATTTCATTCCCCCCTTGACAGTGTTCAATATAGGTGCACATATATAGCTAAACCCTCTTATAAACTTCCTATAGAAAGAAGCTAATCCATGAAAACTTCTCACGTCTCCTATTGACTAAGGAGTAGGCCAATTAACTATTGCATCTACCTTTGTTGGATCCATTTTCAAACAACCTTGAGAAACTACAAAACCAAGATATAGTAGTTCAGTTTTGAAGAACTCACACTTTTCTTGAAGAACTCACACTTGTCTAAGTTGATCATCAACTTTTCTTGATGTAGCTTCCTCAAGACCTAATCCAAATGTCTGATATGCTCCTCCCTTAACCTACTAAAAATCAAAATGTCATCAAGATAAACAATCACAAATTTACCAATAAATTCTGCAAGCACTTCATTCATAAGTCTCATGAAAGTGCTAGGTGCATTTGTGAGCCCAAAGGGTATCACCAACCATTCATAGAGCCCCTCATTAGTATTAAAGGTTTTTTTCCACTCATCTCCAGGTCTGATTCTTATTTGATGATAACCTGATTTCAAATCCACCTTTGAAAAGTAACAAGCTCCTCCTAGGTAGTCCATTAGGTCCTCAATTCTTGGCATTGGAAACTGCCATCTGATGGTAATCTTGTTAATGGCTCTTGAGTTGGTGCACATTCTCCATTTTCCATCTTTCTTAGGTACCAAGATAGTAGGTACTGCACATGGGCTTAGACTCTTCTTTATCAACCCCTTATCTAGCAATTCTTGCACTTGTCTTGCTATTTCTTCATTTTGAGTTGGTGTCATTTTGTAAGCAGCTTTGTTTGGCAAGGTAGCTCTGGGTATGAGGTCTATCTGATGGTTCAAATATTTGTATGGGGGTAAAGCATCTAGGATTTCATTGAAAACAATGTCTTTCTACCGGTCCAACAAGGTCTTCAGTTCTTGAGGTACTACCGGTTTAAGTTCAAACTTTGCCTCTTCTTTTGGTTTCACTATGATGGCATGTCCTTGGTCCCCCTCAGGCTTCAGCTCTTTTAGGAACTCCTTCCCACTAAGCAACATAACACTTGATCCTACATGTCTTTCTTCTCCTAGTATAACCAAAGGATCCATGTGGAACTTCCTTCCTTCTTTGGTGATCACATAAGAATTCTTCTCCCCATCATGTAAGGCTTTGACATCATATTGCCAAGGGCGTCCAAGAAAAAAATGACATGCATCCATTGGTAGTATATCACATAGCACTCTATCCTTATACTATCCAATTTCAAAATCTATCCAGGCTTTCTCATCAACTAACACATGTTGTCCTTTACTCGACCATGATACTTTATAAGGATTGGTATGTGGTAATGATAGGGAGAATGCTAGAGAAGTACTCCACAAGGTGAATTAGGTCTAATGGTTCAATTGGTTTACAAAAGTCTTGTTTGTGACTGTCATGTATGTTTGCAAAATCATCTCGAGGTTTTAATCTAAGTATCTCATGCATAGCTTCTCCAACATCCATCCTTTGATGAATGCTTATACCCTTACTCAACTCACTCCTCCTTGATTGTATACTCTTATAACTTAAATGCCATGCTCCCTAGGCATTCATACCTATTGCACCAAGACTAGGAAAGCCCCTCCAAAGGTTCTATGAAGCAAGGCAAAGGTTTTGTCTTTGATCATGTATATTCTTATAGCACTTAGGCATTTTTGCTCTTCTACTCAAACCCCTTTGCTAGTTTGCAAACCCCAAAAGTTTTTGTCCTTTGTCAAGAAGGTGGAGGGGTCTATCTTAATTTTACTAGATATTTTACCAAATGTCTCACAAGCTCCAACAACCCCAAACCAATCGGGTCCTTGAAATTGCAGTTTTGTAGTCCAAGGCTAGTAGACCGTGGAGGGCTAATTGGCACTTTTTTGTTCACCCAGCCCAACGATGGCCAATTCCTCCAACAAACCTGTCTTGAATGATGTTTAGGATGTCTAAGCTCAAATATTTTTTAGGTCTTAGGCTCCATGAAGAGGGTTTAGTGACCGTCCTAAATTTTGGGCATAAATGTAGGGTTTAGTGAGGGTTTTGAGCTTGCAATGTTTGATTTCACAACTCCTTCTCAAACCAAGGCCCTAGACTGATTGTTAGGCCTTGCCACACCTTGGAGAACATTATCCAATAGTTACCACTTGTCATTTTGACAAACACTTATCATACTAGCTGTAGAAGATGACAAAAACAGTCATTTTCACCGTTTTCACTGTCTTTCACTGTCTTTGCTGCACAATAGAGGGTTAGGAATTTCACAATGCCTACACCATAGCATGATTAAACCTTCAAAAAACAATTTAACCTTTCATTGAACAAATAAGGCTAATTATCCATGCTTGGAAAGTCTCAAGGACAATTTTGATGCCAAAAACCACTTTATTTTCCAAAACAGGGAATTCGTTGTCCTTCACAAACAGTGACACTTTATAATGCAAAATGGATAAATTTTGGTGCTCCAATCCCTTCAAAATTCTTCTGGGATAGGTACATACCTCTGTTCATGTTTGTTTCAACACTTGGTGCTTTAGAATCCAAATTTTGAGCATTAAGGAAGAATATTAGCCAAGTTAGACAACTTGCCTAATAAGTGCTCAAATTCACCTTTCCAAGCATAGCTCTGGCGTAAAATGAACATATATATAATATTTACATGCATTTCAACTTGACCAAATCCATTTTGTGGGATCCTAGACCTGGATTAGTCAAGTTGCTGCATTTTGAAACTCCAAACCCTTGCTAGGGTAGTGAGCACACAAAATGGACGAATTTTTATTTAATCAACTTGCAAATGGAAAACCAATACAATGATAAACTGGAGAGCATTGGGAAAATGATATGAACACTTCCCACAAGGTACAATACAGACTAGATGTGCTAAAGTATGGACTGCTACTCTAAAAGAGAGGAAAACACATTAAAAGCCAGAATTACATCTTTTCTCATTAGCAAAACCTTAGTCAATACAATCACCAAAGTTTTTCAAGGAGAAGGGAGGAATTTTTATATTATTTCAAGTTATTTATCAAGCCCAGTATGGACATGAGGCTTCCACAACTTCATTATACTAGAAATGTCCAAAAATGGCAACTTTTACAAGCCCAAATGACAACATTTGTTGCTCCAAGAGGCATCTTTGACAACCTAACCTCATCAACTTATCTAAACACCTAATACATGCTTAAAAACACTTATAAAACATGTTTCAATTCTTTGGAAAACATTTCTATACCTTTTAGGCAATTTTACACATTTTTGCCCTTTTTGGCCTAAAACCCCAAAATTGTCAACTCACATCCTGAAAGGCAAAACTTAACCTCTTGAGCACAAAATGAGATCAAAACCACTGGAAAAGACACACAAAAACTTTTAAAAACATCATAAACCTAACACAAGACATTACAAACATGAAAGCATGAAATACTCAAAAACGAGAGTTTTTACTCAACTGGGTGCTCCTGCACTAGGTAGCCTTTTCAACTTGAGTTTGTCTACCATCTCAACTGCTACAATGTTCTCAGTAGATCCTAAATCCACTATTACCCTACAAATATTACCATGTGATTTGCAAGTGGTTTTGAAGAGTGTCTTTCTTTGAGTAGGTTCTTTGGCCTATAGTACCTTCAACAAGGTCCTCCTTGACATCAGGTTCTCTCAATCTAAAACTGGTTCAGCTTTGTTGATTGGTGAGGTAACACTTTTATTGTCTTCCTCTTGCACCAATTGTGTCCTTCTTTCACCTACATGATAACTTGAAGTCTTTTCAGGACACCGGTTGATTGTGTGGCCCACTTGATGACAATGAAAGCACTTACCGGTGAAAATTGTGGGTCCTCTTCCTTGAGTACCAAATCTACCCCTAAAGTTGTTTCTTCCTCTAGAGTTGCCTCTAAACGGACCATTCTTGCTAAAGTTATCTCCACTATGTTCAATTTGATTGTTTTCTTCATTATTTCCAGAGTTATGACCCCTTCCAAAGGTGCCTCTTTCTCCAAATCCTTTACCACCTCTACCTCTTTGATTGAACTCAATCTTCCTCTTGATCTTGTCCTCTGCTCTCAAGGCCAACTGAAAACTCTTATAAACTATCTCAAGTGCCATCATGCTAATTTCATCTTGAATGTTTTGTCTTAGACCATTTAGGTATCTAGCTACCTTCTCCACTTCTTCCTCGTGTTTCCTTGCTCTTAGAGTTAGTTTGTTGAACTCCTCTGTATAAGCAGTCACATCCATTTCCCTTTGCCTCAAACTCATAAATTTCTTATGCATCTGCACCTCATAATCTAGTGGAAGGAATTGAGTTTTTATTCTCATCTTCATTCTCTCCCAAGAGTTGATCTTATTTCTTCTAGTTTGTTCCCTCTCTTCTTGCATCATGTTCCACCACACTAAACCTGATCCTTTCAACTTGGTCTTAGCCATATTGACCCTCTTCTCTTCTGCAACCTCCTTGTATTCAAAATATTTGTTCAAATATTTATCCAATCCAATAGTTCTTCTCCATTCAAGCTACCACTATAGACCGGTAAACCATCCAGGCTATCTTTGTTGAGTGATTTAAGGGCATCTAAAAATATTTATTGATCTTTCTCCAACTCCTTTTCTACTACCACTCCTATCACTTGTGCATCTTCATCATCAGTTTCATCACCCCACTCCGTGATCTTGCCCTTACCTTTCTTGGAATCTTTCTCTCGGGCTTCACTAAGCATGTCTTGGACCAACTTCCTAATGGCCTCTTGACTCATTGCCTTGGGTTGCATGCCATTGGCTTCTGATTCTACCTCTTGGTCTGACATACACCACTTTGTTCAATCAAATGGCTCTGATACCAATATGATGTAGAGGGGTTGCTCACTACTATCAGTTTAGCTAATTCTTGATGTCTATCTAGGTAGTCTCTTAAACCATCTGATGGTTCCACTCTTTCCAACCTTCCAAAGGTTGTAGGGCCCACCCTTAATTACCTTCCTAAGGTCCTTAGAATAAGTTTACCTCCTGTTGTTTAGTGAGTGTCCAACACTCCTTAATTGAGACTTTCCTACTACACACCTTCTCACACTTTCACCAAGAGCCAACCCCCTCTACCTTGTGATCTTCTCTCACACATTCCCAACTCACATAGGGTTGAATTTTTGTTGTTTCCTAACCCTATCTCTTCAACTAGGACTTTTGAGATTACCGGTTCCAAGCTTAAAGACCAATTTGCACTTTTAGTCCTACTAGGAGACCTAGTCCAATTAGCCCTACCAGTGAGGTATTTTGCACTTATCTGCCTAAATTCCTACACACCAGTATGAACTCTTTATCTTTTTGAATACTCTTTTGGAAGTTTCATACAATATCTCATAATTGGATATGGGTTTGGTCGCTAACTATCCTAACCCTTTTTAAGCCTAATTCCTCCTCTTAAGCCTACAAAATAGGGTCTTGCTCAAATGCCTTCACCAATCTAATTGCTCAAGGATTCTGATGATTTTTTTGGGTCTCTAAACCCATGAGGATGTCCAATCCAACTTGGAACCAAATCCATCCAACAGATTTACCCATCTAGGGCCTGTTGTCCATGTTCCCCGTTGCTTGCCAACTCAACGTGCCAAGCCTATTGTATGGTGGCAAATATGGATTTTAGCCCCCTTTGTCTTAAAAACAAAATGAAAACATACTTTACAAGGCCTCCTAGCATTCCACAAGGTTTCAGTATGTGGTTCCACTATGGAATTATAGGTTTGAGCCATGAGGTCTTCAAAACCCTTGTTTCAAGGTCTTTAAAACCCGCCTACAGCAAAAATGACAAAACTTGTAAACTATTACACTTCAAAACCTCAAATCACCATGTAACAAAAGGTGTGTCTCTATTATAACAATCCATGCCTTAGTTAGGGCTTGAAATTTCATACAGATCATACAGTACCAAGACAACTCAATGCAAAACACTGAAAACACAAAAATTTAAGGCTAAATCTTGCTTTCCTTGTTCCAATTCCTCAACCAGCCTTCTCATTGGTTGTCCCAAGCCTTATATCAGACTTGGGTTGGTTACAAGTGTCTTCTAACTGAAAAAAGAAAAAAAAGAAAAAAAAAAATCAACTAGCCGTTGGTGCTTGGAAAATGCAAAAGTTGCAAAGTTGCCATGAGCAACTTTTGCAACTTTTTACAACTTTTATATAATTGAGCAACTTTGGCCCAAATCAAACCTAGATCACTTGTAAAGGTCCAAATGACCTTAAAACCATTAAACCACATCAAACAACCTATTCTGACAAAAAACCAACTTATTCTACCAAGTACTCTACCTAACACCCTTAAGAGCCCACAGACCAACATTGGCTAATCAGTGACTCCTAGGGTCCTTACATACATCTAAGTACTTTTTCACTAACCTTTTGACCTAATAAAAAACCAAAATCTCATGATTCCTAACTCTTGTCCAACCTACACAACAAAATTGCTCTTGTGCTTCTGCACCATTGAGCTTCTGCACAAAGAGGACCTAGTGATCTGATACCAATTTTTATTATGAGGATTCGGTAAGTACTAAGAGGGGGGGTGAGTCAATTAGTAGTTAAAAAATTATGCAATACTTCAAAAACCAGTACCGCTAACTACTCAAACATTCTCCTTAAGAATATTTACCAAACCATTCATTCTAGTGTTCATCATTACAAAAACATAGTAAAGATATCAAATGCTCAAACCAATAATGCAATCACCATACAAACACATAGATTTTTCACATGGAAACCCAAATGGGAAAAACCACGGTGGGAATTAGCACCCACAAAATATTTGCACTCTTTCAAAATGCACTTGGTTAAAGGCCTAGCCTGGTTAGGAGCTTTACAATATGCCCGGTTAAGAGCAGACCCTATTAGGAGTCGCCTGATTAAGGTGTTTTACCTTAGCCCTATTAGGAGCTCTATCCTATTAGGAGTAACCTTGTTATAGGATTTCAAACTCAAGTTAATGAGCCACCCAGTGAAGGGATTTACAAATAAGACCTGTTAGGATCTACCCGGTTAAGGGATTTCAAACTATTGTAACTATTACGGAACAAAAGGGCAAATGATCTGATCACAATATTTCCTTGCTTGCTAGTACGGATCCTTTTTAGCTCAACTCTACTACACACATGTAGACATTTCAATCTGGTTCGGCAACAACTTCTTCTCAAATCACTGACACACAATCTCTTCTCCAACTAGCCCTTAAATACATTTTTCAATTAGGTCGGGTACATAACCCTAACTACATTCAAAATACATTGAATTCACATTTCAATTAAACAGATCATTACAATAAATTTTTAGAAAATTTCCACCGTTGAATGATCACCACACATCGATTTGATAAGCAATCAAACCCTTGTCATATTCTACTAAGCACTTTGTTGTTTCCCAAGAAATCTGATCCTTGTGCACACTTAAATACAATCTTATCATTACACACGGATTTTGACACATCATCACTAAGTTATTAACATGATAAGATCCACCACCAAACTAAAAATCATTATCGATTAAAGATCTGTTACCGGTATACATTCTTCTTCATAGAGTTCATGACAGTCAATCATAACTCACTCAATATATCGAATCTGTTGATGTGGTTGCAATCACAGACTCATGCCAATATCATAAACATTTGTTCCAAACTGCAACATCTAATTCCTCACCGATTGTCCATACCGGTGTCTTGATCATCGCAATGTTCTTGTTTATCGGTTAACTGCAACTTAGCAATTTTTTTGTCTAACACATTCATCTATCGATTAGGCTATATCGGTAGGTCTAGATGACTTAGATGACTCGATAAACATGGTTTCCATCAATGACAACATAAATAAAGTCATCAAACAAACTACAACTATACCATCATCATTTAGCCAACAATCTCCATCAACTTTACAAGTTATGCCAACAATAACTTTACCGGTCATCTTCTCATCTCATCAACATATCCATATGCCAATAATCTCCTCATCATTATCTTCATCAGTTGTGCCAACAATGATATGCAGCAAGAGCTAGATGATCTGCTTATTGGGTTGTAGACATTCTTCTTAACATAGTAGTACAAGTCTCAAAAGTTCTCTCTGCTTTTGATGCGTACTTGGAAATGTATTTTAGAAAAAGGCCTCATGAAATAATAGGCTAACAATCTATGTTGGCTCTCCATATCAAAAGCATTTATAGGTTATGTATGTTTAACCAATCATCATTTCCTGTAGGCTATTGCAATGCATCTCTACCATGACTTCTATGTACATAACAGTCATAATAATTACCTTGTGTATGCAGTCTTCAAACTATGAGCACATCTAATTCTTCATTTCTACATGGAAGTACTTGTGCAATGCTCGTTATGTCTTACACGAAGCTTATTATGTGACCACTATATTTATATCGGCCTTCAAGAGTATGGGATACTTGAAATATTGGGTTTACTCATGCGATGAGCATTTCTTCCAATTGAGTCAATCTTTTCAAAAAAATAGGTTGTTCTCTTGGATCCATATTGTTGAGTGATGAAAATTGATGTATGTAAATTGTTTGTGTATATCCATGTGGTTTCTATTTATTTCGAACATGGCTAAGCACCAAATACTTTGGCCGTGCTAGCAACAACAATTGTCAAAAAATTTAAAATTTATATTATGTTGATAGAGCTAACAAAATAATATAACATTGCAAAGAAGGCTAACCATACATTTTCTATAGAAGTGTAGCGTCATAAAATTGTGACCCTTGCAATTTTGACTGTGTTTTAGGTCCTCACCCTAGCGACTGCATTTCCCTACTCAATTGGGACCCCTCTCTGCATCATTCTTTGAGATCTCCTCTTGTGTTAGCCCTCGCATCACCTTGTGACCCTGTCCAAGCCCCAAAATAGGGCAGGACAGGGGCGTGGCACCCCTATCCTCCCTCTTTGGGTGGCCCTAAAATGGGTCCATCTGATCCTTCATCCTAATTTTCTCTTCAGGGTTTAATTTCCCCTATGTTGGCCTTTGGTGAGATGAAAATTAACCCTCCTAGGCAAGTATATAAGGAGACTTAATTCCCTCATTTGGAAAGGAAGAAAAAGAATAAGCAAAGATAAGCGAAATTAGGTAAACAAGTGGAAGGTCTCCATTATCGTCATCAAGCGTTCAAGTTTTCAAGTCTTCAAACATCTCCTTCTTCACGTGTCTTCTCCATTCATCCATTGGAGCAACATCACAACATTCATTTGCAAGCATGTATGTGTGTTAGGGTTTTGTCATGTTACATGACATTTCATGCAATGTTTTTTATTACATTCAAGAAGCAAAGCAACCATCATCAATAAATTGTAGATCTACAAGGTATACGCTTTCATTATTCACATTTAAGTATTTGCAATTACTTTCTTTCAAGGTTGATTCCTCAACCGGGGTTTGACTAAGGCAAACCATTATCCACAACCCTTCTTCCCTTCTTTTATGTGTAGGTTGCAGGTGCGTGGTTGTAATTGCAGGTTTAGGCTTCATTTCAAAGACAAAAAAACCCTTTTCGGCTCGCAGATTTTTCGGAGGACCATGTGCAACTTCAACACGGTCCCGAAAACCTTTCTCCAAATTTGCAAGGAAGATTTGTATCAATCTAAATATCTCACATCCAAAGTTACAACGCGATCTCAAATCGGTAGCTCCTTATTTCATCCATTTTGCCTTCCTTTTCTGCATAGTCAACGAGCCAACATATCTATTTACAAAAGAGGGTGAATCACATTCCAACACCTTGCAATCCACTTGGCATTCACATCCTTATTTCCCTTGGATTTGGATCTAGTGGATTCAACCCCTCTTTTGAATGTAAAGTATCTCCCAAGTGAAAATCATCCTAGTGGTTTCCTTTCTCTCTCCTAGGTGGGGAACCACTAGGATCCAATTTTCGACTTTACAAGAAGCAAAAACAAAACCAGATGAGGACATCTACTTTTAACTTGCAAAATTCCATTGTCACATCAACATAGCTAACAGATTTTTTTATAGTTGCAACATATAATACTGAAGGAAATGTAGCATAGTCTTTAGGGTTTAATTATAATAGTGAAATGTTAGACAATAGGTCTTCAAGCAGATATTTTTAATATAGTTTAAAATAAAAATTATTATTTTCTTTAAATTAAATTTAGATTGTAACATTAATTTGAATAAAATTATTACAACATAAAAAAATCACCTAATTTATGTGTCAACTAGGTTTAGATTTAAAATAAAACTTCCTACGTGTAGAATTAATATTTCTGCTAATTTTTGAGTCTATAGAGAAAAAATATAAATTTTCGCGAATTCTCATGAATGATATTTAACTCAACTGAATTTAGTAAACTACAATAAAAGTCGGAAACTAAAATTTTGGGGAGTTTTTGCACATCGCATCAATTCGATGGTAATTTTAAAAGTTTGCATGGTTGGCTTTTAATGTCTATCTACCCGAATAGCTTTTTAGATAGCAAGTGATAACATTCGATATAAATGTAGTCTACATAAACTTATTCTTATTTTGGCCGCATATACCACACCCACAATGAAACAAAAGCCTAAATAAAAAACTAGAAAATTAGAAAATAAATATTCGCTTCATTCATTTTGTTGGTCAGAGTCGGAGAATTTTCATTTTCAAGAATTTTACATATATTTATAACATTTTCTGAATTGAATATATTTCCTATTTATGTTACTCTTTTGTCTTCCAAAAATGGAGAACGCATGATTTGGACTTAGGAAATCACGATTTTAAAAAAGCATCGAAAAGTAAAATATAGCTAGATTTTTCCAAAGTTAAAACAATTTAACAATTTATCTTTCATATCATTCAAAACTTTCATGGGTTTTATGTTATGTGATACAATTTTCCTAATATAAAAAGATTTTGTTTATTAGTACTTGCCGCACGCAATACTATTGCATTCAGTGAAGTCGCTTTATTCAATTAGTTTGCACCAATCAAAAGTGATTATTATTTTTTCTTTAAAAAAACATGGTTTTCGTAAAATTAAGATTTATATTTTTAAATTTAAGATATTATAAAAACTATTTATCTACACTATGATTGGTTTTAAAAAATTGTGTTATAGGAGCAAATTTGTAGGGATGATAGATTTTTTAGGTTTTTTTTATTTCTTTGTATTTTAAAAACTAAAATGTCTATTTTAAATAGTTTTTTTCATTTTTTATCATTTATAATATTGTAAATAAAATATTTTTTCTAAATAAACATATAAATTTTAATAATCATTTTATATCTCAAAATATAGATAATAAAACCAATTACAAGGATTTCATTTAGTTTAAATGAAATTAAATTAAAAATTAATTTCTATTAAAAAATAACCCTAATAATTATATGTATTCTTTATAATTATATTTTATATATTTTTTGAAATCATTCTATTTTTTAATACTTTTTGAAAATCATAATTTTTTTAATCATTTTAATATATACAAAATAATTTAATAACTTTTAGTCATAAATTTAAATATTTTTCATTAAGTTATTTAAAAAATGTCTATTTTCACTTTTATAATTATTAATAGTTATTTTATTAAAACTAATTATAATTAATATTACATAAATATTAAAAATAATATAATATTATAGTACAAATTAGTAGTTATATTTGAAATTAATTTAATTATTATAATCATAATTATATAATTTTTTTAAATAAAATTAGGATTATGCTTTTAAGAAAAATATATATTTTCACTATAAATTTTTTATTATATTATAATTATTATGTCGAAGCATTCCCTATATGAAGTGAACCTCCTACTTATTGAAATCAATGGTTTAAAATTGGGGAGAATAATGAAGACTAGAGAATTAATCACTTAAATTATATTAATTTTAAAAAGAGATCTTTTATAATAAAAATATGAAAAATACACATTTTAATATTATTTATTAGGAGTTAATTTTTCATTAAGTTTAAAATTTATTTTATTTATGTCTTTTTATAATAATTAAAAATACTATATATTTTTTTATCGATAATGTTGTGATTTTTTTAATTTATTAAGAACGCTTTTAACTGGAGCTACGAACCAGTGGGGGTCACAATAGGGGACCCCCTCCCCAAGGGATTACATGATGATATGAATGCCACACTTACATATATTTTTGTTATATCTATCTCTCCTTAACACTCCATATGCCTTATCTCTCCAAACATCTCCTTATCACTACATTACAATTTTCCTTATCTCTTCAACACAGGTTTTACTGCTCCTTAAACTGGCAGGGGGGCATCGTGATCTTGTCAAGGCATAATGAACACGAAGAGACATCAATGCCTCAGGGCACAACAAACACGAAGAGACATCAATGCCTCACCAAACAAAACACCAATCACAAGTCATGGGAGCAACATGGACACGAGAGTAGTGTGGACATGAGAGCAGCGTGGACACCAATCATAGGAGTAGACCAGGTCAACCGTCAAATACCGCTACAACACAAAAACCGTGGTATGAACACCACCAAGATAAAGTGTATCCACACAAGACGAAGGTACTCGAACACAGGACTGCCCTCTCAACAAGGCTCATGACAACCATCATGCTGAGGGGTCATTCCCCCTAAAAATACTATAATTTAATCTATAATTATTTATCTTATTAAAATTTTAATTATGATATAATAATTATATTTTGAATTAAAATCTTTCTTTTCGTACTATTTTCTTTTAATATTATCTTTTTTTATTAGATATTCTATTATTTATTTGTTTTGATTCTTCCACTTCTTTTAAGGATTGATTTTTAATTAAGTTAAAATTGTATTCTAATTATTTGTGCTTTTTAATGGAATTACAAATAATAATTAAAAGATATTAGAATTTATGCATTTTGTCTTATTTAAATTTTATTTATTAGAGAATAATTATCTTTGAATTTTATTCTAATTTATACAATAAAATAAATTTCAACTTAACAACACCTAAATTTAATGTTTAGAGCAAGAGAGAAAGAAAGAGTAACTAAATTTTTATTACTCATTTCATGCCAATAATTTAAGGATATCATATATCTTTAGGGAGTTATGTTGATGGTAGCACGTCATTTTATTATTATCTCCATCTCCATCTCTCTCTTTTATCTATATCTCCTTACCTCTCCCTATATACATCTCTCTCTATTCCCTCTCTCTATTCCCCTTCTATCCTTCCCACTCTATCTAGCTCTTTATCTCTCCCTCTCTCTATCCATCTCTCTCTCTCTCTCCTTCTCACTCCCTCTTTTTATATCTCTCTACTTCTATATCATCTCTCTCCCTCTCCCCCTCTCTCTATTTTTTTGTATATCTTTCTCCCTCTATATATCTTTTACTCGCGCACATTTTGTCTTACTCACACAAACACACACTCCAGCCTATTTCTCCCTTCCTATCTCTAATCTATCTCCCTATCTTTAGATATTATACACTCCTCTCTCTCTCTCTCTCTCTCTCTCTCTCTCTCTCTCTCTCTCTCTCTCTCTCTCTCTCTCTCTCCCTCTCTCTCTCTCTCCATATCTATCTCTATCTGTCCATATATCACTTCCTATATCTTTATCTCTCTATCTCCCCCTCTCTAATTCTCACCATTTTTCTATCTCTATTTCTTCCTCTCCCCCTTTCCCTCTCCTTCTATCTCTCCCTCTTGCTCACCCCCTCTATATTTTATAGGTTATATTTACTCTCTAGATCCTTTCTATCCCTATATCTATCTCTTTATATCCTTATATATTGCTTCTCTCCCTCTTTCAATCTTATCTCTCCCTATCTCCCCATCACTCCCTCTTTTTATATTTCTCTACTTCTGCTCTCTAATGTACATACACACACTTCATATTTCTCCCTGTCTCTATATCTCTCTATCTCTATCTTTCCCCCTCTTTATCTCTCTCCCTCTCTCTAAAGTCTAAACCTATCTCTCTCTATTACTTGTCTTTATCAACTCCTTTCTCTCACTCTTTCCCCCCTCTCTCTCATTTGCTCCATATCTCTTGCACAATATATATTTTTCTATATTTATCTCCATCTATTTTTGGCTCGTCTATCCATCAGTTTCTATACATATCTCTCTCTATCTCTCTCTATCCCTCTCTCTATACCTATATTTTTCTCTGTCTATATTAACTTCCCCCCACTCTCTCTCTTTGGCTCATCCCTCTCTTTATCTTACCCTCCTCTCTATTTGTCTGCATCTCTCCCTCCCCCTTTCCCTCCCTATCCCCCTATTTATCTCTTTATCTCTACCTCTCTCCTTTTTTCTTCCTGTATATCTCTATAGTTGTCTTCCAATGTATATCTATGTCCCTTATTTATCTCACCCTATCTCTAGCTCTATTCGTCCATTTATTTATCTCTCTCCCTCTTCCCCTCTCTATATATCTCTAACTCTCTAGTTCTATCTTAATACATATAATCTCTCCCTCTTCCTTTATATCTCTCTCTATCTCTTCCTCTTTGTCTCTCCCTCTCTATCTCCTCTCTTTCTATCTTTATCTCCCCCTCTCCCTTGCTCTATATTTTTTTCCCTCCTCTTTTTTTCTATCTTCATCTCTACCTCTATCTTCATCTCTCCCCCTAATCTCTAGACATGCCTCCTTCTATCCATCCATCTCTCTCTCATTCTCCCTCTTTTGGGACCTCTATATCTGATAACTCAATGATGAGCAAATAGTACCAAACTGGTACTGAAAGGGGGGGGGGGTGAATCAGTACATGCAAAAAATAGTCTTAAACCGGTTTGACAGCAAACACTTCAAAAGACTGGCAAACAGAGATACTGGTTTCAAACAGAGTGCAACCAGTAAAGCTAAGAATGTTTGAGAGAAGCATTAACTGGTTACTCACTTAGCCTTTCACTCACCTTGAGACTACACTACCATTTCACCCTTATGCATAAACAGGTGATCTATCATCAGATCATAATAACAGCTAATTCAACATGTTTTATTGATAGGAATAAAACATAGAACCATCATATGCTTGACAAACAATAGTAAAGCATCACACATGACACACATATTTTTCACGTGGAAACCCAACTGGTAAAAACCACGGTGGGGATGAATACCCACAAGTTGTTTTTGAACTCTTTGGAAGTCTGTTATGTTAGGAGCCTTGTCCGGTTAGAGACATTACAATAGGTTATGCTAGGAACCGATCCTGTTAGAGATCACCCAGTTAAGGGATGGCTACAATACCCGATTAAGGGTTAAACCCTGTTAAAGGTTACCTTGTTAGAGGATTTCAAGAACTCAATAGCTAAAGGACTTCAAACTTAGTAGCTTAGAGTTACCCTGTTAAGGGATTATCCAGCTGTTGAGGTGGTTAGAGATCAACAGGTATTACAATGATCTGGTAACAACACTCAATGCCAATGCAGATCCACTTAAGCTCCTCTTTTCCTTCTGCACTTACACTCTACAGGTATCACTTCTCTCCTTTTGGTCTGGCAAGAATCACGTATCCCTTCTCTTCGATACGCACACACAAATTTTGCCAACAACCCTAGAAAGAGTCACAACATCGACCTTATAGAAAACAGTTAGGTCGGTAGCATAAACCCTAAACCCTAAACCTAATAGGTTAAGGAATTCAAATGGTTCAATCCTGACCGTTGAGCATACTGCATTAATCTCCATCGTTCGTTTTCCACCGTTTTCATGGCAGCTGATAACCCATCACACGTTATCACCATTTTACAGTCTTCTCATATTCCCGAGGTAGATAGGCAAGATCTTCTTCACGCACACAAGGCTTACGTGGCAACATGATCTGTTCTTTGTTATCAAGCTAACTCATCGCACAAAGTCACCAATTGAGCCACACAAGCTTGAAGCACTTCAACCAGAACCCCTAAAGTTGAGACTACCAATAGGTAGTCATACAAAGCTTCCATGTGATGGTTCCCATAACCATATGTCGGTTCACCTTTGATCAAGCACACTGCTTCACTTTGGCACACATGCCAGTTCACAGTGTTATACCGGTTCTCACATATGCTGGTTCACACCTCTGCAACCTATTGACATCAATGACAACATACAATGTCACTACATCCTCATACCGGTTCACATAATGCCAACAATATCCATATCTCTTTTCCTCTCTATATCTATCTCTCCCTATCACTTCTTTCATCTATCCCTCTATCCCTATCTCTTTGTACCACTATATCTCTCCCTCTCTCTCTATATCACTTCCTATCTCTATCTTTATCTTTCTATATCTTCATCTCTCTCCAACTATTTATTTTTTTCTTCCATGTCTATACATTCCTCTCCCCTCTCTCTCTATCTCTCTCATATCTCTCTCCTTCTCTCCATCTTCCTCTCCCCATTCTCCATCTCTATCTTTGACTCCGACTATATCTTCATCTTCTTCTCTATCTATATTCCTATCTCTTTACCAATCTCTCCCCCACTCTTACCCCTCTATATATCCCTCTTTCTAGCCCTATCTCAACCTCACTCTTGCGCTCACCTTATTGCAAAGATAATATGAACCTGTTGCTAATAAACTTGATTATCTTCTCAATTCAAAGGTTTCATTTCAGTTATGATTGAATCCTTGTAAGTGGATGCATAGTTGGTTTTAAGGTATCGGGTATGTGCACAAAGATGGTGGTCAGAAAAGTGGACACCACCCAAAAAAAATATGAAAAAACAAGCAGCGCGTATGCGGTTATAAATTTTGAAATCACAGCGTACGCACTTAGGTCCATTGTTCCCGAGCCTTAAAAAGGTAGCGTGTACATACTACTTTTAGGAAAGTGAGTGTGTATGTGCTACCTTTAGGAAAGTGAGCACATACGTGCTACTTTTAGGAAAATGAGCGTGTACGCACTAATGAGCCCTAAAGGATCGCATACGCGATACCTGTAAAAAAAAAGTTAAAAAAAAAAACTGGGTCTTATTTTCCTGTGACAACCACATTTGTTTTCACATTTTCTCCGCCAAACCACAAATAGGGTGCCTCATTTCTCCTCCATACACTATGGATCAAGGTTAGTTTTTGTTAATTTTTCTCTTTCTTTCCCTTTTGTTCAATTTGTTTTACGTTTTGAATTTAATTTCATTAATTTTGATTAGGTTTTTTCATTTTTTGTTTCAAAAACCAGATTCTGATAATCCACAACAAGAACAACAAAATGCACCTCCTCAAAACCCACAAGACACACCCCCAATTCCTCCTTTTGACCACACACCTGAAACACAGGAGCAATTAATTAATCAGTTAGGGCAAAATACGTCTAAAATCAATAGACTGATTGATAAATTGAAAAGATCTGAACTTGAGCATCATAAATCCCTCGGCATTAGCCTAGAAACATTAGCTAGTGGTGGCATATCTGTTTCCACACAAATTACAAAATGGGGAAACTTTAGTGATAGGTGTCATCAATACCATGTTGATGGGTTATCATACGAGGGAGTGAATAACAAAAATCTTAGTAAACAACAAATGTGTGCCCTTTTTGTTGATCCTAAAACTAGTCAGTCGTTACCTCTTAATGCAAAGAGGTTTCCCATACATTGGTGTACCAATGTGCAGATAAAGAATATTTTTTTGGCAGAGGTGGTGGATGGTATTTGATGATCCACCTTATAATTATTATGAGGTGTCATTATTTTTTTTGAGAAAAGTATACTATGAGTTTGTGCTCAGTGTGAAGCCAAACTATTTTGACATGAGAGAGTTCCATGGTAGAGGTGGCGGCTCTGCCCAAGATAGAGCTGGAGCCCGTAGGCGAGTAGCCCCAGAGAGTCGTCGCCCCCTAGCACTCAAACCCAAGGTGCATCAGGTTTTCCCAATAGAGCTGAAAGAGTCGATGGAGCTATAGACTCTTCAGGCGGCCATAGCATTGATTGGTGCCATCATCCAGCATGGGATGTCGTTAGCACACCCTATTGTACTGGATGATGAGCCATTAGTTGCTCCAGGTGGCGACAGAGAGCCCATTCAGCATATGTGTGTCAGTTGCTCGGGGATATGCTCAGGGATAAATGATGCGGTCAGTGCAGATGGATCCACATCTCATCTGTGCATGATTTGCAGGAGTAGATGTCAGGCCTGCACGACTGAGGATTTCATGCTAACAGATGAGTTAATGGACATGGTGTTTGCCCATCAGCGACATACACATTTGTGCTGATTTGAATTCATAGCATTTTATTTATTAGTCACTTTAAATTTATAATTACATAAATGAATTTTCATTTATACATTGATTTAAATTGAGACAAATAATATGCATTTCAGGATGCAATAGTGGTATCCCATACTCCGGAGCCCAGTTACTACAACTACAACTTCGATGTTTGAGGTATAAATTTTGTAACATGTTAAAATAGAATAGTACACTTTGAATTCAAAAATATTATAAAATATACTAACTATCTTTAATGCTTGGTCCAATTTTTGGTTTTTAGGTGTTGATAGGGGACCAAATGTCCCAGATTGATGACATCACACTCTCAGTGATCGATTTTGGCCTACAAGGCTATACGGTATCACATTTTGTACAACCATTTTTTATGTATTATTTTGATGGAATATGCAAGTCATCTCATTTTAGATTTTTTAAATTATGTTTAATATAATCTGTACTAATATCTCATGTTAATATTGTTTTTTTAGGGTACCCCCTCAGCATCTAGGCCTCATCCTAAGAAAAAGAATTCCTTGAAGATGCAAAAAATGCGGGAAGAAGGTAATTGAACACATTTTTAGTTGTACAATTGTTTGAAAATGTTGAAATCAAGTATTAGTTGGGGTTTGTAGATTGATTAGTGTTTTTTTTTTCTATTTTACATGTACAACGACCATTGAGCTATGTGGATTTGTTGAACGCACCCGATTTGCCCGTGGATCAAGAGAGGGTGGAGGTATGTATATCTACTTTATTTTCTTGATTTCATGATTATATGCATGTGTACATGTGAACTTATGATATATTTAATCTTATAATTTTTTCATACAGGAAATATCCATAGTTGTTTCATCAATGGCGAGCCCTCCTCCATGCACTAGAGAAGCATCTCAAGATCCGGTACACTTTTGTTTGATATATTACATTAATTGTTTTTAACCTACAATACTTATCATTATATTAATTGTATTTGATCTTTGATCATTTTTTGTATAGGTAACAGTGACAGTTTCTCCATCGATGGTGAGCCATCCTCAGTCCATTAGAGAAGCATCTCAGGCACCGGTACGTCATTGTTCTCTGTATTATAGCTTTTAAGTGTTTTTGATGTATTTATGTTAGTACACTGTATTAATTGTACATTTAATCTACAATAGACCCCTTCGCGATATGGCCATAACGTGGATCCTTTTAAATATGTCTTCAAGAAAACTTCTAAGAGTGACAAGGAGAGGAGAGCGAAGACATTAGCTCCCAGATTAGCCGATGAGGTAATCTACATTTCAACTGCAAAGGAATTATAGTTAAATGCATAGTTATGTTGTTAATTGTGAACTATTTTCTACAAAAGAATTCTAACTTGGCTTTTGAATTATGGTTTTGCAGCCATCTACAGAGCCGTGTACTACATCGAAGAGGCTTGATTTTGATGATCCTCCACAATTTTAGGATCATATAGTGTTAGTTTTGGTCATAGAATGACCAATACATGTAGATATATTCTACATTTTTATTGTATATCGATTTGGACATGGCGTATGCAAAAAAATTTGTAATATTTATATTGACTTGGCAGACATGCCTTATATATATATATATATATATATATATATATATATATATATATATATATATATATATATATATATATATATATTGATATTCGATCCAATAAATGTGTACTGAGTTTATTATTTTGTATTTGTTGTATTTCGTGGCTATCCTTTTATAAAGTTAATTGATCGTTTGCCTATGTAATCAACAATATGAATATAAACAACAAAAATATATGATTTAATACATTGCATTCATGGAATATGATTTGATAAATTTTTTAAAATGTTGAATTAACCCTACAAAACTCTTTGTATTCAATTCATTATTGTGTATTCGTTGTATTTGGTGGCTTCCCCTTTATAAATTTAAATGAATATTTGCCTATGTAATCAACAATATGAATATATACAATAATATGTGTGTGGTGCGAGAGAACCCTCACGCTCACAATGGTCAAATTTTGGTTGTTATGTGCACAAACCAACATCACAAGCGCATCTGGGTGGGTAGGTTTATGCTAGGCATGCTCCTCTTGTGCATCCCAAAGCGTCGAAACGTCAAGTCACACCCTACCGACGCAATTTCTCAAGTGCCCTGAGTCCAAAAAATTGTCAAACTTTGACGGACTATTTCTTATAATCTAGGACACATATGATCGATCTGTTTGAACCTACGGGGTCATGTGAGGCTCCTCTACAATGGCCTATCTTAGTTTTTGATGACTTAGAGCCATTTTCAATTGGTAGCATTTTTTCGCCTGCTGCAAAAATCGTTAGTTGCAGGATAGGCTAGAATTGATTTGGTTCATCATGTGCACAAACTGATGTCATAAGCATGTGTGTGTGGGCAATTTTACGCTAGGCATTCTCCTCTCATGCATCCCAAAGCGTCGAAACATCGAGAGTCATACCCTACCGGCGCGATTTCTCAAGTGCCCTGAGTCCAAAAAATTGTCAAACTTTGACAAACCGTTTCTTCCAATCCAGGACACATATGATCAATTCGTTTGAACCCATGGGGTTGCATGAGGATCCTCTACAATGTCATATCTCATTTTTTTGATGACTCAAATCCATTTTCAATTGGTAGCATTTTTTCGCCTGCTGCAAAAATTGTCAGTTCCATGCAATGCAATGTTGCAGGATAGGCTAGAATTGATTTGGTTCATTGTGTGCAAAAACCGGCATCACGAGTGCATCTGAGTGGGTAGTTTTACACTAGGCATGCTCCTCTTGTGCATCCCAAAGTGCCAGAACGTCGAGATTCATACCCTACCAGCGTGATCTCTCAAGTGCCCCAAGTCCAAAAAATTGTCAAACTTTGATAGATTGTTTCTTCCAATCCATGACACATATGATCGATATGTTTGAACTTGTGGGGTTGCATGAGGCTCCTCTACAATGACCTATCTCATTTTTTGATGACTCGGAGCCATTTTCAATTGGTAGCATTTTTTGGCCTACTGCAAGAACCGTCAATTGCATGCAATGCAAAGTTGCAGGATAGGCTAAAATTGATTCGATTTGTCATGTGCACAAACTAATGTCACAAGCACGTCTGATTAGGTAGGTTTATGCTAGGCATTCTTGTCTCATGCATCCCAAAGTGCCGAAACGTTGAGAGTCATACACTACTAGCGCAATCTCTTAAGTGTCCTGAGTCCAAAAAATTGTCAAACTTTGACGGACTGTTTCTTCCAATCCAAGACACATATGATCAATCCGTTTGAACCTGTGGGGTCGCGTGAGGCTCCTCTACAATGGCCTATCTCTATTTTTGACGACTCAGAGCCATTTTCAATTGGTAGCATTTTTTTGTCTGTTGCAAAAATCATCAGTTGCATGCAATGCAAAGTTGCAGGATAGGCTAGAATTGATTCGGTTCATTGTGTGCACAAACCAACGTCACGAGCGCGTCCAGGTGCGCAGGTTTACGCTAGGTATGCTCCTCTCGTACATCCCAAAACATCGAAACATCGAGTCATATCCTACTAACGCGATGTACAAGTTGCTTGACAACTTTTTTAACAATAATGACAATTTTTGCTCAAATTGTATCTAGACTCAATCTATGACCCCTATGACCCGATAATGACTCAAATAATTCTCCATGATTATACAAGAATCAATAATTCTCATGATTGACCTTATCACATCACATAGACTCAAAATATAGTCACAAAACATAGACACAAAAAATAGTCACAAAACATTGTCACATATTATTCAAAAAATTGCCTCTAAATATGGTCAAATCAGCTATTGGCTATTTGAATATACAAAAAAATCTCTTACAAATTATCTCATGGGCTTTTATACAAAATTTGGCATTTCAATACATGCGATTCGGCTCATCGCCATTTTAATATACAAAATTTGGCATCTACATATTTACAAATCAGCTCCTTGTCATTTAAATATACAAAATTATGCCCCTAAATGTGTAAAAATCATGCGATTCGGCTCATCGCCATTTTAATATACAAAATTTGGCATCTACATATTTACAAATCAGCTCATTGTCATTTAAATATACAAAATTATGCCCCTAAATGTGTAAAAATCAACTCATGGGCATTTATATATACAAAAAAATGAATATAGAACAATTCGTCGATGATATATAAAAAACTCTCAAAATCTTTCTACTCTAAACCGTAGAATCAATCAAGTGAGCCTTCAGGATCGACTCTAACCCGTATTGTGTCAAGTATTGCCTCGTGGTCAGATTCACGAACTTTCCATAAAATCTTGTTATGAGGTCTACCACTATATTTCATCAAATGAATATTTGTTGCAACAATAAGGTTAGATAAATGAAGAATATGTCTGTGTGTTTCAAAGTCCTTGAACAACCAAACAACAAAATTCTTGATAGGGTATCTTCTAAGCCATGTTCCTGTCACGACAACATACCCTATTGGGTACTCAATACCCTCTTTGTCAATGATTTTAGTTGTCAATTTTCTTTTTGGCTCAACACAATGACACAAATAGTAATTTGTTCCTTCTGCAACAACTGCATACACATGACCTACATTTTATAAAGTGTTAACTAATACCAAAAATAAAGTATGATGTACAAAAAAAAGAACCAAAAAGAATACTTGAAAAAAAATTAACTCAAAAAATCACTTGAATCCACTAGGTCAGATACATGGTCAAAATCCATTGATGTCTCCATCTGGCTCAATTGTAGTGCTTTGGGAATTTGATATGTATCAGTGGGAACCAACGGTCTACAATAACATTTGTCAACCCACTCTTGTGATTCACATTCTTCCCATAAACAATACATGCGTGAAGAGCAAAAACATACCATATATCTCGTATAAAATTTTAGTGAACTTGAATTTGAACTCATAAATGAGTGCATGTCACTCGATCCTACAACTGTACAACAATCTAGATAGTTTTCAATGTTAGATTCAGTGATCAACCAAAAATATTTATGAACCATTGACTTACCTAGATTACCTGGACCCATCATAGACTTACGCCATCACACAATTGTTTATGCATCTATCAACTTAGCACCACCTTCGTACTTCAATTCTTCTCTAGCTAGGGCTCTTTTTACACATGCTCCTACACCATCGTGCTCTCCCTTACCATGTCCAACCTCAGTGAAATTTCAAAAATGTTGTACACCGCTTGTCATATGCATCCTTGTCAACCAATAAAACATCCTTGCATTCTTGAATTGTGCGGTGCAATTATCTGACCATATTAACCGTCGGTTGTATCGTATGTTCCTTTCCCTTAAACTATCATAGAAAACTTTAAATCATCCTTGTATAAACTTTGATTAATGAGTACGATCATCACTTATGTAGAAGTGATACTCTCTTACAACCTTTCTATCCTCCTCTGTGCTATCATTTGCATGCATGAATGCTATGTGTACAAAAATAGAAACTTGTGTATAATGATAATACATAGATTGCACTTCATTTTGAGGTTGTAGTGTATAATTTTCAGCAAAATCAACAATAGAGACAATGGTGCCAAGAGTAAATGTGTCCTTACATAACTTGAATTGCTCATCTAACCATTGAGCTCTATGTGTATGCATTTTGTACTCATAAACTAGTTTCTCTTGAAACATTTTCATAAACTCAGCTACACATATATCATTTTTCACTAACTCACATCTCTTCAAATATTTTCCATCTTTAACTCCATGTGCGACTGTCTTGTATATTCCAAAAGAAACTAGTTTCCTACCAATTTCATGTGTGCTCTCCAAATGTACACATCTTGGTAAATGTTGCAAACCACCACATATAGCACAAAAACCTTCCAAACAAGGCATCTTATAATAAATGCAACCATCATGTCTATTACATAGCACACTTGAAATAAATTTTCTTACCGACTTAGGAGGTGCTTGTATATTGCATTCTTGCAAAACATCGTTAGTGTGCAAAGTAGAACAAATATGATGAAAAATATCATAGTGCATGGAAAATCCAATATGCATCCTACAACAACGCAGGTGCGTACATGATTAATCTTAATATAAAAAGGTTTTGCCAATTTAAAAAATCTTTGAGAAATTCTTATTCGAGGAAACTTTTGAAGGAATCTTTCATAAAATTTAGTTTGAGTCATATCCAAATAGTGTTTTGCATGTGGCTCACTATTTGTAGACCCGATTCGCCTTCTAACAAAATCTCTTTGGTTGGGAGAAACACTCGTGTTGTCATGCCAAAAAAATTCAATTAATGTTCTTAGTGCATCAAAAACAACCTTGTCTTTGCGTGGTAGTCTACCCGAGAATGCCCAAAGAGAATTATTGTTAGGTTCCTCTATTTTTTCTTGCCTTTGTAATGCTAATGTTGTTCTACTAACGTTTAATGACTTACTTATTTTGCTTATCAAACGATCTTTTTTTATTTTCTTGCTCATTATGGTTGATGTAATGACATGTTGAGTAGCATTAGAATCTTTAGTATGTGATTTTGAACCAATAACTTGATATGCATCAAATAGATTTCTCACAATAGTTCTTTCACTGTTACTTTTAGATGATCTTAGGCCTAAAATTTTCATTGTCTCTCTAAAATTCAAAATTTTAATCATTTGAACAATTAATTGACATCTTGTGGTTTGGTTTAAGTTTTAAAAATAGTTTTGCCATATTATTTTAACCATTCTCCTACAAGTTCGTTCATTCATTTTATTGGGCATTGGCATCAATATATTCTCATCAATGTCAATTAGATACTTTGGTTTCCTACGAATGGTTCTAGGAGGTGTTAACATCGGTGCATTATGTACATTCAATTCATCAAATAGAGAAGGTGTATGTTCATCATTTAATTAATTATTTAATGTGGTATCTTCTTCAGTTGCATTAGGTTCATACAGTAAATCAAATGTCTCTTCTTCAATTGCATTAGGTGCATTATGTTCGTTTGGTAAATCGAATTGAGATGTTGAGGATGACATACCTTCTTCTCCCATTGTTCTTATGTCACGTAATTTCTTCATACGTTGCCTTTGTCTTTCCTTTTCAGCCTCTCGTTGTTCCATCGTTCCTTGCTTGTTCTTTCCCATGGTTGATATCGGTTGTCCTAAATAGAATCATATTATGTTATGTATGTAAACAAAAGTTCATAAACAAACAAATAACCATAAATATGCATCTTATCATTATTTTTTTGAATCAAAACTATTAAACAATCACACAATAATGCTGACAAAACTAATAAGAACAACAATTCAATCATTCAAAATCATGCAAGAATAAAAAATTCACTTACTTCTATGTATAAAACATTGATAGAAGTGCAGACACAGTTGTAGTGGGGCCTTCAATGACCTCAAAAACTTCTTTTGAGGCCATTGAGGCTCTTGGGCAAATAAAACTATGTCTAAGTACCCCATACGTGCTATATTAATAACCGTGTGCACGTTGTTAGTCCATAAAATGTTGGCAAGCCCAACGGTATTTTTTTTTCCACTTTGTACTAATAAGTAGCGTGTACACACTCCTACGCCTTAAAAATGTTATGGCATGGCAGTGAACTAATAGGTTCAGTACCCCGTACGTGCTATTTGTAGTAAATAAAATGCGAAGGAAAAGAGAGAGAGAGAGAGAGAGAGAGAGAGAGAGAGAGAGAGAGAGAGAGAGAGAGAGAGAGAGAGAGAGAGAGAGAGAGAGAGAGAGAGAGAGTCTTTATTTTAAGACTTTGAGCTTAGATGTAAATCAGATTGCTTTCAATAAAAGAGGCAAGTTGTGAACTGAGACTTTGTGCCAATTCAAGTTGTTATGTGATGACATTTTCTGGAGTTGATAGTGAGTTTTTTTTCTATTGTTCAAGAGGGATTTAAATTCAATCTTGCACACTTTGAGCTGCTAATTGTATTTAGAGTTATATGTTTGGTTTTCAGACTTGGTCTTGCAGACTTTGATATGCTTATCATATTTGAAGCTAGTGTGGAAAGCTCGAGTGGGAATATATCTTGTAGACTTTGTGTTGCTTCTATTTTGAAGACTTGTGCATGTAATGTGAAGTGCATCATATAGACAGACTTTGAGCTATTGTGTGTTGTAGATTGTTATCATTTTAAGAAGGTTGATAGAACAATAGAAGTGTTGAAGACTTTGTGCTTTCATTTCTATATTCTTGTCCCAGGGAAGTGACTAAGGTCTTTGTGCTTGCATGGAAACTTTGCTTCTCTTTATGTTTCAAAAATCCTACAAAAAAGTCTCATTTTTGTAGTTGTTGTCATTTATTTCCAATTGCTATTACTTTTCTGTGAAGAGAAAAGAGTATAGTTTTTCTTGAAAGAAGAAGAAAGACTGTTGTCCCTCCCATATTAGATTAGCTTGGTTTGTAGATAGGGGAGCCTTCCCTAAATTAGGAGAGTATCATACTCACACACTGTGGATGAAACCACAATTTTGCACATCCCCCAGGTGTACAAAATTTTCAACCAACACTACATTTAAAAGAAACAAATCTAAATTAAAAAGCAACTTTCTATTATTATTATTATTTATTAAATGTAGAAAATTATATTTTTAAATCTAGATTTAAAAAACTTATAATTTAAAAATTATATTTTTAAATCTAGATTTAAAAAACTTATAATTTAAAAATTATATTTTTAAATCTAGATTGAAAAGAAACTTATGATTTTAAAAATTATTTTTAAATCTAGATTTAAAAGAAACTTCTATTTTTTTTTTCATGCAAATCATTTCATATTCTAAAAACTAAATTGTAATGAATATTAATCATATCAAATTTATTAATCTATGCTAAAGGTAAAGATTTTTTAAATTTGATATTTCTCTGCGTTGTCTACATAAATTTTATTTATAAAATATAGGTATGCTAGTTTTTAGTTTTTAGTCTCTGCCTAATCCTTAAGGACTTTAAGAACATAAAACATATGACAAGAATTGAAGAGGGAGGTTAGGTTTGTTATAATAATGAATAAATGAACTATGCTCATGATGGATTATGCTCATCTTGAGTTTTTTGTCAAACTCCCTAGTAAATTTATAAGAAG
Source organism: Cryptomeria japonica (assembly GCF_030272615.1). NCBI lineage: Eukaryota > Viridiplantae > Streptophyta > Pinopsida > Cupressales > Cupressaceae > Cryptomeria > Cryptomeria japonica. Next base: position 10,867,081 of record NC_081405.1, read on the forward strand.
ATTGTTGGGTTTTTTGTAATTATAAATATGCAATCTCTATTTGTGAATACATTATGAGTGTATTTATTTTGATTCATTCTTTATTTTTGTATTAGAGTTGTCACTAGATTGTTGGCAAGACTTGTGATGTATCTTTGTCCTTGCATGAGCTATTATTCTTGTGCCAAACCCTTTCGTCGTTGTGAAAGAAATTGGTGTTGCTCACAAATGATAATTAACAATAAAAATAAATAATATTGATAACATTATATTCTTAATCCCAACTAACATAATTACAATATACAAAACTATAATAACTATACTTAGATACTATCAATATGGTAGAAGACTAAATAGTAAAAATTCAACAAATACTATAATGCTAACAACTTATGAATTTACTTATGAACATGCAACCCACATACTCATAAACTCCTATATGTCTTAGGATGACATTATATAGAACCATTCAAATAGCATGACTGATACTTTTATTAATATATGGTACAACAATACTAGATTCATGTGAAGCATCATAAACTAAATTCCTATATACTTTATGACAACATCATGAACTTGAGGAAACACTCAAACGGGACATATATCTACTATTTTATTACTATATGGTAAAAAAGCCTTAAAATTATTTGAACCCCTTGTGTTATAATCCAAACAATAAAATTATCATAACATATTAATACTCAGTGTTGTCCTAAATTTCTATATTAAGATTATTGGCATTCCGGTAATGTTTTGTATGACTAGTACATAGTATGGTTGTCATTGTTGGCAACATTATCTCCTTAGTCTTCATAGTCCATCGACAGTAAGTAGATTGACAAGCAGTGAGTAGATCGGCAAGTGATGAGTAGATCAACATAGTCCATCGGTAGTGAGTAGATTGACAAGCGGTGAGTAGATTGACACAGTCCATCGGTAGTGAGTAGACCAACAAATAGTAAGAAGATCAGGTAGCGGTGAGTAAATCGGCACAGAAGAGGTTAACCGGCTAAGCAAAGAACAAACCAGTATACAAGAGGAAATCGACTAGACAGGTTTTGATCGGTACACCGGAAGAGTTGGTAACCGACAAACTGATAACGTTAAGTTACAACCGGCTAAATTGGGAGTCTTCTCTCAGTTAACTGGCGGACTTATCAGCATCTTCGACTATGTTGATAGAGATTCTTGCATGATTTCAAAGGCGTAATTTAAGGCCTAACAATGTAATTTTGAAAGGTATGTTTTGGAGGGAAAGTTGGCGATAGACTAAAAGGGTCTACAAATACACATATCTCATTCTTGAGATGGTTGTTGTTAAGGTTAATGAAGATTATGTGATATTAGACACAGGGGGAGTTTAAGAGACTGCAAAGCTGAATGACAAAAGACCGGTAGAGTGGAGTTTCAAAGAGTGGTGACTCAAGTGACAGAAGACCAACAATGTGATATTCAAGGATCAACAAATTGACAGAAGGCAGAGTTGATAGTGCATTCAAGAGATCAGAGTTGTGTAGAACGGACACTACCGATACAGATCTAGTGTGATTCTTTAGTGTGATCTAACTAGGCTAATGAGTAGCAGTTTCAGCAGATCATCCATCTGTTGCTTTCTAACAACTAATCCATTAAATGGGTGGACTTTAACAAGTCCCATTGTAAAAATCCTTTAACCAGTGACATCTTGATTGATGTTCTAACCAGGCTACTTTTAACAGGGTAAAGGCACTAACCGACCTTGTTAAAAATCCCTTAACCGCGTGGCACCTAACAATGTCTTTGTAATCTCCTAACAGGGATGGCTCTTAACCGGGCATACTCCAAAAGAGTACAAATTTTATGATTTCCTACTCACACTATGGTTTTCTCCCTATTGGGTTTCCACAAGATAAATATGTGTGTCTTTGTGTATCTTTTCATGTATGCTTAATCTTCTGCAGTAAATGTTTACATTGGTGAATGGTTAACTAGTTCAAACTTAAAGTAAAAGTTTCAATTAGCTAAAACTGGTAATGTACTGATTCACTCCTCCCCTCTCAGTACCGGTTGGGACTAACAATTGGTATCAGAGCTCAATTCCTCTAAAGTGAAGCTTGACAACTTGAGGATAAAGATCATGGAAGAGTGTCGGTATCAAAAGCAGATTGATGAAGCCAATAAAATCATTGCTCGACTGAAAGAGAGACAGAGAAAATCTCTTGCAAAAAGGAAGGAATTAGCTCAACAACTAAATGAGAGTCCGGACATCATAGATCAACTCTCTAAACAAAGTGGATCTAAAGAAGTTGAAGAAGCAGTCTCAAAACTCATGGAAAAGAACAAGAAGCTAACCAAATAAATTACTCATCTCAAAAGAGAACAAGAAGGTCAGGCACTGAGAATGACTGAGAGCAGAAGTGCTGATGAAAGAAAAAGGGAAACAGCAGAAGAACTGTCAAAAGTTGAAAGAGCCAGGAGGCTTGCTGATGATGACCTGAGAGAAAATTATGCAATCATGATTGAGAAAGATGAAGAAATCCGAGTTCTAACTTAGGAGAATGAATATATACACAAACATCTAAATGATAATGTAGAATAAAAGGAAAAGTTGATGAAAGATATTGAACAACTCAAGAGTGAGTTGAAAACTGAGAATGAGAGAAATGAGAAGCTGAGAAAGTTCAATGAAAGCTCTGAGAAGGTAGATAAACAGTTGATAGCTCAGAGAAGAACAAAGGATACAATCGGCCTTGGTTACCCCGGTTCAGGTCCTATGGAAACTAGAGAATCATATAAATCCAAAAGGATGAAGGATGACAAAAGAAACCATCCAGAAGCAAAAGTTATGAAGTCTTCCAAATTCTCTTGTAATTAGTGTGGTAACCTGGGTCATAAGACTAATGACTGTAGAAACAAACTGGTTAGTCAAAAGAAGACTTTCACCTTTGATGGTTATTGCCATAATTTTCATAAGTATGGCCACACTGCTTATGAGTGCAGATCTCAATCTAGCAATATGCCAAATGGAAGAAGATTTACTGGACATTGCTTCACATGCAATAAGTTTGGACACAGATCTGAAGAATGTAGGTTCAAGACAAATGTATCAAGATCATCGTTCAAACCGGTTAGTACTATCAAAAGGAGTAATCAATTGAATGCCACCTGTGTTCACGTGTGGTAGTCTTGGTCATGTTGCAAAAAACTGTAGAATGATAATGGGTCAGAAAAACAATTCAGGACCATGGAGGACAACTGGCATGGCATTTTTTAACTGCCATAAGATCGACCACTTAGCCAGAGACTGCAAGAGCCAATCCTACAACCGGTCTGTAGACAACAACCGGTTTAGCAAGAAGAAAGAGCAAAACGACCTGAAAGGAAAGAAGACAACTGAAGAAATAAGAGATGAAATGAAAAAGACATGGATCAAGAAGGATGAAGGAAAATAAGGTCAAGGACATTCTAAAACCAAGTCATCATCCATCGATGATGACAATTCCACTTCTAACTAGGCATATCGATGCCCAGGGGGAGCACATATGGTAAGATTATTCTTGAATCCCCTCAACAAATATAAGGATGTGTTTATTTGCATAGTTACGATGCATAAAATCTGGTCTAAAAGTTCTTAATTAAAGTTTTTCCTTTGAGTTATTAACTCGAGTATCGTTATTGGCAACAAATTGCCGGTAAAGTCTAATCGGTGTACTCTAAGTTGTGAGTTTCAAATTTGACTGTTGGATCCTAGCGCCGATAAATCTCCACAGATAAATAATGAAATGTTAGCATATTTTCATTTACACTAACTTCTTGTGAAATTTCTTGAGCTCATGTGCGACCAAAGGTGATTTGAAATTTGCCAAGCTTTGTTTGTGTGGAAAATTCAAGCAGAGTGATAGCGGTGTTTGGTATTCCCTAGGGAAGGGTTTTCAACTGTATTTGAGAAAAGCTTGTTTGAAGGTCATCAAGGCAACGCCGTTATCGACTCTTGTGTTGGTTGAAGCTATCAAGGAACCCTAGCCCGCATTCAAGCTGCACCCGATGAATGCTGATGAAATCAACGAGATCGGTGCTTTATCATTTGTGCCCTCTGGTGTATTGTTGGTAGAAGATATTTGCTCCTACATTCATTGCAAACTAGAAGAACTTGGAGATAAGTTCATTTGAAATGAGTTTGATGGGTTATGTGACAATGAAAATTTGAAAGTAGAATTTCTACCTCTGAAGACAAAGGGTTTGGCTAATGTTGTTGACTTTCCTTATCAGTTTCATGGTGAGTGGGTTAGATATGTACTGAGCACGGTTCATGATCAATTTCTGTGGCTGGAAGGTAATGCACTGATCAAGATCACAAAGGAGGTGATTCTAAGAGTGACAGGGTTCAGTGCAACCGGTGAAGCATTAACCCTAAGAACGATTTCATCAATAGAGGTTACCTGGTTAACCAAATCTCGACATGATAGTAGAGCTATGACAATCACCTATATCGAGGATGTCGAAGTAAGATTTGCCTCTGCAGTGTTGGGATACAGGGTTTATCAATCAAGTCGGATGAATAGTGTGTCAAGTGGTGCCATCCATGCTGGATATCAAATTATCAAAGAGAATGCAACATATGATATATACGAGATGATTCAAAGTCAATTCATGGTGAACATGGAAAGAATAAATAAGGACAAGAAGCAGTCTTTCAAATATGGCTCACTACTAGTATGTCTATTTTTCTATGTGCAAAAATATTTTCCTGGTAAGGGTAGTGTAGTGTGGTCACATGAGAAGCCTATCATGGTTCAGACAGGTGAAATGATTAGGGATCCAGGAAATAAATTTGGGGAAGCAATGTGGGGATATTTTAAGGAATTCCAGATTAGGATGCATAAGAGATAAAGAATCCCAACTGGAATAATGCATAAATACAAAGACAACATTTGTTTTCTTGTAGACACAGACTGTTGTATTATTTAAGTAGTTCAACCCAAAACTTTTTGGGTTCCACCTATGGGCTATGAGGTTGCAGAAGATCTTGTTAAAATTCATATCAATATGCTTTTGTCTAAACTGGTAGACTCAAATGCAAAAAGGTTTGGAACATACGAGGAGGCAAGCTCTAAAATTAAACAGGAACTTCAAGTGCCTATCATAAAAAGAAAAGCAAGGAAAATGATTGATACCCTTGATAAGAAATATGGAGGTGAAGCATCTGGTGCCACTACCTCCACCTGTGTGAGTGTGCAAATAGGGGTCACACCTGATAAAGATGAATAATCAATAGGTGGAAAGAAGAAAGTGACAAAGTCAAAATCTAAGGGGATTGTAGCAACCAAGCCTGCAACATACTCAAAAGAAAAGGATCCAAGTACTCCAGTATCTTCACCAAGTAAAGATAGACCGGTAGGAGTGACTTACACCAGAAAGAAAAAGAGTGATCCAGAGCCTCAAAAGGATGAGAAAGAAGGTGATATCACTGACACCTTATGAGATGTGGAAATAAAGGAGGTTAGAAGAAGTGGGAGGAACAAAGCTCCAACAATTGATGTGTTGGTGCATAAGGTCAAAGAGTTTGGAGGTCTGGGTGGTGTTGGAAGGAGATATTCCATCAGTAATGAAGAAGACAAAAGGAAAATTAAGGATGCCCCGATTTGGAACTTGCATATTTTTTGTAGGACTCCTAGTGAATTATATGGGATTATCCCATTTGACTTGCTAGATCACATCGAAGGAAGATGGAAGACAACTCTAGCTACTAAAAAGTAACTCAGAATAAAAGCACTCATGGAAGTGCAGCATGACTTAGACCTTGAACAAGCTTCACTGGTGGCTGAAGCATGCATTCAAAATTTCAAAATAAGGAATAGAACTGGGAGAGTGGTAGTAGGAGAAGTGGGAGGAGTACATGCTAAAGGTGTTGCCTTGTGGAAGGAAATCATGATCCAGCAAAAGAAAACTGAAGAAGAAATTGAAAAATAAACAAAATAAGACAAAAGTGGAGTTGTTCTTGTCAAAGGAAAAGCTAAGGAAAAAGACTCCACTAAATAATTTGATACTTTCTCAGTTGAGGACATAATAGGAAATGTTGTGCCAGACAACCCCAATCTAACAAAGGGTATCAGACAACCTGTTCATTCTTCATCGGTGAAGGAAACTAACAAAACTAAGCTTTCTGGTCAAGATGAATTGTTAGTTGAAGACATTCCTTACGAGGATACGCCTCACAAAACCTTATTGACACCAAATTCTAATCTCTCTTAAGAAGGAAAAGAGGAAGAAAAGAAGACAAGGGAAGAGAAGAGAACAAAGGAAGGAAATGAGGAAGAGAAGAAAAAAGAGGAAGGCAAGAAATCAAAGCAAGGAAAAGAGGAAGAGAAGAAAGCAGAGGAAGGAAAAGAGGAAGAGAATAAAATAAAGGATAACATAGTAGTAATGGATACCCCTCTGGCGAAGAGGAAGTTAGACTTAGACAATGAAATTGAAAATAAAAAGGTACGAATCATCACAACAACTATCTTAGAAGTTGACACTTTAGAAATGGAAGAAGGAACAAAAGAGGAAGAAGAAGGTGACTCGGTCATCGATATAAATAAAATGATCCCCAAACAGTTGATGAAAGTCTCAGAAAAAAACTGAGAATCCAAGCTGAAAAGGTAAAACTGAGAGAGAAGAAAAAGAAGGCAAGAATCCTCACTTCTTCCAAAACAATCCCGAACATTGCAGTTGATGATACTGCACCCATTATTGATTAGTTGGATACTCTGGTTAAAGAAATCAGTTCAGAGGAAACCGATTTGGAGAAGGTTGCAGTAAGGCAATATGAAACAAAGAGAGGAGATAACCTAATGGAGCAGATAATAGTTGGAAAAGTTGCTCTTTCCACCAGAACAGAAGAAGTTAAGACCATAGTACAGCAAATTGGTCAACTACTAATGAAATCTTCAAACCTATTTTAATCAAAGACTTAGAAGATAAAAGAATTCAGATTCAAAAGGAGATTCAAGATCTGGTAAGCTCATTTGATCCCCTTAGCAGTTCAACATCAACCTTTACTGGAAAAGTCAAAATGCTCAATCATAAAATCAAAAGGTTGAAAGACGAAGAAGACAAAAGAAGTCTCAGTTTGTTAAAGCTCTAATGTTATTTAGCAGTAATTATTGATTTCATGCAACTGAACATTAATGAAGTTGACCAACTAATACATGCACCTGACTGTAAGACAGTTGATGATGTGGAGGTTTTCATTGCAGTTTTACATGGCCACTTCACCACTATGAAACAAATTCACTCTTCATGAGAATCTTCCTTGAAAGTGGCTTAAGAAAACTTTAAAGAGATTTTTGCTTTATTTTGACAAAATTTCTTCTGAATAGTCTTTGCCATTGATGGCAAAAGGGGGAATTTTGGAATCTTGTCAGGAACAGGGGCCAGGGCCAGAGCTGGTACAGTTTTGTAGTAGTTTGCAGTATTTGCCACCAATGCCAAAGGGGGAGTTTGTTGGCATTCTGGTAATGTTTTGTATGATCGGTACATAGTATGGTTGTCATTGTTGGCAACATCATCTCCTTAGTCTTCACAGTCCATCGACAGTAAGTAGTCTGGCAAGCAGTGAGTAGACCGGCAAGCAGTGAGTAGATTAGCACACTCCATCGACAGTGAGTAGATTGACAAGCAGTGAGTAGATCGACATAGTCCATCGACAATGAGTAGACCGACAAGTAGTGAGTAGACCGAAAAATAGTAAGAAGATCGGGTAGCAGTGAGTAGATCGACACAAAAGAGGTTCACCGACTAAGCAAAGAACAGACTGGTATACAAGAGGAAATCAGCTAGATAGGTTTTGATCGGTACACCGAAAGAGTTGGTAATCAACATACTAGTAATGTTACGTTACAACCAGCTAAATCAGGAGTCTTCTCTCAGTCAACCGACATACTTATTGACATGTTCGACTATGTTGACAGAGATTCCTGCATGATTTCAGAGGCGTAATTTAAGGCCTGAAAACAAAATTTTGAAAGGTATGTTTTAGAGGGAAAGTTGGCGATAGACTAAAAGGGTCTATAAATACACATATCTCATTTTTGAGATGGTTTTCGTTAAGGTGAATGAAGATTACGTGATATTGGACACAAGGGGAGTTTAAGAGACTGCAGACTCGAATGACAAAAGACTGGTAGAGTGGAGTTTCACAGAGTGGTGACTCAAGTGACAAAGAACCGACAGTGTGATATTCAAGGATCAACAAATCGACAAAAGGTAGAGTTGATAGTGCATTCAAGAGATCAAAGTTGTGTAGAACAAACACTACTGATGCAGATCTAGTGTGATTCTTTGGTGTGATTTGACCAGGCTAATGAGTAGCAGTTTCAGCAGATCATCCATTTGTTGCTTTCTAACAACTGCAACATAAATCCATTAATTGGGTGGACTTTAATAGGTCCCATTGTAAAAATCCCTTAACCGGGTGACATCTTGATTGATGTTCAAAGTCCTTTAACCAAGCTACCTTTAACAGGGTAAAGGCACTAACCAACCTTGTTCAAAATATCTTAACCAGGTGGCACCTAATAGTGTCTTTGTAATCTCCTAACAGAGATGGCTCTTATCCGAGCGCACTCCAGAAGAGTACAAATTTTGTGAGTTCCTACTCACACCATGGTTTTCTCCCTATTGGGTTTCCACGAGATAAATTTATGTGTTTTTGTGTATCTTTTCATGCATGCTTAATCTTTTGCAATAAATGTTTACATCAGTGAGTGGTTAATTAGTTAAAACTTAAAGTAAAAGTTTCAATTAGCTAAAACCAGTAATGTACTGGTTCACCCCTCCCCTCTCAGTATCTGTCAGTACTAACAAAGATTCAATTTCTTTTTAAATAAGAATGTGTCTTCTATTAAGTTGTGTATATTAATATCTATACCAAAACAATATCCATACGAACATGTGAAGCCTAAAGAGCTTAAAATGATCCATTAGATGTGCACTCAATGCCTTGTAAATAAATAATATAGTCGTTGGTAAAATTTGGGGGAAAAACAAATTCATTTAATGATTTAGTTTTAGAATCAACATTCTAGATACAAAAATCTGAGTATGTTGATTGTAGGCTCCATAAATGTCCAATCAAATATATTTATGAATTTCATTTTATCCCACTTTAGTATTAGGGGATCTCCAAGAAAATAAAAAGTTAAATGGTGGAAAAATATCAATTGAAATATTGATTCCTTGTAGTAAAGAGATAATACCAACTGATGTCATGGAAATGGGGACAAGGCAACAACAAAGTTCAATGTTAATAAGTTAGTTTCAACCATAAAAACAAAACAAAGAACTAAAAACCATTCCAAACATATCAAGAGAGATTTCAAAAAGCATGAAAGAAGTTTAACAAAATAAAAGAAAGGAGAAGAGCCTCCCTAAGATGCTTCCATGATGCCTTTTGATACTTCTCCCTTGTTTCTCTCCTCTCCAAGTCCCAAATGAGTGTAGCTCTCAGCTTTTAGCACTAGCCATGGATGCCATTTGGAGATTCAAGATGGTTGAATATGATAAGCAAATACTATGCAAGAGTAGATAGTGATGCTATGAAAAAGCTCTATGCTAATGCCAGTATAACAACAATACTCTAAAATGCTTCTCCTTTTGCTTGAGGAGAAGGGTTCTATTTATAGAAGAAATAGGGAAATGAAGGGTTAAGATTGAGCAATCTTAACAAGGGTTAGGATTGAAAGTTGGGGATCCATGTGCACAATTGGCACCAATAAAATGGTGACAAGTTTCAACATAGGATTGGGTTGAGAGAAGAGGTTGGAGGCATTAAAGGCCTGAGAAGACTTCATGGTTATCTAGAAGGTAAGGGTCAAGTCTAAATTAAGATTACCCATTGGATTAAGAGTTAATCCAAGGATAAACCTTTGTGCAAATGATTAAGAGATAATCATGGTCAAAGCATTAAAGGCTTGATGAGACCTTTGGGTTGGGTAGAGGTTGAGTCAAAACAAATGTTTTAACCATGTGGGAGGGTTGAATTAACCATTAATGGTTATTGGAGACTTTGGGGATTAAGTGGTTGAAGGTTGGAAGCCTTCAATGGTTTTCAAAGACTTTGAGCCATTTAGTGGTTGAAGGTTGAAAGCTTTCAAAGGTTATCCAAGACTTTGAGGGTTAATTTGTTGAACACACAAAGCATTAATTGCTTTTCAAAGACTTTGGAGTCTTTGAGAAGTGACTCCAATTTGCTTAGGAATGTGACAATATTTAGGGGATGGATTAGGCTAATTAGGAAGAGTTTAGAAGAATTTAGAAGGGGTTTAGGCATACAAGTGGATTTTGTAGGAAAATGCAAGTGGGAGAAATTTTGGTATTTTCAATTAAAATAAAATCATTTATTTCAATTAAATGGTGTAAGTTGCATTTGGATAAATATTTAAATAAATATCAATTTATTTAAATGAGAAAAAGAAGATAAAGCATTAAAATGCTTGAAGACTTTGAGGGAAACCATTAAAGGCTTGAAGACTTTAAGGAAAACCATTAAAGTCTTAAGAAGACTATAGAAGGAAGCCATCAAGTTTGAAGACTTTAAAGCCATCAAGTTTGAATACTTTAAGGGAAACCATTAAAGGTTTCAAGTGGGTGAGGATAAATAGGATTTTAAATAAATAATTTATTTAAAATAGTTGTGCAACTTGCTTTTGTAGGAAAATACAAGTGGGTGGAGGATAAAGGTGATTTAAATAAATTATTTATTTAAAATAATTGTGAGAGGTGGGTTTTTGGGGGTTTTAAATAAATATTAATTTATTTAAATGTGAGAGAAGATTTAATTAAATAAATATGATTTATTTATTTAATTAATGGTCTGAATTTGGTTAAGTGAATTAAATCAAATAAATTGAATAATTTATTTAATTAATAGGAGAAGAGGGTTAAGATGAATTAATTAAATATTAATTTAATTAATTATTAATTGATGGTTAAATAATCAAATAAATACTAAGTATTCATTTAATTAAGTGGACAGATTTATGTGACTACATTTGCCCCTCTTTGAGACGGTGCGGTTTATCGCGTCGTTTCAAAGAAAGAAAAATAGGTGTGAAGAAATGCCCCATAAAATGTAAATTTAATGGGTGGTATGCCCCCTCGAGAGATGGGCCGAATTTTTTTTTTTTGAAAAATCGGGCGATCTCTCGAAAAAGAATGAAAAGTGGAGGGGAGGTAGAATAGAAGAGATTAGAACTAATGATGAAAGAATGAGAGAAAATGGAGTGAATATGAAGAAACAACAAGCCAGCGAGTACCCTGAGGTCATGCAAGAGATACATAGCAGATGTAGTGTGGGGTTTTGATTGATGCTATACAATTGATCAAAATTGGTTGGACAATCTGGTGCAATCGGTTTAATTGCCCCGGTCAAGTCAAAGCGTGACAGTTGATGTCAGTTGGTCGCTTGAACATGATAAAGTCTGAGTAAGTGAATCAAAGTGACCTGATGGTGACTTAGACAATTGATGTAATTGTCCGATGAAGTCAAGGTATATGAAGCAAAATACTCGTTGAGACGTAGACAATTGATGTAATTGTCCGTTGGATTGTGTTTGATTGGTTGATTAATTGATAGTGTGTGCATGTGATGGATGGCTGTGGGGAATCATGGCAGCCCCGTTGAGACTAGGTCATTATGATAAATGCCTGATGTAGTCTAGGATTATCATAATCGATTACCTGTTGAGACCCGAAGATACTTGATCAGAGTATCTGTTGATAGTCTAGGTGTGTGGGAGTCGATGTATCTGTGTAGACAGAGTAACTGGCTTAATTTTGTGGATGAGTGAGGATGGGAAGTGATGAAGGGATTAGGATGATGTTGATGATCAAGATAGGGAGGGTGAGGGGGGATTCGATGTTAGATAGAAGATATGGAGGACTAGGACCGAGTCCTATGGAAGAAGATGAGTAAAATAGAGTATGCATTATTATGACTACGTATGCATGATATGCAACTATTATGAATGTATGGATGGGTGGAATGCAACGAAATGCAATATATACAGATGAGATGGAATGACGATCCATGGTGCTTTATTTTTCATCATTGAGCTTTAAAATGTTGTAAGAAAATACAAGCAACTTGACATAAAGATTTAAGATGACCAGAGTATTTCTTACATGGATTTTTATATAGCAAGTTAATACAAGCAACTTGATATAATGGATCAAGTTGACCTGAGTATTGCTTGCGGAACAGATAAGGATTATCTCCTTTCATGCATGACTTGGAACGTCCTCCTTGATCTTAGGCTGATCATATCCTGAGACAAGTGCATACCGTAATAAGAGATAAAATCTTTATCCAGTTTGGATGAGGTAGGAGGAACCAAAGAAAGAGCATTGCACCTGCAAACAAACAATATATACATAAAGAATAAAGAATAAGGATCCTTGGTAATGGTTCATGCTCATATGGTCGAGGTATACGCTATAGTCAACAAGCCGTAGTGATCTATGACTGCATTTTTGCCTATGATCACATAGCTTAGTGAACTTCCCACGTAGACACCACTAGTACATGCCCCAGAACTTCATCAGAAATAATGCGCAAATGATACAAAACAATGCTGCAAGATCCTGATACAGATAAACAAACGATTGTACTCACAAATCAACCAAGTATTTGATAGCTTAACATAATTTTCTTGTCAAAGAAAATGTCACTTTTGTTTTTGTTTTGGTAAGGAATGATGCATCCTTGTTGAAGACAGTTTGATTGTTGATGTTGAGTGTGTGGTTGATTGGTAAATGGTCATTGTGTGAGTAGTTTGTCAATGTTTATTTTGGTATCTGCATGGATGGGTATGTACAAGGTGTTGCCATGTTTTTGTGTGATTTTTCAATGGTTTTGTCGATGTTTTTGGATTTTGTGTAATAGTTTTTGAATGTTTGTGGATTTTGTGAGTCATTTTTGAATGTTTTTGGATTTTGTATTGTTTGTGAATGTTTTTGATATTTTGCGAGACATTTTTGAATGTTTTTGCCAATGAATCACCAGTAATGTAGAATCCACTTCCATCATCTAGATTGTAAGGGCATTGCCCCCAAGTTGGACATGATTTATGAAAAAGCGGGATGCTAGACGCATGAAGTACTTTCTTGGATGACAGATCAAATAACAAGCCATGGTTAAATGGATGGATGTGTGTATGTATGAATGTGATCGCAATGAGCCTGAAAGATACTGGAGCCATTGCCTTTACGAGTGGCGCCTGTTTGCCAGGTTTTCGCCATTGTACTTACCCAAGGTGCCACTGGAGTGGTTGTTCACCGTTTGGATGCATGATTTTTCTTTACTTTTTTGAATGTTTTTGTATTTTCTTTAGGACATTTTTTGAATGTTTTTGATATTTTCTGATATGTAGGGGAGCTTGATGCTCTGTATACCTTAGGTATAAAACCGTTTGAGGTGCATGCTATTGATTGGATCTGCGAGCGGTTCTCCGTCTGATGTAGCCAACTGATATGTCCCGGACCCGAATACAGCAGTGACAACATATGGGCCCAACCAGTTTGATTCAAACTTGCCTTGATGTTCTCTGTTTGGTTGGTTGCGAGGATTTTCTCGAAGAACAAGATCACCTACCTCAAATGTACGAGATCTAACTCGGTGATTGTAGCTTCTACTCATGCGCTGCTGATAGGCTTTGAGGTGATTGTATGCAGCTTGTCGCTTCTCATCTAGTAACTCTAAGTCTTGAAGACGGGATACTCTGTATGCTTCATCATCGATGAGATTGTGCAATGAAACTCGTAAGGATGGTATCTCAACCTCAATAGGTAAGATAGCTTCAGCACCATAGACCAATGAATAAGGAGTTGCACCTGTAGGGGTCTGAATGCTAGTTCGATATGCCCATAGCGCTGGATTCAATTGAACATGCCAATCACGGCCGGCATCATTGACTGTCTTCTTTAGGATCCTCAATATGTTTTTATTGGATGCTTCGGCCTGACCATTGCCTTGTGGGTAATAGGGAGTGGAAAAGCGGTGTTGGATATGAAATTTCTCACAAAGCTCACGAACATCCTGATTTTTGAAAGGAAGACCGTTATCTGTGACAATGGACATGGGCACACCATACCGACAGATGATGTAATTGAGGATGAATGAGGCGATCTGCTTGCCGGTGACTTGGGTAAGTGGAACAGCTTCGATCCACTTGGTGAAATATTCGGTGGCGGTAATAATGAATTTATGGCCATTGGATGAAGATGGATGGATTTTACCCACAAGATCAAGACCCCATTGACAAAAAGGCCATGGTGTTGTGATTGGTTGCAGTTCTTGAGCTGGTGCATGTATTAGGTCGCCATGAACTTGACATTTTTTGCACTTCCTGACAAAGTAGTAGGAATCCTTTTCCATAGATGGCCAATAGTATCCAGCTCGCATGAGTTTCTTGGCTAGTGATGGACCAATTGAGTGAGTCCCGCAAATTCCTTCATGTACCTCTTCCAAAGCCTTTGTTATCTCACCTTGTTCTAGACATCGAAGGAGAGTACCATCAAGACCGCGTCGGTATAGGGTTTCAGTAATAATGGTATATCGAGCAGTTTGGCGAATGAAGGTTTTACGTTGGTTATTCGATTGGTTGGGAGGAAGGGTATGATCGCGAAGATAGGTGTAGAACTCACCGTACCATGGGGATTCAAAACCAACAAGGCAACATATCATTTCAGATTCGGGGATATCATAAGCGGGGATCCAAAGTTGTTCTACCAAGAACTCGTAGCGTGTTGAATTCTGTGGAAGATCTAGTAGAGATGCGATGGTAGCCATAGCGTCAGCAGCTCGATTCTGATCTCTTGGTATCTGCTCAAAAGTGATAGTAGTAAATGATGTCTTTAGAGTGTCCACCATTTGCTTGTATGGCATGAGTTTATCATCTTTGGTCTGATATTCATCTGTTGCTTGTTGAATGACCAGTTGGGAATTGCCATATACTTGTAGTTCTTGTAATTTCCATTGTATGGCTAACCTGAGTCCTGTGATCAAGGCCTCATACTCTGCTATGTTGTTTGTGCATGGAAATGTGAGCCTGTAAGACTTCGGGATGCTATCACCTTGAGGTGTGATAAACAGAATGCCTGCCCCCGAGCCGTGCCTAGTGTATGAACCATCAAAGTATAATTTCCATGACTGTGCTTCTGTAATCATGAATATCTCTTCATCTGGAAAATTGGAAATGAGAGGATGATCACCTATGAGAGGTGCATCGGCCAACTGATCTGCAATAACCTGACCTTTGATAGCTTTACGGTCCACATACTCAATATCAAATTCACTTAGAATCATCACCCATTTGGCTAAGCGACCTGTCAATGCTGCTTTGCTAAGTAAATACTTGAGTGGATCAATCTTTGCAATGAGTTGCACCTTGTGTGTTAACAGATAGTGCCTCAGTTTAGTGGCTGCCAAGATTACTGCTAGGCAAGCTCGCTCAATAGGTGTGTAATTGAGTTCATAGCCCACCAGTGTGTGAGAGATGTAGTAAATAGCACACTCTTTTCCTTCTGCATTATGTTGTGCCAGTAGTACACCCAATGCTATACTTGTCGCTGAGATATAAAGTAACAACGGTCTACTTGGATCTGGTGGCATCAACAATGGTGGATTCATGAGATAGTCTTTAAGCGCCTGAAATGCTTGCTGGCATCGGGCATCCCACTGAAAGCGGATGTTCTTGTGTAGCAGGTGTGTGAATGGGTGACACTTATCAGCCAATTGTGCAATGAATCTACGGATGGATTGAAGCCGTCCTTGTAGTGTCCTTAGCTGACTGATATTCCTTGGAGGTGGCATGTCCATGATTGCCTTAACCTTTGCTGGATCGACCTCAATACCTTTGCTTGAGACAATGTATCCTAGAAGCTTCCTGGAGGTCACTCCGAAGACACATTTCTTTGGGTTGAGTCGAACATGGTATTGTTCCAGTCTATCAAAGATTTTATCTAAGATGTGAAGATGTCCTTCTCTAGTAAGTGATTTTGCTAGTAAATCATCCACATAATCTTCCATCATAGTATGCATCATGTCATGGAAGATGGTGGTCATTGCTCTTTGATAGGTCGCTCCTGCATTCTTTAGACCAAAAGGCATTACATTCCAGCAGTATGTGCCCCATGGACATTTGAAGGCTGTCTTATGTTGGTCCTCTGGTGCGATCTTTATTTGATTGTATCCCGAAAAGCCATCCATGAGTGAAAGCATGGCATGTCCTGCTGTCAAATCTACTATGATGTCGATATTTGGTAGAGGGAAGTCATCCTTAGGACATGCCTTATTCAGATCTCTGAAGTCTGTACAAATGCAGATGCCCCCGTTTGGTTTGCCAACTGGTACAATGTTGGAGATCCATTCTGCATAATCAATTGGTCTAATGAAACCAACATCCAGGAGTTTCTTGAGTTCTGTTTTGACTAGCACGGCAATCTGAGGATGCATCTTACGAAGCTTCTACTTGACAGGTTTGGCTCCTTTTGCTACTGTGAGATGATGCATGACTAAATCAGGATCAAGCCCAGGCATGTCTGCATATGACCATGCAAAGTTGATCTGACGCTGTTGGAAGAACTCTATAAATTGAGGCTGTTCCTCTGGAGTGAGAAGAGATGCCAGATGTATGATATGAGGGTTTTCAGGAGTCCCCACATTGTATTCTTTAGTCTCCCCAATGAGAATCGTCGATCGTTCCTGTTGTGTATTAGCAGGGAGAATGTCAAACCCTTCATCCTCAGGCGCCTCAGAGAGGTTTTCACCGTTGGATACGCTCTTTCTTTTTACTTTTGTTGGATCAAACAGTGCCACAGTGTGGTTTTCACTGGAAGATCCATGTTTTAATGTTATATTTTTGCAGCTGAAGGGTTTGGCATCCGCCCCGAAGTATGTTGCGCTATTAAGTTCAATGGCGAATCCAGCTTTGTGATCCCCGCTTGGTAGATTATCCCTTAATTCCAAAAAGTCAATGATAGCCTCATCGTTTTGGAAGAGGTCAAGACATGGGGGATTTGGTTGGTTCCATTCGATGAGTTCAGGGTGGATAATGAGCATTACTTCATCGATTAAGTTAAGTGCGGGAGATGTATCAGTGAGGGTTAAGACAGTGTGGTGAAGGTCGTTGATGGTACTCTCCCTGTCAGAATCCAGCGTAGGATGAGACGTAGGGTCTGTGGAAGATGTTTCCAGCTCAGGTACCCAAGTGGTCTTTATCTGTGCTTCTCCGTAAACAGGAATGTCTTTGCGTGGCGGAGGTGGTGACTTGTCTTCCTCATCTGAAGTGTTAAGCTGTACAGAATCAAATTCCCACTCATGTGAGTCGGTCTCTGAATCACTTTCCAGCATTCGATTGCTATACCATACTGGGATGTCGCTGGAGTTGAATACTGCAGGTGTGATTGGTTTATGTACCTTTGAGGTGATCGGTGCTGCAGGAACTGTGATGGGGTTTAAAGGTTTTGTCACTGGAAGTATCGACAGTGTTGATTTAGTGGCTTCTATTGGAACGGCTGGTGCCATAGATGCTGCTACGGGTTCCAATATAGTTGTGGCTGTGAATGATTTTATTGATGTGATGACTGCTGTGGATGGGATTACTAGTTCGATTGGTGGGATTTTTGGCACTGATGACGGTTGCGGTGGGTTTGTGAGCCTCGATGGGGCAGTGACAATATTGCTTGATGGTGCTTTGATTATGAAAGGTGTCCTCTTTATAGTAGGTGGGCAAAATGGTTTGCTAGGTTTTCCTTTAAATCTGAGTTTAGGAAGGATCTCTTTTTCAAAGCCTAGGCCTGTATTACCTTTGGGCTTGAATTCTGGTAGTAGAGGTTCGTGTCGTCCTTGTTGGCAGGATCCCAAAGCACTCTGACCATCATACCCCATTCTCTGCATAATGAGGAGGCCTTTACCATACTGTTCCGTAGGAAGTGTAACTTGCGGTTTGTCAGTGGTGATGGGATCTTGATAGATCCAGTCCGCTAGGTCCTCATCTTGTGTTTCTTCCTCTTGACTCTTTCCAAGGACGAAAGGCGTCCAAGCACATGCTGGCGTGATTAGTCGTTGCTGGAGTAACTGCTGTGGTTTACCATGTGTTCTAGGAGAAGTGGGCATTTGTCCCACACAAAAGAGTTGACTTAAGTTATATTCCCCGGGACCTTCCTCTGCGACTTTCATTTTAAGCTTTTCTTGCTTGGGTATAGGGGTGTTCAAACTGGCAAGAGAGGTGGGACTTACATATGATGTAGAGGAAATGGCTTCCCTATTATTAGGAACAGTAATTTCTGGTTGATGGCTGATATTATGGCAAAATGCAAAGGGATTTGCATCACCCAGGATTGTGATCTCTGCACCATTATGTGGGAACTTGATACATTGATGGTAGGTAGATGGAACGGCTTGCATGGCATGTATCCAAGGTCTTCCTAATAATAGATTATATAGTAGAGGAAGGTCCAGAACCTGACAAATTATGTGCTTGACCACAGGATCGACTCGGATTGGTAGTACCACAGCTCCTTTGGATGAACGCTCTGCATCATCATAGGCCTTGATGGTGATCTTCTTGCGAGGATCCACTGATTCTATTGCATATCCCAATGCTGTGACCAACTGTAGTGTGCAAATGTTTAGGCCTGCTCCATTATCTATCAAGACTCGCTTGATCCTGTGTTGGTTGATAAAGCCTTCAATGTGTAGTGAAGCATTATGAGGTTGTTGGAAGGAAGAGTTGTCACTTTCAGAAAAAGTGAGACAAGGTGATGACTTTAGATTTCCAACCATGGCTTGAAATTGGTCTGTGTTCAGGTTTGCAGGGACTAACGCCTCTTGGAGTGCTTGATCCAAGATTGTTTTATGAGATGGCGATAGGCACAATAGTTCTAAAATGGATATGAGCGCAGGCGTTTTATCTAATTGTTCCACAAGATTATATTGCTTTGGGACGGAGGTGGTGCCCTATGGAGCTGCCTTGATGGTGACCTTGCCACGACGTGTAACAACATTGCAATTTGAGGTGGGATTTTTGAAGGTTATAGTTGCAATTTGTTCACTGGCATCATACAGGTGATTTACAGTGTAGTTATACGCAGCCTGCGTATAATTAGTGGTATCAGTACCTCGCTTGGAAGTGGAAGGACCCCTTTGATCTTGTGATGGAAGTGGATTTTTGAACATCAGATGATCATTATTGGTTGTTTTTGGGTCATGTCCTTCAATCTCAATTTCTCCTCGATCAATGAGATCCTGAATGAGATCTTTCAATCGGTGACAATTACTTGTCTTGTGTCCTCTTCCTTGATGGAACTCACAGTATTCAGTATCTCTCCACCATGCCGGTTTGACCTGAGGTTCATAGTTGGATAGCTTAGGTAGAGTGATCAAATTCTGAGAAATGAGTTGTCGCATCACTGTTTCAATGGGTTCCCCTAAGGGAGTATATGTGCATTTTTGTTTTTGCTGACGAGGTCTTGGTTCATCTTAAGATGTGATGCGACCTTGATTAGGAGGAACATTTGTGTTATTTTGAGGTGGAGGATTTTGTCCTGCAAATCGAACCACAGGTTGTGCATTTTGGATAGTTCGAGCATCCACAACCCCATCGTTGATGATATTTTTATTCTTGTTCCAGAAGTTTGGTTTATCGCTATTGAAGCGCGGGCGAGGACCATCTTTTGGTTCATTAAAGATTTTGATGAGTCCTTTCTTGATGAGTGCCCTTTCACATTTTATACCCTTGGTGATCATATCGTTAAAGGAGTCTGTGTCTTTGACATCCAGGTGAAATTCCATTTCTTCGTTTAAGTTGGAAATGAAAATTTCCACTAGTTCTTGTTCAGGTAACTGAAGAGAACGTCTGCTAGACATTTGGCGCCATCGTTGCAGGAATACTGAGAATAATTCACCTGGTTTTTGTTTGGTGTTGCATAGATCAGCCATGGTGATGTTGCGTTCAATGTTATGAGAGTAATGAGATAGGAACTTCTGGATGAGTTCCTCAAATGTTCTAATGCCACCTGGTAGTCGGGAAAACCATGATGTGGTGGTTCCTCCCAAGCTTTGGGGAAAAAGGCGCATTAGGTATGTGTCCTCATAAGCCACTTCAAGACAAGCGGAATGAAATTCTCGGACATGATCACGGGGATCCCCCTTTCCTCTATATTTTTCAAATTTGGGTGTTTCGAACCCACATGGAAAGGGTGGCATATAAAGATTCCTATCAAAAGGATAGGGACAGATGTCGTTAAGTGAGAATTGATTGGTCTTAACACCACTATGAAGTTGTTGGGCGAGATTCTCGACTTGTTGCCGCAACATCTCTATTTCATTTGGAGGAGGAGATGGTGGGTTACCTCGAGGAATGTTATATCTGATGTGATTTCTACCCCTTTCCTCCTCATGGCGACTTTGTCTTTCTGATGCTTGTCTTAATTGGGCAAGATCAAAGTCCGAGGGGAGTTTGGCTCCTTCTTGAGCGAGTTTTAAGAAGTGAGCATCAGCATTGCTCCTTAATATTTCATCAAATAATCTGTTGAAGTGAGGGTTATGCTGAGCCCTTTCGATTGTTGAAGGAGTGGGAGTACTTGGGTTTTCATCAGTTACAGTTCCTCCAAGTGCTTCTTGAAATTCATTGAGGTTGTCTTCTTCTTCCTCAATTTCTATTTCTCGTTGCCTTGATCGCGATCGGGTTTGAGCCATTTTGTTTGTAAGTTTGTGTTGAAGTTGATTGAAGATGATGATGAGTTATTGATGAAAGATTGATGATTGGTGATTTGTATTGTATGGGGATCTCTAGCACTTTAAGGTAGATGTAACCGAAATTCCTTCTTTGAATTGCTTGTTTGTTTTGAGGAGTTTGGATGTGATAAGGTGTAGAGAAATCTGAGATGTGTTACAGATTTTGACTACCTAGCAATGAGAGGATTCACTCATGAACTAGTTTTAACCTGCGTAGATATGTCTCTTAGGATGAGCTTATCCTAGATGTAGAAACAATCTAAAAGTGATGTGATGTGTTTGATTTCAAGCAATATCTAAAAGAGAACTTGGGACAAGAACCTCTTAATGTTTTGAGAGTTTTGGGATGAATTGATGATGGAAAAATGATGTATGAATGAGATGATGGATGTTTTGTTTTCAACTTCAATAAAAACTTTGTGTTACAAATGGAACAAACTCTACTTCTTCCCTTTCAGGCGTTGGTGGCACTTCTCGAGCTGTGTTGTAGGTGATACAGATGTTTGGGAAGAAGTTGGGATTAATCTTTCCTCCTTGATTTTTGTGATAACTCAGAGCTCTATATTGCATAAAAGCTCTGCGGTTCAATGATTCGGAATCAAATTCGTTTGTTTTACCTTGAAGATAGAGACGCATGTGATGTAGAAAGACTCTATGTGAGACAAAGATTTGTCTATTGAGATAGAAGAATTTCCTCCTTTTGATCAAAGCCTTTGAGCTTAATGGTCTTCTTTTCAAGGTAATATTCTGATGACACTTCTTCTTTCGCAAGATGTGAAGAATGGTCATAAATTTTGTCTCTTTGTTGTTTGTACTTTGTTTTTGGTATTTTTGTTTGTTTTTGAGAAATGTTGGATGAATACTGTGTTTTTGGGATTGATTTTCTGATTTTTCTTTGACAAGGAAACAAAGCAAGCACAAAAACACAAGAATGTTGCCTCAAAGGCACAAATGAGTATGGGTCTAGATCAACCCAATCTTTGGACTTGTATATGACCCTTCCTTTAGATTTATTTTAAAGTGTATTTCCAAAGCCTGAAGTCGGCTCAATTTGCACTAGGTCTGTAAAACGAACACACTTCAAACACTCTTTATCCCTAAGGTCAAATGGCCAGTTGTGATAAATTTAGCCCACATCTTGATATTTCTTCGACTTTGGTACTACATACCTTATGAATCCCGCCGTGGCAGGTAAGGATGTGATATACTAAGTCTTGCACGAGCATAACAAATAGATGATCCCTATGATGGGGGAGTCACCACTTTTATCAAGCCACAAGTGACTTTTCAAAAAGCTATGTTTCTACTCAAGGAAATATGTATGGTGAGTATCTTGGGAGCAAAACCATCTATGCTCTTGCACTAAATTATATCGCAAATATCCTCAATCAATAGAACGGGTGGGCTACTACTTAAAGGTGTTTAGTCATGTTCGATGTTTTTTGGACATAAGTTCATTCTGCAGTGACTCACTTAAGAGCCTTGTAACTGGTGGTGGGGCCCATTTGTCCTTTCGGCCAGTTACACTGTAGGAACAGCTATACCCAAGGCTACAACTTTCGCTCTCACCTGATTTCTATAGCGGCTCGAAGGATTTACCGCTCGAGGTCGTTCCCAAGAGTATCGATCCCTTGGCAGGCCTCTCTTAAAAAGATAAAATTTGAGTGTTACTAACACTTTTCTCTTGCACCTAGGACCACGAGAGCCAAGGGAGAGGATAGTGTGTGTTAGAAGTAGGTCCACTCGACTGACTTTTTGCACAAGTGTGCCAAATACGTAAAACACTTGTTCTTTTTTAATCCAGCATTTGCAAAGATGATTTAACTATTTGGAGATGTTGCTCCAACAATCATGGTGTTCTTTTTAATTTTCAAAGGCAATTGTTTGAGTAAACTAGAATTTGAAAATCCTGGTCAACTTAATGAAAAACACGTTTGCATGAAGTAAAATTGCTTTGAAAATGAGACAAGTTGATTGTGAATTTTATTTGCACCAAAAATGGAAGTGTGGATTGTGAGTTTTATCTTGATGCAAGAAATAAAATTTGCCTTGTTGATTTTAAGCACCAAAACGAAGTTTGTTTCCTAACTTGCAAAAAAATAAAGTTGTTTTTGTATAAGTTTGTGGTTCTTTTTACCTTTAAACAATGAAATTCTTTTTAAGAGCCCCAAACAAATGTGTGATTCTTTTTTTAAAACCAACTTCAAAAACAAGTTAGTAAAAAAATATAAATCTACTTTTTAATCTAATTTAAATCTGCACAAAAGAGAAAAATAGTTAGTAAAATCCCCCTATTTGGTGGGCTTCTACAAGCCTAATTTTTTTTTTTTTTTGGTTTTTTTTTTTTGGTTACAAGGTGATTTGTACAACGTTTTGTTACAATAGCGCTAGTCTGTGTTTGAATAGAGGCACTATTTAACACGAACGCACTAAAAGAAAGGGAAAGACAGAGAAGGGAAAAGCACTAAAACAGGGTGAATAGCGCCAAAATAATGTCAAACGCACCAAAACAGTGTCAAAAGCGCAACCTGTGTGACATTTTCAACATTCAAACATGTTATTGGTTTAAAAAAAAAAAAAAAAAGTTGATCTTTTTGGTGTTTGGATTCACGTCGGGTTCACCAAATGATGCTCTGCAAAAAGGATTAGAAAATCTGTTTGATGGCAACACACACAAGAGCACAAGAAACAAACGTTAGTGTTAGCAACAAAAGATTATCCTAAACAGGCATATCAAGAGAGATATTAAGCATGAAATAGAAAGCATATAAACATATAATGAAATAGCTAATCAAGATGCTCATAGTTGCTCCTCCCTTGTTCCTCTCCTCTCCAAGTCCCAAATGAGTGTAGCTCTCAGCTTTTAGCACTAGCCATGGATGCCATATGGAGATTCAAGATGGTTGAATATGATAAGCAAATACTATGCAAGAGTAGATAGTGATGCTATGAAAAAACTCTATGCTAATGTCAGTATAACAACAATACTCTAAAATGCTTCTCCTTTTGCTTGAGGAGAAGGGTTCTATTTATAGAAGAAATAGGGAAATGAAGGGTTAAGATTGAGCAATCTTAACAAGGGTTAGGATTGAAAGTTGGGGATCCATGTGCACAATTGGCACCAATAAAATGGTGACAAGTTTCAACATAGGATTGGGTTGAGAGAAGAGGTTGGAGGCATTAAAGGCCTGAGAAGACTTCATGGTTATCTAGAAGGTAAGGGTCAAGTCTAAATTAAGATTACCCATTGGATTAAGAGTTAATCCAAGGATAAACCTTTGTGCAAATGATTAAGAGATAATCATGGTCAAAGCATTAAAGGCTTGATGAGACCTTTGGGTTGGGTAGAGGTTGAGTCAAAACAAATGTTTTAACCATGTGGGAGGGTTGAATTAACCATTAATGGTTATTGGAGACTTTGGGGATTAAGTGGTTGAAGGTTGGAAGCCTTCAATGGTTTTCAAAGACTTTGAGCCATTTAGTGGTTGAAGGTTGAAAGCTTTCAAAGGTTATCCAAGACTTTGAGGGTTAATTTGTTGAACACACAAAGCATTAATTGCTTTTCAAAGACTTTGGAGTCTTTGAGAAATGACTCCAATTTGCTTAGGAATGTGACAATATTTAGGGGATGGATTAGGCTAATTAGGAAGGGTTTAGAAGAATTTAGAAGGGGTTTAGGCATACAAGTGGATTTTGTAGGAAAATGCAAGTGGGAGAAATTTTGGTATTTTCAATTAAAATAAAATCATTTATTTCAATTAAATGGTGTAAGTTGCATTTGGATAAATATTTAAATAAATATCAATTTATTTAAATGAGAAAAAGAAGATAAAGCATTAAAATGCTTGAAGACTTTGAGGGAAACCATTAAAGGCTTGAAGACTTTAAGGAAAACCATTAAAGTCTTAAGAAGACTATAGAAGGAAGCCATCAAGTTTGAAGACTTTAAAGCCATCAAGTTTGAATACTTTAAGGGAAACCATTAAAGGTTTCAAGTGGGTGAGGATAAATAGGATTTTAAATAAATAATTTATTTAAAATAGTTGTGCAACTTGCTTTTGTAGGAAAATACAAGTGGGTGGAGGATAAAGGTGATTTAAATAAATTATTTATTTAAAATAATTGTGAGAGGTGGGTTTTTGGGGGTTTTAAATAAATATTAATTTATTTAAATGTGAGAGAAGATTTAATTAAATAAATATGATTTATTTATTTAATTAATGGTCTGAATTTGGTTAAGTGAATTAAATCAAATAAATTGAATAATTTATTTAATTAATAGGAGAAGAGGGTTAAGATGAATTAATTAAATATTAATTTAATTAATTATTAATTGATGGTTAAATAATCAAATAAATACTAAGTATTCATTTAATTAAGTGGACAGATTTATGTGACTACACCAACTAAGTAATGTCTCTAGTTCATCCCTTTGTATATAAATTTTCATAATATCAATGACACATAGAAAGATTACGATAGAAGGCAACCGATAATACTTAAGCAATTAGTCAAGATTGTCAAGTAGAAAGGCCACTATTACATTAGTCTCATATTTGTGCCTACAAGATGATTGTAATCACTATTTACGTTGATTATACTTGAGACGTGATGAAAATTCCTTCCATAATTTAAAGTTTATAATATTTTTAGAAAACCAGTCAATGAATAATTCGTATTCAATTATTGTAAAGAAACTAACAATTTGAAAGAACAAGACATTAATTTTGTATTTGTTATTTAAACATATTTTTTAAATATCGATGATAACTGAATATGAATTTAAATTGATATCAATAAGTTAGAAAAGCCACACTTATCTCATAACATGATGCAGTAGGGAAATATAAGAAATCTCAAATCTTATTTGTACGATGTAAGCTATAAACAAAAATTATCAATTTAAAAATGTTCAAAAGAGAATTTGTGCATAAATATATTTTTACTGAATTTTATGTATAAGTTATTGCGAAGATAGTGATGATTGGAAGTGACACTTGTATTTACATCGCCTTATAAAAACTTGTTTTTAATTATGCTTTGATAGATGTCTCAACTTTATTCTAAAACTCCTATTTGAGCATACTACTTAAAAATAATAATATCTTTTCAACAAACCTTCTTTAAATATATCACACAACTATGTTATTCAATTAGACCATATTTATTTACAACATTTTGTCAAAGATCTCATGTGTTGGTTGTGCCAACTAGTGGGCATTATGTAACCTTATCCTATGTGATCTAACATGTGTAGCATATATTGCATGGGTGGTTTTAGAGCTTACATAAGTAGGTACAATTAAAGGCTTATACTATATTACATAATCCTTAGGGGCATGACCATTTTAAATTGGTGATTGGATTATACATAGTAATGGTGTGATTTTTGGTTTTTTAGGAGACAAGTCAATTTAAGGAAAGATAAATCATTTGTAAGGTAGCATGCTCATAGAAAAAATATATTTTAATATGCCTATTTCTAATCATTACAATTTAGTAGTTTCATTTAGATTGCATCAAATTGCTTTAAATCGATATCTAACTTTTATAATTTTATTTTTTATTATGAGTTTCTATCAAAGGTTGTTTAAAATTTAATTTAAATGAACGTTTATATTTTCTAAAAGTAGATATTTGGTTAAATTGAATATATCTACATATAGGTAGACAAAGAATATGTTGGACACCGTTGTTGTTACATCAAAAGCTCGAGTTGTCAATGAACGCCGCCACGACCAGAGACAAGGATCCACGTGAGGTGGTTAAGCACATGTCCCAAATCCTGAGCTCAATGTTGAAAGCTTATTACAGACTAGAGGGTAACAATCCCCCCCTCAGTGTGACCCGCAGGATTCGAACCTATAACCCAACACTCTAATACCACTTGTTGGACATCGCAGTCGTTATGCCAAAAGCTCGAGCTGTCAATGAACACCACAACAACTAGAGATAAGGATCCATGGGAGGTAGTTAAGCACATGTCGCGAATCCCAAGGTCATTGTTGAACATCTATTACAGACTAGAGGGTAACAAAATATGATTATTATGTACAGAGGAACATATTTCAATCTAGATTTTATATTTTTCTTGTGTAAAAACTCTTGGTGAGAGTAGCTTGTGATATAACTTATAAATATTGTCCAACTTTAATGTTAGGATAGGGTGACATTAACCTTGCAATCCTAAGTCATTTTCATGTGTCTCCACAATCCTTGGAAGGTGAGTGTACTTGTACATCTAAGGACATGTTGAAACAAAATACTTAATTAAAAATATCTATGACATATTGTATTTATATTCATAGAGGAAGGATCCACTCATTGTTGGTAATTACAAAGATTAAATGCATATTCATCTTCCCAAGTGTCTAAATGGGAGATGAAGATTCATGTTGTTGTGTATCATTGTATATTGCTACATGTTGATGCACCAAGCTATACATGTCAACCATCGAGAGTGTTAGTGTAAATTATACCTCGTAATTACACTTTACTTAAGTTGACTTAGGATAATGCATTTCATAGTAGTTTGGATTTGAGACACTTGGTGTGCACATAGGGATGATGCATGTAGGAGAAATTCTACCTTTTGTAGTCTTATCTTGTTGTTACATTCCACCTTTGGTGGTTGATCCACCTCTTGTGGAATATTTTTTATTTCTCTTACCTACTCCTACCTACCCCTACCTATCCTTGTTTCTCATTGAGCTACATGTCATGATTGTGTGCTCACATATCCATATGGCCTTGCCTTTATAAGTAGACTCATTTGCATTGTATTTAACAATCCAATCAATCAACTCAATTAGTTGGGAATTTTGCATCATTGATAGGAATACAATTTATTCTTGTCACATATTTTGTTCTCTTTTGTTTATGTGCTATCAATTGGACTCTAGATGTTGGCAAATTCTCCCATGGTATCAGAGCCATTTGAGGGCCATTGATTTGCCAATTGAGAGAAATTTGATGTTATTTGGGGTTATGCATTTTGGAGCTTTCTATTGTAGGTTATTGTTAGAGATCGATAGGTCAAATCTAAGGTCACCATTGGATTGAGGAGGTTCGAGAAAGTCAGAATCACATTTTGTTTCGTCCAAATCCGACATCTGAGGCCAAATATAGAGTCGTTTGAAGGTGAAGGGTGGTGACATCCCGGGAGCAATCTGCAATTTTCGAGCATTTTTGGCAAAATCTGTCATCACCATCGTGTTCAGAAGGCCTAAAAACCTTAAGATCGCCTTTTCATTTGTCCAAATTGGACTCCATCACCCTGACCTAGAATGAAATCCCTCGGTTGCGACGGTACCGATATAGGTACAATTGTCATAAATATTTTTTTATTTTTTTATTTTTTTAGAAAAATTTCTGAATTAAATTTTAACCAAGGGGGTGTATTTTGTTTATTTTGTTTTATTTTAAAAAAATTGAAATGTATTTTGTTTATTTTGTTTTATTTTTAAAAAAGTTAGTGAAATGTTAGTCAATTGCAGTCGTTGTTTGCAAAATCTACGGTGTAAAACGTGCAACTAACTTGTGTGTTATGCACACCGTACTGTCGTTTTGAAGCCAAAATAACTGCATCCCTGCGTAGAGGTACGCAAGGTACCTTTTTAAAAGTTTTTTTACTTAAAACTTTTTTAGTTAAATCTTTTTAATGTTTTTTTAAATGCTTTTATTAATTAAAAGCTTTAATGTATTTTAAAAAGTTTTTTTCATTAAGTTTTTTTAATAAAAAATAAACTTTTTAATATGTTTTAAATTTTTAATAGGTTTTAAATAAACTTTTTAATTTTTATTTTTTAAAAATGTTTTTATTAAGTTTTTTAATAACCTTTTTGATATTTTAAAATGTTAAAATTTTATTTTTATTAAAGTTTTTTAATATGTTAAAAAATTAAAAATGTTTTTTTTCTTTATTAGCTTTTTTGGGAAAATTAGAAAAAAAATTAAAAAAAAAAATCTTTGTTAATTTTTTAATAAAGTTTTTTTTTGCATGGCTTTTTAAATAAATGTTTTTATTAAGATTTTTTTTATCTTTAATTTTTTATTTTCATATAATAAGCAAAATTGGGAACAATTTTTTTCTTGTACACCTTCATACTTGTTTTGCAGCACTTCTAATCAGTAGTCAAGGGGGGGTTAGTTTACTCTTTTATATCTCTTGGCGACATTCTCAATTGGTGGCATCTTCATTTGCGATATTCTATAGGGCAACTTTTTGGTGACATCATCTTCTTCAGTTTCCAGCTTTGCACATTTGTGATTATGTTGTATTCTCTTGTATGAGCAATGTTGTAGTCGCACTATGTAAAGTGCCACACCTCTTTGTATCTTGTCATTATTGACCTATTTGATTTAATCCTTATGTACTTAGATTAGGAATATTCATGTGAGACTTTTATTCTCTTGTGGAGAAGGTATTTGAATTGAGTACATCTATCATTGGTGCTCATATGTCTATCTCCATGCTTGATCTTTATCATGTCGCAGCAAGTGATTCATTAGTCATTCTTCATTGATAGGTACCTAATTTTGTCACACTTTGACATTCTTGGTGCAACATTGGCTCTATTTCTTCCTTATGCGGAGGTATTTTGGTCAACATCATTGGACCATCTTCGCAGGAGATTTTGCATTGAGGGGGGGGGCATTTGGTCTCTCTTCTTCTCTCTTATGCAAGGGACTTTTTCCTCACACGAGGTTTTATTCTTTTCATTTTTCATCGAGAGAATTGTGTTCTTTCATCTCTCTTTTGGGGGGAGTTTTCTCCCATTGGGTTTTTTTCTCTTTCTCCGTTTGTGAGAGATTACATTACTTTGTGTGCATTTGCATTTGTACATGGGTACCTAACATGGCCTAGCAGTCGGGTCCCATCTTGCATTAATGACTTAAGTCTACATTTCCCTAAGTTGCACTTAAGGGGGGGTATCAGTGTAAGTTATGCCTCATAATTACACTTTACTTAGGTTGACTTAGGATAATGCATTTCATAGTAGTTTGGATATGAGACACTTAGGGAAGTGTGCACATAGGGATGATGTATGTAGGAGAAATTCCACCTTTTACGGTCTTATCTTCTTGTTGTTGGCATTGTGTTGTCATTGATGTCAACCGGTGTAGCATGGCAACCGATATGAGAGATTGAAGTGTATTGTTGTCACTGATGTTAACCGAAAATGGTGTCATTGATGTAAACTAATATAGTAGCCTACCAGTATAGCTTGTCATTGGTAAGGAAGAGAATGTCAACTTGCATTGTGATCATTGGAGTCATCAGTACACAAGTTAATGCTGACTTGTGGTGGAGACATAAGTATTGGAGACTAGTATGGCATAACAACTGATAAGTGATATGTTGGCAGTGCATTGTTGCCAACCAACAAGCATATGACCAGTGTGCATGCAGGGTGAGCTAATGCAGAAGTGCAGAGCTGATGTGCAATTGGATGTCAATCAACATGACTCACCTCGGATGAAGAAGATATCATAGGTTGAAGAAGATTGGTAGTGAGTGTCCCCAACTGGATCACATGTGCCTGATTGAAGATGTGTATGCTCAATGTCAACTAAGGCATATTAGTGCAATGTCGAAAGCAGAATGAGTGATAAGGATCTACTCACACCGGTAAGTGGTCATACCGAGCTTATGCCCCAATATGCATGGAATGCATCATAACCCTCAAAGATAAGACCAAAAAGTAGAAGGCAGGTAACTGAAGGCTAACACTGGATCAACCAATGAAATGCAAGGATGCCTCGAGTGCATGAAATTAGAGATATGCACTAGATCAGCTAGAGTTGGTAAGTTAAGATACCGGGACAAAGAAGAAAGATTAAAGAAGTGATGGGTTTGTCATCTCGACAAACCGATTGAGATGATGTCTGGGCTGATGAAGATGTGTGCAAGATTGAGCATCTGCATACAGAGAATGCAACCAGAATGTAGATGCAGATAGAAGGAGACAATTGAAGATTGATGACATGGTGTCATCAAGGTGCCTACCGGTAAGTATGTGAACTGATAAGAGAGAAAAGAGGCTAAGTGATGTGCTCCTACCTGATGAAGATGAGCATGTGGTGGATTGACATGTTTGGTGACCAACAAAGGTGTTCCACTGACAGAGCTGCAAAGTCCAAACATGAAGGTTAATTGGTTAGGGTATAACCGACAGGGTTAGTGAATTGGTAGATGAACCCGATTGTGTGTTGTGGTCAGTGACAGAGTCTAATTAACACGATGATTGAGGTGAGGTGCATATCGACGGAGACGCCATGTGGAGCCCAAGTTTCATACAAATGGACCGTGCATTGTCGGTGAGGTAGGTGGTGATTGGTCGACATTAATATCGATGGTGTAAATCATGGATCGAGAGCAGAAGGGTGCGACTCGAGATAGATCTAAGCTCAATGAATTGATTTGGTGGCTTCATGATCAATCCAGGGTGTCCAGGTGTTGATCTGGGTAGGTGAAGCTAACCGCGTGATCGCTTCATGGTGATTGACAAGTGCAAACTGACAAAGTTGCCATGTTTGCTAAATATAGCAAACGTGTTCTATAAGCAGCATGTTTGGTGGTGATGGGTGATCAGATGTAGGTTGACTAGCTCTGAGAAGAGATCTGATTCGATTTGATATGCCTCATGGTTGATGAAGGAACCCTAGCGCACTAGAGGTTTGAATGTCAGCCATGGAGGGAAAGCTTAGGTATAAATATGCAGACTCAAGACCGAAGATGATTGATGATGATGCGTGTCGGATGTTGAAGAGTGGAGTATGAAAAAGCAACAAAGAGCCAAGCAGTCAGAGAATTCATCGAAGATCATAGAGCCTGAGTGTTGGAGGTGCAATCGGTGAGAGGGTTTATCAAAGGCTTAACCGGTAAGGTCATAGTGATTGGTATACTGCAAAGTGTGTTGCAGTCGTGTGAACCGGTGGTGCTAAAATTTGTAGGAAGACAACAGAGAGGGTTGCAATGCAGTGGAAGAGTCGACGAAGATTCGACAAGGTAGATCTGAGTAGGGTGTAACCAGTAAGCTGAGAACTGCTAAAGATTAGAGTGGAGAGAACTGACAGAGTGAAGAGTACCGGTAATAGGAAGCAACGATGAATCTGAGTGAGAAGAGAATTGACAAAGACATAGTAGAGGAAGAGCCACAGAAGGTGAGTAGAGAAATGACAAAGAACCAAATAGAGATGAACTGGTGAAGAGACATGTGTGAGAGTTACAAAGCTCTTTTGTAACAAGACTATTACTATTGTTTTTTATATATGCTATTGTAATCACTGAGTTGGAGCTCGGTGCAGGGGTTGGTGCTCCTTGGGTTGGTGCCCTAAATCAGTAGGGGTGGTACTCCTTGGGTTGGTGCCCTAAATGTTGTAACTAGTGTTTTCATTGTGAGGCTGGATTGGAGCAATAGATTCCAGCCACATTTCTCACCGATGTTTTTCCCATGTTGGGTTTTCCTCATATATCTGGTGTTGTGTGATATGCCCTTTTGTGTGTGCTTGCATATTGATGTTCTTTTCCTATCTCACCGGTATGTTTACTTTGTGTTAGATTTGCAAACCAGTATACACCTTTTCAGGATTAAAAGGGGTTAAGTTTGGAAACCACTGATTCATCCCCCCCCCCTCAGTGGCATCTTGTGTTCAACAGTTGTTACATTCCACCTTTGGTGGGTGATCCACCTCTTGTGGAGTATTTTTTTTATATTTCTCCTACCTACCCCTACCTACTCTTGTTTCTCATTGAACCACATTGCATGATTGTGTTCTCACATATCCATATGGCCTTGCGTTTATAAACACTCGTTTACATTGTATGTAACAATCCACTCAATCAATTCAATTTCAATCAACTCAATTAGCTGGGTATTTTGCATCATTGATAGGAATACAATTTATTCTTGTCACGTATTTTGTTCTCTTTTGTTTATGTGCTATCAGTTGGACTCTAGATCTTGGCAAATTCTCACAGAGAGTAATGAAGTGTGAGATGCACGGGGAGTTGTTTTTTTTCTATTCAATACAAGTGATGGCATCTATTCGATACTCGTGTAATTATTATTTTTTTTGATATGGAAAAGACATGGACAAATCTAACCTTTAATTAAACCAAAACCAACCTCTTTTGCATAAAATATTGGAATACAAACAAATCAAAGGTGTTATGCTCGAGTAACTCTACTCAAAGAGAGTCAAACAACCTAGGTTGTATTCTTTTGTTGCATGGAAGATGGATTTATTTATTTAGATGTGAGCTAATTAATTCTAGAAGCATGCAAAATTGAAAACATAAACTACTAAAACTGAATTATAGACACACAAGAAACCATTAAAAGCTACATAAATGGTATAGAGATATAGAGGTCTACCTATGATATTCGACATATTTCAAAAGTGTTGGACATGGGTGGAGGGTGTCGTAGTCTCGTGGGTGTCCAAATTGACAAAAAGGTTCAAAAACGCAACCGAGTGGGCCTGTAAGCCTGTTTTCTAGAATTCTAGCCAAGAAGAATTAAACATGGTTGGAGGGCACCCTAGTCTAGGTGTTTTTGCCAATTTAAAATTTGAATCTCAGTTTGCTCTGCACTCCTATAATATCCTCTATTATCAAATCTAACCCTACAAAAGCATAAAGAGAGGAAAAATGGTCATGGGTATATAGGGTATTGCCTTAGTCAAACCCCCATTTTAGTGTTTCCACCTCCATGTATAGACAAGTTGGATCTAAGATAAAAGTGTGTGCTTTGAACTTTAAGTGTTTCTAAGATTGTGGCAAGAAATAATTTGCATAAACATAAATAAGAACCCTACTCAAATGTGTTGGACTGAACCCTAGATGAGACAATCAAAAGGTGGTGTACAAAACCAACTTAGGAATGCATGAATGTGTAAATAACAACAAATAAATGATACATATCAGATCTAAATCTTAAAACTTCTAGAAAATTAAGAATGGCATGAAATCATACAAAACTCTTAAGGAGACATACAAGCTAATCATCAATTAGTAATTCGTATCATCTTCCAACTTTCTTTGAAGCTTCAACCATCTTAGCAATAGCGGTGAATAAACAATGTTGAATATTTGATGTTGCTTATTATACTTCAGAATTTTGTAGACATGTGTGACCAATTTGGTAGAGCTTTGTTATCATCAAGATTGTATCTCCAAATGAGGAAAGCTACTAGCTTTTATATGATCCACAAGGTTAATGTTTGATAAATAAGAAGTCGATGTAAAATGATCATTAACAAGAATCAAGACTAGATTCCAAAAATTACTTTTGATTCTCGAATGGATTTTGGCTCTGCTAGGTTTTTTCAATACTTTTGTTTGTTCCTATTGTCCTCGTGTCACACCACATTTACCATAAAACCCTTATTTTTACAATGGCCTTAGCCAACATCATCCCAATAGTTGACAATGGTGTTGATGTTTTGGCATTTGGCATTAATGGATCCTCTAAACAAGTGACCCCAAAAATTTGTGCCAAAAGCTTTCCACAAGGTATGTCTTTTGACAACCCCTTGGATGTGGTTTTATCCATTTCAAAATTTGATTATGCATGTCAATAGTTAGAGCAACATATGCTCATAGGTTATTTTGTTGGGAGGGTCCCCCCCTGAAAGCATACTCCAGGATTGGGTCACCAAAGCATGGGCCCCTCATGAGATCCATCTTGATGGGGTCCAAGACTTTACCAAAGACTTTTTCCCTTTCCATTTACCGAGGTTAACCATGATAGGGTTATTTTTTAGAATGGCCCATTGTATGTCAGGTTGTCTTTACTCGTTTTCCAACCTTGGTCTCAAGAGTTTTCTATCTCTGATAATAAAAAACTCCTTGTTCTCATTTGGATAGAATTTTGGGCCTTCCTTTTCTATGCTAGTGTTTTCTTTTCAATATTGCTTCATCCCTTAGGGAGGTTATTTGCATTGAACGAGCCATTTTTATCAAGTCCGACCCTAGAAACGGGTCTTTGTCGAAGTGGATTAGTCTCATGACCTCAAAGATACAATAAGATACAATTGACATTCATATAGGAAGGTATAGACAATTAAAAATGGTCAACGCCTATGACTATGCTTTTTAACATGTCTCCTTATCGCACATTTGGTCTTTATCATTTGTCAATATCGTGTCATTCTTCTATTAATTAAATGATGTTAATTATTTAATTAATAATTTATTTAATTCGATAATTATTTAATTAATAATTAATTATGTCCTCTAATTTGATTATCTCCTATCAATTTGACTTGGGTCACTCTCCTCGTCTATATAATTAAATGATTTTGTCAAATAGTCAATCTCTATTCCTTCAACGTTAATTCATCCTAATCTATGTCTAGTGTCAAATAATCATTTAATTATTTAGGTCCCCTAATCTAACACGTCCTTCTTAGGATTTATTATTTTTGTCACAATTAAATAAGTACTATTTAATTGGCTAATTACTAATATGTGAGTGAATTAAAAAATATATATTTATTAATTTCACTCCATTTTCATCTCCACTTCTAACTCCACCTTCCTCATTTCGCTCTACTCAACTCTTGTAAACTTCCATTTCTCTCTCCACTTGCAAATGACAATTTCCCACTTGGCTTCACTTAACTCATTCTCTCATTTTATCTTGTCCGTCCAATCAACTTTTGAAAGTTTATAAATTGAATTCTTATTTCTTATTCTTTCAACCACGATCCTTTGATTATCCTCGCAATCACGCTGTCAAATTGCCCTTGCCTATCACATTTTCATACCCATCCATTTCATAGCAACATAATTTTGGAGGAGAAAGAAGAAACAATGAAGCACCATCAAAACACACACGTGTGTAGCTTTGGGATAAATACTTTATGACTCTTACCCCACTTTCACTTTAGCTTCATTTTTCGATTCTTCTCTCACAAAGGAAAAAGAAACAAGTGCTTTCGACTACATGTTGCACGACAAAACTGTGCGACTGCTAGTTTAAAAGACTTACTAGAAAGAAGCTTGAAAATAGAAAATTGATTAGGGGAAGAGTACCAGTAGTTAAGCGCCCTAACTTCGCGCTTCTCAAAATCCTACGTGAAAATTTCAAATTACTCCCAATTTTTTATAGTAGCTTACTTGGCACGTCCCCTGCTTATAACTAAGCTTTCAGTGCCACATCATCAAGCATGGTGTCCAAACAACCCCCAAAAAAAGTGAGACCAATAGGCGTGCAAAAGAGGCCCCAATAGTTGTGCAGCTGATGTGGCATCACCTGATTGGTTACTTTTTACAATATTAGTACATTTCTTAACAACTATTGGTACATTTCCTAAATACTATTGGTACATTTCCTAACAAAAATTGATATTTTATGTTTCAAACAATAGATTTTATTTGTTCAATTTTTGGAACAAAAGATATCAACAACCCTCACAACAATTGGTACATGCTCAACTAGTAATACTCTTCCCCTAATGGAAAGCCAATTAAACTTTTTAATACATCTATCGGCTTACCCATTAAACTTTTTTATAATTTGGTTGTAATAGAAAGAGATATTCATAATACATGTGTTGGCTTGCCCATTAAACTTTATAATTGTTTGGTTGTAATAGAAAGACATTCTTAATACATCTGTCGGCTTGCCCACTAAACCTAAGGTACAATTGCAAATTCCTAACAGAAAAAATTGACGGAGTTGCAAACGAAAGGACGACGTCCGTCAAAATGTCACTGTGTAATAATTTCAAATAAAGGACGCTAGGCTGGAACGCGGGGACCACTGAGTTTAAAAATAAAAAAAATAAAAAAATTCCAAGTAAAAAAAAAATTGAAATTGTCCTGGATGTATAAGTAGTTAAGAGGGTTTCTTCAGTGAAGTGCAGTGTCAGTGCATAGGTATTCGAACAGCTGGAGTAAAAGGAGTAGAAAGAAAGTTCAAGCAGCGAGAATACTTGTGACCTTCAGCCTCCGCTCAAAATGAGGTTAGTTTTCTTAATTTTCTTTTCAATGCAGTTTTTTTCGAAGTTTTTGTCATTTCAGAGGTTACTCTTACCTTGAATAGAGGAAGAAATCAGAGAATGAGCAAATATTGGCTTGCCTGCATAGTTGATAATGCTTATCCGGAATATTAGGGTAAAATGGAAGGAAAACCCTAATTGTATGTTTACTTCATGATTCTCTTCGTTCTTTCTGTTTTTTAAGATTCAGTTCCTTTTGAATATGTAGTGAAAATCTTAGTTTGAGGTGGGTTTTCCCCTCCAACCTCCTTTCTGTTCAAAACAAGCTAGTTTAGAGTCTTAGAGCTTGCTCCCGCCGTCTATAATGTTAAGAACGACTGCGTACCAAAAGAATTGTTTCAAATCATTAAAGGGGTTCATCATCAGGGTACAAACAATTTTCCTGGAAACTGTATTCTTAAGAGTCAGCATAATCTGTTTAAATTCTGTTTTACTGCAAATATGAGACAGCTATTGTAAGTTCGTTCTCCGTTACTACTTATTTACGAGTTAGTCCTTCTTGTCCGGCATAGTTTTAGGCTTACGGGTCGAGGGTAGAAGATAAGTTTAGGTTTGGTTTTCAGCTTAGCTTATGTCTCTTGGATGAATGGAAAAGTCCAGCTTTAAATATTTTTTTTTTGGGTTGGTTCGGCAGGCTCTTCCTCCGTACTATTTACTCAGTGATACAACTCACGTATAAAGGGCCAATTTAGTTAAGTGATAACACACATTCAACCCATCGTGTTATCTAGCAGATATGTGACACCAAATATTCCCAGCATAAATGCCAGAAATATGCATCAACCGAACAGTTAATAGCAATACACATGTATCAGCAAATGGTTGGAATAACTGAATGATGTTATAATAGCAGTGGTATCTATATAAATATTAAATATGCATCATGGACGATATGTTTGGTGATATTTCTTCAAATATTACTAACTACCAAATCAACTAAATCATTTGCAGCAGTCTAATAAAGTAACTTGGAACTGAATCTTAAACAAACTAAGTCCATTTACTTCTTATGCTTCTTATGCCACACGTCATATCCCTGGTCCCTGCTCTTCCACTCCCCCCTTCTTGCCTCACCCCCCGCCCCCTGCCCCATCCACTAAAAAATAAATAAAAATCAGTCTCCTGACTGGCTAAACTTGTTTATCATGGCAGAATTCAGCTGTTGGCCACAACATTGCCAACTCATTTTCAGTGTTCAATACATCATGCGCCTGATCAAGAAGTTGTGTTAACAGAAACAAGAAACCATGATATGTGGGTTTGTGCAAGGAAAAATGAAAATATATATAATGGGTTTTGGGTTCGTTAGTACAAAAACAATGTGAAAATCACACACACACACACACATATATGCTGTAGAAGCATGAAATAAGATTAGAATATCACATAGCATCATTTAAACAACAAAACCGCTATAAACTTGTAATCATAGCATTATGATCATACCGTATGCTCTAGCTTTGACAAGATAGGCTTGGCTCTTGGGGAAGAAAGGAGAGAGTGAGATAGAGAGAGGTCAAGAGAGGGGATAGAGGAAGAGTGATAAGGAGAGAGATAGGTATAGAGTTTAGGGTAGATAAAGGGAGCGAGATAGAGAGAGCTTGAGAATGCTGATAGGAGTCTATTAATTAGTTAAATTTGATTGTTTGAAAATTTGTAAGATCTTTTAGATTCTAGAATTTGCATTATAACTCCTAGAGATTTGAAACTACTCTCAAACATTTTGCTAATATATACATGAAATATAAAAGTATAAGAAAGAAAAAAGATTGTGACCTACACTTAAATGTTCTATTTCATGTATGTATTTTGGGTGAGTCTGTGCAAGTCTCGTTTCTATGATTTTAATGGTCACTTTTAGGGTTCCCATGGTGTTGAAGTCAATTTGGGTGCCAAAAATGGTTTAAAAAAATTCAATTTTTTGTTTGTTTTTAGTGCTTAGGTATTTGGGTTTGCCCAAGATGAAACCTGCTTGAACCCCCAAAGGAACTGAACCCCATTTTGAACCGGAATCAGATCGGGTACCCCAAGGGACGTACCCTTCAACATAGCCATTTTCTCAAAGTATACATACCTGTAGACACTCAAAATTGGTCATCACTCCTACGTCGCTAACCTAATTTTTAACGTGTCTTCTATGTTGCATTTGAT
The DNA here is from genome assembly GCF_030272615.1 of Cryptomeria japonica. Lineage (NCBI taxonomy): Eukaryota > Viridiplantae > Streptophyta > Pinopsida > Cupressales > Cupressaceae > Cryptomeria > Cryptomeria japonica. Next base: position 10,905,983 of record NC_081405.1, read on the forward strand.
CTTCATCATATGTTGACATTGTGTCGTTCTTTTGGTTTTGGTTCATTTCAAATACAACCCTAATCGGTCTTGTTCATTTGCATTTAGTCCTAAATCATTATGATTGGCGTTTTATCATTTTCAAATCATTCGAATTGGTCTCATCTTGACAATTAGACTTAATTTCCTCTTTGTTGATAATTAATCAGTCATTAATTATCAATCTCTTTATCAATCAATTTCAATCAGTTGTCTGTGACACTCTATCAACCGTTCATGGCACTTTATCAATCAATCTTATCAGGCTCTTATCAAAATCATTATCAATCTTGAGTCTTTTTTGATCTTTTGTCCTATTTTGTTGTCAACCTCAATCAATTGTCATATTTTTATTATTAATTATTAGCCAATCAATCATCACTATTAGGACCTAATTCAACAATCGGGTTGGGATTCCTTAATCGTTTGATAATTTCACCTAGGTTTAATAATTAAATAATTAATCATCCCCCTTTCTTACTAACATGCCCTCTCTTTTGAATAAATAATGAATATTTATTTATTCTTTCACCTTTTTTCCTACAATTAATATTTTTATATATTAATTGGCTAATTTGAGTTATGAGTGAAATTAATAATTTTAAATTATTAATTCCACCTCATTTTTCCCTCTCCCCTTTTCTCTCCATTTGTTGTTTGTGTCGAGTTTAAATGGAATATTTGGCGTGCAAATAGAAACTTCCATTTTCCTTTTGATTTAACGACTTTTTCTCTTCACTTCTAATGGCAATTTCTCTTTTAACTCATCCTTGCATGAAATCTCTATCGTCGGATTGAGTTGATCTTGTTTGTTCAATGTGATTTCAAAGTCTATAAATTGAGCTCTCATTGCTCATTTTCGACAACCACGCTTCGAGTACCCTTATTCTATCGATTTCACTCTATCTTTCCAATCCTGCTTTTCAATTGCACTTGTCTTGTAGTTGAAATCCACAAAAATCCCATTTGAAGGTGAAAGAAGGACAATGAAGAACCATGGAGGAGGTACTTTGTGATTGGTTTGCGTTTTATTTCAGTACTTTGTCTTCTTGTCTTTATTGATTGAATTAGGATTTCATTTCATAAGCTTGTTAGTTTTTGTGGTTAACTAATTGTATGCTTTGATATGTTTTCTCGATTTCCAGTTACAATAGCCATGCATTAAAGTACGTATATGCATATATATGTTAGGAAAAGGTGTGTTGTACACCTTGCATAATGTTATGTAATTTAATATTATATGTGGTGCACTTAGGGTATCTAGGGATGCGTGCATTACATAGGGTTGACACTCTTGGGACCACTTTACTTGTTGTATGTAGCATTGGGATAAATACTTAATGTGGGGTTGCTATTTAAGTACGAGATGAAGAACAAGGGTTGTGGCAATCAGCTGAATGGCATTGGATAGTTTGATCCCCTCATCCTGAATGCTTTGGTGGTGCTTGCATTTCAAGGAAACTTTGGTTCGATTGGGAATGGCACTAACCTCTCCAAAAAGGGTTTCATCCCATCTTTTGTCCCTTCATCCACAACAATACCTTTGTGGCTGCTTTGGATCATTAGACTTAAAGTGTTGTGATTTATAGGGATTGCCAAAATGCCACAAATCTTGTGCATAGGTATAACAATTTTTGTAGATTTCTAATTTTGTAATTATGCCCTAGTGCCTTCGTTGTGCTAGTATCCATATCTTTTTTGGACAAGGGATTCTTGTGCGCTCCTTTGGCTGGCTAGGACTCCCTCAAACTCTCTCCCATTTCCAAGCAGCTTGCCAAATCCATAGTTCTTCATTTGGGAGAGACATGACGGTGTCTTTGGATGATGAACCTCTTGATTTCCACATTTCAAATAATTGTGTTAATGAAATATATGGAAGTAGATCATTGTTTTTAGACTCTTAAGAAAGGGTCCACCTGTACCTGAATTTTTATCTTGGACCAAATCAAATTGGTGCAATTTGGAAACCCCCTTTGTGGAGTTGTTAGATCACGGTCTTTTCCTTGTCACCTTTCGTTCTATTAGTGATTGTAGGTTTGTTTAGGATCATGGGCTGTGGTTCCATGGGAAATCATGTTTGTTTATGACTCAGCAAGCCCCTTTCTTTGATTTTGCCAAAGAGGTTATAACTAGTTTCCCACTTTGGTTGTGTTTGTATAATCTATCGTTGGTGATGAGAGATCCTAGCTGCATTCAATCTTTGATCAGCAATTTGGGCAATTTCATCAAATTGGACATAGATCTTGGTGATCTTTCAAGAAGATATGTGAGGGTTTGTACTATGGTATATATTGCAAAGCCCATTTTGCACACAATCATGATTCACTCTTCTCAGGGCACTTGGACTTAATATCTGAATTTTGAAGGCTTCTTAGAACTTTGTTTCAGGTGCAATTGAGTTGGACACAAAATTGCAGCTTGCATTGTCAAAGTAACTCTTGGCTACAGGTCTATCAACCTAAAGAATTGGGTTAAGAAAGATGGTAGTGTAGACAATGATTTTGTATAACTTAGTCATGGGATCTTCTTGGTTTAGCTCTTGTCTCCATCTTATTGGAATGTAATTTCTTTCCCTTGCAATAGTTCTTTCAGAGGGAACTAAATATTGTCAGCTTGGTTTGTTACAAATTTTAGAAGAAGAGAACTCCTTGCAATTGCTATTTGAAGAGTAAGCATTAGAGGTCGCAAATGGAGTTGACTGAATATGCATCATCGATGTTTGAATTCTCTCTCAAGCTTAGCATGATTTTGAAGCCAAGTAGTGATCATTCTAGTAAGAGATACAGTAGGAAAAGTAAAGTGGAAAAACTAAGAATGGAAGCGCAGTAGTTAATATACGAGGGCATGCATTGAACAATAGACGCTTTGTTAACAAGGAACAAGCAGAAACAAAACAAGAAATGCCATTAAGAAAGAATGTATAGGTGTGAACACCTTTAGTCCTCTTCTAGGCCTTAGTTGTGAAGGCTTTCAAGTTTCCTTGCCTCTCTTCTTTTTGGGGATCCAGTTTTTGCATTTAATGGTCCTTATGATTTATCTTTGCTCTATACTCCTTGTTTTCTTGGGTTTGAAGCTTCCCCTTTTATTTTATATAATTGAAGGGAGACACCCCTATGGCAGCAACTTGTCGATATATATATAAGTTGCTAACTAGGGGGTAGTTACCATTGTATAAAATCATAGAAAAATTGAGTTACATATCCCCTTTCGGGAAAAATTTAGCTAAAGAAGTTCAATTATTGCTGTGAAGGATGAAAAGAAGCCCTTTTAATTCCATAAAATGTTCTTTTTTTAGAGGATAATGACAAAGGGCAGTTATCTATAAAGATTTGAAACACTCAAAACTACAGAACACCAAACATTCACAGAATATTGAAGGCATGTCTTTAGAGAGATGTTCTCTTTAGGCTTTGCACGGTTGAAGACAACATTGATGTCAAAGGTTGACCTCCCCATATCGTAATTTGAGATGGCAGCCAATGCAGAGCTGCACAACTGTTCTTCAAAGAAGTTAGTCAGGACCAGCTTGTCCCACATTTTCTTGCCCAAGATCTCTATAACAGTGGAAAGCAGAGTTTCCGTTATGTGTTGATCATGCTGATGATCTGTAGCAAGCTAAGACAACCCAACAGTGGCAATAAATGTTTTCTCCCTAGTTGGCATCTGAATAATGAACAATGGCATCTTATCAGCTTTCTTCTTTCTGTTTCACTTGGACACTATTCTGAAAATAATCTTATCTTGATTTTCTGCTATGTTTCTTCTTCCAATCTGCAGCCTTTTTTCCCTTAAATGTTTGTTCTTGATATCTAGACAATTTATGGGTTTTTGTCCGATAATTTGATACGAGAAATTAAGGTTTTTCATCATTAAATCTTTTAATTTTTACGTGGAGGGTTTGCATCCTCTTTGGCTATAATATTTACTTGCAAAGTCGCATGATAATTTCTTCCCATTGATTGATGTCTTCTTGTCATGGAATGATCTCCCATATATATCTTATTTTTGAAAGAGTCACAACCTTTCTCACACAACTGCTGCACTTTGTTAACTGATAGTTTAGTTTTAATTTAATTCTTCTTTATTCCCAATTGCAAGTATGAAACTAACATCACTTTTTCCTTAATTATTATCTCCGTAGACTTATATGATGTTGGTGCCACTTTAAGTGATTTCATTATTTGTTAATTTAGGCAGATTATCGTTGTCTAATGCTGAGGGAACAATCTTTGATACCAGCAGTTTTTGTTTTTTGTGAAGTGCAATCCATAGTGTAATTCCTATTACGAACAGTAATTGGGTAAAAAACTTAATGAATTATTTACAAAGATCAAAAAGATCTTATAGAGTTACAAAGACGATGTTTCTAAATAAGAAACAATCATAAAATAGAAAGAATCTAATATTACAATATATTTATATAATTGACCATTCATTAATAATAAACAATATTATTCTAACACCCTCCCTTAATGGTCAATCTGTCAACAACACCAAGCTGCCCCCTGAATTTAGCAAACTTATCTGGGTTGAGAGACTTGGGGAGAATGTTTGCAGTTGGAACATACTGCAATTGAACTGAGCCATCTTCAACAAGATTCCAAATAAAATGACAATAAGTTTCCACATACTTGGTTCTTTCATAGAAAACGAGATTCTTGGCAAGTTTGAGAACTCCCTAATTATCATAGAACAAGGGAGTCGGACTTGCTTGAGATATTTGCATATCCGCAAGCATCTGAGGAAGCCAAATTGCTTCACAAGTTGCCTTAACTGCTCCTCGATACTTTCGTTTTGTCGAGGAGAGAGCCACTGCCTGCTGCTTTTTACTAGTCCATGTGACTGCACCAGATCCCAATCTGAACACATACCCAGATGTTGATTTCTTGTCATCAACCAAACCTGCCCAATTTGAATATGTGAAACCACTAAGTCTAGGATCGTGACTCTTAGTGTAAAGAAGTCCATAATCAGAAGTGCCCTTCACATAATGCAACACACGCTTCGTTTCTACCCAATGATCAACCTTGGGGGCTATCATGAAGCGTCAAATGCAGTTCATTGCAAAATTGAGATTAGGTCTAGTGGTAGTGAGATAGATTAGATTGCCCACTAGTTGCCTGCATGTTGTTTCTTCTATAGGAGGAGAATCAGACTTGGCTTACAACTTTAGTCTTGTCTCCATAGGCGTGGAAGCAGGTTTACAATCTTGCATTCAAAATGTGTCAAGCATGTTCCTAACATACTTAGACTGAGAAATAAAAATGCTTCCATCAGTTTGCCAAACCTCAACACCTAAACAATAATGGAGAAGCCCCAAACTTGTCATGTCAAAAACCTTGCATAGGTCTTGTTTGATTTTTGCAATCAAATGTGCTGAATTGCTAGTTTTGATCAAATCATCAACATAGACAACAATAAAGAGAACATCATCACAAGAGTGTTTGATATACAAATTAGTGTTAGAAGGGCTATGCTAAAAACCATGAGCAACCAAGTACTGATCAATCTTGATATACCACACTCGAGGAGCCTGTTTGAGTCCATAGAGTGCTTTCATGAGTCTACATACTTGATGTTCTTTGTTGACAACCTTGAAACTAGGAAGCTGTGTCATGTAGATTTCTTCCTGCAACTCACCGTTGAGGTAGGCACTCTTAACATCCATCTGATGGACTTTCCATCCAAACTGAGCTGCAATAGGGAGAAGAAGACGAATTGTACTCGTCTTAGCAGTAGGAGCAAAAGTCTCCTCATAATCAATGCCCTCTCGCTGAGTGAATCCTCGAGCAACCAATCTAGCCTTGTATTTTTCCAAGGTACCATCTGCATGATACTTGACCTTATACACCCATTTGCAGCTAATGGGCTTCTTCCTTGGAGGAAGATCAAAGAGAACCCAGGTGTTATTCATCAGAAGGCTCTAGTATTCTGCATTCATTGCTTGTTCCCACTCTAGAATCCCTTTTGGCTTTGCATATGTTTGAGGCTCATAATTACTATGAATGTTGACCATGAGAGTAAAATTAACTGTAGAGTGTTGTTTGCTCTTGTTTCTGGATGATCTACCCTCAATGAGCTCATCAGGACGAAGATCACTGATGGTCTTAGCCCACCATTTAGGTCGGAGAGTAGAAGAGCCAACATCAGATGTAGGAGGAATAACTAGAACTGGAGGAAGAATAGGATCTAGAACTGGTGGATGATTAGCATCATCCGAAGGAAATTCAGGTAGTGCATCATCAAATTCAGAATCTGCATCATCCCTCCCTTCAGGTGAACCAAATGGAAGACAGACACCCAAATCAGAAGCCTTCAAAGGTCGATCCTGAGAATTCTGCTTAGACGAAGAAAGCTGAAATGGTCCTCTTTTTTCATTAAAGACAACATCACGACTAAAGATAAGACGATCAATTTCTACATCAATCAACCGGTAAGCCTTGTGGTTGTCATTGTACCTTGCAAACATAAGCTTCTGACTCTTAGAATCCAACTTGGAACGCTTTTCATTTGGAATTCATACATATGCTAAAGAGCCAAAAACTTTCAAATGATTGATCTTGGGTTTGCGACCAGTCCAGGCTTCCTTAGGAGTCTTCCCCTTAACAACATGTGTGGAAGACCGATCAAGGAGATAGACTATAGTGTACACTGCTTCTGTCTAATATTTCTTAGGAACATTCCTGTGTTCCAACATTGACCTAGCCATTTCTGTAATGGCTAGGTTGCGACGTTCTACAAGCCATTTTGTTGAGGGGTGTATGGTATGGTTAACTAACGTTTTATGCCATGTGTATCACAAAAAGTGGAGAAAGTAGTATAACAAAACTCGCCCCCATTATCAGACCTAAGAGTAATAATAGAACAACTAGACTCATTTTCTACTAAGGCCTTAAATTTTTGAAATACAGGAACACATCTGATTTCTATCTAAGTACACCCACATTTTACGACTAAAATCTTCAACAGAAAACAAGAAATACCTGCGCCCAGTAACAAAAGGTGTATTCATTGGACCACATACATCAGCGTGGACCAATTGTAGTACCTTAGAGGCTCGCCATGAGTCACCATCCTTGAATGATGCCCTGTGCTGCTTCCCAGCCTGACAAGCTTCACAAACTTGCTGATTTTGAGTTTGAATTTCAGGGAGGCCATGTACTAAATCTTCCCAAACAAGCTAAGCAAGGTAGTGAATGTTCAGGTGACCATATTGTTGATGCCATAGACTGGTGATAGAGGAGGATTTAGTTGCAAAAGCATGCTCAAGAGAATCACTCGTATCCACAAGTTTGTATAGACCATGATCCTCGATGCCAACAACTACAATGGTGCGTGTTGCATGATCAACAGGTGGAAAGAAGAAAGTGACAAAGTCAAAATCTAAGGGGATTGTAGCAACCAAGCCTGCAACATACTCAAAAGAAAAGGATCCAAGTACTCCAGTATCTTCACCAAGTAAAGATAGACCGGTAGGAGTGACTTACACCAGAAAGAAAAAGAGTGATCCAGAGCCTCAAAAGGATGAGAAAGAAGGTGATATCACTGACACCTTATGAGATGTGGAAATAAAGGAGGTTAGAAGAAGTGGGAGGAACAAAGCTCCAACAATTGACGTGTTGGTGCATAAGGTCAAAGAGTTTGGAGGTCTGGGTGGTGTTGGAAGGAGATATTCCATCAGTAATGAAGAAGACAAAAGGAAAATTAAGGATGCCCCGATTTGGAACTTGCATATTTTTTGTAGGACTCCTAGTGAATTATATGGGATTATCCCATTTGACTTGCTAGATCACATCGAAGGAAGATGGAAGACAACTCTAGCTACTAAAAAGTAACTCAGAATAAAAGCACTCATGGAAGTGCAGCATGACTTAGACCTTGAACAAGCTTCACTGGTGGCTGAAGCATGCATTCAAAATTTCAAAATAAGGAATAGAACTGGGAGAGTGGTAGTAGGAGAAGTGGGAGGAGTACATGCTAAAGGTGTTGCCTTGTGGAAGGAAATCATGATCCAGCAAAAGAAAACTGAAGAAGAAATTGAAAAATAAACAAAATAAGACAAAAGTGGAGTTGTTCTTGTCAAAGGAAAAGCTAAGGAAAAAGACTCCACTAAATAATTTGATACTTTCTCAGTTGAGGACATAATAGGAAATGTTGTGCCAGACAACCCCAATCTAACAAAGGGTATCAGACAACCTGTTCATTCTTCATCGGTGAAGGAAACTAACAAAACTAAGCTTTCTGGTCAAGATGAATTGTTAGTTGAAGACATTCCTTACGAGGATACACCTCACAAAACCTTATTGACACCAAATTCTAATCTCTCTTAAGAAGGAAAAGAGGAAGAAAAGAAGACAAGGGAAGAGAAGAGAACAAAGGAAGGAAATGAGGAAGAGAAGAAAAAAGAGGAAGGCAAGAAATCAAAGCAAGGAAAAGAGGAAGAGAAGAAAGCAGAGGAAGGAAAAGAGGAAGAGAATAAAATAAAGGATAACATAGTAGTAATGGATACCCCTCTGGCGAAGAGGAAGTTAGACTTAGACAATGAAATTGAAAATAAAAAGGTACGAATCATCACAACAACTATCTTAGAAGTTGACACTTTAGAAATGGAAGAAGGAACAAAAGAGGAAGAAGAAGGTGACTCGGTCATCGATATAAATAAAATGATCCCCAAACAGTTGATGAAAGTCTCAGAAAAAAACTGAGAATCCAAGCTGAAAAGGTAAAACTGAGAGAGAAGAAAAAGAAGGCAAGAATCCTCACTTCTTCCAAAACAATCCCGAACATTGCAGTTGATGATACTGCACCCATTATTGATTAGTTGGATACTCTGGTTAAAGAAATCAGTTCAGAGGAAACCGATCTGGAGAAGGTTGCAGTAAGGCAATATGAAACAAAGAGAGGAGATAACCTAATGGAGCAGATAATAGTTGGAAAAGTTGCTCTTTCCACCAGAACAGAAGAAGTTAAGACCATAGTACAGCAAATTGGTCAACTACTAATGAAATCTTCAAACTTGTAAACCAATCACGCTTGTGAATGAAATGCCTAGAAGCACTAGAATCTATATACCGGGTAGAAGACTTCACATGGTTTGCAGGTCTTTTAGCCATGAAGGCGTAAAAGGCACACTCTTTTTGCTTTGTGTGTTCAACAACATTGGCTTTAGGCTGAGACCCTCCCCGCTTCTGCTGTTCGGAAACCAAACGATTGCGACAATCCTTGATCATATGGCCATATTTATGACAATAGTTGCATTGAATCTTCTTCTTCTTTGAACCATCCTAAGTTTCACTGGAGCCCTTATGTTAAGATGATTGAGATTTACCCTTATCCTTGTGAAAGGATTTGGCTGCAAAGGCTTGTTCTGAGGAGGATGAAGTGGCACTACTACCACACTGTTGTTTCCAACTGTCCTGCTGTAGAAGTTTGGTGCATAACTCTAGAAACTTCAGGTCAACATTCGTTGAAGTAATGTTGAGAGTTTCTATACAGTGCTCATAGGATTTAGGTAGACTTTTCAAGGTGATGGCTAACATATCCTCTTCCTCCATTTTCCGACCAATAGCTTCGAGCTGATCTCGAATGTCCTTAATCTTCGTGAGATGTTCTCGTAAGGACATACGTTCATCCATCATAATGGAGAACAACTAGTTCTTCAGAAAGAACACTCGGCTTTTGTCGGACATCTCATGCAATTCTTTCAGATGCTTATGGATTTCTGATGCTGACTAGCCGGAGGGAATTTGAGGCAATTGGTCATCTGTGACAGAGAGCTTGAGGAGCATGACAACTTCTCGATTCCGGTCATCAAACTTGTCCTGATCCGATTTGGCTGTGGTAGGATGGGACACTTTTCCCAAAACAAGATCAAGGTGGTGGTATTCGAAGATTGTCATCATCCGTTGCTTCCACGTAATTCTTGCTGTTAAATCTCTTGCTGCCTTCCAACATTAAGTTGGTCAATGATGCCATCTTGCATACTTCCCAATGCATGAAAAACGAAAAACAAAGAAGAGGCAATAGCACAGAATTTGAAGCACGAATCCCAATGTAGAAAACCGAGGCAGATGCAGATACAAACTTTAAAAAAAGATGAAGTAAAGCTGGCACAAATATCAAGGTAAAAAAATTTCGGTTGAACCAAAAAATTCTGAAGACGGCCTAGAAAACTTCTCGAAAAACCCACAAAGAATATGTAGGTTAAATTTGGATCCAAGCAAAAAATCAGAGGATTTCTAAGAAACCCTAGTTGACAGAAAGAAAACCTAGATCGTGGAAAATTTTGTAGACCCAGAAAAAATGAATACAGGTCGCCAAAAATACGGAGGCTCTAAAAAATCCCTAGGTTGAAATAGATTGCAGACGTGTAGAAGCCGAATACCCTAGTCACGCGTTGTAGAAGAGGCACGAAAAATTGCATCACGAGCAGCAAGGAAGTTGGGAAAATCTGTTGTCTGGACAATCAAAAAATTGCAGAAAAAATCCACGAGAAAATATTGCCGTCGCAGGTAAACAAAAGGCCATTGCAGAGAAAAGAAGATCTGTTGCCATTGCGGAGAAAAAATACAGGTTGAAAAAATGTGCAGGTTGTGTGCAATTTAGTGAAAAATTGCACATAAAATTGCGCAACGAACAGTGAAGGCAATCGCATCAGGTTGCAAAAGTCACTCAAAGAAAACCTTTGTCTGCAAACCAGAAAAAAACGCGAAAAAACTGTGTGTTGTGTTTGCAAGGATGAATAGAGGTCCCACAAACTAAGCACGAAGAATACAGAAAACAAGTCGCCTAGAAAAATTCGAAGATACAGCAGAAATTCAAAAATAAAAATCCTTTCAATTTCTAATGCATTTTTTTTGTGTGAAGGCTTTGATACCATATTATGAACAGTAATTGGGTAAAAAACTTGATAAATTATTTACAAAGATCAAAAAGATCTTATAGAGTTACAAAGACGATGTTTCTAAATAAGAAACAATCGTAAAATAGAAAGAATTTAATATTACAATATATTTACATATTGACCATTAATTAATAATAAACAATATTATTCTAACAATTCCTAGCCATAAAGCTGCTGCTTTCAAACATTAGAGAATGGGATTTATTACTGCCTAGTCATCCTAATCATCCAAAAGCTACTGCAAGGATTGCAAAATTGCCTCCTTGAATGCATTGATTATGATGCAGATGGGAATTGCTGGGTATAGGAGTATTGAATTGTACTTTGTTTGAAAATGGGTCATTACAAATGTATTGAAGCTCTTGAAGCTATAATGTAATTGTGTTTGTGAATTGATAAATTAGTTATTTGTGTGACTTTTCTGTTATCTGTTGTGTGAGCTGTTGAGTGTTATCATTGGTTGCATGGTTAGATAGTATTTAATTAGATTCTCCAACCATGACTGGGTTAGATGGTATTAAAGCTTAGATTTGTTTCTTGAATTGAAGAAACAAGAAGAAGATTGAAGAGAGTCTTCTAGCACTGAGGTGTTGGGTAGAAGATTCCTGGTGAGTTGTAATTTGGTTGTGAAAATATTGCTGACTTTGAGCCAGTTTGCAGCAGATTGAAGAGACCTCCACAAAGGATGGATAGAGGTCAATATGTTCTCCATGTTGCAGATTGAATTGAGGAAATATTTGATATGATAAGACATGTCCAAATCTGGTTGGATTTTGTAGAAGAGGATAGAAGAAGAGCTCATAACTCTAGAGTTGATGAAAGTGATGATGAGACTAAACAAGGTGATGGACAACTGGGTAATACATTATGATGGGAGAAGAAAACTGAGAGGAAAATAAGTTGAAGGTTATTTCTATTATCGGTAAGAGGACTAGAATTAATATTCTTACTTATGCTAGCAGTTTGAATTTTGAAGAGTTGATTTTTTAACTAATTTGGAAGGACATTTTGAATACAAGGAAATTTCTGACCCTAATAAAGTGAATTTTGCAAAGACAAAGCTTAAAGGTCACGTTGCTATATGTTGGAAAGAAATACAGTTAGAAATGAATTGGAGAGGAAAACCTAATATTGAAAAATGGGGTGGGATGGTATATAAGTTGAAGTCTAAGTTCATTCTTGCAAATTATCAATTAGAATTGTTGAAGAAATTAAAAAATCTGAGATAAAAATATATGAGTGTAAAAGATTGTATTGAGTAATATTATAAGTTGACTTATGAGGCTAGTCAAGAGAAGGTGGTAAGCTATATTAATGGTTTAAGGGGATATATTCAAGAAGACTTAAGTATGATAAATATCCAGTCTATTAAAGGGGCATACCAATATGCCCTAAATGTTGAAGATTAGTTGATTAGGAGATTTTAGAACAATTAGAAAAACAGGGGAAGAAGTGGTATATTCTAATGAGGAAGACAACAAGGTAGTGGTAGAGGAACTTATAATGATGAAGCACAAGCAAAGGAAGGTGTTGAGAGATATTGCAGAGGAATATTTGATCATTATCAATGTGGTAGAACAAGATATGGAAGTAGCATAAGATCATCTAGAGGAACTTGTTTTAAATGTGTAGTTGAAAGGCAAAGAGCATTTGAATGCACATATGTGAGACACTATTTTATTTTTGTTGGAATTAAGATTATATTACCATCACTTCTCATGCATATGTTTATCAATATTTTTCAATAGAAATATAGTATTGTAATTCAACAAACAAAATGGCACAAATAGCTGACGCCGTATTCATTGGTCCAAAAACATTTGCAAAATCCAGCTATAGAACTCTCAAGGCTCTCCAAGCTTGTCCAACTGAAAGAGGAGTTTTGTGTTGCTTGTCAAGCATTGCAAACACCTTGTATTTGTTGTTGTATGTTAGGTAAGCTGTCTACCAAATTCTCCCAAGCTTACTAAGAGAGGTAGGTTAATTTGAGATGCCTATACCATTTATGCCATAGTGTACTAATATTTGATGCACTCTTGGTTGCAAATGCACGCTCTTGAACCTCTCCAATATCAAGAAGTCGATAAAAAACATGATCTTCAATACCAACAAAAATGGTATTTTGGATTCCTTGTCAACAATATAACATTTGTGTTTGCTAAATAAGACATCCAAATTGGGACAATGACACATAATCTATCTCTCAAAGAGCAAGTTGAGCTCCATTCCCGATGCACAATACACATTGAAAAAAATGATAATTTCCCCCCCAGAAGATATCTGCACATTTGCTTGGCTAACAATTGTGTACTCCTCACCACCATCAAAGATCATTGAATTTGAGCAAGTTATGTACTCCATGAACCAATCTTTCTTGTGATGAAATGTCGAGATGTTTTGGAACCAATATATCATGCAAAATACTTTGATTGATTTGTTGGTTGTTTGAGCCTTTGGTGGAGGATCTCGTGGGTTGGATTCGTTTTCAGCCAAACTCTTCCTTGAGTATTGACATTTTTGTAAAATTTCAGGATAAACTTGGCGTAGTTTGTAGCTTGAGCATTAAGGGAGGGTATTAAAGTAATATTGTAGTATTTAGCTTATGATGGTCAATTAAGTCTTTAGGATACATTTAGGAATATTCTTTATTCTTTTAGTTGTTTTATCCTTCTACTTTATTAGTTGTTGATCTTATCCTTTACAAATGAATCTTTTTTATCTCGTATTTAAGGAAATATTTGCTCCTTTTTTAGATATCAAATATCTTGGTAATCGTTTTGTATGTTCAACTTTTCATAATATGCCATTGATCTTCTTAAGGTTCTACATATTCTAGGTTTTGTTGGCAACTCTTGGTTGTATAGAAAATCCATGCTACAGTCTTTAGTATTAAATGATGGAACTGCATAGTTGAAAACCTTGGACATGGCAATAACTCACCAAGCCCAAATTTTTTTAAAAACTTGGGACTCTGTAAAAACTCAAGGAAAAACTGGGCAAATTTATCAAACATTTGAAAATATGCAATCTTTAAAATATTCTTCATAAACACACATATATACTGAATTGTAGAACATATTACTAATTTCCATCATATTTAAGTCAAAATTTGAGTTCAATACATATCATAGATCACAAAATAAGTACAACCTCTAAATACATTAATTTCAAGTTTTGGTATTAATGAAAATTATAAATCATAAATTGTCGACGACTAAAGCTCAAAAAAGTTTCTTGTTTCTAGTTGGGTGTTGCTGAAGTGAATGGTACAACTGCAATATCCTCAATAGGTGCCTCATCCACAGTGATAGAATCAAGCTGTGTATGTGAGGAAACTGCCTCTATAGGCTCATCAACCTTGCCTTCTGCTTCCTCATATGTTGCTACTTTCGCTTCCCATTCAGCTGCCTCCCTCTCCAAATCAGCAAACTCATCATTAGTTAACAATGGATCCACACCAATGTCATTAGATTCACCATTCCAATTTGAATATGAATCAATGTCATCAAGGTCAACTGCTTCATGTGAACCCTGCCCTTGTACCTTTTTTTCATGCAACCGAAAGTTACTGCACATAGGCAAGGTCATTCAAGCACTTTTTTTTATTTTTATTGGTAACGCCTTTTTTATACTGGAGTTTCTAACCAGTGAGGGTCACAGTTAGGGGACCCCCTCCTCGTGGTTACAATATTAGATGAGGTATTGACACCTCGAACTTTGATGCCTTACCTTATCGCTTCAGTCTTTTTCACTCCTTATCACTCCAAACGTTTCCTAATACCTCTTGCTCCTTATCTCTCCGCATAGTCTTTCATCCCTTCCTCAACTGCGAGCACCCTTATCGCTCCACCAATTGCGGTCACCTCCTTATCTCTCCGTCCGCGCTGCTTGGGCCACCTTATCTCTCCATTAAGTCTCCTCCAAACGCGACCCCTTATCCCTCCATCCGCGTGGCACGAGCCAACTTATCACTCTGTTGCCCTTTGTACAAGGCAAGTCGACTTAGGATGTGGTGCCTACCTTTGGTCTCCTGTGCTTGTGTGCTCCTACATGTGGAGTCCAGCGTGTCTGCCTTGGATTTTGTTCGCCAACCGCCATGAGCTGCATTTTGGTATCAACACCATCCAATTTTTAATCACGGGAAATGCGCCCTCTTCGAACAACTTGCAATGTGAGTCAAATGTTAGACCTTCCCATTTTGGGGCTTGTGACTTAACCGTCACGCTGTGGGGTGAACCCCTGTCATTCAAGCACTTTTGAGTTGACCTATTGTGCTTCTTTGTGTGAATGGCGTCAAAAACACTCTAGTTGTGCTCACAACCAAAAGCACTACAAGGCTGAGATAAAATGAGGATGGCAAGCTTTTGGAGATTAGGCATTGTGGCACCATAATCTTCCTAACACAAATCTGCAAGGATAACATTTGCCATTTATAACTTGGTAAGGATTCTAATAGACTTTAAAACTGAAATAAACTGCAAAATAAAATTAAACACGTGTTTTTTACTTGGCAATGGGGTGTCTCCTAATAGTGCAATCATTTGAAGGAAACAATGCCCCTTCAACCCTCTTATAATTGTATCTTGTCAAGTATGAGGTCTCAAAGGTTAACATCATCAATCAATCTCTCAATACATGTGTTGAGGCCAACAAGAACCCTAACCAATCTTGGGATTCAAATTGTAGGCAATAGCATGAATATGTTGTTGGTTCCACCTCCAATCAATTATGTGCCATATGGGTTCATATTTTGTCTTGTTTGACCCATACAAATCTTGATCCTCTCTAGCCTTATCCATGGTCTTATATAGATACCCCATGGGGTTTCGATCCCCATCCACCAATTGTAGAACCCTAACCAATCGTTTTGACACCTAAATATAAAAATTTAACAAAAACAACAAATTGTAATATTAGAAAACTAAAAATTAAATCATCAATTGAAATTTGAAAACTCAAATTGATGATTTCCTCCATGACTTAGACAAATCTATCATAAAAAATGACCTTCGTGGCCTTCTTTTGTTTTAGGCTTCCTACAATAAGGACTCTCCAACCATCTTTCACTCACAAACATGTGTTTAAGGTTAAAAAATGTAGCTAATATGCTTTGCAAGGTGAGGAAATTGATAGCAAAGCATGCGATTCCTAATCTCATGTATGGTTGTAGACTGTGTCACCGCGTTCGCCGAATTTCTGGCTTCAGGTTCGGAATTCTGCGAATCTCTAAAAAAATAATTAAATTCGGTAAAGTTCGTCGAAAATTCAGCGCAGTTTGTTTTTTGTTCATGTGCTGAGACTGCCATTGAATTTTGTTGTGCCCAGCCGCGACTTTTCCCTCCCCCTCGCAATGTCTTGCCGCCATCGTGGTTGCCCGAGTAAGCCCTTGGATTTTTCGTTTTTCGTAATGTTATTTTAATATTTTTTTGCTCGATAATGTTCTTTTAATATTACTTTGAGCTATTAATTTTAAATTGATTTACATTTATTTATTGTTTCATGTAATAGAGTTATTAACCCCTCGGATTTTTGTTTCGCGTTAAGAATAATGTTATTCTAATATACTTTGAGTTATTAATATTAAATAGATTTACATTTATTTATTGTTTTATAATTTTAATTTATATTAAATTTTCATTAAAAAATTAGTATTTAGAAAAGTATTTAGTATATTTAATTTATTTAGATATATTTATTGTTTTATAATTTTAATTTATATTAAACTTTTATTAAAAATTTAGCATTTAGTATATTTAATTTATTTTTAATCTGTTTATTATGATTTCAAATCTATTTTACAATCTTAAACTATTTTGATAATTTATTAGATATATTGCTTATTTTATATTTTTAAATTTTTTTTATGTAAGGCGAATTTAATGTCGAATTTTTTTTTGAATTTTTTGCTTTTGCCGAATTTCATCCGAATTTTATGGTTGCTGAACTCGAATTTGAATTTGAACGCAGGGACTTAGGTTGTAGATGTACTTTGTAATATTCCTTCCATTTTAACTACACTCTTTGCCTAGTGTAGTTTCCTTATGTCCTCAATGAGCAAGTCAAGATAGTGGGCAGCACAAGGGATCCAAAATAATGTCGGGTGTCTCACCTATAGAAGTTTACCGACTGCCACATATGCAGTTGCAGTGTCAATCACAATTTGAATGACATTTTGCATTCCCACTTCCATCACCACCTCATCCAACACTTTGAACAAGGTCTCCACATTTTTGCTTCATTGGAGGAATCAACTAATTTTAAAAATACCAATTGTCCCTTCGAATTTACTAAAAAGTTGATTAGTGTCCAATTTTTGCCATCCGTACAACCATAAGATAAAATGGTGCAACCTTTCTCTTCCCAAACTCTCCTTCGTTCTTCCACTAGGCCGTGTGTTTTGGATCTCATCCTAAAATAATGGCCCACTCAACTCATGACAACTTGGGGCCTTGAACCCCTTACGTGTCATGGTCAATGTAGTGACCAATTGTACCTAGTAAAGACTAGAAGCAACATTGGTCAAAATATTATTGTAGTATCAGAATTTCCCATATGCCAACCTTGCCTCGTGTTGCAATTCTCTATTACATGTAGTATCTTGCAATTAAGGTTGCACACCAGGAGTTGTGGGGAACAAAATACTATAAGTATGGCACCCACACTTCCTCATCCTTGTATCTGTGGTCCAATTGAAGAAGAGTCCCCCATATCTCCTTGTGACCCTGTAGAACTGATATCTGTGAGTGGGTCTGCCATTGCCTTTGTTGTTCTCTTTTTATCTATCTTCATTTGCTCATATGTTGCAAGAAGTGCCTTTGCCTCCCTCACAACCTCTTCATTATGGCTTAACATCTCAGCAAGAGATTCGTGCAGGGTGATATTTGAGTTGATATATGCTACCGTGTATAGGCTTAGTGCACTAGATACAAATAACCTCTCCTTGCACTGCACCTGGTGTTCCATGTTTCCAACAAGGATCCCTTGGTTTGCCACCACTTCTACTTGCAAAAGCCATTTTCTTTTAGAAAAATACAAATGAAACCTTGCAAAGAAAAAGACTCTAGTTAGCACTGCTGCAAAGTGCAACCTAAACTTACAATTGAATACAGGTCTGCAAGAATTGAAGATATATGAAATTTAAAGTAGTCCTCAAGAGTTGACTGTTGTAACCAAAATGTGCAACACCTCCTTTAATGGGCTTTTCATACATAATGTTGTGAGATTGAGACGAGTGGTGGATGGTAATGGCATTTTATGATTTAGGAAAATGTGTAATTTTATTCAAATTTCAGTCTTCGTCTTATCTCTTAGAATCAACAATGTCTTAAAGATTAATTATACATAATTTAGAAGCAAGTTGAAGCTCTATACTTATAGCGTATATAGAAAGTTTTTAACTACAAGCTTATAATGCTTACATGATTTGTTATTTACCTTTTTGAGTTCACCACCTTTTAATTATGCTTTCGAATACAGTAACTATTCTCTCTATTGATGTTCATTTAACACTACTTACTATTGTATTTTTTATGTTAATCAAAATAAAACTATCAAAAGTCAATTCAGTTTTCATATACATGCAAAGCAAGATTGGTTATGTAGTTGCACTTGCAGTTGAAGTTGGTAAAGTTGGGGTTGATTTCTTTTTTTTAGACAATGATAGCAATAGCATAAGTATATGCATAGTATGATTGATTATGTAGTTGCATTTGCAGTTGAAGGTTGCAAATCTGGGGTTGAATTCTTTTTCTAAGACAATGATAGCAATAGCATAACTCTTGAATTGAATCTAGAGGAGGATATATATATCATAGTTCCGAGACTCAAACTTGGTGAGGGTGACTCAACTTGGGACTTGGGACTCGACACAAAAACTCGATGCAAATTTGGCAAAGTGAAAAACCTAAGAAATTTAGAGATTTTTAAGGATTTAAAACTTGTTTCATACACCCTTTATTCAATAAACATTCAAGAAACAATAACATCATCCAATAGAAGCTAATTTGATCACATACACAAGTATACATTGATCACATAAGCATAAACACATTGCAGCTGAAGAAATTAACACACTTAGATATATAAATAGTGTCAAGTGTATACAAAACAAATGGAATATGAAATCCATGACATTAAATGTTCCAAACAAATATCAAAACATTAACTACAAGTCTATGGCTTAGAGGAGCTTGCATCCCTCCTACAAAGGCATCTAAGGTAGGTCTTGGATGATGCAACAACCATAATCTCTGCCTATGACTCCATGCCACCTTCAACAACATCAGCTATACCTGTGCTTGATTTTTCTCTATCCTCCTCTACCATGACTACAACCTCGACCTCTATATTTGCCTGGTCAACCCAATCAAGGTCCTCGTCACGAAAGGTAGGATCCATAACCTCAATGATTCACTTAGATTCTGGATTGACCTCCTCTAGTGTTAACAGGGTTTAGTCATGGTCCAAAACCTATTCGTGTCTAAGACGAAGACTAGATCATTCAACCTCTCCACGGATAGTCTTTTGCACCTCTTGGAGTGTGTGCTTAAACATTCTCCAAATGTTCTCACAAACCGAAGCACTGCATGGTTGGCTCAATATGTGAATGGCTATCCTTTGAAGATTTGGTGTTTAACATCAAACATTTGCCACCATCTACCTAAGATGAGAAAAAGAAAAAAATATAAATCTCATTTCCAACTTTAAGTTCCAAGTTTCAACATATAACAATAATACAAAAAGAGGAAAATTTTAATACATTTTTAAACTTAAATTATGCCCTTAAAGATAATTTTACTTGGCTGAAATTTCATCCGATTATCTTTGCCAATTTGACAATAAAGAGCTCTCCTTGTGCATTACTAAAGGCTTCTATCTTGTGGACTATATTGTTGGTATCACCAAGCAACATCCGCTTTATCACTAAGTAGAGCCCATGAAGAACCTTCTCATCCGCCTTGAAATTAGGGCAGAATTGAAATGCCGAATTGAGGGAAATAAGTGGCTGCATGGAGGGGCTTGTGAAGTTGGAGGTGCCATCTTGATCAATGATCTCCCAAATGGGATGATACTTAACCTCAGCAGCCTCATAGTTGGATCTAATTGCCTCCTAGGCCCTATCTGTGCTCTCATATATGTAGCCCATTGTGGGTTTCTCACCATCAACAACTCTTAGGAGAACTACCAAGTGCTCGGTGAACTGCAAATATTGTGAAACATAAGTAAGTGTGAACGAAAATAAGCAAATAAAAGAAAAATATGAATAAAAATTAAAAATTAAAATATAATGTAGAATTAATTTTACCTTCACAATCTCTGCACAAGGTTTCCAAAAGCCTAGCTCATCAAAAATGCAATTAGCCACACAAATCTTTGCAGTGGTTGTAGAATAGGATGAGAAATTCCAATCCTCACCAACTAACATATGCCTCAAAGCTACCTTTGACCGAATCAAGGATTGTAATGTGATGAAATTAGTAACAAATTTAGTGATGCCAAGATGAGCCAACTCCCTCTGCCTCATGTATTGCATCATTAGGCTAAGGACCCATGTGTGACTGCATACAAATTTGCAAATATTTTTGGTTGTTTCCACACATGTTTTGATCCATGGAAGCTTGCCAAGGTCCTCCAATATGAGGTCAAGGCAATGGGCAACACATGGAGTCCAAAATATTTTTGGGTGCCTCTCCTTCAAATGTCTACGTGCAGCAACATAATTCGTTGCATTATTGGTCACCAATTGAACCACATCTCCTCGCCCACCTCAAGTAGGACTTCCTCTAAAGCCTCTCCATCAAATGTCTACCTGCAGCAACATAATTTGTTGCATTATTGGTCACCAATTGAACCACATTCTCCTTGCCCACCTCAAGTAGGACTTCCTCTAAAGCCTTCAAAGGTATGTGGCATTGTTTACATGTGCTGAAGCATCAATTGACTTGATGAACACTGTGCCACCTAAAAAAGAAGGAAAATCAATGATTCAATAAATCAAAAATTAAAAATATTAGTCACTAAATCAAATTCAAATTATTCAATGCATTGAGGGAAGTACAATGATCATTCACCTACAGAAGAAACAAGAAAATTCAGCAGCATCAGTTCAAATAGGCGATTTCAGAATAAAGAAGCCAAGTGAAAGGTTATTTTGTTGCAATACCCTTCATCCAAGATAATGCATAAGAAATCACCTTAAATGCCATGTTACCAAAAAAAGTGTTTGAGCAGAAATTATGTAAGGTAGTGACTAACTGGAGGCAAACATGGGGAAAATCACAACAGTTAGGCAATGAGTCATGGTCTTGCCCTTTCTGCAAAACAAACAAAATTGATGTGTTGGCATAAGTTAGATATCATTTGTTTGTGGTTGGAAAAAATATAAGATTATGATATGTTTTAACAGGTCCTAAGTATGAAAGATTAGAGAGCTTGGTTTCATGGGGTCTTTGAAACCATTAAGTTTAACTGATCCACCCTAACCACAGTAACCTAATGGTGGAGCTGGTTTAGGGAGACACCCTGCTTCCCACCACAAGAACTCTCTGTTCATCTTTTGGCATTGGCAAAATGCATGATGCAACTAATGGAAAAAATATGGTCCTCTTTGCTTGTGGGCTTTCATTTAATGTTTCAATGTTCCCTCTATGGATAGAGGCAGTGAGGATGATTAACCATGGCCCTAGAGAGTATGTGCCATTGAGCAATGAAAAACTCACTAGTTGTTTTGAATGATGACAATGCTCTAAGTTTCTAACAGAAGCAGTATCTAAGCAAGGCTTACAGAGATTCCCTGATGTTTCATTTTAGTGTACTGTAGAGTCATAGCTTGCCAATATATTGACTGGTGCAAATTCAATCGTTGCAATCTTCAAACATGCAAGCCTGAATCTTTCTGGAAATTTGAGAGTGGAGACTTTTCTAGAGTCCTGTATGTTACGTACTTTGAGCATGTAGGTATTGCCTGACTGGCCTTCACTCATCAATCATCACCACCTTAATGATATCTACTCCTATGATTTTTGGAAAGAAGTAAATAAGTCCTTTGTCAAGAACCAAGTTGCCTTGATTATAAATCATTATAATTATTTACAAAATTAAATATAGCTATATACAATGCCCTTCTTATGTAACATGCTCAATATGAGCTCACGATGTTTCTGAGGCTACAAGCGAATGCCTCTTTCTGTGTATGTGCTAAGCAGAATGTGTAGCCATCAATTGAAATTTAGTGGGGACTAGAAATTGTATCTCATAAGAACTGGGGTTAAATGATTGTATGTAACTTCTCTTGGCCTTAAATTTGTTATTATTTATATTTTCCTAGACCATAATTGTAATAGAGTGGAAGTTCGGAACAAAACATAAAATCAGTTGACAAGAATCTTGAATGTGTTTGGGAATGTCATGTCAATGTTAAGTGGAGTTCAAAAGTTGTAGCTAAAGTTGGTGGTACAGTAAGTTGGATTCATTTGAGTTGGTATATGTTAAATTGGAGAAGAGGTGCGCACAGTTGTTGCGTTGTTGTCTATATTTTTTCTTGAGATTTGATACCTATGATTAAGTACAGAGTGTCTTTTGTGTGTATTGGATTATGAGAATAACAATTAAAAATACTTATTAGTATTCTATTAAAGTCTTAAATCAGTATTTTCAGAATATCAAATTTTAGTTAATGGGTGTTAAAGTTAGAATATAAGCTCATCTGTGCAAAGAGTTTCAACAAAATACTTGATTAGTTTCAATATTTCTAAATTTATAGAGAGTATCTTGAGTTGTTTTATCATGTCTTATTTTGTTGTAATTTCTAACGAAAAGTACCTTTTTCTTTCTTGCAGCAAGCCCATGGACGAGGATGTTGTGAGTATACTGAAACTGGTCCTCTACATGATTTTTGAGTTTAATTGTGCTCATCTTTCTAAACATTATGAATTGACAGTCTATGTAGCAAAAAAATTCTCTTAAATTTTCCGAGATGCAATCATAATTGTATTTTATCTTCTTTCCTATCATGTTGTTTTGCATAAATCTTCGGAAGAGTTTAACCATATCACATTGGAATGCAAGCTAATGAATTATGACTCTTATAAATGTTGAAACTGTGATAGCTGTGAGAAATTAGATTTATGTATATTAGCATTAATTATTGCATTTAGTTATCATTATGCATGCTAAAAATTGCTTGTGACACTATCTTGTAGTGTATTTTGGGTCTTCATCTCATATTTTGCTGTCTTAATACAAATCATACATTATTAAATGTTATCCATATTAATTTACTCCTTAAGTTGTCTTGGAGAAAACAAGAAAAAGTACTTTGCACTGAGGTTGTGTTGATGTGTTTTTTCATGCACATGCGAACACAAAATAAAATACCAAGGTATCGTATCCTCTCTTGAACAAAGTTATCCGAATGCTGAAGATTTGCCTAAGGATCAATCGAAATAACTCCAAGGTTCTTATATGTAGGGTCTCTATGTGTGGATAAGCTCAATTTGGTTTGATGTGATTATGCTGGAATCACAAGGGGACTTACATTCAAATGCCTGAGCATCTGATTTGTTGGAGCTCAAGTCCTATCTACTCATCGGGATAATGAAGAAATATCAAAGGTTGAAGGTTCACGAAGTCTAATCTAAGACCTAGAATGTAAGAAGGTAGATGAACGACTAGGTGGAGTCCTATTGGGCTGGGTCTCACCTTCAGGTCAAACGATCCGACACCAACTCAATGCGATCTTCTAAGGGATGCTTCGAATATATTCAAATCATACACCATCAGACACTGATCACCATTTAAGTTAATGCGTGAACAATAGACGCGTAACGACTTGAGATTAAGCTCATTCTATGCCAGTTGACCACGCAGGGCACACTTACAATTAGTAAGAGGCTAGTAGTTTGGACTAGGCGGATTCCACGCGAGTGCATTCAGTAACTTCCTTCATTCATTTTGGCATTTTTGGACAAATTCTTCACATTTGTGACCACAACTCACTCAAATGCATGCCTAAGGATGCTTCTAAGTTCAATCCACCTCAATCAATGCTAGGCTTGACACAAAATTGGGAGCAAAAGAGGTTTCAAGAAAATTTGCCCTGGACCCTTTGGAAGGGTTAGGAGCGAAATTTGTAATTTAGCCTCAATTCCATCATCTTATTGCCTCAAATCACTTTTCAAGGCAAGTACACATCAATCCTTTACCAACCATGCCTTAGAAACAAAGATCTTGGTCTCAAATATGGAGCAAAATAGAGGCTTAAGGAATTTTGCTCTGGACCCTTTAGCCCTTTGGAAGGGTCAGGAGTGAAATTTGCATTTTGACACCATTCATCTTCTTTTCGAATCTCCCTCTATCATCATCAAGTGAATTCGCCCTCAATTTAGCCTAAAACAAGATCTCTTGGGTGCATTAGATGAAATAAGGGAGTCCTCCTAAGAATTTTGCTCTGGACCCTTTGGAAGGGTCAAGAGCGAAATTTGCATTTATGCTCAAATCCATCACTTTCCATCACTTCACTTTGTTTCACACATCAATACTCTCTCAATCACACCATAGGGATAAGGTTTATGAGGCAAATTAGGACCAAGAAGGGAGATATAAGGGTGAAGAGCGAATTTGAGGAATTAGTCTTAGATACCATCCAAACACTCAAACTTCACCCCCAATCACATTGTTCTCACCTTAGGACATGCCAACACATCACCTTAAGGAGGCACCTAGTTTAAAACTTTGGATCAAAAGTGCATCTTAACAATTTCACTTAGGTACCTTTGGAAGGACAAGACCTATCTAGGAATTTTGCTCTGGACCCTCTGGAAGGGTCAGGGGCAAAATTTCTCTTTTTGCACAAATTCTCCTCATTTCCTTCAACTTTATTCTTAGACTTGGCCTTTGGGTCCTTCCTTCATCTTAATCAAGTCCATTTGCCTTCTAGGTGATGTCAACTCAATGTTTTTGATGACAAATTAGGCCTTTCTAAGGATTTCGCTCTGGACCCTTTGGAAGGGTCAGGATCAATATTGATGTTTTAAGCTCAATTTCCTCATCCCATCTCGTTCCAACTTGCTCACAAGGCATAGATAGGTCATTCCTCACTCAGTCAAGACGTAGGAGCAAGCTTTGAGATCTAGACTGGGAGCAAGAGAGGAGTCTAAGGAAATTTGCTTTGGACCCTTTGGAAGGGTCAAGAGCGAATTTTGCAAAAATGTTCAAATTCTTGACCTTTCTCCAAATTTTCAAGTCTAGACTTGATCATTAGGCGTTTTCCAAGGATAAATAGGTCAGTTTCACATCAATCAATGCCTAGAACTTCACCATTCATCAATCGGACCAATCTCAAAGCCCTCAAAGGGAAGAATCCTTGAGAACACCTGCTCACATACCTCCATTCACTTTCTTAACTTAAAGACATAGGTCTCAAAAGGCAAGACTTAACCTAGAAACAAGAGTAAGGCCTGACCTAGAGAAGGCTTTCAAAGAGACCCTGACCTGGACCACCTACTGACCCACCTCAACTCAAGCAGACCTCGCTATCCTAATGATCTCTCTGACAACTCTCCAATGCAAAGGCTAATAGCCAAGACCAGACAACCAAGCAAAGAAAACTAACCCTAGAAAGCAAAAAGTAGGGGTTCCCATTTGCAATGGGGCAATGTGTGAATACGTCACAACAGGTTGGTGCATGATTTCTTGTATGGTTCTCATAGATATTGGTGAACAAAATTAAAGCCCTCTTTGCATGCCACACCCCATTGATGCCAGAGCATCTGGGTATTTCTTGTATGGCTCTCATAAATATAGGTAATGAATTTAAAGCCCTCTTTTCATGCCACACCCCTTTGATGCCAGCGCATCTGGGTGCATAAACAATCCTGTACTACTCCCTCAAAAAATGTGTAGTAGCATTTTGATTACTTTTAGTTTTGTGTATGTTTGCAATAAAGCAATCTCCTTCATATGTTGATTTAAAGCGGCCATAGTTGTTTAGAAATGATGAAATTAATAAAGGTGCTAGCAATTACATGTTGACTTTGGCAGAGTCCAAATGGTGAATTTGAATAAATTGTTCAATGTTGAATAAAACTGAGAATGGGTAGTTACAATCTTCATTCACCTTATTTTCGAGTGTTACAGCCATTACAACTCAGGTTAGAATGCATTAAGGCTGGCCACTGGCAATTACAACACTCATATTAATTTGTTAACTGTTCATATGCAAGGTGACACAGTAGTTTGTGGGAATAAAGGAACTCAAAACTAGTGGTTACATCTTCCTTTGACTTTTACACCACCTTGAAACCTGGCTGCAGCTGTCACTCACTGATTGTGGTAGTTACAAACCATAAAAGAGGTATTACACCTGAGTGACTCATTGTCACCTGGACCGCAACAGTTACATACATGCCTCCACTTGAGATTTATACACACAAAACCTAGATAGGGATGCCTTGATAAGCAGATACAGGGAAGGATGAAGCACATGATAGAGAGAAGTATAGTTCTGTGGAGTGCAGCATTGAACAAGGACAGTAATGGGGTTCATTCACTGATTTTCTGATTTACAGATAAGTTGTAGTAGGCTACCAGGCTCACAAAGTCCAAGTTAAGAGGGAAATCTCTGTACAAGCTAAGAGCTCTAAGTTAGTGTCTGGATACAGATCATTATGATTTGTAAGTTTCTGGGTTTTAAGGGATTGTAATAGGCTTTTATGAACAACGAAAATCCATATACTTCTGGTGTGTTATTTTGTTTCCATTTTGCAATTTGTTACTTGTATGGTGGCAGCAAGATCTTGGTTGCCTTTCATTGGGCATCTGGGTCTTTGGCTGCATCAACTTTCTATAGGAAATGTCTTCAATTTCTGATTACAATACAAAGATCCTGCATATACACCTTACTTATCTTGGATAAATGGCAATCTAGGAACTATACAGGTTCTGCTCAGTCTGGCTAAACAGATGTACATATTTCTGATGCCATCTCCACAACCAATTTATGCAAATTGTTTGTGTTAGGATCAACTAGCTTGCACAAACCACCTTGCCCAATGTCTAGGGAAACCATTTGGTCTTGCTTAATGTCAGTCACATGCCACTCACAACAATGTTAGGATTTTCTGTAAGCATCACTAATAGATGATGCTTTTTCATTTATATTTTGAACAAACTGTAATGTCCTTGGCAAGACCGTTGCACAAATTCACCAATTTCTTTATGAAATCAATCAACCAATATCAAACAATGAATTAAACTGTCCTGTATTTATTATTTACAATGAAGGAAATAGGTTAGTGCTAAAATTTTCACGTAAGTTTGAATTATACTCAGTAGGAACAAGACTTAAAATGAATAATTTCCACCATACCATTAACTGCAACAACAAGAATTAGATCAAAATATAAAAAATGTGACATATCATACCATCAATCCAAGTTTATACGGCCAAGCCCCAAATAGGATGAAAGATTATCAAACAATCTTGATCTGTATTGAAAATTGCTGATTTAAAATTGATTATAGGTTTGTATGGCTCCTCAATGGCAAGGTACAGCACCCCAATCTCCCTTAGGACCACTGCAGATCAGATTGTGACTGGTACAACTGATAATAAACCATACCCATGGCATGGTGCACCCCTATTTTGATTGTCACTTTGTGCCTATATGTTGGTTAAGGGCTCGAGGCTAAGCACCTTGACAGAGCAGATAATTTGCCACAAATGTTTTAATGTGTTTTGTAATAACCTCCTATGTTATATACATTGAAACATGGTAGTTGGAACACAGTAAAATAGATAAAACTAAAAAGAGAAGTGATTTGTTGCGAGTGTGTAGGATGGTGGGAAGATGGAGCCAATAGCAAACTAGTGTCTTTATGTAGTTAGGGATTAGAGTCATTGAGTTAATACAAGACATGTAATAATTGAAACCAACAGTGATACCTTAATGAAGATATCATGAAAGACTATATCTTCCAAAATGCATAAGCAAGCTAGGTTCTACACATGCATTCAAAAAGACAATAGATAATTGTAGAATATTAAATGAGTCCAGTTAATAATCCATGAGCATACCCATACATTTTCTTTAGTGTTTTGAGAATATACCTTCCAAAAGCTTTGCAAGGATTTTATAGTTATTTAGTTGGCCAACTAATCAGTACACCTTAAAAATGTACACCATATACAAGTAGATACTCAACTAATGCCAATTCTGCTTTTAATCGTTTGATTTACAAAGGTTGCAAATGTTTATTACAAATTTGGGATGAACTAAATCCCAATCATTACAATACCCAAATACCCTTAACCAAAGTTAGAAATTGAAACCCTAGGGCTTGTTTTGGATATCACTATTTTTGCTAATTTTGCAATTGCTCTTCTCTCTCTTTTTCCCTCCCTTTCAAATGAGAACTGTTGGATCTTTGATACCCTCAAAGAGAGACACCAGATCCATAATTAATGTGAAATACCCAGAACTAGTACACAACAAAAGGGCATCCATACCCATTGAGCACCATTTCCCCAAATCATGTTAGAAAACATTTTGTAAGATCACCTAGGTTTACCCCCAAAACATGGGGGGAACATTATCTATAAGGGTTTTTTCATTTATGGGGCTGTTAGATCTAGCGTACAAGCTGAGAAAAAGCTTGCCAAAGTTGCTGACAATGGTTGCCGAACTCTTCTACTTCATTAAAACCATTTTGCACATTTTCCCTTTTTAGGTCACTAGAAATCAGCATGGGAATCCATGCTTGCATGATGAACACCAACTTCTAGGTGGGAAAAACCTTTTTGGAGTGGTTGCACTATTATCGACATATTATTGGCATTAATTTTTGTTCGAATGGTGGAGCTTCAAGATTTTGCAAGCCAAAAGGGGAAGATGGTTAAAAACATCTCAAAATTTCAATAGGGATGTTGGGAAGACCAAGTTCAAAATCCCAAAATTGAAGGAAAAGTGGGTTTGAAGGGGAAAGGGGGCTTGGGAAGGGAGGCATGCCAAGGAGGGCAAGTCTGATAAAGATGCTGGGATGAATAAGTCTGGAATACTGAAATTTGAAAAATGGGCTTAGAGGGAAAAAAGAGACTTTGGAGGAAAGGCATGCGAGGATGACCAAACTTAGAATCTTGAAATTGAAGGAAAAGGGGCTTATAGGTGAAAAAGGGAGTTGGAAGGAAAGGTGTGCCAAGGAGGGGCAAGTTCGATAAGGATGTCGGGACAAGCAAGTCTGAAATCTGGAAATTCGGAAAATGGATGTAGAGGGAAAAAAAGGGACTTTGGAGGAAAGGTATGCTAGGATGATCAAACCCAAAATCTTGAATTTGAAGGAAAAGGGGAATTGGGAGGAAAGGCATGCCAAAGAGGGCAAGTTCAATAGGGATGCCAAGATGACCAAGTCCAAGATATGGAAATTTGGAAAATTGAGTTAGAGGCAAGAAAGGGACTTTGGAGGAAAGGTATGTTGGGATGGCCAAAGCCACAATTTTGAAATTGAAGGAAAATAGGCTTAGAGGGGAAAGGGGAGTTGGGAGGAAAGGCATGCCAAGGAGGGGAAGTTTGACAAGGATGCTAGGATGACCAAGTACAAAATCTTGAAATTGCCTAAAATCAGATGCATGAAATTTCCACAGTCCATGATAAATGTCTTGAAAAGGCTTCTGGATTGTTGGCTTAATTATTTATTCATGTTGGATATTATTACACCTAAGTTTACTTAGGATAATGCATTTCATAGTAGTTTGGGTATGAGACACTTGGGTGTTTGTGCCACATTGGGATAGTGTGTGTAGGAGAATTTCCACCTTTTGTGGTCTTATCTTGTTGTTACATTCCACATTCAGTGGGTGATCCACATCATGTGGAATATTATATTGTTTCTCCTACTTATCGTTACCTACCCTTGTTTCTTTTTGAGCCACATGTCATGTTTGTGTGCTCACATATCCATATAGCCTTGCCTATATAAGCAGGCTCATATTCATTGTATGTAACTATTGATCATTTATCTATTGATGAGAATACAGTTTATTCTTGTCTTATATTTTGTCTCTCTATTTTGTACTTTTCATTGAGGTCTTGATCTTGGCAAAATTTCACATGGATAAAACTGTGTGATGAAAAAATTCATCTCACAGTTTTATCCAGAAGCCTTCAAGACATTGCCTAAAATCACCTAAAGCAAGGCCAACGTACTAGGCGTTAACCACAAAAAATAATCCCTTAATGCATTTTACTAAGGATTTTTTTATGAAAACACTTTGAGTGAACACCCTAAGATGAATGCTCAACATAAGGGATTTCTCAGATTGGTTATCAACGGAGGATTAATAAGGTAAAGTGCATGACTAGGAGCAGAACAACTCAATTTGAGACATCTTGTGCCAAAAGGTTGTCTGTCGATTGTGTCAATGAATTTTGTGTCTAAAATAGACATCTTCTCCTCCTTTTATGCAATCTGCTAGATTAAAGTGGAACTGACATATTTTTTGATGTGAGGTTTGGCTTTGTAGTAAGTAAATTTTAGCTTAGCATTAAGGGTTTCAAGCATTGAACTTTGTATGGTCATGGTTGAGGGGAATGTCAAGATTCGACTATTGTTTGGGTTTCGTGAAGGAAGCAATGGTGCAGAAATGATTTCTACACTAAATCCTTTTAAGGGAAGGTATGTTGTAATGTTCCCAATCGGACTACCTTAGGAAACAGACAATTTTTATATGTGTGCAAGCTGAAATTATAAAAATTACCGAAGAAAATTCCAAACCCCACTGAAATAAATGCTGATCAGCAATATAATTAGCAGCAACAAACTCTTAATCAAAATATTCAACCATGAGCAGTGGATCCAACCATAGTTTGAGGACTCACTGAGTACTCGGCAGGACTCTCTCAGCTTGCAAGCCCTCAGGGTGGCCGAGGTGAGTTGCCCAGGGCTCCCGAGCTGAGTCTGGCTGAGTACTAGATTGAGTCCTGCTCCAAGCCTCCCGAGTCCTGAGCCTAGACTCTTTTGGCGGCTGAACAAGTGACTGAAATTTCAAATTTTGAGAGGTTGAGGGTCATATGATAGGTGTAATAGTTGAATTATGACACCAGTTGATAGTCAAATTAGATTTTTATTTTTTGTAAAATGCATTGATTTCAGTCTATGCTGAGTTTTTTGCCAAGTCTGTGCCAAGTCCCGAGTCCAAGTCAAAATTTGGGGCTGCCAAGTCAAATCCGAGTCTGAGTTTTTAAAACTTTTGATCCAACAACCAACAGTGCTGATTTGATTTTTAGAAACAGCAGATCTGAACTATTTATGGCTGATATGAGCTTAGAAGCCCCTATATGACGAAGATATAATAAATATAACAGTAGATCCGAGTATTAATTGTTGATGATTAATGATGACAGTCAGTGCAATTAGCAAACAAATTATTTGTTAGCAGCAATAAACCATTGAGCAAACATGGTTAGGCCTGCCTTTGATATTTTATTGCTTCCAACATATAAATGACAACAAATTCCAGTTACACATACTGCACCAGCTCCCTAAATTGTTGAGACATGGACCAGCTAGGACTCGAACCTAGGACCTTCCATACGCTGCTGGAGTGCTCTACCACTGAGCTACTGGCCCCTCTTGGAGCAGTCCATCGTCAGTCCGGGTGTGGCTTATTTCCAACACCAACACCCCCCCTTAAGCCACACCTCTCGTGTGCTTGGGGCTCCTAGCGTGGACCGGGCTCTGATACCATGTTGAGACATAGACCAGCTAGGACTCGAACCTAGGACCTTCCATACGCTGCTGGAGTGCTCTATCACTGAGCTACTGGCCCCTCTTGGACCAGTCCATTGTCAGTCCGGGTGTGGCTTATTTCCAACACCAACATAAATGGTATGGCAACCCCCTTCATCTGCTGGTTTGGTGGTGAAGAGGGTTTGAGGGTTGCAGTAGCATTAAAACTCCAGGTGCAACCTTTGAAATGCTGCACAACAATGGTATGCTGATCAGAAGTAGTAGTGTGGCAGCTAGAAACAGAAATAAATGCCTGGAAACCCTTCGCCAATCACTGGATAATTATTGATCAGATCTGTATGGCGCTTCTTTACCCTTGTATGGCAGATGGGAGTGACGTTGACAGCAGCAATAATGTCTGAGAATCCTTTAGAAACAACAATAATATCTTAAATGCCTCTAAATCAGCAACCTTTGACTGTATGAGCACTGAAACACTAATAATGCAAGATCTAAATGAGATGCAGCAGCAAAATGCAATCTTAGCAGTCCAAATGATGATAACAGCAAGCTCAAAGCTGGGCACTGCAATAAGTTTCTTTCAAACTATGAGAAATTTGAATATTATGACCATATCAGTAGATTTGCTTGCAAATACTCTATTGATTAAATCCTTGTTAATCATATCTTTAATAAATTCTTCAACAAATCAACACACGTAATTCCAAGATGAAATCATGCCTCATGGACGAGGGTTTTCATTTTCAAATTCAAATATTGAAACTTATAGAGCTTTTGTTGTCTGGATCTCCCACAGCAACTGTTTTTGTTCCTGAATACTTCAATCATCAAAATGAAGGAATAACAAAATGACAAAGGCAATGTACCTTCTTTTATAGTTTCTTTTTGGGGCCTCCATTTGAATTTACTTTTCCTTCCAAATGTTTAAAAACATTTTATATTTTACGTTTTTCTCCAAGTGTTTAAAGTTTAGACACACTTTAAAGAAAAGTGTTACATCAAGTGTCTAAAACACTTTTTGAATTACACATTAAATTAAGTGTTTAAAACTTTTTTTAAATGTAATACTAAATTGTGTTTTTTTGTAAATAAAGCGATTGGGCCCAACATAAATTATTATTATTATTCGCCTTATTTTATCTCTTAGGCTATAAAAAATAAAAATAGGGTATTGGTTCTCAGTTAATTCTTTTAGTTTTGAAAAGGGAACATGACATACGTGCGATAAAAGATCTTGCAGTTATGGAAAAGAATGCATAGAGAAAATTATACCATGACAAGATGATTTTAAAGGAGAAAATGTTTTTGGTAGAAAAATCCACACTCTAAACAAAAGCAATTGTTTTTTTCAGGAACTAAGAGGTTACAACACAAATCTTAGGCTATGCCTATACAGGAGTACCATTGTACCTGCAAGTCAATCATACAATCCATCAATACTCCATCCTTTAACAGTTAACACCAATAATTAGGCAAAACCGAAGCCACAAACCACAAGTTGTTTGCTAAAACCACGAGTCAAAACAATAACCCAAAATGGTTGTATGGTTGGCCCAAATGCCAATGCCAAAGTTGGTCATGTCTTCTCTGCTAAAAATAGAAAATGCTCTCACAGCTGTCATAACCTGTCATAATGTTTATCACAGTTGACTCCTCAATATGGGTGCTCCATTTTGGCGTATTCAAATCCATTGAAAGATAATGCTTTAGGACTTGTCATAATGTTAGTCAAGATTCCAATGTATCTCCCTTATAATCATTCTCTTACATGTCATACGAATTTGTCATAACTCCTATCTTACAATGCCATAATGATGTTAGATGTTATTCCAACCTCTTACACACCTCCCAAAGTATTCGACACATGTGAAAATGCCAACACAAAGTGGGATGCTTCCCTGCTATGAGGCCAAAATAAGAAATAAATACAAATAATTAATAAATTGGAACATTAGGATGCAAGTTGGAGACAACTTTCCCACGATTTTGAACATTGAACTTTCTTCAGTGTGGCTGTTGTTTGTTTGGATAAACACTGAAAATTACCAGATTATGCAGCATTTCTCTCTTTCATCCACTTTAGATAGCCCTTAGGTGCAGTACCAAAGAATAGGATCCTGATAAACCACTTATTTTCTGTAGATTGCTGTGTTGAATGACCTTGGTGAATTGGCTGCCTTCCAAAAGGGGCTGACGGAAAATGTTTGATATCAGTTTTATTTTTCTTTCAATATTAAAGATGATAGCGATTGTAATAATCAATTCTAATTTTAGTCCACATTTTATGAAAGGTAACTTGGTGAATTTTAAAGAATTTATATCGTATGATTTTCATGATATTGAAAGGTGATTGAAGAACAGGTCTCGTATGCAGATTCTGTCTTCCAAACTTCATGGCATATATATTTTCAGTCCATTTTTGCTTAATGGATAATAAAGTTTGAAACCTGTGTTCCATAGCGATCCTAGGGTTGTCCCATTGACGCCTTGTGTGCCCGCATTGATCCCACTAAGCTGTGCCAGATGACACCTCGTGTGCCTAAGAAGTCTCAAACTCCCTCATATTTTTAATCTGAAAAAAGAAAAAGGGTATTTTGACAATGTGATCGGATATTTAGTTTCATAAAAGTTTTAAGTGTATATCAGCGTTCCTCACTTTTTGAGTGTGACTTTCAATGATCAATTTGAATGTTTATTGCTCTTTAGAATGGTCAATTTCAGCTCTTTAGAATGTTTAATGATGTTTTACAGTTTAAATATATAAACGGAAAGCCACAAAATATGATTTTGATGATTTTATCGTTTTATGTGTGCATGTGTGTATGTATACTCTCACACATGTACAAAGTTTTTTTTTTTTTTGCCGTCCTAGAAATGTGAACCCACGTCCTCCTGTCCTGGAAATTCTGAGAGATATTTGACTTTCAGCCCTTCAGAATGTTTAATGACATTTAACACTTAATAATATGGTCAAAAGTTATAAAATATGTTTTTTATCATTTTCTTGTGCGTTTTGTCTTCGGGCTCCCTTGGGCAAACATTTTGCAGTTGCATAGATGTGTCCCGTATTCTCCATCATAAAATCTTGAAGTGACATAGATATAATTTATAAACATATTGCCCCACATGCAAACTAGCAGGCCACACTTTACTCAGATAAACCAATCAAGTTGTCCATTGTGCAGATTGTGTACGAAGGTTACATCTATTTTCCGTTTTAGTGACAAATCTACTTTTGTTTGGGATATATTATATCTGTATTTTAGTAAGTATCTCATCTCGAGTGATGTCTTGCACGGTAATTCTTAAGTGGTCCCAACTCTTGAAGTTATGGTTTGAGAGTCTTGCAATGGAAACTGCATTCACAATTCTTCAGAAGCATATTATGTTGTATTTTTGGAATGAGCCACAAGCATACTAGTGATACACAAGAATCCATAATGTAATGACACTCTTCTAATTTTGTTTGTTGCATTGAGACTTTGTTGAATGTTATGTTTCTTTGTACACATTCTTTCAGCCAGAGAAGACGGAGGAGGAGGAATTCAACACTGGCCCTCTTTCTGTCCTTATGATGAGTGTGAAAAACAACACACAGGTATGATGGTTGTTATTGTGGAAACAATTAAAACAAGATTTTAATTGAAAGATTTTTTAGTTGAAATTTGCATTTACAATTGTGGCTTTTGTCCGCAAACGTTTGACTTTACATGAATAAATTGTCTCCTTTTTGTACCACAGGTTCTGATAAATTGTAGAAACAACAAGAAACTCCTTGGACGAGTTAGAGCCTTTGATAGGCATTGCAACATGGTTCTGGAGAATGTTAAAGAAATGTGGACAGAGGTTGGTGAATATGCTTCATCTTCTTGAACTTTTATACATTCTATCGGTGCATTTATTGACAGGGAAGTTTACAGATTGCTCCTCGCATCTAAAAACACTCATTTTGATTCTACTGATGTGTACAGGTCCCAAAGACGGGGAAAGGGAAGAAGGCGGCCCAGCCTGTCAACAAGGATAGATTCATTAGCAAAATGTTCCTTCGTGGAGATTCTGTGATTATTGTTCTAAGAAATCCAAAGTGATTTACAGCTTTGCTTAAGTTGTTTGACTCCAATTAAGTGTGTAGATATGTAGGTAGGGTTAGAAGAGGAATTTTTATGTTCGGAAGTTTCAAAAAACTTGGGAACATTTGTGGTTGAGAACATTAAATTGAGGCAATCTTTTATCTTTTAGTTCACATCATAATATTGCAGTTAATAGGACCCTTGAGAACACACATTGTTTGTCAGCTAATATTTGTAAGGAGGTTTGAGAGCTAGTTAACATGTCTACGAGTTATATTTTGGCTTTGATAACAGCTAGAACCATTGATGGGTTGGGGATTCCATCATAAACAGATCATGAGTTGGTTTCATAAATTTCTGGATTAAACTGTACAATCTTTTCATTGTCAACATTTCGGATCATACTTCATCAGGATGAGTACTTAAAGACTTAATATTAATCTCTAAGATGTTGTTGGTAAAGTAGAGTTATAATTTAACACTCTACTTTGAACTCAATTTGTCAGATTGGCAGCAAACAAATTGCAGTAAGAAATAATTCCTCATTTCTCCATGCTTAATATTAGACCACATAGCAAAGAGCATCTGATCTGATTAAACCTTGCAAGCACCAAGAGGTAAATGAGCATCAAATGCAGTTTTATTTTACCATGTTGAGCCCGAGACTGTTCGGACATAATCTAGGTAAATAACGTGTTCTGTAGTGTAGCTAGACACTGACAATCTGAAGCTATGTTAGTTTGTAAACGAACGAAGTTATGCTCGACTTCAGCAAGGGGTAAATGAGAATTTTGTTAAAACACATAATATTGCATTTAGTTTAATAGTGTAATTAGAGAGAATTTCAACACAATCCCTGGTGAAGAGCCAAAATTGTTTATTAAGCCAACTTATAAAACTCTGGCATTCCGAATATAAGACTTATAATTGGAGTTTTTGTACTTTCCTTTCCTTAAAATTATCGATAAATGTTCTCTAAACATTCGATCTTGTGGCGATACCAGGCCTAGCAATCTTTCCACCTCTTTTATGGATACGTATTTTCAGTTGTAGAAAATGTTTCCAAGGTTTTTAGAACCATCATCTAATTTTTTAAGTCAACATTGCACAATTCACCTTTTGTAATAAAACATTAGGTGGTTATTATCATGTGACTTAGAAATGACAAGGAGTGGATTTTACAATTTTTTTCTAGAGGAGCCATCTATGGAAAGAGGAAAGCTTTCATGAAAGAGATTTTTCTTCTTGCTTGAAATTCAATATATATACTTATAGTAGGAAACTATGCATTGGACTTAGAGATGAGTAGATTTTACAATTTTATTTTTTTTCCAGAGGAGCCATCTATGGAAAGAGGAAAGCTTTCATAAAAGAGATTTTTCTTCTTGCTTGAAATTCAATATATATGCTTGTAGTAGGAAATTATGCATTGATTTAGTAGGTTATAAATTATGAAATATAAACAAAAGAAATCAAGGGGTAAATAATATCAACTGCATTGACGGGGTGAATAATATAATTTATTATGAAGAGGCCTGTTTTTTTGAAATCTTCTCAGTTAGAGGCACCAACTTCCAAGAGTATAATGTGATATTTGTTTGAGACTTAGGGCATGTCCCCATGCTGCTGCTTAGCTTATTTTGGCTAGTAGCATCTGCTCAACTTTATAAGGAGTAATTTGTGGAGCAGGTGGCCCCATGGAAAGTAAAATGGAGATAAAAAAAAATAGTAATATCATCTGAAATCATTTTTTATAAATGAAATATTAGCAATATTTTTGCAAATAAAAAGGAGATTAAAAAAAATAGTAAAAGCCACATGTTTGTTTTTTCAATAAGGAGCAACTGCTTATTTCTAGCCCCCCTTTTTTTGTCAAAGCTTATTTTCAACATTTAAGCAATTGCTGCTCCACTAAAATAGGTGAATTAAAAGTTTATATGGGAATACTCTGGCTGCTTAAATTTAAGTAGAAAATGTTGATAAGCAGTCGCATGGAGACGACATGGGTTTGTTCTCATATTCTCTACAATATGCTGCTCAAAAACTTGCTCACAAATCTTCAAATATGCTATAAAACTTGGTTTAGATATCCTTCAAATTTTTAATTTTTAGTGCTTTAAAAAATGCACTATATCTTCCTTACGATATGCTCTAAAGATGAATTATATTCAATATTTTTCTTACGTTAGAAAACTCTTTCAACCTCTTCAAATATCTTCAACAAGGATATACAACTTTTCATTTTAAAAGCATCTTTTCACCCTCAAATTGGGTGCCTAGATAGGGTTGACCCAAAACAACAAAGTATTGAATTTAATTTAAATTTGAAATCCTCAAAATGGGGTGCCCAATATGGTCGGCCTCGTGCACAAACAAAATATTTGCAATTTTTAATTTATTTCTTTTACTTCCCCAAGAGGGGCACCAACCAAGGGGGGACACAAATATTCATTTCATGTTAAATTTTATTCCAAAACAATGCCACTAACATTCATCCACGAACTCCTTCATCAACCTTTGACAATTCGATTTTCCAACATATGCTATTTTAAGAATTTGACTTTAAAATAATTGTCAAACCAAGAAAAGTAAATCAAGTTCTACACTATTTATCAAGGATTGATATAGAGAAGGATATGGGTCAATTGATAGTGAGTTTCTTGATGCATACCTATTTAAAGTGAAAGCGAGTTTCTAGAAAAAATAAATTAGTGTAGAAATATTAGCTAAAGTGAGTTTCTAGAAAAGATCACAAAAGAAGAGAGAGAGGGTTGACAATTTGGTCATTACTTTATACATTGATTTACGTTATTGGAAAAGATAAGGTGATAAGGTGAAAGGAATACACATAAAGGATCTTAGGTGGCCATAACTCTAGAGACAACATTGGCAAGGCGGTGTTATTGATTGGCCTTTGGTGGTGAACATTTTTCAAATATACAAAATAGATATGCTCAAAATGTGATGTATGCTAGACGATAGATAAACTCACAAGTGATGAAATGCCTTTGTGGCCAATTATAGCACTAACCCATTTGAAAACTAGAAAATTGATTTCATTGTTCTCATAGGTCCCCTAGCCCATTAGTCCCACTTATATTTCATTATAATAGATACAAAGTATTTGACTAGGTGGGTAAACATTAGACCTATAAGGGATAGTACAACAAAGATTGCAAGAAGATTCATTTATGAGAAAAAAAAAAGATTCATTTACGAGAATATTATCATGTGGTTTGGGTATACTCTCATTATTACAAGTTATCAAGGCAAAGAATTTGGGAATGACATTATTATAGAGTTGTTAAAGAATTTTATGATAATGCACAATGCGAGTATCCCTTACTATCCTCAAGCCAATAACACAAGTGAAGTTTTCATTAAGATTCAAGTATTGAATTAACTAAGATGTGCAATATAAATGCATTGAATTGGGACTTAAAGATATCAATGGTACTCCGGCCATTTAGAATAACTTGCAAAAGGTTAACCAAATTTCTTTCATTTCAATTAGTGTATGGCGTAGATGTTTTAGTACATGTGCAATATATGGTACCAAACTTAAGGTTGGATAGTACATTAAGATTAAACTATGATGATTATACCATATAGAGATTGATAGGCTTAATAAGTAGATGGGAAAATATTAATTATAGCCTATAGCCAAACTCAAGTGAAAAGAAGGCAAAATATATGGTGTGATAGGAACATTAAGAATAAACAACTAGAGCCTAAAGATGCAATATTGTTGCGAGAAAGTGGACTTAAGAAGCCTAAAAAATTGAAGATAAGACAACTTGGTCCTTATAAAATTGATAACATTTTGACATTGTATTATCTAAATGGAGCTAGGTTGAAACCATATTAAGTGACCAAGAGAAGAACCTGGTAGGGGAAGTTGGTATGTAAGACGCACCTTATATTTATGTATCATAGTCTATATTATTGTAGGAAAAGAAGCAATAAACTAGGCCAATAAACAAACATATATTTACTTATCAAAATCAAGACAAAGAGTAAGCACATGGAAAGGAAGGCTATAAAAATAATGTAAATGCATTGCACATAGGAACAGATAATCTAGAAGATATGAAAGATTAAATATAGGAGATAATAGAGAATAGTGTGTAATAAATGATATAATATAATGCAATGATGCAATAGTGGCATACATTGTAATAGGGCATATACAAAGAGTATGCAATGAGAACATGAAGAATATAATAGTCTTTTGATTATATCTTATGAATATACGAATGGCGTATGAATACATGCATATTTTCTTTTGTTTATTATATAATATTACTTATTTTATTTATTTTTCTTCATTAGGCATCACAATGAATTAAATACAACTTTAGAAAGATAAAATCAAACTATTGAACTCCATATTATTTTTATCAATAACCAACAATTTGATTTGAATTATTGGCACCAAGTAAGACCTCACCACCTTCATAATTTTTGTAATTGAAGAATCACTCCTCATGAGGATTCATGCAATTTGAGGCATTGAAATTAATAAGGAAAGAATCATCACTAGCCAAGTTAATAGAAATAAACTACGAATCACTAACGTCACCATAAGAGGATTTCTTAGTGGAAAAATCATCAAAATTCTTCTTTTTTTTGCTTTATTTCTTCATGTGGCCCCACTTTCCATAGTTCATAAAATTCACCTTTTTCTTCCTAGGGATTGTGGCTCATCCTTTTTTGATTTGGATATGTTCCCTTTCTAAATTTCCTTTATTCCTAACCTTTAAACATGCAATGCATCTTTGGAAGCCTCGTGCATGGAATTTTCTCCTCATCTATTCACTAAGAAAAGTTGAAACAAGGTATCCATATTAGGCTCTACATTACCACCATTGATAGGAATAATTAAAATTTTCCATGATTTAGGCAAGGAACAAAGTGGTAACATGCATTTATCCTCATCAATTTTATTATCTACTAAACCTAGTTAACTTAAAGATCGATAAAAAGTGCTATGATGCTCAACATCAAAGTCTCCTCCACTTTTATGGTGTCCAATGGTATAATTTATTTTTTAGACTCTTCATTTGGTAAATATGACCTATTCTCTTACATAGGCTAAATTTGATGGCATACTTTAAGACATTCGAGAGAATAATATTTGCAAGACATAACCAAATGGTTCCCCATGCATTCTTCTCCAACACTTTCTATTATTCCTTAAAGATTTTTATAGGTTTTACTTCATTTACAACTTCTCTCGATTGATCCTTATCCAAGAGATCTTAGCCTCCACAAATTGTACCAAAGCCATTGAATTTATCAATATTTTAAAAGGAAATGATAGCCATGGCACCAAGAGATCTATTAAACCATTAAGTTCAAAGCTTCCACTATAGCCAAAATACTCACAACACTTCCAAGTAAGTTGTACCTCTTTAATCAAAACCAAAGCTTAGATATCAAAGGTTGAGAAATACGATAAACCAATACAATAAAAGTTTAGACACATAGCAACCAAATTTAATATATAGATTAATTTAACATGTGGTTAACCATTAAAATATATTAGGAGAAGCATCTATTGACAAAGTCATATAAAACACACAATACTAGAATTTATGTAGAGAAACTATAAGAGTTGGTACTGTATGCTCTATACCATGCAAAATTTGGTTGAAGATTGTTGCCACCCAAGATCTAGGAACTTCTAAGAAAGCACATGAAAAATTAGCTATGAGAGAAAAACGATATTATATTAAAGCACAAAAATGATATACTGATAAACAACATGACTGAGATTATAAAGGTAACCCCTTGGTTATATAGGCTAAGGTGAACATAGGTGTAGTGTCGCACATTGTATCCTCATATAATTCATACTCATTTGGGCCTCACTTTTGTCCTTTTCCCTTCATGCCCCAATTCTAATTGATTGTGATCAAGCCAGTGCAAGATCTGGAATCTTAGCTCCTTGACCTTGATTTTATCTTAGGAGGTGAGGACTATGACACCTAGCAACCCTACTCCTCCTGGACTATAGTGCCTAGTGCTAGGGTCCAATCAAAAGGGGACAAAATTTGAACCTGCAACGATTGGTAAATTGTTGGGTGGTTAAGTGCTCCCCAATGTTGGCCTTTTCAAATTTTCAACACGTTTGATGAAGTTGAGTATAAAACAAAGTCTCACCCCTCATTTTAAACATATCCCATTTCCTAATTGAATTATCATCAAGTAATTTTTATTTGGGAAAGCAATCAGACATCCTCAAGGCAGCGAAGGAGAGATCAAGTATTCAAGCATTCGAGTTAGCATTCATGATCAATTTTTTGTGTTTCCTCTATGAGTGAAGACATGCATGAACTCCCATCTACCAAAATCAACCTTACATGAATCTTAAAGGAAAGAATATCATATTCATAGCAAAGGTATAACATTCCAATTCAACTCTTCTTAAAGGTTTTTAGCCCATGCCTAATCAAAGGCACACTTTGTTTTTTACCATCGTTGTTGTAGGGGAGTTCAATTCATACCCGAGGTTTGATTTAGGGAAGCCCCTACATAGCCCAACACTTTTCCTCTCTTTTTTGTGTGTAGATGACAAATTCAATTATAGAGAGTTGAAAATCTAGAAACTGTAGACAAACTTATACAATTTCAAATTCAAAAAATGCAAAAAACACTGGACACTATTTGTGGCAAAAGTGTTTCACTTTTATGCTGAAATTTTAGGTGGACAATATATAGAGCATCATGCTCTAGATTTTTCACACCTAAGCTAACAAAAACACCCCTTGGACAATGGCACCTATCCACAGTGTTCGACACTTTCATGCCTAGATTGCAGACATAGGTTCTTATCTGTATCACATTTTCATATTTGAGTTTCTCTCCTAATTTATAGTTCTATTTATTTCTATTCATGTTGTTTCTTGTCAAAATCCCTATGTCTTGCGTTATTTCTCATCCTATATTATCTAATTATATGAAGAAAAAAAAAATAGTACTCAACCATAAGTCCCCAGCTCCCCCAAGGGTCTAAAATTGGGCCTAATTGATGTTTCTTTAATGAATGTTGATGTCAATGGGTTTGATTCCTAATTTTCATATTTAGACTAGGAAAATCCATTTTCATCCATTTCATTTTGGTGAACCCGATGTTTCTTGCATAATTTATGAATTGGATGTTTAGATATGAGTTTAATTACATATCAAAATTAGATTTGGAGACATTACTTGATCTTTTATGTGCTTTGATTATCTTTCTTTAGCTCATATTTCTTAAATAGGTGCTTAATTAATCATTTCCCTCCTATTTTACATTATTTAATCACTTGTTGCATTGCAATAATTACATATCAATTTTTATTTTCTTTCATCATCATTCACTATTGCATAGAAGACATTGAGATCATAAACCAATTCCATTAGATTTCCCTTCCTACTTTGTTGGAGCTTGTGCTTGTGCATGATTTTCAGAACCCTGTGAGTTTGGATAGTTGTGTTGAGGTGCTTGGACATTCCAATCCTCTAAATGAAATTGATATTTCCATGGCCATACATACATTTCTACCTAGTGTTTCTACATACATGTTTTCTATCATGGATACCATTGCATAATTTGGCAATGTTATCCATGTTAGTAGTGGGTGGAATCCTATTAATCAATATTCCTATGTTGTACCTTCAACCAATCTCCCTTTTGTTTCCCAACCATCTCCTCAACCTACCTACCACAATGTTCCTCTTATCTATCATAGTATACCTTCAAACCCTCCATCACAATCCAATTTTTGCCAACTAAATTTATCCATCAAAGCTACCAGAAATCACTTGTTGCAAAATGTTTCATCTTTAAAACAACAATTAGCTAACATAACCTGATCCATGTCCATTATTCCTACATAATCTATAGCTAGCCCACTTTCCATGGACAACATTTGTACTCCTCTTCCACAACACATTGAAGTTCCCCGTTTGAAGAAATATAAGGCACAAGGTGACCCCCACACTAATGTGAAAATATTTTCTACTTTGTGTAGTGACTTCTTCTATGATTGAAAGCTTCTTTAAAAAAAATTTGCTCATTTTTTAAAAGACAAAGCTTTGGAAGCATTCTGCTCTTTGACTAGTTATTCAATTAACACTTTCAACAATTTGTTGATGCATTCATTCAACACTTTCAAAATAATAATGGGCCACAAATTACTAAATGATTGATTTAATGTATTGTAAACAAGGTGATAAAGAAAAAGTGACTAATTTTGCTGGTAGACATAAACATTTGCATGCATAAATTGCTTATCCTATTCTTGGTGTTGATGTTCAAAGGATTTTGATTAATAATTTGTAAAAGGACATTGGAAAAAATATTCTATTTTGTGAATTCACATCTTTCACACAATTATGCACAACACTTCATAATTATCAACTCCAAGTTAGTCAATATGAAGCTTCTTCATTTTTTACTCAAGTTGATAAGAATGAAGATGCTCATCAAACATTTCAAAACTTTAGAAAACAAAACAAAATATTTCTTAAAATCAATAGTATATAATTGTTCCAATTATATTGATACTCAAGTGATAGCTACAAGAAATCCTTTTAACTTTGCTTTTAAATTCAAGCATCACAACTTCACACCTTTTTCCAATTCCTTGCATAGTGTGATGCTTAAATTGATTAACAATAGTAGACATAAAATGTAGTGAAAGAGAACACTGACAAGGACATTGTGCCAAGGCTCGTGATCTTGTTTTCCAAAATGATTTTTCTCCCAAGTAGTGAAATGCTAATTTGATCCCACTTTTGCATCCTTCAACCAATCTTAGAGAGGAAAATTACCTAAATCAACCTCATCAAAGGTTGAATTTGTCAATGCATAATGATTATTCTTATTCTCCTCCTCTTTGGATTAGCTCTCTTATTGTGATGAAATTGGATGAAGATTTTACCAATAATAATGAGATTATTAATGACTTTGATGATATGTATCAAGTCGTTGAAATTAATTATGAATTATCTTCAATATTTTCAAAAGATTTAACTCTAGCTCCTATTGACACATATAATGATTAATCATTAGAGCATGGTCCTTACTTGGCACTAGCAATATATACATCTACCATACTAGTTGTGGTTCCTTTAACATCTTGTCCACCATCTCTAAATCATGTTAATCAAGATTGGGAGGTGAACGATTTGCTAGTCACTTATGAAGTAGATTATTTTTTCTATTTGCTTGCATGTAATGTTATCCTCGTAATATGATGCTTGGTGTTTCT
Source organism: Cryptomeria japonica (assembly GCF_030272615.1). Taxonomy (NCBI): domain Eukaryota; kingdom Viridiplantae; phylum Streptophyta; class Pinopsida; order Cupressales; family Cupressaceae; genus Cryptomeria; species Cryptomeria japonica. The sequence goes on from NC_081405.1 coordinate 10,950,976, forward strand.
TAGTGTTTTGTTAAAAGTTGTTTTGATAACCCTTGTTTCTCCATTGGCACAAGGCAACAAGAGACCAATCCTCTTATAACATTCCTCTATTTGTATCTCACTTCTATATGTTGTTTACAAGTTATGTCGTAAATGTGCTTTTGTGTTGTCTACTTGGGGATGATGCAAAGTGTTGAGATCAATATTTTGGTCTCTTACATGTTGACCCAAAAATAATTTTTTTGTTCATCTTAAGTGATCTTCTTGTATTGTGTTTTTAGTTGCACGACCTTTTGGGGATGAGGTCAAATAATAACAATCATACTTAATATACATGATTTATCTGATGCACATATTTATACTAGATATTGGATCCCTTATGTGTTGCAAGGTTGATTAGAATGAGTCGCTTATGTGTTGTCATTGATGTCAACATGCTTTGGTTGTCATTAGTGATTGATTGATATAAGTGATGTTCAGTTTTCTGTGCAGTTGTGCTTAGATATTTGCTCTGCGTATCTTCTATGTTTCACATCTATTCATGCAGTTTGGATATGTTGTTAAGATACATTTAAAGATGATATATTCTAGATTTGGTGCTCCAGATTGATATGATAAAGAAGTTGTGTTTACCAGTATGTTTGACAGTGTTTTCATATGAAATGCATGCTTCACATTTCTCCGCGTTATGGTTTCTAGCATTGAGGTTTTGGAATTAATTTGATAATGTCCTTAGCTTCATTCTATTTAGTTGGCATGTATTTTTGGTATTTAGAAGCATGGTTTCAAGTTCGATGGTATTTACCCTAGGTTTGATCGACCTCGGGTGTTTACACTTCATATTGTTGCTTTGATGATTATGGATTTTTGTATAACATTTTTGATGATTATTTTGGTCCTAGTTAAGATGTGTTGTGGTCCAGTTTGCATTCTTTTCGACTATGGGAATGTTTAGTGCTGACCTAATTTGAATTGTGTTTAGTTAAGTTGCTTAGCTGACCTTGGGAGATTTTGCATATGAGAGGATGATATACATAATGGTGTGTGGATGTTTTGTATGTTTGAGTGTGAAATAAAGTGAAATGTGATGAAGGTCTGTGAAAGAGGATCTATCTTCCTGATTGTTTGATAACTGGTATTGAGCTGATGAGAAGTGTTGAGTAGTGTGAGCTTTCATGTGCTAGCTACTAGAAGTAGTGAGTCGAAGGTATCTACAGATCTTGTGGTTGTAGAAGTACATTAGTGGTGGATTATTTCTCTTTTATTCTTCTTCAGTAGTGAGCCCTCCGCAGAGAACCTTTCTTTCTTTCTCTTGAGCAGTGAGCATTTTTTTGTAAAAATCATGTTAATTGGTGTCACCCTAACATGTGTTCATATATTGAGAATAAATTGTTTGTAGTTTTTCTCCTAATAGGGTTCTCCACGTACAATTTGGTGTCTCAGTTTGTATGGTGTGGTCTAGTGTTTCATTTCCATATCTTTCTGTGGATTATGTGTTAAAGTTAAGTTGTTGTAGATCTGATTTAAGAAATAGATTTAAGATTTATACAATTGATTCACCCCCCTTCCCAATTGTCTTGTGCATTAGAATATTCAATAATTGGTGTTAGAGATTTTGTTCCTTAGAGAAGAGCTTAACTGCTTGAGGAGATCCTGATGGCGCAAAAATTAAAAATCCCTATGTTTGATGAATCTGACTATGCTTTCTGGAAAGCAAAGATGCAAGGTTACTTGATTTCTCTTGGCTATGAAATATGGAAGTGTATTACAAATAAGTACATTAAATTGTAGAATGGGGTGAACACTCTAGATGAGATCAAGGATTTTGAAGACAATGAAAAGGCAAGGTTTTCTATCTTTGAGCTCTTTCTAAGACTAAATTAACGGAGGTTGTATCTTTGGAGATTTCTTATGAAGTTTGGGAAAAATTAGAAAAGACTTATGAAGGAGATGATATTGTTAAGGAATATAAGTTGTAGAATGCTAAAACAAAATATGAATGCATGTAGATGGATAAAGAAGACAATATAACTAGCTACTTGCAGAAGATAGATAATGTTGTAAGTAAGATCATAGGTCTTGGAGGTAACTTACCAAAAGATGAAGTTGTGGAAAAGGTACTCAAAACTCTTACTAAACCCTATAGCTCTAAAGTTTCAGAAATAGAAGAATCACATAATCAAAATAAGTACACTAGAGAATACTTCTATGGCTCTTTACTTGCTTTTGAGATGAGAGAATGGTGTACTACTAGTGCAAGAAAAAGACAACATTTGAGGCTACTAAATCGGCAAAAGATGAGGAATATGATGAAGAAAACTTTGATGCGATTAAGGCAAACTTTGTGAGAAGGATGAAGAAAGGAATTGAAAAATACAAAGGTAAATTTCCCTTAAAATGTTTTAGCTATGGAAAGATTGGTCATTATGCTTCTAGATGTCCTAACAAAATTCCAAATCAAAGGAAAATTCAATAAGAAGGCTTTTTTTATCGGTAATAGTAGTTTTTATTAATAATTAAAGGAAAGTTTACATTTTTAACTAAAAGCGAGCATCAAAACTACCCACCAAAAAGCATCTAGAATGCCACCCATCCAAACCACCCTACAAACCCTAAAAAACCACCAACTCCCAACCACCCATGCAACCACCATCCCCCCAAAAAATACAGTGTCTTCAAGCACACGAATTTCACTTGATACAACAACTTAGTTTAAAAAAATGAATACATTTTTACACGGTCTACATCAAAAATTTTAAACTAGTCGATAGGGAATAACCCCCACAATCCAGAAATAAGAAAAAACCCCATAAAACAAAGAATCAATGAGAACTACCTGAAGAAAATACTAGGGTTCGTTCGCCACCCGCTTTCTCTTCCTCATCTGTTGTCCTCCACATTTCATCACTCTTGCCTCCTCTATGGCTTGTTGCAGTACAACATCAATCTCCATTAAGTCCACAGACACCTTCAGGCTTCTCATCTAATGCGTGCCTCCCCTCTGAATCGTGCCTTGGTTTCGTCATCTCACCACCTCACAAAAGGGATGAAATTTTCCTCAGCCACATGATGAAAATTTTCAATACCTTCGCATATGACAAACCTAGCACCAGGTACCACCCACTCAATAATTGACTCCATACCCAAGTGATATTCTTCTAGGACAATTGCATTCATCACCTTTGTCACTAACTCCAAAAAATTCTCCAACGCCAAGCCCCACGCCAAGATGAGAGAGTACACATCCATGTTGGTTTTGTAACGATATTCCACCACTCCAATTGTTTCCCCCAACAACCTCTTCACACACTTTACTAGCCTTTCATCTTTGAAAAGGAACATCCCATTCAGCCTCCTCTCCGAGATGACCAAGAGACGAATAGAGTTGTTTCTTTGTTTTCAATGTAAAATTCACCCCCATTTTACCTGTTGTAATAGTGTTGTCACCTCCACCAAACTTTACCAGTAAACAATGCCTACTGAGATTTCGAGAACACAACAATAGAAGCCACATAAACGAAAGGTAGTCGATATTAACACCCATTCAATCACCATAAATATGATGTACCACCATTTTCCACCACCCTACCCAACCAAGTTAGCAAAGTTGACATGCTTTCCAAGAGAATGAATAAAGCAAGCACAATAATGACTTGAAACTTTCCACAAAGAATTTAAACATTCTCTACCAACAGTAAACATAAAAAATCTTCAAACTTGATTTCAGTCTAGATGAAATTTATTCACTAGGTGTTCTACAAATAAATTGGTGTGAAATACTCTCATTTGTACTTCAAGCATTCAAAGAAATACCATCAGCTCCCAACTAGGCAGACCAAAGGACTTCCTCATCAACACTACCCCACCGTCGGGTTACAAAAGGTCCAACTCACATGCCACATTGGACAAAAAATCCGCCACCCCATTTTGTACCCTTTTGATATGCAAAATTATAAAACCTTGAAAAGAAAGTAACTTTGAGCAGATCATTGAAATGAATTTACTAATATGCCAACTTGGAGAAGAATCCTTCAATATTGCGCCAACTACAATTTTGGAATCTCCTTCTAAGTGTACCTTCAAAATCTTAAGATTTCTAGCCAACTCAATCACAAGCAAAGCTACTTGCACCTCCGCCTCATTATTAGTGCCATCTTGGAACCTTTGAGCTCCTTTAATTAACACATTTCCTTCCACATCACAGGTGACACAACTTGCACCTAAGATTCTCGGATTGCCTCTCGAAGCCCCATCAAAATTTACTTTAACCCACCCTTGCTCCGGCTTGACCCAAACATTGTTTGAGCCACCTCTAGCACTAAGATTAACCCTGGAAAACCCATGAAAGGGCCTAATTGAATAAGAAGGCTTATTATGTTAAAGAAGATGCAAATATTTTTGATGAATCTAATTATGAAGAAGACAGTGAATGTTTGTTTTTGGCTATAAAAGAAGAATCTTGTTTTGCTAACCCTAATAAAATTGTGAAGGAAAAAGCTTCGAAAGATGTTGCTAAATAGAAGGTATTGTTGTATCTATTTTTCATGCTAGAAGAGATAAATATGAATTAATTATTGATAGTGAATGTTCAAATAATATGACTGGTGACAAGAGGAAGTTTGTAAAGCTTGAAAAATTTGATGGAGGAGTTGTCAAATTTGGAGATTAGCTAGGATAGTTGGAATTGGTTCAATTAGTTTTGATGGCATACATAATATTGACAATATTTTCTATATTAAAGGCTTGAATCATAATCTTTTAAGTGTTGGTCAAATGTGTGGAAATGGATATAATCTTGTTTTGTAGGAGGATGGGTGTGAGATCAGAAGAAGGTTCAGAATTTTGATTACAATAGGAAAGAGGACAAATGGAAATGTATATCAGTTGAAGATTGCTGACGGATATTGCCTGATGGTATAGATTACTGAGAGTTCTCTATGGCATCGAAGGATGTGTCGAACTAATTTTGATAATCTGGTGCTCGAATTAGTTCAATTCAAGTTGTGAGAGATTTGTTGAAGATCACAAAGCCTGCTAATGTTATTTGCAAAGAATGTCAAGTTGGAAAGCATATAAGGAGAACTTTTGAAGTTAAGGAATAATATTCTAATGGATTATTGGAGTTAGTGCACATTGATCTTTTTGGACTGAACAAAACTAGAAGTCAACAAGGTGACAGGTATTTCATGTTCTTAATTGATGATTAGTCTAGAATGACTTGGGTTACTTTCTTAAGAGAAAAGTCTAAAGCTCTATAAATTTTTAAGAATTTCAAGGTCATAGTTGAAAATGAGATAGATAGAAGAATCAAATGCTTGAGGTCTCATAGAGGTGGAGAGTTTACTTTTGATGAATTCAATACCTTTTGTAGGAATCATGGGATAAGAAGACACTTGTCTACTCCTAAGACACCATAACAAAATGGTGTAGTTGAAAGGATGAATAGAACAGTTCAAGAAGTTGCTAGAACAATGATGAATGAATCAAGTTTATCATAAATTTATTGGAAAGAAGCAATACACATTGCAGTATACAATTTTAACAAAGTACAGATTAGAAGGAATCGTAGGAAGACATCTTATAAACTTTGGTACAAAAGGACCCCATTTGTGAAATTTTTCAGAGTATTTGGAAGTAAATGCTATATCAGGAGAGATGATTTTTTGGGGGGAAAGTTTGACACAAGAGCTGATGAAGGTATTTTTGTTGACTACTCTACTAAAAGCAGAGCTTATAGATGTTATAACAAAATATTAAGAAGAATTGTTGAAAGCACAAATGTGAAAGTTGATGTTGATACTTCAAAGAATACAGTTGTAGAAATGGGATATGAATCTGATGTGTCTATCAAAAAACCAAAAGAAGAAAAGGTTGAAGAAAAAAAGTTACAGGATGATAAGGAAGATGCTCTAGAAATTAGTCCTAAGACTCTGAGATATAAGCAGAAGAATCACTCAAAGAAATAGATTATTGGAGAAAAGAACAAAGGTGTTATCACAAGAAGTAAAACTACTAAAGAATGGGTGAACTTATGCTTAATTTTAAAAATAGAACTAAAAACAATGAAGGATGCTTGTAGTGATTAGCATTGGATGAAAGCTATGCAAGAAGAATTGGAACAAATTGAGAAGAATCAGACTTTGGAACTTGTCCCAATACCAACTGGCCAGAATGTTAAAGGGACTAAATGCGTATTTTAGAACAAACTGGATGAGGATGGTTACATAGTGAGAAGCAAGGCAATCCTTGTATGTAAAGGCTATTCAAAGGTAGAAGGAATGTATTTTGATGAGACTTATGCTCCTGTAGCAAGAATGAAAGCTATCTGAATGTTTTTGGCTTTTGCGGCACACAATGATTTCAAGGTCTATTAGATGGATGTGAAGTCTACATTCTTGAATGGAGAACTAAAAGAGGAATTATATATAAAACAACCAGAAGGATTCAATCTATCAAACACTATGGATATGGTCTACAAATTGAAGAAGGCATTGTATGGGCCGAGGCAAGATCCAAGAGCTTGGTATGCAAGGCTTGATAGGTATTTGCTAAAGCAAGGTTTTCAAAAAGGTACTACTAACAACAATCTATATTTTAAGGTTGTAGAAAATGACATCTTGATTGTAGTTGTTTATGTGGATGACATAGTCTTTGGAGGAAATGATGGTATGTGCAAGAAGTTTTCTGATGAGATGCGAGAATAGCTTGAAATGTCTATGATTGGGGAGGTGAATTTATTTCTTGGTTTACAAGTCAATCAGAAGGATGATGGTATATCTATTTCATTATCTAAGTATGTTAAAGAAATGTTAAAGAAGCTTGGAATGGAAAATACTCAACTTTTATGTACTCCTGTGGCTACTGGTTGTAAGTTAAGAAAATATGTTGAATCACCAAAGATTGATAAGAGCATATATAGATCAATGATTGGAGGATTATTGTACCTAACTACTACTAGACCGGATATCATGCATGTTGTTTGTCTTGTGGCTAGATTTCGACAAGATCCTAGAGAAACACGTGTTGTTGTTGTAAAAATAATTTTTAGATACCTGAAAGGAACAAATGACTATGTTCTATGGTACCCTAAAAGATCTAATTTCACTCTTATTGCCTACACCAATGCAGACTAGGTTGGTTGTGTAGATGACAAGAAAAGTACTAGTGGGGGTGCATTTTTCCTTGGACCCCAATTGGTTGCTGGGTCAAGTAAGAAACAAGATTCAATATCTCTATCTATTGTTGAAGCTGAGTATATTGTTGTTTCTACTTGCTATACTCAGGTATTATGGATGAAACAAAATTTGAAGGACATTGGAATATTGTTTGATGATTTCTATATTTTGTCACAATACCAGTGCAATAAAAATTTATAATAATCTAGCACTGCATTAAAGAACGAAACACATTTCAATTAGGTACCACTTCTTAAGGGAGAAATTTTTAGAGAATGAAGTTAATCTTAATTATGTGCCTACAAAGGAACATATTGCTAATATACTTACTCAAGCTCTTTCTAAAAAAACTTTTGAATATCTCTGGGAGAAATTGTGGGTTACTGCCCCTCCTTTGTTGAACTAAATGCATAAAGAGATGCATTAGTCCAACAAACTTCATGAATACTATTATTTTGGACTAATGACTTGGTACTACCTCTTAGGGGGAGCTACGTGTAGTTGTAAGTTTCTAAAGAGTTGAACAAAATGAGCTAACAATTTTTCTATTTGAGCATTTGTCCTTAATAGAAAAGGGGGAGAGAATGAGAAGATAATATATTCGGCAAAAGGGGAGAGAACATGGAATGGACCGGTTTCTTGGATTTTGGTATGAGAGTTATTGTTGTTTTCGTTTATGTGTTTCCATCAATGACAAAGGGGGATATTGTTGTAAGGTTGATCAGAATGATTTGCTTATGTGTTGTCATTGATGTCAGCATGCCTTGGTTGTCATTAGTGACTGATTGGTATAAGTGATGTTGAGTTTTCTGTGCAGTTGTGCTTGGATATTTATTCTATATATCTTGTATGTTGCACTTTCATATAGTTTGGATATGTTGTTTTTTATTAAGGTAAAAGCAGGTTTTGAGGGGACCCGAAACCCCATATAACAGGTTTTAAAGGGACCCAAAACCCTCATATTTTACCTTGATCTGGAACCCACAATACAACGCTACTAAGAGGAACAATCATGAAAAAATAGAAGCCCAACCACAACCATGACAAGAAAGGACAATGACAATCACATGCCCAAGGGTTTTACAAAGGCTCCCTTAACCTTCAACAAATATCATGGGTGTTTCTAGGCACCCATAACTTTCAAAGACACCAGACTACAATAGATATTCATACAATAACAATCTAGACACATAATGTTTTGAAAGGCTCCCCTAACCTTCATAAGAAACATAGGGTTTTGAAAGGCTCCCCTAACCTTCACAAGAAACATAGGGTTTTGAAAGGATCCCCTAACCTTCACAAAGAACACCTAGGGTTTAACAGACACCCTCAACTGAATATCAGGGATAATCCCAACCCCCTTAACCTAAGACAAAATCCTTGAGTAGCAAAAATCTAGCCCAGGCCTTAACTAAAAACAACCACAGTCTATGTTGGGCCCTTGAAAACTGCCAGCGGCCAGCCAGACAAAATAACACAATAAAAACATAAAGAGAAGGACAAAAACCTCACTCCTGAAGAAACCCGCTACACCCACCTTCACCTCAATAGAAGGAATATCAACTATGAAACAAACCCTGTCCACCTTAATAGAAGAAGGGGCCACCACAATAGGCTAGCCCAAAGAAGACCGAAGATACAGTTGAGAAACCAGGAGCACAAGAGAGTTGGGTTTTAAGAACGCTCCCAAAACCTTATAGAGCTAAAGAGTCATAGGCCTACAAAACACCAACGAGAAATCATCCACCCATGACCCCACCTCTATAGGAGCAGAAGAATGGAGGAACCCAAAATTGATGCAGAAAGCCACAAAGAACCTCAACAACAAAGAGACAGCAAGACAAAGACCCAATAGGTATCCCTCAACAAAACCCTCAACCCAACAAGAAACCCCAAAAAGAAATCCATCCACCTCAAGAGGACAGGCAATGAGGGGGAAGAAGAGTGAAGGACACCACCACCAAGCCCTCTCCATCAAGATCTGCAAGAAAAAAACCTAAGCCATCACACCGGTCAGGCCTCACCAACAAGGCTCTGAACTCCAATAGAGAGTCGGCCAAAAAGCACAAACAGAGGAACATCAACAAGCCCCTCACACAAAGATTCGACCACAAACCCCTCGCATCTACCAAAGACCGTACAGACGGGAAAGGGAAGGAAGCAAGGGGAACAAAAGCCACCGTAACCAAGCACCAGGCGAGAAAAACCCTCGGCCTCAAAATAAAAAAAAAGGCACAAGCCCCACTTGCACCACAACAGCCGCATCTCGCCATAGGTAAGAGCTCGAAGCAGAGGCAAGGCTGAACACAACGTCGTTGAGATGACAAAGACCACCATCGTGAACCACAACAACCACCAAATGATCTAGAGGGAAAAACAAATCACTACCGACACAGGGGGATGCCCATTGTCTTCATCATCCTCCGATTTGGCTTCCTCATTCCCTGAGGAAACCCTAACCCCTGGACGCCCGCCGCAACCACCTCTCCCACTCATCGTTCCAACCCACAATTATGGATTAGTTTGGATATGTTGTTAAACTATGTTTAGAGATTATATATTCTAGATTTTGTGCTCTAAATTTTTGTGATAAGGAAGTTGTGTTTACTAGTATGTTTGATTGTGTTTCCATATAAAATGCATGCTCCACATTTCTCCACATTATGTTTTCTAGTGTTGCGGTTTTGGAATTAAGTTGATAATGTCCTTAGCTTCATTCTATTCACTAGGCACATGTTCTTGGGCTTTGGAAGTATGGTTTCAAGTTTGATGGTGTTTACCCTAGGTTTGATCGACCTCAGGTGTTTACACTTCATCTTGTTGCTTCATTGATTATGGATTGTTGTATAATATGTTTGAAGATTATTTTGGTTCTAGTTAAGATGGGTTGTGGTCCACTTTGCATTCTTCTATCACAAGAATGTTTAGTGTCAACCTAATTTGAATTGTGTCCAATTAATTTAATTAGCCGACCTTGTGAGACTTTGCATATGAGAGGATGAAACATATAATGGTGTGTGGGTGTTGTATATTTTACATGAGTGTGAAAGAAAGTGAAATGTAATGAATGTGTGTGAAAGAGGATCTATCTTCCTAACCATTTGATAACTGGTGTTGAGTTGCTGAGAAGTGTTGAGTAGTGTGAGCTTTCATGTGCTAGCTATTTGAAGCAATGAACTGAAGGTATATACAAATCTTGCAGTTGCAAAAGTGCATTAGTGGTGGATTATTTCTCCTTTATTATTCTTCATTTTGGTGGTGATCCGTCCAATAGCGAGCCTCTTTCTTTCTCTTAGGTAGTGAGCCCTCTGGTAATGAGTCTTTCTTTGTAAAAATCACCTTAACCAATGTCACCCTGACAGGTGTTCATATATTGAGAATATCTTCTCGGTGGTTTTTCCCCTGACCGGTTTTTCCATGTAAAATCTGGTGTCTCATTACGTATGGTGTGATTTGGTGTTTCATGTTCATATCTTTCTATACATTATGTTTTAAATTTAAGTTGTTGCAGATCTAATTTAAGAAATAGATTTAAGATTTTATATAACCGATTCACCCTCCCCCCTCCTCTTAGTTGTCTTGTGAGTTAGAATATTCAACATTATGTACTCTTTCTGCTGCTCACGTTGAGAGAACCTAAATACTGAAAGGGGGTGAATCAATATTCCCATAGATTTAAAAACTTTCTTCACAACTAAAACCCTCCACAAAAAATACCAAACAAACTTGGTTGATCTAAAACAATTAATGCAAAATAACATGAAGAACACAACCAGAAGATAAACACCAGATTTTATACATGGAAAACCCAAATGGCCAAAACTACAGAGAGTGTTAACTCTTAGGAGAATATAACTAGTTATATTTGTGTTTACAAAAAGGGGTGGCTCACTGCTAGATTAGAAAAGCGGCTCTCTGTCGGACTGCTCACTACAAATACACAAGAAAAATGGCTAACTGTTGGAATGCTCACTACAACTAAAAAGGTTGAACTAAAATGGATTGCATCTTCAAATGCATGGGATCAATTCTAAAGTTAAGCTCATATTACAAATCTCAAACTCCACAATGGATTCGGTTAGAGATCTCTATAGAACTGACCTGTAGTCAGTCCGGTAAAGGACTACTGCACTACTACAACACTATCTGAAACTCACACTTCATGCACTGCTATCTTCACTACTAACTTTATTTTGCACATCACACACCTTCATACACTTATCCAGGTCATCATGCTACTACATATGTATATATATATTGGAGGACACAAATAAAAAATAGTGTGTCAGCTATCCCCAACACGCCATCAATATGCTCATGTCAGCCTCCACATAACTTCTACACGCTTCCTTTACATACTTCAATTGCCAATGCATATACCAAGACTATTCGAATGGGGCAGGGTCATTCAGACCCAGGAATACCGACCCATAGTTACAAGATCAAGCTCAATATCTCCAAAATGTAGACTCCACACATACCAAGAGGACCGCAACACAAATCTCAAAGAAATACTACTAATATTAACCAAAATAGCTAATATCGAGACTCATAACTGATACCAGGATCAAAAAGAACACAAAGTGCACTCAAAAAATCATCCAAAGATATCCACAACAGATATAATATCTGATAGCAACATTTGAATTGCACATACTGACTGCACCCAACCTTGCATACCACATCCACAATATCCAGAGTAATATCTAGACCACATACACTATCCGGTCCAAATCAGATAGCTGGTTTGACATCAATGACAATAATATTCACACAAGTCTAACACTTTCGTGTCTTGTGACTTTAACCTTTGATTTTCTTAGGTCTGGGGGAATTTTATTGTTGCAGTGTGCTTTCCTTTAAGCATGCATATGCTACTTTAAAGTAATTTCTCTTGGTAAGGAACTTACACAATCACTTTACGAGGCATACACTCTGGTATATGTTTCACTTTGTGCACACATCATGAATTTTGGTTTGTACACTTTGATCAAACATGATGATAATCTCAGTGCACACTAGAACATCAATTTATTAGTCACGTTTTTTGGACTACCTAGCAATCTGAGGCTTTGTTTTGTAATCTTTTTGTTTGGTGCATGTCGCCACACCCATTTTGTAGTCACTTTTTTTTTCCAGATTATCTAGGAAACCAAGGATTTGCTTTATAATCTTTTGCAAGAGTCAACTAGCACAACACACCTTGATAGACCTATTTAACTCTCCTTTCTCTAACATGACTCATAGTATTTAGACCCTTAATAGGACAAGAATTCATGTCTTATCTCTTATATATGGCTTCCAACAAGAAATCCTTACTAGACCTAGATGTCATATCTCTTCTTTGTTCTTGCATGCTCCATGTGTGTGTAACCTATGCTGATCATGTTTCTTCTTTTATCTTGATATTTTAAACCAATGAGGTCCTAAGTCATTGGGGGCTTGGTGTTATATCATCTCTTTAATGTCTCGATGAAAGTCTTTGATGATATCCTATACTTTACCTAGAGTACGAGTGTAAGGTCATGCTCCCACTAAAGTGGGAGCTACATGTAGTGTCATAAATTGTATCCTTATACAATTCATGCTTATTTGGGCTTCACTTTGGAGTTTTTCCCTTCATGCCCTTAATTTTGACTGATTTTGCTCAAGGCAATGCCAACTCTAGAAGCTCAACACCTTTCTAGGCTCCCTAAACTTGATTTTAGCCTAGGAGGTTGGGACTATGGAGCCTAGCACCCTTGTCCTCCTAGACTATGGCACCTAGTGTCCTGATCCCCTTGGACTATGGTGCCTAAAACCATGGTTTAGTTAAAAGGGGCTCAAATTTGGACCCTCAATGGTTGAGAAATTGTTGTGAGAAAGTGTTCCTCAGTGTCGACCTTTTTCAAATTTTCAACACATTTTAGGAGGTTGAGTATAAATGAAAATCTCGCCCTCTTATTTGAAACATCTCACATATCGTATATTAGTTATCACCAAGCATGTTTCGATTGAGCAAGCAATCAGGAATCTTCAAGGTATTGAAGGAGAGATCAAGTATTCAAGCATTCAAGTTGGCATCCATGATAAAGTTCATGTGTTTCCTCCATGAGTGAAGACATGTATGAACTCCCACCTAGAAACATCAACTTTCATGAAGCTTCAAGGCAATAATATCATACCAAAGGCATAACATTTCAATTCAACATTTCCTTAGGATTTTTAGTCTTTACATAGTCAAAGGTGCACTCTTTTTTATCATCATTATTTTAGAGGAAGTTAATTCTTGCCTAGGGTTTGACTTAAGCAAGCCCATATACAACACAACACTTTTCCTACATTTTCTATGTGTAAATGATAGATTTGGTGACACATATTTGCAAATCCAAAAGGTGCAGATAGAGATATATAGTTTCAGATTCAAAATAGACAAAAAAATGTGTAAGTTAAGTAGCAAAACAACTTCCACACTAACCTTAAGAGGGTAATGCAAAAAAATTTACACATCTTTACAATAATTACAAAAACTTAACAGAAATAAACATAAATAACATGGATACCACAACACATGATTTATGTGAGGAAAACCCTTTCAAGAGAAAATTATGACACTCCAAAATCTGCCCAATATATTATTTAAAAAACAATGATGGATTACAATATACTTGCAAATAAATCTTCTTACATGTTTTAATTGCTAGGGGGTGAGGGCCCCATAGACTCCGAACACCATCTGAACTACTTTGTGCCTATAGCCTAAGAGAATCTACAACATTCATCAAAGTCTCTACCTTAACTAGCTCCACCCTACCTTCCTCAACCATCTCTGACAAAATGGTACTGAATATCAATGTGGTTGGTCCTAGCATGAAATATCAAGTTATTAGCTAGATAGATCACACTCGGACTGTCGCAATAAACTGTCACTACACCTTGTTTTATTCCAATATTTGAGCATATTATTTAAGCCAAATGGCTTCTTTACAAGAATGGGTAGATACCATGTACTTTGTGTTAGTAGTGGACAAAGCAACCACAACCTCTCGCTTACTCATCCAACTAATTGCACCACCAAATAAAGTAAACACATAAGCACTAGTGCATCTTCTGATATAAACATCACCTGCCAATTTGAATCCACATAACCATGAATATCAAGAGAAATTTTGTCTCCTATTTGTAATTTAACATATTTGTCCTTTAAAAGATCATTTATGACCTAACTTTGTATACCCAAACTTAAGGACCAATTTGTAACTAATAGTGGGTAGATTATTAATTAATCTCCCTCTAAATTTCAAATGGTACAACTCCCATGTAATTAATGTTTTTTTCCTTTTAAAAGAAAGCAAACATACACTTAAGAAATGGCACACAAGGTTGGTGAGGTGCAGGGCAGGATCATAGACCTGCCATGCACCAAGTAAGGTTTTTGGTGTATGGTGAGCCTACGACCCCACCATGCACCGTCCACAAAAGGATGGCAAGGGAGATATGGTGTTTTGGGGGTTCGTAGGCCTAAACAACACCAATAACATGGCGTAGTTCAGGTCTACCAACCCAAACAACATCAAAAGGTGTTGAGCAAATGCAAGGAGGTGCAATTCAGGTTTGCAAACCCAATTTGCACTAGCAAGAGTAAATGGTGTAATTCGGGTTTGTAAACCTAAATTGCACCTGAGCACTTGGAATTTACAAGATCCATAAAGCACCCAAAATACTTCAAGTGAAGGTTCTAAAGCAAAAAATCACACATGTGAAGTGGCACAAATTACCTCGAAAAGAGTGCATATAACATATAATCTATAAATGGGTTAAAATTTTGTAGGGTTACCCCAATTTTTCCAAAGTGAGGATAACAATAAGTTATATTCCTAGAAAATTCCATTAACACAAACTTATCATCCACATATTTGGGAATTTTCACGAGGGTATCATCAAACCCTCTTATTATTATATAAGAAAAAGTCATGAATTGGATAAAATAACTGCCATATACACTCACCAATTGTTTGGCTTCCATGGACATACTTTGGGTTGTGTTTCCCTGTAGCTCCAAGGTGAACACATCATTCACGTTGTTTTAATTTTATTAATTGTTTTTCAATTGTAATTGATAATAATAGCCATTAATGTGGATATCTTGATTCAAAGGTATGTGGTCTAAACCCTACCATTCTTTGATGTGAGCCAAATAATAGAAAAGATAAAAAGACATATAAAACTCTCAACTCAATGGAAACTTCACCATTGTATAATGTATTTGGTGGCTAATAATTTGAGCCCATTCCAAATATTACATACCATTTGTTATAATTTGGACAAATAAATGCATCTAGTCCTCCAAAAATGCATTGTTTGGTTTCCTTTAATCCTATGGAATAGGATTATGATATCAATTACTGTTAGGCCCAATATAAAAAGCTAATGTACTGAGAGGGGAGGGGTGAATCAGTACTCCAAAACTTTTCCTTGATAATAACATTACTGTTATGCATAAACAAAATAGTGCAATAACATAAAATAAAACTATAATCAATAGATAACAATCATACATGATTCACTCCATCACATATATTTTGGTCACACAAAAACTCTTGGTTAGAGAGAAAAATTGCGGTGGGGATGGCACCCACAACTTCACTACTGCAATAATAAAGAATGCTCGGTTAGAGATACATTTAGCTATTTCTGATAGCTTACCTTGTTAGGAGTATTAAGATCAGTTAGATCTACCTTACTAAAGGATTTTTACAACACTATATAAGTGTAGCACCTAGTTAAAGGATTTACAATTTATAGACTTGGTTAGAGTCTTTTACCCTGTTAAAGGTTTCTCTTACAACTTCAAAATATTACAATATAATCATTACAAAATATCTGCAACTTTACATCTGAAATGCTAAAGCAGATTCTATGTGCTCTTAATAAGATTACATAGCTTGTAGCATACCTCGGTAACCCATAATGAAACTCGGCAAACCCTTCTATTTACTCTATTCTTCGACTGTTCACTGATAACCTTCTCGGTGACCTCTCTGTGTCTTTGTAACAGTCTTCCTTCATGCATACACACTGCTATCTCATTGCATCTCATACCATATCATGTCTAACCCTAGAATCATGTTGTATATATAGATCTCTTACAGCAGTGATCTGATTCATTGCTTCGATCTTACAAAAAGATTCTTCGAATGAATAACTAAACAAAATATCTCATAGGTTAGATTGGCCTTGTAATCATACACAATCTCCTAATGCAATTCCTAATGCAAAAATGGTTAGATGTGCCTCAATCTTGTAACACGTTTTCATGTGCATGTCCAGGTTCAATGTATCTAGTAAAATGTTTCACTCCGTGAATATCAACTCAGTGAGTTAACTTTACCACTCGGTAGCCATGAAACTTTACTCGGTAAACAGCTCGGTGAATACTGTGTTCTGTGACTGCTTTTTTCAGTAACCGACTAGACTGTTCATACTGACTGCATGATTCGGTAATACTAACCGACTAGAATATAGTATGACTTTGGATATGAAACTAATGGCAATTTGATAAGTAGTAACACCTACTTCATAGGTGAAATGAGTTCTTTGCATATTATTGGGAAATTGAGAACTTGCCCCTCTTTGTTGAGTAACCATTTTCATGCGATTGCATTTCAATTATTAGTTTTCTTCTAACTAAATTTAGACTGTGAGATAGGGATATTGAAATGCGCATATTTATCATGTGAAGGGATGCCCAAACTTGCTAGAATAGTTTCCCTATTTATAGTGAGCAGAATTTCATCATTCACATTTTTTATTTCTCTAGTACCAGGACCATAACGATTACACTTTCCAATACTAGGTCTAGGCATTACACTACTACAGGAAAGGCAATTGCTTGCATTAGCCCGCTCTCAACTATTTTTTGAGTAATAGGGTTTATTTTAGGACTATTTTCCCTTTTCCAAAACTCATCTAAGTTCACTTTTCCCCATCTTGTGTCTCCAATTTATAGGATTGAACACGTATGACCAATTAAATGCTCGTATCCCAAGTATTTACCCTCATTGCTTCAGATGAAAGGTTATGTAATAGATTTTGCAAAGAAAGTAGGAATTTTGATGAGTATTTAATTAATAAGCTTCATTGGGTATGAATAATACAACTCTAAATTATGACAATTTCTTCAAATCTTGCTACAATTGCAAAGGGTTGTAGTACTTATCAACTCATGTGTCAAATCCCTCAAATGAGCATCACTGGAAATTCCTCCTTCTTAAATCTCCTCTAATATATGAACCTTAAGAGTCTTTTAGATTAGAGTGCCAATTATGTGTGTTAAACTGCATACACTGGAGAAATTTTGTTTTTCAATGCGCATTAATTATGTCAATACAACTCTTTGACACTCCATTAATATCATCAATATCGGTGGAAGCTTTGGCCTTTTCAAATTTATTCTATGCATCCACCTTATAAAATAATATGATCAACAAATGAAATCAATTTCGAACCCTTCAACAAATGAACTAGGTTTTGAAACCTAGTTTTCTTTTCACCCAATGGTTTTGGTGTTTAGTATTGTATGACTATTGAGAGGGAGTTGGTTTTCGATAGCATATTAGGTCCATATATAAAATTTGAAATTTTATAACCTCTCGCTCATTGGTCTTTAAAGACTTCTTTTAATTTTTGGCTTTTGACTTTATTTCGACAACCATTTTAGAAAATGAACTCGATTTTGAAACCAAGTTGTAGCTCTTCGAATGACTTTAAATTCTTTCAAAAATATAAGTATGCATGAACAAATAACAAGACATGCAGATTGAAAAATGGATTGGTTATGAAAACCTCTTCTAAGTCTGACGAGGTTGTGGATTATAGTTTGAAACCTGATAGTTGACTCAAAAACACATTTCAAAAGCTAAAGTGGGTTTTGGAGTTGTTTTCAAAATTGGTTCCTTTCTCAATAGGTTTTGAATCAAGGTTTGAATCCCGAAAAATACTTAATAAAATTCCATAGAGATTAAAATCATAAGGATCTTATAAAAACAAAAATCTTTTGCAAAAGATGGGGCAACAAGTGGCTCTGTTTGGGGATAAAAACTTGTCCAATGATTCAAGTGAACCTGAAATATCTAGTTAAAACATGAGAATCAGAGTGTAGAGAAATACGAAAATGAATGACAAAAGAGAGAGATCGACCACTCACAACAAAAATGGGATACAAACAAAAATGAAGACAAGAAAAATTACATATAGCATAGAAAGGATGTAATTGCATTCCTCAAATCTAGAAGGGTTTTAAGTCTTGTCCATTATATGAGAAGGGCAGAATGGTACCATTGGGGTATATTAGTTTGAGTG
The DNA here is from genome assembly GCF_030272615.1 of Cryptomeria japonica. Classification (NCBI taxonomy): domain Eukaryota; kingdom Viridiplantae; phylum Streptophyta; class Pinopsida; order Cupressales; family Cupressaceae; genus Cryptomeria; species Cryptomeria japonica. The sequence goes on from NC_081405.1 coordinate 10,969,470, forward strand.
CATTGTTACCACATATTTGATTGATTTTAAAGGGCCCCTTCTAGAGTGAGTTGAATTTCCCATGAGATCCTTTTGGTTCTCTCCTTTTATCCAATATCAACACTATATCTCCTTCTACAAAATTTCTTAGTCTTGCTCTTTGACAAAAATTCGTTTTAACTATGGCTTGATGCAAAGTAATGCAAGCCACCATATCGAATCTCTATTCTTCAATTTTGGATAGGTACATTATCATCTTCTCTAAAGAATTTTGAAATTATTGTCCTTGAATTGAGGTCTACAACTTTGATGCTACTAACTCCAATGGTAGAGGTAATGCTAATCTAGTTCCATAAAAAAAACTCAAAAGGTGACATTACCTATTTCTCTTTTTGGAGTTGTCCTATTAGCCCACATTGCTTCATATATTTTCTTGTGCCAGTATTGTTAATTATCACTCACAAACTTTTTCATTATTGAAACCAAATTCTTGTCACTTGATTTTTGTTTCTCATTTCCTCGCAGGTAGTAAAATGATAAATGTGAAAGTGAAATGCCATGTTCATAGTAGAACTAGGTAGCTTCAGATGAAGAGAAACCAGTTGCATTGTTTGTCATAATTTTTAAAGGTACTCCAAAATGCACTATTATATTTTCTTTGACAAAGTCACATACCACTTCAAAAGTAGTTCATTTTACTGGTATAGCCTCTACCCTTTTTGCGAAGTAATTTGTAGTTGTTAGAATGTGGGTATTCCTAGCACTTGAAGTAGGAGTAATTGGCCCTATGAAGTCCAATCCCCATACTTGGGAATGTTCTTCAATGATCACTAATTAGAGAGGTAATGCTGTTAGTTGTGGTCTTCTTGTTAACTTCTACATTTTCACACTTTGCAACCCATTGATAAGAATCTTTGAACATCCCAAGGAAATAGTAACATTGGCTTAAAATATTAAAAGCTATTATAGTTGAAGAAAAGTGTCCTCCACATTCTTCATCGCAATTTGAATATTTAAAATGATTGCTCAAATTTCTTGAGTAAATTTAGAATATAAAAACCAAGATAAGAAATCCTTCTAATAGAAAATAAATTGATTTCACTTGAATCAATTTACTTCTTATATGGAGTGCTCCAATGTCTTGTTTATCTTCTATTGGCAGCAACAATGCACGAAAACTGAGAGGGGGGGGGGGTGTGAATCAATTTTCACCAAACTAAACCAAAATAACCTAACTTTAAATCCGATCAGGAACAACAATAGCAAAGATAAACACCACATCAACAACACACATAACACACAAATTTTTGACATGGAAAACTTGGTCAAGGGAAAAACCACTGTGGGAACCTACCCAGAATATGATGATACTTTGTAGTAGTATGTGTAAATATTATAATGGGGAATGCACATGCGTCTGACCACAGTTTTGGTTAAGCACATTGTTTGCACAACAACACTTCTCTTCTCTTCTCCACTACCGAAAAATAAATTTGCTTTTTCACACATACAATACTCTTATAGATCATAGATACAAACACATGCACACATCTTACATGATTACAACACTTATTTATACATATCATCAACCTTAACCTCAAGGTCGGCTCAGCACATAAGACCTACTTACAAAATTACAGCACATGATACATGAATCCATAACCGGACCAATACAATGTTGGCAAGGACATAGCATGGACCCAAATCAAATCTTCGAACACACAACACTAGCAAATAATTCGCCAAGATCATCTGCAACATGCTAAACCACCAATACATCACATAACATGAAGAATACCACCAGACCAATAAATTCTTCAATAACGCGCACCACGATCAACGCATACCACCAAAACACATAGAACATGATCATAGAACATCAATAAGCAATTTGAATTCCATCACAATAACCACAACAACTCGGATAACAAGAATCATCATTATTCCATCACCGGAGCTCAAGAACACCAATTGACAAACTGAAAGATATGCTTGTGAAGTTCCAAATCATGAACCATCTGAACTGAGGATACACATGAACATCCCAATCATTCTCCTAAATCCACACAATATAAAGAATTAATTCCAGAGCAATACAATCAAGAAATCACAACTATGCAATACATAACCAACATAAATACCAACCATCACACCGAATCACATAACTCTACCAAATCACCTTCCAAAACACTGAAACTTGTACTTAATCAACTAGAGATAAGTATCTCAAAACCCATTAATTCACATCAGAGCATCTACAACAGATCACTCAAACCAACTCTTTCCAACAAACCAATTCTTTGCAACACAGGAATATGTTGACATCAATGACAACAACACAATCCAACAACTCTAATATCCAACAATCTCCCCCTTTGGCATTCATGTCAACATATGAATGTGAAAAAATTTCAATGAAAAGAAAGAAGTCAACTCCAACAATCTCCCCTTGAGATCATACACACATAACTCTCCACCTTAGATAGATAAGACAATTTTTCACATGCATCTATCCCCTTTGACAACAATGCCAAAGACACATAAAAAATCATTATTTTCCCTATTCTCTCTCCCTTACAGATAATCTCTCCCCCTAAGACACACTCACACAAATATGAACAACTAAATCACACATTGACTACTCCCCCGAAGCAACAACACCCACTCATCAATCTGTATATCAAAATAAGACTATGAAGTCCACTAGATCGATGTGACTCAATGCATCTAGTTCATAGCAGGAGGGGAAATCACCCCTAACTTCTCTCTCAGATATAGAAATGTTTTTGCAGGCAAAGGCTTAGTAAATATATCCGCAATTTGTTCCTTTGTAGGTACATACTCCAATCTGACTTCCTTCTCATTCACCTTCTCTCTCAAGAAATGAAACTTGATTGATATATGTTTTGTCTTAGAATGCAACACCGGATTTTTAATAATATTGATAACACTAGAATTATCACAATATATAACAGTAGGATCATTATAATGTTAGGGTTTCAAGCAAATCTGAAGCAAATATGAACTAACAATTATATGCAGATTTAAAAACAAAAGATAAATAAATAAAACAAGACATAGATAACATAGAGATTTAACGTGGTTCACCCAGAATGGGTTACGTCCACCATACACAGCCGTCCAATCTTTCTTATTATCCAGCAAAAATAGTACATCAACCTTACAATGCCTTAAGCATCCCAGCCACTTATAACATGTGTTTTTAGGGCAATAAACAAAGTCGGCCTTTTTAGGGTTTTATTACAATGTCGGTTTTCATCAACGAAAAATGGCAAAAAAAAATTTCTTGGGGGTTGCTGCCCCCGAACCCCTGCCCAGGGCCTAGCCCGACCCCAAACCCCAGCGAGGATACATGCTGAGTGTATAGTACTTTGCTGATCAGTCGCCACATTTCAACAATCTCCCACTTGGAGACTGATCAGGCTCCACACCGAACAATCTCCCACTTGGAGACTGATACTACACAACACCACTCTACATGCAACATCTGCTGGATAAAACACTAGGACTTGACTGGTATAAATTCCACAATTATCAATCAAGAAGACCAACAAAAACTGATGAAGAAATCAGCTTCTCCTGTGGAATTGCCTTTGTGAACATATCAGCAGGATTCTCACTTGTGTGAATCTTCTCAAGCCATAACTGACCCTCCTCCAAAATAGTCCAGATGAAGTGGTACCTGAGCTGAATGTGCTTTGTCCTAGAATGAAAAGCAGAGTTCTTTGCAAGATGAATGGCACTCTGGCTATCAGTATACAATGGGCTATCCTCTTGTGTCTGACCCAATTCCTTCAGAAAACATTGCAACCAAATCATCTCTTTGCTGGCTTCTGTAGCAACAACATACTCAGCTTCAGTGGTTGAAAGTGCAACAACCTTTTGCAGCCTAGAAATCCAACTGACTACAGTTCCCCCTATAGTAAAAACATACCTTGTAGTACTCCTCCGTGAATCAATATCACCCGCCAGATCAGAGTCAACAAATCCACTTAGAGCAGCATTAGATCCTTTGAAACATAATGCCTTCGTAGTAGTTCCTTTCAAATATCGAAGAATCCATTTCACAACATTCCAATGTTCCATACCCGGATTACTCATAAACCTGCTCACAACTCCCACTGCATGTGCAATATCTGGCCTTGTGCATACCATTGCATACATTAGACTGCCAACAGCTGATGAATACGGGATGTTAGACATTTTATTAACCTCTTCCTGTACCTTTGGGCACATTTCCTTAGTCAATTTGAAATGACTAGCCAAAGGTGTACTAACTGCTTTTGCATCCTGTATGTTAAATCTTTTCAACACCTTCTTTATATACTCACTTTGGGACAAATTCAAGGTTCTATTTTTCCTGTCCCGTGTAATCCTCATACCAAGAATTTGCTTAGCTACACCCAAATCCTTCATAGCAAATGACCTGGCTAATTTATATTTAAGATCATTTATATGTTGCATGTTAGACCGAGCAACAAGCATGTCATCAACATAAAGCAACAGAATAATATAACTGCCATTATCAAATCTCTTAAAATATACACAATGATCAGAATGACATCTATGATAACCGTGTTCAGCCATGAAACTATCAAATTTTAAATACCATTGTCGGGGTGCTTGCTTTAGGCCATACAGACTTTTCTTCAACCTGCACACCAAGTTCTCCTTACCTTTGACCTCATATCCCTGTGGTTGCAACATGTAAATTTCCTCCTCCAAATCTCCATGGAGAAAAGTTGTTTTGACATCTAATTGTTCAAGATGTAAATCATCTGCAGCCACAAGACTAAGTACGGTTCTAATTGAAGTCATTTTTACAACTGGAGAAAATATTTCATCATAATCTATACCCTTTTTCTATGCAAAACCTTTTACCACAAGTCTGGCCTTATATCTTTTCTGACCTCCTTCCTCCTCCTTCAGCCGATAAACCCATTTGTTAGGCAAGGCTCTTTTTTCTGCAGGTAAAGGGACTAAGTCCCAAGTCTTATTTTTCATCAAGGAGTCCATCTCCTCTTTCATGCCTAGTTGCCACTGTTGTTTGGCATCCACCTGCATTGCTTCTTCATATTCTTCTAGTTCACCAGAATTCGTTAATAAAATAGAATACAAAGAAGGAGAAAATCTTTCAGGGGGTCTACTTGTCCTCGTAGAACATCTAACACTTGCAGGAGTTTGTGGGACAATCTGTTGTTGCTGAGCATCAGGTACCCGTGGCATTTCATTTTCAGGAATCTCATCCAACACCACATATTCTTGTTTGTCCTATTCATGCTTCTTTTCCTGCATTTGTTCTTTATACATAACCTTCTCATTGAATATAACATCTCTACTTCTAATTATTTTCTTATTTTCAAAATCCCATAACCGATAGCCATATTCATCTATCCCATATCCAATGAAGGTACATTTCTGAGATTTAGTATCAAGCTTGGTTATGTTTTCTTTATCAACATGGACAAAAGCTTCGCAACCAAAAGTTTTTAGAAAAGAATAATTTACCTTTTTACCAGTCCATGCCTCCTCTGGAATACCACCATCCAAAGGGGTTGAAGGTCCTCTATTTATCAAATAGACAGTAGTATGTACAACATCTGCCCAAAAATGTAAGGGCAATCCAGCATGCAATCTCATGCTCCTTGCACGTTCCATGATGGTCCTATTCATTCTCTCTGACACACCATTTTCCCGTGGAGTTCCTGGAACTGTCTTCTGCTTTCGAATCCCATTTAAGGAACAGTAATCTTCAAATGCTTTGCTGCAATACTCACCTCCATTATCCAATCTGAGACACTTCAACTTTTTTCCTGTCTCATTCTCAACCAAAGCTTTCCATTTCTTAAAAGTTTCAAAAACATCCGATTTTTGTTTTAGGAAATATACCCATGTTTTTCTGGTTGATTCATCAATAAAAATAACATAATAACAAGAGCCACCAAGAGATAATACCTAAGTTGGTCCCCATACATCTGAATGTACAAGCTCTAACTTCTCACTCTTCTTCTCTTTCCCAACCTTGAGAAATCTGACTCTTTTATGTTTACCATAAACACAGTTTTCACAGAACTCTAAATCAATCTTCTTTAGTCCTGGCAATAGATTTTTGGAGTGAAGGATTTTCATCCCTTTCTCACTCATGTGCCCAAGCCTATGGTGCCACATTATCGAATTTGTTCTTGCAACATTTATTGTTGTTGTCCCTACAGTAACTTTATCTGTAGCAGCTAAGGTAGAGTAAGTGTTACCAATACACAGATATAATGTGCCTACCTTCGCACCTTTAGCTACTACTAATGATCCATTAGTGACCTTCCACATATTGTCTGAGAAGGTAACTATGCAACCTTCACTACCTAGTTGCCCTGCAGAAATTAAATTTCTTCTTAAATTAGGAACATGTCTCACCTCCTGTAGAACCCAGTCATTACCATTCTGCAACTTGATCTTTATCTTTCCTTTTCCAACAATTTGATAGGGCTCATCATCACCCAAATATACCTGTCCAAAATCACCTTGAACATAATCTAGAAAATATTTTCTATGGGGTGTAGCATGAAATGAAGCCCCAGAATCTATTACCCAGGAATCATTAACATTATCCAAACATAAAATTAAAGCATCTTGTAAAGTATTACTTGCAATATTAGCTTCCTTACTGTCATTTTCATTTTTGTCTCCTTCTTTGTTTTTTCAAGACCAACAGTCTTTCTTTAGATGACCAGGCTTTCCGCAGTACTAGCAATCTTTCTTTCCTCTAGATTGAGAGCGTCCTTTATTTGACTTCCCTTGTGACTTCTCATTCCCAGGGCCTTTTCTTCTTTCCTTTGATCTTCCTCTGTTCTCCACATTCAAAAGACTACCCGATGATGTTGAAGTCTCACCTATGCTTTTCCTTCACATTTCCTCGCTTAGGATAACACCAACAATATTATCAAATACCAAAGTATTTTTACCAGAGATAGAGTTACTTACAGCCATAACCAAGCTATTCCAACTTTTTGGCAAAGAACATAAAATCAAGAGAGCCCTAACCTCTTCTGCAAAGGTAATTTTTACGGAAGACAATTGACTGGTAATTGTATTAAATTCATTTAAGTGCTCCGCTATAGATCCTCCCTCACTCATTTTCAAATTAAACAAACACTTCATAAGAAATACCTTATTCGAAGCCAAGGGTTTCTCATACAACTTAGCCAATGTTGCCATCAAATCTACAGTCATTTTTGCTTCTGTTATATTGAATGCTACAAATGATGCAAGGCACAATCGAATGGATCCCAATGCCTTTCTATCTAAAATGTCCCACTCTTCATCTGATATTGTGGTCGGTTTCTTTGCCTTTCCTTCCAATGGCCGCCACAAATCCTTTTGATACAGGTAATCCTCCATCTGCATTTTCCATAACTGATAATTCTGGCCGTTAAACTTTTCGACCTTGAATTTGGAATCCTCCATTGCTCCCACTCAAATCTAAAAGTCCTGCCAATTTACAGAAAGCCTCGCTCTGATACCAATTGTTAGGGTTTCAAGCAGATCCGAAGCAAATATGAACTAACAATTATATGCAGATTTAAATACAAAAGATAAAGAAATAAAACAAGACACAAATAACATAGAGATTTAATGTGGTTCACCCAGAATGGGTTACGTCCACCATACACAATCATCCAATCTTTCTTATTATCCAGCAAAAATAGTACATCAACCTTACAATGCCTTAAGCATCTCAGCTGCTTATAACATGCGTTTTTAGGGCAACAAACAAAGTCGGCCTTTTTAGGATTTTATTACAATGTCGTTTTTCATCAACGAAAAAATGGCAAAAAAAAATTTCTCGAGGGTTGCCGCCCCCAAACCCCTGCCCGGCCCCAGACCCTGGCGAGAATACGTGCCGAGTGTACAGTACTTTGTTGATCAGTCGCCACATTTCAACATATAAACAACTCTAATATCCTTCAACATCTGCTTCATCCAGAGTACCTGAGTACAGTTGCTAGGAGCAACAATGTATTCAAATTTTGCAATAGATAAATTAATAACATCTTGCTTCTTGCTTGCCCAAGAAATCAACTTCTTTCCTAAAAAGAATGCTCCACTAGTAGTGCTCTTCCAGTCATCAACATCACCTGCCCAATCAACTTCAGTATAAGCACTCAAAATGAAATCGTCATTCTTTGGATACCACAAACCATAATCAATTGTTCCCTTCAAATATCTAAATATCCTCTTCACAGTAGTAACATGACTTTCCTTACGATCAGCTTGAAATCTTGCAACAAGACATACAACATTCATAATGTAAGGTCTAGTCTAAGTCAAATATAACAGTCCACCAATCATAGATCTATATAGGGTCTGGTTACCCTTTCAAGATTCATCATCTTTTGTCATCTTGCATCCAGTCACTATAGGAGTTCCAACATGTTTGGAATCATCCAACCCAAACTTCTTCAACAGTTCCTTCGCATACTTAGATTGAGATATAAAAATACCTTTATCAATTCGTGTAATTTGCAATCCCATAAAGAATTTCATCTCACCTATCATAGATATCTCAAATTATTTTTGCATCTCATCAACAAATTTCTTCCTTAAATCACAACAGTCAAAATATTATCATTATCAATCTTGATGTATAAGTTACTATCAGTAATACCTTTACAAAATCCCAACTTTATCAAATACCTGTCCAATCTGGCGTACCAAGCTCTAGGGGCTTGTTTGAGTCCATACAATTCTTTCTTCAATCTGCATACCATGTCTTCTTCATTTGTCAATGAAAATCCACCTGGTTGCTCATTGTAGACTTCCTCTTCCAATTCATCATTCAAAAAGGTTGACTTCACATCCATATGATATACCTTGAACTTCTTATGAGTAGTATATGCAAGAAATAGTCTAACAACTTCAATTATAGCTACCAAAGCAAAAGTCTCCTCAAAATCAATACCATCCATTTGTGAATATCCCTTACATACCAGTCTTTCTTTGTTTCTAACAACTTCTCCATGTTCATTTAACTTATTCTGGAACACCCATTTAGTACCAATTACATTCTTGTCCTTAGGTCTCAGAATAAGTTCCCATGTTTTGTTTTTCTCAATCTGATCTAACTTTTCTTCCATAGCTTTTACCCAATTTTCATCTGTACAAGCTTCAACAATATCTTTAGGCTCAATTTTGGAAATCAAACATGTCTCTTCAGTAGCATTCCTTCTCCTAGTCATCACACCTTTATTTTTATCATCAATAATATGATTTTCTGAATTATTTAATCTTACATACTTGGGGGTCTTCTGATTATTCTGGTTTTCTGTCTCTTGAACTTCTTCATCGCCAACAACATCTAGATCTACTGTCTCCTCTGGATCACTTTGCTTCATACTATGAGTCTGCACTTGCCTTGAAATAACATCGTGATCATCATATTCATATTTGCATGCTCTGATTTGTTTCACACGACACTCATAAACCTTCACATTTGCACTTTCCACTATCTTTCTCACTCTCTTGTTGTAACACCGACAAGCTTTGCTCTTAATAGAATATCCCAAAAAGATTCCTTCATCATATCTTGCATCAAATTTTCCCATATCCTCATCTCTTTTGATATAACATTTGCTTCCAAAGATTCTGAAATATCTAACTGTAGGAATGATGAGACAAGTTTATAGTTCTGTTATCTAAGGATTTGTTATGATGTTCATGATGATACTTTAGACTTTGATACTGTGATGTCACTATTTATTATTACCTTTTGGGCTTAAGTGTAACCTTGAAACAATCCATGATACTAATGCATATGCTATGCAATTCTTTATTAAATGTGCATGTGTTGAAAAGAATGTTGTTCAAGATGATTTGGGAAATGTGGTTGTTTGTATGTGCTAATGTGTTTTGTAGGTCTGTACTAAGAAAGTGGTGTTATGATGAAGCTTGCAACAAGGAGCATGACTCTTACCAGCTGGCCAGTTATTGAAGAAGTCAAGAAGAAATCAATGTTGAGGAGCTTTATCTACTTAATGTTGCAACTACCTTCTTAATTAATCATGTACAATCAATTGAGTCTATTTAGGGGCATGTTGCGCTATATCTCCATTGAGGAAGTCATATCTGACTTGGCTAAGTGCATGCATGAGTTTTCCTTTCCTTTTGTCATGCTTTCAATAAATGGCGCCCTCCTTATGTTGCGGAGTTGGTCGCCCAGTTAGTTACTAGTTAGGATAGTTGGTAGTTTTTCTTTATAAATAATATTCATATGATCTCTTGTGAGAGGTTGAATATTCTATTGTTGTAAGTTTACTTCTAGTTTTGGAATACAGTTTAAGAGCAAGTTGTCATATCTTATGTACTTCTGTTTTGATGAATACAATGATATTCCGAGTTTTCAACAATTGTGTTAATCTTGGAAGTCTCACTCAAGGGGGCCCACTTGGTGAGAACTCTGTGCAGTTAGCTTAGTAGTTATTCTTCATTCAGTAGTTAGTTTTATTCCAACAGTTGACTGTTCCTACAGCCACATAACTCTGCTTTATGTTTGTTCCTGCAGCCAAAGTTGGTAGAGTAGTTTCTTGTTTGTTTGTTTGTTTGAAATTTCATTCTTGTAATTTGTGTTAGCTTAAGAATTGCATGTTCAAATTAATTATCAGTCTAAGTTCAGTTTCCTTCAGTTATTTACAACATTTCAATTCCAGCATTGTTCTTTTCTTAAGTCATAATGGCCATAACTGAGTCTTAGTACACGAATAGTGTTGACCCATTTCAAGTTCACGTCCCTGGTTTGATAAGTTAAATGAACCTCCATAATGAGTCTGATAGCTACTTAGTATAGATGTGTAATCTTTGAGTTATAGCTTTAAGGGCTTAGTTGTTGAACCATTAAAGGAGGCGGACAAGAAACATGACCAAACCATAGCTCATAAGGAGTCTTACCGGAATCACCTTTTATATGTACTCGATTGAATGTGTATACAACAATGCTACCAAATTATCTCCAATAGATATGCAGAACATTTCCTTCAATCGTCATAGTTCTAGTAGCATCCAAAATAGTTTTGTTCTTCCTTTCAACAACTCCATTCTACCGAGGGGTTCACGAAGCAGATAACTGTCTTCTAATTCCATGCTCTTCACATAAAGAATTAAACTCATCGGAGGTAAATTCTCCTCCTCTGTCAGACCTTAGACACTTCAGCTTCAATCCCGTCTCTGTCTCCACTCTAGCTTTGAATATTTTGAATTTCTCCAATGCTTCAGATTTCTCCCTTAGAAAAGTGACCCAAATCATTCTAGAATAGTCATTAATCAACAATGTAAAGTATCTATCTCCCTACAAGCTTCTCACCCTAGACGGTCCACATAAATTAGTATGCACAAGATTTAATAACCCATTAGATGTATACAGTTTTCTCTTGAATGAAATTCTTGTTTGCTTTCCCAATTGACATTCTTTACACACCAGATTAGTAGGCTTTACTATCTTAGGAAAATCTCTAACAACTTGAGTAGAACTAATCTTAATCATGCAGTCAAAGCTAACATGACACATCCTTCTATGCCACGACCAACTCTCATCAATCTGAGCAATCAAACAACTTTTATCACCAGCATTCAGATGAAAGATATTACCTTTAGTTTTAGTTTTTGATGCAATTTCTATACCGGAGCTATTCGATCTTACATTTCCCATTCTTGAATTGCAAATCATATCTCTTGTCAACCATTTGTCCAACACTCAAAAGATTATGCTTCAAACCTTCAACATATAAAACATCATCAGTATTATGCTTACCATCAAGAGAAATAGAACCTCTACCACGGATTACACAAACTTTGTTGTCTCCAAATCTCACTAGACCACCATCATACTTCTCCATATTCATAAATTACCTTTATCACCTGTCATGTGATGTGAACAACCACTATCAATTACTCATTCATCTTTCTCATTAATCTTAGAAGTCAAAGCTTTCTCTTCAACAATATAGCTTGTAGAATCAGCAGATACATGATCATCTCCCTTGATAGCAATGAACAAAAAATCATCTTTTGAATTCCCTTTCTCAGACTCATCATTTGTCACACCTTCATCAACAACATAATAACACTTCTTCTGTTATCTATAGTTGCGATTAGGCTTGTAAGGCTTATCATACTCTGCTCTTTCGGGACACCTATAAGCAAAATGACCTATCTTATTACATGAAAAACATTTCAAAGGTAACTTCCCTTCATACTTATCGACTCCCTTAGGTGATATTATTGCAATAAGTGCTTCAAGATCTTCCAATTATCTGTCTTGTTCTTCCATCTCTCTCATTTCCTTTTTATACTTGGAAACCCTAGTTGAACTCTCTCCTAGATCATACTTTTGCTTTTCAGATACAATAGCTTTAAATGTAGTCTCAGTTTTTCCACGTGATTCACCAAGTTCACTCAATTCAAAAGCAACAAGCTTACCAACCAACATATCTCTTGTCATAGTCTAGATCTCATCAATAGCATCAACTTTGTGTTTATAAGTAGGAGGCAAAGATCTCAACACTTTAGCCACAATCTCATCTTCTTCAAGAACTCCACCGACACATCTGATGTTCAACACAAGATCATTCACTTTATCCATAAATGATGAAACATTCTTATCTTCTCCCATTCTTAGCAACACATACTTTCCTTTCATGCTTTGCAGTTTAGCAACTTTCACATGTTTGTCTCCTTCGTACAAGGTTTCTAGCTTCTCCCAAGTCTCATGAGCAGTCTGCAGTTGGATCACATTTCATCTCTTCATTGGTCAGGGCACTCGATAATGTTTCTTGAGCTCTTATGTTATGTTCAACATCCTTGATCTTAGTTGCAGTAATAGAACCATTCAGAGGAACAATTTATGCATTCTTTGTAATCTTCCAATAATCTTCTCCAAGACAATTTAAGTGAACTTCCATCCGGTTCTTCCATATAGAGTAATTAGTTCCATAAAATCTAAGAATCTCCTTTTGGAAAACAACATCTACCATCCTGGATCTCCCCAAACAGTCAAGCTCCTTCTAGAGGATCTAGCTCTAATACCAATTGTTGGCAGCAATAATGTAGGAAAACTAAGAGGGGGGTGGGTGAATTAGTTTTTTTCACCAAACTAAACCAAAATAACCATAACTTTAGATCTGTTCATTAACAACTATAGAAAAGATAAACACCACATCAATAACACACATAATACACAATTTTTTGACGTGGAAAACCTGATCAAGGGAAAATATTACAATAGGGAATGCACATGCATTTAGGCACACTACCTAGAACTCGTTGCTCAAAAACAATAAAGAGAAACAACCCTAGGAAGGCTCATTGCCTTACAAAGATCGAACAACAATTTGGATTACATGAACTGAAAGAATAACACCTCCAAATGCTTGATTACAATTCCGGTTAAGCATACTGTCTGCACAACAACACTTCTCTGCTCTTCTCCACTATCGAAAGATAAATTCACTTGTTCGCACATACAATACTCTTATAGATCATAGATACAACCACATACACAAATCTTACATGATTACAACACTTATTTATACAAATCATCAACCTTAACCTGAAGGTCGGCAAAACACATAAGATCTAATTACAAAATTACATCACACGATATATAAATCCATAACCAGACCAATACAACGTCAGCAAAGACATAGCATGGACCCAAATCAAATCCTCGAACATGCAACACCAACAAATAATTCACCAAGATCATCCGCAACACGCTAAAGCACCGAATATGTCACATAACACGAAGAATACCATCAGACCAATAAAATATTCAATAGCACGCACCACAATCAACTTGGACCACCAAAACACATATAACGGGATCAGAGAACATCGACAAGCAATGTGAATTCCATCGCAATAACCGCAACAACTCAGATAAAAAGAATCATCATTATTCCATCATCGGAGCTCAAGAATACCAATTGACAAATTCAAAGATACACTTATGAAGTTCCAAATCATGAACCATCTGAATTGAGGATACACATGAACATCCCAATCATTCTCCAAAATCCACACAACATAAAAAATCAATTCCAGAGCAATACAATCCAAAAATCACAACTCTACAATACAGAACCAACATAAAAACCAACCATCACATTGGATCACATAACTTGACCAAATCACCTTCTGGAACACTGAAACTCATACTTAATCAAATAGAGATAAGTATCTCAAAACCCATTAATCAACATTAGTGCATTTGCAACAAATCACCCAAACCAACTCTCTGCAATAAACCAATTCTCTGCAACACAAGAATATGTTGACATCAATGACAACAACACATTCCAACAACTCTAATATCTAACAGTTTCATATGTATATTCCTTGTGCTTTGATACCATTGCAAAGCTAGGATTGAAAATAGGAATATAATGACAAAACAAGAAATTAAATTTGTGTATTATTCAAAATGTAATGTAGCACAACACAATACATAAATAAGAGAGGTAATGATCAATTTGGAACAATTGTAAACTATTATACAAAACTACTAGGACAAAAAACTAAACAAAAGCCTAACCAAAAACTAAAAAGTAAACAAAAGCTAACAAGCCCGAGGAAAATGCACTAACGGGTTTATCTTCTTCCCGAGGGGATAAATGTTGTTTGTAGGCATTGGACTATGCTTGTAGGCATTGAACTATGTTTTTTCTTCAAGAAGTCACCATTTCTGGAAGATATTGTATATTGTGGGGGAGCTATATAGCCTCTCTCTTTCCTTCTTATGAAGAGATCATTGACTATGTTTTGATTGATAGATGTAGTCCTTGAGGGATATCATTTCTCTCTATGCATTATCAATTTTATACCTTTTCTCTCTTTTAGAGAGGAGTTTTATCTTAATGGGTTTACTCCTTTCTTCAATTGTGAGAGATTTCATTTGCATTGTGCATGGATACCTAACATGGTTTTGTACTCGGGACCCATCATAATAATATTGCATCTTTGCATAATAACCTAATCCTAAGTTGCACTTAAGGGGAGGGGTTGGTGTGAATAAGGTCTTGTACTTGGTGTTTTCACTTTTTCATAGTATGGGGCTTATTCACATGAATTAAGGTTACTTAGGTATCATGTATCCTTCTAGAAGATGGATTAGTTGTCACATGATATTATCTTATCTTTTCACAACTACTTTTAATTACCTAGGTCACACTTTAGTTGTCTTATTGTATAGGATTAAGACACATGTCAACATTCTAACTAATCCCAACTTTCTCCTTTCCTTTATAAGAAAGACCATCTCATTGTATATTTTATATTCAATCAATCAATATTGCTTAGTTGAAGAAAGCTATTCTTTCCATTGTGTCTTGTGTTAGCTATTTTGTTCTTGTAGGGATTTTGGGGTGTTGAGCAGTAACCAATCAACTCCTACAAAATTTTCATCATTAAATATATTATCATTTAGATACTCATCTTGATCTATAGGACTATCATCATCATAATTGATAAATAAAATTTCAAATTGACTTAGATTAAATATTCTTTGATAGTGATTTTGGGTTTTGAATTGGACCCACAAGTGGTTGCGAGCCTAGGTGTTATATCTCACATGATAAAGTTCTCAAACCAAGGATCCATGGTGTAAATTATTAGAGGGTCATGAGATGTTGGGATGAGTTATATTTGGCTATGATTTGAAGAAAAAGGGTGAACTTGAAAAGACACATGTTTAAATGATAAGGTTGATAGGATAGTGATCAGATTCCATATGAAGTGAAATGATGAAAGATCAAAGGTTTGACTTGGATTATGAAGGGATAAAGTTAAACTATATTTCAAGATCTTCTGGTTGATTTTATGGATAAAACAAGATATCTAACTTAAGATATTAAAATTCTTAAGAAATACAAGGATTAAAAGCTAGACTTAAGATAGACTAGGTGTTTAATCAATATATGGTGGGGGAATGATGACAGGATAAAGGCATTTGTTTCAAGTTTGAGTTTAGATAGATGAAAGTATGATGATATGGATATGAGTTGGATAAGTCTTGGAAATATGGAAGGTAAGTTAGATTATGAAACTATGGTTTTGGATTAGGAGTTATGAATTAGGATTGGTTTCAACCTACTAGCAGGGAATGCTACAATATTTTCAAAGTTTTAACACTTGATTAAATTGGTTTGAAACTATTTGGCAGTGAAGGTTCAAAATTTTGTCTTAGAATGTGATGTAAGAAGATTCAACAAATAAAGTGAACACAGTAGTTTATGTGACAAGGTGTAAGGATAGTTCATAATATTTCATAAGAAGACACATTTGACGTATGGATACTGTATAATTATTCAAGTGGGTGTGTTAAATTAGTGTTATCCCACATGACAAAGTACCTCAAGGTAGTTTAGGGAATTTATATTTCAAGAGTCGATAAGTAGGCATCTAGTGACACGTGGGGTCTCACCTTTTCCATTTCTTTAGAGGTCCTTAAGACCACGCTAAAAAAGTTTCAATTTCTATTCAGGGAGGTACATGATGAGTAAATTTAGGTTTTATATTGAGCCTTGCACCACGTTAAGCAATGATTGAAAGTTCTTAGGCTAGGATGAACAAGGTTGCATAGGAGTACTCTAACTATTTTAAGTGTATGTGAGGCCAAACATATAGATGAAATAGAAAAATTTCAAGTAGTTGAGATGAGAGGGTAACCCACTCTCCTCCTTCACTTCTCCAAGGTATAAATTTATTGGAGCTCTAATCTAGATTAACAATATTCCACTTCCAAGAGATATGTCTTTCAATTGACCCCCCACTCTTTACACTACATTGAAAAATGAGAGTTGAGGTCATCCCCCAAGGTATTCAAATTCCTAGGTAGGTCCTCTACAAGGAATGATCCAATTTTTTTTTGGTCGCCCAATATTGCACAAAGTGCAAGGGGAAAACATTGGAAATAAAAGAGTAAGTGATGTTTTTGATCCTTAAGATCACATAAAGGCACAAGAGTAAAGCATACACAACACTCACTCCAAAGACACAAAATAATTTTTATTAACCTTTATAAAAAAGCACCTAATGTTAACTTAAGTTATTTCAGTCTTTGATAACCGTGCTACAATAAACATGTTAGTAGTTTCAATAACATAGTCTTCAACAAATATGAAACTTGTAAAACATTTCCTAGTGAAAAAAATCTAACACCCTAGAAAAAAATAGAAATAATGTGGAAATATAAAAAATATAATTATGTGTAAGGGATATGCTCATCACAAGAAAATATAGTGCATTAAATCACAGTTTTGAAATTTCTACCACTTAGTATGTTAAATCATAATTTTTAAAATTATTATAACTCAAAAATGAAAAAAACTAAGAACACACCCCTCTTAGATTTCAAAGGGCTTTCCAAATATATAAATAAATTAAAAAAAATATTTGATTTCCATCTTGAAATGTTGATTTATTGAAAAATATAAAAAAAGCACAATTATCTGGATTTTGACACTATGAGTTCGATTTTTGGATAGTGACCTTTTGAGATTATATAAAAACTTACGTAAAAAAAATATAAACCATCCAAGCTATTTGCAAGATATGATTAAATTTTTGAAAATCATAAAACTTAAATAACTCACTCAAATTTGATGATCAAAACCTATTTTTTGCTATTACCTTTCTCAAATAATATTAAATCTATAGTAATAAATAAAGGAAAAATTCTAAGTCATTTGAAAGATATAATCATAGAGTGTATTACTAAAACATATTTGTTTTATGCTTTGTCTTTTCGTACTATAAATTGGAATGATTTGAAGCCACCAAGACTACAACTAGCCTTCAATCAACAAAATATGCTCCACATATGACCTTCAAGAATATTGACATGAATTAAAATATTTGATAATATTTTATTCTTTATTTATGACTGTTATGCATAAAAATGGAACCAAATAGCTAAGACCTAATTCCACTCTCATGTACACATTGGAATACGAAAGAGCCTAGGGAGATATTTCACTTTGATCACTTCTTGTAAGAGAGAGAGAGTGTCAAGGAATATCTTTTAGGGTTTCTATTCCTTTGCTGTAATGAAGAGGAGATATGCAAAATATGATGCAATAACCAACTATGCTAGGAGATGAACAATGAAGCAAACATAAACTGAAAATGCATAATCTGATTGAACTGAAACTAAGAGTCTGAGTATAGAGCAGGGAGGGAAATCCAAATGTGCACCTAGACTGAAATTTGGAGCTAACTAAGCAGGACTAGGGCACTAGGCGCCTTGGTCCTTAATACTACAACTTGTTGTGGGTTATGGGAATTGGGTCTTGAAGGTCTGATATGATGAACTGTTCACAAAAACTGAAAATGGAGGGGATCAGGGTGCCACACCCTAGTCCTGGACCAGGGCGCCATACCTTGGTCTTAGAAATCCGAGACCTCGCTCTGTCCTTAAGCCTACACCTGTGTGATCTGTTGGTTTCAAAAATTGTGTATGCGCCATATTCCTGTACCTGCACTTACAACTAGAAAAATGGTGTCTAGGTGGCTATATAGGGTTTTGCCTTAGTCAAACCCCTTTGGTTTGGTGATTTCCACCTTCACAAATAGCCGATAATGTATTGGAAATGTGTGTGCAAGAATCTTGCGTGTATGCAAGATCCTAAATGAACAAGAAAGTAGGTCTAGAGTTCTACCCTACGCTTTAGAGAGTAAACCCTAAATGCTTGTAAATGCAAATGTAAATGCTTCAAATCACAAATGCCACAATGGATCTAAATCATGAATGTATATCTGAAAATGAATGTTATAAAGCTCATACAAAGACATGAAAATAACATTAAACCATACCAAACCCTAAGGGAAACGTACACACCAATCAACAGTCGATGATCTCCTATTATTTTTCAATGTCTTCAAAGCTCCTTATTGATGTTGAATATGATCGATGAAGGCTTGATAAATGCTTTATGAATGCTTGATTTGCTATTTTAGACTTCACATAACTTGCACTTTCACTTCACAAGAGGCTCCTTCAATCGCTAGATCTTAGATCCTTCAAATGAGGAAAATAAGGCTTTATGTAGGAGACCCTAATTTTGTTTTGAGTCATAGTTTGACCTAGAAATAATATTTTCCACCAATCTCTTGGATTTGAATATTAAAATACAGCCAAAACATGCTCCCGAAATTCGGGGAGAAAAAGTCGAGACCAAGTAGGTACCTACTTGGTCCGAACACACGATCCGAGCAACATTTTGCCAAATTTTTGGGGAAGCAAAATATTGTGATTTTAGAGCAAATTCCAAAAGTATATGGGAATTTGAGATGTCTAGATATGTGAAATTGGGCCTTGAAGGTCTAAATAGGATATAATTAGGGTATTTGATGAAATGATTTATTGAGAGAATAAAATAAAAGGGGGACACTTAATGTAAAAGGGCCCAATTTTATGATGTGTAGAGTGATTAAAAAAGATTTTAGATTAAATTATATTAATTAATTAAATGCTTAAGGAGGAATTGAAATGCAAGATGCGAACACACTAAGGTGGGTACTAACCTAAGCATGGAATTGTACCACCTCGTTAAGGATGCACAATTTACGATGCTACAATGACAACCTAAATATTGTTTTAATAAATCTTCTAAATAATATTACTCATATCAAATGCTTACCATTTAATGTTATATCAAGATTTTTAAATAATTACTAATGATTAATACACATTATATTATGTTTTTTTTAATAAATGACTTATAAATTTAATATAGACCTCTTGTAAAATTCATTAAACATCCTATACAAATTACAATTGACTACCATTGCACACCCTTTCAATGCCAAGAAAATTGAAAAACAAATCACTTGGCAAATGGGTTGTTGCCTACCACGTGCATTAAATAAAAGTTGCAACAAACTTCTGTAGACATAATATAAAATATGAAAAGTTCATTATTCCTAAAATAGAAAATAGTTTAAGTAAACCCCGTTACGAATGACGATGGTTGGGCGGCGTTTTCGTTCCGTGGACACTAAGAAACCGGCTGTGGCAGGTTTGATTTTTCTAATCATTTCCTAGTTTTCCTTCGGTAAGCAATCCAAATATTAATCTTTCGCACGTAACGAGATCAGACATTTAAATCACTACGTCGCATTTCTTAGTCGACAATCTGGATAACGTGTGCCAGTATAGTTGTAAAAGAATTTCTTTGCAGCACTTAAACGATCCGGAAAAGTAAGCAAACAATCGTTGCTCAAGGAAAATATAACAGAACCAGAAGGATGAAAACCTAGAAACCCTCGAGAAAAAAAGCAGGGGTTAAAAAATGTTGGAAGGATTGTATTTTTAAAAATAGTGTCCGTGATTACATTTTTCTTGCAAAATCTGCGTCTGTATGCTATCAATTCGACGGAATAGTTTTTTTTGATTAGAAGGATAAAGAAGGTGAAATTTACAGTATCAATTTTGAAAAGGCTATGGCAGTAACATCTGCTGCCCGAAGAGTTGCACAACGGGCATGTAAACCCCGATATTCTTTTCGCTCAGTTTCGTCCAATGCAGATTTGATTTCAAGGGAAAAAAATAGGGTGCAGCCTGTGCCGCGGTTGTTTTTGCCGGTGTCTGTTGACAGAAGATGTGACGGGAACATTTTTCTGAGATTTTCGTCATCTTCGGCTGGATTGCAAAATGGAGTGAGTAGGAGAGCCCACGAGCGGCAAATCTCGCAGCTTGTCAAGTCGAATGGAAAGCGGGCTTTTCTTGTGGATACTCTGGCATTGGTAGAGTGCTCTGCATTTTAAGATTCTTCATAAATTGTTAAAAATGTTTATGAGAAGGTTAGGAAAACCAATTTGATGATGCCATTTGCCATGTGATTTTAGAATTTTTCCAAATTTAATCTTCATGGAAACCAAAACCTTATAGAATCTGTGAAAATGTTTATGTAATCTACCGCATTCGAAAAATGTGGCGAGTCTTTTGATTTAAATGCCATAAAATTCTTCTTAAAATACTGATATTTAAGAATTTATATAAATGGAAATTTGCTTTTGAGCGACTTTTTGCAATGTTCTGCTTTATTGGTCCCGTCTTCTGGAATCATCTGTATAGTATTTAAGTTTATTCAGGGCTTTCTGCACAACCCATCATTACTGTCAAGAAATAAGCATTTGACTGGGTAAATATAGGGGATGGAATCTGTAAAAATTAAATTTGTTCAATGCAATTATTTGTGCATACGTGATAAGGAGCAATTGGTAGATAGCACTCCTTGTGTAAAAATCTGGTAAATTTGTTGGAAACGGAATTCTATAGAAGTTATGAAAATGTATGATTAACTTGCTGGCTCGATAAATGTGGTGGTTCATTCCTCTTAGATGTCTCTTAAGGATGCCGTCCCATGGAAGGGGCCTTTTCTCCTTTTTTTAGTCTGATAACTGTCTCATGAAAGGGGCTTGTGCTCCTATTTTTACTTTGATGGCAGTCCTATGGAATTGAAAACGTGCAGTTACAGGAATAAAATGAATCTTGCCCTGTAAAATAGGAGCCCCTGCACATGTAGCCTACAAGTTTTAATCTTGTGCTGGGGAGGGGGATTGAAAATCCTACCTGTTAGGGACTTTTATGTTTAGGTGGAAGCAAGGTTGCAAAACTCGCCAAAAACTTGCAAAACTCGTGAGTACTCACAAGCCAATTTGCTAGGCAAGTCACTCGCCCAATAACTTGCTGATGAGTTTTTGTAAAACTTGTGCCATTTTTGCTTTAAAAACGCGTGAGTAAATGAAAAAAAATGCGATTTTTTGTTGGAAAACTCGTCCAAATTCATATGATTAATTTTTTTGTGCTTGTATTTAAAAAACACGATTTTCATTGGTGGTGAAGTAGAAATGTTTCTAACTCCCCATCGTTGTCTACAAGTCAGACTCAATCTCCCATCAAGAATATACACATGAAATAACATTTAAGTATAAGTCTTTCTTATACTTTAAGTTATATTTCATCTATATTTTGGCAAGATGTTTGAGTGGTTTAAGATCTCTAGGAGTTATAATGAAGACTTATAAATTTTCAAACTTTGTCAGATTTCAGATAATCAACAAGCTCCTATCATCATTCTCTTGCTTTATCTATCTCACTCTCTTTATCTCCCCTAAATTCGACCTATCACTCTCTTTATCTCCCCAAAATTCGACCTATCTCTCTCCCTATCACTCTTCCCCTATCCCCTCTCTCTAGCTCTTTTTAATTCACTCTCCTCTCTCTCCCAAGATCTAGACCTATTTCTCTAACTCTCTCTCTCTTTCATCCTCAGACCTCCACGGTTTGCTACCCTCAACCTCGTTTTGGTGTTGCCTCCAAACCCCCATCAAATGTTATTATTGCACAACTTGCTAAAGATATCTTTAGATGGGGCAACTTCTACATATGACATGGCTAGCGGAAGTGGCATTGCAACTCATTTAGGGATGAACTTGTTTTTTGGTCCATGATATGTATTAAACTCTAATTTTGATTTATATATGACGGAAATCAGTAATGTGCTCAACAAATTTAGTAATACGTGTGTTTCTGAAGAATATTTTCAAAAATTTCTGTATTTTAAAATGTTCAATAACTTTGTCAAGTTATTGCCATTTTTTTCCCGAGCTTTTTGGTGATTCCTGAGTTTTAAATTTTTTTGGGCCAGCCGAGTCATTGCTGAGTCCGAGTTTTTCAACTATGGGTGGAAGCTTTCTGTCGTGTCTTCTTTAAAATTCTAAATTTGAAAAAATATGGGCCATTGATTTGCATGCAATTTTTACAATTTTTTCTCACAAGTCAGTCCATAATTTCTCAACCCTACAAATTGTAGAAATCATAAAATCATAAATCTGTGCTGTACACTTAATCACAAATTAAATGACAGTTTAATTTGAGAGGAAGAGAATTGAAACATAATATTATTCTGGAACCCCTCTGAAGACAGAAAAACCAGACTCTGGTAGCAGCAATTTCCTACTGTCTAGACTCTATACTATGTTGAGTAATCTGCCACTTATTCCATTCAATCAGGACCTTGGCTATGGATGTAATCTGGACCTTGCTCCATTAACTGTGTATCTCCATTAACTGTGATTCATCCTCACAAGCAGGAAAAAAGGACTCTGATTAAAATCAAGTGTTATAGTTGTCATACGTTTGGTAATTTTGCTTCAAAGTGTTCAAACAAGAAAAACCAAGGGAAAGTCCATGAGGTATCAGCCTTTATAGAAACCAAGATGAACAATTTTGCTGCCAAGTTTGAGAAAGATTTTGCAATGGTTTCTTGTCTTTCTACGAGCACAATTTTAAAGGATGCTTGGTTTGTGGACAATGGTTCCTCTGGGCATATGACATCAGCCCAATAGTGTTTTACCAAACTAGAAGAACATGACTTTGGAGTTAAGGCTGGGTTTGGTAATAATGCCAAATATCTAGTAGTAGGAGTTGGTACGATTGTTTTTCTATCATAGTCAGGCAACTCTTTGGAGTTTGATGGTCTTTTGCTTGTTTTTGGTGTCAAGAAAAATTTGCTTTCAGTTTCTGTAATGGAGGATAAGAGCTTTGTAGTTGAGTTCCAGGATCAAAAAGTTCTTATCATGCCGAAGGGAACTAGCTCAATTATAGCACATGTTATAGTGATTAGAGAAGGCAATCTTTATAGGTCATAGGGTGAACTGATTGCAGCTTTATTTCATTACATCGATATCTATCCAAGTTATGGCATAAGAGGATTGTGACATTTGCATCATGTAGGATTACCTATTCTGAGGGAGATTGTCACAATACTTCTAGAGTTTAGCATTGAACAACAAAGAATTTGTAGAGGATGCACACTTGGCAAGTTTACCAATGTTGCTTTCCCAAGTAGTGAGCATAGGTCTAAAGGGTTTTGAGACTTAATGCATTTGGATGTGTGTAGACTGATGCTAGAAGGATCAATTGTTGGAAGCATGTATATTGTTTCCTTCATTGATGATTTCTCTTTAAAGACATGGATCTATTTCTTAAAGACCAAGGATGAGGTCTTTAGTAGGTTTTAGGAGTTCAATGTGCTAGTTGAGAAGCAGATAGGGAAGAAGGTCAAGCCTTGAGATTGGACAATGGGGGAGAGTATACCTCCAAGGAGTTTGAAGGTTTCTGCAAGGAGGTAGGGATTGGTAGTTCCTTTCAACCAACAACATAATGGGGTTGCAAAATGGAAGAATTGATCAATCATAGTGGGTGCTAAGGCCATGCTTCATGACATGAACTTGTCCATGTTTCTTTGGGTAGAAGCATGTCTTATAACAATCTACATCTGGAATAGATGTCCTCATAATATTTTGGAGGATAAGACACTAGAGGAGGCATTTTGTGGTGTGAAGCAAGAGGTGAGTCATTTCCACATCTTTGGTTGTCTAGATATTTCTACATAGAAGAGGACAAAACTGGAACTTTCAAGTAGGATGCGTTACTTTGTAGGTTACAATGAGACTTCAAAGGCTTATAGAGTCTACATTCCAGAGCTAAGGAAAGCAATAAGGATGCCAAGTTTGAGGAAGACTTTGCATCTAGAAAATCTTAAGAATTCATTCCAACAATAGAGGATGAGTAGTAGGAAGCTTCAAAGGTTGGATCTCCAAAGATTCCATTTGTTTCGAGTCTCAGACAACTACCTTCAAGTGAGGAGGGAAAAACTTCAGCCTCTTCTATTAGGAGACCTTGCTGGGTTGAATAGACATTGAGGGATGCTCAGGAGCATGTTGAGGCTCCTAGGAGCACATTCAGGGAGAGTAGGCTTTTAAAGAAGTTTCCTAACTATATAGCATTGAGGAGTAACTACTTTCAACAAAGTATGCACCCTAGCTAAGCTGTTAACTTAGCTACCTGTTGACACATGGGAACACCTGCAGGTTGTGGTTAACCTGCAATGCAGATGGACCTCTAGGGAAGGCTGGTTCCTAATGACGCCTCACCTAAAGGCTAAAACCTACTCTAAACTACTGACTTTTGATGGAAAAGGGAAAAAATACTCTGAAAATGATTTCTAAATGCTTAAAAGATGAACCTACAGCTATGATGGCGATGCACCAAATTTGCATCAGACCTATACTTTTGCCGTTTGACACAAATGAGATAAGCATCAGACCTATTCTTTTGGCGCTGAAAATAGTCACAGTAAACTTAATTTTTTTAATTATTTCCAAAGATTCATACACTCAAAAGGCTTAAATTCTTGGAAACCTTATCATATGCAATGGATTTTTTGAAAGACAAATCATAATCTTAAAACACTTGTGAATTTTTAAGCCTTGATACCTGGTTATACAATAACTGGAGTTGTTCATTATGACTATAATGGTCCATAAAACAAAATAATCAACAGTAACATCATTGGGGAGGCAAATTTTGCTTTTTGGTCAAAATTAGAAGCAAAAAAAATTAAAATTGAAATTACTGAAATTTGTTGTTTGGGTGTTGGTCCCTGCCAAAGTCATTGTGTGTACGCTTGGGTTTTGCCCAAATGAACCCATAGGTGAACTGTGGGACCTTGGGTAGCCTCCAGGGTGGATTGGATCTGGATTCGTATCTGGTTAGATTGAACCTGAACCAGCAGGCCGAACCCAACGAATTGGTAACATAGTAATTTACTAACTGCCTTTGAAAGAAGGGTAGGATTTTCCTGTCTCCATCTCTTTTGACTTGTCTTCTTCTCAAAATATTAATTCTCTTTTTGGTTTTTTGTGAACAGTCCTTTTTGTCAAGTGCTATTTGCCATATAATAATATGCCATATATAGAAAGGCATTTTAGTGGATTTAGGAAAATGCATGTTAGCTCATTGGCTTTGGGTAAGGGTAGATCCTTTCTCAAATGGAAAATACCATTCTTTCCTTCTTAAGATCTGAGAAAAAGATACCCTAAAGTTGGATTGATATTTCATGGTCAACTCATCTTTTGAAATATCTTTGGGAGATGTAGCAAATGGCAAAGATTAGCCATATTAGAAGAATATTCGCTTCATATTTTAAATATTTTTACCTATTTGTCTAGGCCTTTATTATATTTGTTGTATGATTGGAATGTTTATCGTTGTGTCCTTTTAGTAATTTTTTGTTCTGATTTTTATTTCCTTTAACTCATTCATACTCATCAACTTACTACTTTTAAAAAATGCCACAATTTCTTATTTGGATGAAAAAAGTCTTTCATGTTTCTTGTAAGTCACGAGAAAGAATATTTTTAAAGAGTTTCAATTATTCAAGTTGAAAGTGGCAAATTAAAATAATTATTCTTGTTGGAAAAAAGCCCCCATTGAGTTTTAAGTCTTTGAAGCAATTTATATAACCCATTCATCTATTTGTAATGCGATTGGAATGTTACATGCTCTAGTGCATGGTGGTTTTGCTCTTTCTTTTAGATTTCAAGGGGCATTTAGTTGACAATGTTGCTGATTAAGAAAGTTCATGGATCAGGTGAGACGATTGGAAGCTCAAGGCCTGACTTCGAAACAGGCTGAGGCAATAACAGCTACCATCACAGAAGTCCTGAATGATAGCCTTGAAAATGTAGCACAATCGTTTGTTTCAAAAGCAGAAATGCAAAGAGTATGTTCAGGTTCACTTGGTAGCTTTTGCAAGTCTTATCATGTTAACTTTGTAATTATGAGAAGCAACCATGCTTCTGAAATTTGGAAAGTCAACATTAGACGCTTTGATATAAGGTAGTAATTTTCATTTAGATACTTCCAATTTAGTAATCTTTCTTATTAAGGTGACAAAATGTACGGTTTGTTTTCTACTTTCATTATTGGAGCTGTTATGTGGTATAGCAGGTCCACAAACTGTATGCTTTTATTTGGTCAATTTGTACTTATGTGCTGAAGTTTTTAGATCTAGAACTGAACCTCTTTTTTAATAGGGTTTTACTTTATTGTAGCTGTGGTTGTTCATAAGATGATTTGTTGTGGTGTGTTGGTTGCAAATGGCTGTTATTATGATAGTGCTGTATGTAATGGAACAATTTATTGCATAAAGATGTGTGGCGGGTGATCTGTTGGACAGGCACTATGGGACCGGTCATGCAATACCATTATTTATGCATAATTGTATGTGCTTTTTTTTACAGAGTGAAATGACACAAGAATCTGCACTTTCAAAGTTCAAGGCAGAAGTTCAGAGTTCCCAGGTAGGTCAACATTTGAAAAAATATCACTTGTTTCTATTTTTAATGTAGTTAACTGGGTTTTGAAAATAACAATACTTTTTAATTCTGATTATGCAGAAGGAATCTGAATTATGGATCCAAATTATATATCAATGATTTCAAATTTGATTTAGTGATAGATGTTACATTTTAATAATGAACATGTGTAAAATTATGAATATGGGTGGTGGAAAAGATCCTCTCTCTTGGAGTCATGGTATTCAGCAGATTTATGATCGACATATATATGGCAGTTGATATTTGAATATTTCTCTGGTGTGCCTGAGGACATTGCATCCTGTATTTGATGGTTTTATGCCCTTTTGTTTGTAAGTAAGAAGTCTTTTCTGATTGATGATGGATATAAAAATAGTTGTGGTCCCTCATGCTCACATCTGCAGAGATGCTATCCAACTCTGTGAAAGTTCTGAGAATTTTTTACCATTTATACTTGGCTGCCTGATTTACAGGCAGACATCAAATCTCCTGTAATTCTTCTTGCAGGTGATGAGAGCTTATGCCAACATAGCCTATGAATATTAAGTCATACAATCGAAGATTTTGACTGTTTTAATTAGTTCCTTGGTTGTATGCACCCTTTCAAGTCAAAAGTTATTTACAGAAGGAAACAAAAGAGTAGTGAGATATACCTTCAAAGAAACCGAATAAAAAGACTAAAGGTGAGGCTTTGTTACCTAGAAGGGGATGACACATTACAAGATTGCTTGTTTCTCAAATCCAATTTCAAGTAGAAGCAAAAAATATAAGATGGTAGTGCTTTTTCCCAGCACATGCAATCATGACTTAAGAAAGTGATTATGTGCCAACATCTTTAGAAATTACAATGTCTAAGCCTTCCTAACCATTGTAGCATCAATTTGTAAATGTTGGGGATTCATGTTGTCATAGTTTGCTATCAGGTTGGCTGCTAAGTTGTCTTTGTGAAAGGTGTCTGAGTAATGGATGATATCAACCCAAGAAGCAAGATTCCGATCTTCCTCCAGGTTCAAGCTCATAAGGCACTCACTGCGAGAGCCCTCAGACTCAGTGTTGATGGTAAGAAGGAAGTCGCCTTCTCCCTCAAGTCTCCTAAAGCCCATAATCATATCAACTTCCAAGTCTTTGATAAGAGAATCTGCCTCTGCCTTTTTATTTTCCGTACCTAGATGGAGGGGGACGCTTCTAGACAGAGACCCTCCTGATCATACTTCTAAGAATGTCTGTAATGTCAGCACTTGGGTTTCCTTTGGAAGTGTGCCAAAACTCAATTCAATATCATTTTCCTTAGGTTGTTTTTATTTACTTACTAATCTCTTATTTTCTTCTTGATCAAATTGACTATCTCTAGCAGCTATTGCGAGGAACAAGAAATGTGGTTATTGAGCAACATCCATTAAGAATGTTGAAAATTTTGCATCTAATGACATGGACTATCCTTTATCATCTGTTTATACATGGCAACCTGATTCGAGGATGATTAAATCTTGAGAGAGGTGTCTGAGTAAGAGCCTTGAGTAACTGTGATAGTGGATATGACAATAGGCATAAAACATTGTAATGTCCCCTTCTAATTTTGCCTTAGTTTTTTTTCCCTAAAATCAGAATTCCAAGCTCATTGAAAGCGTAATCCATAAAATAGATCTTTCCTACCAGGGTTAGGAACATTATTTTAGTCATATGATATATCTAATTCATTGATGGAATTCAACCATAGGAGAGTTAGGATAAGGAGACATTAGGGTGCCTGAATGATTCTCTACCCTAGGCCCAAGAGTGGATATACCATTCCTCTTGTCCTCATGTGGCCCTTGCCATCACATGAGGGGGTGTACCTAGTGAGGAGTCCTATAGACTTTCCCTTTATCCCACTACCTTTATCCTTTTCCCTATGATTGGGATTCCTAAATCCAAGGGTCAGCCATGGTAGGGGTTTGGGGAATGACAATAGGGTGTCCCGAAAGTCCTTCCTTCCTAAGCCCGAGGGCACAACTTCTTCTGCCCCCTTGGCCTCATGGGACTACCAATCACCACCATGAGGTGGCATACTTAGGAGAGGACTTCATAACTGTTTCTACTCCTTGTATTCCCTTATTATCCTTTTCATGGGTGATTTCAGCACTTCAACAAACATATAAAGATTTATATATTATTGCCCATATATGGATAAGAGATCATATAGTAATTTCATCTTCCTATATTGCATACATATCGTTCATAAGAGAATAATTATAAATAAGATTCATTATGCTGCCTTAGTACTCCATACCTAATTACAAATATAATATTAGCTTCTGTATGCCTGAAATCTGGTGATCTGTATCTAATCTGCTCCTCTTCGATGCCTCCCTTGAATGCTGGGTGTTGTCTTCTTATATTCCTCTAGCGGGGGTGGAGGGTTATGACCTTTCTTTAAAGTTGGGACCGTTGAAGTGGGAAGTGCCCCTTCCTGTCAACTGCATGTCTCTGCATGCTTAACCTGCCCCTCTAATTCTTTATTGTCTATTTTAACTAATCCTGCATCCCGTTCTAGAGGAAATCACTGTTGCTAACTGGGGGAAGGTTGTTCAAGTGCTGTTTATTACATAACAAGTCTCATTATCTCCGTCCTGCAATATCCCGGTTGCTGAATACAAGCAATGGTAGCATTGTCTATGATCAATGAAATTGTGAAGTCTTACATGCATAAGACAATTTCATATTATGATCTGCTGTTCATTTGATATTAGATCGGGGCACAACAAACATACTTGTTGTTGATACAGTTGAATCTAGTTATACATCTTCAATGTAGATATGAAAAATGGTGTGGCAATCCTTTATATATATATTTAATGGATAAGACGAGAGGAAAACTACAATGTTTTGGAAGCCCATGAGCTATGTCAATTGTCATTGGTAAGGATTTTTGGTGAAATGAAGTTAGAATGGAGAATAATTGTCTAGTTCATCTAAAACTTTTCCTTTTTAAATTAGGATAGTACGGTAGTGGTGGGTGTTATATATAATTTAAATGCTCCTACAATCGATCCCCCAAATTCTATGAAGCTTCTTTTTCACATTACGATGCTCAATTTATGGCATGATAGAATTGAAATGCTTGCAAGTCCTATCTCCATTAGGCTAGTTTTTTTCTTCTTTCAATAAGTTTCTAGTTTGGGTATGGGTTCATCGATATGGTGATTGTTTTCCCTAGGTGTCGTATGTGAAGTTTGGTCTTTTGCAATATATATATATATATATATATATATCTAAGTTGCCGGTACGGGTATGGGTACGTGGTACGATACGCCGGTACAGCAAATATTTTGGGGGGGGATTGGGTACGTTTGGGTACGTCCGTACAAAAAAAAGTAAAAATCATAAGTATATACATATATGCAGCCTAAAAAGTAGAAACAAAAATTAAATTTAGAATCCCAAATATCATCCATATGCTAAACAAAACTTGGAACTATCATATATGATATAAATATAACAAATTTACTGGAAGTCTTATCTAATTTCCATTTGTCAAAATTTGAATCAGTTATGATCGATATATCGAATTCATTGTTCATTGGTTCAACAATAAAATAACACAATTAATAATCAGCATCATATGGGTCACTAGGAAGATCAAGATCAACATCATCATTGACATTAGATGATGTAGCTAGAGTAGTGGAACCACATGCAGCCTCACTGCCACTTGCACTAGCAGCAAATTGGCTATTGGACTCCCCAGAAAGTAAAGATTGTGTGGCAGCTGAAAAATCCAAATCAGTTTGCTTTGGATCTACATCCCAAAACGTTGTGCTCCCATCCTTGTACTCTTTTTGTTTATGAGTAAGAAGGCGCAAGTTTGAATGCACATAAACTAGCTCTTCCGCCTTACTTGCTGCCAATCGGTTGTGTTTCACTGAGTGTATAAAGGAGTATGTGCTCCAATTTCGCTCAGATGAAGAGGAACTAGCAACCTATTGAATAATTGACACAAAGTTAGAGCGTGACAATAGTAAAAAATCTAAATTTAGAGAGCAATAAAAATTAAGAAACTCACTTGCGATAAAAGTTTGATTGCAAGAGTTTGAAGGTTTGGTGATGTATGGCCATTAAGGTACCACCAAGCATGAGCATCCTTCTTATACTTGTCATGGAGAGCGGCAACACTTTGACTGTTGGAGGCTACAAAAACAGCAAACTCACTTGACATTAAATCCTCCATTTCAGAATCGAGGAAGAGTTTAGTAAGTGCTGTCCTACACCCTTCACTAACTTCTGAATCTCTATATGGTGGTACCCTTGATGGCTTAGCAAGCATTTCATCACTATAAAATTTGGGAGTCAATGCAAATGCAAGAAGATATAGTGGGGTGGTCATTTTGTTCCACCGCTCAACACAAATAGATTGAACCTCTTTGAAGAAAGTTTCTTCGAGATCTTGCTCTTTTGCATTGATGATGACTTTTATTTCCTCAATCATCAAGTCAATGCCATCATATACCTCTCCCAAACATGGGTGATCCGTGTTAGTATAACAGATCATACTCATGATGGGCTCAGTGAAACTCAAAAGATATTCCACTCGATCCCACCAAGTGTCATCTAGGATCATGTGTTTTACATTTGTTGCCCTTTCAGTATTGGATAGCCTCCATAGGGACCAACTTTGACTAATTACCATGCTAGCAAGTGGCTCCCGCACCTTCACAAGTCGCCTCAAGACGATTGTGTTGGATGCAAATCGAGTCTCGGCAACCTATTCAAAAAAATAAAAATAAAATTAGAATACAAAGAAGACATGATCAAATTTAAAAAATAAATTAAGGATTACTAAAGTGAAATGTAGATTTTAGAAATTGAAGTGTTTCAATTACCTTTACCAACTCCAACTTTGAAAATGATCTGAAAATGGCTTGTGACATGCTATGGTTTGTGATGAACATTTGGATCTCTTCAGCCTCAGCATAAATTTGTTTGATCCAATTTATTTTCCTGCCCATCTTTTGTAGCATGAGGTTGAGAGAGTGGACAGCACAAGGTGTCCAATATATGTGTTCAAACCGTGTCTCAATCAACATACCTGCAGCTCTACAATTCTTTGCATTGTCTGTTATTACTTGGACAACATTTTGAGGTACCACATCTTGAATGCATTGTATAAGGATGTTAGCAATAAATTGTGCATCCTTCACCTGTCCCTCACAATCCATGGCTTTCAGAAACATTGCCCCTTTAGGACACACTGCAATTACATTAATTAATGGTCGATTTTTGGTATCCTTCCGTCCATTAGAAATGATGGACACCCCTGTTTGTTTCCATGAATTTCTAATGGGAGCCAATGCATTTTCTAAGTTTTTTACCTCCTTTGCTAGTAAGGTGCTATGCACCTTCTCATAACCTGGCCTTGTGTACACTTGTGGAGCCTCATTTACCTTTCTCAACATATCCTGCCAATATGGTGATTGTACCACATTAAATGACAAACCATTTGCATATAGATCTTCCAATGGATTGATCTGCAATCTCTCTAGCATCATTTTTAAATGCTCTCTCTAATGGTCCCCTGCTTCTCTTCACAATAACAGGTTCTTCTTCATCAGTTATGCCCAAGAATGGGTGGCTCTGTACCACGATATCAAGAAAATTACTCTGAGATGGAGAAGTAGGGGGCCTCTTTGATCTACTTCCTCTTCCTTTCAACAAAAGATGGTTTGAGGCATTACCAACTCTTGCATCTGCTTCCTCTTGCTCTCTAATAAATCTTGCTATTTGTTGAGGTGGCAAACCATTTCCATCCCTTCCTGAACATGGTTTGATTCCTTGTTGGGGAATGGCACAAAAATGGGCTTTGACACGGCTGTAGGAGCTAGTTTTTTTCACACTAAAAAAGTTGCATATCCAATTAAATGTTCCACCACCTTTTACTTGGTCTGTTATTTTGACATATTTCCATAAAGGTGAATTTGGGTCGGTTATGAAAGTCCGTTAAGGAATTGAGCTAGCAGTCGTTGCCATTATGCTATCTACAACAAGTTAAACAATAATTATTAAAATTTAAATACTTAACAGTAAATTTAATTTTATATAAATAATAAAATTATAAATGTTAAACATTTAAATTTAATTTAAAGTGAAAGTGAAATTATTAATAATTATGAAAGTAACCTATAACGATATTAATATATTTACAAACTTCTAAATTACACAATAATTAAAACATTCATATTTATAATTTAAAATAATAATAATACAAATTAAAATTAAATATCATGATATTTAATTTTAATTTGTATTATTATTATTTTAAATTATAAATATGAATATTTTAATTATTTTCAATTTTGTAATTTAAAAATTTGTAAAAATAGTATTATCGTATATATGTTTACTTAAACATTATGAATAATTTCATTTTCCCATCAAATGGAATTTAAATATTTAAAATTTATTATTTAATAATTTATATAAATTAAATTTTTTATCATTAATTAACAAATAAACTTAAACTATTAAAAATTAATAAACAAACTACTAAAAAATTAAAAATTAATAAACAAACTATAGATTCTTAATTTTAAAATAATAAACAAACTACTAAAAAATAATAAACAAACTATATATTCTAAAATTAATAAACAAACTATACAATTATTTTGAAAGAAATAAAAAAGTTAAAACCTTCATACCTGAGCCTGCCGTCGCCCTTGCGTTGCCTGTCCGTGAGCCCTCACGCGAGCCGTGAGCATCGCCTGTCTACCGCGAGCCCTCACGCGAGCTTCTCTGCCGTGAGCCGTCGCCCTATGTACCGAGACCTGTGTGGCATGAGCCGTCGCGAGCCCTCACTTTGCTTGTTTTCCGTGAGTTGAAGACTTGTGTGCCGTCGCCGAAGACAAAGAAAACCTGTGTGCCGAAAACAAATCCGAATGTGTT
Source organism: Cryptomeria japonica (assembly GCF_030272615.1). Lineage (NCBI taxonomy): Eukaryota > Viridiplantae > Streptophyta > Pinopsida > Cupressales > Cupressaceae > Cryptomeria > Cryptomeria japonica. The sequence goes on from NC_081405.1 coordinate 11,003,598, forward strand.
TTTTGTCTGCTCGTGCCGTTGCAGAAGCGAAGTAAAAAATATGTCTTCTTATTTTGTTTTAGGGTTTAAATGACCCATTTCCCTTCCACAAAAGTCAACAAAAAACCTCTCGAAATTCGCGCTTGAAGCAGATTCATTGAAAAAACGCAAGAAATACGCCACATCAACATTGGATTCATCGGTATGCATGGGTAAAAATGCGGATACGTTTCAGGATCAAAATGGAGGAACCCTGTTCAATTCCACAGGGATTCCACTTTGAATCCGAATCCAAGACGAATCGCATCCGGATTTGGGGGAAAACCTAGACGTACCGGTAACCTAGATATATATATATATATATATATATATATAATTTAAAAATGCCCATAATTTACTAAAAAAAGTAGAATTGAAAACACAATTGATAATGATAAAGATAATTGATAATTTAATGTCAAATGTCAAATCAATAAAAATACAATCAATAATATTTGTCTTGCCCTTCATTGAGAGCATCAAAACCATCACTTGGTTCATTTGAACCACAAGCAATCATAGTGTCACTCCCACCAGCCACATCTTGTTTTTTGATACCGACGGTATCCTCGCGACCCAGCCCAGCAAACAAGGCGAGCTGAGGCGAGACTAGTCCTTGGGGATAGGATACACAACCCACAAGCAGTCCCCCTTCTTAAATCCGAGAAGGGAGTTGAAACCGAGACCGATGGGGAGCAAACCCACCACCCAAGCCAACTCACCTACCCCTTCGAGCTTGTGTAGGAGCTTCATCATGTAAGGAGATTATGGCAAGCTGTGCAACATATGCATCCATGTTAACACACTTAGGTTATATCCTAATTCTTTGTCAATCCGTGCTTGTAGTTGACTTCTTATGGTGTAGTCTTACACCCCGCACTCAGTATTATTAAGGAAGACAGGGAATCGAATCCAGACAATCGATTACTTAGTTAATAGAATATAAAGAATACACATAACACATCAGATTGAGACTCAAAAGTAATTGTATTAATGTATACATTCCATATAACATATACACCCTTATACCTCCTTATACATTCACATTACATATCTTCTTTCGATATATTCTATCTTTTATTATGCCCTTAATATATTGCCCTATATCCATCTTACTATTGGTGATCATATCTTACAATATATTTGTACCTACTAGATGGGACATCACCCATACTTAGCACCCCTTGTTTAGATGCTATGTTCCAATTTCTGAGCTCCATAGGTCTGATGTGGCAAGGTGCGGAATGTTTTCTGGTTATCTATCTAGCTGTTCTGTTCTTCTCAATATCATCTCTCCTTCTATTTCTTGACTTTTCCTCAAGTTAACCTTGCCTTGCCGAAAGGATATCCTTGTATATCTCTTGAAGGCTTTCAAAATTATTTTCCTACTGATTTTTTGCCAATTGTAGCTGGTGGATGTGGATTTGAAGCTGCAATAGTTGTTTTGCTTCTGGGATTGTGGTGGGTATTTGAAGGGTCTAGGAGAAGTGTTGGCATCTTGAAGTATGCTGGTGATATGAGCCACCTGTAAATTAACAACCTCTCTTAACTGATGAAATTGGTGTCGGATCTTATCCTTCTGCTCTTGTAATCATTGATATTGGTCATGTAGGGTTTTGGTATCTGCTTGGTCCTTCCCATCCGCATCCTTTAGTGCATCATATCCAGTGAATTTTGTGATGATCTATAGCTCCAGGTTATCCATCTGAGATTTGAGTGGGGCCACTATAAGCAAAACTGATAGAAGCCATTTATATCTCTTTCAGTATTATTCATTGTACTATGTGGTTTTCCAATTTGGAGAGGGTAGTGGCTTTGGTAAGCTCAGTAGTCAGTTGTCTTAAGGTAATCTTTTGCAATTTTCTATCCTTGATTTTTTCTTCCATTAGGATCCTTAACTGTACCAACAATGGTTGTGATGAGTCACCTTGAAGATGAGGGAACTTACTTTGTATTTCCTTGATCAATTCTTCTATTTGGGCTGTGTTGTCCACATGCTGTTTGAGGAGCTCTTCCTGGGCTAGCCCCTAACTGAAACTTATGCACTGGTGAGATGCTGCTGAAATCTACTTGTGACTTGACCAAAGGCAATTGGAAGAGTTGTGGAGGGGCAATTGGTTGGATTTGCTTTTGTTTGGCCAAAAAGTCTTTAATGTTGGAGAAAAGGTCCATTGCCAGAATCAAATGCACCTTGGAGAAAAGATATTTCACCAAGAAGATGAATTGTATTGAGATGATAAATAATGTACAATAGCCTTGCTAATAAAGCCAAAGATGTGTAGGTAGGAGGTCACATGATATGGACATGCGTCTCAATTAGATGTGAGGGGTAGGTAGAGACAACTATTGTCAACTACCTGATTACAAGATACAAGGTAAATGATATTCACCTAAATGCAAAATATTAAATAATGATGCCTAAGTAAACTCAAGCACGATTAAAATAGGATAAATCACTATTTACTCCAACACACCACATTAAGTGCAACTTAAGGAGAAGATTATTGTGCACTATGAAAGCAAGATGCAATATGGGTCTCGACTACAAAACCTTTTTAGGTACCCATGTACAATGCAAATGCAATGCAATGAAAATAAATCTCCCAGAAAGCAGAGAAAAGGAGAAAACCACATGGGACAAAACTATTCTCCAAAAGAGAGAAAAGAAACAAGATGATGCATGATGCATGATGCATGATTCATGGAGGACTCAATCACACCCCCTACATCATATACATACAATCAAGAATCCTTCCATACAAAGGAAGAAGAGAGACAAGATATCCTACCCATAATGAAGAAGCTCCAGTGCCAAATGAAGTATGCTTGTAAACAAAAGATAATCCAATGCCTACAAGTAACACATCTCCCCTTAGGAAGAACATGTCCACCAAATAAGGAAGAAGCCATTCCAAGTCCAATTGAAAGATGGAGGAAGGAAGTCTCAAAATAGAAGTCTCTGAAAACTGAGGAGTCTCCAAGCACGAATAAGCCACCACATACTCACGATCAAACTTAACCTAGGAATGTGACAAAGCAAGTGAAGGAGAAGAAAACTCATCAATGTGAATTTCCAAAGAACTATCATCAAAGAGGAGAGAAGTCCCCTCAAGTGTGTCTCCCAAATATGCAAGATGAGACTCCACAAAGAAGTCTGAAATACTAGCCAAATACTCATCCCACATATCAACATCTCAAACACTATGATCAACTTGTTGAATAGAAACCAAAGCTGAAGAACTAGGTGTAGGATGAGGAGGAAGCTCAACATTAGTCTCAAGAACACCAAGGTTCAAATGACCAAACTTCTCATCACAAACATGATTTACCCTTGGTGGAAGGGTATGAACATCATCCAAAGGAACTTCATCATCAAGAACAAAATGAGAAAAGGAATACAATCAAGATGCATGATCAACCACCCATGTAGCAATGTTATCTCTAGTCTCCATATCTCTAATGTATACATGATCAGGAGTGAACTCAACTATCTTACCTTGCGCACCATGGGTAATTTGATAAACTGAAAGGAGATTAGTGGTCAAGGAGGGTACGCAAAGAAGTCCTTAATGGATTGTACTAGAGATTGTGTCGAGGATGTTGGTGTGTTTGAAGATTGTGGAGGTTGAAAAGATTGTTCAAAAGATGTAGCTTTATGTTTTGCTTTTTACTCGTGCAATTTTCGATAAGCCTTTGTAATGGCTTTTCGTATATTTGCCCTGATTGTGTTTGTGATCTCCGGTTTTTCTAGCATCAACATGTCCGACCTTTGTTTGGTTCAGAGTTCTTTGGTTTGTATCTCTAAGATTCTTTTTTTTTGCAGAGGTTTAAGTGGTTTTCTATGTATTGAGAACACTCTTTGTAACCCAGACATTTTGGGATGTCAATTCTTGTTCTCAGTGCATCTACTTATCAAGATCCTCATTGATATCTTGTGTTGGAACTGTTGGGATAGTCTTCTTCTTCTTTTGTATTTGAGAGTTTGGATATGGAGTAAAGTTTTCTCGGATCTTCACCTTCTCTATCCTATAAAACTTCTTCCACATATGTTCTATCTTCGGGTTTCTATTATCATCTGCAAAAGAAACTTCTTCCTTCTGGGAATCCACAAAGCCATTTGCATTGACAAACCATTTTAGTCGTAGTAAGGCTTTGAAGGTATTGAATGGCTCCTTCATCTCTACTACTTCAAAGTCTACAATTTGTTTAATGCCTTTAATATTCATCTCAACATTTTTCCATGTGCCTAGTGTCTCCATATTGGATCCATCGGCTAGGCTTATATTCATAGGGGTTTTAACAGGCTTAGGTCTACCAAGTTTCTCCCATGTGGTAGCCGAAATGGCGTTCAAGTCCGCACTAAGATCTACCATTACATATCTCACCTTATTATCAATTAAGTGTACATTAATGAGGAGAGGACCATTCTTCGAATTCCTATCCTTGGACAGTTGGCTGATTAGTGTAATTTGGAAGTGAACCATTCAATCTTATGCTTTTTTGAGAGGAGTTCTTCTAACTTGTGGCAAACTTCTTTGAACCTTTTGTCATATGCCTTAAATGACTCATTTTCTCGTTGTACCATTTCTCTCATTTTACTAACACTTTTAGTAGGAATAGCCGGAGTATCAAAATTTACTAAGAAATCATCTCGAACTTCGTCCCAGTTGCTGTTATGATGAGGATAGTTTTTCATATACCAGTCTAATTCTCCTTTCCTTAAAGAGGACATGAAGTCCAATAGTCTTTGCCTATCTTCTTGCACACCTTTTCTCTCCCATAAGGATTCCAATAAGAACACATGTTCAATGGCTTTAGCAGCATCTTGGCCAAAACACAAGTATCTTAATTGAGGCTTACATCTTATGTGCTTTCCCCTCTGGTTTAGATCTTCGGATTTGAGGGCTTTGCTTTTTCTCCTCCTTAATGCTTTGAACTACTTGGGGCTTCTCCTCTCTACCCTCATTTTGTTTTAATGATGTCAAAGATTTCATTTCCCAGGATTTCTTCCCATGTGGTCTCTTGCACTACCTTTTCTTCTTTCTTTTCTTTTTCTCTTGTTAGTGGTATCTCTTGCACTGAAATCTTCCTACTCTTATATGGTTGTGGGATGGCTCCTGGTCAGGGGGTAGTGACTTTTTAAAGCAACTTTTTTTTGTAAGTGATATTTGATTAGTTAGCAATCTCAACTCTTTGCCCAAATTAAATTTATCTTCTTTTACTCTATTCTTTTCCTCTTTTCTCAATGTCCTTATACTCTTATTAACTAATTCTTCCAAATATGCATCATTTAAGGGTAAGACCTTCAAAGTTTGTAGGAATTCCATAAACTTGTCATCTAATTTAATTGTAATAGTGGATAGGTCTGAGTTATTTCCGGGGTTTGTGGGAGATTGTGGTAGGGTAGGAGTCTTTATGTTACTGCATTCCCCAAACAACAGTCTTCTAGATCTTCCATATTCTTTTAGAGTCTTATCCAAACTCTTTAGAAGTCGTCTTACCCTATTTTGGTGTGAATTTGCTCCTTCCGGGGTCTTTTCATCCTTTTTCTTGTCACTTTTCTTCTTTTTCTCATCAGCACCCATATTGGTGTGCTCAATAAAACCCCTATTGGCACGCTCTAATCCCAATTTTGTTGTAGTCTCCATTCTCTTGCAGTGTCTCTCTTCTATCTCCATCATTTGTTTCTATCTTCTTTCTTCTTCGATTGGGCTTGCCATTGTCACTTCTTTTCCAAATCGAGTTTCCTCCTTGGATTCTCTAGTATTCTTCTTGTCTTCTCTTGCCATGGGTGTTTTTTGTTTTTTGGATTTCATTACTCCTTTATTATTCCCCATGGTGGTTATCTAGCAATTTTTCTTATTGGTCATATCTCTTCGTTGATTCCTTTTGGACCTCTTCCCCCTTTCCATTTTCCATCCCGTTGGCGCCTATCCCCCTCTCATAGGGTAGATGTCAAGGAGATAGTATTGTAGATTTTCATATCACTTATATCATCTTCTTATCTCCTCTATTTGGTATATGCTTTGAGTTTGAAAAATTTCCCTGCTGTCCCTAACAAGACCTTACCAGGGTTGTGACAACGAAATCAATGTTAGCAAGAAATCTGCAGACATAGACTGGAGTTCTGAACCCCAATGACTTTATGATGTTTTAGTCTTATGCCTTGGACTCAGTCCTATTAAGGAAGACATGGAATCAGATCTAGACAATTGATTACTTAGTTAATAGAATATAAAGAATACACATAACACCTTGGATTGAGACTCAAATATAATTTTATTCATTCCACATAACATATACCTCCTTATACCTCCTTATACATTCACATTACATATCTTCTTTACGTATATTCTTTTTTTTTTATGCCTTAAGTATATTGCCCTACATCCACCTTACTACTGGTGATCATATCTTACAATATATTTTTGCTTCCTAGATGGGAAGTGACCCATACTTAGTACCCCCCTCGTTTACATGCTATGTTCCAATTCTTGAGCTCCACAAGTCTGATGTAGCAAGGTATGAAATGTTTTCCGGATATTATCTGGCTATTCTGTTTCTTGTGCAAAACTCTTATATGTGATATTACTTTTCTAGATGAGGCTTTATTTTCCCATAGCCTCTTGCTATCAAAGTTCTGTCATAGGTATGTATTTTGAATTTCTAACTCTTTCTTTTCTTTGGTAACCTTTACTTTAAAATCTTCTAATTTAAATTGACTTTGTCTTTACTAGTAACAGGTTCTTAGTTCCTTTTCAGCTGAGCAAAACTAGAGTACGCACTTCTTTATCCTCACCAATTAGAATAGAGAAGGCAGATGATTTGGTGTATGTGCATTACAACCTATACTTCATCTCACACTAGGAAGTCGAGGACAAGGGCAGGGTATAAAGACATTGTGCTGTAGCTCTACAGCATCTTGGCTTGGATTGTATGATTCCATTGCAAGACTGGACTTAGTCTTCATTGATGATGAGGGGCATAAGGCTGCCATAGAGGACATGTGTAGAGCAGCCAGTGGTAGTGGCATTGTTGTAGACTGATTGATGATGTGGATGCTCTCAATGAAGAAGGATACGATGATCTATACCGAGTTTTCATGTATAGTTGCACCATGTAATTTGACCATTAATTATTGCTATATGTAATGACCCTACTTTGAAATATAATTTAATAATAAACAATAATAATAATAATAAAAAAAATTAAAATACAAAAAATAAATATAAAAATTGAATTAAAATATAAAAGAATATAATTAAATATAATTAAAATTTGATTAAAGTTATGAATGGTCAAAAGGCATGAAATGATAAGTTGTGACTCCCTCAAACGTGAGATATAAAAGGGAGACTTCCTCATTTGAGGGGGGGAGAATTTGGAAAATGAGAAGTGCAGATCTGATTTAAATAAGAAGTGCAGATCTGATTGTGGAAGGTTGTGTCCCTTTCAAAGGGCAGAAAGAATGAAGAGTTGCACTCTTTCAAAGGGTGCTAATGGTGAAAGGGTTTGTCTCTTGCCAAAGGACATACATGACGAAGAGGTGTGACCTCTGCCTCATATTGAGAGATATAAAGGGAGGGAATCAAAAGCATCTAGTGATGTGACCATGGATCAGATCAGATAAGAGCAGAACTGTTATTAAGTTACAGGCAGCAACATCCTCATTCTTGGTGGTATGCATGGGGATGTGTTTAATAAGTATGCTTAATATATGAAGCCTGATAATGTTCTTATGCAGAATTAATAGTAATATTAATATGAACTGCAATATGTATGGCAGTCATACTTAATTTCATATATATTCATAATACATAAGAAATTAGTATACTTATAGTCTAAATCATGTTATTACTGTCAGTATTTAAGAAGATGGGATGAGATGTTCCAAAGAGGGGCAGTCTAAATCCAAGCAATAGGTTAAGTCCCAAGATAGGGCGGGGATCAGCGATCCGTAAGCCTTGAGGGTATAGACCCAAGAGAGGTAAGGGCTTGGATCTGTAAAGTTTGAGGGAACCTATTGCAGTTGGTCTCTAAGCGCTTTGGTAGCATACATATCCTCCTTCTTCCTTAAAGCTGAAGTAGTACCAGAGGTTGGTACATTGCATTAAGATTTATGGATTAGGGATGATAGAATTAATTATCTAGTGTGATAAATTGATAATTTATTCATTAATGATTGATAAATTATTTGAACCATGACAGCTTTGAATAGGGAACATTACACTTTATTTTGAACATGCATTGCCTTAGGTATTATCATTCGTGATTGATCTTTAACATTTGGCATTGAGTTATCAATTATCACTATATTAGTTGTTTTGTTCTTGATTTTGTACATTATTTGTTATCTACAAAACATAACCCAAACTGATGGCCATGCTGGTATTCCTTTTGGAAGCTGCGTTGCTTGACCTTCCTTGCATATCAATAACTCTGTGAATCCTTTGTGGACCAAAGAGAAAAGCTTCTTTTGCATCTTTGAAACAGTAGTTAGAAAAATATATTGGATTTTCTTCCCCACAAGTTTTATCTTAGCATAATCACATAAGATAAATCTTGTTACCTAAATATGCACTTACCTTGCTGACAGTTTGGATGGATCATGGAGTTTGTAAGCTTGCATGATTAATATGCTTATAGTTTAAATTGGGCAGTTCTTGGACGATAGAAATGGAGTGTTTGTGTGGATGCCTGATCCTTACATTAAACCCATTCCTACTAGACAGTATCTTGGAATTTTATCTTACACTAAGTTTTGCATAAATATAGGGTATGCCTGATCATATCTTTTACTTCCTTTGCCAAAGGTCTGTATTTAAATATGTTCTCTTCTTTGTCTGTCTTCTAACAAGGCCATGTCTAGTGGAGCAGAAAGTGTCACTATTATGTTGGTTAATAAGTTTGCCACCTAACTCTATATTCTTCCACCCACGGAAGTGGCAACTAAAAACTAACAGTTGAGACAGATGTAATGATGTTTTATGCCCGCATTGCTTATTTTACAAGGTGTGGCTACCTTCTGATAATATACAAAGAATAGATTCCACGTATGCTTTGAACCAGAAAGCAAATAAGGCAGAGCTTTTAACCAGAAAGCTTTAAAAGTCAAGCAATACTAACAAAATAATAACAGAATAGAATACAAAGATTCTATTTGAAAACGTTAAGCTCCATAATATTCAGAAACAAATCACTGTTCAGTTTGTCCAAAGCCACAACATTCACAACAATATGCGCATACTAATTTCCATAGGTCTCATAACAGATATTCAGAAATCTAAATAACATAACATTCAACATAAGAAGAACGATCAATTCATTAACCATAACTCAAAGTTTACGATTCATGAACCAACGGTCAGATTTTCTTTTCTGTATATATTCAAAAATAGATATGAAAACAGCCAAAAGATCCATTCTATATGCATCCATCTAACATATATAGAGAACCTTGTAACTGTTTCAGAACCAATGGTCTCACCAAGACAATCATTCTTAAAAGCAACTGAAAAGTTTAAACATAATTAAGCAAGATAACAACCCTCCAAAGCCAATAGTTTTTGAGCATCCCCTCAGGGAGAAAATAAAAGAAAGCAATAAAACATGATTCAAGAAATAATGGCAGCCCCTCCATCTTCAGCTCCTCCATGTGGTGCCTCTTCCGCTGCATTATGTGTAGATCCTTCTTGCATTGCTTTTTCTTGCATCTTTGCCGTGTATGTCCTATATTTGGAAATGATCGGTGTAATTGTTTTGGCATTTGGGTGGGTTGGCTGTAATATTCATCCGTAACTTATATTTGTTTAAATTTCGATCTACTTCTACAACTTTTGACATATGTCTTCCACTTGATTCTTCAATCTTGGGAGGTAGGTTGCTAGATTCTTTAGAATCCCTATTGTCTTCTCACTTATTCTTTCAACGATCAATTTTTCATTTATCCTTAGTGTTCCACGGAAACACGTTTCCCCCCTCCAGGCCCAAGTCCCCCCATCCCCGAAGCCCGTCCCCGAAACTTTTTCCCTTTGTCCCCCGTCCCCAAAGCCCGTCCCTGCATCCCCCTGTCTCCCCGTCCCCAACGGCCATGGAACACTGTTTATCCTTGCCCTAAAGCTTTGAATCACATTTGTATTCTTTCGCAGTTTCTCTCGATCTTCTTCGAATACATCAATCTCAAGAAGGGACAAATGGTTCATTAGGTCTCTGACCTCCACTCAAAGCTGCGATATGGTTGACCTTATCTTGGTATCCAATTTATCAATTAAGGAAATCTTCCACTCTAGCATATTTACCCATGAGTTTGATTCATTTTCACTTTGATTACCAATTATCCCTTCACTAATCAAAAGGTATCTATGAGACTTCTTGCAATTCATGAAGGATAATAGACAATCCCTCTTTACGTTTTGTAGTTCATTATTCCAAGCCCTCGTTTTCGCTGATACTAGGGTATAAGCCCTCATGGACTCTTCTATGCACGCTACCCCATCCAATATAATCTTATTGGCTCGGTTGTCCACAACTAGAGTAACATACTAGTTCCTTCTAATTTTTGCTTTAACTTACTAGGATCCAATCCCCCAATAGGAATGTCTTCAATCTGACTCGTAGGTTGATCATTTGCAGCACCAAATTCTTTTGTACCTTGAGCTTGACCCTTTTTGATAGGATACCTATAGAGAATCTCGCATGGTAGATATCTCCTTCGACAGTAGCAGGTTCCATATCTACTCTACTCAAGTTGAAATCCAATTCTATGATTTCATTTTCATTCTTATCACCGATGAGATCTGCAATCTCCAAGAGCCGGTGACTTGAAACAGGATCAGCAATCATCCTAGACATCCTCCTAGCCTTTTTGGGAGTGAGACCTTCTTGCAGTAATTTGGCCATGGTGTCTACTTTTGTGTCTGGCATGGATGCGTATCTCTTCTCCTTTTCCACAACTTAAAACTTGAAGTCTCTTTTTGCTAGCTCTTGAGATGAAATGAAGTCTTTTGAAATGATATCACCTTTAAAGAGAGCATTAAATTCATTTAATTTTGGCAGCGGTGTTACCTTCATCCTCTTTTGAAATTTGTGGAAATATGGTTGTATTGCTTTCGCCACCTAATCAGCCATTAATGTTTTGTACTCACAAGCCCTTTTGAATGACTGCTCCTAGGGGAGTGGAAAATCTTCTAAGTGGGGGCGTCGATGGCTTTTTGAACTTAAGAACCATCAATGACTAAGGTGTTGGGGTTTGGGGAATTTCCGACCTCCCAACTAGAAAGGCAAAAACTGATGCAAAAGGCATTCTACAGGGAAGTCAGATGGTCGACAGACTTAAGAACTTGAGAACCACACAAATGAAAGAAGATAAGGGTTTGGACTTCACTTGATTGACCGACACAAAAGCTTTTAACATACATCATTGACAATAAGGGCTTGAAGTGGGGAGCAGCCGTGTAGTCGACTGTTTTAAGAACTCTAGTACCATAAGTGTTGAGTTCATAAGTTTGAAAACTGGCCGACTTGGCATCACATTTGGACAAGGAGGTGACTAAAGGACATGCCTTAACAACAGACTAAGGTGGGGACATTTTAAGGTGGAAGCTCAAGACAAGAACTTGTGATTAAGGAGGGGGATTGAAAATTTCAAAATTCTGGGGTAAGAGTTGTTTTGACTAGATTCTAGCATTTCTACCTTTAAACCTCTTAATCTTTGCCCTAATAACATTTTGACAATTATATGTTGATTTTCATAATCCACTTGGTGCTAGTTCTATAATGTTAGGGCAGTGGATTCTTCACTACATTCATATTTTAATAAATTTCCAATATTATTAAAATCCTTTTGGAGCATTAGTATGTTATTATTATTGTTTGTTCTGGCATCCGTTCTTTTAATATTTAATGTAAATCTTCCCCTCACCCTCTCATGAGGAGTGTAGGGAAAGTTATCTAGGAAAGGATGTTCATTTTTAGGTTAACATGTTTGTTAGTTTTATCCTTTAGATTACCCTATATCATCAATGGTTAAGATTGCATTCTCTTTTATAGAGGGCTTTCTTCTTTTAGAAAGATCTTTTTTCTCTTGATGAATGGAAGTGCTATTATTGGCCTTTTTCTTTATATCTTGTCCGAAAGAGTGTCCTTTGGTTTTTATGTATGCTTGTTTGCGTGCTCGTGACTGTTGAATGAAAATGGATTGCTTATTTTATATTTGAAAGCAGCAAACTATGATGATACTTGTTTGGAGTTCTATGCATTAACTAGTTTCATGGAAGTGAGTTGAGCCAATTCTGGCTTAAGTATTTGCATTTTCATGTTTAATGAATTGATTGAATGCTGAAGGAAGAGCTGATTGATCCACTTTTTTGGGTCATTGGCTCATTTTAATTTCATATCTGCACTCTTATTTCCTTCTAACCCTACGTTTCTTTCTAACCAATTCTTTTCAAGCGTTACATTAGTTTTAGTTTAGATAGGAAGGCAACCCTTACTAAAGGTTGCTTGCATGCTTGAAGGCTGAATCTATTTGTGTGGGCTTTCAAGATTACTTGCCCTTCAAATCTGACATTTTTGGTCTTCTGAACCTGCTTTCTTAACGGCGACCACAATGCAATTCAATTGTCCTATATATATATTGTATGTATGTATGACGGATGAGGGATGGAAAGATGGATGGGGGATATAAGGATGGATGATGAGAGTGATAGATATGGATAGATCAATGATCGACTTCAATCTATCTATCAATTGATTTGTCAATCAATTCATCATCTTTCAATATCACCATCCATCCATCCTTAAATAGATGGAGAGATTGATAGATATTGATCAATAGATATATTGAAAGATCACTTGATATAGATAGATCAATCTATCAATCAATAGATGGATTTATTAAGAGATAGATAGATCAATCTATAATCAATAGATAGATGTATTGAGAGGTAGATAGATCAATCAATCAATCAATAGATATTGATAGATAAATAGATTAATTAATTTGTAAAAATTTCATTTAAAAGTTTAATCGGGCTACAATGGAGGTGAGGGAAAACCATAAGGTAAAAATGTAAACCTATAAGTTGTTTTAACAATGTATGCCCTTTTTTATTTCACAATCATGAGGGTGGAATAGCCTTTAAATATATCTATTCGACTTTAAGTTAATGGCAATCACAATTAGAAGACCTTGTAGTTGTAATAGATTATGATGAAGTGCCCTCATTTTCAGTGAAGAAGTGCAAAATTTTTCATTATGACAATGGCGAGAGTCTCTTTACAACTATGATTTTTTTTTTGGTAGATAACAAGTTTTTTAGCCTAGTCCATATCTAGGTAAATTCACAAATGGGGGACATCACCCCAGCCCATAAATAGGCACCCACAAAACAAATTTAGCTTGGCCCGTACCAGGTGAGGCCACAAAGTTCAACCTCATCCCTAAAACAAAAAATCCCCATAAACCAAATTCAGGCATCCCTTTAACAGGATCTACAAGAAAAAATGGGGGCATCATTAACCCTTAACTCCACTCCACTCTTAGAGTGGGAGCGAAGATGCATGTTGAAACTGGCTTCTTTCTTCTTTTTCCTTTGGACAACTGTCCAATCTGTGTCTGAGTCCCCAATCTTTTGAGTCTCCCTTGCAATCTTTTGATTCTCTCTTGGCTTTTCTTGTGATATTTCCTTGCCCACATCCAGAACAATTATGGAGCTTTTAGACAAATCTTCTGCCCCCGAATCTTTTTTCATTGCAGCATTAACACTATCTTTTCCTTTATGGGTGGGAGCATCTGTAGTCCCTGGTGAGGACTGAATAATACCTTTTGAGTTCTTTTGAAGATCGTCACCACTGGTCTTGCAATTGACAACACTATTGGATTTGCCTTCCACATTAGATTCTTCTTTCTCCACTAAATAGTGGTGGGGGGAGGCATCCCACTACTAGCTAGCTTGGCTGTCTGTCTTTGTTTAAAGTATTGAGCAGCCAAATGCCTGATTTGATAACACCTGTAGCATCGAAAGGAGATACCCTCATAATCTATCATTTGATTCCAGCTCCCACCTTTTGGTGTAAAGGGATATGTTGGCGTGCAGATCCTTGATATCAACCAGGATGCGGGCATATGTTGTATGCAAGTGGTCTGCAGAACCCTCATCGACCTACAATAATTTCCCCAACAAATTGCCAATAGCTTCAAAACAAGAATCAAACCAAAATTGAAGTGGAAGGTTTGGGAGTCTTACCCACATAGGAATTGCAAAAAAAGATTCACAAGATGGATCAAAGGAGGGGTGCCAGGGTTTTAACATCAACAGATTCTCCTTTCAATCCCATTTGTAGTTGCAGAGGATAGTGTGGCAATCTTGAGTGCCATAGAAAACAACCACAGAAGATCCTTGCACACGGGAAGATTTGAACATCTCCACTCAAGACTGGGTGCCATGTATCTGAAATCCATTTGTGAAGCTCTGACAAGCTCAGCTAGAGCCCCTTGAATCGACCAATCAATCTATGCTTTGTAAAAAGTGCCTCATTATTTGCTACCTCTTGTAAAATATCCTTGTTGAGGTTCACCTTCAAAGGGTCAGAAGTGGGATGAAAACACCTGAACTCCTTAGGAGTTCCAAAAGTCCTTTAGTTGCGATGCCTGTCCGCCTTTGCAGCCTGAACATCAACTCCAGAGGGAGCCCAATCACATCTCTAGTCCTTTGCATCAGAGGAAGGCTGCAGCGTGCAAGCATATTCATTTCATTAAACCCTATACATTGATGTCGTTTGCAGAGAGGAAACCGGAGGTTTGCGAATCTTATGGGCAAAAGAATCACTCAGCCCCAGAGGAGATTGAGCATTGATGGCTTCTAGTGATTCCAGCACTGAGTTTTGTGAAGAATGTGGCACATGCCTCCCATTGCAACTGCTGAGAGCCCTAGCGACGATAGGATTTGATAGCTGCGATATTGCGGCTTTCTTTACAACTATGATGTTTAGCATTTTTTTGGTATGCTTTGTTTCAAATAGGGGAGACATTTATGGGGTTGAATACTGTGTTATGGCATTGGAAATAGTTTGTACTGCTGCTTCATTTATTTCTGCAAGCTGCAGCTATCGATTGTCTTGAAGTCATTCAAAGGGTAGCATACACGGGATGTTTTCCAGGAGCATCAACATCCAAGCTGATAAAAACATGCTTTCTGTTGCACGCAGAATAATTTGATTGAGCATTTCCGCTATGCATTAAATTTGCCCCATGAAGATTATATCCTTTAAAGGATTCTGAATGTCTTGTTATATCTGTCCTAAATCATGGATAAAACAAAAAAAATTTAGTAGCGTTTGTAATAATTTTTTATTTAATGGCATTAGTAATTCCCATTCATGCATTTTTGAAACTCCAAGTAGGATCTGGAGGTTTATCAGCTGCTTTGGTTTGTTATCTATGTTGTTGCTGGAAGTTTTATTTAGTTCAAAAGAATTGTAAAAGATAAAAACCATTTCTCTTAGTTAAAACTTTTGTAATGTCAAGTGGCCCTTGGTCTATTGGTGAAGTTGCTTGGCTTACAAAGAGCTCACTAGGGGTCAAGTCTTTTTGAGTGCATTGGTTTGATGCTATAAGGAATGGAAATAGTTATGAGTTTTTAAGATATTTAGCCGTAGTCTTCCAATATGTTGGGTTGTTTGTCATGATCAATTAAAAGGCACAATTTATCAAAAATTAAAATTTCATTTAGTTAGCATGAAAATTTTTATAAAATTGATTTTCATTGCTAATAATTTTTTTGTAATGGCTCATTGATTAACAATTTATGTATTTATGGTTGAAGTAAAGATTGAGCTTTGATATCATGTTGAATTTTGCAACACAAGCACCTACAAGATCAAATAGTAAACAAAAACACTTTCCACAAACGAGAGCTGCACAAAAGAATGCTATATTACTCAAAAGCAAAGAAATACAGAATGAGTTACAATTGTACAATGAGGCGCTTATAAAGAAAGCACAAAGCTAAATTTTGGAGAACTAAAGTGCAAGCATGAGGAGCTAAATAAAGCTCAACTCTAGCTAAACTAGATGCATAAAAGTTAAACTAGGTGCACAACTAAATAAACACTCCTAAACTTAAGCGAAAAAGCATAACTAGTTGAAAAAAAAACTAATAGCTAAATATCATAGTTACCAGGAGACCCGTCTCCTTGTACTGGAAACGTGTACTTGTACCGGAGACGTACTGGAGACGTGTCTTCGGTACGGGATACTTCTCCGGAAACTTCTTGACGCATAAGGTGCTTTTGGCTGCCGTCTCCAAAGTCTCCCGACCAAAAAATGACATCTCCTCCTAGAAAACTTAGGGCAAAATGCAGTAAAAAGGCAAAAAAAATAAAGCAAACAAATAAGATAAGCTTGCATCAAAGCAAAGTCGTAGAGAAATAACTAATAAAGAAACTGTTTCACGGGAAGACAAAAATCCATGCAAAGTTATAGTGATCGGATCTATTGACAGTGTAGACTTTTTGAGAGGACTGGTTTCTTATCATTCTAATAGTCTAAAGAGAAATTGCCTTTACTATTTAACAGACAATATTGAGTGTGCTCAACGTCTATATTACCTTACTTTCACTAAACAATTTAGACTGGCTATGGTATCAACAATATAAACAATTTTAATTTCAATTTTTGTTCAATTTTAAAGTTGATGTTAAACTTTACCACTATTCTTGTTTTCAAAGTTCTCTGTCATGATATGTTTTGGAAATTATTAAATATTATTTAATAAAAAAATTGGCGTCTCCAAGTACCCTTGTTTCCTATTTTTGAAAATAAGTCGTACCAGTACTGGTACTAGTCTCTGGAGTCTCCAAGTACCTCGTCTCCTGGTAACCTTGCTAAATATGTTCTAACACCCCCCTTAAATGAAACTTAGGGTGAGTAAAGAAACTAATTGAAAATGCAGACATGGGTCCTGGCAACAAAAGACCTGATTAGGTACCATGTACAAACCAAAGAAGTCTCTCTTATTAGAATAATACTTTAGTATATAATGTATTAATGGTCAATAATGCATTTTATGTAAATAATTAGGTAAGATCATGTTTTCGATCTTTTAGCAATTTCTTTTTAGAAATTCGCTCTTTTTGTAATTCTTTGATTCTTTATAAGCTTCCGCTTCTGTAAATAATTATTATCTTGTTTTTACCAATTACTAAGTGTAATATGGTATCAGAGCTGAATTAAAGAATCTTGAAATTCTTTTTTAGATTTTTCAAGCCTCTTGGTTTTTAGTCTTGTAGTTTTTCAAAAACATTTTTTTGAAGAATTGTGTTTTTTAGAAGAGTTTCTCCAGCGTTGGATTCTCTCGGTGAGCTCGTGTTTTTTTGTGACACGTTTTCTGCCACATCTTTTTTGGGGCCTTTTTTACTGAAACTAGTGCGTGATTCTTCCCTCTCCACGCACAACACAATTGTTTTTCACACCTCTTCTAAATCGTGCGCAATCTCCATCCCACGACCTCCATCCCACGATTTCTTATTGCGATTTTCTGCGAGAAAGGGTTCCAAATTTCCACGCGATCTCTGCACCTTCCGCGACCTTTCTTTGCTTGTGCAACAATGGCTCTGTAAAAACGCGTGACATAACCCTTTCTGTGCTTGAGCGATAGGCATTTCTTCTATGGCCCTTGTGAACTGCTTTGTGTGCAATGGAAGCTTGCGATTTTTTTTGCGATTTCATGAGGCATTTTCGTCTTCTCTGCGCAACATATTTCTGCACGGATTCTCTACTTTCGGCAAATTTCTGAAATTTTTTTCACGGATCTGACTAGGGTTTTATCAAAATCCTTAGATTTTTTGGTCAGAATAATTTTTAATCACGGATTCTTTCTGGGTTTTTTGCAAGGATTTCTTGGTCGTCATCAGATTTTTTCAAAGTTACCCCGAGTTTCCGAGACAGGGACGACAGGGGACGGCGGGACGCGTTTCCGGGACGGCAAATTTTTTTGCCAAATTTGGGGATGGCGGGGGATGGCAAAGGGGACGACTATATAAAAGATAGGAAAAATTTAAAATATATAGGAAAATTTCAAAATTCTAAATGTTCATATGAAAACATGGATAAAGCATGCATACATACATTATATTCATATGAAAACAATAAAACATGGATATAGCATGTGTATGATACTATGAAAAGTTGAAAACATTTTAGAATGTAAATTCTGAACATACAACATTGTTAATACTCAATAGACGATATGCAATTATGCATATATAAATCAGAATTTCAATTCATTCACATTGTCAATATGCATATCATAATAGATATTAAAGAAATAACATACAAAATGTCAAAACAAAGACGTTAAATTTTCCCTACTTCTATCGAGACAGTTTCCCCCCATATTTTTCAACGGGGGTTTGGGGGGAGCGCTCCCAAGGTGGGGTCAAGGGGCAGCGCCCCTTGTGCGCTCCCTTTTCTAATCTCTGTGTCAAAATGCCCAAAGGCTACACTGCTGCCATATAGTTTCATTGTCAAAATTATGAATTAAATTAATAAATTTAAAATTTAATTAATATTATCTTTTAAATTGTTTAATTTTTAATAACAATTTGAATTAATAAGGGGCATATTAGAAAAAAAAAGAAATTGAAAATACAACTTTTAAAATTTTTTTATTTATTTTTTAATGGCCTTAGATATGGGGGACGTCTGGCCGTCCTCGGGACGGATTGGGGATGTCCCAGCCGTCCCCAGTCGTCCCCAGGACGTACGGATGTCCCCCAGAGCTAGGACAGGCGTCCCCCCCGTTTTGGGGACGTCCCCTCAAAATGTAGGACAATTTGGGGACGGGGGGAAACGTCCCCTGGCCGTCCCCAAGTCCCCGAAACGTCCCCTGGACGGGGATGGGGGTTTTCAAGTTGGGGACGCGTCCCCGGGTAACTCTGGATATTTTTGGGTTAGTCAGAATTTTTTTCTCGGATTTCATGCCAGTCGTACTTCATCCGTTTTTTGAAGTTTGTACTTGCATCTGCCTCCGTTTTTTACATTGGGATTCGTGCATTAGATTTTGTGCTATTGCCTCTTCTTTGATTTTCATTTTCATGCATTGGGAAACGTGCAATATGGCGTCATTGACCAACTTAATGTTGGAAGGCAGTCAATGATTTAATGGCAAGAATTATAACACTTGGAAGCAGCTCATGCTGACTATTTTTGAATATCGCCACCTTGATGATCTGGTTTTGGGAAAAGAATCCCGTCCTACCATAGCCGGATCAAATTAGGACAAGTTTGATGACCGGAATTGGGAAGCCGTCATGCTCCTTAAGCTCTCTGTCATAGATGACCAGTTGCCTCAGATTCCCTCTGGCAAATCAGCATTTGAAATCTGGACGCATTTGAAGGAATTGCATGAGACATCCAACAAAAGCCGAGCGTTCGTTTTGAAGAACCAGTTGTTCTCCATCATGATGGATGAACACATGTCCTTACAAGAGCATCTCACAAAGATTAAGGACATTCAAGATCAGCTCAAAGCTATTGGTCGGAAAATGGAGGAAGAGGATATGGTAGTCATCACCCTAAAAAATCTGCCAAAATCCTATGAGCACTTCATCAAAACTCTCAATATTACCTCTACGAATGTTGATCTGAAATTTATAGAGTTATGCACCAAACTTCTGCAACAGGATCGTTGGAAACAATAGGCCACAAATGGCTCAAAAACATGAAATACATTGATTTTCACCCATTTGCACACTTTGGGTGACCTTTCACCAAGGTTGACCAACTAGGTCCTGATTGGTTACAAATGAACAATTGGCACCAAAGCCTTACAAATATACATGAAACCATGTAGAATGGTCCACAAGACCTTATTACATCCTTGAGACATTGGAAAACACAAAAACAAAACAAAATCGTTCATAGACTCCATCGATAGACTCCATTGATCACCTAGGTGCTCCTGCACCACAAGGGCAATGTTTAGATACAGTCTGGTGGAAGGAATCTCATTTTCCTCAATGTATACTACGTTCTTGGCATGGAACTAAACCTTCTCTCAGTGAGTCAGATTATGCGGTATTCTCCTCAGCTTGATATGATATTTAGTGCTCACAAGTGTTCGATTGTTGATCGTGCGATACACACTACTGTAGCTGTTGGTATAGAGGATCATGGTCTTTATAGACTCATGGATACGAGTGATTCTCTTAAGCATGCCTTCGCAGCCAAATCCTCCTCTATCACTAGTCTATGGCATTAGCTATTTGGTCACCTGAACATTCACTACCTTGCTCAGCGTGTTCGGGAAGATTTAGTATATGGCCTACTTGAAATTCAAACTCAGTATCAGCAAGTTTGTGAAGCTTGTCAGACTGGGAAGCAACACAGGACACCATTCAAGGATGGTGACTCATGGCGAGCTTCTAAGGTACTACAGTTGGTCCACACTTACGTATGTGGTCTAATGAATACTCCTTTTGTTACCGGATTCAGGTATTTCTTGCTTTTTGTTGATGATTTCAATCGTAAGATTTGGGTGTATTTTCTTAAACATAAATCAGATGAGTTTCTTGTATTTCATAAATTTAAGGCCTTAGTAAAAAACGAGTCTAGCTGTTCTATTTTTACTCCTAGGTCTGATAATGGGGGGGAGTTTTGTTCTATTGGTTTCTCCACTTTCTGTGATACACATGGCATAAAGTGTCAGTTAACCACACCATACACCCCTTATCAGAACGACGTTGTAGAACATCACAACCGCACCATTGCAAAAATGGCTAGGTCTATGTTGGAACACATAAATGTTCCTAAGAAGTTTTGGGTAGTAGTATACACTATAGTCTATCTCCTTAATAGGTCTCCCACTCAAGCTGTTAAGGGGAAGACTCCTAAGGAAGCCTGGACTGGTCGCAAACCCAGGATCAATCATTTAAAAGTTTTTGGCTCTCTAGCATATTTATGGATTCCAGATGCTAAGCGCTCTAAGTTGGATTCCAAGAGTCAGAAGCTTATGTTTACAAGGTACAGTGACAACCATAAGGCTTACCGATTGATTGACGTAGACACTGATTGTCTTATCTTCAGTCGTGATGTTGTCTTTGATGAAGAACGAGGACCTTTTCAGCTTTCCTCGTTTGAGCAACATTCTGAGGATCAACCTTTGAAGGCTTCTGATTTAGGTGTTCGTCTTCCATTTGGTTCACCTGATGGGAGAGATGATGAAGATTTTGAATTTGATGATGCACTACCTGAATTTCCTCCGGATGATGCTAATCTTCCACTTGTTCCACCTCCAGTTCCAGTAATTCCTCCTGCATCTGATGTTGGCAATTGGCACTTCTACTCTTCAGCCTAAATGGTGGGCTAAGACCATCAATGATCTTCCTCCTGATGAGCTCATTGAGGTTAGATCTTCTAGAAATAAGAGCAAGCAGCAAAATACAGTTGACTTTGCTCTCATGGCCAACATTCATAGTATTTATGAGGCTCACACATATGCAGAGGCAAAAGGGATTCCAGAGTGGGAACAGGCAATGGATGCAGAATACTAGAGCCTTTTGAAGAACAACACCTGGGTTCTCTCTGATCTTCCTCTGGGGAAGAAGCCCATTAGTTGCAAATGGGTGTATAAGGTCAAGTATCATGTAGATGGTACTTTGGATAAGTACAAGGCTAGATTAGTTGCTCGAGGTTTCACATAGCGAGAGGGCATTGATTATGAGGAAACATTTGCTCCTATTGCCAAGATGAGTACTATTCGTCTTCTTCTCGCTATTGCAGCTCAGTTTGGATGGAAAGTCCATCAGATGGATGTTAAGAGTGCCTTCCTCAACGGTGAGTTGCAGGAATAAGTCTACATGACGCAACCTTCTGGTTTCAAGGTTAGCAGCAAGAAAATCAAGTATGTAGACTCATGAAAGCATTCTATGGACTCAAATAGGCTCCTCTAGCATGGTACATCAAGATTAATTAATACTTGGTTGCTCATGGCTTTTAGCGTAGCCCTTCTGATAGTAATTTGTATATCAAACACTCTGGTGATGATGTTCTCTTTCTTGTTGTCTATGTGGATGACTTGATTATTACTAGCAGTTCAACACATTTGATTGCAGAAATCAAACAAGACTTGTGCAAGGCATTTGATACAACAGATTTGGGGCTTCTCCATTATTGTTTAGGTGTTGAGGTTTGGCAGACTGATGGTAGCATTTTTATTTCTTAGTCTAAGTATGCCAGGATCTTGCTTGACAGGTTTCGAATGCAGGATTGTAAACTTGCTTCCACGCCTATGGAGACAGGACTAAAGTTGTCAGCCAAGTGTGTTTCTTCTCTTGTAGATGAAACACAATTCAAACAACTAGTGGGTAGTCTCATCTATCTTATTTCCACTGGACTTGATCTCAGTTTTGCAGTGAGCTACATTTTATGCTTCATGACAGCCCCCAAGGCTGATCATTGGGTAGCAGTGAAGCGTGTGCTACGTTATGTGAAAGGCACTTTTGATTATGGACTTTTTTGCACTAGGAGTCACGATCCTAGACTTAGTGGTTTCACAGATTCAGATTGGGCAAGTTTGGTTGCTGACAGGAAATCAACATCTGAGTATGTGTTTGGTTTGGGATCTGGTGCAGTCACATGGACTAGTAAAAAGCAGTAGGTAGTAGCTCTCCCCTCGCCAGAAGCAGAGTATCGAGGAGTAGTTAAGGCAGCTTGTGAGGTAGTTTGGCTTCGTTGGATGCTTGCGGATATGCATATATCTCAAGCAGGTCCGACTCCCTTGTTCTGTGATAATCAGGGAGTTCTCAAACTTGCCAAGAATCCTGTCTTCCATGAAAGAACCAAGCATGTGGAAACTCATTGTCATTTTATTTGCATGAGTGCCCCCAACTACACTACTCGGACAATCAGATGGCAAACAAAGGCAAAAACATCTGTCAATCGAAGATACAAATGGCACATGAATTTGCACGAGTGACCCCAATGACACTACTCAACCATGCAAGAGTAAACTGCTAGTCAAATATACAGGTGCGAATAGTCTGAAGAACATTGATCAACAAAAGATGGAAAGGTTGACTCCACAAAACTAGAATGCAAGTGTCTAACTCCAAACCACAAAATGGAATGCAAGAGTGTCTAACTCCAAAGCTAAACCAAGGAAGCATTAGCGCCAATAGAAGAAACTGCCCCATAATGCTTACAATGGAGAGGCATGACAGGTCGACTAAAACTGTGTGTCACCATGAAGTGCACGAAGGAAAAGCTGAATGTGCGCAATAAAGCACTTGCAATTGAGAAAGGGTATGCAACCAATGCACAGGTGCATGGGAGAAGAATCTTTGGGATTTGTTGTCATCATGGAGGGACACTCATTGGACAAAGGTGTGATGGCAAAACAAAAGGCACTAGAGAACCCCCCATGGCACTATAATATAGTGTATGTACAAAATAATGCACAACAAAATGTGCAAAATTCACAAAACTCATACACAAGTGACACTTTATCTCAGTGCGTCTATAATCAAATACATGCTTAAAAAGGATGCTCGAAATGCCCAAATAGGGCAAAGTGCTGCAAATACATGTAAGACAGCCCAAGAGAAGCCATCCATTGCAAACAAAAAGATTTCAGGAGCAAAAATGACCAAGTAATCAGCCATGAAGTGAAAACACAAAAGACTTAATAAAAGTTACTTAAAGCAAAATCTGCAGAAAATAGTAGATTTGGATAGAGGACTTTGAGAGTTTTTTGACGATGTGGAAGTTGAAAAACATAGTCCTGTGTGGGAGAAAAAGTGACACTAAGCAAACATGCCCTAATCTCACTTTCAACCACACACTTGTGGAATACGAAAGAGCCTAGAGGTATCACACAATTGGCTACTTCTTCTTGTGGAAGAGAGAGCCACGGGCTACCTATTAGGATTTCTATTCCTTTGTTGTAATTGAAAGATAAAATGATGCAAGTTCAATCCCTAACCCCAAAGTGCAAGTATGAACTAATAACAAGATTGCAGAATTGAACTTAAACAATGGAAAGTTGTAAACACAAGGACAAGACAAGAATGCAAATGCGTACCCGGAGTTAAAATTTGACTGAAAATGTTCGGACGGGGGCGCGGGCGCCACTGTCTTGATTCTGCCCCTGAAACTGCTCCGGAAACTGCTGTTTTACACTCTGGAAAAGCTGTCAAAAATGCTGAAAATGCTGTCTGTTAGGAGGACCAGGGCGCCCAGCGCCCCTGTCCCAGGGACCAGGGCGCCCAGCGCCCCTGTCCTGGCAGGATCAGGGCGCCCCACACCCCTGTCCTGGTCTTTTGCTCTGAAACTTGGTGGGAAGGTCGGTCTCAGTCTGCTTCTCCCGGATCTGCAACTTGCGGCGTCGTCCGAGTCCCGAAACCTGCACTTATATCTGAAAAGGTGTTTGGGCGGCTATATAGGGTTTTGCCTTAGTCAAACCCCCGCTTCGGTGATTTCCACCTCCACGAATAGCCAAGTTGTATTGTAAAATGTATTGTGTGTGCAGACCTAGTGTGTGTGCAAGGTCCTAAAATGCAAGAAAGCAAACTAGAGCAACCTAGAAAGTAAACCCTAATTGCTTGTAAATGATAATGTAAATGCTCTAAATCAAGATGCAAAGTGACCTAAAGCATGAATAAAGGATATATTGAAGCTTATGCAAAGACATGAAAACAACATGAAATCATACCCAACCCTCAAGGGAGGAGTACAAGCCAATCTTCAGTCGGTAATCTCCTATTGTTCTTCAATGTCTTCCAAGCCCTAAATGAATGAATGAAATTGATGAATGCTTGATAGATGGATGTTGAATGTAGTTGAAGTCTTCAAAGATCTGCTCTTTCGCTGCATAGAAGGTCCTCCAAAGCCAAAAATTCGGATCCTTTCCAATGAAGAAAGAGAGCTCTTATATATGAAACCCTAGGTCTTAATTTCAACTTTTGGCCGACCTAGAGATTGAATATCCCGCCAATTTCTTGGGGTTAAGCTTTATTTTATGATTGGATCGTGCTCCTAAAATTTCGGGAAAAATGTCCGGGACCATGTGCACTCTGGGCGCCATGGTCCCGACAACTTTTCACCAAATTTTCAGGGCCGTCGGATATGATGATTTTAGAGAGAATCCCGAAGTTACAGGTGATTTCGAGATGTTTTGACCCCCGAAACCAAGCCCCCAAGTTCGAAATAGTGCCTAATTAGGGTTTTTGATTAAATGATGTATAGGAGGAATAAAATGAAAAGGGCACACTTTAATGAAAGGGCCCAACTTTATGATGTGGGAGATGATAAAATAGGACCTTAGACCTAATTAATTTAATTAATTAAGTGCTAAAGGGGAAATGCAATGCAAAATGCAAAATGCGCCAAGGCGGGTGCTAAACTAGGTGTGAAATTGTACCACCCTAGCAAGTGCGTACAATTTACGACGCTACATTTAGCCCCCACTTTAGCGGTCATATGAACACTACGTGCATATGCAAGCTAAAGTACAGAAAAGTAAACATTATTTGAAAAAGGATATATCCATAAGTCTGTCGAACGAAGCCCCCAGCGGTATCTGCAGTACACAGTTAGGAACCGCACCCTACAAAACACACATTAGATCACAAAATCACCTAATGCTTACTAAGGAAGGTGATGAAAATTCGAGGGTAGCTATATGCCCCCCCCTGTTTCGGCTTGCTAATTTTAGTGAGTTGAAACAGGGTATCATGTTTACCACTTCGAATTGTTAAAGAATATTGATGACAAATGCTCACAAGAAGATTTGATATGAGATCAAAAACTAATGGAGAATCATTTGGTAAGAAAGAGGACTAAATCTCAATTCCAACACAACAAAGAGTGTGAGGATTTGAGAGTTCTCTAACACAAGATGAAGGATGTAAATGGAAACAAAATGCAAAGAGAAGAAAAGAAAGGAAAAAAGCATGAATACATACATTGGTGATCCATGAGAAGAATAGTGAGAGAGAAAACATGGACTTCTCGCCTCTAGATCTTGTCTAGGTGATCCATGGGAGAAAGGACATGGAAAACTAGCCCCTAGAGTCTGTCTAGGTGATGCATGTAAGGGAGGAGAGTGAGAAAGTCTAGCCTTATGCCGCTAGTTCCACTCAACCTCGTGCATGTGTGTGTAAGGGAGGTTAGAAGCACCTCATAGGAGTCTATGCCCGAGTATGCTACAACCTGTATATGTATAGTACAAAAGCATGACATCTCGCTCTAAGAGTCTGTGCTCTGGTTCCGAGAATAATCACCTTGCATAAAAGAAAAATGGAGACATCTCGCTCTAAGAGTCTGTGCTCTGGTTCCGAGAATAATCCATTGCTCAAAAGGTGTAATGTTTATGTCATAAGCAAAGTAGAACAAGGATACCTACCTTCATCACAAAAGAAGATACCCCAAAAATGCAACAATGTCATAGATCCAAGCAAGAGAGTTTTGCACTCCTTAAGCAAGGATAAGATGGTTGAAAAGGGATATCTTGTAGTATGTGTAAAGGAGATCCTTAGAGGAGAAGAGATCTTTGTACAAAAGACACCTCTCCCCAAGAGGAATTGTCTTAGACAAATATAACATCTTCTAGAATAAGACAAAGAAGAGAATAAGAATGCAATACTTCCTTCTTTTGCGAGGTGAAAGTGATTCTTAATGAAGGATGACGCTCTTTTTAACCCAATT
Organism: Cryptomeria japonica; assembly: GCF_030272615.1. Classification (NCBI taxonomy): domain Eukaryota; kingdom Viridiplantae; phylum Streptophyta; class Pinopsida; order Cupressales; family Cupressaceae; genus Cryptomeria; species Cryptomeria japonica. The sequence goes on from NC_081405.1 coordinate 11,030,320, forward strand.
GGGAGAGTAAATTCATTATAGATGTATTTTACCAAGTGCAAAAGAGGTTGTAGTCAAGGACTTACACCTCTTGTAAGAGAGAATCCTTAATCAAACAACAACAAAGGAATAACATCAAGTAATAAAGTTCACACCATCCACGAAATAGGAAAAAGTGGATCCTTAGATAAAAATAAGGAAAGATCATTGCCTTCCAAGGATAAGGTCAATGAGAAGGATTTACACAATCTTCTAGGGAGAGATTTAGACATAAGAAAAAGAAGAGATGTATGAAATCACTCTTGTCCCCATAGGAACAAGAAAATTAGGCTATTATGTTGCTTCAAAAAATATATGATTGCACTTGAAATTGTACCATCATGAATGACAATGAGCCCCTAGTAAATGAGCTACCAATGTCACATAATGATGAGCAACATAACAGCCATTAATGTTATTTAAAGACATGATAGATTGAATGAGGTATTTGAATATGACATGCTAAATGCTCAACTATAAGTGAGATCAAAAACATGTATAAAATGATAAAAATTGAAGAAGAAAAGTCACAAGAAATCTTAGAAGAGAGATGAGTGTAATTTATTAGAGCCTTATCCTTGGGGAAAAGGACTTTATGATGAATAGGAGATAAAGATTCATAAGTAGATTTAGAAATTTGAGGGGAGTCATAAAGAGATTTGTTCATCGCCAAGATTTCCTTATGAGGGGAATGAGAGTTGACAGAAGTAGAAGATGATTTGGTTGAAGTGAGATCATCATCACTACTAAATATAGCATTCACATTAAGAGATGGTCTTTTAGATGCTTTGGTACGTTTGCAGGGATTATAGCCGAGTCCAAAGGCATAATTGTGAAAATTAGTCTCTAGAGGAACTTTTATCCCTTGTTCATGAGCGCCACAACCATTTCCATGATACCCATGCTTAGCAAAAATGCGAAAACCACGACCATAACGATCAGCCATTTCAGGAAGAGAAGGTGGTTTTTCATAAGACAAAGAATCAAACTCTTCATAATTAGAGGTGTGAGGAGAAGAAGTTTGAGAAGCAGCCACAAAATTATTGCTCATAGATTCAGGTAAGACTGATTGGTCTCTAGTTTCTTCCTTTTTACCTTTAAGCTCTCTAGGAGGAACCCTATACTCACCTACAAAGGTGGGATTAAAATCAAGAGATCCCCAATCGTCTTCTGCGAGAACCTTCTCAGGATCAAAAGCTTTTTCATGTGTAGATTCAAGTCGAGAAGGATCTTCTTCAGGAGCTTTAGAATCATCCAAAGAATTTTGATTATCAGAGGGTGATGATTCATCCATAGGTATCTTGTTTAACGAGTCATCACTAGAAGAGGAAGGCTTAGAAGAACTCCCTTTGGAAGTAGATGTTTGCAAACAAGCCTGAAGTTTAGTATCACCTATCAAGGTATATGTCTTATTGTTATAAATGAATTTAACTTGTCTATGCAATGTAGAGGGGACAGCTTGCATACTGTGAATCCAAGGTCTCCCTAATAACAAGTTGTATGATAGATTTCCCGACATAACATGGATAGGAGTAGGCAAAGTAACAGGTCCCACTGTGATGGGTAAAGTGATAATACCTAATGAAGACGTAGCCACATTATCAAAGCCTCGAATGGGACGAGAGTCAGGCTCAATAAGGGATGTATCCATATTCATCTTATGCAATAGATTAATGCTACACACATTAAGGCCAGAGCCATTATCTACCAGTGTTCGTCTTATAGCAGTGTCATTTATGACAACCACAATCATCAAGGGATCATATTGTTGTTGAATTTCACTAGTAGGCAACTCATCTTGGGTAAACACAATTTGAGCTTTAGGATTCATCACAGAGTTAACTAAAGATGCTATATTACTAGATGTATTCGGTGGAGGAACATTCAAATCTTTCAAGGCATCTTGTAACATTCCATGATGAGCGGAAGAAGTTTGAATCAAATCCCAAAGGGATATCTTAGCAGGGGTAGCTTTAAGTTGTTCTATGAGATCATATTCCTTACCAAGAACTTGTGAAATACGAGGAGCTTGAGGAAGAATAGGTTGGGAAGGAGGAAGTGAAGTTGGAATAACTGGAGGAGGATTAGGTTGCCTATTGTTTCTTGTGTTATAGGTATGAGCAACCGCATGATAACTCTCTCTAGTCAGTTGCTTAGCATACTCATAAGGGCTCTTAGAAGAATAACCTCCTTGCACAGTAATAATAGGTTTGTTAGGAGTGCAAAAAGAATCATTAGCATAACCACCTTGAACCACTAAGATAGGCTTATTTAAAGGTTGAGAATTTTGAGAAGGACAAGCACCTTGGACAGTGAAGAGAGGTTTGTTAGGTGTTTCATTTACATGTATCAAATTGATTGAGGATGGTTTAGAGGAATAAACAAAAGTGTTGGAAGAATTATTGATAGTCTTCTCTTGCACTAAAATCTTATCACGGATTAAATCAATTTTAGGAGAGAGACAAGGGGTAGGCATTGATGTTCTAGTAGGAAAAGTAATGCTAGGAAAGGTCATATCATCCTCTATCATCAAAGGATCTACATGGGGAATAAACTCTCTAGGAGAAGGATCAACATTACTCTCTAAAGTCTCACTTTTGAGAGGGAGATCTTTGAAAGAGATGTTAATCATCTTGCTTTGAACTAGGGTTTCCTTATGAGTAGAACCAAGTTGAGGAGAGGGAGATGCTTTATTTTTAGAGGGAGAATAATTGAGATTCAAGGAAGGGGAGAAACTATCAAGGGAGTTTCCAATCTTGATTTCATCCCCTTTGGCTAGGGGTAGAGAATAATCTATACCTTCTTCTAATGGTTCATCCCAAATAGTGAGGTTGTTGAAAGGAATGTTTGAAGTATTGTCAATTTCGGGAGAGGGGATAACATTGTTTATTAATTCCTCATCCTTAGGAGGGAGAGCATCAACAGATGTGTTAAACTCATCCTCTTTCCTCAAAATATGATCTTTAGGGGAGAGAGAATTAAGGAAATTGCTTATTATTTCATCTTCTTTCTCTAAGGGATGCTTATGGGTAAGACAAACTTTAGGAGAAGGGTAAGCATTTATCATTAATTCATCATCTCTAGTGGGAATTTTGTTGGAAAAGGAAATACCATCACTAGGAAATGTAGGGATCATGTCATCTTCTTGCACAAAAGGATCCTCATGAAGGGAGTGTTTTTTAGGAGGAACATGAACAGTCTTCTCCAAAGATTCATGCTTAGGAAGGAGATCTTTGAAAGAAGTGTTCATAACCTCTTGTTGCACTAACATTCCCCCATTCGAAGGACCAACTTTAGGAGAAAATAAGTCAATGTCCATCAATACCTTTTCACTTAGAGAGGCATCATGTAGGGAAGGTGAAGTAACATTAAGAAAGGTGTTTATGATATTATTCTCTTCCTCTAGGATAGCTAAATAGGAAGGGCACATTTTAGGAGAGTTGTCAAGATCACTCTTAAAGTCTTCATCCTTAGAACATGGGAGAGTCTCAAAGGGATTGATAGAAACTCTTTTAGGCACTAAAATGTTGTTATAGATGGGGGGAGGTTCTTTAGGAGAAGGAAAAATTGAAACAAGGGAAGCTAACCCATTATCACATCTATGAAATGAATGCATCATGACAACAATTTTCCTCTTTCAAATGATAACACATGCAAAATAGAAGGAAATGTTTAATTTCAACCAATGCAAGCACTTAGAATGTAGATTTAGAAAATGAAATTTATGATTCAAATGAGTTTCTAAATCAGATTTGAAATTATTGATCCCAATTAAGCTATCCACAAGTTCAACTTTGAATTGAAAAATTAGGGTTTTAGCAAAAATTTCCTCTAAATTTTTTGAATCTTGCAAGAAATAGCATAAACACTCAAATTTGAAAACATAAATCAGAATTAGAGAAGATTGGAGTTCATGTCGGGTTCACCAAAATGTGTGGGAGAAAAAGTGACACTAAGCAAACATGCCCTAATCTCACTTTCAACCACACACTTGTGGAATACGAAAGAGCCTAGAGGTATCACACAATTGGCTACTTCTTCTTGTGGAAAAGAGAGCCACGGGCTACCTATTAGGATTTCTATTCCTTTGTTGTAATTGAAAGATAAAATGATGCAAGTTCAATTCCTAACCCCAAAGTGCAAGTATGAACTAATAACAAGATTGCAGAATTGAACTTAAACAATGGAAAGTTGTAAACACAAGGACAAGACAAGAATGCAAATGCGTACCCAGAGTTAAAATTTGACTGAAAATGTTCGGGACGGGGGCGCGGGCGCCACTGTCCTGATTCTGCCCCTGAAACTGCTCCGGAAACTGCTGTTTTACACTCTGGAAAAGTTGTCAAAAATGCTGAAAATGCTGTCTGTCCCAGGGACCAGGGCGCCCAGCGCCCCTGTCCTGGCAGGACCAGGGCGCCCCACACCCCTGTCCTGGTCTTTTGCTCTGAAACTTGGTGGGAAGGTCGGTCTCAGTCTGCTTCTCCCGGATCTGCAACTTGCGGCGTCGTCCGAGTCCCGAAACCTGCACTTATATCTGAAAAGGTGTTTGGGCGGCTATATAGGGTTTTGCCTTAGTCAAACCCCCGCTTCGGTGATTTCCACCTCCACGAATAGCCAAGTTGTATTGTAAAATGTATTGTGTGTGCAGACCTAGTGTGTGTGCAAGGTCCTAAAATGCAAGAAAGCAAACTAGAGCAACCTAGAAAGTAAACCCTAATTGCTTGTAAATGATAATGTAAATGCTCTAAATCAAGATGCAAAGTGACCTAAAACATGAATAAAGGATATATTGAAGCTTATGCAAAGACATGAAAACAACATGAAATCATACCCAACCCTCAAGGGAGGAGTACAAGCCAATCTTCAGTCGGTAATCTCCTATTGTTCTTCAATGTCTTCCAAGCCCTAAATGAATGAATGAAATTGATGAATGCTTGATAGATGGATGTTGAATGTAGTTGAAGTCTTCAAAGATCTGCTCTTTCGCTGCATAGAAGGTCCTCCAAAGCCAAAAATTCGGATCCTTTCCAATGAAGAAAGAGAGCTCTTATATATGAAACCCTAGGTCTTAATTTCAACTTTTGGCCGACCTAGAGATTGAATATCCCGCCAATTTCTTGGGGTTAAGCTTTATTTTATGATTGGATCGTGCTCCTAAAATTTTGGGAAAAATGTCCGGGACCATGTGCACTCTGGGCGCCATGGTCCCGACAACTTTTCACCAAATTTTCAGGGCCGTCGGATATGATGATTTTAGAGAGAATCCTGAAGTTACAGGTGATTTCGAGATGTTTTGACCCCCAAAACCAAGCCCCTAAGTTTGAAATAGGGCCTAATTAGGGTTTTTGATTAAATGATGTATAGGAGGAATAAAATGAAAAGGGCACACTTTAATGAAAGGGCCCAACTTTATGATGTGGGAGATGATAAAATAGGACCTTAGACCTAATTAATTTAATTAATTAAGTGCTAAAGGGGAAATGCAATGCAAAATGCAAAATGCGCCAAGGCGGGTGCTAAACTAGGTGTGAAATTGTACCACCCTAGCAAGTGCGTACAATTTACGACGCTACAAGTCCATATGACCAAGTTATGAGCAAAAAACAAACTTTTTGAAAATGGAAATTTTTTGAAAATAGTAACTTTCCAAAAATAAAAAAGTTTTCGAAAATAATAAGTTTCCAAAATAGGAACTTTTTGAAAATAGTAAGTTTCCAAAAATAGAAACTTTTTGAAATAGAAATTTTCCAAATATAGAAACTTTTTGAAAATGGAAACTTGCCGAAAACATAAATATTCCAAAAAAGGGAACTTTTTGAAGTTTTTTGCAAAGAATTCCCCGATCTCCAATTTGGAGAAATTGACACGTGATTTTAAGATTCTCGAGACTCTTGAGCATGATGGTGACCTCTGTTTCACTCCAAAGTGCTCAGATTTTTCAGCTACCCCCTAGATTTTGCCTCAATTTTTGTGCCCTCGGCCAACTTGTCTCCGTTTTTGAATTGCTCCAATTTTGATGAAATAATAGTCGAACTTAGGGTTTTTTTGCTGCCACAGACGTGATGGTGATACTTGTTTTGCTCCAAAGTTGACAGAAAATTTACCCACCTCCAGATCTTCAAAAAAGAAAATATGTGACCTTGCAATGCTTCTGAGCAAAGTAAACCCTCAAAGGTTGAGAAGGGGCTTGTCGAATTCATGCTCTAATACCTTGTTGAAGTAAATATTGAGCTCTGATACTATGTTGAATTTTGCAACATAAGCACTTTCAAGATCAAACAACAAACAAAAACACCTTCCACAAACAAGAGTTGCACAAAAGAATACTATATCACTCAAAAGCAAAGAATACATAATGAGTTACAATTGTATAATGAGGTGCTTATAAAGAAAGTACATAGCTAAATTTAGGAGAACTAAAGTGCAATCATGAGGAGCCATATAAAGCTCAACTCTAGCTTAAACTAGATGCATAAAAGCTAAATTAGGTGTGCAACTAAACTAAGCACTCCTAAGTGAACTTAAGCAAAAAAGCAAAAAAACATAACTAGTTGTAAAAAAGCAGCTAATAGTTAAATATGCTCTAACATTTTTGATGGATTAGATATGGGTTCTACGGGGGCCCCATCCCCAAAGAGAAACTAATACAATGAGGTTTTAAGCAACAAAGGGACCAGATGATTATAGTATAATTAAAAAGGCCTGGCACAAACATAGGCAGTCCATCAAAAACAGCCAAGCTACCAGCCAAACACCTAAGGGGTTTGGACAACAACACCTCCATCCTTCTCAATAACCAGAACCCTAGGCTCTACAAAGTCCTTCTTGTTTGCCCTGGACACACCCCATGTGGGGGCCAGGCAAGATGAAAAGACTTGAAAGTTCGAGGTAGCCATTTCTTAGGACCGCCCTTAAGTTGTCAATACATAAGCCAGATCTTGGCTGTAGAGAGCAAGATCCTTAAGGCTCAAACCATTGAAGGAAGAAATGATAGACCAATTAGAAGAGATCCCATAAAAATCTGCCTGGTATTGCAAGCCGTCCATCTCCTGGAGCTGCTCATCATCTTCAGAGCTGTCATCCACACTGTACACTGCTTAAAAGGGGATGATTCTTGCAGAATCCATTTCCACACTGAAGAGCTTGCAACTCTCTTTCCAAGCTTCTGAGTAAAGTCCTCTGAGAGAGAGTACCTTGTCCGCTTGACACTTGTGTTGCACAAATCATTTACTTCCAGGATATCTTTTACAAAAGATAGGGTAGCAGAATCAGAATGACACATACGCTTAAATGAACTTCTGGAAACAATTCCACTGGAGGAAGAGCCCCTCCCCACATGGTTCTGTGTCTTTTTATATGCAGAACCTTAAAACCACCTCTAGTAAATGGCAAGGACATAACCTCATAACAATACATTATGTAGAAGGAGAGTGAATATTTGGAAGAGATGGATGTAAAAAGCATGACAATTTCTGTAAGGTTCATCAATTGGCCACTGTTCAGTGTCCACAATCGTCAAAAAAAGCAATTGAGAAACTCCCTCGTTAGCTAAGTGGTCTGCTACACAGTTGTGTTTTGTAACAGTGGCAAAATATTTAAGTATCAAAGCTGCTGCCAAGCATACCCTCTTGTTCAACAGTATTCTTCAACTTCCATCCTTCAAATTTTTACTTAAGAAGCCCAAAAATAGTAATTTGTGCATCACCTTCTGCCTCAAGGAGCTTAAACCCCTGTGATTTCGCCAAATTGATCCTTTCCAAAAGCACTAGCACTTACATATTAACTATGTATTATTGTTTAATAATTTAATTATGGTTTCTTTCAAAATGCCACATTTCCATTCTTTCAAAACAATGTAAAACTGACATTATGCAGAGGGACCAATCGTAAATTTCTGTTTTTTTGGGCATTGATTTCCTTTCATTGGTAAATTTAATGACAGACCGATGCTGTAAGTTCTTCCCTAGCAAAAAGCTTGATTCTGTTCAAAGCATTATCACTGTTTAATGTGACCTTTTGCTGGAAGCCAGAACCTGTCTGAATCAGGGGCTGTAGCGGGATCCTCTGCCCATGGTCTCTTCAATGTTGCACTGCAATCATTATTTATTGTGTTCATTTGAAATTGTTTTTAAAGTCTGTGTATACAATTTTTGCTTTCTTAGGGTGATGATTAATGTTAAGCAAGTCCATTAAAAATATATTTTTGTTTTGTTATATTGATGAGTAGATATATCATATATGCTTATTAAAGATTGCTATTTGATGATTTGTGATTTTCCAGGAGCACCATTTCTCTTCTTTGCAACGTGAGACAGAAAAGTTACGAACTGACATAGATAGAATGCGCAGCGAACTGAGGTTTTATGTGTTACTGTGGCATTGCATTTTTCATTTGAGTTATTTTGCTTTTTTCCCAAGCTTTTATTTGACTGACTTTAACTCAATAGGTATGAGATCGACAAAGTCACTGCAGGACAGCGGTTGGATTTGAACTTGGAAAGAGGGTAAGTGCGTCTTTTTAAACTGGTAATTTATTTTCAAGAATTTTTTGATCTGAGACAAAGGGAAATGAAAATTACATGCGTTTTGGCTTTGTAGAAAAATAGGGGGGTTTTGGTTTTGTAGTTCTGTTAATGAGTTTAGTTATTTTTCTTGACAATTTGTTATGTTTAATTGCTTTTTACTGAACAATGCTTTTTACAAGAAACTATTAATGCCAAAGTGTCCGTTGTTTGTTTATGCCAGTCGCATTCGTGATGAGTTGGCAAATCAGAGTGCGGAGACATCAAATCTAACAAATAAGCTTGATAGGGTGTGTTGTAAGAACTGCTTTTCACAATGGTATGCCAAGAATACTGTTGTATTAAACGGAAAATTTAATTATTTCCCTGAAATTATTTGATTGACAGGAGATTCATTTGCTCAAGACACAGCTGGAGGCTGCAAAGTATGATGTGATAAAGTATTGTATAGGTATGACAAGTGCTTGTTGTGGTTTTCAAGATATACCTGAAACAATTTGCTTAAAGGATGGCAGTGTAGGGTCTTTTGTGTGACTGAGAATGCTGATTGCTTCTGCAGGTACCATTGTTTCTGTTACTGCTGTTGGTTTGGGTTTGCTTCGGCTTATCATGTGAAGGTTTTGGTAAAAAAGTTCTGAAGTTTAACGAACCTTCAACATTAATCTCTTTTAAGAATTCTTTGGTGCCTGATATAAGACACCCTAATTCTTTTCCTGGTTCACAAGTCTTGTAGTGTGGTTGCACCAGTGAGGCCAGGAATGCAAGAGAAGAACAGAATTGGGCAAGCTTTGGTTCATCTGTACCTGGCCTGGAATTATAATGGCAACTTGTAAGGGCCAAGTTTTGTTGGCAATTAATTTCAATTCGGTCAGTTGATGCTAAAGCCAGCTCAATGTTGTTTGTCTAATTCATCTAACCAATTTCTGGACTGAATGTGGGCGATTTTCCTTGATTTGTGCCCCCCCCAAGGGAAAATTAGTCATTTTTTTTGGACTTGGAAAATTTGCGAGTTAAATAAAAAGATATTGATTCTTCCTACATGGTCTGATCTGGTCTCTTGGCTAGCATGGAAATAGATAATTGTATCATGCTTCTGTAGATGGTATGGTCAACTGATTTTCCAGGAACATAGTTTAGCATGTTACATTCTGCATCTGCATCGTGTTGTCTGCCATGGTAAGCAAAGTTGGGGATTGGCTTATTTGCCTCTTGTACATTTCTTGAAAATGTAAATTAAGATCTGTGCTCATTAAAGCCAATCAAGCTGTCATTATCTTCTAGAATTTTCTTGTCTATTAATCATGCATTATTTTTTTAAAAGCCATAGCATGATAGTCGTTCTTTATTAAGTTGATTCCTGACTTTGTTGCAGTCCTGTGGCAGATGAGTAAAGTTAGGCTTTTTTAAAACAAATAAATAAAGCTTGCTATTATATTAAACAAAAGCCCATTACATCATTTGATGGAATGTTAGGATATATTACCCGTTACTAGTTTTTTCATCTGTTTTATAGTAACCTTTTAAGACAACATAGTTGTGATATAAACTTCAGACTCAAATTTAAATGAATGTTATTCAGATACTTCTGACTCTATCTAACTCTATATTATTTGGATACCTCTGACTCTATCTAACTCGAGATTATTCAGATACTTCATGCATGTTCACAAATTGTTGCCACTGGAATTGGCATTTTCTTTCTTTGAAGGGACTCTACATTAGATTTATTAGATGTTCTATTATCAAATGTAGAAGTTTTATTTAACCCTAATTAGAGGGTCATTAGAGTTGCTTATGGCTTATTGTAGAGAGCATTTACCAGTTGTTTTTTGATATGCTTACATATAGAGATTATAGAAATGAACAAGAGTGATGGGAGCCATTGGGACTTGTACTTCATTCCTGGTTGAAAGTTCCATTTTTGTATGCCAAATGTAAGCTGTCAGCTGTATTGATAAGTTCATAATCTAATATAGGAGACAGTGTTTCACTTGGTCTTTATTTTGGCAGAAATAACTGCTGAGACTATATACGGGTAAGTTCTTTGTGTGGAAATTGGCCTGAACTTTGTTTACTTGCTTCACCTCAGAGGGTTGTGACTCTTCATGGATAGAAATGTTTTTTGATGAAGTCAATGGAAGACACTACAGTATTTATGAGATGCGATACACAACAATTATAAAATCATTTTTCAGTTTAGCTGCACTTTACCTCTAGGCTATCTTTGCCCATTTTGTGGTGTAGATTATCTTCAATATGCCTGCCCACTCCTTTTGTCCACAAATTGAAAAAGCCATATATCCTATTCAAATGTTGACGTCGTATTGAGTGCTTCTTCCTAGATGTCTCATACATGGGACAATGCAACATCACAAACCTTTCATTCTCAATTCTCCTTGCTTACAGAGTACGTACATGCATTCTTTTTTCTATATTTTACTCGCCTTATCTCAAACCATTAATCCTCATTGCATGTGCAACTCAGATTGTTTGTCTTATTTTTTACCCCCTGGAGCTTTAATGGAAGCAGTCATTTAGAATCCAAGATGGTTGTTTAAATGTGCCAAGACGTCTCTGTCTCAACCTCTGCATACATGTTAATGGTGAGCAAAATTCTCCAGATTGTTCTGTCCTAACCTGTTCTTTTCTCTTGTTTCAGTTTGCTTTAATGATGAGCTACCTCTACTGAGTTGGCCAATTATTATTTCTTTTGAGCCATTTTTTGAAAGGTGCATCTACTGCTTAAAATCTAACCTTTATGTTAAATTTTAAACGAAAGTGGTTCAAGGAATGATTTTGTTCCACTAGCTTCTGATCATTGGGGGTGCCCTAATTTTCTTATCTTTTGGCCACTTATTTTTCTAGTGCAGTTCTTATTTTTTGTATTTACCTCAATGATTATCCATATTATTGTCAGCTGCATAATTCTTTATTGGTAATGGTAATGGTATACCAATCAATTGGGTTTCCTGGTCTCCTATGGGGGCCATCATTACAATTCTCGCCAAGGCATTCTCTTGACATCTCTATGACCTTGCTTGTGAGCAGACAATTGTCCATTCTTGAAGTAGCTTGACATTCACTTTGATTTACTGTGGCAGGGATGTTTACCTGTAGATTAGTTTATAAAAAAGTTATCTCTTCAAATTTTGATAATGCCTATTATGAGTTATCCATCATTATGAGTTATCCATCATTCTGGGATTAATCCGTGTTTATCTTGTGGTGTTCTTAATATTCGTGTTACCCAAATAATTATCTATATTATTGTTGGCTGCAAAATTGTGTGTTGATATCCTAACTTCATATTTTTTGGGCCCTCAACAGAGGTCACCTTTTCATTTCTGTGTTTTTATACTAACATCTCTACGAGTTTGTGAATTGATAGAATATTCTCAAGGTTGCACGGGTACGGGGGTACTTGGAGACTTTGGAGATTGGTGCTGGTACTGGTACGGCTATTTTTTCAAAATAGGAGACGTGGGTACTTGGAGACACCAATTTTTTTTAAATATAATTTAATAATTTATAGAAATTCTGAAAATATAATGACATTGAACATTAAATATGATGACATTAAATATAATATAATAATTTAGTAATGGTTGTTGCAATGTTTTAAGAAATCCTTGTGACCTGCATTTGTTTTGAGCATTGTTTTTCTTCCGTTTGTACTACATTTTGATTATTTTGTTGCCTGTGTTTGTTTGTTTTTTAACATTTTAAGGTTTCCTTTTTTTTTGTTTGGCTTGGAGACGGTTGGAGACGGGCGGATACGTTAGTGGGAAGTCTCCTCTCTATGGAGACATTTCCAACCAAGTTTCCGGTGCAGGATACACGTCCGAGTCTCCTTTACGAGTACCTAGGGGATGGGTACGAGTACCCATGCAACCTTGAATATTCTCCATTCTTGGGATAGCTTGATGCCTATTTTGACATCCCCTGGCAGGGATTTTTACTTAGGTTAGTTTAATCTAAGGCTCTTACTTGCATATCTTGTTCTTAGAAGTCAACTAAATGGTTGAAAATTGCAACTTTCAACAGCCTACTAATTCTGGAGTCATTCAGTTGGATTGGGTCACTAAATTCTAGTTATCAAGTTAGAATTGGTATCTTTGACCTCTATTTTATTATAACCAGTGAGGTGTGTTTCATTGTAAATGCAAGAATAATAAGTAGAATACATAGAATAATGCCCATTGCTATTTGAGTTTGTCTCTATTTCTTTGAGAAAATGTGGCAGACAATTAGTTCTTAAGCCTTCGGTTCTTGGATAAATTATGAAAATCAATCAGACATCTTACAATTACCGGGTAGCTCGATTTATGAAAAGTTTTGTCTTCAAAGTTGGATGATGCCTATAATCCAGCATTCTAAGATCTATAACTACCATAAAAATAATGTTATATTCAGATGAGGAATGCATTGATTGGAATTGCCACCGGTGTCATTTGTCACTGTATGGACCATGGGACATAGGTTTACGGTAAATATTATTACTTAGGCAAATTATCATCAGTAACGTGATTTAATCCTTGTTATTGCTCCCCCAGCCTAGTTTCATTTATTTACAACTCAAAAAGTGTTTATGACTAGCTAGGTTTGCAAGATAGTTAGCCGCCTTGTTCTTGAATTATTTAGTACATAAAAGCAAATATCTTTTCTCAGGAAATTTTCAGAATATTAGTAATACATTTCCAGAATATCTTATCATCAGCAAACATCCTTCAATGTCTAGAAAGCTTTAATACATTTCCAGAATATCTTATCATCAGCAAATATAAACAATGTACTATGGAGCGATAAAAAATGAGAAGAGTAGCGAATTAAAAGAAGAACGACACCATTAAGTGTGCAGCGACTGTCATTAATTTGTTTATTATAAACAAATATCATTGCTATACTGGAACAGCGATGAGCATGTCCAACACTTGCCAATACTACAGTGGCTCATATTAGATGCAGCGGTATATGTATTATGGGAAACAAAGTAACGTGGATATGCTTGATATGTTTCAAAGAGATGTTAAAAATACAAACTGTCAAAACAGTATTTGGTTGGTTGCTAAATTAACAAAGGCATTCATTAATCAAAGCAAAGATTGATAAAGACAAAGATCACTGATTTATATGCTCAAGTCAAAAGATTTATTAAAAGAAAATTGAGAAGTGTTTGAAGTAAGGAACACGAATCTTATATTAGATGCAGCACGAATCTTATTAGATTCGGCGATAAGCAATGGAATATAGTTCGGGTGATTGGTCGTTTGATGAGAACATGGCAGAGATACAATTCAAAATATGGTCGACCATGCTTTGTGCCCAAACAAGTCAAAGTCAAGGGGGTGATACAAGTCAGCATGACATAGGTTGCCACATCGGAAGGGAGTGAAAACATATTATCATTAGAGAAGTAGTGATTAATAAGAAGCCCCAATAACGTTGATAATAATGAAGTCGAAGGTTACTATTATTTCCATAAGATCGTATAATTAAATAAGAATTGATTTATGAAGATGTCAATTTGAATAATGAAAGTTATAATTAATAAATCGATTAATCTAAATAGCAGTTGTAACCAACATTTGTGAATCAGTTTCTGAAAGGGTGCATGAAGGGTCATGTAAGGGAATAATGAGAAGTCGTGTTCTTTTGAAGATGAGACTATATATTCAGTTGTGTTGTGTTTGAATAAAAAAAGAGTATTCAGTTCTCAGAAGACTGGCAAATTAGATTGTGAGCTTAGTGTGGAACAAGAGACGGATGGAGTGTTTAGTGCTGTGAATATGTGTGGAGCAAAAGGAATAAAATAAAAGAATATATTGTATGTGTTACATGGTGTGAGTGTAGAATGTATGTTGAATAAGTGGTAAGTGTAATAAAAAGAAAAATTCTGAGAAAAGAGTGTGGATATGATGTTGAAGAAATATTTCTGAATTCTGAGATATTAACTCTGAAAACAAAGAGTTCTCAGAAATGTGTGATGATATAATGCTGTTGTAAAGATAAAGTTATTGCAGAGATAATGAAGGGAAAATCTGGGTGTATGAAAAGGAAGATTTTGTGAACAAAAGAATATGCTGTGAGAGAAAATTCATGTGGCATATGTGTGCCGTTTTGTTGTGATTATTATATCAGTTTAGGGGCAATATCGTTGTCATTCTATAACAGATTTCGAAGTGAAGATTGTGGCCATTTTGGTGGCAGATTTTTACCAGACTAAAACAGATTTGTTCAGACATATGAGACAAATTTAAGTAGACTTGTGAAGTAGATTCAAGCAGATATATGGAGCAGACTTAGAGCAGATTTGAGAGTAGATTTATAGAGTTTATAGGAGATAATTATGAGAATATTTTCTATGATTATATGATCGTCTATAGCCGAGTTGATAAGGAAACATTATCAGATTTGTGGAAAAAAATAGTATCCATCATCCGTTGTTATAGCAACATTGTTGAAGAGGGGAAATCAGATTTGAAGGTCAAATGATCAAAACATAACGAAATAAACATGCAGAATGTTAAAATATCATTAAAAGACCATTTCACCTTGCTATTTTACCTTCTCCTTCAGATTGAGCTTGATGAAGTGAAGACGCCCCTTGATAATGCTCCATTTGATGTGCTCCTTTGATTGCTGGATGTGGATGGCTCTCCAATGTTGTGCACAAATTGAATGGATTTGAAAAATGATAAGAATGAGATGATCAAGTTGCCAAGATGATTTCTTGGGCTCAAAAGGGCAGCATAAACTTACTGGATTTCAAGATGTGTAGAATGAAGGGATGAAGCCCTATTTTATAGGAAGAGGAGAGGAAAACGAATGGCTAGGATGAATTCGAGATGAAGGGCTAAGATTTACTTGTGAGCTCACACAAGCTCCAAGAGAGGGTGTGGAGACCAAGAAATATGCCTTAAAGGCATTTTGTATCTCCACACTCCACAAGGTGCGTTGGAGGAATTAAAAATTCTCCAAAAAAGGATATTATGGGGATTGGAGGAATAAAAAAGAATTAAAAATTCTTTGGGAGAGGGAATCCCTGGAGGAATGTGAGATTTCGAAAATCTTACATTCACCTAGGAAAAGAGTATTTAAAAGGAAGGAGTTGACTTTGTGGCTAATCATGATGATTAACCATTAATGACTCATTAGGAGGGGGATTAGAGGAAATGTTAGGTGGGATTAATATTTGTAGGAGAATTTGACTAGGAGAGAGAATGAGTGGAGAGAATAAAAAATTAGAAGAATAATGTTAAGTGAGTTTAGGGAGTTTCTAGAAAAATGAATTAAGAAGATGATTTGTAGGAATCATGTAGGTTAACTAATTAATTGAAATTAATAAGCTAAGAGGAAGATTTGTGAGGATTTTTTTTTTTTTAGAAGAATAAAGAAAGATGTTGATTTATAAATCAATCATATGCTATAGTGACAATATTAATTATATTTAATTAATATTGAGAGGAATTTGAATTAACATAATTAATTAATTAATTAATTATGCGAGGATTTAAAAATAATTAAAATAATTATTTTTAATTGTCTACATTTTGCCCCTCTTTGAAGCGAGGTTTGATGACACATTGATTCAAAGAATAATCTTGTTTTGATGCTGATATTGGTTTGATAGGATGCCCCGGCTCTTGATTGATAGATTATGGTATGGTGATGCCCCCTCGGGAGATCAATTGAGGTATTTGATCTTTGGAGTTTTGCAAAATTGATATCCCGATAGATTTGATTTGATTCGATTGATAAGATCTAGATTCAGTCTAGTTTCAAAAAGAATTTATCTCGTATAAGACAAAGATGATCAAAGTGTCTTGTTTTAGGAAGGATTCATCCTGTATAAGATGATTGATCACAATATTTGGTTTTAGGAAGGATTCATCCTGTATAAGAAATGATCGAAGTGTCTGGTTTCAGGAAGGATACATCTTGTATAAGACATGACTGATCAGAACATTTGGTTTCAGGAAGGATTCATCTTGTATAAGACATGATCAGATCACAATGTCTGGTTTCAGGAAGGATTCATCCTGTATAAGACATGATCGGAGTGTCTGGTTTCAGGAAGGATATATCCTGTATAAGACATGACTGATCACAACGTTTGGTTTCAAGAAGGATTCATCCTGTATAAGACATGATCGAAGTGTCTGGTTTCAGGAAGGATACATCTTGTATAAGACATGAATCAGAATTAGAATTGATTATGTGAGGAAAAAAAATAGAGGAAGAAAAATTAAGGTGGAAGGGATAGATGAGGAACAAATATGAAGCAGTCGTGAGATATTTGGAAAGAAGAATACGAGATGCGAGACCGCAAAGGAAAATGGGGGCAATTGAGAACTCCATGGGGTTATTGAGTTTAGGATTTGATGGAATGATGGTGAGATTTTGTGTACAACAAATGTGGAGAGCCAACCTAGTTTGATGTTGCCCTGAGTGACTTGCACCATTGATTATAGAAATCAGGATGCCATGAGAAACGCAGGGCATGGATTGACTCTGTAGACAAACGGGAATTTCTTGCACACAACAATGCAAGTGTTAAGAAACACTAATACAGAGTTGTGGGTTCGTGCAAGGAAACCCTTAAACACACCGATACCTCTTGTACACAAGAAGGGAAGTGTTGATAAACACTAGTACCAGGTCGCCGATTTATACAAGAAGGATCCAAAACATGCCATACTATGAAATATGCCCTAGTATGCACCTATCATAACGTACCTGGATATGGAAGAACCCAGACAATTGTAAATAGTGGTAGTCGTAGGGCAAAAGATGCAAGCCTATATGAAAAGATCTAACAAAATCTAACAAGTCTCTTCCTTGCGACCACATGATACTTCTTGCCAAGAGTAGAACTAGGATGGACTTGGGATTGTTTCTCAAGACTTCTTGAAGCTTACACACAGAAGCATAAAATCTCAGTTTCAATGGGACATTCCTTGTTCATGACTCAGGGGAAGACTTCATCATCATACACATGTTTTATTCGGAGGCAGAAAAGAAGGAATGTTGCGCATGGGTGGGCTAGATGGCAGATGATTTGTAGTATCAACATGATAGACAGTGGATCCAGTTATTTACCTTGGCGTCTGCATAGAGGTTTTCACCAAGGTACTTGTCCATAGCGCCACCAAGTGGTTTTCACTAATGGACGAATTGTTTTTTTTTTCTTTTTTTGATTTTAAAATTTTTTGTGTCATAAGGTGCCTGTTTGCCAGGTTTTCACCAAAGTGACGATTTTTTTAAGGATTTTTTTCTCATTTTATTTTTTAAATTTTTTCTTGATTTTATTTTTTTTGACAATTTAAGACTTTCTGAGGACTAAGCATAAAATCTTTTGAGGTGCATGATATTCATTGGATCATCCAAAGGATTGCCTTCAGGAGTAGCCAACTGATAAGCTCTTGATCCATATTTCGCTGTGATTACATATGGTCCAAGCCAATTAGGCTTGAACTTGCCTTTCTTTTCTCTTTCTTGTAGATTTTTCTGATTTTCCATGAGGACAAGATCACCAACTTAGAATTTTCGGGTTCTGACTTTCTTATGATAACTCATGCGTAGATGGTTTTGATATACTTGGAGATGATTCAAGGCCTTGAGGTGCCTTTCATCTAACAATTCTAGCTCTTGTAAGCGGGCAATTTTGTATTCTTCCTCTGGTAGGATGTTTTGGAGCGATACCCTTAGAGAGGGGATCTCGATCTCAATAAGAAGGATGGCTTCAGAATCAAATACTAGGGAATAAGGAGTGGCGCCTGTGGGGGTGTGGATGGAGGTGCGGTAGACCCACAATGCAGGATGGATTTGGAGGTGCCAATCACGGCCCGCTTCATTGACTGTCTTTTTGAGGATTTTTATTAAGGTTTTATTATAAGCCTCAGCTTGGCCATTGCCTTGGGGGTAATATGGAGTGGAGAAGTGGTGTTTGATGTTGAATTTTTGGTAGAGTTTTTTGACATCCTGGTTCTTAAATTGTTTACCATTATCTATGATGATAACTTTTGGGATGCCATATCGACAGATTACGTAGTTCAGGATGAATTTGGATATTTGCTTGCTAGTGGTGAAAGTAAGAGCGATAGCCTCTACCCACTTGGTGAAGTATTCGGTGGCGGTGATAATGAATTTATGTTCGTTGGAAGATGAAGAGTAGATTTTCCCAATGAGATCGAGCCCCCACTACGAGAAGGGCCATGGTGTAATGAATGGCTGCAATTCTTGTGACAGTGCATAAATCTTGTCGCCATGCTACAGGCAAGGGATGCATTTCTTCACATAATTGTATGCATCTTCTTCCATTTTAGGCCAATAGTATCCCGGTCTCAAAAGTTTTTTAGCCAATATGAGTCCACTTGAGTGTGCCCCACATATACCCTTGTGTACTTCACGTAATGCCCATTTTGCTTCTTGTTTATCTAAACACCTTAGGAGGGAACCATCAAAATGCCTTTTGAACAAGGTGTCTGCAAGGATGGTGTAATGGGCACATTGGCGGATGAAGGTTTGTTGTTGGGTTTTGGTGAGGTGTGGGGGAATGGTGTTGTCTTTGAGGAAAGCAAAGGTTTCTTGGTACCAAGGGGACTCAGGACCAACGAGAACACACACCATTTCAGACTCTGGTAGGTCGTATGCTGGTATAAACAATTGCTCGACCAAGAACTCGCACTTCTGACTGTGTGCTGGCTTTTGAAGGAGGAAGCCAATGGTGGCCATTGCATCTGCAACCCTGTTGTTTGTTCGTGGGATTTGGTCAAACTTGATTGCCGTGAAATGTTGCTTAAGATCTTCAACCATGGTATGGAAGGGAAGGAGTTTATCATCTTTTGTCTGGTATTCATCATTGGCTTGTTTTATGATGAGTTGGGAATCGCCATAGACTTGTAATTCCTTTATTTTCTAGTGGATAGCCAAGCGTAAACCTGTGATGAGGGCCTCGTATTTTGCTATGTTATTGGTACATGCAAAGGCTATCTTGTATGATTTGGGGATGCCATCTCCTTGAGGTGTGACCAATAATATTCCTGCCCCTGATCCATTTTGAGTGTAGAAGCTATCAAAATACAATTTCCATGTGGAGGATGTGGTAACAGTCATAATGAACTCATCTGGTAATACTGTGAGAAGAGGATGGTCTCTTGGAAGTGGAGCTTCAAACAACTGATCTGCAATGAGTTGTCCCTTGATTGCCTTTCTGTCCACATATTCAATGTCAAACTCGCTTAAGAGCATGACCCATTTGGCGGTTCTGCCAGTGAGAGCAACTTTGGACAAGAGATATTTAAGTGGATCAATTTTAGCAATTAATTTTGTCTTATTATTTAGTATATAGTGTCGTAGTTTCTGTGTGCTGAACACTAATTCCAAACATGCTCTTTCAATGGGGGTGTAATTGAGTTCATATCCTACCAACATCCGACTGATGTAGTAAATGGTGTGTTCCTTCCCTTGATCATCTCTTTGCACCAATAATGCCCCCAATGCCACTGCAGTAGCACATATATACAAAATAAGGGGTTTTCCAAGAGTAGGAGGCATCAATACGGGAGGTGATGCTAGATATTCTTTTAATTTCTCAAAGACTTTTTGACATAGGCAATCCCATTTAAATTTTGTGTCTTTACACAACAGGCGTGCAAATGGATAGCATTTATCTGCTAGTTGTGAAATGAAACGTCTGACAGACTGGAGTTTTCCCTGGAGACTGCGTAGTTGTCTGAGAGTTTTTTGGTGGAGGCATTTCCATGATAGCTTTTACTTTTGTAGGATCGACCTCGATGCCTCTGCGGGAAAGAATGAATCCTAATAGTTTTCCCGATGTGACTCCAAACACACACTTTTTTGGATTCAACCGTAGTTTGTATTTTTCTAATCTTTCAAAGATCTGCTTTAGAATGAGAATGTGTTCTTGTTTTGTCTTAGATTTGCCTAGCAGATCATCCACATAGTCCTCCATAATTTTGTGTAAGAGGTCATGAAAAATTGTTGTCATTGCACGTTGATATGTAGCTCCAGCATTTTTGAGACCAAAAGGCATGACCCGATAACAGAAAGTACCCCATGGTGTTGTGAATGCAGTTTTATGCTGATCCTCATCTGCTATCTTGATTTGGTTGTATCTAGAAAACCCATCCATTAGCGATAACATTTCATGTCCTGCTGTAAGGTCTACAATCATGTCTATATTGGGGAGCGGGAAATCATCTTTAGGACAAGCTAGATTTAGATCTCGAAAATGTGTGCAGATGCAGATGCCCCCAACAGGTTTACCAACAGGTACAATGTTGGAGATCCATTCAACATAATCTATTGTTTTGATAAATTCTGCGTCTAACAACTTTTGAAGTTCTGCCTTGATTAGGAGTGCAATATGTGGGTGCATTTTGCGCAATTTTTTTTTTACAGGTTTTGCATTTGGGCGGATGACAAGATTGTGAACGACCAAGGTAGGGTCCAACCCTGGCATATCGGAATAGGACCATGCAAAATTGATTTTTACCTCTGTAAGGAAGTTGATGAAGTCTTGTTTCTCGATTTCTGTAAGGGATTTGGCAATGAGCACATTTTTCGGAATGACTTCGGTGCCCATGTTGATGCTGTTTGTTTCTTCTATCAACAAATTTGATTTGTCATGTGGAAGGTAACCAATGGTAGGGAGGTCAAATCCCTCATCGTCAAGTGCCTTTTCCAGGTTTTCACTTTCAGATACGCCCTTTGTTTTTATTTCTTGTTCATCCAAAGGCGCCTCAGGGAGGTTTTCACTTAAGGAATCATATCTTTTTCTTTTATTATCTTTTTTGTGGCTAAGGGCATTAACTTGACTACCAAAGTATCGGTTTTTTGTGTAGTTGAATACCCTTGATTATGCTACAATCTTCCATATTTTGCGTTGTTAGGAGAGCAATGAGAGCATTATCGTCGACGCAGATATCTAAAGTGGGTTTGTCTCATTGGCCCTAGTCAATGAGTTCAGGATGGACAAGATGTACCTCATGTGAAGTGGGAGGGGTTACGGGGGTGATGATATTGATGTAAGCGTCCAAGAAGATATCTTTTTCATATTCATAAGACATTTCGTGGAATTCCTCTTCGTCAGAGCTTTCAATATCTGAAGAAGGACTAGAAGGGGCACCAACGATAGTAATCTTAGGCATCGGGGTGTACCCCAAGCCTCTATTGTATTTGTAGGAGATAGGATTTATGGGTGTTTTTCTTCCTTTCTCCTCTGGTCCCAAGCCGTGTTCTTTGTAACCCATTTTTTCAACTATGGCAGATGCTTTTGGGTACATTTCTTTGGATATTCTTGTTGGATCTTCATCTTCTTCTCGATATAGCCATGAAGAGATATCTGCTTCGAGGCTATCATTAACAAGTGGGCCCCATTGCTGGAAGGTGGTGTTTTGGCATTGCATGACTGGTTTTGGGTCCTTTTTTTTTTATCTCTTTTGGTTTTCCAAATGACTTAGGAGAGAGAGGGAGGTTGCCTATTAATAAGACGTCCTCCAATTTGTATTCTCCACAACCATTGTCTAAGATCTTGATTTGATTATCTGGTTGGGATGATGTGGAGGCAACATTTGATGTGTTAGATGAAGGCATTGGCGAGGGTCTATTTAGTGGGCAATGATACAGATGCTTCCCCTCTAATAGTTTGCAATATTGAAAAGGTTGGGGATCACCTTTGATAGTGATCTCTCTTTTGTTATAGGGGAATTTGATGCATTGGTGATAGGTGAAGGGTACGGTCTGCAAGTAATGAATCCATGGCCTCCCGAAGAGAATGTTGTAGGGGAGATCAAGATCTAGCACTTGGCAAGGGGTTTCAATTGTAATGGGGCCCACTTAAAGAAGTAAGGTGACCATGCCCTTTGAAATTCTTTCTGCATCATCATATGCCTTTATTGTGATCCTTCTTGATGTTTCTATCAAACCCTCAGAAAGTCCCAATTGTTTTATTAATTTGTATGTACACAGATTAAGCCCGGATCCACCGTCTATTAGGATACATTTGACTTTGTGCTTGTGGATAAGAGCTTCGATGGGCAAAGGTTTGTTATGGTCTTCATCTGCGGGAGCATCTTCGGAGTTAAATACAATGTGTTGCTGGGCAACAAGGTTTCTAATGAGGGCTTGGAATTGGGTGGCGTTGATGTTATCTAGAACGCGTGATTGGAGAAGAGTTTGTTCCAAAATTTCTTTATGGACCAGGGAGGTCTTGAGAAGTTCCAAAATGGAGATCTACATGGGTGTCTTCCCAAATTGATCAAGGAGGTTATATTGGCGGGTGGAAGACATGGGTGGGGGGTTTGGTGGGGGAGGAACTCCTTGGATGGTGACTCTTCCTCAGTGTTTAGTTGCATTGCAGTCATTCTGGAAATGGGAGGTGGAAGGCGTGGCGCCTTGAATGACTTTTCTAGCCGGATTTGATCTGCTTTGAGAAGAAGGAGGATTAACTCCCTGGATGGTTATGACATTGACATTATTGTCTGCAAGTTCAATGCAACCTACCAAAAAATCAAAACTGGTTATGTGATTAGTGTAGTCATAACCCATTGCGTTAGATGATGAGCCTTTTCCTTTATCATGATTTGGGAAGGGTTCTTGGTACATTTTGAGTTTGTCATTGTTATTACTAGGTTTTGCATTTTCTACTTCAATCTCACCTGTATCAATGAGATCTTGTATGTAGATCTTCAGTTTCATACACTTTCATGTATCGTGTCCCTTGATACGATGGTATTCACAATACTCATTTTCATTATACCATCTTGGTTTAGGTTGATTGGGGTCAAATGAGCGAGTAATTGGAAAAACCACTACACCTGCTTGGACAAGTTTTTGAAACACCACTTCAATAGGCTCAGCTAGAGGAGTGAAATCTCTTGGAGTCCTGTTATTCGATTGGGGTGGTCGTCCCTGGATTGAGACATTGTTGTGAGGTTTTTGGGATTGATTTTGGTTGTTGAATTGATGATTATTGGTGGTGGATTTTGGGGGAGCGGCCACGGTTTGGACCCGCTTTGCATCAGTTATACCATCATTGACCACATTTTTGTTTTTGGACTAGAATTTTGACTTGTCGTTATAATAAGAGGAAGAACTTTGTGTTGATTTTTGGTAATGTTTCAAGGTTCCTTCCTCCAACAAGACACGTTCGAGGGAAAGGCCCTTATCTATCAATTTTTGGAAGGATTTGATACATTGAGATATTAAAGGTCTTGAAAGTTCAGGCACCAAGTTCTTTTGGAATAGTTCAATTTGATGTTGTTTTGGCATGTCCCACTGGAATTTCTTGATAAGATGTTGCCATCTTTGTAGGAAATTGGCAAAGGTTTCTTCGGGCCTTTGTTTTGTATTACATAGATTCATCATAGAAACATCATTACCCATGTTGTATGCATAGTGGGCCACAAATTTTTCTGCCAAGTCTGGAAAAGAGACAATGGAACCTCGTGGTAAAGATGAGAACCATGCCAAGGCATCTCCCGTGAGACTCTTGGGAAAGAGTCTGTGAAGATAAAGGTCACTATAGGAGACTTCCTGGCATAAGATGTGGAATTCTCGAACATGATCGCGGGGGTCTCCTATGCCTTCATACTTGGTGAATTTAGGAATCTCAAATCCCGGGGGATATGGTGCAACTGATATAGACGGATCATAAGGACAAGGGTAAAACTCTTCAAACGAGTAAGTTTTCCTTTTATTAGTCCTTTGTTTCATGTCCTTGATGATATTCTTCATGTCTTGAATTTCTTTGATGAGGTCTTGTTGTGGACTTTGATATTGATGAATTGTACTTGCCCCAAGAATTGGATGAACCAAAGAAAGTGCACCACCACCAATATATTAATATGATGAGGAGGTGGGAATGTGGGATGTGATGACCGATGTTGCTGGGGTTTGAGGGACAGTTGATTGCGGTCCGCCAACTATTGTGATGGGATTGAATACGGCCCGAATAAAATTTGCGACATTGTTGGGAGGAAGGGAAGTTTGTGGAATAAAAATTTGTGGTTGAATAGAAGGAGGTGGTATAGAAGTTTGTTGGAGAATGGATGAGATCGGATTTGATAGTGGTATGGATGGTAAGGAGGAAGAAGGTGGGATGGAGACCACTGTGGGAGGTACCGCGGGTGGCATTGATTGAACTTGGATGATTGATGGGGTTGCAATTGATTGAGTTTGAATAGTAGGTGCAACACTTTGTGTGGGAGCGAGGTCTCCTTGTGGTTGTTGGGTGAGAGCGGATCTATTAAATTCAGGCGGAAGTTGAGCTCTATGTTCAATGAGAGTTTTCAAAAGTGCAGTAGGATTGTGTTTAATAAACTTTTCCATCATCTCTTGGTTATAAGAATCCACTAGGAAAGTTTGCACTTCCGGACAAAGTTCATCTTGGTTAACCATGTCAAGATTTTGACTTTGATCTTGATCGCTAGGTTGCCCACTTTGTGTATGATCTTGCATGGGATCTTCATATAGGACATCAATGTCTGGCATGCCATATTGTTGTTCAACCATCTTTTTCTTTTGGGATCGAGTTGCGACCATACACGATATTTGCGATGAAAGGATTTAAGAAATTTGAGGATGAAATGATTTAAGAAATTTGAGGATGATTGATGAAGAAGGTATGGTAGTGATGGTTTAGAAGAAACTTGATAACTACGTTGTCTTTGACATGAATACGATTTAATGGAGGATCGATTTGAATGGCAAGTTGTATGAAGGGATATGACCACCTTGATTTGGATGATAATAGGTGTTTCAAAGGAAAAACTTGAATGTTGACGTAGAGGATAAACTCTTAGCTTCTCTCTTAGGTTTATGAAAAATGGGACGGACAAAGTTTTGACGCAATTTTAGACTTTGTGTGGGTAATGACTTGGACAATTGTTTGTGTCTTGACAAATGTTTTTTTCAAAGTGTTTGAGGATAGTGATGTGTTTTTAGTCTACTCTTGGCAAGTATGTATCAAACAAAGCAAACACAATGATCAAATGCATATTATATCAAAGACACTCATGCTCATATACAACATTCTTAAGGCTGGCAAGGACAATAGTCATTGAATCCCAATTGGTTTCCCATCTATGCTTACCCAGAGCGGACACTTAGATGCTTGACCCCACTGGCTCCCCTCCATGACACTCACTTCTCGGGGCAGCCAAGTATCAATTCCCATGAAAACTCCTCATGGCGAACTTTGTGTCTCTACTAAGGGCTGTAAGAATATGGGCCACTTCAGAGGTCCAACCTTCTGCACCAATGACTAGAAGGTTTTTGGCCACTATGAACAAGGTGTTTAGTAAGTCTTCCCGTTAGGAGCTACCCTTCAAAGTTGTGCAAGCACAATTGAAGCCTATAGCCCAATGAAGCACTAAGAACTTAGTAGTCACGCAAGCATGATTGAGATCTCTAGGATCCTACTAAGCACCCAATGTGAAAGTGAACTCTTATATAGCCCCAACCATTAACCCTTTCGTAGTCAACGACCTATTTATTATAGTGAGTTGGGAACCCTAGGTCTGGGTGTACTCACTTGGGTCATTCCCCTCTTACCTTCTCAAAGAGCAAGTTGGGAGGGCAGACCCGTTAGAGGTAAACACACAATCAAACAAGAAAAGGTTGGAGGGTCTGGATTTCTAATCATCTAGTAAGACGAGAGCATACTTTCCTACCTTTACGCTTTTCTTAAAGACACATAAGACAATTGTTCATTCCATTTTAATTAATATCTAGGTGCCTAATTTAAATAAATGCACAATATTTGATTGAATCAGCTAGGCACCATGCAAAACCACTTGATTAGTAGTTTGAAAAATGGAGTTTTCAAAAAGCGTCCCGCAAAACAACTTGATTAGTAGTTTGGAAAAATAGTCTTCAACAAGCGTCCTGCAAAACAATTTGATTAGTTTGGAAAAATAGAGTCTTCAACAAGCGTCCTGCAAAAAACAATAAAATGACAAAAATATTAATTTTTTTTATTTTTTGGGAATAAATAGAAAAAAATGAATAAAAACTTTTTTACAAATGACAAATGTGGATTTGAAGAAACCTTTGATGGGTAAATGGGGTTTGACTAGGTTTTTGCCACTTTCCAAGGGATAGGCAAGCGAAAAATGGGGATTTTGGAGGAGAGATGAAGGAATGAGAAAATTTGTCCAAGAGGGACAAAGAAGCAAAAGTTGGAGATGGATAATATGAGAAAAATTTGGAGGTGATTGGATAAAAGGGGAAAGAGTTATGACAAAACCCTAAAAATAGAGAAATATGAGATTTTGGGCTTCAAAAAGTGGATTTTTGGGATAAGGCCTCCAAGGAAGGAAATGTGGAAAATGACAATGTGGAGAATTTGGTGAATTTTGGAGGAAAATGGAGTCGAGATAAAGAAGATATGGCGAAAAAATAGAAAAATATTTACTCACCTTAGATTTAACAGAGTAGACATAAACGTTAGATTTAACAGAGCAGAAACCTTAAATTTAACAGAATAAAAAAATGTCAAAGTTCTGGATTTCTGATTGTCTAGATAGACAAGAGCATAATCTCCTACTTTCACACTTTCCTACGGTCAGATAGATTATATTTAAACAGAGCAGATAACAGAAAATGAAAAAAAAAAAATGCAGACTACAGTTAGCACCTAAAATTTTTAGACAGATTAATAGAGCAGACAGTAGCACTAAATAGATAGAAAAGTGTTAAAGGTCCAGATTTCTGATTGTCTAGATAGACAAGAGCATACTCTCCTATTTTCACACTTTGCTGTGGTTAGAGCATGCAGTCGCGCTAAACAGAATAGAAAAGTGAAAGGTCTGGATTTCTGATTGTCTATATAGACAAGAGCATACTCTCCTACTTTCACACAGATTATAATTAAACAGAGCAGATAACAGAGCAAATAACAGATCGGATAACAGGAATTCAAATTCCCACAAAAACGCTTGCGCTAATCGCAGAGCTATTGTGCTGAAACAAAAACAGAAACAGAAAAAGAACAGAAACGAAAACGAAACAAAAATAGAAAAGAAGCTGTTGCGCAAAAATACAGAGCCACTATTCTGGAACCTGCAAAAAGTATTTTTTTTCTACAGTCGCGCTATTCTGGAACCTACATCTCACAACTCACAAAAACCTAAAAAAAAATATTAGTTCCTAGGGACGTGGGTCCCACCGGGCGTGCCAAAATGAAGAGGGGAAAACAAATTTGAAGGTCAAATGATCAAAACATAACGAAATAAACATCCAGAATGCTCAAATATCATTAAAAGACCATTTCACCTTGCTATTTTACCTTCTTCGAATTGAGCTTGATGAAGTGAAGGCGCCCCTTGATAATGCTCCACTTGATGTGCTCCTTTGATTGTTGGATGTGGATGGCTCTCCAATGTTGTGCACAAATGGAATGGATTTGAAAAATGATAAGAATGAGATAATCAAGTTGCCAAGATGATATCCTGGGCTCAAAAGGGCAACATAAACTTACTGGATTTCAAGATGTGTAGAATGAAGGGATGAAACCCTATTTTATAGGAAGAGGAGAGGAAAGCGGATGGCTAGGATGAATTCAAGATGAAGGGCTAAGATTTACTTGTGAGATCACACAAGCTCCAAGAGAGGGTGTGGAGACCAAGAAATATGCCTTAAAGGCATTTCGTATCTCCACACTCCACAAGGTGCATTAGAGGAATTAAAAATTCTCCAAAAAAGGATATTATGGGGATTGGAGGAATAAAAAAGAATTAAAAATTCCTTGGGAGAGGGAATGCCTGGAGGAATGTGAGATTTTGAAAATCTTACATTCACCTAGGAAAAGAGTATTTAAAAGCAAGGAGTTGACTTTGTGGCTAATCATGATGATTAACTATTAACGACTCATTAGGAGGGGGATTAGAGGAAATGTTAGGTGGGATTGATATTTGTAGGAGAATATGACTAGGAGAGAGAATGAGTGGAGGGAATAAAAAATTAGAAGAATAATGTTAAGTGAGTTTATGGAGTTTCTAGAAGAATGAATTAAGAAGATGATTTGTAGGAATCATGTAGGTTAACTAATTAATTGAAATTAATTAGCTAAGAGGAAGATTTGTGAGGATTTGATTTTTTTTAGAAGAATAAAGAAAGGGATTGATTTATAAATCAATCATATGCTATAGTGACAATATTAATTATATTTAATTAATATTGAGAGGAATTTGAATTAACATAATTAATTAATTATGCGAGGAATTAAAAATAATTGAAATAATTATTTTTAAGTGTCTACAATTGTAAAGGTGGAAAATTAGATTTATGTGAAGTGAGTTGGTGCTCACGAATTCTGAAGTGGGAGTTGGTGCTTCCAGTGGGTTGGTGCTCACAAAACAAAAAATTGGGGAGTTGGTGCTTCCAGTGGGTTGGTACTCACAAAACAAAAATTAGGGCGCTGGTGCTTCCAGTGGGTTGGTGCTCACAAACAATTGTAAAAGAAGAATTATATATATATATATATATAACATCATTTTAGTGGCTTTCTCCCACATTGGGTTTCCACTTAAAATTATTGTATTCATGTGCATAACTATTTTCCAGTGATTGATTCTATCATATAAAATATTGAATGGGCAAAAAGTTTCATTATACTGATTCACCCCCCCTCTTAGTATAATTGTGTTCTCTTCAATTGGTATCAGAGTTGGTTCCTTTAGAGATAGCCTTACAGCTTGAAGGTAGATCCAAAAAAGAGCACAATGGTGAATAACTATGCAGTTAGAAATCCAATCTTCGATGGGACAAATTATGCATTTTGGAGTATTAAAATGAAAGCCTATCTAAACGCACTTGGTTATGATGTTTGGTAGTCTGTGGTGGATGGGTACACACCTCCATCAACTCCTTCGACCGATATGGTAGGAATGAGGAAAAGTGAGAATAATGCTAAAGCAGAACATGCCCTTCTATGCAGTCTGGCAGATTCCGAATTTACAAAGGTTATGCATTGCAAATCAGCCAAAGAGATATGGAACAAATTAAAAGGTATCTATGAAGGGGATGAAAAAGTAAGAGAAGCCAAGCTTCAATCACTTAGAATGAAATATGAAAGTCTTAAAATGAAGGAAGATGAAGACATTGCTGCCTACTTCTTGCGTGTGGATGAAATTGTGAACGCAATCACAACATTGGGAGAAGAAGTTGAAGACACACTCCTTGTTCGGAAACTGCTAAGAACTTTGACAATGAAATTTGATCCTAAGGTATCAGCCATAGAAGAAATGAAGGATTTGAAAACATTGACAAAAGATGAATTGTTTGGAATTCTCACAGCCTATAAAATGAGAACATAAGACAAACCGTCTCAAAAGGAAGCAACTTTCAAAATATCAAAGAAAGGCAAAAACAAAAACCGTGCACCAAAGGAGAGCTCAAGCAGTGAATCAGATGAGGCTAAAGCTTATTTCATGAGGAAATTCAAAAAGGGCAAAGGCAAATATAAAGGCAAATTTCCATTTAAATGTTTCAATTGTGGTAAAGTAGGGCACTATGCTTCAAAGTGTCCTCAAAATGAAGGCGATAGTAGTGAAGAGGAAAAGAAGAACTATCCAAAGAAAAAAGGAAAAAAATACTTCAAGAAGAACTACTCAAAGTATAAGAAAAGCTTCTACTCTAAACAAAGCTCTAATTCATCAGAAGAAAGCTCTGAAGATATGTCTAGTAGTGATGGAGAAGAAATTCTTTTCATGGCAATGAAAGTTGAGGATGATGAAGATGAAAAAGAAGAAGAAAAAGAGGCTACGAGTGATGAAGAAGATGTAGATCTAGAAGAAGAGTTACATTATGCTTATGAACCAAATGAAAAGCTAAAAGGAAGGGTTTCAAAATACAAGACAAAATTACAGGAGTCAAGCAAGCTCCTTGAAGACCTAAAAAATACAGTTAGAGAAAGCAAATAAGAATGAGGAAGAGATAAAATATCAGCTTAAAAGTAAAGAGGAAGGATGTAGTAAATTAGAATCAGAAATCGTCTCCTTAAAACAAGACTTGGAGAAACTTTAGAAATTTGAAGACAGTACCAAGAAAATGGATAAACTTCTCAAAACACAAAGACCTACTTTCATTAAATCAGGTCTATGACGTAAAGAAGATAAAAAAACCAAGGCTACTAGTTCAAAAACCTTGGGTGAGTCGTGGAAGATAGTAGAAAATAAAAGAAGGAAGAATTATACTCATAAATCTCATCCTCCCACTAATGTGTTGAAAACATCCCACCTAAAGAAACCACATGCAACTAATAATTATTATTCATTCAAGGGACATTGCTTTTCATGTTATAAGTTTGGTCACAAAGCAATACATTGTAGGAGTCAAACGAGAAATATTTCTAATTTTACTCCAAAGAACCACAATTCATTTTCTCCTCTAATGAATTATGATGTAATATGCTATAAGTGTCACAACTTTGGACACATAGCTAGATTTTGCAGAACTATCTTTCCTAGTTTACCAAGAAAGGAAGATGTACCCATGAAAAGGGAGGAAACGTCTAGAATGACTTGGAAGAAAAAACAAGAAGAAGATAAAGAATCCCTATTTGTTCAAATAGCTCTTCATGCAAAGAACAAGAAGGATAGGTGGTATGTAGACAGTGGATGTTCAAGGCATATGACAGGGGACAAAAACAAGTTCATCTCCTTTGAACCAGCAAATGAAGGAACAGTAAGATTTGGTGATAACACAAAAAGAGAAATAAAAGGTAAAGGAACACTTAGCCTAGATTATGGAAAGACTAAAATTGAAAATGTGCTATATGTGAAAGGATTAAAAGAAAATCTGTTAAGTGTTAGTCAACTTTGTGACCAAGGACATAGTGTAACATTCTTGTCTAAGGGATGTGAGATTAAAAAGGATGGAAGAATTATTGCAAATGCTCATAGAATGACAAACAACTTGTATATTCTAAATGAAATAAATGAAGAAACATGAACTTTTGTTTAGGAAGATGAAAATTGGCTATGACACGAGACTAGGTCACCTTAACTTTGACAATCTTGTCAAATTCAGCAAAAAGGAAGCAGTAAGGGATATGCCTAGGATTACAAAACCATCCAATGTCAATTTGGAAAAGAAACTCGAGTGAGCTTTAAGTCCAAAGAATACTCTTCATCAAAACCTCTAGAGCTTATACATACAGATTTATGTGGACCAACCAAAAGAAAAAGTTTGCAAGGTGAAAGATATTTTATGCTACTTATAGATGATTATTCCAGGATGACTTGGGTTGCCTTTCTAAAAGAAAAATTTGAGGCTCTTGCAAAGTTTAAAGCTTTCAAAGAGTTAGTTGAAAATGAGATGGATGCCAAAATCAAGTGTCTTAGATCAGACCGAGGAGGAGAATTCACTTCAAATGAGTTTGAAGATTTCAGTACAGAACATGGAATAAGAAGACAACTTTCAGCAGCAAGAACTTCACAACAAAATGGAGTTGTTGAAAGAAAGAATAGGACAGTTCAGGAAATGGCAAGGGCTATGCTAAATGAATCAAAGATTGCTGACACTTTTTGGAAAGAAGCTATTCACACAGCTGTGTACATATTGAACATGGCACAAATAAGGGTAAATAATGACAAGACACCATATGAACTTTGGAAAGGAAGGACTGCAACTGTTGATTATTTCATGATCTTTGGTAGCACTTGATACATTAGAAGAGATGAAGAGGACTTGGAAAAATTTGATGCTAGGTCAGATGAGGGAATCTTTCTTGGATATTCCACTAGAAGCAAAGCTTATAAATGCTACAATAAAAGACTTCACAAGATAGTTGAAAGTGCTAATGTGAAGATAGATGAAAGAAGACAATTTGAGAAAGCCATGGAAGATCATCCTAAGGAGCAAGGTGAGGAGGAAGAATTAAAAGAAGAAAGTGAAAATGAGGAACAAGACAATTTTGAAACTCCATCAAAAACACCATCAAAGTCACCTTTAAAAACTTCATCAAAAACTCCATCAAAATTTGTTCAGAAAAATCATCCAGAAGGCTTGGTTATTGGTGAGTTGGATACAAACATTCAGACAAGGAGAAGATTGGCTACCACCATAGAACATGCTCATTTCTGCCTACTTTCAAAGATAGAACCCAAGAATTTTAATGAAGCTAGTG
The DNA here is from genome assembly GCF_030272615.1 of Cryptomeria japonica. Lineage (NCBI taxonomy): Eukaryota > Viridiplantae > Streptophyta > Pinopsida > Cupressales > Cupressaceae > Cryptomeria > Cryptomeria japonica. Next base: position 11,063,014 of record NC_081405.1, read on the forward strand.
AAGACAAGTATTGGGTAAAAGCTATGAATGAGGAGTTGGACCAAATTGAAAGAAATCACACATGGGAGCTTGTTCCAAGACCCTCAAACAAAAATGTCATTGGAACCAAGTGGGTTTATCGCAACAAAATGAATGAGGATGGTGAAATTACACGGAATAAGGCAAGGCTTGTATGTAAAGGTTATGCACAAGTGGAAGGAGTTGATTTTGAAGAAACCTTTGCCCTAGTTGCCAAGTTGGAAGCCATCAAAATGTTTCTAGCTCTTGCAAGTCATAAGGTTTTCAAAGTCTATCAAATGGACGTGAAATCAATCTTTCTCAATGGTGATTTAGAAGAGGAAGTGTATATTGAATAGCCCGAAGGATTTATTTTGTCAGAAGTGGAAGATTATGTATGCAGATTAAAAAAGGCACCCTATGGTCTCAAACAAGCCCCTAGAGCATGGTACTCCAGGTTAGACAACTACCTTCAAACACAAGGATTTAAAAGAGGAGCAACAGATAGTAATTTGTACTTCAGATGTGAAGGTAATCATTTGCTGATTGTAGTTGTTTATGTAGATGATATCATTTTTGGTGGTAGTAAGAATCAAATGTGTGAAGAATTTGCTTCTAACATGCAAAAAGAATTCGAGATGTCTATGCTTGGAGAAATTTCTTTCTTCCTAGGATTGCAGATTTCACAATCAGATAAAGGGATATTTCTCTCACAGACTAAGTATGTTAGGGAGATGTTGAAGGGATTCAGATTTGAGGATTGCCATCCTATAAGTACTCCTATGGTCACTGGTTGCAAACTCAGTAAAAATGATGAATCACCTGATGCGAATCAGACTCAATATAGATCCATGATTGGAAGTCTCTTATATGTAACAACTACCAGGCTAGATATAATGCAAGCTGTTGGTGTAGCAACATGGTATCAAGCAGCACCAAAGAAAACACATGTACAGGTAGTTAAAAGAATCTTCAAGTATTTGAAGGGTACAATGGATTTTGGATTGTGGTATCCAAAATGTGATGATTTCACTCTCAGAGCATACACAAATGTTGATTGGGCAGGTGACAAGGATGATAGCAAAAGCACTAGCGGAGGAGCCTTTTTGCTTGGCAACAACCTTGTATCTTGGTTGAGCAAAAAATAGGCTTCAATATCTCTATCTACTGTAGAGGTAGAGTACATTGCAACAACATCATGTTGTACGCAAGTATTGTGGATGAAACAAACCTTGCAAGATGTTAAGATTGAATATGATCATCCTATCTCTATCTATTGTGATAATACAAGTGCAATTAGTATGTCAAAGAATCCGGTGATGCGCTTCAGGACAAAACACATCCCTATCAAAATTCATTTCTTAAGAGAACAGGTTCTTGAGCAGCAAGTAAAGTTGGAATATGTTCCAACAAAGGAGCAGTTAGCAGATATCTTTACAAAGCCTCTTCCAAAAGATACTTTTGAATACCTAAGGGAGAAATTGGGAGTAATATCACTCTCATCCTCTCAGCAAGTGCTTCATATGAAGCATATATTAAAGAGGGGCAGGTTACAAACAACATAAAATCTCTTGCCATTGATGTTAAAGGGGGAGAAATTGGAGACAAGGGGAGTGTTGGATTGAGGGGGAGCAATCTAAATTGAAAGGTTGCCATCAATGACAAAGGGGGAGATTGATGAAAGTATTGTCATTGATGTCAAAAAAGGACGGGTCCAGAATATTAATAATACATTTCCAGAATATCTTATCATCAGCAATACATCCTTCAATGTCTAGAAAGCTTTAATACATTTCCAGAATATCTTATCATCAGCAAATATAAACAATGTACTATGGAGCGATAAAAAATGAGAAGAGTAGCGAATTAAAAGAAGGACACCATTAAGTGTGCAGCAACTATCATTAATTTGTTTATTATAAACAAATATCAATGCTATATTGGAACAATGATGAGCATGTCCAACACTGCCCAATACTATAGTGGCTCATATTAGATGTAGCGGTATATATTCCAGATATGTATTATGGGAAACAAAGTAATGTGGATATGCTTGATATGTTTCAAAGAGATGTTAAAAATACAAAGACTGTCAAAACAATATTTGGTTGGTTGCTAAATTAACAAAGGCATTCATTAATCAAAGCAAAGATTGATAAAGACAAAGATCACCGATTTATATGCTCAAGTCAAAAGATTTATTAAAAGAAAATTGAGAAGTGTTTGAAGTAAGGAATACAAATCTTATATTAGATGCAGCACGAATCTTATTAGATTCGGCGATAAGCAATGGAATATAGTTCGGGTGGAATATAGTTTGGGTGATTGGTCGTTTGATGAGAACATGGCAGAGATACAATTCAAAATATGGTCGACCATGCTTTGCGCCCAAACAAGTCAAAGTCAAGGGGTGATACAAGTCAGCATGACATAGGTTGCCACATTGGAAGGGAGTGAAAACATATTATCATTAGAGAAGTAGCGATTAATAAGAAGCCCCGATAACGTTGATAATAATGAAGTCGAAGGTTACTATTATTTCCATAAGATCATATAATTAAATAAGAATTGATTTATGAAGACGTCAATTTGAATAAAGAAAGTTATAATTAATAAATCGATTAATCTAAATAGCAGTTGTAACCAACATTTATGAATCAGTTTCTGAAAGGGTACATGAAGGGTCACGTAAGGGAATAATTAACAATTGTGTTCTTTTGAAGATAAGACTATATATTCAGTTGTGTTGTGTCTGAATAAAAAAGAGAGTATTTAGTTCTCAGAAGACTGGCAGATTAGATTGTGAGCTTAGTGTGGAACAAGAGACAGATGGAGTGTTTAGTGCTGTGAATATGTGTGGAGCAAAAGGAATAAAATAAAAGAATATATTGTATGTGTTACGTGGTGTGAGTGTAGAATGTATGTTGAATAAGTGGTGAGTGTAATAAAAAGAAAAATTCTGAGAAAAGAGTGTGGATATGATGTTGAAGAAATATTTCTAAATTCTGAGATATTAACTCTGAAAACAAAGAGTTCTCAGAAATGTGTGAAGATATAATGTTGTTGTAAAGATAAAGTTATTGCAGAGATAATGAAGGGAAAATCTGGGTGTATGAAAAGGAAGATTTTGTGAACAGAAGAATATGCTGTGAGAGAAAATTCATGTGGCATATGTGTGCCATTTTGTTGTGATTATTATATCAGTTTAGGGGTAGTATCGTTGTCATTCTATAGCAGATTTCGAAGTGAAGATTGTGGCCATTTTGGTGACAGATTTTTACCAGACTATAGCAGATTTGTTCAGACATATGAGAGAAATTTATGTAGACTTGTGAAGCAGATTCAAGCAGATATATGGAGCAGACTTAGAGCAGATTTGAGAGCAGATTTATAGAGTTTATAGGAGATAATTATGAGAAGATTTTCTATCATTATATGATTGTCTATAGCTAAGTTGATAAGGAAACATTATCAGATTTGTGGAGAAAAATAGTATCCATCATCCGTTGTTATAGCAACATTGTAAAGGTGGAAAATCAGATTTATGTGAAGTGAGTTGGTGCTCGCGAATTTTGAAGTGGGAGTTGGTGCTTCTAGTGGGTTGGTGCTCACAAAACAAAAATTAGGGGGTTGGTGCTTCTAGTGGGTTGGTGCTCACAAACAATTTTAAAAGACGAATTATATATATATATATATATATCATTTTAGTGGCTTTCTCCTGCATTGGGTTTCCACTCAAAATTATTGTGTTCATGTGCATAACTATTTTTCAGTGATTGATTCTATCATATAAAATATTGAATTGGCAAAAAGTTTCATTATACTGATTCACCCCCCCCCCCCCCCCCCCCCCCTTAGTATAACGGTGTGCTCTTCATATCATAGTTGTCCCTGTAGCAACTTTTTCTATAGCAACTAAGGTAGACTAAGTATTACGAGTACACAAATACAATGGTCCTACCTTTCAACCTTTAGCTACTACTTATGCACCTTTAGTGACCTTCCAAACATGTTTGTAAAGGTAACTATACAACCTTCACTGCTTAGTTGTCCTGTAGAAATTAAATTTCTTCTTAAATTAGGGACAAGCCTTACCTCCTTCAACAACCAGTCATTTCCATTTTGCAACTTGATTTTTATCTTGCGTATTCCAACAATCTGACATGGCTCATCATGACCCAAGTATACCTGTCCAAAATCACCTTGAACATAATCTAGAAAATATTTTCTGTGGGGTGTGGCATGAAATGAAGCCCTTGAATATATTACCCAAGAATCATTAACATTATCTAAACATAGAATTAAGGCATCTTGTAAAGTATTACTTGCAATATTGGCTTCCTTACTATCATCTTTATTTCCATCTCCTTGTTTTTTTTTTCCAAGACCAACAATCTTTCTTTAAATATCTTGGATTTTCATAGTACCAACAATCCTTTCTTCCTCTCTATTGAAAGTGTCCTTTCTTTGACTTCCCTCGCGACTTCTCACATCCAAGGCCTTTTCCTCTTTCCTTTGATCTTCCCTTGTTCTCTACATTCAAAACAATACCCGATGATGTTGAAGTGTCACCTGTGCTTTTTTGCCACATTTCCTCACTTAGTATAACACCAACAACATCATCAAATTTTAAAGTGTTTGTACTAGAGACAAAGTTACTTACAACCATAACCAAGCTATTCCAACTTTCTATCAAAGAACATAGAATTAAGAGAGCCCTAACCTCTTCATCAAAGTTAACTTTTACAGAAGTTAATTGGTTGGTAATTTTATTAAATTCATTTAAATGATCTGCTATAGATCCTCTTTCATTCATTTTCATATTAAATAAACGCTTCATAAGAAATACCTTATTCAAAGCTGAGGGTTTCTCATACAATTTAGCTAGTGCTTGCATCAGGTCCGTAGTCATTGTTGCTTTTGATATATTGAATGCTATAGAATGCACAAGGCACAACCGAATGGTTCCTGTGCCTTTTTGTCCAGAATATCCTAATATTTATCTAACATCATGGTCGTTTTCTTTGTTTTTCCTTCCAGTGGTTGCCTCAGATCCTTTTGATACATGTAATCCCCCATCTACATTTTCCATAACTGATAATTTTGGCCGTTGAACTTCTCGACCTTGAATATGGTTTTTTTGATTGCTTCCACTCAAATCTGAAAGTCCCTGCCGATTTACGAAAATACATGACTCTGATACCAATCATCAGGGTTTAAGCAGATCCAAAGCAAATACAAATTAATAAAGATATGCAGATTTGAATACACGAAGATGAATAAAAACACAACACAAAATAACACAAAGATTTAAGATGGTTCACCCAAGATGGGCTACATCCACAGAACATAACTGTCTAATCTTTTCTTATTATCTAGTAAATTAGTACAACACCATTACAATGCCTTTTTCATTCCAGTCGCTTATAACATGCAATTTTTAGGGAAACACGCAAAGTTGGTTTAAAAAATTAACCCTAACCACCCTAAAAATACATTCTCGTAATCTTTTCCTCATACTCGTATTCTCATATATTTATACACGTATTCTTGTACTCTCATACACATACGAGAAAATTTCTTGTGTATACATTTCTTTGCTTTGGACTATCATGTTTTCATGATTTCACACACTTGATTATGAGTTGAAAAGGCTAGCTTAGAGCTTATCATATTGGATTAAGGAATTTCAACAAAATTGAAAAGCATTAAATTCAAGTGCACTTGTTCTAGACCCTCTAATTTACATTCTAAAAAGTTATCATAGTTTTCTTCATTTATCATATAATCATTTCTTTTTTTAGATCAACTTGCTCGACGTGTCTTCCACATATTGAAAATGGGCTTAAAATTGATCATTTTGGATTTGGACTTGAAATGAACAAGTGTCATTTACTCCCCAATATTTCCTTATGTATGCTCTCCTCTTGCATCCTAGTGGTGGACTTGAGTGCACTTGAAATAAGGGATCTTGCTTTTTTCCTTTTAGGGGGACTGCCTAGAGAAGTGATCACTCTACGGGATGACCTCAACTCCCGTGTTCCGATGGAATATAAATAACGAGAGGGAATTGAAGGACACACCTCTTCGAAGTAGAATCTTGTCATTTTGGGCTAATATTCTAATAACTTTATACCTTAGAGAGGTGAATTTGGAGAGTGGGTTACCCTCTCTTCCTAGATATTTGGCATTATTATCCTTCATTTCATAGATTTAGGCCTCAATGTGCCCTTGAGGTATATAAAGGACATCCCTAGTTGAGCTTGTAAAGCCTATGGTTGAACCTTTTAGCAACATTTCTTGTGTATCCAAGGATGGATACCCCACTTGAGTAGGCTTGTTGGTGTGTTTTATGGGCTTGAATGTTAGACCACCTTGCCCACTTGAAACCAAAAGGGGATACATCATCCAAAATGAAGCCATAGGATTTTTTATTTTTTATTTCTTTCTTGTGATTTTTCATTTTTAATCAAAAAACCAAAAAATTCATAGAAATTAAAAAAAAAACATAAAAAAAGCCATAAAAATAAAAAAACAAAGAAAATTAAAAAACAATCTAATTAGGTCTTATTTAGTTGAAACAAGGTCACAAAATATTTGAACATATTGATGGTATGATGAAAGAATAAGTATCCGGTAGATTACTGAGAGGGGGGGGGGGGTGTGAATCAGTAAATAGAAAAAATGATACAAACTTCCCAATCTCAATCACACAAAGTAAACTTATCAAATGAAATACCATTGTAAATACTCATAAGAAAATCCGATTGACTGTTACAACAACTTAACAGTAAACAACATTAAACTTGTAAACATCCAAATGCTTTATCATATGTCAACATATTCCATTTCTCAATGCTCCCGGTTATCATGCCTTATCAGAATAGTTAAGTAGTTAATCAAATAAACCATAAGATCATAACCACAAAAACATTCACCACATGACACAAGTATTTTTGACGTGGAAACCCAAATAGGTAAAAACCACAGTGAGATGGGACTCACAAGATAATATCTGAACTCTTCTAAAGTTCGCCCTATTAGGAGCCAAGCCTGTTAAAGCTTTTACAAAAGTCATGTTAAGAACTGATCTTGTTAGGAATCAACCAGTTAAGGGATTGACTACAAATGTCTTGTTAGAAGCAAATGCCCTGTAAGGAGTAACCTCAGTACAAGATTTGAAAATCCAATCTAATGGATCACCTTGTTAGAGGATTTAATAAGTAACCAAGCTTGTTAGAGCTTACTTGGTTAGGGGATTTCAATTCTGCTGTAATTGTTAGAAAACAATAGGAGTTTGCTTAATATGTCTGAATAGAACTACACTTGCTTGATCAGATCCTTTTAAGCTCCTATCTGCCTTTACTCAAACTGTAGACTCATTATCCAGTTTGGCAACCATACACTCAACTGATTTCTGCCAACTCTTGCCAACAATAAATAAAACAACTTCATCGACCTTAAATACAAATCAATTAGGTCGGTAATACAACAAAAACCTTAAATACAAATCAATTAGGTCGGTAATACAACAAAAACCTAATTCTCTCATCGAGATTACAAACAAGTCGGTACAAGTATGACCATTGGATTTCATAGCAATTGCAACACATCAATTAAGAAAACCTCAACCGCTCCTTGATTACCGCTTCATTGAGCTCGGTAACTGATCACACGCTTTGCATTAGATGCAATACATTTTGCTCATTCCATAGACAAACAAACACACTAAAAACATTTTGAACTTGTCTTCATACAATGACCATACGTGTCACCATCATTATCGCTCAACATCAGATCATAAACCAACATAACCAATTCAACAACCTTAATCGGTTAGGGTTTAACAAAAACAACTGGTAGGGTTTACCAGTTACATTACATAGATATGGTTTAACATTTTACACCAGTTACCAGTTCAACTCACAAACTTACATACCAGTTTACAATGTCCTTCACAAAGCTCTTCCTATCGGTTACAAGACAATATCAACAATATCAGCAATATCATTACTAGATAATTTACATCAATGACAACATAACATATCATTAATGCAATCTTCATACAAATGCCAACAATCTCACCCTTTGGCATTGACGGCAATACAAATATTAACACCATTGATTGCTACTATGATTGCGAATAGGAATCCTTGTTTACATTACCAAGTATTCACACGCTCTCTCTGTCTTCAGTCTGTTACTGGTTTTCCTTCCCATAATCACATAATTCTTCTTCCCCCTTTGACAACAATGCCAAATTGAAAGTAAAACATGTAATGTCAAATTTCACTGTGCATCAACAACATACTGCAACTTGATGCTCCCCCTATGGAATACATCCACTACTACACCAATCCTTGTAAAATTCTGCAAGTAGTTCAGGGACTAATGCAATCAACATCATGCTCAACTAACCTCATGAAGGGGTACAACCCCTAGTTTACTTCTAAGATACTCAAATGTAGTCTTAGGTAGAGGTTTGGTAAAAATATCTGCAAGTCGCTCCTTGGTAGAAACATGCTCTAAGATAACATCTTTTCTCTGCACTTTTTCCCTCAAGAAATGATACTTCAATTCAATGTGCTTGGTTTGTGTGGCAAAACAAGATTCTTGGGAATATTTATGGCACTTGTATTATCACATAAAATCTTTATAGGTTCTGAAATCTTCATCTTAAAACCTTCCAAAATGTGCCTCATCCAAATAGACTATGTGCAATTCATATAAGCTGCAACATACTCAGCTTCAATAGTAGATTGTGAAGTACAACTCTGCTTTTTACTACTCCATGAAACAAGCCTTTCTCGAAGAAAAAATGCTCCACCGGTTGTGCATTTCCGGTCATCAACATTTGCTGCCCAATCAGCAATCAGCATCTGTGTATACCTTCAAATCAAAGTTTCCTCCATATGGATACCATAATCCATAGTCAACAGTACCTTTCAGGTTTCTAAAAATTCTCTTGGTTGCTATCAAATGTGTTTCCTTAGGATTCTTATGGAATCTAGCAACTATGCCAACCGCATGGGCTATGTCCAGTCTGTTGTGAACAACATACTGCGATTTGCCAATCATTAACCTGTATTCTTTCTCATCAACAGACTTAGATTCATCTTCCTTAGACAACTTGCAACTTGTAACCATTAGTGTCCCAACTGGTTTACAGTCACTCATGCCAAATATCTTCAAAACCTCTTTCACATACTTAGACTGTGTAATGAAAATACCATTCTTCATTTGCTGTATCTGCAAGCCTATGAATTTTTTTATTTCCCCTACTAAAGACATTTCAAACTCATTTCTCATTTCATCTGCAAAACTATTGCTCATGATATCATTACCTCCAAATATGATATCATCAACAAATACTTCACTGACTAGTATTTCATCTCCTTCAGACTTGAGATATATGTTACTATCATCACTAGTTCTCAAAAAGCCTATCTTCATCAGATGTGTATGAAGCCTTTCATACCATGCTCTAGGTGCATGCTTTAATCCATATAAAGCCTTATGCAATCTGCATACCATGTCTTTCTCATCAGTCAAAGCAGAACCATTTGGCGGCTCTATGTATACTTCTTCCAATATCCCAATAAAAAATGTAGACTTAACATCCATCTGATATACCTTGAACTTCTTATGGGTTGAAAATGCAAGTAAAGTTTAAGATACCTTCTAGTCTTGCTACTGGTGCAAAATTTTTGCCATAATCTTCTCCTTCTTCTTGTGCATAACCCTTGCAAACCAATCTTGCCTTGTTGCGAACTACAACACCATCTTCATTCAACTTGTTCCTATATACCCATTTAGTACCTATAACATTCTTATTTACCGGTTGGGGTACTAGGGTCCAAGTGTTGTTCTTCTCAATTTGATCCAATTCCTCCTCCATAGCTTTAACCCAATAATCATCACCAAATGCCTCCTTAGCAGTTCTTGGTTCAATGGTTGAGATCATGCAAGAATTCTCTCTGATTCTTCTTCTAGTTAGTACTCCAACATCTTTATCTCCAATAATCTATTCAGGATTGTGATTTAGTCTCACATATCTAGGAATAACATGATCATTATCTTCAAGTTCAACTTCTTCGTTATCATCATCTTCTTCTGAATTTATCTATTCCGGTTGAACAAGTGCATTAGAATTTGCTTTGCTGGTTTCAGATTTCACAGTTTCTAGTTCCAAAAACAAAATGCAAGGATCTTCATCCTTTTTCTTTGAACTAGTTCCTTCTGAGACTTCAGGAAATTCATCCACTCGAACATCAACACTCTCAATAATTCTCTGTGTCCGATTGTTAAAACATTTGTAGGCCTTATTCTTGGTGGAATAGCCAAGAAATATACCTTATCACTTTTAGCCTCAAATTTTCTAATGTAATCACCTCTCTCAATAAAACATTTGCTTCCAAATATCTTAAAATAGCTAACATCAGGTGATCTTCCATACCAACATTCATAAGGAGTCTTTTCCTTACCTCTCTTTATCAGAACTTGGTTCATTGTGTAGACAACTATGCTGACAACTTCTGTCCAAAAGGTTTTTGCTACACCTCCTTGTATCAACATTGTCCTAGCAGATTCAACAACTGACCAGTTGTTTCTTTCTGCTATACCATTCTGCTATGGTGTCTTTGGTGTAGAAAGCTTCCATTTGATACCATTCTCTTCACAATATCTAGTGAATTCCTCAGAAGTAAATTCACTGCCTTGATCTGTCCTTAGACATATTATATTCTTACCACTCTCTTTCTCAACTAAGGCCTTGAATGCCTTGAACTTACCAAAAGCTTTAGTCTTATCTTTCAAGAATGTGACCCACATCATCCTTGAGCAATCATCAGTGAGAATCATGAAATATCTATCACCTTGAATGCTTTTTGTTCTTATTGGTCCACAAAGATCTGTATGAACCAAATCTAACAAGTGCTATGCTGAAAAGGATTTGCTTTTGAAAGTTGAAGAATTCATCTTTCCTAACTGACATTCTTTGCAAAGAGCATTAACTGGTTTGTCTAATTGAGGCAAACATCTCATTGTCTTGGACTTACTCACTTTAATAATGTGATCAAAGTTTATATGACAAAATATCCTATGCCAAAGCTAGCTATCATCTATTTTTGCAATAAAATAGTTGCTAACTTTAGAGTTAAGGTGAAACAAGTTACCTTTAGCTTGTTTCCTGGTTGCAATCAATTCACCTTTGTTATCAAAGATTTTGTACATAGCATTTTTAAACTCCAGTGGGTATCCTTTGTCATTAAGTTGTACCACACTCAAAAGATTGCGCTTTAGTCCTTGAACCCAGTAGACATAATCTCCACTACTCTTCCCATTAAGAGAAATAACCTCTTTACCTTTAACCATATAGGGTGAGTCATTACCAAATCTAACAACACCAGCATCAAATTCCTTCAAGGAAAGAAATTTGCTCCAATCACCGGTCATATGATGTGAAAAACCACTATCAACGATCCAATCATCAGAGTTATCCATCGTAGATACTAATGCCTTCTGGTTTGATATCTCTTCCTTAATAGCTACAAACACAATATCTTCACTAGAATCATCATCAGATTCTTCATCAGTGATACCACTATCAATAGCAATAAGACAATCTCTCTTGCTTTTTCCCTTATAATTCTTGACTTTATCTCTCTTGTGTTCATGCCGCTATGTGACCAATCTTGTTGCATGCAAAACATTTTAAAGGTAATTTACCTTTATTTTTACTAGTACCTCTAGGCAACCGTTTTGCCAACAATGCTTGAAGCTCCACTAAACTGTCTTCATCATCAACATCTCTTTTGGATTTGGATTCATAACCATGACTAGTATCTCTACTTTTTGTCACAGATGGGTTAGAAACATAAGCCATAAATGCAGACTTAGATTTCTGTACACTACCATCATAACCATTTAATTCAAAAGTAGTAAGCTTTCCAATGATGGAGTCAAGAGTTACCTTAGTTTTGTCAATGGACTTCAGCTCCTAAATAGCTGCAACTCGGATAGCGTAGACCAGTAGCAGGGTTCTCAGTACCTTACTGATCACTATGGCATCTTCCACTTTCCCTCCCGCACTCTTAATTTCACTGACCATCTCTTTTATCCTTTGACCATACTGCTAGATATTCTCAGCTTCAGTCATCCTCATGTCATCAAAATTTCCTCTTAGACTCTCCTCTTTATCAATCTTGACATGTTCATCACTGCTATAAATCTCTTGAATTTTTTTCCATACCTCATATGCAGTTTCAAGACCATGAACATCTACATATTCAACATCAGACAAGGAACTAATAATAGTCTCCAATGATTGATGATTTTCTTGCTGTTCTTTCTGCTGATCATTAGTCAAAATCCCAGTAGGTGCAATATACTTAGTATCTACATGATCCCAATATTGACTTCCCAGACTCTTGATGTAAATTTTCATTATGTCGCTCCATATCCTATAGTTTTCTCTGTTGAACTTCAGACCTTCCTTCTTCATCATGATCTAGCAAATCTTTTCCTCAATCTATTAGGCTTAGACCTTAGAGGACCTGAATTTCTTTGATACCAATTGAGGGGGGGGGGGGTGAATCAGTAAATAGAAAAACTGATACAAACTTCCCAATCTCAATCTCAATCACACAAAGTAAACTTATCAAATGAAATACCACTGTAAATACTCATAAGAAAATCCAGTTGACTATTACAACAACTTAACAGTAAACAACATTAAACTTGTAAACATCCAAATGCTTTATCATATGTCAACATATTCCATTTCTCAATGCTTCCGGTTATCATGCCTTATCTGAATATTTAAGTAGTTAATCAAATCAACCATAAGATCATAACCACAAAAACATTCACCACATGACACAAGTATTTTTGACATGGAAACCCAAATAGGTAAAAACCACAGTGAGATGGGACTCACAAGATAATATCTGAACTCTTTTGAAGTTCGCCTTGTTAGGAGCCAAGCTTGTTAAAGCTTTTACAAAAGTCCTGTTAAGAACTGATTCTATTAGGAATCACCCGGTTAAGGGATTGACTACAAACGCCTTCTTAGAAGCAAATACCCTCTAAGGAGTAACCTCAGTAGAGGATTTGAAAATCCAATCTAATGGATTACCTTGTTAGAGGATTTGATAAGTAACCAAGCTTGTTAGAGATTACCCAGGAAGGGGATTTCAATTTTGCTATAATTGTTAGAAAACAACAGGAGTTTGTTTGATTTGTCTGAATAGCACTACACTTGCTTGATCATATCCTTTTAAGCTCCTATCTTCCTTTACTCAAACTACAGACTCATTATCCAGTTTGGCAACCACACACTCAATTGGTTTCTACCAACTCTTGCCAACACTAAACAAAACAACTTCATCGACCTTAAATACAAATCAAATAGGTCGGTAATACAACAAAAACCTAATTCTTTCATCAAGATTACAAACAAGTCGGTACAAGTATGACCATTGGATTTCATAGCAATCTCAATACATCAATTAAGAAAACCTTAATCGCTCCTTGATTACTGCTTCATCGAGCTCAGTAATTCATCACACGCTTTGCATTAGATGCAATACATTTTGCTCATTCCCTATACAAACAAATGTGCCAAAAACATTTTGAACTTGTCTTCATACAATGACCATACGTGTCACCATCATTACTGCTGAACATTAGATCATAAACCAACATAACCAATTCAACAACCTTAATCGGTTAGGGTTTAACAAATACAACTAGTATGGTTTACCGGTTACATTACATAGATAGGGTTTAACCTTTTACACCAGTTACCGGTTCAACTTACAAACTTACATACCAATTTACAATGTCCTTCACAAAGCTCTTCCTACCGGTTACAAGATAGTATCTACAATATCAACAATATCATTACTAGATAATTGACATCAATGACAACATAACATATCATTAATGCAATCTTCATGCAAATGCCAACACATACATCATGGACTAGCATTATGCATTTCGTAGGGGAAGGCAAAGAATTTATCCCTCCAATTCAACCAACGTCACTATCATACCAACCTCCATTCTCTTATGAGACCATACCATCACAACCAACCTATCAATCCAACTCACACGTCCCAAAACTTGAACCAAACCTAACATTCCTAAACAAACACCATCCCTATTTTTCCATCACAAATAACAATATTAGCTCAACAATTGCAACATTTGGAACAACAAATTATAAACATAAATATTAGCAGAGCCAAAACCTCCACACCACCACAAAACATGCAAATCACCAATTGTCTCTACCAATAACCCAACATACCACCTACCATCTCACAAAAACACATGACAAACCAACCTCAACTAACAAACCCAAACCCAAACTTCAACGAAAACTACATACCTCAACAACATGTAGTGGAGGAAATTTGTTACCTCAAGGATGATAAACCCAAGAGAACAAATCAACCCTCCAATATCTCAGTTATATTGGCACTAAGGGTGAGCCAAGGTATGAAAATGACAAATTAAGCTAGCAGATTACAAACTGAGACTCTCAGATGACTTTGATAAGCCTCTATCCTGAGGACGAGCGCGCAGGTCTAGGATACCAGCATGACGCATTGTCGTCCTGTACGGATGAGGTACAAAGACCATACAAAAAGTCACAAAAATGACCAAACTATAAGGTGAATGCATAAAATTATAAAACTAAGCTAGTAATCACAAAATATGAAATACTAAAACAAAATAAGAGAAAAGAGATGAGGGAAACTCGCAGCTGGTCCACGACTAAAGCCTCCCGCAAGGTGATAGCTTTCTCACCACTATAAGCCTACACACAAAAAAGAAGGGAAAATGTTGGGGTTGTGTTTTGGAGTCTGCATAAGTCAGACCCCCATTTTGGTGTTTCGACCACCACATACAACCCATATAATAGCCACAGTGAAGATAAAATGATAAAGATAATGAAGATATGATAATAGATTTTAGATGAAAGTATGCAAATATGTGAACAAATCAAAGAAAGTTGAGTAACTCCCCTTCTAAGACTTGTGAAGATGGCACTATGAGCTGATTCAAGAGTGTGCAACAACGGTGGTCCTCAAGATGATAGAAAACCTATGAACATTGCTCAAGAAGATCGCCAAAAGCTCCAACTTGCAAGAAAATGTCCAAGAATGCCAAAAGATCCTCCAAATGCCTTCAAATGAGAGATATATAGGTGTACACATAGAAAATAGGTTAGTTAGAAACCCAAGTGTACCAATGAGACATTAGAGATTGAAAGATTTAAACAAAAAACATATTAGAAACATCAAATGCAACAAAATCCTTCAAAAGCATCCCATTGTCCTCTATCTCCAAGAACCTATTGATTCTATCAGTTTGGTGCTCTTAGATTATGCACAAGACTCACTTAGATGACAACTAAGAGAATGAGATTTACAAGATGGAGTGAAATTACACTAATATGAGAGCTAATGCAAGATATAAACAAAGCTAATATGAAGCTAAGATGATGCTAAGCATGATATAAACAAGATGATTCAAACTAAAATGGTACTAAAATGATGCTAAAACAAGCTAGATGGATGCACAAGCTAGAGATAATTTAGCATTAGTATGATGCAAAAAGAAGAGATTATCTTCATACATGGAGATGGCTCTATTTATAGACTTTCCAAGGCCAAGAGTGAGATGGCATGGAATCAAGGGTTGAGATTCAATCTGGAAAATTGGATGGTGAGGATGCAAAGATCATTTATGATAGTAGATGAAATATGAGAATTTATTGCCAAGCCTTGGGTCAAGGAAGCAACATGGAGTAAATAGGCATGGAGAAAGCAAGGTTCAAGTACCCAAATGTAAGATCCAAGTACCTAGATGCAAGAAGTAAGGAGGATTTGAGTACCGGAGTGTAAGACTTAACTACCATAAATTAATGTGCAAAGAAGGTTCAAATACTTAAGTTTAAGGCTTGAGTATTTTGGATGAATGAACAAGCATAGACTCAAATACGCAAGTGTAAGGCTTGAGTACTTTGGAAGCATGGACAAGCAAAGGTGCAAGTACCCAAGTGTAAGACTCAAGGTACCTTTGATGTAAGCATTTTTGACCAATTTAATTTGTAAATTAGCTATTTACTTGTCACATGCTGATGTGTCATGATGAAGTGGAAAGAGGAGTGGGGATGTGGATTTGTAGGAAAATGCAAGTGGGGTGAATAAATATGATTTTTAGAAGAAATTTGGAAAAATGAATTATATAATTAAATTGGGGAATTCAACTATATTATAGAGGAATATTTAAATGACCTTTGCATTCAAATTAATTAATTGAACCAGATTTATGTGTATACAATAGGTTCTGGAAGAGAAATTGACGTCGGTGGGTGCATGCATGGGTGTTACGATTGCGTCGCGCTAATGTCCCAAGGATAACAGGTTGACAAAGTTGGTAGGATTCCAACTTGGGGTTGACAAAGTGATCGAAGTGGATAGAAAGACAAGAGTGGTAGTACACGACCTTCGATGGCCTGGAGGAAGGCGTCATTTGTTGAGATGAATTGTAAAGGTTGAATTTTTGATATTAGATTTTCCCCCACTTTAGTGAGCATGTCTTTGCTGAGAGATGCGAAGCTAAAGTAGAGGAAGATAAAGAAAAGAGTCATGATAGGGAGGGGAAATTTTGTTGATCACATGAGGTTGCCCCCAGCGAGAATTTTGAAATAGATATTGCTAACTGATACATCGCAAACACACTACCTGTAGAGTAACATGTCAGACAATAAGATAAAGAATAGATTAAGATAGATGCTAGATAAGATAGCATAACAGAAACAAACCTCACTTGAAGGAAAGCCCATTATTATGAAAAGATACAAGATAAGCGATCACTATGATATGAGATACGCTAGTACGGACAACAAAGTGCATTATGCTAGATAGCCATATGATAGGGCGGTGATGAATGCCAGTGTGGATAACCATACGATAGGGTGAGATTTTGCTGGCATGGGTAGTGATACGCTAGTTAGCCATGTGATTGGGCGATCAAAGATGGATTTGATAAGTAGTAGATTGGCCCCTACAAATGTGAATAAAAAATATAGTTCCAATGGTTTGGCCCCCATCTAGGCGAAAAAGATCAAGTGGTTTGGCCCCCACCTAGGCAAACATGAAAGAGTGATCAACAAGAGACATAAATGAAAGAGGCTAAATAATAAATGCAGATCATGTAGAAACGCACATATGATGCCCCTCCCTTAGAATGATAGGCATGAAATGCATGTCATTCTAAGGAGAAGAGCGGATGTGGCACATCAACATAGAAAGATGTTTCCATGGAATGCCACCATTAGTTGGTGACACATAAATGTCCACAACATCAATGGGGAATGTAAGAGGATAGGAGGATCTGATAGTTTGACGTCAGAACCCATAGCAATGAGAATATGTAATACCACTGCGGGATGGGTATATTGTCATAGTGCCAATGTTCTTGGATCTAAAGAAGAGAATAAGAAGACAAAGATGAAATAAAAATTTGGGTCAACATGGAAGAAGACAAAGATTCCCCCAATGCTTTGCATCATCCCTGAATATCGAAAAAAGAAAGATGCGACAAATAGAATAAGTAGATAACAGATAGAAGAAGTTGTACGATGAAAAATCCCCTATATCTAAGCACCTACAAAGTAAATAGAGTCCTCCAGGAGAGCACAACAAATAAAGACAATCAACCTCCCATATCCAAGAAACTATGGAGCAACTTGGGTCCTTTAAGAGGTAACTAACATATAAATCAAGCATGGGGAAACACAATGAAATGCACACATTCTATGCTACAAGATAAAGAGAGATAAAGCCCTATAGGCCTTCAACAACTAGGTCATCATCTCCCCAATATATATCATATGGGGAAGGAGGATGAGATCTAAGTGGGACAACAACAAGAGTGGCACAAGGAACCTCACCAACAATGAGGGCAAGGGAGGAAACAACATCAATGTTTGAGTCCACAGGTTCAGAGGAGGTAAGGGTCAATGATCACGTGAAGATCATAGACAAGTCCAAGATGTCCCCCAAGGTGTTGAACAATAAAACCTCCATAGAGGAAGCATGCGACTCACTTGGAGAAGATGAAAAAACAATAAGACTGCTGACCTCTGGAAGAGGGGCAGTGACAAACTCAAGAGAAGGCGAAGCTTCTCAATCACATACACAGAGATAGGCAAAGCAACATGCACTGAATTAGACAGAGAAAAGGATGAGGAACATACCTGTGAGGGTTTTTGTCATTGAAACTTTGGAACAAGACCTTTCTCAAGCTTGCATTTGGGTCAGATAGAAGAAACAAGTCTCATATCAACCATAGAATGTTGAAGGAATCCTGGAAAGATCTGATGTTGGAACGTTTGCGAAATAGGTGGAGAAGATGAAGTTGCGTTGGACACCACCTGCATATGCAACATATCAATGGGTCGAGACAATGAAGGTACACTCGACAAGGAGGTGATGAGGGGTGGCTTCAATGAAGGAGTAATGGAAACCTACACCTATTTTGGGGGAGGCTCATCAACAGGCTCTGAAGCAGTGGGAAGCAAAATCAAAGATGATGCAAAAATAGGGGCAATAGATGAAACAATATTTGATGCAACATAATTGGGTGCTTAAGATGCACTAGTAGATTGGAAGGAAGCCTTGTTCTCATGAGCCATGGTCCATCGATAGTGCTTACGCTCACGCACATGCTAATTACAATGAAGATGAGCACCACCGATTGAAGCCCAAGAGGACTCAAGAACATCATGCTCCATAGGGGAGGCCTCCAAAACAATGTTGGGGATAGGAGAAGGACCAACCGATGGAACAAGAGGTGCATTCAAAATAGGGACCACATTCACAGCAACAGGCTCCCTAGTTTGCTACGCTCGAGGAGTAGTGGGAGGAACAAAGGGTGCCAATGTGGGCTGTGAAGAGGGAGCATGAGATGATGAACAAAAACAATACAAACACCTCCCTCTCTCATATTGAGTGGGCTGAGGGATATCGATCTTGATTAGGTGTTCGAGGGGAGGGCGGGCTGCAGACTTTGACAACACGGGTGCCTTTCCCTTGTTTGCACTAGGTGCAATCGTAGGAATAGAAGACACCACCGAAGGCTACACAGTCTAGGGTGGATGAGGAGGTTTATTTGGAGGAATAAGATTAGCCTCAATCCTCGATGATGAAGGGACATGAGGCACCACCTGCAACAAGACAAGAATAGATGGAGTAGAAGTTGATGCAGGAAGAGGCAACAAATAGCTAGGCTGAGTTGACTTAGGGGCCAACTACCCCACCTTATACTGATAACTAGAATTTGACTGGTATTAATAAACTGGTCAAATCCTATTCAATAGCCTTAATACGGGTTGGAAATTTTTGAAAAATGAAGTGAGAGAGTATGGAAGATTGAGCTAACGAAGATGGAAAAATGGCTATAATATTGACATTTAATAACCTGGCCTTGTACCTGGGAAATTTCTATCCCAACCCTTGAATATTGGTCAATAAATTCCTTTCCCACCACCCTTTCTTCCAATCATAGGGTAGTACCGCATTGGGTGGGATCAAGATGGGAACCAACACTAAAAACTATGAATTTCAAGGCCGGCCAATAAGACGAGTTTAGACCTCCTTAGGTTATGGTAGGATGGAATGAGAAAAGCCTCAAAAGAAGAGGATTCATGCATTGAACTCAAAGAAATGAAGGTATATCCACAGTACATCGAGTCACCATGGGGAAGCATGGTTCCCATCAGAGCAGGCCAAAAATGATTCAACAAAAAATCCCCATGGGCTACTAGGGGTCTATATCCAGTATCTTGGATAACATGAACACCCTCATGAGGAAACTTAAGACATTTATGAACCACCAAAGGGACCATGTCCATATAAATCAACTAGGGAATGCCTAGTTTAACCTAAAATAGGCTTGATTCAAGAATGATCACAAATGTAGAGGACACAACCTTGGGTCCCATGAGGACCATCAAGGCGATGCTACCCAAAGGAGGGATAGAGAAACAATCATGCACCCTCAGGGTTGCTTGAAATTCATCATATGTAGGCCTATGCCAACCATTCACAAATAGAGTCTCCTTCATAATTGCATCGACTCTACATGATGGGTCAACCATCACACCTATGATAGTTTGACCATTCAATTTAGCAGGGTTGTATAAAGGAGCAGGCTCTCCATAATATGAGGCATCCAGAGGGGTGAATGATAATGACACATCATACACCTTCTCATTTTGGCTAGCAGGTGAACAAATAGGAGTGATGGGGACCATGCTCACAAATTGACCATCAACTGAGGAAGGCTCCGATGCAAAAATGATTTTTTTTTATGCGGGGGAAACGCAATTGTAGATCTACAAATCCTTGTTAGTCTTATCAATAAACTTGTTTGACTTATGTTTCTGTGCATCAAATTTAATCATACCACTTTCGATGTGGTCTTGGAAAATATGCTGAAAATGATAACACCTCTTAGTGTCATGACTAGGTACACGATGGTGATGACAAAATTTTGAGCCATCATACCAATGTGGATAAGGTCTGTTATCGAGTAGTGGTCGAACCTCGGGAAGGGTAATCAGATTGTCTTTTAACAATTGTTGCACTATGCTTAAGAGTCATTTAATTTAGGGAATGTTCTATTTTGTTGTGACCCATGTGTAATAGCCATAAGAGGAATAACCACAACATTAGCTACAACTTTGTTCTTTCTAGACCCTTTCGTGGACGTGCCTGCGAAAGACCCACCACGAGGGTTTGAAGTAGAATCTCCAAACTGCGTCATGGTGTGTTGGTAGTCTGTGAGTGCAAAACACATATTGGTAAAGTTTTGATTATGGCTAAGAGATAACTTCTCCCTCAATTCTAGCTGCGGATTGCCAATGAACATCCTCTATAAATTGCTATCTGGCAAGGCAAAGGGGATCCTAATAGACATCGACTGATATCTTGAGATAAAATCCGTGACCTTTTTCAGGTTTTTTCTTACAGTGAACAATGTCAACAATAATGACCTTGCTGCCAATGTTAGCTAGAAATTGTTTAAGGAATAGATCCATAAGCTGGTTGAAGGTACATATGGAATGATTCGACAAGGAGCTATACCATTCTAACATGATTCCCTTAAGGGAATGTGAGAATAGTTTGAGCAATACAAAGTCTAGGCTGTGGTAGTCGCTACACATGGTCATGAAATAATCGATGTGCATATTAGGGTCCCCATCACCATTGAACCTATCAAACTTCAATGATTTAGCTACCGAAGGAAATATTGTGTCTAGGATAGTAATGTCAAGGTGACTCTTCCTCTACTATGCAAGCAATAGATGACTGACTAGAAGAGGATGCTAGGTTTGTGAGCTACAACTACCTCATGTTCTGTAAGATAGTGTTCAAGATAGGATTAGAAGGTGGAGGGGGTGGAGGTGAGCTATATGTGGCACTGCCTTCACCAACACCTCCATGTAAGGAAACTTTTAGCCAACTTTATGCCAATTTCCAGATAACCCAATTTAGATCTTAAACATATCAACACATAGAATCCACATGCAAAGAATATACAACATACCCATGAAAATGTGACACAAGATATATCTTGGGAAAAACCTCATGAGGGAAAAACCCAGCCTCCAAAAGCATCATCCACCATGTATTATCAAGAATGCATCCATTACAATACAACTATGGAAAGCCTTCGAAAACCTAGCCATAACCAAGCACTCCATGTGACCAAGTATGAATCTACACATCCCATGCCATGCTTTCTCCTTCACAAATGCTAACTTGGCTAACCCAAACAACTACCCTCGTGGTTTCTTTTATAAACACAAGCTCCCGCAAAACCACTGAGTGGTATTACATCAAAACCATGTGACAATAAAATATAATATTTTTCCTTCCTACCCTTGACCCACATTTAATATTGGGTACTTCATCACAATTAAATTTTCCAATATTAAATAAATACTATATAGTAATACCAATGTGTTATTACAACTCATCAAGTGGTTACACAAATATTCCAAGGGAATCTCTACATGTTGCACGCCCATCTAGGTGCAACAATACAATATGATATTACAATATAATTCCATGTCCACCTCGCACAATAATAAAATAATACAACAATGAAACATTATTATGCAAGGTGTACAACACCTATTTTCCCAATATTCTCCCACTTGTTGTATACATTGCATAAGGGACAAAAAGTAATCCGTCACACAAAAAAGAGACTAATCTCTCCACGCACATATACCATCATGGAATCCAAGTGCTCCATAAATATACTTGCAACAAGAAACAAAGTGACCACCTTCTCATATATGAATTCTCTCACCCCCCATCATGCCATTTCCGCTAGACATGAAAAGACCATCCAAAGAGAAAGCCACACAATCTGTCACAACAAATGATAAGTCCTGCACCAACTAATATCCAAACAGAAACACTAATCCAAAGGTATCCAATGCAAAGGTAGATGTTTACATAGCTGAAATAAAACCCACAACAAGTGCTAACACATCAACTATACATGTCTCTAAGGCATACAAACCAAGTGAACAACATCTCATCAACATATGCAACCTCTAACATGCAACCATAAGCTCCAAGTGCAATACTTGCCACACATATACACCAAGGAACTCCCACTGCATAGGTAATATCAATATAAAAAATGAATCCACTAACAACATATTATAGAAGTGTAACCATGTAGTATCAAGAACATCCACATTAATATGAGCATCATGTAAACTAATAACCCGCAAGTACCACTCTCACACCATGTCTCCAACATTCTCCCATGTTTTCCACACCAACAAAAGAAAGAGATAAAGGAACCTCTATACCATCTCCCACATGAAAACACATGAACACAAAACAAGTGAACACATAGCTCCAAACTATCTCCAACCAATATAATGTGAATACCAATATCGAGGAAGCTAACATAAACAAAGAGAGAAACACTGCAAATCAAATCCTGTAGTATGTCCTTTGACACACACCTCTAAATGTTAATTGTGTCAAGTATGTTCTCCTCCATAAAACCCCAAATGAAAATCATAACAACACCCAAAAAACCCATTCAGTCCCTTTGGACCAAACAAACATATATAACATGTAATCAACATGGATGTACAACTCTCATAACCAAGAAGATCAAACTAAATATCCATTCCCAATCCCAAGGGAACATTCCCAATAAACCATCTCCCAAACTAATATCAATGACTACCACCATCATAATAATAACTCAAATGCACAAGGAGATAACCAATGCCATACATCTCTCAAATGAACCCTCTATAACTAAACATCTCCATAGCTCAATATCCATATCTATGAAAGATAAGCATAAACATAATGCACCTAAAAGGAAACAATGGGCAATACCTCTTAAGTAGTAAACTGTCGAGTAGACCAAGAGTGGGGAATGCAAATGCTCCTCAAAGATATCCAAGTCATCATGACTCATCTGAGAACAATCTCCTCTCGAGTCCATACTAAGTGAATGCTCCTCGGTCTTCCAATTGAAAGAATCAACCGTTCCAACACATATCTCTAATATAAGAAGAATAGCAACATCACCAACATCTCCATGTATTCATGAGCACCTGTTGTTTATGGTAAAAATGGAAACAACAACATTGAAAGACTAAAATAGATTCAGCCACAAAACCCTAGCCTAACAACAACAAAGATCCATCATAACATATGAAGATTACCTAAGACAATGTAAATCAACAAAATCACAAAGATTATACCATCACATGTCTACTAGGGTTTGAATCTCCATTCTTTCTATCTCCATTGATCTTGCTTGATATATTTTCTCTCAAATTTTATATGTGCACAAGAGCTCAACAAAGAATGGAAATGTGGTTGATAGCTAGATCGCATATGAAAGTTTGAATGTTAGAAATGCTTGGGAGGGTTGATAATGAAGGAAGTATCTCCTTATATAGAAGACACTTTAGGAAATGGAGGGATAAGATTAAGAGGTGTAAAAGATAGGTGGTTGGCTAGGATTAAAGGGTAGGTAGAGGAAATACGAAAATAATGAGAGGGTAGGTAGTGTTAGAATTAAGAGATGACTGACATGTGTCATGGGTGAAAAAGATTAATGAATTAATTAAAAAATTAAAGATTTATTTAATTAATAGAAGAAATGAGATCATGAAATATTTATTTAATTTAGGAAAAGGATAATTTAAATAAAGAAATGTATTTATTTAAATGAGAAAAGGTTTAGAAGAGGATAAATGAATTAATTAAATAAATAAAGATTTCTTTAATTAATAGAAGACTTAGGATAAAATAATTAATTAAATGAAATATTTATTTAATTAGATAGGATAATTTTAGGTGTCTACATTTTGCCCCTTGTTGAGACAATGCAGCTTGTCGCGTTGTTTCAAAGAAGATAGATAAACTGATACAAAGTTGCCCCAAGACAGGAATGATATGCCTCCTCGAAAGATTGGATGAAAATGTCTGAAAAGATCATAGACAATCTCTCGATAAGAAAGAAAGGCTAGAAATGACTGACAAGACAGGATAGAGTGACAGAGTCACGAGATAAAGAAGATTGACACGGGGGACTAGGGCTAGGGTAGTCTATAAGATAGAATACGAGGGAAAACATTCTCATTGTCATCCACACATCTAGGAGAGTAGAGTGCAGAGAAAGAACAGAGCAATCAACAACGATGGCATTGGTGCACAGATTCAATCGCGTTTGTCGATATCAGAGGCCGACAGATGCAGGAGAGTTGGTGAGTACCACAAAACTTCCTTGTACTTTACTAAATTAATTGTTGTCATATATGCATGTTAGGTAGGGCAATAAATGCATATTAGGTATGTTAAAAAAAACTTGTCATGCGAGGCAAAAGACAAGAAGGCGCATCTATATTGGTGCCAGGTGCGTCTAGGTAGGTTAGGTGTGTCTATGTCGATTAGAAACATGTCTATGATTGAAAAAATGTCTATGTCTAGTGCGAGCACGTTTGCAAAGTACAGGCATGTCTCTGTAGAACAGAGGCACGTCCGTGTGTTTCAGGCACATCTGTGTGTTTCAAGCGCGTCTATGAAATGCATAAATGTATGTGAAGTATGCAAGCACGTTTATGTCTTCAAGGTCAAATCAACAGTTCTATAATAAATAACGCTTTTGATTGGATAAGCTACTGAGAGGATACATTCAAACAAGGCCTCTAGGGAAGACTAGGATAACAAATAGGGCTAGGATTGATAATTATGTGATAGGACATACATTGCCAATCATGAAACTAATCAAGAAGATATACTCAAGCAGAGACCCTAGGATAGGATAGAGCAAGGCACTTTGTGATGAATAGGGAGTACCAAAGAAATTGACAATTCTGTGATAGAACATACGTTGCCAATTGGATTAGGCTAAAATTGACAATTCTGTGATAGAACATACATTGTCAATTGGATAAGCTATTCAAGAGGATACACTCAAGTAGGTTCCCTAAAAGATAAGATAAAAGTAGCACTTTGTGATGAACAAGGAGGACTACTAGGATAGAGTGCCATATGATAGATATAAGCAATAGGATAAAAAAGCAACACTTTATGATGAACGGGGAATACTACTAGGATAGAGTGCCATTTGATAGATATAGGCACTAGGAAAAAAAAGAAGCACTTTGTGATGAACACGGAGTACTACTAGGATTGACACAATTGATTGGCTTGACTGCAGGAGGACCTACCTATACTGGAGTCACGAGAGAGAATCCCTTTGACTCAGGGGTTACGAGTAGAGCTGAAATTCGAGGATAGAGCAGCAGTTGAAGCCATGGGATTCTGATACATTATGTATATGCCTAAGATTTGGGTGAACATGGGATTGTTGACTGCATTAGCTGAGAGATGGAACTCAGAGATATGCACATTTCATTTGCCAATGGGTGAGATGAAAGTCACCTTAGAGGATGTATACAAGATATTGCAGATACCGATAGTTGGGGAGTTAGTTCCTTACAATCGAGAGGGAGATAGGGATGCATTGAGACAAATGTTCCAGGATCCAAGGTTGGAGATGGGGGAAGGACATGTAGCCTGGTACAACATGACAATGACAAGATTGGCTCTATCAGAGGTGCTGGCAGGAGTGATGAGTGGGTTCCTCTATCCGGATAGGGCGACATGAGGGTTGGTTGTGGGATGGGGGAGGACACTGGAGACATTGGTGACTGAGCACATCAGGTTTTCATGAGGGCCGTGTCTGCTGGCACACTTGTATTATGAGCTACATCAGTTTGTATATCATGAATCAACATTATTAGGATGTAGAGTGACATTGTTGCAGGTATGGGCATATGAGCATCTTCTAGTGACACGAATGATACACTTTAGAGGTAGGGGACATGGGCACAATTATGTGCACCTGTATGATATGATTACTTCACAACCATGGATTGGGAGGCTAGAGTATTGGCGTCAAGTGATTGATAAGGTAGACAATGTAGTATGGAGGCTATATCGAGACTGTGAGGATGATGCAGTGGAGTTTCCATATGTATTCGGGAGTAGGTATCTGATTGGGTGGACACCATATGTTATTGAGAGGTAGTTGATTGACATGGTATGCAGATAGTTTGGCAAGATACAATGGATGCCACGGGGTTCAAGGATGTATGCGTAGATAGTGAGGGATCAGGCTCATTTAGGTCCATTACTGTCTTATGATCAGGAAGTGACCCAAATGCTAGAGATGGTTCCCATGCCTTGGGATATTTGGGTAGATGTGGAAGATGCAGGGATGGATGCAGAGTATAGTGCATATTGGGCAGAGAATCCATTTCCATGACTGACGGATCCAGGGGAGCCGATAGAGGGTGATGGTGGAGGCAAAGGTCGATGACAGAGGCGAGGGGCAGTGGCAGAGGGGAGGGTAGCTCAGAGGAGAGAGGGAAGAGAGGAAAGATAAGTGCATGTAGTTAGAGGCAGAGGTGGATTGCCTTTACAGGTGCCAACAACATAGGTTCCCAGATAGGTACAGGGATGGGGACAGGGATAGGAGAAGCCACAGGAGCAGTGTGAGGGGGGGAGGAGAGGAGGAGGATGGGCTACTATCCTTGAGAGAGATCTACCAGGGATAGAAAAATGAGATTCAGGATATGGAGAGGGATGTAAATGGGATTAGGAGATAGCTGAGGGACACTGAGCGGGAGAGAGATCAGGATATTCAATGCTACACAAAGGTTGAGATAGCACTAAGGGTAGGCAACAGAGGACACAACAGCCGGATATGCCTATGTTCGATGGGCAAGGGAGGAGATAGTCTATTAGAGAGACTTGTACTATGGAGTGATGCCACCAGATCAGCGGGCTAGGAGCTTTCAGAGACCATTGCGAACTATGACGACCATTGGAGGGAGAGACAAGGGACAAACGTCTAGTGGTGGGGTCATGGGTCCTCCACCACCACTAGATAGAGGGAGAAATAGAGATGATCCTGGGGCAGGGACTTCCAGGGCTTAGACTCTGTCAAGGCCAACTGGCTCTGAGGGAGGGAGTTCATCATAGCCTTAGAGGGCTCCCTATGTATCAGTTTTTGTACCATTTTTGTATGATGACACCTTCGAGTGATTGTAGCCATATGTATTTTGACATCATTGTATCATGACACTTATAATTTTTGAGATATATATATGAGATGATTCATCCTTGTGGAAGCTATATGCATGTGTACCTATGTGATGTTGCCTCCATGTGATGCATCTTTCTATATGATGCTTATGATATGAATGCAAATATGTACATGATGAAATGCAATATATTTTTGTTCTTTTATGTTTTATATGTTATGCAAATGCAAATGTGAATGTCAGAAATGCAGATGAATATTGATAATGCAAATAACTATTTGCATGATGAGAATGTAAAATGTGCTAACATGTGTTTTCTGTAGGATATGGTGCGATTGTGATATCTATATATATGTATGAAATGCTAATATGTGGTAATGCAGGTGCAAACTATATGAAATACAAATATTTTTGGCATGTCATTATACTCAGTCATGTGATAGCGGTCTATGCGGACTCAAGAAGGACAATGGAGGTAAATCAAGAAAAGGGGATGAAAGATAGAAGATATGGAAGTGAAAGAGCCTCTTGTGCTATTATCATCATTGAGCTTTATTATGGTAAATAGGTTATGACAATCGAGATATATGTTCGACCTAGAAAGTCATTGTACTCGTTTGCATGGAGATCAAACAATCGCAAACAAAGAATGCCCCAGTTCATACTAGACTCATAGTGTCCTCATATCCTTGGACAAGTCAAAGCATTACTAAGAGACAATTCACAGACAACAAAGAAAAATAGGCGATGATACCCCATCCTTGCCTTTCTAGTCAAAGACATCCTAGAGATATAAATCTCTAGTCAGAGACATCCCGGAAAAGCTAAAAGACATGTCACCATAAGATAAAATCAAAAGAAAATCAAGACTCGACACCAACATCCACTATAGTCCTCAAGTTTAGTGTCTCTTGTTACTTGTATAAGTCTATCTGATTGTGGTCACAATGTTTACTTTCACAAAAGGCTAGATAGCACTGAACCATAATGTTGTTTGAGTCTGTTGAAAGATTTGATTTGCTAAAGCCCATTGTTGCTGTTGTGTCTCATCTAAAATTGACTGGATCCATAAAATTGATACTTTATTGCAGAGAATACAAAAATTATTGCAGATTGGTGATGCAAGTGTTGCTTTATTGTGGATTGTACGCAGATAGACTGAAGAAAACTGGAAGAAACTATACTCCTCAGAACGTGTGATGCTCTTAGTTCCACACCCATCTCTAGACTTAGGATTGACCTTAGCCATAGATAAGAGCTGATTTATTATGGATTGAAAGGGGTGAAAAGGAGGGATTATTATGAATGGCTAACCAATCTTAGGTAGATCAATAACAAGCCATGATGAGAATGGGTAAGTTTATTATAGATGGATAGGCTGTGAGTATGTGCAAAGTGAAGGGATGAAAGTGAATCTTGAAGGAGGGAGGAGCAATGTCTCTACACATGGAGCTAATAACCTAGTTTTTACCATGGTACTTGCCCAAGGCACCACCGAAGTGGTTTTCACTATTGGATGAAATTATTTCTCTTTACTTTTTTTGATTTTTTAAATTAAATTAAATTTAATTTTTGTGTCACAAAGCACCTATTTGCCAGGTTTTCACCAAGTAACGAGTTTTTATTTTTATGATTTTTTTGTATTTTTGATATTTTTTGATTTTTTTGTATTTTTGAATTAGGATATTCCGAAGAGCTATGTGTAAAACCTGCGAAGGTGCATGTTGTTAATAGGATCTTCCAAAGGTTCTCCATCTAATGTTGAAAGCTGATATGCACCTGATCCATAGACTGTTGTAATGACACAGGGACCAAGCCAATTTGGTTCGAACTAGCTCTTCTTCTCTTTGTCTTGCTGATTTTAAAGATTTTTCCTTGAGAACTAAGGCACCCACCTCAAATGTGTGAGGCTTAACCTTATGATTGTAACTGTGTCATTCCTTGACTGAATCATGTGTAGCTCGAGGAAGTTCCATTAAAGGTCCATGATGTATCACCAGAAGGGAAAGGATGTGCAGAACAAGTGGATGAGGAATGAAGGCTTATGATTGTGAAAAAAAGTGAAAGTATCATGACATGATGGAGACTTAGGATCAACAAGTATTCTTTTTGACTTAAAATTGTAGAACTTTTGTCCCTAGTTATTTTGATATTAGGGGAGGTCAACTCTTGTTCTTTTTTCTTCATAGGATTTTTATCCTTGGCCTTGATTTTTGCAGAGTCCAATAGCTTTTGATTTTGATTTGTACTAAAGGCCTTTTTTTAATTTTTGACTTTTAGATTTTCTTTTCAAAGTTTGATTTGTGATCCCCAATGAGTAAGGGCTTTTGTAATTCTTGTTGATCCAAGTTTGGGAGGGGAGTGGAAATGGAATGAGTGGATGATATGGTAAAGCTATGTGATTTCTCAAGAGGGCTAGCAATACGCTCAAAAGATTCTTTTTTGGAACAACTCTTAGGACTATTGATATTAAGAGTTGCTTGCACCACTAGAGGAGATTTACATTCAGACTTAGTAACCACAACACTAGGTGGTTCGTACCCAATTCCTTGGCATTGCAAATTGTTTGTAGGTTGTTCCTGCTGAGTAAATGCCTTAGGAGATAGTGAGAGTTGATCAACATGAAAGATATACTCACCACATCCCATGTCTTTAACCCTTAACTTTTCTTTGATCTTTGCTTGTTTTGATGTAGAAGCTTTCAAAGATTCTGAATCAACATATGCTGATGAAGGAACAACCTCTTGATTGAATGGGATTGTAATTTCTGATCTAGATCACAGATTGTTGCAATAAATGAATGGGTTTGGATTAACTTTGACGATCACTTCAACTCCATTATGTGGGAACTTGACACATTGATGATATGTAGATGAGATTGCACTCATCTCATGAATCCGTGGACGTCGTAGCAATATGTTGTATGTGAGATCTAGATCAAGGACTTGACAAACCGCATCCTTTGTAATTGGCCCTACTCTGAGAGGTAAGGTGACTGTGCCCTTGGATGAACTCTCTTCATCATCATATGCCTTAATAGTGATTGCCTGTGTAGAATTCACAACCTTTTCAGAATATCCCAATTGCTTAAGAGTATTCAATGTACATATATTGAGACCAACTCCTCCATCTATCAGGAATCATTTTATTTGGTGTTTGTGTAAGAAGGCTTCAACGTGTAAAGTTGCATTATGCAGTTGGCTTACAAAGGCCTCATCAGGTTCAGTGAATGTAAGAAAATGTGGAACAGAAAGGTATCCCACCATGGCTTGAAATTGGTCCACATTCAGATTAGTGGGGATAGAAGTTTCTCTCAAAGTTTTATGAAGGTAGAAATTTTTGTGGGAGATATGCGTAAAAGCTCAAGAATGGAGATAAGTGCAGACATCCTCCCTAACTGTTCTACTAGGTTGTACTCAGGTTTGGATGATGAGGAAGTGATGGTTTTAGCTGGAGCACCTTGTAGGGTGACTTTACCTCGATGAGTTGTGACATTACATTCAGAGGTAGATTCTGAAGAAGGTCTAATTCCTTTTAGGACAACTTTGGGTCTTTGGGTAGAATTTTCAAGCGTTTTATCCTTTATGATAATAGTAGAGACATAATTGTCCATTGAAATGTGATTAACAATTGAATCATAGTTATAGTTGTTAGAGTGATCAGGTCTTTACTTGATTAATTAAACAACATTTATTTAATTCTTTAAGTTCCCTATTATCTCTTTTTACACTTAAGCTAACATTAGGTGCATAATAATTAATTCTTTTATTAATTATTATATGCAAGCCTAGGTGTTCCCTTTTAGGGTTTCTTGACCTATTAGAGGTTAATTTTGTTTTCTTTGTATTATTATCACATTACCCATTTTGTCAATACCAAGCTCTCATCTTTTTGAGCATATTTTCTATGTATTGGTTTTTCTATTATTTGCTTTCTTGCTTCTCCTTATAAAAGGTTATTTAGCTTGTAGAGATCATTTGGGCTCCTGTGGTGTTGTATTTCTCAACTCTCACATGGTATCGAAGCTTTAGATTTGCAACTATCTGTTCTTGTTTCAAGATTTTTTTGCATTGGAAGTAGATCTGGGGTTTCAGGAAGTTTTTTTTTAATGCACCTAGGGATAGGCCTTTTTTTTTCTGAGCACTTTGGGCCTAAATTAACCTCACCATCATGCTCAGAAGGCCCAAAAACCCCTATAGTCATATAAAACTTTCCTAGTTTTAACTCCTGAGCATTTGGGGGTATTTTTTCTTCAGTTCTAGGCCGTACGACCCTGGCACATAGTTCGAGAAATTGTTTTTTCCAAATTTTTTTTTTTGCCTTTTTTTGTTTTTTTGAAAAAAAAGAAGAAAAAAATCAAAAAAATCAAAAAAATAAAAAATCATTTCAAAAAGTCGAAAACAAGTTTTTTAACTTTGGGCGCAGGGCCCGTACCCTACCGGACTAACAATCCGGTCGTCGCCTTGCCAGTCCGGTGCTGGCCCTGTTAGAGTGTGCCTCACCAGCTGGCCGTTGGCCTCCAGCTCCTTGCCGACCCTCGCTGACGCCTACCGCTCTGCTCGCCGGAGCCCACCTCCCTATCACCGGTGCCTGCCGCTCTTCCCGCCGGCTACCTTTGCTCTCTCTGCCGCTGCCGCTGCCTCTCTGCCACTCCACCGCTCCACCCCAGAGTGCCACCGGAGTGCAACTGCTACAAGGCCCTGCCACCGAACCTCCACCCTCTTGTCTCTTTAAGGTGGGGTTCATTTTTTGGCCATATCTTGAGCATACAGAGTCATTTTTTTGAAAATGAATAGGTGTCGAAAAGATGGTTTCGAGCCGGACCTCGTGATGTATTTTTTGCTTGATTTTTTTGTTTGACTGTACTTTTTTCTAGTCAAAGTCGGGTCTCTTTTTTGGACTTCTAGGGCTGTAGAATGGGCAAACAGACTCCATTTTTTGAAAACAAATAGGTGTTGGAAAGATCCCAACATGCTCTATTCAAACATGTGATCTTGTTTCTCATATTTTTCATCAGGTACATGAGATTTTAGTTTGAATTTTTTTTGCTTATACACTACTTCCTTCTCATTAGTATGTTCTAGGGTTTGGGTTTATCTATTGTGGGGGGGGTGTTTTTTCTCGCTTTCTATAATTTATATCAGAAATATAGAGCACCAACATTCTTAAAACAAACAAACCCTTCTGCATCTTCTGTCTATTCTGAAAGATCACATAATAAAAAAAAACCACAAGCAGGTGTAGGTGCAGAGTTTTTTCATGGTAGATCATTCAGTTGAGTTATTGACATCAAATAAATATCACACGTAGAAGCCCTGCATCATGAGGCTTCTCTGGGCATGAGGGTTGTGGTTTTGTTTGGATGAGGTTCAACCTCTATTGCAACGTCCTTATGAGCTTCTTCTGCACATAAACAAGATTGATGAGGCCATGAGTTTTCTCTCTTTGCATGTCTTCGATAGTCTTCTATTTCACCTTGATGAGTTTCTCACTCCTCACGCTATGTGGTTGAAGTTTGAGTCTCTCTTCGGGAGGGTTAACAAGATTTAGACATTACAGATTGAGGCAAAGTTGGTTTCTTTGTCACTTGATTCCTTTCCCACCATTGAGGATTTTTTGAACAAGTTCAAGACCACCAGATTTATTATCCAGGGATGTGGCAAGATCAAGAAAGACATAGGGTGCATTCACTTGATTCTTTCGAAGCTTTGGCATCATTTTTAGTTTTTTTCCTCTGCTATCTAGTCCACCATGGATGGCTTGGGTGCTCATTTCACCATGCCTACCTTTGATTCATTTTGTGAGCATTTGTCTTGTGAGCAGTCTCATCTTTCTCAGCTGGACATGCTCTCAGGGTCCAAGAACAAAGCATTGGTTGCTCAGTCCTTTAAGGAGAAGCAAAAGCAGAAACTGAAGCCAAAGAAGAATTTTGCAGGTAGTGAGCATTCCTCCAAGCCACCTCCTAAGTTTGATTCTAAACCACCATTTCATCTGAAACATGGGAAATCTTCATAGTCTGGTGAGTCTTCCTCCAAGACTAAGAAGAAATCAGGAGACACTTGTAGCTTTTGTGGCAAGGAAGGACATCCAGTTTCCAGGTGTTGGAAACACTTAGAGGCTTTAGAGGCAGCCATGCAACAACAACACATCTCCTCACCTTAGGCATCTTCTCCTTCCACAGGGAAAGGTCATGCTCTCACTACTCGAGATTCAACCTATGGGTCCACTTGGATATTAGATTCTGGTGCTTCTCACCATATGACTCACACTCAATAGTTGGTTACTTCTCTTGCCTCTTGTGGTACTTCACAGATTGCAGTGGGTGACTTAGTTCAACTTTCAGTCTTGGGTTCAAGTTTTGTCTCTTTAGATGGGGGTACTCTTCAGGATGTTCTTGTTGTCCCTGACATCTCAATGAACGTCTTGTCCATTTATCAGATTTTCTATTATGGCTCTAGTAAGACAGTTGAGTTCTCACCACATGATGTGGTTATTCGAGACCTCCATGACTATGATTTTGTTGTGGCTATTGGGAGTGTTGATATTGCATCTTGTATGTATAGATTTGATGGATTTGAGCCTTCTATGGGTGTAGGTTCCTCTCTGAGAGCACACATAGATTCAATGAGCAAGCTTTGACATGAGCACTTGGGCCATGTCAATTACAGATATCTTCAGCAGATGAGTACATAGGCACTTGTTCTTGGGCTCCCATAGATTTCCTATACTGATGGTGTTTATCATGGTTGTGTGCTTGGAAAGCATCAGAGGGATCCCTTTCCAACGGGAAGATCCCCTCGTGCTTTGGCACCCTTGAAGTTGATTCATAGTGATCTCATGTCATTTCCCACTCCTTTTTCTGGGGCCAAGTATGTACTCACATTTATTGATGACTTCTCCAAACGCACATGGGTGTACTTTCTTAAGCACAAGTCTGATGTCTTTGATTCATTTCGAATCTTCAAGACATTTGTAGAGAAGTAATCTGGTTGTTCTATTCAGCAAATACATACAGATAATGGGGGGAGTATTGTTGGCATTTGGCATTATAATAGACAATGGGAGATTGTTGGCATTTCAATAAGGATATTGAGAAGGTTGTTGATGATTACGGATATAACTGATTAAGGATGATTTAGTGTCTTAATATTATTATTTTGTCATTGATGTCAAGAAATTGATTTTCTAATTCAATATGATGTTGCCATATCTTGAGAAGTATGATTTGATGAGTATAAAGATGTCAGTAAAAGACACAGAAAGAATATGATGAATAAGGAGATGAATAAGGTATTCAATGGGCAACTATTACCGAGTCAGACAATGATGAGATCATGATTTTTAGATTGTTTTAACATCATACATATGTTGTAAATTGTAAGGTTAATACTATACTATGTTACTGAGCGAAGAACCTAGTCGGTAAACCCTAAGGTTATCGCTATTGGTTAATGAAGGTGGAATGTCTACCGAGTAAAGTTTAGTATTCACTGAGTTGTAACCAAGCTGTAACAGAATACATTAAATGGTTACATGTGTTATTTAATGAAGGAAGCTAATGAGTTGGAACTGATTAAATGATTGGTATTCCGTGCATGAAGTTTGTTAAGGAATCTATGACAAAGGAAAATTGGCATGAAGATCTACAGCGCAGATTGAACCACATTACCCTAGCACAAGTTCCAAGAAATGTATGCAAGTTCCAAGGCAGGATAAAACATTTTTTAGATCGAAGGATACATTGAACCTGGACAAGTTTGAAGATTTGATGGCTATGATTGATCATGGGAAATGTGATCAAAGAGATTAAGCAGTTAGCTAATTGTTTATAAATAGGGAACTATTGATAAACAATGTATGCGGGCAAATGTATGCACATGGATGCTACATAGTGATTACCGAGCATAGAAGCTTGAAGACCTGTTTGAATAAATAGAGTATAGAAGCCCAACAGATGGACAAGATTAGTTCAATGTCTAGATTGTATTGAGCAAATAAGAATCTTCTTTAGCATTTTAGATGTGAAGTTGCAGATAGATTTTTATTACTGTTATTTTGTGAAAGTGACAGAAAATCTCTTAACCAAGTGGACTTAATAGTCTTATTTGTAAAACCCTCTAGCAAGGTGACATTCTGATTGAGTGTTTGAAATCCTTTAACAAGGTCACTTCTAACAAGGTGAAGATCCTAACAGATATGAGGGAAATCCCTTAACTGGGTCATATCTAGCAATGTGTTTGTAATCTTTAACAGGATTTTCTTTTAACTGAGCATACTCTAGAAGAGTATATTTCTTAGTGGGTCCTAAATCCCACAATGGTTTTTCCCTATTTGGATTTCCACGTTAAATCTGGTGTTATGAGGTTTATGATGTTTATATGCTTTTGATTTTGCATGTTTAGCAGTTTTGGTTATATTACTGAAGTATATGTTACCGAGGTTGAATCTGATGTTTTTATGGAAGATTAAGTTTGTATGATTCACCGCCCCCCCCCCCCCCTCTTAGCTTGTTGGCTATTGGATCTGTACTTACATTAAGTATCAAAACTATCAATTGTTATCAGAGCTTTGGACTCTAGGAAGAAAAAGTTTAAAGGTACTTGAGAAAAAGATCTAAAGATGTATAAGAGGGATGCATCGAAGCCGAACAAGTCAAGTTTCTCTACATGGCAGAAAAGGATGAAGCTACACCTATCAAGAGTTGGAGAATATGCTGTATATTATCTGGAGAATGATTTCATCACACCGAGCACCTATCCATTGACTATGGAAGAAATAAAGGCAAAGCAAGAACATATCCAAGCAATGATTGAAATAACATCTGCATTGACCGACTCAGAGTTTAATGATCTAGAAGATTGCAATGATGCAAAGGAAATGTGGGACAAGCTCATATCTGTATATGGCAATGATGAACATGTTCAAAGACAAAAGTAGATAGTCTAAGAGGACAACTTTAATCTACGAGGATGAATGAAGGTGAGAAAATAACCCAGTATAGTACAAGACTAAAGGAGATTGTCAATCAAATCAAAGGAGCAGGTGGAACTATTGAAGAAAATGATATAACAAGTAAGTTGTTAAGAACCCTTGTACCAACTTATGCAATCTGAGTCTCTGCAATCAATGAATTGAGGTCTGTACCTAATATGCCAGTTTCTTTAGATGCTACTATTGGTAAGCTACATGCATTTGAGTTAAGTAACTTTGATAACAGTGGATCTTCGGTAAATAAAGTTGAATATGCATTTAGTTCTTTTCATCTTGATGAATCTAATGATTACAATGAAAGAAAGTACAAGTACTCTGAAGGAGATCACAGTGGAGCAAGTGAAAGATTTCGTAAGAACATGGAAGAAGTACACAAACTGTATGAGGAAATCAGAAAGCAGGAAGAGTTTGAAGCACTATTAGCCAGAAGGTTACCGAGAGGAAAAGGTAAGTATAAAGGAAAAGTACCTTTGAAATGTTTCAATTGTGATAAAATAGGACATATGGCTTTAACTGTCCTGACAAAGATTCTATTGGAAAGAGAGATTACCGAGATGACAGACAGAAAGATAATCATTAGAGAGGACATTGAGACTTCAGAAGAAGAGATAGAAAGACATGCTTAATAGCCGATGATGAATCCAACGATGATAAATTAGATGAAACTGATACATAGGAAGTAATTTATGTGGCTATCAAAGATGGATTGGATGAAGAAAGGTATGAAGAAAAAGCCCTAATATCTCACATAAATACTAATGATTCTTGGATCATAGATAGTGGATGCTCAAATCATATGACAGGTGATAAACACATGTTTGTTATGTTATAAGATTATGATGGAGGCTATGTAAGATTTGGTAATGATGCACCATGTCCAGTAAGAGGTAAAGGATCTATAACACTTCTTGACAATGCAAGATGCAATGATGTTTATTGGGTTGAAAG
Organism: Cryptomeria japonica; assembly: GCF_030272615.1. Taxonomy (NCBI): domain Eukaryota; kingdom Viridiplantae; phylum Streptophyta; class Pinopsida; order Cupressales; family Cupressaceae; genus Cryptomeria; species Cryptomeria japonica. The sequence goes on from NC_081405.1 coordinate 11,100,638, forward strand.
TTTGAAATACAATTTGTTGAGTGTAGTACAGCTAAACAATACATGTTACCAAATAGAATTTCAGAAAGGAATTCACAAAGTTCATGACAAGCATGGAAAGTTAGCTGCTACTAGGACACAAACAAAAGGTAATACATTTCACCTTGACTCAACTCGGAACAAGTGTCTGTATGCAAAGATAGATGATACCTGGTTATGGCATAAAAGGTTTTGTCATGTAAATTTGGATAATCTAATCAAAATAAGTAAGAAGCACCGAGTAAGAGGTCTACCAAGTCTTGAAAAACCTGAGAATGCAATGTGCCAAGGATGCTAGATGGGTAAGATGACAAGATCAAGCTTTACAAGTAAGTCTTACACTTCTAAGGGAATTTTAGATCTTGTGCACACTGATCTTTGTGGTCCTATGAAAGTTCAAAGTTATTATGGTGACAAATATTTAATATTATTTGTGGATGACTATTCAAGGATGATGTTGATAATGTTTTTAAAAGAAAAATCAGAAGCTTTTCAAATGTTTAAATGGTACAAGGCAAGAGTTGAAAATGAAACAGGAAGACAACTAAAATGTCTTAGATCAGATAGAGGAGGAGAGTTCACATCTGATGAGTTCAACTTATTCTGCAATGATCATGGTATTAAAAGACAAGTCTCTACACTGAGAACTCCACAAAAAAATGGAATTGCTGAGAGAAGAAACAGATCTATTGTGGATTGTGCCAGAACCCTGATGATTGAAAAGAAAGTGCCACAAACATTTTGGAGGGAAGCAATAAGCACAACAGTTTACACCCTGAACCGAGTACAACTGAAAAAAGGTACTTTGAAGACATCATATGAAATCTGGTATGACAAGAAACCTAATGTAAGTTATTTTAAAATCTTTGGAAGTAGATGCTATGTACACAAAGATGATAGAAATGGCAAGTTTGATCAGAAAAGTGAAGAAGGAAAATTTCTAGGTTATTCTTCTAGAAGCAAAGCATTTAAATGTCTGATCAAATCATCTAACAAAATAGTAGAAAGTGCAAATGTGAAAATTGATGAATTTGCAGAAAGAAATGATGAAGGAAATTCTAAAGAACTAGAAGATTATGATGAATTTGTCTATGTTCAATCGACAAGTCCTACCGAGAAAACTGTTGAAGAAAATGAAGAGAATATCCAGTTACCAAGTGATGATGAAGATCATAGAGAGCCTATCGAGCCTGTATTAGCCAAGTATGTCAAAAGATATCATGCACCAAGTCAGATTATAGGAGATAAGGATGATCCAGTGATGATAAGGAACAAACAGAGACAAAACACATGTTTGATATCTGAATTTGAATCGAGAATAGTGAAAGAGGCATTTAACAGTGAAGATTGGATAAATGCTATGACAGAAGAGATTGATCAAATCAAGAAGAATGAGACATGGACACTAATCCCAAGACTAAAGGACAAAAATGTAATCGATACAAAGTGGATTTTCAAAAACAAGCTGAATGAAAAAGGTGAGGTCATTCGAAATAAAGCAAGACTAGTATGCAAAGGTTATGCTCAAGAAGAAGGAATTGACTATGGTGAAACTTTTGCACCTGTGGCTAGACTTGAAGGAGTAAGAACATTGTTGGCATATGCTACTTTCAAAAACTTCAAGGTATATCAAATGGATGTCAAATATGCATTTCTAAATGGAATATTAGAAGAAGAAGTTTTTATTGAACAACCCGAAGGATTTGTTGAAGACAAGAGTAAAGATCAGGTATGCAAATTGAACAAAGCATTATATGGTCTAAAACAAGCACCTAGAGTAAAGATCAGGTATGCAAATTGAACAAAGCATTATATGGTCTGAAACAAGCACCTAGAGTAAAGATCAGGTATGCAAATTAAACAAAGCATTATATGGTCTGAAACAAGCACCTAGAGCATGGTATGAAAGATTGCACAATTATTTGATTAAGATTGGTTTTATAAGGACAAGTGAGAACAAAAATACGTACGTGAAGAATGATGAAAATGGAATACTGATCTTAGCCATATTTGTTGATGATATTATATTTTGTGGAAATGACTCTTTATGCAAGAACTTTGGAAATGAAATGAGAAAAGAATTTGAGATGTCATTAATTGGTGAGATAAAGTATTTTATAGGTTTACAGATACTGCAAATGAAAAATGATATATTCATTACTCAATCCAAGTACATAAAGGAAATCTTGAAGAAATTTGGAATGGAGGATTCAAAACCAGTAAGTACTCCTATGACTACCAATTGTAAACTATCAAAGAATGATGAATCTGCATCTGTTGATGAGATACTTTATCGATCCATGATTGGAAAGCTACAATATGTTGTTCACAATAGACCAGACATAGCACATGTAGTAGGTATAGTTGCAAGATTCTCTGCAGATCCTAAGGAAACACACATGACAACAATCAAAAGAATTTTTAGATACTTGAAAGGCACCGAGGATTATGGCTTAGTATATCAGAAAGGAAATGATTTTGATTTAAAAGTTTATACTGATGTTGATTGGGCAGGCAACATTGATGACAGAAAAAGCACAAGTGGAGGAGCTTTCTTTTTAGGAGAGAGACTAGTGAGTTGGCTTAGCAAGAAACAAGGATGTGTTTCACAGTCAATAGCAGAAGCTGAATACGTTGCTGCAACATTGAATTGTACCAACATAGCATGGATCAAACAACTATTGGAAGGTATAAATGAGAAAGTTACATAGCCAGTAACTATATTCTGTGACAATACTAGTGCCATTAACATTTTGAAGAATCCTATTATGCACTCTAAGACAAAGCACATCTCTATCAAATATCATTATCTTAGAGAAGAAGCTCAAGAGAAGAAAGATGTGTTGGAGTATGTTAGCACAAAGGAACAAATAGCAGATATCTTCACCAATCCACTACTAAGGGACACTTTTGAATATCTCAGAAGTAAGTTAGGGGTCCTACCCCTATCTTCTACTCACTGACCAAGTTCGGTGAAAGCATCAATTCGATGACTCTATAAAATATCTTTTAGGAGTTGATGCTGATTTACACACTTTAGGATGTTTTCTAAAGGTGTGCAAGAAATAGTGCAGGATACAATACAGGAAACAAGAATTGAAGACAAAATGCTCTGACCGAGACTAAGTTGACACATTACAATAGGAATTCACTTCATACAGGAAGAAATTATGTTTTAGTTCTTTACTTTGACATTTTTGTCAAAGGGGGAGAAGACTGGAGAAGTAGACTGGAAAAGACTGAAAAAAAAAGCAAAAAAGAAAGACTGAGAAAAGAGGAGAAGTCTAATGTATGGGGGAGAATTTTGATGACAGGAAGAGAGCATTTCAGAATCTCACAAACAACTCACAACAATCTGAATCAATTAGGTCAAATCAATTGGTTTTGCCATCAATGCCAAAGGGGGAGATTGTTGGCATTTGGCATTATAATAAACAATGGGAGATTGTTGGCATTTCAATAAGGATATTGAGAAGGTTGTTGATGATTATGGATATAACTGATTAAGGATGATTTATTGTCTTAATATTATTATTTTGTCATTGATGTCAAGAAATTGATTTTCTAATTCAGTATGATGTTGCCATATCTTGAGAAGTATGATTTGATGAGTATAAAGATGTCGGTAAAAAACACAGAAAAAATATGATGAATAAGGTATTCAATGGGAAACTATTATCGAGTCAGATAATGATGAGATCATGATGTTTAGATTGTTTTAACATCATACATATGTTGTAAATTGTAAGGTTAATACTATACTATGTTACCGAGCAAAGAACCTAGTTGGTAAACCCTAAGGAACCTAGTCAGTAAACCCTAAGGTTATCGCTATCGGTTAATGAAGGCGGAATGTCTACTGAGTAAAGTTTAGTATTCACCGAGTTGTTACCAAGTTGTAACTGAGCTGTAATAGATTACATTAAATGGTTACATGCATTATTTAATGAAGGAAGCTGATGAGCTGGAACTGATTAAATGATTGGTATGCCGTGCATGAAGTTTGTTAAAGAATTTATGGCAAAGGAAAATCGGCATGAAGATCTACAACGCAGATTGAACCACATTACCCTAGCACAAGTACCAAGAAATGTATGCAAGTTCCAAGGCAGGGTAAAACATTTTTTAGATCAAAGGATACATTGAACCTGGACAAGTTTGAAGATTTTATGGCTATGATTGATCATGGGAAATGTGATCAAAGAGATTAAGCGGTTAGCTAATTATTTATAAATAGGGAATTGTTGATAAACAATGTATGTAGGCAAATGTATGCATTGGGATGCTACATAGTGATTACCGAGCATAGAAGCTTGAAGACCTATTTGAATAAACAAAGTATAGAAGCCCAACAGATGGACAAGATTAGTTCTATGTCTAGATTGTATTAAGCAAATAATAATCTGCTTTAGCATTTTAGATGTGAAGTTGCAGATAGATTTTTATTACTGTTATTTTGTGAAAGTGACAGAAAATCTCTTAACTGAGTGGACTTAACAGTCTTATTTGTAAAACCCTCTAGCAAGGTGACATTCTGATTGAGTGTTTGAAATCCTTTAACAAGGTCACTTCTAACAAGGTGAAGATCCTAACAGATCTGAGGGAAATCCCTTAACCGGGTCACATCTAGCAATGTGTTTGTAATCTTTAACAGGATTTTCTTTTAACCGAGCATACTCTAGAAGAGTATATTTCTTAGTGGGTCCAAAATCCCATAGTGGTTTTTCCCTATTTGGGTTTCCACGTTAAATCTGGTGTTGTGAGGTTTATGATGTTTATATGCTTTTGAGTTTGCATGTTTAGCAGTTTTGGTTATATTACTGACGTATATGTTACCGAGGTTGAATTTGATGTTTTTATGGAAGATTAAGTTTGTATGATTCACCCCCCCCCCTCTCAGCTTGTTGGCTATTGGATCTATACTTACATTAAGTATCAGAACTATCAAGTATGTGAATCAGGCTTTCAGAGATTTTTGCACCGAGCATGGTTTGCAGCATCGGTTTATTGTTCCCTACACCCCTCAATAGAATGGTGTCACTGAGTGCAAGAAAATTTTTATGGGAGATGACAAATTATATGATTCAGTCCAGGTCCCTAGATTCATCTTTTTGGGCTGAGGCAGTCAATTATGCCAACTATATTCAAAATAAGATGCCTCACAAGGCGATTCAACATATGACTCCTGAGGAGGCTTGGTCTCAAGACAAACTTGATGTTTTTTTTTTTTGAGTATTTGGCAATGAGGCATGGGATTTTATTCCTGATGCTCAGTGGAAAGAAATGGAGCGAAAGAGCTGAACCCTCTTTTTTGTTGGCTATTGTGAGAATGTTAAGGCATACAAGTTGTTTGATCCTGATTCCAAAGAGTTCCTATTTTGATGGGATGTTTAGTTTGATGAGAGCCTTTCCACAGTGGATACCCTGACTCCAGTGTCTACTCCTCTACCTACTCCTCCCACTGCATCTCTTTAGGATTATGTTGAAGATGATTCTGATGATGCTACTGATGATCCACCATCCCCACCACCACCTAGTCCACCTCAAATGCCCAAGTGGGATCACTTTACTGTTGAGGCAGTAGGTTCTATGGTTGATGATCCTTCAGATACTTGTTGCACCTGTTCTCATACTGTGGGTTCTTGTCTTTTGAGTCATGCCATTTTAGATGATCCTTAAAAGTTTTCAGAGGCTATAGGACACCCTGAGTGGGATTGTGATATGGAGAAGGAGTATTCTTCTTTGATGAGGAATCATATGTGGGATCTCTGTCCTCTTCCTAAGGGCAAAAAGATGGTTCGGTGCCGCTGGTTGTAACACACTAAGTATGTTGCTGATGGTTCAATTGATAAGTACAAAGCACATCTTATTGCAAAGGGTTTCTTGCAGGTTGAGGGTATTTATTACTCTGAGACATTTGCCCTTGTCGCCAAGATGAACTTTATTCACTTTGTACTATCTCTTGCAGCTTCTCAGAGATGGCCCATTTTTTAGATGGATGTGAAGAGTGCTTTCTTGCATGGGGACCTACAAGAGGAAATCTATATGGAGCAGCCTTAGGGATTTGTGCAGGATTGTTCTTTGGTTTGTAGACTTCGACGTTCATTGTATGGTCTCAAAGAGGCCCCTCGGGCTTGGTATGAGAAGATGGATTCTTTCTTTCTCTCCACTGGTTTCACCCGCAGTCATTCCGATCACACAGTGTACATTCAACTTCTTGAGGGTGAGATCCTAATTCTTGTTCTATATATTGATGATCTCCTCATCATAGGTAGCTCATCCTCTATGATTCAACATATTCAATGAGCTTTGATGGACCAATTTGAGATGACAGATCTCAGTTTTCTGCACTATTTCCTTGGTCTTCAGGCAGTTCAGTCTTTTGATGGGATCTACATTTACCAGTAGAAGTATGCTCTTGACATGCTTTGGCACTTTGGCATGCTTGATTGCAAGCCTTCTCCCACTCCTTTTCAGTCAGGGGTTGTTTTGATTACTACTTGTCCCACTCCTTCAGTAGATTCTACACTTTACAGGTAGTTGGTTGTTAGTTTGTTGTACCTGACACACACTCATCCTGATCTTTCCTTTGCGGTTGGCCTTGTCTCTCGATTCTCCCATGATCCTCATGAGAGTCATTGGAAAGCTACCAAACATATTTTGCAGTACATCCAGGGCTCCATTTCTCATGACATTCACTACACATCAGGGGAACCTCACATTGTTGGCTACATTGACTCAGATTGGGCTGGTGATGTCACTGATCAGAAGTCTACTTCTAGATTTTTTTCTGTCTTGGCTCTGGTCCTATCACATGGTCTTGCAAGAAGCAGACTGCTCAAGCATTATCAAATACAGAGGCTAAGTACTGAGCTACTGTGCTTGCCAGTCAGGAGATCTTATGGCTTCGACAGTTGATGACTAAGTTTGGTTTTCCTCCTGATAGTCCCACTATTCTTTGGTGTGATAATCAAAGTGCTATTAATATTTACCACAACCCGGTAGAGCATCAGTGGATGAAGAACATTGAGCTTCACATGCATTTTATTTGTCAGTTGATTTAGGATGGTTCTCTCATTCTGGAGTACATTCCCATTGCTGAGAAGGTTGCAGACATCTTCATGAAACCTTTTGCATTGCCGTGCTATCTTCAGTTGCGCTCTATGCTTGGGGTGAAGGAAGTTCTCCTTGGGGGGTCTTTATGAGGCCTTCCTTCTTTTTCTTTCAACATGTTCTTTTATCTCTTTTTGGAGAGGATTTTTTTCCCACTGGGTTTTCTCTGTTTCATAGAGATTTCATTGTATTTGGGTACCTGATCAGGCCTTGTTGTCGGGACCCATCTTTCCTGCTTTTAGTAGTTGTTCTAGGTTCTAGTTTCTCCCTAAGTCTAGCTTAAGGGGGGGGTGTTAGAGAAATCAGGTCTTTACTTGATTAATTAAACAAAATTTGTTTAATTCTTTAAGTTCCCTAGTAATTCTTTTTACACTTAAGCTAACATTAGGTGCATAATAATTAATTCTTTTATTAATTATTATGGGCAAGCCTAGGTTTTCCCTTTTAGGGTTTCTTGACCTATTAGAGATTAATTTTATTTTCTTTGTATTATTATCACATTACCCATTTTGTGAATACTGAGCTCTCATTTTTTTGTGCATATTTTTTGTGTATTGGTTTTTCTGTTATTTGCTTCCTTGCTTCTCCTTGTAACAGGTTATTTAGCTTGCAAAGATCATTTGGGCTCCTGTGGTGTTGTATTTCTCAACTCTCACAATAATATACTTTGGTATAGTTGGCTTGCTCATCCGTGGCTTTGGCTTTTCCCTTGTCATGTTTAGGGAATGGTTCCTTAAACATCTCATGTTCTTGATTGGATGTATGTCCCTCGATCTCAATGCCACCTCTATCAATAAGGTCTTGTATTATGCTCTTCAAGCGATGGAAATTTCTTGTTTTATGTCCCTTTCTCTTGTGATATTCGTAGTACTCATCATTTGGTTTGAATTTTGTCTCATATGGAGGATTGCCTTGAATTGTTATTATCTTGTTTGCCACTAGCTTCTTAAAAGATGATTCAAGTGGTTCTCCCAATGGGGTGTATTTCTTTCATGGTTTTGAAGTTGTTTGAGTATTCACTTGGTTGTTTGTATAACTTGATCCAAAAAGAATAATTTTTGGTCTCATTGTGTTAGCATCAATAATTCCATCATTAACTGTGTTCATGTTCTTTTTCCAAAATCGTGGCTTGTCTTTTCCTTTAAAGTCCTCTTTATTTTATTTGAATATCTTAATGACTCCTTGCTCAATTAAGACCTTCTTTGTTGCTAAGCCTTTCTCAATGACGTCCTTGAAGGTGAAAAAAAAGCTTTCCTCAAGTCATAACCAATTTCTCTGTTGACATTCTGGTTAAACATCTCTACCATTTTTTTTTGTGGAATTTCACAAGAGCATCTGTTGGCTAAATTCCTCCATCTTTGTAAGAATGATGAAAATGACTCCCCATCCTTTTGCTTGGTGTTGCACATAGTGGTAACTCATATATCTGTCTCAATGTTATATCAAAAATGTTGTATGAAATCTTTTGCTAGATCACCCCATGACTTAATTCTAGGTGGAAGTTGGGAGAACCAGTCCATAGCTTGATCACCTAAGCTTTGTGGGAACAATCTCATCAAGTATGTTTCTTTTGTTGCTTCCTCAATGCAAGCTGTGAAAGACTATCTTATATGTGCCTTAGGGTCTCTTTTGCCTATGTACTTATCGAACTTTGGTGTTACAAAATGTGTAGGGAAAGGAGGCATTTGAATGCTCTTATCAAATGGATAGGGACATATATCTCTCATTGTGTAAGCTCACTTTGGTATATTTATGTCCTCCATTTTCTTTTGTAAGTCCTTTATCTACTGTTCCAAATTATTTTTGGGTGGAGACTGACTTCTTGGACCTTATCCCATGCCCGAGCCACCGGGTGGAGGAGGAGGATACTGGATATATGGATGGTATTGATCATAAAATTGTTCATATGGAGAAGGTCTATAATGATATTGCGTATAGGAACCACTTGGTATAGAGTCATAATGAGGAATGAAATATCTTCTTTGTCCATGCATATCATATTCTACAGGCATGTCATGAGTTTGTTCTTGTGTAGTGCCCCCAAATTTGACACGGGGTTTTCTTGTGTCCAAATTTTGAGCATGCCTTTAGATATCCAATTGTTTTGGAGGTTGGTCCTTAGCATGGGTATGCAATTGAGTGTATTTATTCGCATAAGATTTCCATAAGGGTTTGTGTAGAGGGAGTTGTTCATGAGATGCTCTTTCATGAGTATCATAAGCTTGACCATGTGTATTTGGGACCTCAAGTTTTTGAAACAAGGATGATGGTGACTTAGGCACGAAACATGGTCCTCTAGTACCTCCACTATTAGGTCAATTTTCCACTATTTGAGACATGTCAAAATCATGAGGTATCTTAGCTCCACTTTGTGCCATTACTTGTAAGAAATATTGTCTATCTCGTCTCATGATTTCCTCAACCAATCTATTAAAATGGGGACCCATAATAGAGTCTTCCACTTTTGCTGAATGTACTGAAATGTTATCCACATTGTCATTCTGTGTATCATTGTTGGTTGCATTATCTAGGTTATCAACATTTTGAGTGTTAGATGTCCATGTCAGGTAATGTGGTATGATCAGAATTGAAAAAGATATCATTGTCATACTCATAGCCACTCATGTTTGTAGACTCTTGAGTCTCTTTAGCTTCTCTCCTTGATTTTTGGGAATGAGTTTCAACCATGAACTAGGTCTTGACCAAGATGTGTGAGACTAGATGAAAATGGAAAGAGTATGGAAGAACAAGAGTTGGATGGAATGTAAATGAATCTAAGGTGTACTTGCAATGTCCAAAGTGTAAGACCAAGTATGTATGTAGTAGAGTAGGTGTGGCTTCCAAAGAGATGATAGATTCTCTTGATGAGGCAAGTTGACCTTGACTCTAAGTAAGACCAAATGAGACCCAAAGGTGATTGACCTTGACGAGGGACCACAACAAAATGTTGTTGTATGTATTGTGTTGACAAAGCAAGATGAAGACAAGAAAGTGACCTTTTGACTCTAGTTTAGACAAATGTGAATGTAATGCAAGGTGTAAAGAAATGATGAACTTTGTGAGACCCAAATATAGGCTGAATGCTAGATGAAAACCCCAAAAAATAACCTAGGAAGCTCAAGAATTCTGAGACTAATTGCTCTTGTTTGCTAGACTATAAGTTTTTGTTTTTTTCAATATGAACACAGAGATGCCTGTATACTTCACAGACGCGGTTACCCAACACATAATTGATTAGACACTACACAAACACATTTCTGAGAATCTTATGAATGTATTTTTCTTATGATAACATAGACACATTTCTATCCTACAGAGATGCGGTTATAGGACACAAACGTGTTTGTTAGACACAGACGCATTTCCAGAATCTGAGTGCAATTTTTCCAATTTGTAAAGTTGTTTGTTGTGACCAAATCTGAATTTTTTGATTGTTTTTCATGACAAGAGGACACAATATTGATGAGGATGCTATGTTTGCAGGTGTTTATACTCAAAATGACTCAAAGAAAAGTGTGTTGTTTGATGTAAAAAAGTTTTGCATACACTTGAAGACACAAAAGACACAATGTTTTGATGTTTGGTCTTGAATGTTTGAATGTTTACAAGAAGACAAACATTATTCTTATGGTTGGCCAGGACAATAGTTGTTGATCCCACATGGTGTTTCCCCCAAGGCTATGCTATTCAAAGCGGATACTTAGATGCTTGACCCCACTAGCTCCACCCTCGACACTCACTTCTCTGGGGAAGCCAAGCACCAGTCCCCATGAAAACTCCCCATGGTAAACTTTGCATCTCTACTAAGAATCATATTTGTGTGGGCCACTCCAGAGGTTCAACCTCCTACCCCAACAACTAGAAGGATTTTGTCTTTCTAAAATAAAAAAAGGTTCTAGTAAGGGCATCCGCTCATGTGGCCATACATGCGACACTTTCATCTTTGTAAATAGATAAGACTCCTGGCTGATAGGGGTTACGCCCTACTATTGATCAAATAAATTTGATCAAACGGGTTTATGGGAAGACATAGTGTTGGTATGAACTAACTAGCACATGTTACCCATGGCTTTCACCATGGATACAATTATTTATAGTGTTTTGGAAGAGGTGGGTTTTCCTCGCTACCACTTGGGTCATTCCCTCCTCACTAGTAGTCTTAATGACCACACGGGGAGGTAGGCTCTCTAAATATTAAACACAAAGAGCCTATTTCCCAAGACACAAAAGACACTGGTTCAATTTTAGTGCACCAATTGAATCATTTGCTAGTATATAGAAACAAAGCAATCAATGAAAATCAAAAGAAAAACCCTTGCCAACATCCTGGAACAAAGATTTATTAGTTGTTTTGCAATAATACCCCTCTTGCAAGCACACAAGTTAGGTAAATTTTAGATCCAAAAGACTATGAAAAAGGGGCCTTCAACAATGCGATTCGCTTCAAAGACAAGCTACACCAATTTGTTAGCTAGATCACAAGATATTAGCTCAAATAAACCATATCTGAAATCAAAATGATGAAATGAAACCCTAAAAACTGAAACAAAACCAAAACTGCAAGAACCAAACACAAACACGATTAGATCCCACACAAACACAACTCCACAACATAGACATGGTCAAAAGGATCACAAATGCAATTCAGGAACATAGACATGACTTCGTAACATAGACATGGTCAAAAGGATCACAAACGCGATTCGGGAACACAGACATGGCTCTGCAATCTAGAAAAATATAAAAAATTGTAGACAACACAGACGCAATTTCAAAGGTCACAGATGCGATAGAAAAACAAAAAATGTGGTTCTAGAAGATGTAGATGCAAAAAATGTCAAAGTGTTGTCTGAAAATGTCAGATCTGCAATTTCAAAAACACAAAATCTACAACAAAAGATGTTAAATGCAAAAGGGACAAAAGTCCCATCGGGTGTGCCAAAATGTTTATGGTAAAAATGGAAACAACAATATTGAAAGACTACCTAAAAGAAGGTATTCAAATCAAGATTGTATATCCTTTTCGCTTGAGACCTTGGTATGAATCTACCCCCCAATCTATTGACGCTGACAACAAAACTACTAGCTTTTTATCCATGTATGGAATAGAAAATGAACTACCTTTCGGTAATCCAACAAAAGTTCCTTCTTTTTGGAGACCTGTTAGCGAATGTATTTTGAATTCTACGCTATTATCAAAAGGATCCATCCTATTATCGAATGGATCAAACTTATCCTCCAATGGATAAAACTCCTTTGCTCAGAAAGAGTAAAGATAAAAATCAACATTCGGCCAGATACTGGGACAAAAAATATTCAAATGAATGATGAGCCTTGGAAACGAGAGCATTACTCTTTTGCGAGGAGTTTAGCTAATTGAGAGTGGGTTGGGCCTCTAAATGAGGAAAGGTTTAGAAGAGGATAAATGAATTAATTAAATAAATAAAGATTTATTTAATTAATCGAAGACTTAGGATAAAATAATTAAATAAATAAAATATTTATTTAATCAATCCATGCCAAACTCCAAATGCAACATAGCACCACCATGAAGTAATCAAGCAAATGATCATGTACCCAATACAAATAGAACTACCAAGATCAATGTCAAAGCTCCAATGGCTAAATCGAGAACATAAACATGACAACATGATCTAATCCATTTCAAAGATTTAACATGCTCCATATGAACATATCAAATAACCATATCATGCCAAAACTCTAAATGCGCATCAAGAGTGTACTATGACATAATATAATCCATCCAAACAACAAGGATACACATATCAAATGAAAACATAAAACCATATCTATACCAAGAACTCCCTGAGCCCTCAAGATGCAAACATCCTCAAATAATATGAAGATAACCATCTCTTAACAATGTATCCACAAATGTAAGATAATCCTTCTACAACAATAGGAACTAAGACATCCTCCAACATTTGCACACAAATAAGATCATCCACCAACCAACATGGTGAATACACATCACTGCTACAAGCTCCCACTGAACCGTGATACCAAGCTCTCCATAGCATCGTGAAAAACCATCTCCTAAATGAAGCACATCAAGGTCTACACACATCAATTGAAATGTCAATAGTAACAAGTAAACCATGAAATCCATCTCAAGAAGATACATACAACCACTAACAAACCACCAATCAGGAATCAATCCTACACCGCCAACTCATCACTGTCAAAAGCTCCCACTGAAAGTGTAATCAAATAAATAACCAAGCTATCATGACATCATGATCAAATACATGCTACAAGTCCCATGCCAACTATCCAAGTACTATAACATCATCCATCCTCTCATCTCAAAACAACCATACCAATGCACAAATGACCACAGACAAGGTCAACTAAGGAGTATGCACCACAATGAATCAAACTTGGTGGATATAGATAGTCCACATCCGAGCCATCCCACTACAGCTGAATAGGTGAGCTCAAACCTACTAATCACATAACTCGTAGATCCAATCACTGAACATGCAAACTCATCATCGCATTAGTAAAATGCAAACTGATATATCAAAGAGAATAATCGTGTAGACAACATGACTCAAACACCAAATCACCATCTGATTTGATTTGCCAAACATGTCCACAATCAAGTACCATAGTCAAAGGAACCAAATAAGAATCAAGGAGATAATAAACAACCTCCTAGCATCAAACAAAATCACCACCGAATCACCACCAAATCACCACAATCATGAGTATGTCATGTCAATACAAAACATGTACCTGCACAACCATGACACCATAATCATCATCAATGTTGCACTTGCACTCAACTATCACCCACACGAAACTCCAAGCCTCAAATCATGTCGGAACCATGTCCTCAAACCGAGAACAACCTATGTACTTGTCACCATCAAAGTCCAACTCTGAAAAATACCTGTAACCCTTTACCAAGGAGCACCAAATCTAATAGTCAGCTGTAGCATCATAAATATCTCATAAAAACATGTACTCTCTCAAGGTTTTGCCTCATGACTCATCTGGATGCACTCACACTTACACCCCCAATCTCAAGCACCTATAAGTGATAAAAAAAGTACACACCACTCCAAACTGATAAAATAACAACACCACACTGTAGTCAACTGAACATGCTCTCCAACGCCTATTCGAAATCCAAATCCGATTCCATATGCAAAAGTTATGACAAAAAATGTGTAAAGGAGAACATCAGGTTTGCAGGCACCAAAAAATGATCAAAATATCAAAACAATGAGACCAAACCTATATCAAACTATAGTGGTCAGAATTAACTTTCCAACGAGTATAAGAAGTCAAAAAATGAACTCCCCGGGTGAAAGTTATGCTTTGTTGAATAAAAATAGCCAATTTCCTTATATGACAATAATTTATGGTTTTTTAAAAATTTCCATCTTGGTTTAATTTTCCAAACCAAAATTTTAGTGGCAATCTATTTACAATGGGCAAATACAAATATATTAACCAAGCCCAAAAAGCATCATGGTGGAAAAAATAATTTAACTGGCATTTTAATTTTCTTTAACGCCACATGGGCGGAGCTTAGGGAGGGCCTACCCTGCGGTACCCTCCTAGTACTATAGGTAGCGGTGCCTCTGGGACCGCTGATAGGTGGTACCTGCAGGTACCATTGTCAGTGGTACCAATGCTACCGCAGGCCGTGGAGAGGTCTGCCGATGCCCCACATCGCCTCTTAAAAAAAAAATTATTATTTTTTCATTCGCTTTAAAATCACCCCTCGCTACTAATTATTATTTTTTTAAATTCTGATTTTTTGCAGGTACAAATTTTTTCTGTGATGGGATAATAATATTATTATTTTTATTCTGTAGATAGTGACCCAAAATTTGACGACTGTCGGGGCTTCTAAACAATTTTTTATTGCAATCTTTTCAACTATCACCGAAATAGGTCAAATTATATATCATTTTTCATCTCCTGACCAACCTAAATCCATCCATGAGGTCCATTTTGTGCCACAGGGCCAAATCTGAAAAGATTACCCCCAAAACCCTCATTTAAAGAAAATTTTCAATGATGCCCTAGATTGACCAAATTTATCAAACCCCAAATCTGCAAACAACCCATTATAACATCAAACGCAAATAATACAGATTTGCAATAAGAAACTACAAAACCATATATCTTGCCTTATCTTTTCATTTTTTGATGCATTCATGGATTCCAACTAGGGTTATAAACACCATTAAATCAATAGCTCTTATACTACTTGTAAGGAAACTTACAACCAACTTTATGACAATTTCTACATAACCCAATTTGGATCTTAGTCAAATCAACGCATATAATCCACATGCAAAGAATATACAATATACACATGAAAATGTGACACAAGATATATCCTGGGAAAACCCTCATGAAGGAAAAACCTTCCCTCCAAAAGCATCATCCACCATGTATTATAAAAAATGCATCCATTACAATACAACTATGGAAAGCCTTCGAAAACCTAGCCATAACCAAGCACTCCATGTGAGAAAGTATGAATCCACACATCCCATGCCATGCTTCCTCCTTCACAAATGCTAACCAGGCTAATCCAAACAAATACCTTTGTGGTTTCTTTTATAAAGACAAGCTCCCACAAAACCGCTAAGTGGTATTACATCAAAACCATGTGACGATAAAATATAATATTTTTTCTACCTACCCTTGACCCACATTTAATATTGGGTACTTCATTATAATTACATTCACCAATATTAAATAAATACAATATAATAATACCAATGTGTTATTACAACTCATCAAGTGGTCACAAGAATATTCCAAGGGAATCTCTACATGTTGCACGCCCATCTAGGTGCAAAAATACAATATGATATTACAATATAATTCCATGTGCACCTCACACAATAATAAAATAATACAAAAATGAAACATTATTATTCAAGGTGCACAACACCTATTTTCTCAACACTCGAATAGGACTACTGACAAATGTGGTAGTAGTGTTGACCATAGAGACTTGAGCTACAACAGAGGTAGAGGTTGAGCTACTAGCCATACATGTATACACCAAGGGAGTGGTAGAGGAATTGATGCTAGGAATGGTTGGCCCGAGGTCAACCATGTGTACTGTCAATCCAAGTATGTCAACACCCAATTGAGAACCACAAGTTTCAGACTGGCCATCCTGAGGGGGTGCATCTGCCAAGGGCACGTGGTTCTTGACAATCATAGATAATGCCCTTAATATCTCTGGGCCTTTTCTATCTAAGATCAAAATGTCTCTCAGAGTGATTACAATATTTCCAACGTGGGGGGGGGGGGGGGAGAGGGGGCATTCTCCCAATTAAGAAAACCCTCAAAGTCTCTCAGATTTTTCTCTAGCATGTTAATTTGTTCAAAGTCAAGGGTGACGATAGAACTGTGATTAACAATAGGAGGGGAAGGTGGAGGATAATTTCTTGGAGAATTGTTCTGAGAGTTGGATTGTGACTCAGGTGGAGAAGGAACCCCTGTCAAAATAATGTTAAGAGGGTAAGAAGCTATGAACTCATTCGAGTCAGGGAACTGATCGTTAAACATTGGACCTGACCTAGGAGGACTATAGCAATTCGTAGGAATTCTCTTCGTAGCAGTCCTTCTCACAATAGCTCTTGTGGCAGTCTGGATCGTAAAGCTCATAGACAAGCTCCACAACACTTCGACCATACTACTAGGATGTAGCAATTCTATAGCACTTGTGGTAAAGAAAGTTGTTTGAAGTTTTTCTTTTAGATACCAATAACCCAACATACCACCTACCATCTCACAAATCACATGACAAATGAAGCTCAAACAACAAACCCAAACCAAAACTACATACCTCAACAACATGTAGTGGAGGAAATTTGTTACCTCAAGGATGATAAACCCAAGAGAAGAAATTGACCCTCCAATACCTCAGTTATACTGGCGCTAAGGGTGATCCAAGGGATGAAAATAAAAAATTAAGCTAACAGACTACAAAATGAGACTCTCAGATGACTTTGCTAAGCTTGTAACCCGAGGACGAGCATGTAGGTCTAGGACACCAGTATGACACGTTGTCATCTTGTACGAATGAGGTACAAAGACCATACAAAAATTCATGGAAATGACCAAACTATAAGGTGAATGCATAAAATGATAAATCTAAGCTAATAACCATAGAATATAAAATACTAAAAAATAATAAGAGAAAAGAGATGAGAGAAACTCACATTTGGTCCATGCTTGAAGCCTCCTGCAAGGTAATAGATTTATCACCACTACAAGACTACACACAAACAAGAAGGGAAAATGTTGGGGTTTTGTTTTGGAGTCTGCCTAATTAAGACCCCCATTTTGGTGTTTTTATCACCATGGACAACCCAGATAATAGCCACGAGGAAGATAAAATGATAAAGATAATGGAGATATGATAATAGATTTTAGATGAAAGAATGAAAATATGTGAACAAATCAAGGAAAGGTGAGTAAATCCCCTTATAATACTTGTGAAGATGGCACTATGATCTGATTCAAGAGTGTGCAACAATGGTGGTCCTCAAGATGTTGGAAAACCTATGAATATTGCTCAATAAGATTGTCGAAAGCTCCAACCTACAAGAAAATGTTCAAGAATGCAAAAAGATCCTCCAAATTCCTTCAAATAGGAGAGATATAGGCTTTGGAAGAGAAACCAACATCCATGGGCACATGCAGGGGTGTTACGATTCCTTTCGGGTGCAGGCATAACACTCAAATGATCACCTGCACACTATCAGATTCATGAGATGCTAGCGCATCGTGTGAATGTCTCCATGTCACACTAATGTCCCAAGGATGACAGGTTGACAAAGTTGGTAGGATTCTAGCCCAGGGCTGACAAAGCGATACAAGTGTATAGAAAGACAAGAATGGTGATACACGACCTCTGATGACGTGGAGGAAAATGCCATTTGTTGTGATGAATTGTACAAGGTGTCATTTTTGATATTACACAACAACACTAACAATGACAACAACAATAACAACAACACTAACAACAACAACAACAACAACAACAACAACAACAACAACAACAACAACAACAAAAACAAAAACAACAACAACAACAACAAAAACAACAACAACAACAACAACAACAACAACAACAACAAAACACCTTCTCCCCAAACACATACAACTGAAACCTCCAAGTCACACATTGGAAGTGTATCCATAAAAACAACATTCTATGCAACCAACCATACACACGTAAACCTAGCACTTCAAAAAACCAAGTTAATACCCAAAGAAAAATGTCAAAATTGGCTAATCAATCATATAGAAAATTTACACCTTTGGGAGAATCAATGAAATCAACCTTGCAAGAACTTTTTTCCAATAAAATAATCACATTATCTCAAGATAGAGCATTTGAAACAAGGGTAAAATTCACATGGTGGAATGATTCTAAGTTTTGTCAATATCATGAAAACAAAGGACATAAAAATTTTGATCACTTAAGATTGTAAAAATTGATCAAGGTGAGATTACTATTGAGGAACATCTTAATAATTCACCTAATGAGGAATTGGGCATATGTCAAGACACTATTTCCAAGCATGATCAAAATCATCTACCTATGTATATCAAAGGTTTATCCCAAAACAATCACATTAATGACATATCTACCTCTCATGAATATGTTGGCCCACAAGTAGCCTCCATTTCTCCCACCATTCCTTCATCCCCTAAAGCTTTACAACAAAAATCCCCACCATCTCCATTAAATAATAAATCCAATGATGATACCTTTCAAGTTTATCCTCAAAGGCTATCTATAATAGAAATCCAAGCTATTCCAATTCTTGATACAAATCCTTCCCACAATTCAAATATTCTAGAAGTAATGCCACCATGCACTCCACTTATAGTCATACCCACTCAAGTGAGTCCCATTCAAGATCCAATCCTATTATGCCAAAAAATGGACTTCATCCAAGAATCTCCCATGCATATCCAAAATCATACCCCATGTATAGTTGGTAATCCAAAGTATGAAGAAACAAGTCCTAAAATGGATCAAAATGAACATCCCAAAACTTTCATATTCCATCCAATTGTTGACCAAGATCACATCTTCCTAGAATCTCATGATGATCCTGCCATACCTTTTCACTCTATCTAAGAAGACACCCTTCAATCTCAAGAGAAAAGTATCCTTCCAAGTCCCATTCATAATCACCTTTCTAAGAAAGATCATGATGTCCCTTCCATACTTTCCAATGATCCTATTCAAAATCAAGAGAAAAACACACTTTCCACTGCATTCAATGATCCTCTTCCATGTCAATATCAAAGTATTCCTTCATCTCCTTGTCATAATCCTCTATATCCATCTCAAGATCCCAAAATCCCTCCTAATCCTCCTCTTGATCCTAATTTTCCTCAATATCCCATCCCCTTTACCCAAGATGTTCATGAACCCTTTACATATCAACTTGGTTCATCTACTTTCATCAAATTCGGTTTTCTCCATGAGCTTATCATTCCTTCTATACCATATCCTCCTTAAAGTGGACTCACATCTTGTTTCAAAAGCAACAAACATCCCATTGCTAAAAATATTTGTCAAAGCATGCATTATCAAGGAAAAGGGTTAGGTCTACATGAACAAGGCATGTTAGAACCCCTTTATATAAAAGAAAATCCAAATTAACATGACCTTGACTACATAGATCACTCTCAAGATGTTGGTATCCCTGGTAAACCCCACATTCATCCATATAATCCCAATACATTCCCCATCCATCTTAGGTCCTTGTACCCCAAAAATAAAAACTTCATCCCTTCCATCCATCTTAGGTCTTTATATCTCTCCATCCACTATTCATATCACCTATAGCTCATAATCCACTTACCCTGACATAAATCAAGATCAACAAAGGCACAGATCCTTGAGAACCGTCCAACTATCTACCTACATGAACCCATCCAAAACATCTCCATATCATTCCTATCTACTCATGTATTCCAACTCCCTTGGAAGCAAATTGGATACCAAGCATAAAATCCATAAGTCAAAATATCCAAATACATCCAAAGATCAACATGTCCCACCTAAGAGATAGGCAAATACAAAGAAAAAATTGATGCAAAAGAAAAATGAAATATCTAGAATGCCACCAAGGCCCATCAAGAAAAAATTAAAATACAAAATTATGTGGATTCCTAAGCTTCTCATAGATATAATGCATTCGAAAGAACCACAAAGAAAAGAAAAATCAAAAGCCACGTGGGTTCCCAAGTTGCTCATAAAATATTTGCATCCTAAAGAAAAATCAAAATCGACATCAAAGATTGCTAATCCAAAGGCTTCCTTCACTCCTCCATCTAAACATCTCCCACCTTTCAAATCTATTTTGGGTCCTTATGTCCCAAAATCCATATCCACTTCTCCATCAAAATCTTTAACTCCAAAATCCATTTTTACTCCACTCCACCACCTTCAAGGTGTGTGCCAAAGTTGATCTTGTCAACATTTCCATCCATTTATACATAAATATTTCAACACCTCATCTATTATCCAACACTTATTTTCTATCCTCCCATTCCTTCCACCCAATCCTTTGCATAAATCCTTACCACATTCCATCTTATCATCCATGTCATCTCCCTTTACCATCACCCCACCAATATCTTTGAACATACCTTTAATAGCCATGCTCCATTGCAACACATATTTTAGGGGTACTATATAAAGAACAAGATGCTTTAGTCCTTCCTCTATCTCTTATAATGCATCCATTATCTTCCAAAAAGTCAAAAAAAGGAAAAAAATGAAAAGAAACGTAAAGAGAAATAATTCATCCAAACATTAAGATGTAATGGCTATTGATTGTTGAATGACAATAAGGGTATGGCCTAGGCTTCTCAAGCCCAAATTTCTATGGGTCTAGCACAAAAGAAGACACTTCAAGCACCCTAAGGTCAAGGCCAATTGTTGAAAAACTCAGGCCCACACATGGTACTTCATCAACTCAAATGTGTAATTTACCTTAAGGAGTTCTTTGTATTATTTTCTTTGTGAGAGAAGGAAAGGTAGTGGGCCCTATGCCTGGAGGCATAACCCAGTCACCTTCTTTTCGAAAGCCCCAAGTAGCTTATATAATGTAAAAATTTTAGTCTCAACTCAAGGAAGTACAAATGGTGAGTAATTTCAAGGTGCAATGCTACACTCTTGCATCGAGATCCCCAAAAATACTCAACAAAAAAGGGTGGCAACTAAAACAAGGTTTCTAGTTGTAATTTTGGGAAACCTATACATGTACATTCAGTGGTGAGGCACTTAAATATCTAGTCAACTTGGCATGGGCCATACATCCACATCACAATTGACACTATTGACACATAGTCACTAGTTTGAGCTCCAGATTTCACTTTCACTCTCTTTATATAGCAACCCAAAGGAAATAACACTTGAGGTCATTCCCCTTGGAGTGGTCACTTCTCCAAAGGCTAGCTTGCTGAAAAAAGAAATAAGATGTTGTGATTTCTCTTACACCCAAGATCCAGAAAGGCAAGGGGAGAGGATAGTTTCACAACACCTTTGGTTCTAACAAACAAAGTGTGCAAGTGCACAAGACATGACAAAACAAAAGTTCTTTTTAGAGAACCAAATCAAAATGTGAGCTGATTTAAAAAACACAAACACAACTTACTACCCTTGCAAAACCAAACTTATTAGTTGCAAAAAAAACCCTTTTCCACACTAGGTCCTGTGAGAAAGGATTGGTAGTTGCAAGAGGGGCCTTTGACAACCGAGAACAAGTTGAACTACTTGGTTAGTACCAACAAGGGTTAACTAAACCAAATCAAATCTAAAAATTGAAAAAGCTAAATAGAAACATAGAAATAAACTGATAAATACATTGAAATAGACTGACAAATATGCCGAAATGGACTGACAAACACATGGGAATAGATTGATAAACACATAAGAATACTTTGACAAATACATAAAAATACATTGACAAATATGCATCAATAGGTAGATAGATACGTAACAAGAACTTTTATAAATATGTAACAGGATCCATTAGATATGTAGAGAGACCTGAAACCTACAAAATTAGTAATATGGGTTATGAAAAATGAGAGGAGGAAGCTTCTTTTATAAAGATCTGTTGGCAAGAGACATTGCGTGCATATTGAGATGTTGTCATTGATGGAAACTCATATCAGATTTGGCATCTGCATTTCATGTTTTCATCATTTCATAAGATTGATTGAAGATTGATCAAGTATTTGTGTGGTTCGATGAGTAGAATAGTGTATCTGACAGTGTACAGTTTATTGGTTAGCAGATTATTTTGGTTAATTATTTTGCTTTGCGGATCTGAGAGATGTGTTGTGGATATGTAATTTACCTTATTCCAGGTTTGTGGCCTCTGGTGTTAAGTTTTGTGTTGGTTGGTATCAGTGGTAACATGTGGAAACACATTATGTGGATCTTGTAGATCAATTTTGGTGAGTGATTATGTGTTCAAGGTTGATGAGACAAAATGTGGAAAGCATGTGGTTATTTTGTTTTGGTTCACATAGTTGTTTTGGATCGATTTGAGCCGACTTGTGTACACGTTTCATCTTTTGTGATGTGTTCTTGAATCTGACTTGGTGGTGACCTAAATTGGTGATGCAGATATATAAGACATGTTTAATAGATCATTTTGGATATCGATGGTTATGTGCGAATCATGTATGAGTGACTGTGTACATTTTCACGTGTGCATGATGAAGATTTGAGCTTCTGTATAATGCAGAATATCATAACAGAGCAATTATACAAAGTTGAGTAAAAATATGTGTTTTGTGCTTAACCGAAACTATACTCAAGCATTTTTTGATGCTATTAAATATTTCAAAAACTCTTGTATATCTTACAATCATTTTTTAAGGCCGTGAGCCTTCTGGGTTGATGCAGAGCCTTGAGAGGGTTGGGTAACTTAGACCAACTTTGGTCACCACTTCCCAAATCTATTTGGGACCACTTATATCAAGCTCACAATAAATATTAGACTCCTCACAAGGCTCTAGGAATCAAAAAAAACATACCAAGCATGATAGACCACACATCATGCAAAATCAAGCCTAAACCCCACTAGGCTTCAATGGTCAAGCACGAGACAACCATGAACTTGATGTGGAAATATTATGGAAGACATAACAAAACCTTGGAAAATGTTTATGAAGACAATTTTAGACCCCAAACAAGTTTTTTTTGATCCCAAATTGAAACTATGACTATCCACCTGTAGCATCGTAAATTGTACGCACTTGCTAGGGTGGTACAATTTCACACCTAGTTTAGCACCCGCCTTGGCGCATTTTGCATTTTGCATTACATTTCCCCTTTAGCACTTAATTAATTAAATTAATTAGGTATAAGGTTCTATTTCATCATAAAGTTGGGCCCTTTCATTAAAGTGTGCCCTTTTCATTTTATTCCATCAATACATCATTTAATCAAAAACCCTAATTAGGTCCTATTTTGAACTTGGGGGCTTGATTTCAGGGGTCAAAACATCTCAAAATCACCTGTAACTTTGGGATTCTCTCTAAAAACATCATATTTGATGGCCCTGAAAATTTGGTGAAAAGTTGTCGGGACCATGGCGCCCGGAGTGCACACGGTCTCGGACATTTTTCCCAAAATTTTAGGAGTGTGATCCAATCATAAAATAAAGCTTAACCCCAAGAAATTGGTGGGAGATTCAATCTCTAGGTCAGCTAAAAGTTGCGATTACGACCTAGGGTTTCATATATAAGAGCTCTCTTTCTTCATTAGAAAGGATTCAGGAACCTCATATGTAGCGAAAGAGCAGATCTTTGAATACTTCAACAACATTCAACATCCATCCATCAAGCATTCATCAATTTCATTCATCCATTTAGGGCTTGGAAGACATTGAAGAGCAATAGGAAATTACCGACCGAAGATTGGCTTGTACCCCTCCCTTGGGGTTGGGTATGATTTCATGTTGTTTTCATTTCTTTGCATAAGCCTCATTATATCATGTGTATCCATGCTTTAGATCACTTTGCATCTTGATTTGGAGCATTTACATTATCATTTACAAGCAATTAGGGTTTACTTTCTAGGTTGCTCTAGTTTGCTTACTTGCATTTTAGGATCTTGCACACACACAAGGTCTGCACACACATTACTTTTACAATACAACTTGGCTATTCGTGGAGGTGGAAATCACCGAAGCGGGGGTTTGACTAAGGCAAAACCCTATATAGCCGCCCACCACACCTTTTCAGATATAAGTGCAGGTTTCGGAATTCGGACGACGCCGCAAGTTGCAGATTCGGAAGAAGCAGGCCGAGACAGCACTCCACACCAAATTTCAGAGAAAAAGACCAGGACAGGGGCGTGGGGTGCCCTGGTCCTACCAGGACAGGGGTGCTGGGTGCCCTGGTCCTGAACAGTGGCGCCCGTGCTGAACATTTTCACTCAGATTTTAGCTCCAGGTACGCATTTGCATTCTTGTCTTATTCTTGTGTTTATAGCTTTCCATTGTTTAAGTTCAATTCTGCAATCTCATTATTAGTTCATACTTGCACTTTGAGGTTAGGGATTGAACTTGCATCATTTTACCTTTCAATTACAACAAAGGAATAGAAATCCTAATAGGTAGCCCATGGCTTTCTCTTCCACAAAAGGGAGTAGCCAATTGTGTGATACCTCTAGGCTCTTTCGTATTCCACAAGTGTGTGATTGAAAGTGAGATTAGGGCATGTTTTCTTAGTGTCACTTTTTTCCCTCACACATTTTGGTGAACCCGACGTGAACTCCAATCTTCTCTAATTCTGATTTATGTTTTCAAATTTGAGTGTTTATGCTATTTCAAATTCAAATTTGTATTTACAAGTTTTAATTTCTTACAAGATTCAAAAATCTAGAGGAAATTTTTCAATTCAAAGTTGAGCTTGTGGATAGCTTAATTGGGATCAATAATTTCAAATCTAATTTAGGAACTCATTTGAATCATAGATTTCATTTTTCTAAATCTACATTCTAAGTGCTTGCATTGGTTAAAATTAAACATTTCCTTCTATTTTTTGCATGTGTTATCATTTGAAAGAGGAAAATTGATGTCATGATGCATTCATTTCATAGATGTGATAATGGGTTAGCTTCCCTTGTTTCAATTTTTCCTTCTCCTAAAGAACCTCCCCCCATCTATAACAACATTTTAGTGCCTAAAAGAGTTGCTACCAATCCCTTTGAGACTCTCCCATTCTCTAAGGATGAAGACTTTAAGAGTGATCTTGACAATTCTCCTAAAATTTGCCCTTCCTATTTAGCTATCCTAGAGGAAGAGAATGATATCATAAACACCTTTCTTAATGTTACTTCACCTTCCCTACATGATGCCTCTCTAAGTGAAAATGTATTGATGGACATTGACTTATTTTCTCCTAAAGTTGGTGCTTCCAATGGGGGCATGTTAGTGCAACAAGAGGTTATGAACACTTCTTTCAAAGATCTCCTTCCTAAGCATGAATCTTTGGAGAAATATGTTCATGTCCCTCCTAAAAAACACTCCCTTCATGAGGATCCTTTTGTGCAAGAAGATGACATTATCCCTACATTTCCTATTGATGGCATTTCCTTTTCCAACAAAATTCCCACTAGAGATGATGAATTAATGATAAATGCTTACCCTTCTCCTAAAGTTTGTCTTACCCATAAGCATCCCTTAGAGAAAGAAGATGAAATAATAAGAAATTTCCTTAATTCTCTCTCCCCTAAAGATCATATTGAACATATTTTGAGGAAAGAGGATGAGTTTAACACATCTATTGATGCTCTCCCTCCTAAGGACGAGGAATTAATAAACAATGTTATCTCCTCTCCCGAAATTAACAATACTTCAAACATTCCTTCCAACCACTTCACTATTTGGGATGAACCATTAGAAGAAGGTGTAGATTATTCTCTATCCCATGAGAGAACCCTAGCCAAAGGGGATGAAATCAAGATTGAAAACTCCCTTGATAGTTTCTCACCTTCCTTGAATCTCAATTATTCTCCCTCTAAAAATAAAGCATCTCCCTCTCCTCAACTTGGTTCTACTCATAAGGATACCCTAGTTCAAAGCAAGATGGTTAACATCTCTTTCAAAGATCTCCCTCTCAAAAGTGAGACTTTAGAGAGTAATGTTGATCTTTCTCCTAGAGAGTTTATTCCCCATGTAGGTCCTTTGATGATAGAGGATGATATGACCTTTCCTAGTATTACTTTTCCTACTAGAACATCAATGCCTACCCCTTGTATCTCCTAAAATTGATAAAATTTTAGTGCAAGAGAAGACTATCAATAATTATTCCAACACTTTTGTTCATTCCTCTAAACCATCCTCAATCAATTTGATACATGTGAATGAAACACCTAACAAACCTCTGTTCACTGTCCAAGGTGCTTATCCTTCTCAAAATTCTCAACCTTTAAATAAGCCTATCTTAGTGGTTCAAGGTGGTTATGCTAATGATTCTTTTTGCACTCCTAACAAACCTATTATTACTGTGCAAGGAGGTTATTCTACTAAGAGCCCTTATGAGTATGCCAAGCAACTGACTAGTGAGAGTTATCATGCGGTTGCTCATACCTATAACACAAGAAACAATAGGCAACCTAATCCTCCTCCAGTTAGCCCAACTTCACGTCCTCCTTCTCAACCAATTCTTCCTCAAGCTCCGCGTATTTCACAAGTTCTCGGTAAGGACTATGATCTCATAGAACAACTTAAAGCTACCCCTGCTAAGATATCCCTTTGGGATTTGATCCAAACTTCTTCTGTTCATCATGGAATGTTACAAGATGCCTTGAAAAATTTGAATGTTCCTCCACCTAATACATCTAGTAATATAGTGTCTTTGGTTAACTTTGTAATGAATCCTAAAGCTGAAATTGTGTTTACTCAAGATGAGTTGCCTACTAGTGAAATTCAACATCAATATGATCCCTTGATGGTTGTGGTTATCATAAATGACACTGCTATAAGACGAACACTAGTAGATAATGGCTCTGGCCTTAATGTGTGTAGCATTAATCTATTGGATAAGATGAATGTGGATACATCCCTTATTGAGCCTAACTCTCGTCCCATTCGAGGCTTTGATAATGTGGCTAAGTCTTCATTAGGTATTATCACCTTACCCATCACAGTGGGACCTATTACTTTGCCTACTCCTATCCATGTTATGTCAGGAAATCTAACATACAACTTGTTATTAGGGAGACCTTGGATTCACAGTATGCAAGCTGTCCCCTCTACATTGCATAGACAAGTTAAATTTATTTATAACAATAAGACATATACCTTGATAGGTGATACTAATTTTCAAGCTTGTTTGCAAACATCTACTTCCAAAGGGAGTTCTTCTAAGCCTTCCTCTTCTAGTGATGACTCTTTAAACAAGATACCTATGAGCAAATCATCATCCTCTGATAGTCAAAATTCTTTGGATGAGCCTGAAGTTCCTGAAGAAGATTCTTCTCAACTTGAATCTACACATGAAAAGGCTTTTGATCCTGAGAAGGTTCTCACAGAAGACGATTGGGGATCTCTTTATTTTAATCCCACCTTCGTAGGTGAGTATAGGGTTCCTCCTAGGGAGCTTAAAGTTAAAAAGAAGGAAGAAACTAGAGATCAATCAGTCTTACCTGAACCTATGAGCAATAATTTTGTGGCCGCTTCTCAAACTTCTTCTCCTCACACCTCTAATTCTGAAGAATTTGATTCTTTGTCTTATGAAAAACCACCTTTTCTTTCTGAAATGGCTAATCGTTATGGTCATGGTTTTCACATTTTGGCTAAGAGTGGCTATAGTGGAAATGGTTGTGGCACAAATGAACAAGGAATTAAAGTTTCTTTAGAACATAACATGCATGAATATTCATTTGGACTTGGATATAATCTTTCTAAGCCCACCAAAGCATTTAAAAGACCATCTCTCAATGTGAATGCTATATTTAGTAGTGATGATGATCTCACTTCAACTAAATCATCTTCTACTTCTATCAACTCTCATTCCCCTCATAAGGAAATCTTGGCAATGAACAAATCTCTTTATGAATCCCCTCAAATTTCTAAATCCACTTATGAATCTTTATCTCCTATTCATCATAAAGTCCTTTCCTCCAGGGGTAAGGCTCTAATAAATTACACTCATCCCTCTTCTAAGGTTTCTTGTGACTTTTCTCCTTCAATTTTTATCATTTTATACATGTTTTTGATCTCACTTATAGTTGAGCATTTAGCATGTCATATTCAAA
The DNA here is from genome assembly GCF_030272615.1 of Cryptomeria japonica. Classification (NCBI taxonomy): domain Eukaryota; kingdom Viridiplantae; phylum Streptophyta; class Pinopsida; order Cupressales; family Cupressaceae; genus Cryptomeria; species Cryptomeria japonica. Next base: position 11,129,088 of record NC_081405.1, read on the forward strand.
CACCTCATTCAACCTATGATGTCTTTAAATAACATTAATGGCTATTATGTTGCTCATCATTATGTGACATTGGTAGCTCATTTACTGGGGGCTCATTGTCATTCATGATGGTACAATTTCAAGTGCAATCATATTTTTGAAGCAACATAATAGCCTAATTTTCTATGTTATCTCTTGTTCCTATGGGGACAAGAGTGGTTTCATACATCTCTTCTTTTTATGGTTAAAATTTCTCTTTGGGGTAATAGTGTGGAAATATTGATCATCTTTTCTTTAGAATCCTCTTTTCATAGATATGGGAGAAGATGTGTATTCTCTTTCTTATCCTACCCACTTCTTGTGAGGAGCATTTTACATACACTAATGTCTTGCTTGCATGAACTCATGTGAGTATGTAGTACATTTTGCTTATGTCTAAATCTCTCCCTAGAAGATTGTGTAAGTCCTTCTCATTGTCCTTATCCTTGGGAGGCAATGATCTTTCCTTGTTTTTATCTAAGGATCCACTTTTTTCCTATTTCGTGGATGGTGTGAACTTTATTACTTGATGTTATTCCTTGTATGCATTTGTTGTTGTTTGTTCAAGGATTCTCTCTTACAAGAGGTGTAAGTCCTTGACTACAACCTCTTTTGCACTTGGTAAAATACATCCATAATGAATTCACTCTCCCAATTGGGTTAAAAAGAGCATCATCCTTCATTAAGAATCACTTTCACCTCACAAAAGAAGGAAGTATTGCATTCTTATTCTCTTCTTTGTCTTCTTCTAGAAGATGTTATATATTTGTCTAAGACAATTCCTCTCGGGGATAGGTGTCTTTTATACAAAGATCTCTTCTCCTCTAAGGATCTCCTTTACACATACTACAAGATATCTCTTTTCAACTATCTTATCCTTGCTTAAAGAGTGCAAAACTCTCTTGCTTGGATCGATGACATTGTTGCATTTTTGGGGTATCTTCTTTTGTGATGAAGGTAGGTATCCTTGTTCTACTTTGCTTATGACATAAACATTACACTTTTTGAGAAATGGGTCATTCTCAGAACCAGAGCACAGACTCTTAGAGCGAGACGTCTCAAATTTTCTTTTATGCAAGGTGATTATTCTCAGAATCAGAGCACAGACTCTTAGAGCGAGATTTCATGCTTTTGTACTATACATATACAGGTTGTAGCATACTCGGGCATAGACTCCTATGAGGTGCTTCTAACCTCCTTTACACACACATGCACAAGGTTGAGTGGAACTAGCGGCATAAGGCTAGACTTTCTCACTCTCCTCCCTTACATGGATCATCTAGACAGACTCTAGGGGCTAGTTTTCCATGTCCTTTTTCCCATGGATCACCTAGACAAAATCTAGGGGCGAGAAGTCCATGTTTTCTCTCTCACTATTCTTCCCATGGATCACCAATGTGTGTATTCATGCTTTTTTCCTTTCTTTTCTTCTCTTTGCATTTTGTTTCCATTTACATCCTTCATCTTGTGTTAGAGAACTCCCAAATCCTCACACTCTTTGTTGTGTTGGAATTGAGATTTAGTCCTCTTTCTTACCAAATGATTCTCCATTAGTTTTTGATCTCATATCAAATCTTCTTGTGAGCATTTGTCATCAATATTCTTTAACAATTCGAAGCGGTAAACATGATACCCTGTTTCAACTCACTAAAATTAGCAAGCTGAAACAGGGGGGGGCATATAGCTACCCTCGAATTTTCATCACCTTCCTTAGTAAGCATTAGGTGATTTTGTGATCTAACATGTGGTTTTGTAGGTTGTGGTTCTTAACTAAGTACTGCAGATACCGCTGGGGGCTTCATCCGACAACTTATGGATATATCCTTTTTCAAATAATGTTTACTTTTCTGTACTTTAGCTTGCATATGCACGTAGTGTTCATAGGACCGCTAAAGTGGGGGCTAAATGTAGCGTCATAAATTGTACGCACTTGCTAGGGTGGTACAATTTCACACCTAGTTTAGCACCCGCCTTGGCACATTTTGCATTACATTTCCCCTTTAGCACTTAATTAATTAAATTAATTAGGTCTAAGGTTCTATTTCATCATAAAGTTGGGCCCTTTCATTAAAGTGTGCCCTTTTCATTTTATTCCATCAATACATCATTTAATCAAAAACCCTAATTAGGTCCTATTTTGAACTTGGGGGCTTGATTTCGGGGGTCAACACATCTCGAAATCACCTATAACTTCGGGATTCTCTCTAAAATCATCATATCTGACAGCCCTAAAAATTTGGTGAAAAGTTGTTGGGACCATGGCGCCCGGAGTGCACACGGTCCCGGACATTTTTCTCAAAATTTTAGGAGCACGATCCAATCATGAAATAAAGCTTAACCCCAAGAAATTGGCAGGAGATTCAATCTCTAGGTTGGCTAAAAGTCGAGATTACGACCTAGGGTTTCATATATAAGAGCTCTCTTTCTTCATTAGAAAGGATCCGGATTTTTGTTTTCAGGAACCTCATATGCAGCGAAAGAGCAGATCTTTGAAGACTTCAACAACATTCAACATCCATCCATCAAGCATTCATCAATTTCATTTATCCATTTAGGGCTTGGAAGACATTGAAGAGCAATAGGAGATTACCGACTGAAGATTGGCTTGTACCCCTCCCTTGGGGTTGGGTATGATTTCATGTTGTTTTCATGTCTTTGCATAAGCCTCATTATATCATGTGTATCCATGCTTTAGATCACTTTGCATCTTGATTTGGAGCATTTACATTATCATTTACAAGCAATTAGGGTTTACTTTCTAGGTTGCTCTAGTTTGCTTACTTGCATTTTAGGATCTTGCACACACACAAGGTCTGCACACACATTACTTTTACAATACAACTTGGCTATTCGTGGAGGTGGAAATCACCGAAGCGGGGGTTTGACTAAGGCAAAACCCTATATAGCCGCCCACCACACCTTTTCAGATATAAGTGCAGGTTTCGGAATTCAGACGATGCCGCAAGTTGCAGATCCGGAAGAAGCAGGCCGAGACAGCACTCCACACCAAATTTCAGAGAAAAAGACCAGGACAGGGGCGTGGGGTGCCCTGGTCCTACCAGGACAGGGGTGCTGGGTGCCCTGGTCCCTAGGACAGGGGCGCTGGGCGCCCTGGTCCTTCTGCCAGGCAGCAATTTTCAGCATTTTTGATAGCTTTTCAGGTTGCAAAACAGCAGTTTCAGGTGCAGTTTCAGGGGCAGAATCAGGACAGTGGCGCCCGTGCCCCCGTCCTGAACATTTTCACTTAGATTTTAGCTCCAGGTACACATTTGCATTCTTGTCTTATTCTTGTGTTTATAGATTTCCATTGTTTAACTTCAATTCTGCAATCTCGTTATTAGTTCATACTTGCACTTTGAGGTTAGGGATTGAACTTGCATCATTTTACCTTTCAATTACAACAAAGGAATAGAAATCCTAATAGGTAGCCCATGGCTCTCTCTTCCACAAAAGGGAGTAGCCAATTGTGTGATACCTCTAGGCTATTTTGTATTCCACAAGTGTGTGATTGAAAGTGAGATTAGGGCATGTTTGCTTAGTGTCAGTTTTTCCCCCACACACCACCATGTAGACCAACCCCTAGGCCTAGTAGCCCTCAATGTAGGAAAACACCAAAATAGACAACCAAAAGGTGCTTAAAAAAAACTTATATGAATTAAATGTGATGTCTCAACAAGGCCTTAAACATATTAAAAACTCAGACCTTGACTCTTTATGCAAACCCCTAAAGTGTAAATTTGACCTACTAGGCGTAGAGCCCCAATTAGGTCACTTTCACAAAGCAAGTACCCTCAAAATGATTGAAATAAAAATTAAAAAAATTGTAAAAAATCCTAATATATCTCAATCCACAAAATCCATAATCATTTGGGGTCCAAAAATCTCCAATTCTGCCCAACACTCAAAATAGCAGCAAATTCATGACCTGTCACATAGAGATGCCAGGTTAAAACTTCATGAAACTCACTCCTACCTCCATGGATTCCCTTGATTTTTTTTGAATATTAAAATAAATACATTTAAATTAAATTAAACCAAGTGGAATGAATTTTGGAATAGGGAATGTCAAGTTATTGACATTTTTGTACAAAACCCTAGGAAATGAAGGTTTTCAGACCTGATTTTAGAAAAATGGATTGATCTCACTCAAATATGCACCAAAAGGCTTGAAACCAGTGAGAAATTTAAGATAGTTATATATTATAACAATAGATATTCCTTAATTTTATCAATCAATCCATACAATAAAGATATAAGGTCTGCAACACACGTTTTTACAACAAATATGCAGGGAAACAATAATATTTTGTATTCCAATCACCAAAAATTACATCAAAAACCTTCCTATAGGTTTGAGAGAGGTTTATATAGACCAAATACATCCTTACAATAGATCATAACCACCATTTGAATCTTATGACCATTGGCAGCCACCTTTTAAAAAAAAAATTGTCATCAAGAATGCAAAAATTGTCATGCAACTACTTTTCACTCTAACCTATCATACTCATATAGAATCAAAAAATTAATTAAAAATAGGCCAAATGTGGCTCAAATATGATAAATATATTTATCTCACCCACTTTGACACCTTTGGGTGACCATTAACCACTAGTTGACCAAATAGGTCCTGATAGGTTACAGAGTCCAAAATGGCATGAATGCCTTACATAATTGACAAAAAATAATGAATTGGTCCAAGGTACCTTAGTAAATCTTAACCACATGAAAAAACACAAAAACCAAAAGATCAAATCCTTTTGAGTCATTAGGTGCTCCTGCACTATACTCCTGAGGAATAGAAATACTCAAGTCCCTTGAGGAACTAGATCAACAATAGAGGTACCATGCTTAATAATGTCATCTTCACTCATCCATGTGGCATCTTCAGTAGGTAGGACACTCCATTTGACAAGGTACTCTTTGTAGGTATTCTTTCTAGTTCTCTTGACGATCTTGGTGTCCAAGATGCACTCCAACTTCAAGGATTGGTGAGGTGGAAGATCCTTCACCCAACCTTCATCTCCATCTGATTGCAAACCTGTATTTGAACCTGAAATAGCACCTTTGTAAGGAAAGAAATCTGAGACATTATAAATGGGAGATATTCCTAAGCCTTGAGGAAGTTCAATCTCATAGGCATTAGGACCAAATTTATGCACAATCTGGAAAGGTCCAATCTTCTTCATGAGCAACTTAGTTGGTTGCCCTTTAGGGAGTCTCTCTTTTTTCAGGTGTGCCATCACCAAGTCCCCTACCTTATACTGCACATATCTCTTCTTCTCATTAGCCTTCTTTTTATACTTTTCAGTGATCTTATGAAGGGTTTCTCTCACCCTATCATGAATTTCTTTCATAGCCAAGGCAAAATCCTCTCCTTGAGCACTCCTTTCCAATCCTTTGAGGTCCCTTAATTCAAGAATACCCCTTGGATGAATCTCATAGACCACCTCAAAAGGGCTTCTTCCTATTCTTCTATTGACAAAATCATTATAAGAAAATTCAGCTTGAGGGATGATCATATGTATCCCAATCTTCTCCATGATGCTTTGTAAGACATCTAAAAAGATTTCCCAATGATCTATTCACTACCTTAGTTTGGCCATTAGTCTGAGGGTGATATGTTGATGTAAAGGACAATTGAGTCCCCAAATTATTCCACAATGTATGCCAAAAGTGGCCCACAAACTTAGAGTCCCTATCGGTCACAATGTTGAGAGGCAAACCATGTATTCTAACAATTTCTTTGAAGAATAAGCCAACAATATGGGAAGCATCATTAGTACATTTAGATGGTAAAAAGTGAGCCATCTTCCTAAACCTCTCTACCACAACAAAAATTCTATCAAAACCTCTTTGAGTCCTAGGAAGACCCAAAACAAAATCCATGCTAATACTCTTCCATGGCCTACTAGGAATACAGAGTGGTTGATATAAACTTGCCTTTGATGATGTTCCCTTAGCCCTACAGTATATGTTGCAACTTTCAACAAATTTCCTGACATCTGATTGCAATTTGGGCCAAAAATAGAACCTCTTCACATGTTCCAATGTTTTATCAAGTCCAAAGTGACCCACCAAACTGCCACAATGCTTTTCCTTGATAATTTTTTCCCTCATGGAGCATTTAGGAATACACAACCGATTCCTTTTGAACAACAACCCCTGTTGCAACAAAAACTCAAAAAAATCAGAATGATAAGAATTTGAAAATTGAGTGCAAACCTCATATATCTCATCGAAATCCTCATCTTTGTACATTTGTTTGAGGGAATCAATCCCCGCACTTTGCAACTGAATCTCTTGCACCATGCACACCCTCCTACTCAATGCATCCACCACTTTATTTGCCTACCCCATCTTGTGTTTGATGGTAAAAGTATAGGCTTGAATATGTTTAACCTATTTCATATGCTTGTGACTAAGCTTCTCCTGTCCATTCAGAAAATTGAGAGCATGATTGATAGTTCTGATACTTAATATAAGTACAGATCCAATAGCCAACAAGATGAGAGGGGGGGGGTGAATCATACAAACTTAATCATCAATGAAAACATCATATTCAACCTCAGTAACATATATCAGTCATAGAATAAAACTGTCAAACATGCAAACTCAAAAACATATGAACTATATAAACCTCATAACACCAGATTTAACGTGGAAACCCAAATAGGGAAAAACCACTGTGGGATTTTGGACCCACTAAGAAATATACTCTTCTAGAGTATGCTCGGTTAAAAGCCAATCCTGTTAAAGATTACAAAACACATTGTTAGATGTGACCCAGTTAAGGGATTTCCCTCAAATCTGTTAGGATCTTCACTTTGTTAGAAGTGACCCTGTCAAAGGATTTCCAACACTCATTTAGAATGTCACCTTGTTAGAGGATTTAATTATAAGACTGTTAAGTCCACTCAGTTAAGAGATTTTCTGTTACTTTCACAAGCTAACAGTAATACAATTTATTTGCAACTTTATATCTAAAATGCTAAAGCAGATTCTTATTTGTTCAATCACAATCTAGACAAAGAACTAATCTTTTCTATCTACTGGGCATCAATACTCTGTTATTCGAACAGGTCTTCAAGCTTTTGTGCTTGGTGATCACTATGTAGCATGCTTGTGCATACATTTGCCTGCATACACTATTTATCAACAGTTTCTTATTTATAAACAATCATCTAACCACTTAATCTCCTTGATCACATTTCCCATGATCAATCATAGCCATAAGATCTTCAATCTTGTCTAGGTTCATTGTATCTTACAATCTAAAAAATGTTTTACCTTGCCTCAGAACTTGCACAATCATCTTGGAACTTGTTTTAGGGTAATGCGGTTCAATCTGAGCTGTAGATCTTCTTGCCGACTTTCCATTGCCTTAGATTTGTTAACAAAACTTCTTCCACGGCTTGCCAATCATTGATCCACTCAAGCTCATCAACTTCTTTCATTAAATATCACATGTAAACATTTAATGCATTCTATTATAGCTCAGTTACAACTCGGTGAATACTAAACTTTACTCGGTAGACATTCTGTCTTCATTAACCGATTGCGATAACCTTAGGGTTTACCGACTAGGTCCTTTGGCTGATAACATAGTGTAGTATTAACCTTTACATTTTACAACATATGTATGATGTTAAAACAATCTAAAACATCAAGATCTCATCATTGTCTGACTCGGTAGAGTTGCCCATTGAATAACTTATCCCTTTATTCATCATATTCTTTCCTGTGTCTTTACCGACTTCTTTATGATCTTCATAACATATTTCTTAAGATATGACAACATCATACTGAATTAGAAAATTAATTTCTTGACATCAATGACAAAATAATAATATCAAAACAGTAAAACATCTTTAATCAGTTATGCCCATAATCATCAACAACCTTCTCAATATCCTTGTTATATTGCCAACAATCTCCCCCTTTGGCATTGATGGCAAAACCAATTGATTTTATCATTAAGAATTCGGATTGCTATGATTCTGAAATGCTGAAATGCTTTCCCCCATACATCAGACTTATCTCAATCTTCTCAGGTCTTCTCCTCCTTTGGTCTTCTCCCCCTTTGGTAGGTCTTCTCCCCCTTGGGTATTCTTCTCCCCCTTTGACAACAATGCCAAAAAGAAAAGAATGCAAACATAAGTTGTTTCTGTAAGAAGTTATTCTTGTTGGTGTGTATCAACTGAGTCTTGGTCAAAGCATTTGTTTACAATTCCTGTTCCCTGTATCATTATCTATATTATCTCAATATTGTTCCAGTACACTTTCAAAAAAGCATTCTTAAAGTGTAACACTCCAGCATCAGCTCCCTAAAAGATATTGAATAGATTCATCGAAGTGATGCTTTCACCGAACTCGATCAGTGAGTAGAAGATAGGGGTAGGACCCCTAACTTACTTATGAGATATTCAAAAATATCCTTTGGTAGTGGCTTGGTGAAGATATCAGCTATTTGTTCCTTTGTGTTAACATATTCCAACACCACTTTCTTTTCATGAGCTTCTTCTCTAAGATAATGATATTTGATAGATATGTGCTTTGTCTTAGAGTGCATAATAGGGTTCTTTGAAATATTAATGGCACTAGTATTGTCACAGAATATAGTTATTGGCTCGGTAACTTTCTCATTTATACCTGTATATGGTGAAAATGGATAACAATAATAACAATATTGAAAGGCTAAAATGAATTCAACCACCAAACCCTAGCCTAACAATCAACAAAGATCCACCATAACATATGAAGATTACCTAAGACAATGTAAATAAAACAAAATCACAAAGATTATACCATCACATGTCCAATAGGGTTTTGATCTCCATTCTTCCTATCTCCATTGATCTTGCTTGATATATTTGCTCTCAGATTTTATATGCACAAGAGCTCAACAAAGAACGGAATGTGGTTGCAAGTAGGATCGTAGTATAGCCAATTGATCAAGTTGTTAGGGTTTGATAATGAAAGAAGCATCTTCTTAAATAGAAGACACAATATGAAATGGAGGGATAAGATTGAGAGGTGTAAAAAAGAGGTTGGCTAGGATTAGGGGGTAGGTAGAAGAAATAATAAAATAATGAAAGAGGTAGGTAGTGTAGGAATTAAGAGATGAATGACATGTGTCATATGTAGAAAAAACTAATGAATTAATTAAATAAATAAAGATTTATTTAATTAATAGAGGGAATGAGATAATTAAATAAATAAAATATTTATTTAATTTAGGAAAAGGATAATTTAAATAAATAAATGTTATTTATTTAAATGAGAAATAAGGCTAGAAGAGGATAAATGAATTAATTAAATAAATAAAGATTTATTTAATTAATAGAAGAATTAGGCTTAAATAATTAAATAAATAAAATATTTATTTAATTAAACATGACAATTTTGAGTGTCTACATTTTGCCCCTCTTTGAGACAATGTGGCTTGTCGCGTTGTTTCAAAGAAGATAAGATGAACTGATATAGAGTTGCCCCAGAATGGGAATGATATGCCCCCTCGAGAGATTGGATGAAAATGTCTGAAAAGATTGCAGACAATCTCTCGATAAGAAAGAGAGGCTAGAATGGACTGACTGGATAAAGTGACAAAGTCACAGGATAAAGAAGACTGACTCGGGAAACGAGGGCAAGGGCTAGGGTAGGCTATAAGATAGACCATGGGGGAAAAATGTCCTCATTGTCATCCACACCTTCACGAGATCAAAGTGCAGAGCGAGAAAAGAGCAGCAGCAGTCAACAGTGATGGCCTTCGTGCACAGATTCGACTGTGTTCGCTGATTTCAGAGGCCAGCAGAGGCAGGAGAGCCGGTAAGTACCACCAAACCTCATCGTACTTTGATGCATTTATTGTTGTCATTAATGCATGCTAGTTAGAGGAATAAATGCACTTAGAAGTAGGGCTAAAAAATGTAAAAAACCGCTGAAACGCGTCTGTGTCGGTGCCAGGCACGTCTACGTTTTTAACCGCATCTGCGTCAAATGCGGGCGCGTTTACGTCAGGCAGGGGTGTTTGTGTCACCAAGTCGCGTTTATGCATAACATAGGCATGTTTATGTCATATAGGCATGTCTGTGTTGTTAAGGCGTGCTTGTGCAGTCTGTAGACATGTTTGTGAGTTTAAAGCGCGTTTATGTCCCAAAAAATGCAAGTTTTGTCTTGTAGGTCAAATCGACAGTTCTGTGATGAACATACGCTATCGATTGGATAAGCTGCTAAGAGGATGCACTTAAGCAAGTCCTCTAGGGAAGACTAGAATAGATCAAGGCACTTTGTGATGAACAGTGAGTACCAGAATAGAGTACTTTGTGATGAACAGGGAGTACTCAAAGTATGAGCAGCACTTTGTGATGAACAAGGAGTGCAAATGTGAGTAACACTTTGTGATGAACAGTGAGTGTCACACACATAGTACTTTGTGATGAACAAGGAGTACTACTAGGATAGATAGTCATATGCATTTAGATACAAAGTAGCATTTTGTGATAAATAGTGAATGCCACCATGACTGACATGATTGATTTACCTAACTGCAGGAGTATTTGCCTATGTTGGAGTCACGGGAGAGATTCCCGTTGACTCAGAGGTTGCGACCTGAGCTGACAGCTGAGGAGCGAGCTGCCATTGAGGAGATGGGCTTGAGACATGTATTATATGTGCCTGAGTTTCGAGCAAACATGGGTTTGCTGACTGCGCTTGCCGAGAGATGGCACTCTGAGACGTGCACATTCCATTTGCCGATGGGTGAGATGACAGTCACCCTGGAGGATGTCTACATGATATTATGGATACCGATTGATGGAGATTTGATTCCATATGATCGTGATGGAGATAGGGAGGCATTGAGATGGGTGTTTCAGGATCTCGACCTAGAGATGAGGGCAGGACATGTGGCATGGGACACCATGATAGCCACAGGGTTAGCATTGCCAGCTGTGATCAGAGGAGCTATCAGTGGGTTCCTGTATCTAGACAGGGCAACACGGGGATTGGCTATGGGCTGGGGAGGAGCACTGGAGACACTGGTGACGCAACACACCATATATGCTTGGGGACCATGTGTGCTGGCCCACTTATATTACGAGCTTCACCAGTTTGTATACCATGGGTCAGTGGGATTGGGCTGCGGAGTGACACTATTGCAGGTTTGGGCCTATGAGCATCTGCCGATTACCCGACCGATACACTTCAGAGGCAGGGGTCATGGATGCAACTTTGTACACTTATATGACATGATCACATCGCAGCTGCGGATTGGTAGGTTGGAGCATTGGCAACGAGTGATAGATGACATTGATGTGGTCATTTGGAGACCATATCTAGGATGTGAGGAGTGGGAGGATGATGCAGTGGAGCTGCCCTACACCTTTCGGAGCAGGTATCTGATTGGGAAGATGCCCTATGTATTAGAGAGACAACTGGTGGACAGGGTGTGCAGACAGTATGGCAGGATCTAGAGGATGCCACGAGGCTCGAGCATGTATGCCCGTACGGTTAGGGATCAGGCGCAGTTTGGACCACTACTGTCATATGATTAGGCGCTTACACAGCTGACGGAGATGGTGCCCCTACCCTGGGATATGTGGTCGGAGACCGAGGATGCCGGGATGGATGCAGAGTATACAACATATTGGGCAGAGCATCCATTCCCCCGATTGACAGATCCAGGAGAGCTACTGGAGGGAGATGGAGGTGGGGACAATGATGATGATGGTGGAGGTGATGGGGGCAGAGGCCGATGGAGGTGGAGGGGAGTAGTTGGAGAGAGGAGAGTTGCACCTCAGAGGGAGGGTGGACAGGAGGGACAGGCTCAGGTGGTGAGGGGTTGCGGTGGATTGCCCCTACAGGTACCAGCAGCACAGGGTCCCAAAGCACAGGGACAGAGACAGGGACAGGGGCCAGCATAGGCACAGGAGTAGGGACGAAGACAGGTACAGGGACCAAGGCATGTACAGAGACAGGTACCTGTACAGGCACCGGTATAGATACAGGTATAGGGGCAGGCACCCGCAGAGGGGGAGCCATAGGTAGAGGCAGAGGGGGGAGATCCAGAGGAGGATGAGCTGATTGAGCTCAGGGAGATCTGCCAGGGCCAGGCAGATGAGATACAAGATCTGGAGAGGGAGAGAGACTGGCTCAGGATGAGGCTCAGGGATACTGAGCGGGAGAGAGATCAAGTGATCTAGCGCTATACAGAGGCTGAGACAGCACTGAGGGTAGGGAGATAGGCGGCGGAGGACACAGGGGCAGGGTATGCATATGTCCTACTGGCAGGAGAGGAGATTGCCTACTGGTGAGAACTTTATTATGGTGCAGTGCCAGCAGATCAGCGGGCGAGAAGCTTCCATAGACCATCGCGGACAGCGACAGCTACGGGAGGGAACCGGAGGAGACAGGCATCGAGTGGTGGGGTTATGGGTCCTCCACCACCACCAAATAGAGGGGACAGGAGCGATGATCCTAGGGTAGGTCCATCTAGGGCTCAGATTCCATCGAGGCCAGGCGGCTCCGAGGGAGGGAGTTCATCATAGCCTTAGAGGGCTCCCTATGTATCAGTATTGTACCATTTTTGTATGATGATGTAGACACCTGCAGGTGATTTTGTAGCCATGTGTATTTTTGACATCATTGTATCGTGACACTTTTGATTATATATATGAGATGATTCATTTTTGCGGCAGCTATATGCATGTGTACCTATGTGATGCGATGTTCTTATGTGATGCTTATGATATGGATGCAAATATGTACATGATGTAATGCAATATTTTTTTGTTCTTTTATGTTGTATATGTGATGCATGATGCAAATGTGAATGTATGTAATGCAAATGAATATAATAATGCAAATGTAAATTGTGCTAACAAGTGTTGTGTGCAGGATATGGTGCAATTGTGATATCTATATGTATGCATGAAATGCTTATATGTGGTAATGCAGGTGCAAACTACATGAAATGCAAATGTTTTTGGTGTGTCATTATACTCAGTCATGTGATAGCAGGCTACACGGACTCAAGAAGGATGATGGAAGTCAATCAAGAAAGGGGGATGAAAGACAGAAGATATGAAAGTGAAAGAGCTTCTTGTGCGTTATCATCATTGAGCTTTATTATGGCAAGTAGGTTATGACAATCGAGGCATATGTTCGACCCAGAAAGTCATTGTACCTGTTTGCATGGAGATAAGACAGTCTCAAACAAGGAATGCCCCAGTTCACACTAGACTCACAGTGTCCTCATATCCTTGGACAAGTCATAGCATTACTAAAAGACAATCCACAGACAACAAATACAAATAGGTGACAATACCCCATCCTCGCCTTTCTAGTCAAAGACATCCTGGAGATATAATCTCTAGTCCGAGACATCCCGAAAAAGCTAAAAGACATGTCACCAAAAGAGAAAATCAAAAGAAAACCAAGACTCAACACCAACATCCACTGTAGTCCTCAAGTTTAGTGTCCCTTGTCACTTGTATAAGTCGTATTTGATTGTGGTCACAATGTTTACTTTCACAAAAGGATAGATAGCACTGAACCATATGTTGTCTGAGTCTGTTGAAAGATTTGATTTTGTTGAAGTCCATTGTTGCTGCTATCTCATCTGAAACTAACTGAATCCATGAAGCTGATACTTTATTGCAGAGAAGATGAAACTTTATTGCAGATCTGTGATGCAAAATGTTGTTTTATTGCTGATTGTGCGTGGATAGACTGAAGGAAGTTGGAAGAAACTGTACTCCTTGAAACATGTGATGTTCCCAGTTCCACACCCATCACTAGACATAGGATTTGCCGTAGCCACAGATAGGATTTGATTTATTATGGATGGAAAGGGAGGTTAAAAGGGAGGTTTATTATGAATGGCTAACCTATCTTGGCTAGATCAATAACAAGCCATGATGGGAATGGGTAAGTTTACTATGGCTGAATTGGTCATGAGTGTGTGCAAAGTGAAAGGATGAAAGTGAATCCTAAAGGAGGGAGGAGCAATGTCTCTACGCATGGCACTGGTGACCCAGTTTTCACCATGGTACTTGCCCAGGGCGCCACCGAAGTGGTTTTCACCGTTGGACGAAATTATTTCTCTTTACTTTTTTTTTGATTTTTTCAATGTTTTTGTGTCACAAGGCGCCTGTTTGCCAGGTTTTCACCAAGTAACGATTTTTTTTGTTTTTATAATTTTTTTGTATTTTTTAATTTTTTTGATTTTTTTGTATTTTTGAATTAGGATATTCCGAAGAGCTATGTGTAGAACCTGCGAAGGTGCATGCTATTGATAGGATCCCCCAAAGGTTCACCTTCTGTAGTTGAGAGCTGATATGCCCCAGATCCATATGCTGCTGTAACGATGTAAGGACCAAGCCAATTTGGTTTGAACTTGCCCTTCTTCTCTCTGTCTTACTAATTTTTGGGGTTTTCTCTGAGAACCAAGTCACCTACCTCAAATGTGCGAGGCTTGACCTTGTGATTGTAGCTGCGACTCATTCATTATTGGTAAGCCTTGAGATGATTAAAAGCAGTTTGTCTCCGTTCATCCAGCAGTTCTAGTTCTTGTAAACGAGAGACCCTGTAATCTTCATCAGTGATGATGTTTTGGAAAAAGACCCGTAAAGAGGGTAACTCGACCTCAATGGGCAAGATGGATTCAGCGCCATAAACAAGTGAATAGGGTGTAGCTCCTGTAGGTGTACAGACACTTGTGCGGCAGGCCCAAAGTGCAGGATTGAGTTGGATATGCCAATTACGGCCAGCGTCGTCGACTGTCTTCTTGAGGATTTTAAAGATTGTTTTATTAGACGCCTCAGCTTGGCCATTACCTTGGGGGTAATACGGTGTGGAGAAACGATGGGAAATATGGAAGTGGTCACAGAGTTCACGAACATCCTGATTTTTGAAGGGACGTCCGTTATCAGTAATAATGGAAACAGGAATACCATATCGGCAAATGATATAGTTAAGGATGAAGGTAGCAATCTATTTTCCAGTGACTTGTGTGAGAGGCATGACTTCAATCCATTTTGTGAAATACTCTGTGGCAGTGATAATGAATTTATGACCATTGGAGGAAGAGGGTGAATCTTGCCTATGAGATCAAGTCCCCACTGACAAAAGGGCCAAGGAGACGCAAGTGGTTGTAGTTCTTGTGCTGGCGCATTTATGAGGTCTCCATGAATTTGACATTGCTTACATTTCTTGACAAACTGATATGAGTCTTTTTCCATATTGGGCTAGTAATATCCAATCCTAATAAGTTTCTTGGCGAAGGTAGGACCACTAGCATGTGGACCACATATCCCTTCATGCACTTCACGTAACGCAATCTGAGCTTCGTCGCTTTCTAAACATCTAAGAAGAGTGCCATCTAGACCTCGTCGGTATAGAATATCAGCTAAAATGACATATCGAGAGGATTGGCGAATGAAGGTGCAACATTGGTTATTTGATAGATCAGGAGGTAGGGTATTGTCACGAAGGTATGTGAAGATGGAACCATATAACTGGGATTCGGGACCAACAACGCATATCATTTCAGTAGGAGTGATCTCATATGAAGGAACCAACAGGTTGTCCACCAAGAACCCATAGCAAGTCTCATTTTGAGGTAGATCAATCAATGAAGCAATTGTAGCCATGGCATCTGCAGCGAGATTCTGCTCTCTTGGTATCTGCTCAAAATCTATCTTTGTGAAATGTTGTTTCAAATCATCCACCATTTGCTTGTAAGGCAGTAATTTTTCATCTTTTGTTTGGTAATCATCAGTTGCTTGACGGATGACAAGTTGGGAATCCCCAAAAACACGAAGTTCCTAGATCTTCCACTGAACTGCAATTCATAATCTAGTTGTTAATGCCTCATATTCTGCTATATTGTTAGTGCAAGGAAATGATAAACGGTATGATTTTGGTATAGAATCTCCTTGAGGGGTTATAAAGAGAATACCAACTCCTGCCCCATGCTGTGTGTATGAGCCATCAAAGTACAGTTGCCATGGCCTTGCATGTGATATTGTTAAAATGGATTCATCTGGAAATTCTGAATTTAGAGGAACATCATCAAACATGGGGGCATTTGCTAATTGATCCGCGATGGCTTGTCCTTTTATTGCTTTTTTGTCCACATACTCCATGTCAAATTCACTAAGGATCATTACCCATTTGGCCAGCCGCCCAGTAAGTGTTGCTTTATTGAGGAGGTATTTCAACGGATCTATCCTTGCAATCAACTTAGTCTTATGAGTGAGCATGTAATGTCATAATTTTTGTGAAGCAAAGACCACGGCGAGACATGCACGTTCAATTGGTGTGTAGTTTAGTTCATATCCCACCAATGTGTGATTGATATAGTATACGGCCTTTTCCAAGATGTCAACAATTTGTTGTGCTAGGAGTGCCCCTAGTGCCGTTGGAGTAGCTGATATGTATAGTAGCAAAGGTTGATCTGGAACTGGTGGCATCAAAACTGGCGGATTCAAGAGATAATCTTTGAGCGTCTGAAAAGCTTGTTGACAGTTATCAGCCCATTTGAACTTGATATTTTTATGTAGCAGGTGCTGGAAAGGATTACACTTATTTGCAAGTTGTGTTATGAATCTTCGTATAGACTAGAGTCTCCCTTGTAAGGATCGAAGTTGACTGATATTTCTAGGTGGTGGCATGTCCAAGATAGCCTTGACTTTTGCTGGATCGGCTTCGATTCCTCTTTTGGACACAATGAATCCTAGGAGCTTCCCGGAGGTTACTCCAAAGACACATTTCTTGGGGTTTAATCTTACTTTGTATTTTTCCAACCGATCAAAGATGACTGAAAGTATGTCCAAATGTGTATTTCTGTCTACCGATTTACCCAAGAGATCATCAACATAGTCTTCCACAGTTATGTGCATGAGATCATGAAAGATAGTGGTCATTTCTCTTTAATATGTAGCACCTGCATTTTTTAGCCCAAAGGGCATGACATTCCAACAGAAAGTTCCCCAAGGACAAGTGAATGATGTTTTGTGTTGATCCTCAGGTGCAATCCTGATTTGATTATAACCAGAAAATCCCTCCATTAAGGATAACATTTCATGACCTGCTATGAGATCAATGATTAAGTCAATATTTGGTAATGGGAAGTCATCTTTTGGACAAGCTTTGTTGATGTCTCTGAAATCTGTACATATTTTGATGCTGCGATCTGGTTTAGTGACAGGTACTAAATTGGAGATCCATTCAGGATAATCAATTGGGCATATGAATCCGACATCCAATAATTTCTCCAGCTCTGCTTTGACTAGTAATGCCAGTTGTGGGTGCATTTTTCTTAATTTCTATTTCACTGGCTTTGCCCTCGGTTTGACTGTCAAATGATGCATTACCAAATCCGGATCCAGACTAGGCATATCAGTGTATGACCATGCAAAGTTGATTTGTCGTTCCTTGAAGAAACTTATGAACTATGACCTTTCAGACTCTGTCAATGATTTAGCCAGGAATATGTTGTGTGGAACCTCTTCCGTACCAATGTTTGTTTTGATAGTCTCCTCTACCAGCATGGGTGACTTTTCCTCATACGAGGTTGGGAGAATGTCGAGCCTTCCATCTTCGGGTGCCTCAGAGAGGTTTTCACCCTCAGATACATCCTTTCTTTTTACTTTTTTGGGATCAGATAGCGCCACAATGTGGTTTTCACCATAAGACCCTTGATTTGTTCTTATTTTCACATTTTTGCAACTGGAAGGTCCGACACCCTCACCAAAATATGCCATGTTGTTGAGTTCTATAGTGTATCCTGCTTTATGGTCCCCAGGGGGAAGATCATCTCGTATGCCAAGATAGTCAATAATAGCTTCGTCATTTTGGAATGTGTCAAACTGTGCTGGTCCTTCATAATCCCAATCAATGAGTTGGTGGTGAACAAGGGGAAGGCCTTGAATGTTTTCAGAGTTTGCGGGTTTAAGAGTGAAGATGTGGTTATATTCAGGTATATCAAGGCAATCGTCGAGGTCATCGATGGCACTCTCCTCATCAGTTTCGATCATGAGCGAATCCAAATTGTCATCACTAGTAGCGCATTCTAGGATAGGTGTTCTCATCCTATGTGATTTCGACCTAGAACCGTGAGACAAAGACTGTGTGGAATCCTTATGGGTTGTTTCTTGACCAACTCTAAACTTTTTATAAAATTCTTCTTCTTCTGTGGGTTCATCTGGCTCTCTGAATGTCTCGGTGAGCTCATAGTCACTGGAGGATTTGTCTGAACCCCATTCCCATTCGTTGGAATTTGTGGAATAGCGATCCTCTTGTTGGACTTTGGCAACTTTGATTTGTGATGCCTTTTCTGTCCTTTCAGCGTGGATCTTGGAGGTCAGAAAACCAAGTCCCTTCGAGCGTTCCCTTTTTACAGTCAATTCAGGTTGTAAGGGCTCCATAACACCTTCTTTGTGTAACCCAAGAGGGCTTTTCCCATCATACCCGAATTTTTGTAGAATCTTGAAACCTTTGCCATATTTCTCACAGGGTATATTGATCTGATCTTGTGTGTCATCTTCAATGTCTTTATAGAGCATTTTGTATAAACCTTCCTCTTCCAGTTCGCCCCATCTTTGAAAGGTAGTAGGATCCCATTTGAATACCATGATGGATATTTGCTTGTTAGGATGTGGCCTTCCATATTCTTTTGGAGAGCTTATGACTTGTCGTAAATACATGGTCTGATTTAAAGTGTATTCTCCCATGCTTTTGTCCTGAAATTTGCCTTTAAGTTCACCTTGTTTTGATGTCGAAGGTTTCAACGACTCAGGGTCAATGTATACCAAAGAAGGAATAGCCTCACGATTACTGGGAATGATGGTCTCAGTATGTGATCTCAGGTTATTGCAATATATGAATGGATTAGGATCACCATTAACCGTTACCTCGACTCCGTTGTGAGGAAACTTAATGCATTGATGATATGTCGATGGGACTGCCCTCATTTCATGAATCCAAGGACGTCCTAGCAATATATTATAGGTGAGATCCAGATCCAGGACCTGACAAACCACATCCTTTGTGACTGGCCCAATTCTTAGAGGTAAGGTGACTGTGCCCTTAGATGAGCGCTCTTCATCATCATATGCCTTGATGGTGATTTGATTTGTTGAATTCACAACTTTATCAGAATATCCCAATTGTTTAATGGTGCTCAATGTACAAATGTTTAGACCAGCTCCTCCATCTATCAGGACTTGCTTTATTCGATGTTTGTGTATGAAGGCTTCAATATGTAATGGTGCATTATGTGGCTGACTTACGGAGGCATCATCGGCTTCTGTGAATGTAAGGGAATGTGGAATGGAAAGGTAACCCACCATGGCTTGAAACTAGTCCACATTCAGATCAGTAGGAACGACGGTGTCTCTCAAGATTTTGTCCTGAATAGCTTTATGAGCGGGGGATATGCGTAAGAGCTCAAGTATGGAGATGAGCGCGGGTGTCTTCCCTAATTGTTCTACAAGGTCATACTCAGGTTTGGTTGATAAAGAAGCGGTATTTTTAGTGGAGGCACCTGGCAACGCAATTTTACCTCGACGAGTTGTAACATGACATTCAGAGGTAGATTCAGAAGAAGATCCAACACCTCTTAGGACAATCTTGGGTCTCTGAGGAGTATTCTCAGGGTTTTTGTTCTTGATGGTAATAGTAGAGATATGATTGTCCATCGAGATATGATTGATGGTTGAATCATAGTTGTAAGGTGCTCTAGTATAGTTGGCTTGATCATCTGTGACTTTGGCTTTTCCCTTGTCATTCTTTGGGAATGGTTCCTTAAACATCTCATGTTCTTGATTGGATGAGTGTCCCTCAATCTCAATGTCACCTCTATCAATGAGATCTTGCACAATATTCTTCAGTCGATGACAATTTCCTGTCTTATGACCCTTGCTTTTATGAAATTCACAATACTCATCATCATTCCACCAATTTGGTTTGACCTTTGGTTCATATGGAGGAAAATCTGGAACTGTGATTACTTTGTTTTCCACAAGCTTTTTGAACACTGACTCAAGTGGTTCTCCCAATGGGGTATACTTCCTTCGTGATCTAGAAGTTGTTTGAGTATTCACTTGATTGTTTGTAGAACTTGATCCCGAAAAGATTAATTTGGGTCGCATCGTATTGGCATCAACAACACCATCATTGACTGTGTTTTTGTTTTTATTCCAAAATCTTGGCTTGTCTTTTCCTTTAAAGTCATCTTTGTTTTCCTTGAATATCTTAATGACTCCTTGTTCAATTAGAACCTTTTCTATTGCTAAGCCTTTTTCAATGACATCCTTGAAGGTGGACAAACAAGCTTTCCTTAGATCATAGCCAATGTCTTTGTTAATGTTCTAGGTGAACATTTCTACCATTTGTTTCTATGGAATTTCACAAGAGCATCTGCTGGCTAGATTTCTCCATCTTTGTAAAAATGATGCAAAGGACTCTCCCTCTTTTTGCTTGTTGTTGCATAAAGTAGTGACTGATATGTCTGTCTCTATGTTGTAGGAGAAATGTTGAATAAATGCTTCTGCTAAGTCATCCCATGACTTAATACCAGGTGGGAGTTGGGAGAACCATTCCATAGCTTGATCACCTAAGCTTTGTGGGAATAATCTCATCAAATATGTCTCTTCTGCTACTACTTCAATGCAAGCTGTGAAAAACTGTCTTATGTGTGCCTTAGGATCCCCTTTTCCTCTATACTTATCAAATTTAGGTGTCACAAAGTGTGTAGGAAAAGGAGGCATTGGAATGCTCTTTTCAAATGGATAAGGACATATATCTCTCATTGTGTATGTTGGTTTCGATGTATTTATGTCCTCCATTTTCTTTAGTAAGTCCCTGATTTGTTGCTCCAAATTGCTCTTAGGTGGAGATCGACTTCATGGACCATACCCCATGTTTGAGGCACCAATTTGAGGAGGAGCATATTGCATATATGGATGATATTGATCATACACATGTTCATATGGAGGAGGTCTATATTGATGCGGCATATATGGAGCACTTGGTATAGATTCATGTTGAGGAACCCCATATCTATTTTGCGCATGTATACCATATTCTACAGGCATGTCATGTTCTATTGTGTTGCCCCCAAATTTGACACGGGGTTTCATTGTGTCCAAATTTTGGGCATGCCTTTGCATATCCAATTGTTTTGGTTGATCCATAGCTTGAGCATATCTATCTGCATAAGACTTCCATAATGGTCTACGAAGGTAAGTATCATATGTTTGACCATGTGTATGTGGGACTTCTAGTTTTTGAAGCAAAGCTGATGGTGATTCAGGTACCATATGTGGTCCTCTATTTCCTCCATTATTAGGTCTCCTTTGATCCATGTTGGAATGAGTTTGTTGCAAGGGTCGATTTTCCATAATTTGAGACATGTCAAAATCATGAGGTATCTTGGCTCCACTTTGTGCCATCATGTGTAAGAAGTATTGTCTATCCCTCCTCATTATTTCCTCAACCAATCGATTGAAATGGGGATTCATAATGGATTCTTCCACATCTGCTGAATGTATTGAAAAGTTGTCCACATTGTCATTGTGTGTAGCATTGTTGTTTATAGTGTCTGTGTTTTCCACATTTGGAATGTTTCTATAGACATCCATGTCGGGTAATGTAGTGTGCTCCAGATTGAAAAATAAATCGTTGTCATACTCATAAGAACTCATGTTTGCGGACTCTTGAGCCTCTTTAGTTTCTCTCCTAGATTTTTGAAGATGGGTTTCAACCATGAACTAGGTATTGACCAAGATGTGAGAGACTAGATGAAAATGGAAAAAAGTATGGAAGACCAAGAGTTGTATGGAGTGTAAATGAATCTGAGGTGTACTTGCAATGTCCAAAGTGTAAGACCAAGTATGTATGTAGTAGAGTAGGTGTGACTTTCGAAGAGAGGATAGTTTCTATTGATGAGGTAAGTTGACCTTGACTCCAAGTAAGACCAAATGGGACTCAAAGGTAAGAAACCCTGATGAGGGACCACTTAGCAAAGTGTTGTTGTATGTAGTGTGTTGACAAAGTATAGTGAGGACAAGCAAGTGACCTTTTGACTCAAGTTTAGACAAGTATGAATGTAAAATGAGATGTGAAGCAATGATGGACTGTATGAGACCCAAAGACAGGTTGAATGTTAAATGAAACCTGAAAAAACAACCTAGGAAGCTCAAGTATTCCGAAACTGATTTCTTTTGTTTGCTGGACTGTGAAATTTTCTTTTCAATTCTGGACACAGACGTGCCTGTACACTTCACAGACGTTGTTCTCTGACACAAATGTGTCTCTGTTCAACACAGACGCTTCTAGACACATAGACACGATTATGCCCTTCACAAACACGTTTAGATGACTCAGATGCGGTTAAAATAGACACAGACACATTTCTGTAAACTTTGTGCAATTTTTCCAATCTGTGAAGTTGTTTTGTTGTGACCAAATCTGACTGTTTGACTATTTTTCGTGACAAGAGGACACAATGTTGATGAGGACTCAATGTTTGCAAATGTCTAGACTCAAAAATGACTCCAAGAAAAATGTGTTGTTTGATGTAAAAATGTTTTGCATACACTTGAAGACACAAAAGACACAATGTTTTGTTGTTTGGTCTTGAATGTTTTGAATGTTTAACATAAGTCAAGCACAATTCTTATGGCTGGCCAAGACAATAGTTGTTGATCCCACATGAGGTTTTACCCCTAAGGCTACGCTATTCAGAGCAGATACTTAGATGCTTGACCTCACTGGCTCCACCCTCGGCACTCACTTCTCGGGTTAGCCAAGCATCAGTCCCCATGAAAACTCCCCATGGCGAACTTTTTATCTCTACTAAGAACCGTATGTGTGTGGGCCGCTACTAGAGGTCCGACCTCCTGCCCCAACAACTAGAGGGATTTGGGCTTCTAAAACAAAAAGGTGTTAGTAAGGGCATCCACTCATGTGGCCATACATGCGGCACTTTCAGCTCTGTAAATATAGAAAGCTCCCAGCTGGTAGGGGTTACGCCCTACAAATGATCAAATAAATTTGATCAAACGGGTTTATGGGGAGACATAGTGTCGGTATGAACTAATCAGCACATGTTATTCATAGTTTTCACCATGAATACATTTGATTATAGTGGTTCGGAAGAGGTGGGTTTTCCTCGCTACCACTTGGGTCGTTCTCTTCTCACTAGTAGTCCTAATGACCACACGGGAAGACAGGCCCTCTAAAGATTAAACAAAAAGAGCTTATTGCTCAAGACACAAAAGACAATGATTCAATTTTAGTGTACCAATGGAAGTGTTTGCTAATCTATGAAAACAAGGCACACAATAAAATCAAAAACCCTTGCCAAGGACCTGCAACAAAATTTGTTAGTAGTTTGGGTTGTTTGACATAATCACCCCTTCCTGCAAACACACAAGTTAGGTAAATTTTAAAAACTCAAAAGACTTTGTGAAATAGGGGCCTTCAACAAAACGTTTTGCTTCCAAGACAAGCTGCACCAATTTAGTTAGCTAGATCTGAAAGTGTTAGTCCAAAAATAAACCAGATCTGAAACCCTAAGTACAAAATCCAAAAAACTGAATCAATGAAAACTTCAAAATTTTGAAACAGTATATACACAGACGCTGTTACCCTCAACACAGACACGTCTGGATAGCACAAATGCGGTTCTGTGATGCATAGACGTGGTTAAAAATCATAGACGCTCCTTCCAGACATAGACGCGGATAGAAAAGACACAGACACGTTTCTGCAACACAGACGCTCTTTTCTGAAACCTGCAAAATAAAATTTGTCGAGAACACAGACGTGAGTCTAGATTCCGCAGACACGCCAGAAAATCAAAAATGCGATCCGAAAGTGCGCAGACGCGAAAAAACCTAAAATGCTGTCAAAAATGTCCGATCTGCAACTTCAAAAACGCAAAAATCTGCAACAAGGAGGTTAAATGCAAAGGGACAAGAGTCCCACCGGGCGTGCCAAAATGTATATGGTGAAAATGGATAACAATAATAACAATATTGAAGGGCTAAAATGAATTCAACCACCAAACCCTAGCCTAACAATCAACAAAGATCCACCATAACATATGAAGATTACCTAAGACAATGTAAATAAAACAAAATCACAAAGATTATTACCATCACATGTCCAATAGGGTTTTGATCTCCATTC
Source organism: Cryptomeria japonica (assembly GCF_030272615.1). Lineage (NCBI taxonomy): Eukaryota > Viridiplantae > Streptophyta > Pinopsida > Cupressales > Cupressaceae > Cryptomeria > Cryptomeria japonica. Next base: position 11,153,307 of record NC_081405.1, read on the forward strand.
TTCCTATCTCCATTGATCTTGCTTGATATATTTGCTCTCAGATTTTATATGCACAAGAGCTCAACAAAGAACGGAATGTGGTTGCAAGTAGGATCGTAGTACAGCCAATTGATCAAGTTGTTAGGGTTTGATAATGAAGGAAGCATCTTCTTAAATAGAAGACACAATATGAAATGGAAGGATAAGATTGAGAGGTGTAAAAAGGAGGTCGGCTAGGATTAGAGGGTAGGTAGAAGAAATAATAAAATAATGAAAGAGGTAGGTAGTGTAGGAATTAAGAGATGAATGACATGTGTCATATGTAGAAAAAGCTAATGAATTAATTAAATAAATAAAGATTTATTTAATTAATAGAGGGAATGAGATAATTAAATAAATAAAATATTTATTTAATTTAGGAAAAGGATAATTTAAATAAATAAATGTTATTTATTTAAATGAGAAATAAGGCTAGAAGAGGATAAATGAATTAATTAAATAAATAAAGATTTATTTAATTAATAGAAGAATTAGGCTTAAATAATTAAATAAATAAAATATTTATTTAATTAAACATGACAATTTTGAGTGTCTACAATACTTTCCAACAATTGTTTGATCCATGCAATGTTGGTACAATTCAGTGCTGCAGCAATATATTTAGCTTCGACTGTTGATTGAGAAACACATCCTTGTTTCTTGCTAAGCCAACTCACTAGTCTTTCTCCTAAGAAGAAAGCTCCTCCACTTGTGCTTTTCCTGTCATCAATGTTGCCTACCCAATCAACATTAGTATAGACTTTCAAATCAAAATCATTTCCTTTTTGATATACTAAGCCATAATCTTCAGTGCCTTTCAAGTATTTGAAAATTCTTTTGATTGCTGTCATGTGTATTTCCTTAGGATCTACAGAGAATCTTGCAACAATACCAACTGCATGTGCTATATTAGGCCTGCTGTGAACAACATATTGTAGTTTTCCAATCATGGATCGGTAGAGTGTCTCATCAAGAGATTTGGATTCATCATTATTTGATAGTTTGCAGCTTCTAGTCATAGGAGTACTTACTGGCTTTGAATCCTCCATTCCAAATTTCTTCAAGATTTGCTTTATGTATTTGGATTGAGTAATGAAAATTTCATTTTTCATTTGCAGTATCTGTAAGCCTATAAAATACTTTATCTCACCGATTAATGACATCTCAAATTCTTTGCTCATTTCATCACCAAAGTTTTTGCATAAAGAGTCATTTCCACAAAATATGATATCATCAAAAAATATGGCTGAGATTAGTATTCCATTTTCATCATTCTTCATGTACATGTTACTATTCTCACTTGTCCTTATAAAACCAATCTTAATCAAATAAGAGTGCAGTCTTTCATACCATGCTCTAGGTGCTTGTTTCAGACCATATAAAGCTTTGTTCAATTTACATACCTGATCTTTATTATTGTCTTCAACAAATCCTTTAGGTTGTTCAATGAAAACTTCTTCTTCTAATATTCCATTCAGAAATGTAGATTTGACATCCATTTGATATACCTTGAATTTTTTGAAAGTAGCATATGCCAACATTGTTCTAACTCCTTCAAGTCTGGCAACAGGTGCAAAAGTTTCACCATAATCAATTCCTTCTTCTTGGGCATAACCTTTGCAAACCAATCTTGCTTTGTTCCGAATGACCTCTCCTTTCTCATTTAGCTTGTTTCTGAAGATTCACTTTGTACCGATTACATTTTTGTCCTTAGGTCTTGGGACTAGTTTCCATGTGTCATTCTTCTTGATTTGATCAATCTCTTCAATCATAGAATTTATCCAATCTTCAATATTAAATGCCTCTTTTATTATTCTTGGTTCAAATTCAGATATTAAACATGTGTTTTGTCTCAATTTGTTCTTTGTCATCACTGGATCATCCTTATCTCCTATAATCTGACTTGGTGCATGATGTCTTCTGACATATTTGGCTAATACAGGCTCAGTAGGCTCTGTATGATCCTCTTCAACACTCGGCAACTGGATATCTTCCTCATTTCCTTCAACCGTTATCTCGGTAGGACTTTTCAGTTGCACATAGACAAATTCATCATAGTCTTCTGGTTCTTTGGAATTCCCATCATTAGTTCTTTCTACAAATTCATCAATTTTCACATTTGCACTTTCTACTATTTTGTTAGATGATTTGATCAGACATTTAAATGCTTTGATTGTAGAGGAATATCCTAGAAATGTTCCTTCTTCACTTTTCTTATCAAACTTGCCATTTCTATCATCTTTATGAACATAGCATTTGCTTCCAAAGATTTTAAAGTAACTTATATTAGGTTTCTTGCCATACCAGATTTCATAAGGTGTCTTCAAAGTACCTTTCTTCAATTGAACTTGGTTCAAGGTGTAAACAACTGTGCTTATTGCTTCTCTCCAAAATTTTTGTGGAACCTTCTTCTCAATCATCAGTGTTCTAGCACAATCCACAATAGATCTATTTCTTCTTTCAGCTATTCCATTCTGCTGTGGAGTCCTCGGTGCAGAGAATTGTCTTTTAATACCATGATCATTGTAAAATAGGTTGAACTCATTAGATGTGAACTCTCCTCCTCTATCTGATCTAAGACATTTCAGTTGTCTTCCTGTTTCATTTTCAACTCTAGCCTTGTACCATTTAAACATTTGAAAAGCTTCTCATTTTTCTTTTAAAAACATTACTGACATCATCCTTGAATAATCATTCATAAATAATATGAAATACTTATCACCATAATAACTTTGAACTTTCATAGGACCACAAAGATCAGTGTGCACAAGATCTAGAATTCCCTTAGAAGTGTAGGACTTACTTGTAAAGCTGGATCTTTTCATGTTGCCCATTTGGCATCCTCGACATATAGCATTCTCAGGTTTTTCAAGACTTGATAGACATCTTACTCTATGCTTCTTACTTATCTTGATCAGATTATCAAAATTAACATGACAAAACCTTTTATGCCATAACCTGGTGTTATCAATCTTTGCATGCAAGCACTTGTTGTGAGTAGAGTCAAGGTGAAATGGATTACCTTTTGTTTGTGTCTTGGTAGCAGCTAACTTTCCATTTTTGTCATGAACTTTGACAATTCCTTTCTAAAATTCTATCCGGTAACCTGTGTTGTTTAGCTGTGCTACACAACAAATTATATTTCAAACCTTCAACCCAATAAACATCATTGCATCTTGCTTTATCGAGAAGTGTTATGGATCCTTTACCTCTTACTGGACATGGTGCATCATTACCAAATCTAAGATAGCCTCCATCATAATCTTCTAACATAACAAACTTGTGTTTATCTCTTGTCATATGATGTGAGCATCCACTATCTATAATCCAAGAATCATTAGTGTTTATGTGAGATATTAGGGCTTTTTCTTCATACCTTTCTTCATCTGATCCATCCTTGATAGACACATAAACAACTTCCTCTATATTAGTCTCATCTGATTTATCATCTTTAGATTCCTCATCAACAATTAAGTAGGTCTTTCTATCTCTTCTTCTAAAGTCTCGGTGACCTCTGCAATGATTATCTTTTTGTCTGTCATCTCGGTAATCTCTCTTTTCAGTGAAATCTTTGTCAGGACAGTTAGAAGCCATATGTCCAATCTTATCAAAATTGAAACATTTCAAGGGTAGTTTTCCCTTATACTTACCTTTGCCTCTTGGTAACCTTCTGGCCAATAGTGCTTCAAACTCTTCTTGCTTTATGATTTCTTCATATAGTTTGTGTACCTCCTCCATGTTCTTCCGAAATCTTTCACTTGCTCCACTATGATCTCCTCCAGAGTACTTATACTTTCTTTCATTGTAATCATTAGATTCATTCAAATGAAAAGAACTAAATGCATAATCAACTTTATTTACCGATGACCCACTGTTATCAAAATTACTTAACTCAAATGCATGTAGCTTACCAATAGTAGCATCCAAGGAAACTGGCATATTAGGTATAGACCTTAATTCATTGATTGCAGAGACTCGAATTGCATAAGCAGGTAGAAGGGTTCTTAACAACTTACTTGTCACATCCTTTTCTTCCATAATTCCTCCTCCTCCCTTGATTTGATTTACAATCTCCTTTAGTCTTGTACTGTACTGGGTTATGTTCTCAACTTCATTCATCCTCATAGATTCAAGTTGTCCTCTTAGACTATCAACTTTTTCTCTTTGAACATGTTCATCTCCTCCATATACAAATATGAGCTTAGTCCACATAGCCTTCGCATCATTGCAGCCTTCTAAATCATTAAACTCAGAATCGGTCAATGTAGATGTTATTTCAATCATTGCTTGAATGTGTTCTTGCTTTGCCTTTATCTCTTCCATAGTCAATGGATAGGTGCCTGGTGTAAGAAAATCATTCTCTAGATAGTATATAGCATATTCTCCAACTCCTAATAGATGTAGCTTCATCCTTTTCTGCCATGTAGAGAAATTTGACTTATTCAGCTTGGGTGCATCCCTCTTATACATCTTTGGATCTTTAACTCAAGTGCCTTTAAACTTTTCTGTAGGAGTCCAAAGCTCTGATACCAATTGATAGTTTTGATACTTAATATAAGTACAGATCCAATAGCCAACAAGATGAGAGGGGGGGGGAGGTGAATCATACAAACTTAATCATCAATGAAAAAATCAGATTCAACCTCGGTAACATATATCAATCATAGAATAAAACTGTCAAACATGCAAACTCAAAAACATATGAACTATATAAACCTCATAACACCAAATTTAAAGTGGAAACCCAAATAGGGAAAAACCACTGTGGGATTTTGGACCCACTAAGAAATATACTCTTCTAGAGTATGCTCGGTTAAAAGCCAATCTTGTTAAAGATTACAAAACACATTGTTAGATGTGACCCAGTTAAGGGATTTCCCTCAGATCTGTTAGGATCTTCACTTTGTTAGAAGTGACCCTGTCAAAGGATTTCAAACACTCATTTAGAATGTCACCTTGTTAGAGGATTTACTTATAAGACTGTTAAGTCCACTAGGTTAAGAGATTTTCTGTTACTTTCACAAGCTAATAGTAATACAATTTATCTGCAACTTTACATCTAAAATGCTAAAGTAGATTCTTATTTGTTCAATCACAATCTAGACAAAGAACTAATCTTATCTATCTCCTGGGCATCAATACTCTGTTATTCCAATAAGTCTTCAAGCTTCTATGCTCGGTGATCACTATGTAGCATCCCTGTGCATACATTTGCCCGCATACACTATTTATCAACAGTTCCTTATTTATAAACAATCATCTAACCGCTTAATCTCCTTGATCACATTTCCCATGATCAATCATAGCCATTAGATCTTCAATCTTGTCCAGGTTCATTGTATCTTACGATCTGAAAAACATTTTACCCTGCCTTGGAACTTGCACAATCATCTTGGAATTTGTGTTAGGGTAATGTGGTTCAATCTGAGCTGTAGATCTTCTTGCCGACTTTCCATTGCCTTAGATTTGTTAACAAAACTTCTTCCACGGCTTGCCAATCATTGATCCACTCAAGCTCATCAACTTCTTTCATTAAATATCAAATGTAAACATTTAATGCATTCTATTATAGCTCGGTTATAACTTGGTGAATACTAAACTTTACTTGGTAGACATTCTGTCTTCATTAACCGACTGTGATAACCTTAGGGTTTACCGACTAGGTTCCTTAGGGTTTACCGACTAGGTCCTTTGGCTGATAACATAGTGTAGTATTAACCTTTACATTTTACAACATATGTATGATGTTAAAACAATCTAAAACATCAAGATCTCATCATTGTTTGACTCAGTAGAGTTGCCCATTGAATAACTTATCTCTTTATTCATCATATTCTTTCCTGTGTCTTTACCGACTTCTTTATGATCTTCATATCATATTTCTTAAGATATGGCAAACATCATACTAAATTAGAAAATCAATTTCTTGACATCAATGACAAAATAATAATATCAAGACAGTAAAACATCTTTAATCAGTTATGTCCATAATCATCAACAACCTTCTCAATATCCTTGTTATATTGCCAACAATTTTCAGTATAAACAATGAATTTTTTAGGTAAAAGGTAATGCCTCTGTAGACACCTAAAATTGTCATGTCTAATTAAATAAATATTTTATTTATTTAATTATTTTAGCCTAATTCTTCTATTAATTAAATAAATCTTTATTTATTTAATTAATTCATTTATCCTCTTCTAGCCTTATTTCTCATTTAAATAAATACTTTATTTATTTAAATTATCCTTTTCCTAAATTAAATAAATACTTTTATTTATTTAATCATCCCACTTCCTCTATTAATTAAATAAATCTTTATTTATTTAATTAATTCATTAACCTTTTCTGCCCATGACCCATGTCATTCATCTCTTAATTCATACACTACCTACCCTCTCATTATTTTATTATTTCTTTTACCTACACTCTAATCATAGACAACCTCCTTTTACACCTCTCAATCTTATCCCTCCATTTCTTATGCTGTCTTCTATATAAGGAGATACTTCCTTCATTATCAAACCCTAACTAACTACTTGATCAATTGACTACTTGACTACACTACGTTTTTTCATATGCGATCCTACTTGCAACCACATTTCCGTTCTTTGTTGAGCTCTTGTGCACATAAAATCTGAGAGCAAATATATGAAGCAAGATCAATGGAGATAGGAAGAATGGAGATTCAAACCCTATTGGACATGTGATGGTATAATCTTTGTAATTTCTTTTGATTTGCATTGTCTTAGGTAATCTTCATATGTTATGTTGGATCTTTGTTGTTGTTAGGCTAGGGTTTTGTGGTTGAATCTATTTAGTCTTTCATCATTGTTGTTATCCATTTTCACCATATACATTTTGGCACGCTCTGTGGGACTCTTGTCCCTTTTTGCATTTAACATCTTTGTTGCAGATTTTGTGTTTTGAAGTTATAGATCTGACATTTTCGACAACACTTTGATATTTTCGCGTCTACGTACTTTTGGATTGTGTTTTTGGTTTTCTGTCGCGTCTGCGACATCTGGGATCATGTCTGCATCTTTGACATTATTTCACTTTTTTTTTTTTTTGCAGATTGCAGGGTCGCTTCTATGTTCTCGAATCACGTCTATGAATCTCAGAACTACATCTGTGTTTTCGACAGTATTTTCATTTTCCAGATTGTAGGTTTTCATTATAGGCGCATCTGTGGGAACTTTAATTGCGTCTGTGAGATCTAATCATTTTTGTGATCATTTTAATCACGTCTATGTCTTGCAAGATTTTCTATTTTGCATTTTTCTACAGAAACATGTCTGTGTTGTGGAATCGCATCTGTGAGGTGTTAAATCGCGTCTATGTTGCGAAATCGCGTCTGTGTAGGGCAAAATCACATTTTTTGCCATTTTGTCTTGCATTTAATGTTTCAGATCTGGTTTATTTTGAGCTAACATCTTTGGATCTAGCTAACGAAATTGGTGCAGCTTGCCTTGAAAGCAAAATCGTTTTGTTGAAGGCTCCTATTTCACAAAGTCTTTTGGATTTAAAAATTTACCTAACTTGTGTGCTTGCAGGAAGGGGCGATCATTTGAAACAATCCAAACTACTAACAAATCTTTGTTGCAGGACCTTGGAAAGGGTTTTTGATCTTTATTATGTGCCTTGTTTTCATAGACTAGCAAACACTTAATTTGGTGCACTAAAATTGAACCATTGTCTTTTGTGTCTTGAGCAATAGGCTCTTTTTGTTTCATCTTTAGAGGGCCCGTCTCCCCGTGTGGTCATTAGGACTACTAGTGAGGAGAGAACGACCCAAGTGGTAGCAAAAGAAAAGCCATCTTCTTCCAAACCACTATAAATAACTGTATTCATGGTGAAAACTATGAATAACGTGAGCTGATTAGTTCATACCGACACTATGTCTCCCCATAAACCCGTTTGATCAAATTTATTTGATCATTTGTAGGGCGTAACCCCTATTGGCTGGGAGCCTTCTATATTTATAGAGCTGAAAGTGCTGCATGTATGGCCCACACACATACAGTTCTTAGTACAGATACAAAGTTTGCCACAAGGAGTTTTTGTGGGGACTGATGCTTGGCTACCCTGAGAAGTGAGTGTCGAGGGTGGAGCCAGTGGGGTCAAGCATCTAAGTATCCACTCTGAATAGCGTAGCCTCGTGGGTAAAACCCCATGTGGGATCAACAACTATTGTCTTGGTCGGCCATAAGAATTGTGCTTGACTTATTTTAAACATTAAAAAATTCAAGACCAAATAGAAAAACATTGTGTGTTTTGTGTCTTCAAGTGTATGCAAAACAATTTTACATCAAACAACACACTTTTCTTTGAGTCATTTTTGTCTAGACACTTGCAAACATTGAATCCTCATCAACACTATGTCATCTTGTCATGAAAAAATAGTCAAACATTCAGATTTGGTCACAACAAAGCAACTTCATAGATTGGAAAAAATTGCACAAATTTTGTAGAAATGTGTTTGTGTCTGACATAATAGCATCTGTGTCATATAACCGCATCTGTGAAGGGCAGAAACGCTTTTGTGTTCTCAAAATCAACATTGCATTTACAAAATCTCAGACTCATGTCTATGTTAAACAGAACCACGTCTGTGTCAGGAAACCACATCTGTGCAGTATACAGGCACATCTGTGTTCAGAGTTGAAAAACTTTTATAGTCCAGCAAACAAACACAGTCAGTTTTAGAATTTTTGAGCTTCCTAGGTTATTTCTCCAAGGTTTCATCTAGCGTTCAACCGGTCTTTAGATCTCACAAAGTCCATCATTTCTTTACACCTTACATTACACTCACATTTGTCTAAACTTGAGTCAAAAGGTCACTTGCTTGTCCTCATCATACTTTGTCAACACACTACACACAACAACATTTTGCTAAGTGGTCCCTCATCAAGGTCTATCACCTTTGGGTCTCATTTGGTCTTACTTAAAGTCAATGTCAACTTACCTCATCAAGAGAAACTATCATCTCTTTGGAAGCCACACCTACTCTACTACATACATACTTGGTCTTACACTATGGACATTGCAAGTAAACCTTAGATTCATTTACATTCCATCCAAACTCTTGGTCTTCCATACTCTTTCCATTTTCATCTAGTCTCACACATCTTGGACAATACCTAGTTCATGGTTGAAACCCGTTCCCAAAAATCTAGGAGAGAAACTAAAGAAGCTCAAGAGTCCACAAACATGAGTGCCTATGAGTATGACAATAATGTCTTTTTCAATTCTGATCATACTACATTACCTGACATGGATGCCTATAGAAACATTCCAAATGTTGAGCACATGGACACTACAAACAACAATAATACACATAATGATTATATGGAGAACATTTTAGTACATTCAGTAGAAGTGGAAGACACCATTATGAATCCTCATTTTAATCGATTGGTTGAGGAAATAATGAGGAGAGATAGACAATACTTCTTACAAGTGATGGCACAAAGTGGAGCCAAGATCCCTCATGATTTTGACATGTCTCAAATAATGGAACATAGACCTTTGCAATAATCTCACTCCAACATGGATCAAAGGAGGCCTAATAGTGGAGGCAATAGAGGACCACATCTTGTACCTGAATCACCATCATCTTTGTTTCAAAAACTAGAGGTCCCATACACACATGGTCAATCATATGATACTTATCTTCGCAGACCATTATGGAAGTCTTATGCAGAAAAATATGCTCAATCACATATCAATGCTAAGGATCAACCACCAAAGCAATTGGATACTCAAAGGCATGCTCAAAATTTGGACACAAGGAAACCCCGTGTCAAATTTGGGGGCAACACACTAGAACAAACTCATGACATGCCTATAGAGTATGGTATACATGGACAAAGCAGATATTCCATTCTTCATCATGACTCTATACCAAGTGGTCCATATACACAACATCATTATAGACCTCCTCCATATGAACATGTGTATGATCAATATCATCCATATATGCAACACGCTCCTCCTCCAATTGGTGCCTCAAGCATGGGGTATGGTCTAAGAAGTCGGTCTCCACCGAAGAACAATTTGGAGCAACAAATTAGGGACTTATAAAAGAAAATGGAGGACATAAATACACCGAAGCCAACATATACAATGAGAGACATATGTCCCTATCCATTTGACAAGAGCATTCCAATGCCTCCATTTCCTACACACTTTGTGATGCCTAAGTTTGATAAGTATAGAGGAAAAGGGGATCCTAAGGCACACATAAGACAATTTTTCATAGCTTGCATTGAGGTAGCTTCAGAAGAGACATATTTGATGAGATTATTCCCACAGAGCCTAGGTGATCAAGCTATGGAATGGTTCTCCCAACTTCCACCTGGTATTAAGTCATGGGGTGAATTAGCAGAGGCATTTATTCAACATTTCTCCTACAACATAGAGACAAACATATCGGTAACTACTTTGTGCAACACCAAGCAAAAAGAGGGAGAGTCTTTTGCATCATTTTTACAAAGATGGAGAAATCTAGCCAGCAGATGCTCTTGTGAAATTCCACAAAAACAAATGGTAGAGATGTTCACCCAAAATGTTAACAAAGACATTAGCTATGACCTGAGAAAAGCTTATTTGTCGACCTTCAAGGATGTCATTGAAAAAGGCTTAGCAATAGAGAAGGTCCTAATTGAGCAAGGCATCGTCAAGATATTCAAGGAAAACAAAGAGGACTTTAAAGGAAAAGACAAGCCAAGATTTTGGAACAAAAACAAGAACACAGTCAATGATGGTGTTGTTGATGCCAATACAATGTGACCCAAAATTGTTTTTTCATGATCAAGCTCTACAAACAATCAAGTGAATACTCAAACAACTTCAAAATCATGAAGGAAGTATACCCCATTGGGAGAACCACTTGAGTCAGTTTTCAAGAAGCTAGTGGCAAACAAAGTAATCACAATTCTAGATTTTCCGCCATATGAGCCAAAGGTCAAACCAAATTGGTGGAATGATGATGAGTATTGTGAATTCCATAAGAGAAAGGGTCATAAAATAGGAAATTGTCATCGACTGAAGAACATCATACAGGATCTCATTGATAGAGGTGACATTGAGATTGAAGGACACTCATCTAATCAAGAACATGAGATGTTTAAGGAACCATTCCCAAAGCATGACAAGGGAAAAACTACAGCCATAGATGATCAAACCAACTATACCAGAGCATCCTACAACTATGATTCAACTATCAATCACATCTTGATGGACAATTATGTCTCTACCATTATCATCAAGGACAAAACCCCTGAGAATTCTACCCAGAGACCCAAGATCATTCTGAAAGGCATTGGATCTTCTTCCGAACCTACCTCTGAATGTCATGTTACAGCCCGTCAAGGTAAATTCACTTTGCAAGGTGCTCTAGCCAAAAACACACTTCCTCATCAACTAACCTGAGTATGACCTTGTAGAACAGCTAGGGAAGACACTCGCTCTTATCTCAATCCTTGAGCTCTTATGCATATCCCCCACACATAAAGCCATTCTTGACAAAATTTTGAGAGACACTGCCATTCCTACTGATCTGAACATGGACCAATTTCAAGCCATGGTGGGATACCTTTCCATTCCACACTCCCTTACATTCATAGAAGCCAATGATGCCTCCGTAAGTCAGCCACATAATGCACCATTACACTGTGAAGCCTTCATACACAAACATAGAATCAAACGAGTCTTGATAGATGGAGGAGAAGGTCTAAACATTTGTACATTGAGCACTATTAAACAATTGGGATATTCTGACAAAGCTGTGAATTCTACAAACAAAATTACCATTAAAGCATATGATGATGAAGAGCATTCATCCAAGGGCACAATCACCTTACCTCTCAGAGTTGGGCCAATTACAAAGGATGTGGTTTGTCAAGTACTAGATCTTGATCTCACATACAACATATTGCTAGGATGTCCTTGGATTCATGAAATGAGGGTGGTCCCATCTACATATCACCAATGCATCAAGTTTCCTCACAATGGAGTTGAAATAACAGTTAATGGAGATCCTAATCCATTCATATACTGCAATAACTTGAGACCAAAAACTGAGACCATCATTCCTAGTAATTGCGAAGCTGTTCCTTCTTCTGCATACATTGATCCCGAGTCATTAAAACCTTCGACATCAAAACAAGGTGAACTTAAGGGCAAATTCCAGGACAAGGGCATGGGTTAATACACTTTGAATCAGACCATGTACTTACAACAAGTCACGAGTTCACCAAAATAATATGGAAGACCACATCCTAATAAGCAGGTATCTATCATTATACTCAAATGAGACCCTACTATCTTTCAAAGATGGGGTGAACTGGAAGAGGAAGACTTATACAAAATGCTTTACAAAGACCTTGAAAATGATACACAAGATCACATCAATATACCATGTGAGAAGTATGGCAAAGGGTTCAAGATTCTACAAAAAATTGGGTATGATGGCAAAAGCCCTCTTGGGTTAAGAAAGGAAGGCATCATTGAACCTTTACAACCTGAATTGACATTCAAAAAGGAATGCTCGAAAGGACTTGGCTTCATGAATTCCAAGGTCCACACTCAAAGGATAGAAGAAGCATTACAAATCAAAGCTGCTAAAATTCAACAAGAGAATAGCTATTCCACATACTCCAATGAGTGGGAATGGGGTTCAGATAAATCCTCTAGTGACTATGAGCTCACTGAGACATTTAGAGAGCCAGATGAACCCATAGAAGAAGAGGAATTTAATAGGAAATTCAAAGTTGGTCAAGAAATAACCCCAGAAGATCACATACAGTCTTTGCCTCTAGGTCCTAAGTTGAAATCACATAGAATAAAAACACCTGTCCTGGAATGCGCTACTAGTGATGATAATTTGGATTCATTCACGATCGAGATTGATGAGGAGAGTGCCAATGATGACCTCGATAACTACCTCGACATACCTAAATATAACTGCATCTTCACTCTTAACCCCACTAACTTTGAAGACATCAAAGGCCTTCCCCTTGTTCACCACCAACTTATTGATTGGGACCATGAAGGACCTACACTATTTGACACATTCTAAAATGATGAAGCCCTTATTGACTATCTTGGCATACGAGATGATCTTCCCCCTTGGGACCATAAAGTGGGATACACTATAGAACTCAATAGCGTGGCATATTTTGGTGAGGGTGTCGGACCTTCTAATCGCAAAAATATAAAAATAAAAACAAACCAAGGGTCTTATGGAGAAAACTACATTGTGGTGCTATCTGACCCCAAAAAAGTAAAAAGAAAGGATGTATCAGAGGGAAAAAACCTCTCTGAGGCACCCGAAGATGGAAGGCTTGACATTCTCCCAGCATCATATGAGGAAAAGTCATCCATGTTGGTAGAGGAGACTATCAAAACAAACATTGGTACAGAAGAAGTTCCACACAACATATTCCTGGCTCAATCTTTGACAGAGTCAGAAAGGTCAAAATTCATAAGTTTCTTCACAGAATGACAAATCAACTTTGCATGGTCATACGCTGATATGCCTGGATTGGATTTGGATTTGTTAATGCACCATTTGACAGTTAAACCGAACCAGTGAAACAAAAATTAAGAAAGATGCATCCACAAGTGGCCTTACTAGTCAAAGCGGAACTTGAGAAATTATTGGATGTCGGATTCATATGCCCAATTAATTATCTTGAATGGATCTCCAACTTAGTGCCTGTCAGTAAACTAGATCGTAGCATCAGAATATGTATAGATTTCAGAGACATCAACAAAGCTTGTCCTAAGGATGATTTTCCATTACCAAATATTGACTTGATTGTCGATCTCACAGCAGGTCATGCGATGTTATCCTTGATGGATGGATTCTCTAGTTACAATCAAATAAAAATTGCATCTAAAGACTAGCACAAAACAATATTCACTTGTCCTTGGGGAACTTTCTGCTGGAATGTCATGCCCTTTGGGCTAAAAAATGTAGGTGCTACATATCAAAGAGCCATGACTACTATCTTTCATGATCTTATGCACATTACTATGGAAGATTATGTTGATGACCTCTTGGGCAAATGAATAGACAAAAATACACATTTGGACATACTTTCAATTGTCTTTGATTGGTTGGAAAAATATAAAGTAAAATTAAACCCCAAGAAATGTGTCTTTGGAGTAACCTCCAGGAAGCTCCTAGGATTCATTGTATCAAAAAGAGGAATTGAAGCCGATCTAGCAAAAGTCAAGGCCATCCTAGAGATGCAACCACCACGAAACATCGATCAGCTTTGATCTTTGCAAGGGAGACTTCAATCCATACGAAGATTCATAGCACAACTTGCAAATAAATGTAATCCCTTTCAGCACTTGCTACATAAAAACATCAAATTCAAATGGGATGATAACTGTCAACAGGCTTTCCAGATACTCAAAAATTATCTTCTGAATCCACCAGTTTTGATGCCACGGATTCCAGATCAGCCTTTATTACTATACATATTAGCTACTTCAACAGCACTGGGGGCACTCTTAGCATAACAAGTTGCTGAGGGCAAAGAAAAGACAGTATACTATATCAGTCACACATTGGTAGGATATGAGCTAAACTACACACCAATTGAGCGTGCATGTCTCGCCGTGGTCTTTGCTTCACAGAAATTACGACATTACATGCTAACTCATAAGACTAAGTTGGTTGCAAGGATAGATCCATTGAAATACCTTCTCAATAAAGCAACGCTTACTAGGCAACTAGCCAAATGGGTAATGATCCTGAGTGAATTTGACATCGAGTATGTGGACAGAAAAGCAATAAAAGGACAAGCTATTGTAGATCAGTTAGTAGATGCTCCCATGATAGATGATGTCCCTCTAATTTCAGAATTTCTAGATGAATCCATTTTCACAGTGTCACATGCAAAGCCATGGCAACTTTACTTTGATGGCTCATACACATAGCATGGGGCAGGAGCTGACATCCTCTTCATAACTCCTCAAGGGGATTCTATACCAAAATCATATCGATTATCATTTCCCTGCACTAATAACATAGCAGAATACGAGGCATTAACAATTGGATTATGAATAGCAGTTTAGTGGAAGATCCAGGAACTTCGTGTTTTTGGGGACCCTCAACTTGTAATTTGTCAAGCAACTAATGATTACCAAACAAAGGATGAGAAATTAATGCCTTACAAAAGAATGGTGGATGACCTGAAACAACATTTCACAAAGATAGACTTTGAGCAGATACCAAGAGAGCAGAATCGAGCCGCAGATGCCATGGCTACAATTGCTTCACTAATCGATCTACCTCCGAATGAGACCCGCTATGAGTTCTTGGTGGATAACCTTTTGGTTCCTTCATATGAAATCACTCTTATTGAGATAATATGTGTCGTTGGTCTTGAGTGCCAGTTATATGGTTCCATCTTCACATACCTTCGTGATAATACCCTTCCTCCTGACCTATCCAATAACCAACGTCACACTTTCATTTGCCAATCTTCTCGATACGTCATTTTAGCCGATGTCCTATATTGTTGAGGTCTAGATGGCACTCTTCTTAGATGTTTGGAAAGCGACGAAGCTTAGATTGCATTACGTGAAGTACATGAAGGGATATGTGGTCCACATTCAAGTGGTCCTACCTTAGCCAAGAAACTCATCAGGACTGGATATTACTGGCCCAATGTGGAAAAAGACTCATATCAATTTGTCAAGAAATGTAAGCAATGTCAACTTCATGGAGACCTCATCCATGTGCCAGCACAAGAACTTCAACCAATTGCGACTCCTTGGCCCTTTTGTCAGTGGGGACTCGATCTCATAGGCAAGATTCACCCTCCATCCTCCAACAGTCATAAATTCATTATCACTGCCACAGAGTATTTCACAAAATGGATCAAAGCCATGCCTCTCATGCAAGTCACTGGAAAACAAATTGCTACATTCATTCTCAACTATATCATTTGTCGATACAGTATTCCTATTTCTATTATCACCGATAACGGGCGTCCCTTCAAAAATCAAGATGTTCGTGAACTTTGTGACTGCTTCCATATTTCTCATCATTTCTCCACACCATATTACCCTCAAGGTAACGGTCAAGCTGAGGCATCTAATAAAAAAATCCTTAAAATCTTAAAAAGGACAGTCGACGACACTGGCTGTAATTGGCATATCCAACTTAATCCCGCACTTTGGGCCTATCGTACAAGTGTTCGCACACCTATAGGAGCTACACCCTATTCACTTGTTTACGACACTGAAGCTATCTTGCCTATTGAGGTTGAGCTACCCTCTTTACGAGTCTCTTTGCAAAACATTATCAGTGATGAAGACTATAGGGTCTCTCGCTTACAAGAACTTGAACTATTGGATGAACAAAGACAAACTGCTTTTAATCATCTCAAGGCTTATCAACAACGAATGAGTCATAGCTACAATCACAAAGTCAAGCCTTGCACATTTGAGGTAGGTGATTTGGTTCTCAGAGAAAACCCAAAAAATCAGCAAGATAGAGAGAAGAAGGGAAAGTTCAAACCAAACTGGCTTGGTCCTTACATCATTACAACAGCATATGGATCTGGTGCATATCAGCTCTCAACCACATAGGGTGAACCTTTAGAGGATCCTATCAATAGCATGCACCTTCGTAGGTTTAACACTTAGCTCTTCAGAATATCCTAATTAAAAAATACAAAAAAAATTCCAAAAATACAAAAAAATCATAAAAAACAAAAAAAACAAAAAAAACAAAAATCAAAAAAGTAAAGAGAAAACATTTCGTCCAATTGTGAAAACCACTTCGGTGGTGCCCGGGGAAAGTACCATGGCAAAAAGTAGGTCACCAGCGCCATGCATAGAGACATTTCTCCTCCCTCCTTCAGGATTCCATTTCATCCTTTCACTATGCACACACTCACGACCTATTCATCCATAATAAACATACACATTCCCATCATGGTTTGTTATTGATCTATCCAAGATTGGTTAGCCATCCATAATAACCTCCCTTTTCACCTTTCTCCATTCATAATAAATCAGTTCCTATCTATGGCTAAGGCAAATCCTACATCTAGTGATGGGTGTGGAACTAAGACCATCACATGTTTTGAGGAGTATGATTTCTTCTACTTTTCTTCAGTCTATCCACGCATAATCCGCAATAAATCAGCACTTGCATTGCCGATCCGCAATAAAATTTTGTCTTCTTTGCAATAAAGTATTAGTTTCATGGATTCAGTCAGTTTCAGATGAGACACAATAGCAACAATGGGCTTCAACAAATCAAATCTTTCAATAGACTCAGACAACATTATGGTTTAGTTCTATCTATCCTTTTTGTGAAAGTAAACATTGTGACCACAATCAAATAAGACTTATACAAGTGACAAGAGACACTAAAAACTTGAGGACTACAATGGATGTTGGTGTTGATTCTTGGTTTTCTTTTGATTTTATCTTTCTGGTGACATGTCTTTTAGCTTTTCCAGGATGTCTTTGACTAAAAAGGCGAGGATGGGGTATCGTCACCTATTTTTCTTTTGCTGTCTATGGATTGTCTCTTAGTAATGCTATGACTTGTCCACAGATATGAGGACACTGTGAGTCTAGTGTGAACTGGGGCATTCCTTGTTTGTGACTGTCTTATCTCCATGCAAATAGGTACAATGACTTTCTGGATCGAACATATGCCTCGATTGTCATAACCTATTTTGCCATAATAAAGCTCAATGATGATAACGCACAAGAAGCTCTTTCATTTTCATATCTTCTATCTTTCATCCCCCTTTCTTGATTGACTTCTATCGTCCTTCTTGAGTCCGTGTAGCCTGCTATCACATGACTAAGTATAATGACACGCCAAAAATATTTGCATTTCATGTAGTCTTCACCTGCATTACCACATATTAAGCATTTCATTCATACATATAGATATCACAATTGCATCACATCCTACACACAACACATGTTAGCACATCTTGCATTCTCATCATGTAAATAATCATTTGCATTATCATATTCATTTGTATTTCATACATTCACATTTACATTGGCATAACATATAACACATAAAAGAACAAAAATATTGCATTGCATCCATATCATAATCCATCACATAGAAACATACATCATGAAACATCTCATCACATAGGTACACATGCATATAGCTATTGCAAAGATGAATAATCTCATATATATATAAAGTGTCATGATACAATGATGTCAAAATCATATGGCTACAATCACCTGAAGGTGTCTACATCATAATACAAAATGGTACAAAACACTGATACATAGGGAGCCCTCTATGGCTATGATGAACTCCCTCCTTTGGAGTCGCCTAGCCTCGACAGAGTCTAAGCCCTAGAAGGACCTACCCCAGGATCATCCCTCCTATCCCCTCTATCTGGTGGTGGTGGAGGACCCATAACCCCATTGTTGGACGCTTGTCTCCTCTGGCTCCCTCTTGTAGCTGTCGCTATCCGTGATGGTCTACGTAAGCTCCTCGCCTGCTACTCTGGTGGCACTGCCTCATAATATAGGTCTCGCCAGTAACCTATCTCCTTCCCTTCCCTTAGAATGTAGGCATATCCAGCCCTTGTATCCTTTGTCGCCTACCTCCCAGCCCTCAGTGCTGTCTCAGCCTTAGTATAGCATTGGATAGCCTGATCCCGCTCATGCTCTATCTCCCTCAGTCACCTCCCAAGCTTAGCTATCTCCCTCTTTAGGTCCTGAATCTCATCTACTTGTACCTGATAGATCTCCCTCAGCTCAAGCAGCTCATCCTCCTCCTCCTCGGCCTCCTATGCCTCTGCCTGTGGCTCTACTTGTGGCTCTCCCTATACTGGTGCCTGTGCCTGTACTCATACCTGCCTCTGCCCCTATCCCTACACCTGTCTAGGACCCTTTGCTACTGGCACCTGTAGTGGCAACGCACCATGACCCCTCACCACCCGAGCCTATCTCTCCTCCCCACCCTCTCTCCGTGGAGCCACCCTCCTCTCTCCAACTGCACCCCGCCTCCTCCGTCGGCCTCTACCTCCACCATCTCCATCATCATCTCCATCCCCCCCACCATCTCCATCTATCACCTCCCCTGGGTCAGTCAATCATGGGAAGGGATGCTCAGCCCAATATGCAGTATACTCTGCATCCATACCTGCATCCTCAATATCCGTCCACATATCCCACGATAAGGGAACCATCTCCACTAGCTGCATCACGACCTGATCATATGATAATAATGGCCCAAAGTGTGCTTGGTGCAGGAGCACCTAGGAGGATAAATGAAGACATGAAGATAGAGGACTAGGTTATGACATTAAAATCCATTAATTGGAATGTTTTAAAGCCTATTATGGCCTTTTGTAATGACAAATGTGATGTAATGTGTAAATGTTCTAAAGGACCTAGTAAAGGCCTTAGGACCAAAATGAAATGTAATTGGGAAATGGGGTCTAAATAGGTTGATTAGGAGTCTAATATGCTTAAATGATCTGATTATGTCAAAATAAGTTGAATGGGATAAGTTTTAGTGGATTAAAAGCATTAGAAATAAAGTTGAAAATTCAAATTTTGAATTTCAACAACTAGTTTCAGTTTTGGTGGGAAATAGGTTTTAGAGTTGTTTTGACATTTTAATCACTTGGGTTAGTTGGATATTGGTTGGAGTTGGTTGGGGAAGGTATTATAAAGTCCCTAAAGTCATTTTTGTGTGGTTGGATGATGCTGGTACGGATTTGTACGGACTGATACAAAAACAACAATAAAACTTCTAAATTTCTGTCAATTCCTTGAGTTTTTCATGCTTCCTTTGCATTGGTAGACTAAGGGATTGGATTTTCTATGCTTTGAGGGGTCCTTTTATTTATCATTGCATGATATACATGTTTGGAAGTCTGAAATATATCATTTTTTTGTTTTATTGCTGACTGTCCCAGAAAAGACAGTGATTTTTCATTGATTTTGTGAGTTTCCAAGCATGTATGGATCCATCCTATGAATGTAAATGTCTGATTCTCATAGGGTGGATGCCTAATAACATGTAAAATATTATTTTAACTTCTTTTGACAGGAACTAATGAAGGTTGCAGGTGTACACCTTGATAGTTGACTGGGAAATGCATGGGATTTATGCCATAGTTGTAGCAGCAGAAGATCTACCTTGAGGAGGTAGTTTTTTTATGTGAAACAGCGTTAGGGGATGGTAAATGCATGGTGAATATTGAAGGAGAAGTTCTGGAAGTGAGTTTTGGGGTTTGAACAAGAAGGCCCTAGTTTTTAAGCCATTTTAAGGAGGGTTTTGGTGTTTGGGTATTTAGGAGTGCAACCAAGACTTAAAACCTTGAAAATCCTTAGATTGGGAGCCCAACTAAAGACTGTACAAAAGGGTTTAATCTGGTTGTGAGTTTGGAGGGTACTTCCTTCACAAAGTGGACTTAATTAACCCTCTTGGAGAATGAGGACAGCGGTTTTTTGAAGGCTTTGTTCCAAAACAGCCATAGGCAATATTTTGGGAGTTGATAGAGGTTTATATTTTTCATCTAAATCAGTCATAACATTGGTCCATGTTTTGGGAAATGTGTGTGAAAAGAGCCAAAAACAGCCCAACAGGCTACTAGGAAACTAGGCCTAGTGAAGGGCTAGATTTGGGTTTTGATATCAATTGAAGGTTTGATGGTTTGAAAACCTTTGGAACATGTTAAGTGAAGTTTTTTTGAAGTGTGTGGAGGCAGGGGAAACACCTGATTAAGGTGAAGACAAGTTTTGAGCCTATTGAGGCATATTGAGCATTTGAAACACCATAGGAGTGTTGGGGTTTGGGTCCATATTCCACTTTAGTTTACAAGATTGCAACTAGATCCTCTAGCCTCTGCATCATCTTGATCTCTAACTGTCTAAGCATACATGTCGGAACCCCGTGGCATCCACTGAATCTTGCCAAACTCTCTGCCCACTCGGTCTACCAGCTGCCTCTCCAATACATAGGGCATCCGACCAATCAGATATCTGCTCTGAAAGGTGTATGGTAACTCTACTGCATCATCCTCCCACTGCTCGCACCCAAGGTACAGTCTCCATGTCATAGTGTCAATCTCATCCAAGACTCAACGCCAGTACTCCAACCTGCCAATCTGTGGCTGTGAGGTAATCATATCATACAGATGTACAAAACTGCGTCCATGACCCCTGCCCCTAAAGTGTATTGGTTGGGTAACCGACAGATGCTCATAGGTCCATACCTATAGAAATGTGACTCTGTAGCCCAATCCTACAGATCCATGATACACAAATTGATGCAACTCATAATATAATTGTGCCAACACACATGGTCCCTAGGCATATCTGGTGTGCTGTGTAACTAGTGTCTCCAAGGTGCTCCCCCAGCCCACAACCAATCCTCGTGTCACCCTGTCTGGACACAGGACCCCACTGATCACTCCTCCTAGCATTGCTAGTAGTGCCAGTCCTATCTGTGTCATGGTATCCCATGCCACATGTCCAACTCTCATCTCTAGGCCTAGATCTTGAAACACTCATCTCAAGGCCTCCCTATCTCCCTCTCGATCATAAGGAATCAACTCCCCATTGATCAGTACTCACAGAATCCTATAAACGTCCTCCAAGGTGATTGTCATCTCACCCATCGACAAATGGAAAGTGCAAGTCTCTGAGTGCCACCTCTTAGCTAATTTAGTCAGCAAACCCATGTTCACCTGAAACTCAGGCACATAGAAAATGTGGTGTAAGCGCATAGCATCAATAGCCGCTCTCTCAACAACTGTCAGCTCAGCTCACAATCTCTGAGTCGATGGGAATCTCTTCTGTGACTCCAACATAGGCAAATACTCCTGCAATTAAGCAAATCAATCATGTCAGTCATAGTGGCATTCACTGTTCATTACGAAATGCTACTTTTTATCTAAGTGCGTATGGTAATCTATCCTAGTGACACTCACTGTTCATCACAAAGTGTTGCTTCTATCCTAGTGACACTCACTATTCATCACAAAGTGTTACTATTTATCCTAGTGGTACTCCCTGTTCATCATAAAGTACTACGTGTTTTGCACTCCCTGTTCATCACAAAGTGCTGCTCATATTTTAGTACTCCCTGTTCATCAGAAAGTACTATGTCTTGGTACTCACTGTTCATCACAAAGTGCCTTGACCTATTCTATCCTAGGGCCTCTGCTTGAGTGAATCGTCTTGAGTAGTTTCCTAATTGGCAACGTATGTTTTATCACAAAATTTTGAAACCTAGCCCTATCTGCTATCTTAATCTTCCCTAGAGGACCTGCTTGAGTGTATCCTCTCAACAACTTATCCAATCGACAATGTATGTTCATCACAGAACTGCCGATTCAGCCTTGAAGACATACTACCCTACCTAACATGCATTTATGACAACATTTATTGTGACAAAATACAATGAGGTTTTGTGATACTTACTGGCTCTCCTACCTCTGCTGGCCTCTGAAATCGGCGAACGTGATCGAATCTGTGCACCAATGCCATCGTTGCTGACTGCTGCTACTCTATCTCACTCTGCACTTTGATTTCTTGGATGTGTGGATGACAATGAGGATGTTTTCCCCTCGTGGTCTATCTTATAGACTACCCTAGCCCTCATCCTAGCCCTCGTCTCCCGAGTTAGTCTTCTTTATCCCGTGACTTTGTCACTCTATTCGGTCAGTCCATTCTACCCATTCTTTCTTATCGAGAGATTGTTTGTGATCTTTTCAGACATTTTCATCCAATCTCTTGAGGGGGCATATCATTCCCATCTTGGGGCAACTTTGTATCAGTTCATCTTATCTTCTTTGAAACAGCATGACAAGCTACATTGTCTCAAAGAGGGGCAAAATGTAGACACCTAAAATTGTCATGGCTAATTAAATAAATATTTTATTTATTTAATTATTTTAGCCTAATTCTTCTATTAATTAAATAAATCTTTATTTATTTAATTAATTCATTTATCCTCTTCTAGCCTTATTTCTCATTTAAATAAATACTATATTTATTTAAATTATCCTTTTCCTAAATTAAATAAATACTTTTATTTATTTAATCATCCCACTTCCTCTATTAATTAAACAAATCTTTATTTATTTAATTAATTCATTAACCTTTTCTACCCATGACACATGTCATTCATCTCTTAATTCATACACTACCTACACTCTCATTATTTTATTATTTTTTTTACCTACCCTCTAATCATAGCCAACCTCCTTTTACACCTCTCAATCTTATCCCTCCATTTCTTATGGTGTCTTCTATATAAGGAGGTACTTCCTTCATTATCAAACCCTAACTAACTACTTGATCAATTGACTACTTGACTACACTACGCTTTTTCATATGTGATCCTACTTGCAACCACATTTCCGTTCTTTGTTGAGCTCCTGTGCACATAAAATCTGAGAGCAAATATATCAAGCAAGATCAATGGAGATAGGAAGAATGGAGATTCAAACCCTATTGGACATGTGATGGTATAATCTTTGTGATTTCATTTGATTTGCATTGTCTTAGGTAATCTTCATATGTTATGGTGGATCTTTGTTGTTGTTAGGCTAGGGTTTTGTGGTTGAATCTTTTTAGTCTTTCATCATTGTTGTTATCCATTTTCACCATCTACAGCCTCCATTTTTTCAACGCTTGTACCATTGCATACAACTCCAAATCATATGCAGAACACTTCCTTTTAGCATCATTAAGTTTCTCACTAAAGAAAGCCACCGGTCTGCCTTCTTGACTTAAGACAACCCCTATGGCAAGATTATTAGCATCACACTCCACTGTGAACAACTTGTTAAAATCAGGCAAACCAAGAATGGGCTATTGTGCTACTCTCTTTTTCAGATATTCAAAAGATTCATTTCCTTCATTTGACCAAGAAAACTTATAGTTTTGACCTCCCTTGATTGTGTCTAGTATGGGTGCATATATATGACTGAAATTTTTGATGAATTTTCTGTAAAATGTTGCCAACCCATGGAAACCGCTCACATCACCTACTATCTTAGGTGTTGGCCATGTCAAGATAGCCTCCACCTTTGCTGGATCCATGTTCAAATTCCTCTTGGAGATTACAAAACCAAGGTAGACAAGATCCTCCTTCATGAAGATACTCTTCTCCATGTTGATCATCAACTTTTCATCATGCAACTTCTTCAAAACTAGGTTCAAGTGCTCCAAATGCTCCTCCCTTGTCCTACTAAACACAAGAATATCATCAAGATAAACAACAACAAATTTACCAATGAAGTCTTTCAATACCTCATTCATGAGGCGCATAAAGGTGCTTGGGGCATTGGATATCCCAAAAGAAATCACCATCCACTCGTAGAGACCTTCATTTATCTTGAAGGGTGTCTTCCATTCATCCCCTTGCCTTATTATGATTTGATGATACCCACTCTTGAGATCAATTTTGGAGTAGTGACAAGCCCCTCCCAAATAGTCCATTAAATCTTCAATTCTAGGCATAGGAAACCTATATCTTATGGTAATCCTATTGATGGACCTAGAATTAGTACAAAGTCTCCATTTACCATCCTTTTTAGGTGATAGGATTATTGGGACAACATATGGACTGAGACTCTTTGTCACCAACCCCTTATCCAATAATTCTTGTACTTGCTTGGCAATCTCCTCATTGTGAGATGGAGTCATCTTATAGGCTAGTTTGTTAGGCAATGTAGACCCTGGTATGAAGTTAATTTGATGGCTTATGTCTATAATAGGTGGCAAGGTTTTAGGAATTTCCTCCACCACTATACCCTTATACTTATCCAACAATTGCTGCACCTCTTTGGGAACTTCTTCCTTACCATGACTAGGCTCATTAGGACTATTTTTAGGCTTCAAAATTAGAGCATACTCAGGGGTTCCTTCTTCTTGTAGGATGTCTAAAAAATATTTTCCACTTACTATCATGACACTTGACCCAATTTTATTATCTACACCCTCATTCGGTAAAGGATACATCTTGTATTTCCTCCCATTTTTGGTAATGAGGAAGGAGTTTGTTTTCCCATCATGTTGGGATTGTACATCATATTGCCATGAACGTCCTAACAACAGATGGCAAGCATCCATGGGGATTACATCACACAATATTTTGTTTTTATACTCACCTATTTCAAACTGTACCCAAGATTTCTCATCCACTAAGACCTACTACCCATTATTTAACCATGAAACTTTATAAGGGTTAGCATGAGGTAATCTTTTCAACTTCAATTTGTCTACCATCTTTGTGGAAACTAATTTTTTAGTAGAACCTGAATCAACTATTACCTTACATAGCTTACCATAGGTCTTACATGTGGTTCTAAACAATGTCTTCCTTTGAGGGTGTTCTTTCACTTGAGGCACCTTCAACATGGTTCTCCTCATCATCAAGATTTCTCCATCATGAGCCAGGGCTACACTTCCAATTAGGGAATTGACACTTTGGAAATCTTCTTCTTGAATCAACTGGTTCCTTTTCTCTCCTCCATGAGAGTTTGAGGCTTTCTCAGGACACTTGTTTGCAGTGTACCCTACTTGGTTGCAATTGAAGCATCTCCTTGTGAAGACACTAGGACCCCTTCCATTGGGTCTCCTTCCTCTAAAGCCTCCTCTTGAACCCGAGTCTCCACTTTGTTCTTTCTAACTAGAGTCACCTTGGGGTTTTTGAGATTGTCTGCTTCCCCCAAAATTTCCTCTTCCTCTAAAGTTATTGCCTCCTCTTCCCCTACTATACTGTTCACCTTTCTTCTCTATTTTTCCTCTTCCCTCAAATTCATTTGAAATCATTCATCTACTATTTTAGGAGTTATCAGACTCATCTCATCTTGAATATTGAACTTGAGCCCATTCAAGTATCTAGCAACCTTCTCCTTTTCATCTTCACGGTGCCCTAATCTCAAACTCAATTTGTGGAATTCCTCTGTGTAGGAAGCTACATCAAAATCCTTCTGCTTCAAGTTTTGCATTCTCCTATACACCTGCACTTCATAATCAATAGGTATGAATTAGGCCTTGAGTTTGGACAACATCCTGTCCCAAGAATGAATAATACTCTTGCCCGTCTTCACCCTTTCACCTTGAGTATAGTTCCACCAAGTCAAAGAAACACCCTTTAGTTTGGTCTTTGTAAATTTCACTTTCTTCTCTTCAACCTCTTTGTACTTAAAATAATTATTTAGGGAATCTATCCAATCCACAAGTTCTTCAACATTCATCTTCCCACTATAGGTAGGAATGTCCATCTTTGCTTCAAAAGAGTCTTTGCCTATTGTCTTTAGAGATTCAAGGAATGTTCTTTGATCAATAGGTATCTTTGGCTCATGCCTTTGGGGTTATTCTTATTCATCCTCTTTCTCCCCTTATTCATCAGTCTCCTCACTTGGCCCTTTTCCTTTCTTCATTGCCTCTAGTTCAGCCTTAAGTGCCTCCTTGACCCTGATCTTGATCATCTCTTCAATCTCTTGGAATTTCTTATCCACCTCTTTGGACATCCCCTTTGGAGGAATTATTCTAGCCTCTCTTTTTCTGACATACACCAAAATCTATCCTCCCAATGATCAGACTTGCTCTGATACCAATATGATGCAGAGCCTTGAGAGGGTTGGGTAAGTTAGACCAACTTTGGTCACCACTTCCAAAATATATTTGGGACAACTCAGATCACACTCAAAATATATCTCAGACTCCTCACAACACTCTAGGAATCAACAAAAACATACCAAGCATGATAGACCACACATCATGCAAAATCAAGCCTAAACCCCACTAGGCTTCAATGCTCAAGCATGAGACAACCATGAAATTTATGTGGAACTCTTAGGGAAGACATATGAACAACTTGGAACATGTTTATGAAGACAATTTCAGAGACCAAACAAGTTTTTTTTGATCCCAACTTCAAACTATGACTATCCACCATGTAGACCAACCCCTAGACCTAATAGCCCTTAACGTAGGACGACACCAAAATAAAAAAAACACAAGGTTATTAAACAAAAATTATATGCATTAAATGTGATGTTTCAACATTTCCTTAAGCATAGTACAAACTCAGACCTTAAATCTTTATGCAAACACCCAAAGTGTAAATTTGACCTACTAGGCCTAGAACCCCAATTAGGTCACTTTTACAAAGAAAGTACACTCAAAATGATTAAAATAAACATGAAACCACTTGTAAAAACTCCTAATATCTCTCAATAAATGAAATCCTCAATAATTTAGGGTCCAAACATCTCCAATTATTTCCAACACTCAAAATAGAAACAAATTCATAACTTGTCACATAGAGACGTCAGGTTAAAACTTCATGAAAATCACTCCTCCCTCCATGGATGCCTCTGAATTTTTTTGAATATTAAAATAAATAAATTTAACTGAAATTCCCCCAAGTGGCATGAATTTTGGAATGGGGAATGTTAAGTTATTGACATTTTTGTACAAAACCCTAGGAAATGAGGGGTTTTAGACCCGATTTTAGAAAAATGGATGGATCTCACTCAAATCTGCACCAAAAGGATTGAAAAATTAAGGAAATGAAATATATTTATATTTTATAAAAATCTATACACATTCCTTTGATCAATAAATCCATACAATAAAGATATAAGGTCTGCAACATGTGTTTTTACAGCAAATCTGCAAGGAAACAATGAAGTTTCTTATTCCAATCACCAAAAATTACATCAAAAACCTTCCTATTGGTTTGATATTGGTTTATATAGAAAAAATACCTCATTATGACCAATCATAACCACCATTTGAACCTTATGACCATTGGCAAAGACCTTTTTTTAAAAAAAATGTCATCAAGAATGCAAAAATTGTCATGCAACTTTTGCAATGTTGACAACTTTTCACTCTAACCTATCATACTCAACTATAATAAAAAATTCATTAAAAATAGGACAAATGTGGCTCAAATATGATAAATACATTGATCTCACCCACTTTGACACCTTTGGGTGACCATTTACCACTAGTTGACCAAATAGGTCCTGATAGGTTACAAAGTCCAAAATGGCATGAATGCCTTACAATAATTGATAAAACATCATGAATTGGTCCAAGGGACCTTATTACATCATAATAACATGAAACAACACAAAAACCAAAAGATCAAATCCTTTTGAGTCACTAGGTGCTCCTGCACCATGGGTTGTAGCCCTTGTTGTAAACATTGAGCAGTGAGCTTTAGGCAATGTGCCTGAATGCATGTGCATTCCCTTTGGTAATATTTTTTTACTTAAAATAGAGTATATTAATATTTTTGGTTTGAATCCCACCATGCTTTTTCCCTTAACCAGGTTTCCACATAAAAATATTGGTGTTATGGTGTTGATGATGTTTGCTTTATGTTTCTGCACTTTAATTTTCTTCATATGCATTAAGTGTTTTAAAGGATAGATTGACAAAGCTAAAAATTGCAGAACAATGAGTCACCCCCTCCCCCCTCTCAGTGTTCCTTGATTCCAACAATATCATCCTAGGAATGGAGGGTTTTGATTAAGAGGTTAAAGATGAATGGCCAAGATCACATAAATGAGTGAGAATTAATAGGATTGAAGGGTAGGTAAAGTTGAAGGGAAGGTATTAAGAGGTGTAAAGGTAAAAAGATAAAGGTGAATAGGATTAAGAGGTTAAATTTGAAATGAAGGGCTAAGATTAAGGAGTTAGTAATTTAGGGAGACGTGTTGTCATGTTGATAAGAAGAAAAAGATAAATCAATTAATTAAATAAATAAAAGTATTTATTTAATTAATAGAGGAAAGGCTAGATAAATTAAATAATTAAAATATTTATTTAATTTTAGGAAAGAAGGTCTAAGAATTAAATAAATAATAATTATTTATTTAAATTAGGAAGAAAAGGATAATGAAATAATTAATTAAATTAAAGTATTTATTTAATTAATAGAGGATATTATGATAAAAAATTATTTAATAAATAATAAATATTCATTTAATCACAAGACAATTTTAGGTGTCTAATCCTATTTTAGATAAAATGCTCAAAAAAATGAACTATCATGGTAAAGGCTTAGGCCTACATGAGAAAGGTACCCTAGAGCCCATCCATGTCAAAGCACATCCAAAATCTCACGGTCTTGGTTACATTTCCCAAGACACTTCATCCAAACATGTGGGTACAACTATTGCAAAACCTAACCGTACTTCCAAGCCCACCATAATATCTCTCCATTTCTTCTCCAAATCATTTATCACCATCCCCCCTCGATCATATCAAGCCAAAACAACTATCCATCTTCCTCCTTCATCCTCTACATTTATTTTGGGTCCCTATAAGCCTAAAGTACTAAATCCATTTTGGGCCCTTATATCCAAAAATCCCATCCTCCATCCTGCCCTACCCATCCCTTCATGTACCAATCCCATATCCTTATTACCCATCATAAATATCTCGCTCCTTTAATTCCTAATTAAGATCAACAAAGGCACATACCCATACATCCTACCTCCATCACTCCATTCATATTCCCTCTATATCATACATCTTCTCACACCCCTTCCAATGCTACTAGGAACAATTTGGATGCCAAATAAAAAATGCATAAAGCTAAACATCCAATACAGTCTAAAGATTTCCATGTTAACTAAAAAAGACATGCTCAAACAAAGAAAAATCCAATCAAAATATGTAATAAATCTCAAAATCCACAAAGGCCCACAAATGTAATAATGCAAACTATGTCAATCCCAAAGAAAAAAGAAGCAATGCATCCAAAAGAAAAATCCTGAATGGAATCTAATATTTCTAGTCCACTATCTAAGCATCCCTTTCCTCCATCTCCTAAACCTATTTTGGGTCCCTATGTCCCTAAATTCCCCATCCTAACTCTTTCATCCTACCCATATCCTCCATCCATTTCTCCTCAACTCATCTAACACTCCCCACAACATGTGCCACTGTTGGTCTTGATAACATCCCCCTATCACACTCACTTTCCATCATTCCATCCAAACAATTCCCACCATCATATCCCTTTCACTGCATATGTTCCCCATCAAAACCATCTAATCCATGGATTTGCATAAGCCACTCACCCCAATAAGGTTTTATCAACATCCAATGATCACTACAAATATGTTCCTATTACCTTGATATGGAACTTGATGCTTGAGTCCTCCATCCATCTCCTTATAACCTATCTTCCAAATCTATTTATCCACATCCATAAAATTCCTCCCCAAAAATCTGAAAATACCAAAAAAAAAAGCAAAGGAAAAATCCGTCCAATGGTAAAAACTTGGCAAACAAACACCTTGGACAAGTGCCATGATGAAAACTTGGCAAAGAGGTGTCATGTTAATCCCTCCATCAATTTTCTCTCCACACTTGGCAAAAATTTCTTCTAGCCACCTATCCATCACTTCCTCCATCCATCCTACCTACCATACCCACCATATCCTATCTATTTCACTCCCTCTATCCTCCTTTGGATATTGATAAAATTAAAGGCTACCATGTATACATGCTTTGGACACCTCTTGACACCCATTTTCCTCATCATACTTTTTCATCCATTTAAAAATCTATCCACCCATCCTTCCTCCCTTCCATATAATGCTTCCACATACTTTCATAGTCCTTAAATCCATCCATCCTCCTATCTTCCATCTACCTCCCTCATCCTCTTGTCATCTTATCATCCATCCTATCATACCCTCCTAATGTCTCATCACTCATGACATATCCTATATGGGGTATCTTATTCCTATGTGACATAGTCCTTGGAGGTTCCATCACACCTACCATATATCCATTTATCCCTTCATGCATTATATTTTCACTCCCAATCCTTGTTTGCTTCCATCCCTTCATCCATAATCTTTTCATCTCCCAATCCTTATCTCCTAATACCTCCATCCCTTCATCCATAATACTTTCATCTCCCAATCCTCATCTCATAATACTTTCATCTACAAATCCTTTTCATTGTATCCTCCATCCTTTCATCTCTCCCATTATATCATTTTAACCCCTCGTCCCTTGTCATTAGTATCTAGCTCTAGGCTACCCCAATACAATCCAATGCCATCCATCCCAACAATCCCAATGCTCCTCATAATCCACCATCGCATGTAAATCCTATCCATCCCCTCTAGCTATACAACATCAGACACTAATCAAATCAACCAATTACATCCTTGGTCTTGTTCACAACCTTACTACAAGCCTTGATCACAATCCAATCATAATCATCATTGGGATGCATCCCCTTGTGTTGTTTCAGGATATATCATTCCCACATCCACAATAGATCCATCCAACATCAATCCAATCCTTTTATTGTTTCAGGATAATATGTTCCCACATAAACAACACATCCATCTATCATCAATCCAATCCTTGTGTTGTTTTGGGATATATCGATCCCAAATAAACAACACTCAATTCGTCATCAATCCAATCCTTGTGTTGTTTCAAGACATATCATTACCACATCAACAACACCCCATCCACCATCAATCCAATCCTTGTGTTATTTCAAGATATATTGTTCCCACATCAACAACACCTCATCCCCCATCACCATCCACAATCCCAGATCCCTTGTATTTCTTGTACATATTTTCAATAATTTCATGTACATAGTGTCAATCATGTCCCTCCATCTAGGCTAACTTGTACATTTATCTCCTTAGGTTCCATCCTTTCGCATTGGTTGATCATGTGTTGCGAAGATCATGTCCCTGTCTAGTTGGTTCTTCAACAATCATCTACTAGTCCCTTAGAGGTTTGGGTGTCTTACTTGTCTATTGTTGTAGGAATCCTAGTTTAGTATCCATCATCGATCTTCGTAGGATGTATCCTTCCTCATATCAGACCAATCAATCCCATCTGAAAACAAGTACTTGAGATGCTTGTTATTTCTTTGGTTCTTTTAGATATTTGTTTATCCTTATCTTCCTCTATTTACCTCCTTACAATCACCACGATCCTTTATATCATGGTGTGATGTGAGTGGTGAAACTAAGAGCATGGTCTTGCTTTTTTTCTTTTGTTTGTTTTCTTGATATGACCCCTGTTGTTCCCTCATGAGATCCTATTTGTCTCATGTTACGTGGGGCATATATTTTGTTTGTGGTTTTTCTAGCATCGTTTCCTCCAGAGTTCTTTGTAACTTTGTGAGATGGTAGACTAACCTTTTTATTTGTTGAGTCAATCCCATGCATTGGTTGTGAAATTACCTTGCTTCCTTATACCTTAGTGTCTCATTAACAATGCTAAATCAAAATAAGTACACACTACATGACACTTACCATACAAAACTTAATCTCCTCCCATCCATATATTACACATCTTTCGAATCCATCCATCCTATCTTTCTATCCCCCATCTTGCTTCTTTTATGCCCTCATATTTTTCACTATCTCTGAAACCACTTTTCCTTCATTCATCTTCCGTTGCATTTATTCATATAATTGCATTATCATCTCATTGAATTTACATAATATAGACTTATTAGTCTATCTATAATTCCCCTCCCTTGGTTAGATTCTCTTTAACCCAGGTTGACTTTGGTTGACCTCTTCTGTTGTTTATGTGATTGGATGATACTCTCTAATGTAATAACTTTTATCACGCTTCTATGATATGATGTTGGTTATGCATTTTATCTCTATGGATGTTTAGATGTTAGATTATATGCTTATGTACTGATCTTGGACTGACATATATACTTTAAGTATGAGATATATCTTGTGTTCATTTTCTTGTTTTGGTACGTGTTTGCATGGGGTGTGAGGGGATGATCTTCTGTCACCCACTTTGGAGGGACACAAAATACCATGACTCTCCTCCATCGGTGTGCCTCTAAATGTTGAAGAAATGTATGTGTGTTTTCTTGGTGATGCAGCTGCAGGTACTGAGCATCAACTCCACTTGAACCTTCAGGTATGAGCATTCTCTATGACCCAATGGTAAAGTGGAAAACTAGAGTTATCAGTTAGACCCTTGATGTGACCATCGTTCCTACGGGAATGAGATCCTTGTTAGGTATCCTAGTACTTTGGTTGTTCGGTCATGTCAGTGTTAGTCCCGTTGGCCCTCAGTGTTTGTTAGTCGTAGTTCATTACTCTTGTGTTTAGTTTAATGTTTATCCTTTATTATTAGCGAGAAAGTATTAATATTACTATATATATGATAATTGAATATTAATGATTAATTAATTAATAAAATTAAAATTGCGCAATAATATATTAAGCTAATTACATTAGCTAAGTTATTTAACCAACTCTATCTTTTAAAAACAATTAATTAAAAGAGAATTAAATATTTATTATTGGGATTTTATTGTGCTTATGGAAAATTAATTTTAAAGGTAATTAATATTTAATTGTTTTAAGAATTCAAATTTGCATGTATGGGGAGTTACAAAAATAAATTAATTAATGAAATTAATTGTGGAATATTGCATGCTTTTTGTATGGGGAGTTACTTTTGGGGAAAAAGGATATCTTCTGCTTTTTAGAGAAAATGGGAGAAAGAAAGTTTTTGGCTTGCCCGTGAAGAATTGGCTGGGTGTATCAATTCGGGATATGGGGTTTTTGTAGAGGAATTTGGAGGAAAATCTGGTTTTGGAAATGAATTTGGGAAAATTGATAAGTGAATACAGAGGAAGGGAGTATGGGATATTTTGCTTGAATTTTTTGGATTGAAGCTTTCTGGTTTGTGCCTTGCGAAGCCATGGATTTTCTTGAGGATTATTGCTTCTACCTCTGTGTGATTTCTAGATAGCGAAAAGAGGTAGGTTTTCAGATTCCTTTTTGTTTTGCATTTAAAATTTCCTTTCAATTTGAATGAAAATCAACTTGTTTGATTTACTGTAATGAGAAAATTTAAAAGGAATTGTCTGATTATGGGAGATTTGGGGTTTCTATACTCTAATGTTAATTTTGGGATTAAATTTGATATATGGAAAAGATTCAATATGTGGCCTTTGTTTTGTAAATTCTTGATTGTTTTTTTTTTAAATTTAGAAAATTTGGGGTTAGATCAAATTTAATTATGAATCTGTGCATTTGGAATCATGGATTTGAAAAGTTTATATTATCCATACCTGTAGAAGTTTACTGTGAATCTTTGTTTGTTTTGTTTTAATATAAATTCATGTTTTATTTTTTTCTCTATTAAATATATGTTTTATGTGTGTTTTTTTGGGGCTCCATGGGAGCTCACCCACGCTATGGGTGGCTCGACCCACAATGATGGGAAATCCCACGACTGTGGGGAGCCATTCCCACAGCCATGGGGTGAGCCCACCCACGATTGTGGGTGGACACACACACACACACACACACACACACACACACACACACACACACACACACACACACACACATATGATGATGATGATATGCAAATACATAGTTATGTGTTTTCAAATTTCAGATTAGTTTATGATTTTAAATGTAATTATGTATATGTACACACACACACACACACACACACACACACATTTGTGTGTGTGTGTGTGTGTACATATATCTATATACATATACACATATGCATATATGTATATATATGTATATACATATATACATATGTGTATATACATATCTATATATATGTATATATACATATGTGTATATACACACATACATACATATATATATGTGTGTGTGTGTGTGTGTGTGTGTGTGTGTACATATTTATATATACATACATATATACATATGTACACACACACACACACACACACATATTAGTTTGTTTTAGCTTGCTCTAGTCCCCTTACAAAATGTTCATTATTGGGTTAGCCATAAACTTTACATGTTTTTAGCAATTGACATGACACCATCATAAAATGATACAAATCTTAGATAAGAATATACAATGCACTAGAACGCCCTTTTTTACGATTTTTTACTGAGACAACATCTAAGATTCCTCAAATTATGTGATATTTAACAACGGGAAAATCTTTAACTCTTCCACCTCTTACTAATACTACCAAATGCTCTTGTAAATTATGGTCAATACCAGGTCTATTAGCAACAATTTCATATTTAGAGGTTAATCATACTCATTACGTAAGACAAAGTTTGGTTTTTTAGGGGTGATAGTGGAAAAGTTGACAATAAAGTTATCTTTACTACTAGTATACAAAACCATACATGAGAATTTCTCCTCATATGGCTTCCGTTCAATTCTTTTGAGGACATTTTTGTTTTTTGAGTATTCCCTTTCTTCATTATGGAAACTTGATTGGGCAGTTTTCCTATTTTAACATGAATGATTAGTATAATACACACACACACACACACACACACACACACACACACACACATATATATATATATATATATATATGTATATATATATGTATGTATATGTATATATTGTTGGTATTTTGGTATGGTTTTGTCATTGATGTCAACACCTACTAAAACACTAGCACTCTGGAGATCCATCAGCATTCACCGACAAGCAAGTAACTATTGCATAGTTATTGGTATATGGTTCACCAACAGGATATAATGATCACCAACACTTGGAATTATGTGGAAGACACCTGATAATATCGAAGACATCGTGTGGACACTTTGTTTTGAAGAATTAATCATTGGTATATTCATACTTGCATATTTGCTTTTATTGACAAATAGGTCCAGGGTTACCTAGGGTTACACCGACAGGTTTATCTTTTCCAGATCAGCATGGCATGCTATGAAGATGATTTATTATTGTTGTAAATGCATTAAGCCGACATGTTTAATTGGTTATTGCATCGGATATTATATTGATTGTAAAATGATTTTATTGTAATATCTTGTAGAGCCGACCTACTAAAATTGGTCTTAGGTTATGGTATAAATGTAAGATCAAATGTGGAATGCGAAAGAGAATTGTGTGAAGGTATATGCGAGATTAAGCAGAGGTATACACGAAGACATCATTTGAAGGTGAAGCTAGGTTTTTGTGAAAGCATATCAACATTACATCGGTACTGAATCTAGCATATGAAGATGCTATTTTGTGCAGTACATTCTTATTAGATTTAACCATCCAACTGTAGTTAGTGTGACTCCCATTTTGTGATTGAGCAGTGAGCTCTAGGCTATTGGCCTTTCTGCATGTGCAGACCCCATTTATGTACACTTACTATCTGCAGTAGTATCATCTAATTGTGGGTAAGGTTTCCCACCATGGTTTTTCCCCTTACAGGGTTTCCACATACAAATATTGGTGTTATGTGTTGTGGATGACTTTGTATTTATGTTTCATGCATTAATCTTTATCGGTATAGCAATTTACTGTTAACACTGTCTACTGACATACTTAACTGGTTTACCGGTATTAAGCATTAAGTTGGTTAAGTGGTTTTTGGTTTGAATTTATTTGACAACTGATTCACCCCACCCCCCCCCCCCCCCCCCCCCCCCCCCCTCTTAGTTGTCTCTGGGACCTAACAATTGGTATCAAAGCCTAGTCCTCTTTTTGCAGAAGTTTAACAACTTGAGGAGATCCAATGTCTATTAATTATTTCAGGAAGGACAATCCTAAACTTGATGGAACCAACTATGGGATATGGAAGATCAGGATGGAGACACATCTGAATTGCATTGGTAAAGACATATGGGAAGTTACAAAGAATGGTTATACTGTTGCTGTAGTTGGTCAGACTGCTCCAACTACCTTAGCTAAAGATGAGGAGAATGATTGCAAAGCAAGAGAAGCACTTTTAAGCGCATTATCAGATCAACAAATCATGGGATTATTAGATAGGTCTATTGCTAAAGCTATTTGGGATCATTTGGAAACACTGAGTGAAGGAGATTCCACAGTCAAGATTGCAAAACTTGAAAGCTTCTGAGTCAGGTATGAACATCTGAAAATGGAAGAAGACGAAAGGATTTCTGCCTTTAGGGAAAGAGTAAATGAAATTGTTTTGGGTATTAAATGTTGTGGAGGAACCTTGAGTGAGGATGAAATTGTTTCAAAAATATTAAGAGGATTGCCACCAGCATATAAAATCAAGGTTACTGCTATAAATAAGTTGAGAATAATGCCTAATACATCAGTAACTAGGGATACATTGATTGGAAAACTTTCAACCTTTGAAATTGAGGAATTTGGTCCTGTTGCTACTATAAAGACAGATTTTGCCTTCAAAGCATCAACATCATCTGCTCCATCTTTTGACAAATCAGATTGGAAAGCCTTTTATGCAAGAGAACTTGAAGAAACTAGGAAGGAGAATGAAGAGCTTGAAGAACTTGAAGAACTTGAAGCACTATTTGCAAGGAAAATGCCAAAAGGTCCAGTTGGAAGTAAGTATGAAGGTAAAGCACCCTTCAAATGTTTTAACTACAATAAGATTAGTCATATGGCTTCGAGATACCCTGATAGACATGCTAGACTAAGAGAAGAAGCTAGAAGAACATACAAACCTAATCCTGAATATCAAAGATACAAATTTAAGAAGAACAAAGACAAATCTTGTTACATTGCTGATGAAGGTGTGACTAATGATTCTGATGAGGATCCAACAAATAATGGATGGTTTTTTGTTGCTATAACAAAAGATCAACCAGAACCTATTGCTCAACCGGTAGAACAAGCCCTAGCAGCTAAAGTTGAAGTAAAGGATGAATGGATGATTGACTCAGGATGCTCACATCATATGACAGGAAACAAAGGTAAATTCTTGACCTTTCAAGAATACAATGGAGGTTTAGTAAGATTTGGAGATGACAAAGCCTATTCAATCAAAGGTAAGGGTACAATATCTCTTGATGGTAAGCATAACACCGACAATGTCTACTATGTTGAAGGATTAAAGCATAATCTTTTAAGTGTTGGTCAATTGGTTGAGAAAGGATTTTAGTTACAATTTAAGAATGGAAAATGCAAAATCATTAATAGAATTGGTTTGGAAATT
This sequence comes from Cryptomeria japonica, assembly GCF_030272615.1. Taxonomy (NCBI): domain Eukaryota; kingdom Viridiplantae; phylum Streptophyta; class Pinopsida; order Cupressales; family Cupressaceae; genus Cryptomeria; species Cryptomeria japonica. Next base: position 11,191,267 of record NC_081405.1, read on the forward strand.
GCAATTGGTAATCAGACTAGAGGTAATATCTTTCATTTGAATAACAGTGAAAAGGCATGCTTGATTGCACATATAGATGAAAGTTGGTTATGGCATAAGAGACTCTGTCATGTAAACTTTGATTGCATTGTGAAGATCAGTACTTCTAAGGTAGTTAGAGATCTACCTAAAATTGTGAAACCTCATAATACAATTTGTAAGGAATGTCAATTTGGAAAACAAGTTAGAGCTTGTTTCAAAAGTATTCCAGAAAAATCCAATAATGCTCTTGATTTGATTCACACTAATTTATGTGGTCCAGCTATAACTAAAAGCTTACAAGGTGATAGATATTTCATGCTAATTATTGATGATTATTCTAGAATGTGTTGGGTTACTTTTCTCAGAGAAAAATCAGAAGCACTTGGAAAGTTCAAACTGTTCAAAGCAATGGTTGAAAATAGAACCGGTAAGAATAAAATGTTTAATATCAGATCAAGGAGGAGAATTCACATCTAAGGAATTTAATACATTCTATGAAGTGAATGGAATCAGAAGATAATTATCAGCACCTCGGACACCACAACAGAATGGAGTTGTTGAAAGAAAAAACATAACTATCTTGGATGCAGCAAGAAGCATGTTATCAGAAGCAAATCTACCACATGTATATTGGAGAGAAGCAGTTAGCACAACCGTCTATACATTCAACAAAGTTCACATCAAAGGTGAAACCGGTAAGACCCCTCATGAACTATGGTTTGGTAATACTCCTACTCTTAAGTATTTCAAAATTTTTGGAAGTAAATGTTATATTAGAAGAGATGAGTATATTGGCAAATTTGATCCTAGAAGTGATGAAGGAATATTTCTTGGTTATTCATCTAAGAGCAAGGCATATAGATGTTTTAACAAGAGATTGCAGAAAATTGTTGAGAGTACAAATGTAAAGATTGATGAACAATTCAGAGGAACTTCAAGGTATATAGACTTTGAACCAGAAACATAAATTGTGACAAATGAACCTACACTAAATCCACTGGTACAGAATGAAGATCCAGTTACCCCGGTACCATCAGAGGATTCCATAGTAATTGAAGAACAATAGCAAACTAAGACACCTCGGTATGTAAGATTGAATCATTTTGAAGATCAGATAATTGGAAACAAATTTAAAGGAGTTATGACAAGAGGAAGATTGGAAAATAAAGAGGTATGTCTTATTTCTCAAATTGAACCATCATTTGTTAATGAGGCATGTGAAGACAAATTTTGGATTAAAGCTATGGAAGAAGAATTAGGACAAACTGAGAAAAATAATACTTGGACATTAGTTCCCCGGCCTAAAGATAAAAATGTAATTGGAACTAAATGGATATTTAGAAACAAACTTAATGAAGATGGCAAGGTTGTCAGAAATACAGCAAGACTAGCGTGTAAGGGATATTCTCAGAAAGAAGGAGTTGATTACAATGAAACCTTTTCACCGGTAGCTAGAATTGAGGTAGTCAGATTATTCTTGGCTTTTGTAGCTCACAAGAACTACAAAGTTTATCAAATGGATATTAAATGTGCATTCTTGAATGGAGATCTTGAAGAGGAAGTCTATATTGAACAACCTGATGGATTTTCTTTGATAGATGAGAATGATATGGTTTGCAGGTTAAGAAAAGCTCTATATGGATTGAAACAAGCCCCAAGAGCTTGGTATGCAAGGTTGGATAAGTATCTTTTAAAGATTGGTTTTACTAAAGGAAATGCAAACAACAATTTATATTACAAAATAAATAATGATGACATCTTGATTATAGAAGTATTCATTGATGATATAATTTTTGGAGGAGAAGATGGATTATGTAAGGAATTTTCTATTAAAATGCAACAAGAATTTGAAATGTCTATGATTGGAGAAATAAAATTCTTTTTAGGATTGCAGATTTCACAGACTGATAAAGGTATATTTTTGAGTCAATCCAAGTACCTGAAAGAGTTACTAAAGAAATTTGGAATGGAGAACTCTAAACCAGTAAGCACACCTATGACTACAAATGACAAATTATCTCAAAGGGATGAATCTACACCTATTAATCCAACTAGATACAAATCTATGATAAGAGGTTTACTGTATTTGACACAAACCAGACTTGATATTATGAATGCAGTATGTATTGTTTCTAGATTTCAAAGTAATCCTAGGGAAAATCATGAATCAATAGTAAAAAGGATTTTCCAATACTTACAAGACACTGCAAATCTTGGATTATGGTATCCTAGAGATGAAAATTTTGATCTATGTGCATACACAGATGCAAATTGGGTAGGAGATGTGGATGATAGAAAAAGAACCACTGGCAAAGCATTCTTTCTTGGAAATAGATTAGTTTCTTGGTTGAGTATGAAACAAAGTTGTACATCTTTATAAATAGCAGAATCAGAATATGTTGCAGCAGCAACTAACTGTACACAGGTACTATGGCTTAAACAAATGTTGAAAGACATAGAGGTAAAATGCAAGGAACCTATCACTATATATTGTGATAACACTGCAACAATTGATATATCTAAGAATCTGGTATTACATTCTAAAACAAAACATGTTTCTATCAAACTGAATTTTCTAAGGGAAAAAGTTGAAGAAAAGGAGATAAAACTGGTTTATGTGAATACTAAAGAACAACTTGCAGATATTTTCACAAAACTTTTGCCTAAGGAGACTATTGAATATCTTAGAGATCAGCTTGGAGTCATACCACCACTGGTAGAAACTTAGACAAATCTTTTACTCCGATCTTTGATGAGGAAGCTACTTCTCAGGGGGAGTAGTTGGTATATTGAATTGATTGATATTTTGTATATGAACTTGGTTTTATTATAACTTTTGCATTTGATGTCAAAGGGGGAGAGATATCTATGGAAAAACACATTATCTTTTAAGAGACTCATATTGAAAATCTTTAGATAAACACATGTTGCTCCCATGGGGAGAGATTGTTGTTTAGAGAGCTTGTTGGTTTTTGGTATTTGTCATTTCTATTTAGGCACTTTGATGGTTTTTCCATCATGTGTTGCCATCAATGCCAAAGGGGGAGATTGTTGGTATTTTGGTATGGTTTTGTCATTGATGTCAACGCCTACTAGAACATTAGCACTCTGGAGATCCAGCGGCATTCACCGGCAAGCAAATAACTATTGCACAATTATTGGTATATGGTTCATCGACAGGATATAATGATCACCGACACTTGGAATTATGTGGAAGACACCTGGTAATGTTGAAGACATCATGTGGACACTTTGTTTTGAAGAATTAATCATTGGTATATTCATACTTGCATATTTGCTTTTACCGGCAAATAGGTCCAGGGTTACCTAGGGTTACACTGATAGGTTTATCTTTTCCAGATCAGTATGGCATGCTATGAAGATGATTTATTATTGTTGTAAATATATTAAGCTGATATGTTTAATCGGTTATCATATTGGATATTATATTGATTGTAAAATGATTTTATTGTAATATCTTGTAGAGTCGACCTACTAAAATTGGTCTTAAGTTATGGTATAAATGTAAGATCTTATTTGTAAGAGAAAATGTGGAATGCGAAAGAGAATTGTGTGAAGGTATATGCGAGATTAAGCAGAGGTATACATGAAGACATCATTTGAAGGTGAAGCTAGGTTTTTGTGAAAGCATATCAGCATTACACCGGTACTGAATCCAGCATATGAAGATGCTATTTTGTGCAGTACATTCTTATTGGATTTAACAATCCAACTATAGTCAGTGTGACTCCCATTTTGTGATTGAGCAGTGAGCTCTAGGCTATTGGCCTTTCTGCATGTGTAGACCCCATATATGTACACTTACTATCTATAGTAGTATCATCTGATTGTGGGTAAGGTTTCCCACCGTGGTTTTTCCCCTTACAGGGTTTCCACGTACAAATATTGGTGTTATGTGTTGTGGATGACTTTGTATTTATGTTTCATGCATTAATCTTTACCGGTATAGCAATTTATTGTTAACACTGTCTATCAACATACTTAACTGGTTTACTGGTATTAAGCATTAAGTTGGTTAAGTGAATTTGGTTTGAATTTATTTGACAACTGATTCACCCCCCCCTCTCAGTTGTCTCTGGGACCTAACATATATGTCACACACACACACACACACACACACACACACACACACACACACACACACACACACACACACACACACACACACACACACACACACACACACATATGAACTTTGGTTTTTTTCATTTAATTTTTTGCTAATCAAATAATGATAGCAAAATTGTGGGAATGAGTGACAATTTCTTACATGTTTTGAATAATAAAATGTCAATATATTGTGCAAATTACTAGGAATAAAATGAGTTGAAATGGTTTAGTTTTGGGTTATTGAAAATGTTATTTTGATTTAATTGATGCATAGAAGTTATTTTGGTCTCTTTGGTAATATATTAAGAATGGATACTTTTATGTTTGGCATTATGAGACTTGTATTTGCTGTTGGTTCTTGACTATCATAGTGGGTTTCTCGGATATGTGGTTTCAATATAATTTGTTTCCAAAGGCTAAGAAAATGTTTGAGTTCCTAATTGTGTATGGTTTCTCATCATCATTTAATATATTGTGATTGGTGTCCTACATGACATCTGTGCTAGCCAATCTTTCTTTGTTGCATCGAATCTCCTTGTTTGTAATCTTGTTCTAGCAAGTTAGTCAACCTTTCTATGGTAGAGGGGTCTAGACCCTTGATGTTTTTTGGGCATCGTAGACCTTGTGTTGAATTTTGGATTCCTATGTGCAAGTCAAGGGGGAGTGGCTTTCATTGGGGGCCAGGACCTGATGGGAATGGGCTTGGGATAGACTAGCCTAGTCTATGCTCTTTGATCCTCTCCTTGGACCACCAGGTGTTCCAACCACACCCTAGGGTCTCTAGGTCTTCCCTTGCTTATGGGATCCCTTTACCTTGCCCAATCCACCCACCAACAACATGTGATTCTTCTCCTAAGCTCTCACCTACTCACAAGCTTCAAAAACCCTTACATAGGCTAATAAGGGTTTAACTCTTCCTACACCTTCTTAGGTCCTAGCAAGGATAGGAAAGGTCTTTGACATGTTTCTACAACCACTCATGTTCCCCCAAGAGGTTTTGATATTCCTTCTTGTTACCGATTTCACAATTTTGCTTTTTTCCTACAAAATAGGGCTACAAGGAATGAGCCCCTATTAGGTCTCCATTCTGGACTTTTAGGGCTTCCTCTTGAAAAAAATGCAAAAAATTGTAAAACTTCCCAAAGGCACTGCTATTCATTTATCAAAGGCTCAAGGATTTCTTGGTTTTGGGCCCCCAAGTGTCCGTACACTGCCCTAGGTGAAATTAAGGGTTTTTAAGGGTTTTTTAAGGGTTTTTTTAGGCTTGCCAGGGTCACAGAGTTGGTTTGCTATCTTTACCACCTTGTTTGGATTGGTGGAAGCTCCTCCTTCTCACAAATTATTCTCCACACACCCCTCTACAACTCCTCCAAAGGGTGCCTCCTTCCTTGTCCTTCCTTGCTCTCACATACCTCTGCAACCTTGACCCTTCCTAGCCGGGCACAAACCAGTCTCGCCTAGGAGTGGGTTTTTGAAAGGTTTTCCTACATTATATAGGGTCCTACTTCCTTTGAGATACTATATAGGGTCTGTACTCCTATACCTCATGGTTTCATGGTTTTTCGACAATGGGGATAGGAGTTACCAACCCATTTTCACAAAGCAGTCCAAAACTGGACAGTGAAGAGGTAGCTACAAAATATTTACAAAGCACACAACACTTGTGAAAAAAAAACTAATCTAAATGCTCAAAATGAAAGTATAAACACTATACAAGACTCTCAACATAGTTTAGCTTCTAGAACAATCCATTATCAATCCTTTAATGCTCCATTTGTGCTGATTGGCAACAAAAACACAGTCACAGTCAAGGTGTTTTTCCTTTGGCCGTACAATCTAACATCTAACCCCTCATTTTAGGGTTTGCAAAAATTTATAATGTCTTTGCCTCAGTTTGTGTGCCAAATTTAGGGTTCCCAATGCCAAGCTAAGGTTCTGACCAATTTGGTGGAAAAGTTGCATGACAACTTTGAAAAGTTGTCATGCAACTTTTTGCAACTTTTAAGCAACTTTTGCAATGTTGCTTTTCTTGGCTTGTAGGCCTTTATTAGGCTATCCTCTAGACACAACCATGCCAAAAGGACCCCAAAATCATCAATAGGCCCACATTCCCTCAACCCCAAGAGAAAACTCAACCTAGACTTGTGAACCTAGGACCTAAACAAAACCAATGAGCTCTTAGCTCTTATTACATTACATGGCTTCATGAAGAAGAAAAATCACAACAAAAAAAAATGGTGGGAGCCCTTAGAAGGGTGCTCCTGCACTAGGACCCAAAGTGGTCACTAGGGTAACTAAATGAGAGTTTTGTATTCAAGTGAAAATTTAAAATAATGTACTGGGGTGGGTAGCTAGTTCACATTAATAAAGATTAAATTGTTGCCTCTCTTACTGCTGAATGCTTGTATAGGTTCAAGGTAAGTTGAGAAGGCCTGGAATGACGTCCACCAATCTTGTCCCTTCAAAAGGTTGGTGTGATCCACTATTGTTTTTATGGGGGTCGGGGGTCGGTAGAGGTCACTAGGGTAACCCAGGAAGGGAGCCAGGACCTAGTGAAGACTCACCAAGGTAACTCATGACAATCTAGTGATGACACTCTTCCCTATTGCATACTTAGTGGTACCCTTTTGGTTACTTTTCTTTCCTTGTTTTGTTTGTGGCCTCTGGAATTTAGTTGATTTTCTTATGAGTCTCCTATGATTTTAGCCATGTGAGTCTCTTGTGAGTACAATCTTATGGATCTTATGGGTTATCTTGTGAATCATGTTGGTACTCTTGTATGCTTCCTTCCATCTCTTGGGTCTGACTGATACCTCATAGCATAGGGGGTGGACCTAATGGTACCACATGGTTGGGTGGAGTGCTATTCACACCCATTGGGTTTTGGTTCATCTTGCATCCTGTTCATGATGGCTCATCAAGAGATTTGAGACTTTCTTTATGTAGTAGATTTATGTATTCACTCCATTGTTTGTACTCATGGATATTATATCCTTATGAATAACCTACAATGTAGTTGATGATCATATGTATGTTCTCGTGGTAATGTAATATGTATAATGATCCTTTGTAATAGATTGTGCTATCATATTTTATGAGGTTTCATATGTATGTTTGGTTATTGTTATTCTTGAGTAACATCATTGTGGGGCCTTGAGGACTATTGCGAGATATTACTTGTACATCTTTTCTTCATCTTGTAGTACCATGTTATTCCATGCATATGTGTGGTATAATTTATTTATATATAAAAAATTATTCATATTTTTTATTGTTTTATTTGTTTAAGTCCTCTGGCCCTCATAGTGGGGCATTACACTATCCATTATCATTCTCATCCATTGCATTATCATTTAGTCTCCTCTAACATAATATAGACTTGCAAGTCTATCGACTAACCATTTTCATCCTTTCATTACCAATAGGCATCAATGTCAAAATTGTCATCCTATGCTATTGCATCTATAAAATCTACCATACTCATCCATACATCATGCATGCATCATCTCATCCATTTTGAGAGCACATTCATGTTGTCTTGAACCCACATGTCCTCTCAAGGGGGAATCCTCATTCTCATCTCCCATCATATTTCCTCCAAGTCAATCTTTTGAATGACTAGGGCATCTTCCCTAATCTAACATTTTTCTTCTAAGCTCAATATCTTATTTTTCTTTGGAATGATGCTACTTCATAACACCATCTCAAGGAGCCACAAAATGTAGACACCTAAATTTTCTCATTACCATTTGATCAAATTTATCATTTTATTTCTCTATTCTTTTAGGTGAATTAATTATTTAATTTACCAATTTTATATATATCTGGATACTTATTCATCTATTTAATTAAATAAATCTCCATGTTTTTTTAATTAAATTTCCAACTCTAGTTTCCTCCAATTTTGAATTAAAATTAATTAAAAAATACTATTTTCCCTCATCCACTTGCATCCTCCAACAATCAATTGCTACGCCCATGCCTTAAGAAGGTTGTCACTCTGTCTAGAGTCTAAGGTTCTTCTCTATAATCAACTACCGCTCTCATGCCTTCTTGACCATGTGTGCAGCCTCTAATAGTTTTTTGGCCTTCTACTCCATCTACAAAGTAAGGTCAGCCACTTGTTTTGCTAGTACCCGTGCCTCCTTCTCCTACATGCTGCAATGAGCCTCATAAGTGGTCACATTTGTTTCCAGCTCAGTCCTTAGGTTCTTCTCTATTGTGGCTAAATTTGCATGCTTCTCCCCTTCCTTCTCCAATTTTGATACGTACAACCACTGGGTCTGTTGCTTTATCTGAGTCTGTCACATATGTAGGTAGACATTCTAGAACAATCCCTCCATACTGCGCAAGGTGGCTCCCAAGGTACCCACTCCCTCCACCAATCGCATGTACGTCCACTCTTGTACCATTTTCAGTGTACTACTATCTGGCCACCCCTGCTACTCAAAGTGGTGTGCAAACTCCTCTGCACATCTGGAAGCCATGAAGTAGAACAACTTCTCAGTGTCAACCGAGTTGCTGACATCTATCTATCCATTCAACTGTGCCATTCCTCGTGCTATATCTGAGATCCCCTATAGCTCCCCAAGGAACCTCTAGAGCGAGCTTGCTGGATCACTAGGGTTTGACGGGGTGAGGTGAAGACTTGCCGGTGGTCCTCCAAACCTACTCTCCTCAACATCAATGATCTTTAGGCCATGTCTACCACCTCCAGTTTCTCAGTTGTGCTCCTCAGCAAACATCATATCATCCTTATCTATGATAAGAGTGGTCCTATGCTGTGTCTGGCTCCATCCAACTACCATGGCATGCGGTGAGGGTGAAGTGGGAAGGTGAGGTGTGAGTGCAAACTATCCCAACCACCCATCCAAAGATGTATCTATATCTTCATCAGCTAGTGTGTCTAGTACCACCAACTCCTCCAGACCATCTCCTCCTACCATTGGTACATCCCTAGACTCATTTCCCCTTGCTGGTACCATACTGCCCTCAACTGCTATGGTCCCCTCCGAACTAGTACATGTCATACCAGTACCTATCTCTTGTATGACTACTTCCTGCACTATTGTCTTTGCATCTTCCTTTGGTAAGGATTCCTCCTATACTACTACCTCTGGACTATGCTGTATGACCTCCTCTGCCATCGTACGGTCCATCATTCTTATGTCACCTAGGTCACTACCTGTACAGTCTGTTGACCTACTGGTACACTTTATTGCAGGTACGAATTGTGATTCGAGTATGACCAGATTGATCTATGATAGCGACACTCATTGTTGTGCTAGTAGTTCCCCTTCATCAATTCTCTTGAACAACACTCTTACTGGTCTTACGTCACCTATCGGGCTGACCACTATGAGTGCTTCTTGCGATACCAAGTGCATTGAAGGAGGTAATTTGGGGGTGTAAATTTCACCCGCGTGCTTTTCCACTATGCTCGCAGTCCTCCATGCTGCTATTCCTCCTCCTCCACTTCCTATTTTTGTGATTTTGCTTCCTCTTCTTCTTCTCCGGTTGTGTGTGGTTCCATTCATAATCTTTCATCTCCACTCTCTTGCTCATCAATTTCTTTGGCCTCCTCATTAGAATCTTCCATGCTTCTATCCTCTTCAACCTGGAGTGCTACGTCTAGCTTCCTCCTCCTCTTTGTTAGCTGTATGGTAATACCAAGAGTGTCCAGGTGGGATAATAGTACATGGATGGTTTGTTGGGTTCCACCTACCCCACATCTCTGGAGGTACCTATAAATGTACTACATCCAGGAATAGACTGAAGGCATGGTGGCACATATAAAATGTTTTGTGCTCTAGTTTGAGGAAATCATGAATCTTCTTAACTAAAAGCTGTCCCCAGTTGTAAACTTTGCCACACTTGATGCCATTCATCAACCCTATCATCCAAATGGCTATATCAGATGCACAACTGACCCCTATGAGTTGACTTTACCAAGTCCATCAACATCCTCCATTCTCCTGGTGCAATAAAAGCATGCTTTAATCCCCTACTGTCAGACCAAATGCTCTTCCATTGCTCTTCTGTCAGGTCATCTCAACACACCAAGTCCAACATCCACTTCTTTTTCTCTTTGGTGAGCTTCTTGGCCAGTTTTACTATAGATTCTCCCTTCTCGAGTATACTAAATACCCTCCTGAAGTCTTTAGCCTTGAAGGAAACTCGTACTGTGTAGCCCTAGAACTGAATGATGGGGCCCTTTCTTGGCAGTTGTATCCAAACACCATGGTCCACAACACCGGTTCAAAATCCTTGATATTGAATGTTAGCATCTGAATGGCATGGTCCACTTGTGATTTTATGAGAGAGTCCTTTATCATATGGCTGGGAGGGGTTTCCTCCCACCAAGCATGACATTCATTGCCAATAACGCTCTCAAAGGCCACATTCTTGGCAGTGATTCCTTTTGCATCCTTCTATACTTTTGGTATGATCTTGGCCTTCTTACTGCTACCAGCTGGGTCTGTAGCGATCATGGTTGCACTATAACTGCTTTGCCTTGTGTTTGTTTTCCTGTCTTTATCAGGTCCTTGACCGTTATTATAATGGTTTGAAGGTTTGACATGCCAGTTTGTATGGACCATTGTACCAGCTATTGCCTCTACACTATACGGATTGGTCCGTACACTTCCCTTCCCTGACCATACAACCTCTTTAATATAGGAGTTTAGAAAATACAACACCAGAGGAGCCCAAATGAACTCTGCAAGCTAAAAAACCTGTTACAAGGAGAAGCAAGGAAGCAAATCACATAAGGAACAAAAAAACACAGGAAAAATATGCTCAAAAAGAGAGAGCACAATATTTTCCAAAAATGTATTGTCAATAGTAATCCTTCTTCATACAATGAAAAGAAAGAACTCAACCTTTAATAGGTCAAGAAACCCTAAAAGGGAAAACCTAGGTTTGCACATAATAATTAATTAAAATAATTAATTATATGCACCTAAAGGTAGCTTAAGTGTAAAAGAGATAAAGGGAACTTAAATAATTAAACAAATATTGTTTAATTAATCAAGTAAATACCCGAATACTCTAACACCCCCCCTTAAGCTAGACTTAGGGAGAAGCTAAAACCTAGAACAACTACTGAAAGCAATAAAGATGGGTCTCGACAAAAAGGCCTGATCAGGTACCCAAATACAATGAAATCTCTATGAACTGGAGAAATAGAGAAAACCACGTCGGAACAAAACTCTACTCCAAAAAGAGATAAAAATAATACCACTAAAGCATGAAGAACCTGCAAACTCTGTCGAAAAATAACTGCTGATCTGGAGAACCTCCATTGAAATAGAACATGACCAGGTAGAGAAGACTATAATCTGCATGAGTGCCCTTAAATGACACTACTCAAATCAGATGGCAAACAAGGAAAACACTGAAATCGAAGATACAGATGGCATGAGAAACCAAAGCCTAAAGAGCTGATCAATCGAACCATGGAAGCATTAGAACCAACAGGATAAACCTCCCCATAATGCGAAAGTGGGAGAGGGATAGGAACACTGAAAAGGACAGCCAAGAAGAACTGCAAGACAAAGAACCAGGAACATCAAAGGTGCCGAGACAAGTACATGGTGTCATGGAAGGAACACTCACTTGACACCCATCATGAGGCAAATGTCATGGAAGGAACACTCAGTAGACAAAGGTAGATGGCAAACAAGGAAAACATCAACCCCCTCATGGCACTTTATAAGTAGTGCATGTACAACAAGGCACAAGATATGCAAGATTCCATGTAAACAATGCATGATGGCACTTTATCTCAGTGCATTTGCAAAAATACAAGCTACAATGATAAGAAGATTGGAAATAGAAATGTGAACCAAAATAGAGACATCCTACTCAAAGAAGAGATCCCAGGACCTGAAACAAGCACGATATCCACCAGAGTGCTAAAAATAAAAAACTTAATAAAATATGAATGGAGCAAAATCTAGAAATAAAACTTAGATGGCTAGAAAGTACACAACACATGCTTTCCAAAAATATAAAATTTTCAAAAAACAGAGTTCGGATGCTCATTCTATGGCTCCTGGAGTGCAAAAACTAGACCTCACTTTGACTGGAAAAAAACACAGTCAAATAGAAAAATTGGAAAAAATTACCAATACCATGAGGTCGGGCTCGGAACCAGCTTTTTGATGCCTATTTGTTTTCGAAAAAATGGCTCCGTATGCCCAAGATAGGGCCAAACCGCCCTCGAAAGAGGCAAACAAGGGAGTCTGGTGGCTTTGGCGGGTGGAGGTGGCCAGTGAGCGGTGCACTGGTGGCTACCGGGTGGTTCGCCGGTGGTAGGATGCTATTTTTGGTGGAGCCTGAGTGGCCAATGGGCCAGGTGATGGATTCTGATGATGTGGTGGTCTGTCGGTGGAGGAGGCCGGGCCGAGCGGGGGTCGTAGGGAAGTCGATGGCTACAGGCTGCAAGGAGGCCGACGATGGCGAGACGGAGTGGGGCCGGGTTGACTATGCAGGCGGGCGGTGCAGGCCAGTGGTGGTGGGTAGTCCCAGACGGAGCAACTGGCGGGGGCTATGCTGCAAGCGGTGGCCGAGGAACTAGTGGCGGTCGGGGAGCTTGTAGCGACCGGCGACAGGGAGCCGTTGGTGGCCAGCGGGAGTGGAAGCCGAGGCCGGTAGGGGGCCGGTGGTTGGGGGCTGACAGGGAGCTATAGGCTGGCACCAATGGGGTTCAGAGGTGGGGGCCAGCTTGATAGGGCGGTGGGGAAGCCTGCAATATGGCAGGGTGCCCCATGGTACCCTAGGGTTCCCCCCCCCCCGAAAATTTTTTGCAAAAATAAATAAATTTTTAAACCCTATTTTCGCCCTTTTTTCTTTTTGATTTTTTTTTGCAAAAATCAAAATTTGGCCTTCATGCCATAAAAAGGGAAATTTTTTCTCGATTTGCGTGCCAATGTCGTACAACCTAGATTTGAGAAAAAAATACTCCCAGAGTCTCAGGAACCAAAATAGGTCAAATTTTGTATGACCATAGGGGTTTTTGGGCCTTCTAAGCATGATGGTGAGGTCCGTTTAGGCCCAAAGTGCTTAGAAAAAAGGTCAAACCCTAGGTACATAAAAAATTCTTGAAACCCCAGATCTGCTTCCAAAGCAAAAATTTTCAAAACAAGATCAGGTAGTTGCAGATCTGAAGCTCTGATACCATATAGGAGTTGAGAAAATACAACACCACAGGAGCCCAAATGAACTCTGCAAGCTGAAAAACCTGTTACAAGGAGAAGCAAGGAAGCAAATCACATAAGGAACAAAAACACAGGAAAAATATGCTCAAAAAGAGAGAGCACAATATTCTCCAAAAATGTATTGTCAATAATAATCCTTCTTCATACAATGAAAATAAAGAACTCAACCTTTAATAGGTCAAGAAACCTTAAAAGGGAAAACCTAGGTTTGCACATAATAATTAATTATATGCACCTAAAGTTAGCTTAAGTGTAAAAGAGATAAAGGGAACTTAAATAATTAAACAAATATTGTTTAATTAATCAAGTAAATACCCAAATACTTTAACATTTAACTCACACAAACTCTACACACAAGGCTATATGGATGGCACAAATTTTTGTACTAATACCTTCAAATTTTTTATACAATTCTTCTCGGCGTCGACAAACCTACGGTCCCCTTCCTTCTGTCTGTACGATATTTTTCCTCTCTACATTGGCAACCGTACATTGTTGTATGAACTTCTCAGCTCCCTATACAATTTGCAATGTATACAGTACAGACTATTTTGTGCTTGTCGTATGACATGCGGTGAATATCGCACGTTGTATGGATTGGTTCATTATGATTGACACAAACCGTATGATGTTTTTCTCTATGGTCTCCATACACCATGCACCGTATGGGGTATTTCATTGTGCCTTTCTCACTTCAACTTTCACATTCGTAAGCCATATAGATTAAGATGTGCGCACTGTGTCCCCTTCTCGTCCGTACGTAGTACAAAATCCACTTCCTTGCTTTGCGTGTACTTGCCTTCTCTACTTTGTCTGTTCTAATTCCACAAGCATGATTTTTCCAGTGTGTTGTATACAATTGGGCTCTTGGGAGGTTTTTATAGTTAATTGCTTTTTTCAGGGTTAGGGTTAAACATAAATATTTTATTAACTTTTTATAAAATAATTGCCTCCTTATTAATTGTATTTTTCCCTTACTTATTTCAATCACTTTTGCCTTATGCTTTAATTTTTTAATACTCACTAACCCTGGCCTTTTTATTTCTTCCCTATATTTTGGTTTTCCAACTTTTAATACCCCCTTTCTTAACAATTATTTCAAACTTTCCATTTGACAATGTTTCTTAAATGCAATGTACCTTCAGTTTACTAAAGTGTCCTAGGGTTAGGTCACGTCATTTAGTTTGTCCTTTGTGATCTACAAGGTATCTTATCATCTTTGTGGACACTTTTGAATGATCCTTTTTCTCCCTTAGTTTCCTCTTTGTTGTTTGGGTACTTTATTTTTTCCTTACTTTTCCCTTACCACTCATTCTGATTTCCTTCCACCTTTTATTTGGTCCTTTGTCAGCGTCCTTGCCTTCTATGTTCCTCTTCACACCTGAGGAGTCACCTTGAGACCTTACCCTTATCTCTGCATCGTGCAACCACATACATACATGTGACATCCTCCTATATCATTGTTGTGCACAACATGTCCCCACGTACTCCAAGTCTCATATCTTGTCGATTAATAGAGCGGGTCCCACCTCCTTATACCGACCATCAATGTAGCGGCCTCCATACTATTGGTACCATTTTACTTTTTCTCTATCAACCTTCAGAGGTCCTACGGTGTCAGGGATCACCTAGTATAATGAATTGGGTTTGGCTTCCAATTCATCTGGCTGGGAGGTGATGATGAACAAGTCTTCCGTTTTCAGCACCATCTTTAAACAGGGACCTAGAGTTGCCCTGTACTCCTCTAGGTCAAGTTCTTCCTCTAGGTCTATAGGTTCCTCCTCTTTATTTGCTTCCTCATCTTTCCTTCTGGCTTTGGCTTCTTCATCGATATCATATGCTATGTACCTTTCTCGAAGACCCTCATATGGGGCCTGCTTCTTCCAATGTCCTGAAATCCATACCCACACAGTCGAGTCCCCAAAATACACATTTGTTAGGTGTTTATGGATCTTGGGAACCACAACACCTTCCACTCACTTTGGCATAAGTTATTCTTCCATGGCTATAAGAGGCTTCGCCCAATCTTCATCTCTTCGATAGGGCTCTGCTTTCACCACCGGGTCTTCTTCCACTTCCCTACTCTGGCCAATGGTCCAGTTTCCTCTTGTAGCATATCCAAGCATGTTGATCCCTATCACAGGTTTGTTTCATTCTCTACAGACTTTCAGTTTCAAACCATTCACTGGGCCCCTAATTGGATTGTTATCCAAGGTGGATAGGTTCACCACCCCATTCTTGCCAACCTCTCTGATCTTATAGGGTCCGAGCGAGCAAACTTTAAACTTCCTTGGTTGGAGTTCATTTCGGTCGTTATACTTCAAAACCAATTGCCCCAACTGGAAGTTGACTTGTCGTAGGTGCTTGTCATGCTAGTACTTCCACCATCATTATGATACCTCCATTTCCCATTGTGCCATTACCCTCCATTCATCTAGTTTCACTAGGTTTTCAAGCCTTGCACTCAATCTCTCATCACCAAGTCTATTATCCACCACCACCCATAGGCTTGGTATGATGTAGTCGGCAGGTACCACTGCATCCTGTCCATACATGAGCTGAAATGGGGTATGGCCTTTAGTGACCTTGTAGGTCATGTAGTTAGCCCATAGTGCTGTTGGTAGCCTTTCCTCCCAATCCTCCTACTCCACCCCACATGACTTATAAATTATTGACACCAATACCTTGTTGGTTGCTTTTGCTTGTCCGTTAGCTTGGGGGTAGTATAGACTAGAGAGATTGTGAAAGATTTTGAACTCCATGGTCATGGTATAGATTACTTGGTTGACAAAATGCACTCCCTAGTAACTTGTGATTTGAAGGGGTATCCCGTACCTAGTGATGATCTGTTCATACAAGAACTGTGTCGTACTTAGAACCATGTTATCTTGTAGGGCTCTCACTTTTGCCCACTTAGTGAGGTATTCTATAGCCACTACAATATATTTGCACCTATGCATACTGCTTGGCTTCAAGGGTCCCATAAAGTCTAGACCCTATCGTTCAAATAGCTCCTGTGGCCGAGAGGGAAAGAGGGGCATGAAGTCCCACTTGAGTGGTTTTCCTGCATGTTGGTAAGTGTCACACCTGACCACCCACTCCCGAGCATCAGTGTGTAGAGTTGGCCACCACAGACCGACCATAAGTACTTTCTGCACAGTTGCATCTTGTCCCCTGTGTCCGCCTGCTAACCCATCATGTGCTTCCTTCAAGACCCTGGGGATTTCCTACTACACGACACATCTTCTCAGGATTTGATCAGGGCCCGTTTTATACAACATGCCATTGATCAGTTGGAAAGTCTTACTTTTCAGTTCTAGCTTCCATCGTTCCCTTGGAGGCATCTCCTTTGGGAATGTGGAAGTAGAGAGGTACTGGCCGATCTTCTCATACCATGATGGTAGTACTGCAATCTGGAACAAGTATGCATCTGAAAAGTCCTCGTTCACCCCTTCGGCTGGCTCTCCTGACCTGATCCTTGACAGTTGATCGGCTATCACATGAAACTTCCCTGGCCGCATAATAATGGTAAAGGTGAATTCTTGCAAGAGCAACAACCATCTACTTACCCAACCTTGGATGATTGGTTTATTTACCAAGTAAATTAGTGCTTGATGGTCCACATAAAATGTGAACGAAGTAGTCAATAGGTAGTGGCATAAATTTTGTCCTGCGTACACCATCCCAAGCACCTCCCTCTCCATTGTGCTATAGTTCCATTTGACCCTTGACAAAAGTTGATTGGCAAAAAAAATGGGGTGATCCAATCCTTGCGTCCCCACTTGTACAAGGGTAGCACCAATGGAAAATTTGGAGGCATCGATGTGTACATGAAACTTTGTATTCTAATCCAGGTACACCAGTATCGGTGCACTCACCGACCGATCCTTCAATTCCTTGAAGGCTCTTTCCTACTCCGTACCCCATACAAACGACTCTCCCGTCCTTGTCAGCTTGTCTAGGGGCTAGGAGACTTGTGCAAAGACTTTGATGAATCTCCGGTAGTAGCCAACGTGGCCTAAGAATGACTTCACCCCTATCACATTCATCAGATTCTCCATGTTGATGATCACCCGTATCTTATCTGGGTCTATCTTTAGACCTTCTTTACAAACAATGTGGCCAAGGAGCTTTCCTTGTGGTACCATAAACCTGCACTTCTTTGGGTTAAGAGATAGTTTAGCTTTCCGACACCTCTCCATACATTCTCCGAGTGCCTTTAGATGAGTGTCTTGATCATTGAAAATAGACCAGTCATCCAAGAACCTGTTAAAGTTCCCTATGGACATTTTGTCAAAGATGTGTAAAATTATTCTCTAGAAGGTTGCCGATGCATTACATAGCCCGAAGGGCATGCGATTGTAGGTGTACACCCCCTCTTCCACCACAAATGTAGTTTTTATCTTATCTTCTTCCGTAATACTTATATGATTGTATCTTGAGAACCCATCCAAAAATGTGTATATCTCGTGCCCAACTACTTCTTCCAAGATGTTGTCTGTGAATGGGATTGGAAATGGGTCTTTGATTGTTACTACATTTAGGTATCTGAAGTCTACGCATATCCCTATCTGGTTAGCCTCCTTCTTGAGAAAAATGACTATTGGGAATACCCAGTCACTTCTCTCCACCTTAAATATGATCCCAACCTCCAACATTTTGTTTATTTCCTCATTCACCTTGGCTGCGTAGTTCTTATTCATTGTGTACGGTCACCTCCGTACATGTTGGGCTCCTGATATGAGGGATATGCAATGTACGCATAGTTTCAGAAGTACCCCCTTCAATTCCTTGTAGGTCCAAGCAAAGATGTCCTTGTATTCCAAGAATATCTTGAAGGTCATCACCTTCAGTATGGGGTTCCAATCATCCCCTACGAGTATCACTTGTGGGTCCTCATCCTTGCCTAGATTGACTTTTTTCACATCCCTTTCCTTGTACTTGATAGGTTTGTCTCATTCAAACCAGTAGGTTGGTGTGTCTTCCACCCATGCCATCCCTTCCTAGTACCTACCATACTCCAGGGGAAATGAATTCTCTTCCATACCATCACTTGACTCCCCAATTTTGCATATTTGCAACATGTGGCACTTTGGGTGGAAGACCTCATACTCCTCCATCTGCCAATGGAAGAGTCCAACCAATGAACTAGTTCCATCTTTAGAGCATCCATCTAGTTCTATCACTCCTTCCTCGTTGGGTTCCCTCCCTCCTCTGTCTCCTTTAGAACCCCACTCCCTTCTATTTGAGTCCTCCGAGTTAGAGTTAGATGATGCAAGCTCTTCTCTGACAACCTGGTTCCTTAGGTCAATCACATACTTATGACCTTCACTCTTGATTGAGAGTGTATTCTTCTTCTAGTTATGATTGGCTCTAGCCATGATCAACCATCCCCTTCCAAGTAGGGTGTCATATTCTTTTCTCTCCAGTGGAATGACTATGAAGTCTAGAAGGAATTGTTGTGTCCCGATCACCACCTTTTGTGCCATGAGTGTCCCGAGGGGTTTGATGTCATGCTGATTTGCACCGACGAGGTGGAATGTTGGTGACCAGAGGGTAGGCTTGCTAAGACCTCTCCAAGTTTCTTTTGATAGTACGTTGTCTCCAGACCCGCCATCCACAATGGTGTTTGTGAGCTTCTATCCCATTATCTCCATCTCTACCACAATAGGTTTCCGTCCAATGCTTATGGTGAGAAGCATAAGATCTATGGCATCCATACCATGTTCCATCACCGGAGCCATACTAGATGGTCTTGATGTCATTCAGTGTTCCTGGTCAGTGGTGGTGTCACCAACTGCATTTGTCAAGGCCATCCTCAACTACGACATGGTCTGTAGGAGGTTGGATACCCATACGGGTATAGTAGTCTATAACATATGCTTAATGATAGTTTTTTCTAGTGTCCATCGAAGTGGGGCACTGGCAGCCGGATGCGAGGCCCTCCATTCTTCTGCCATCGCATATTCAATGTCTGCCCTGGCTTCTTGGAGTCTTTCCTTCTCCATACGAGGGTTAAGATACATGTCTTTCTTGTTTTGCAATCTTGTGATTGCCAGTATACCTTCCTTTAGTTCTTTTACCTCCAACATATTCACCCCTTTTTTCTTTGGACACTCTGTGTCCTCATGATTTCTTGGACCGCACCCTTTGCAGAACAAACTCTCTGCATTATCTCTATTTTGACATTCCTGCACAAAGTGACCACATTCATTTCATTTCTGGCATTGGATCATGGGTCATCATTTTGTGTCGTACTGAATTCTACTCCTTGACGTGTTATTGTTGGACCTGTTGTTACCCCACCGATTGTTTCAGTACCCTCTAGGAGAGGCGTTTGAGTTTGCCATTTTATTTGTCAACTTTTAGTTCTTTCATCATCCTCATCATATCCCTTCAAATTTATTGTATGGTCTTGGATTCCCTATCGTTGTCTTCATACATACTATCACCATCACTCACTTGGCACTTCCCTTAGGATGTCTTATTTTCACTCTCAATATCCATCGCGTGGCTGCATGCTTTGTCATACGAGGGCGGAGGGACCACCTTCATCTTCCATCTGAGGGATTGTACCAATCCTTCAACAAACCATCTCTTCTTCGGGCCATTAGCTGATTGGTTCTCCATTTTGTTGAGCACTTCCCTCAGTTTTTTGTTATAGGCCCGTACACTTTCACTTTTTCCTTGCTTGGTATTGTAAATCTCTACCACAATTTCATTGTCATCTCGTAGGAGTTTAAACTCCTCTTGGAAAGCCTTCTTTAGGTTATTGCATGATGTTTTATATCTAGGGCATCCAGGTCCGTATACCAGTCAATTGCTATTCCTCGTAGGGTGGCCAAAAATGCCTTCAACCAGTAATCCTAGTCATCTTGGCCATTTGCCTCCCAAATGGTAAAACATGTCTTATAATGTTGTGTTAGTTTTGATGCCAATTGTTAATAAGATGAGAGGGGGGGTGAATCATACAAACTTAATCTTCAATATATTCAACAGATTCAACCTCGGTAGCTTTAGCAGATATATGTAACCAAAACTGTAAAACATGCAAACTTAAGAACACATAATCATAACAACACTCATAACACCAGATTTAACATGGAAACCCAAATAGGGAAAAACCACTATGGGATTTTGGACCAAGAAATATACTCTTCTAGAGCATGCTTGGTTAAAAGCAAATCCTGTTAAAGATTACAAACACATTGCTAGATGTGACCCGGTTAAGGGATTTCCATTAGACTTGTTAGGATCTTCACCTTGTTAGAGATGACCTTGTTAAAGGGTTTCAAGCACTCAATCAAAATGTCACCTTGCTAGAGGATTTACAAATAAGACTGTTAAGTCCACTCAGTTAAGAGATTTTCTGTCACTTACAAATAAATAACAGTAATGAGTATGTCTGCAACTTTGCATCTAAAATGCTAAAGTAGATTCTTATTTGCTCAATACAATCTAGTCATAGGACTTATCTTGTCCCTCTGCTAGGCTCCTTACTCTATTATTCAAGCAAGTCTTCAAGCTTCTATGCTCAGTAATCACTATGTAGCATCCCTATGCTTACACTTGCCTGCATACATTGTTTATCAACAGTTCCTTATTTATAAACAATTTGCTAACCACTTAATCTCTTTGATCACATTTCCCATGATCAATCATAGCCATCAGATCTTCAATCTTGACCAGGTTCAATGTATCCTTTGATCTGAAAATGTTTTACCTCACCTTGGAGCTTGCATACATTTCTTGGAACTTGTGCTAGGGTATTGCAATTCAATCTGAGTTGTAGATCTTCCTGCCGATCTTCCATTGCCATACATCCTTAACAAACTTCATACACATTGTATCAATCATTAAATCATAACCAACTCATCAGCTTCCATCATTAAATAACACATGTATTCATCCAGTGCATTCTGTTATTACTCGGTTGCAACTCGGTAGATACTAAACTTCACTCGGTAGACATTCTGCCTTCATTAACTGATAGTGATAACCTTAGGGTTTATCGACTAGGTTCCTTAGGGTTTACCAACTAGGTTCCTTGCTTGGTAACATAATATAGTATTAACCTTACAAACAATAGCATATGTAGGATATCAAAACAATCTAAACAACATGATCTCATCATTGTCTAACTCGGTAATAGTTGCCCATTGAATAACTTATTCCTCCCCTTATTCATCACATTCTTTCTGTGTCTTTTATCGACATCTTAATTCTCTTCAAAACATACTTCTTAAGATATGGCAACATCATACTAAATCAGAAAATCAATTTCTTGACATCAATGACAAAATAATATTATGAAGACAGTAAACATCCTTAATCAATTATATCCATAATTATCAACAACCTTCTCAATATCCTAATTGAAATGCCAACAATCTCTTATTATCTGTTATAATGCCAACAATCTCCCCCTTTGGCATTGATGGCAAAACCAATTGATTTGACTTAAAAGATTCAAATTCAGATTGTTGTGATTGTGATTGCTCAGATTGCTGAAATACTCTCCCCCTGTCATTAGTCTTCTCCCCCTTTGACAACAATGCCAAAAGAAAACTAATACATAATTTCTTCCTGTGTGAAGTAATTCCTTTGCTGTTTGGTATCAACTTAGTCTCGGTTAGAGCATTTTATCTTCAATTCCTGCTCCCTATTTTTGTTTCTTGCACACCTTTAGAAAACATCCTAAAGTGTGTAAATCAACATCAACTCCTAAAAGGTATTCTTTAGAGTCATTGAATTGATGCTTTCACTGAACTCAGCCAGTGAGTAGAAGATAGGGGTAGGACCCCTAACTTACTTCTGAGATACTCAAAAGTGTCCCTTGGCAGTGGCTTGGTGAGAATATCTACTATTTGTTCCTTTGAGCTAAAATACTCCAACACCACTTTCTTCTCTTGAACTTCTTCTCTAAGATAATGATATTTGATAGAGATGTGCTTTGTCTTAGAGTGCATAACATGATTCTTTGAAATGTTAATGGCACTAGTATTATCACAGGAAAATAATTATTGGCTTGGTAACTTTCTCATTTATGCATTCCAATAGTTGTTTGATCCATGCTATATTGGTAAAATTCAATGCTGCAGCAACATATTCAGCTTTTGTTCTTGACTGTGAAATACATCCTTGTTTCTTGCTAAGCCAACTCACTAGTCTTTCTCCTAAAAAGAAAGCTCCACCACTTGTGCTTTTCCTATCATCTATGTTGCCTGCCCAATCAACATCAGTATAAAATTTTAAATCAAAGTCATTTCCTTTCTGATATACTAAGCCATAATCCTCAATGCCTTTCAAGTATCTGAAAATTCTCTTGATTGCTGTCATATGTGTTTCCTTGGGATCTGCAGAAAATCTTGCAACTATACCTACTGCATGTGCTATATCTAGCCTGCTGTGAACAACATATTGCAACTTTCCAATAAAAGATCGGTAGAGTGTCTCATCAACAGATGCAGATTCATCATTCTTTGATAGTTTACAGTTGGTCGTCATAGGAGTACTTATTGGTTTTGAATCCTCCATTCCAAATTTCTTCAAGATTTCCTTTATGTACTTGGATTGAGTAATGAAAATCTCATCTTTCATTTGTAGTATATGTAGACCTATAAAATACTTTATCTCACTGATTAATGACATCTCAAATTCTTTGCTCATTTCATTTCCAAAGTTCTTGCATAAAGAGTCATTTCCACAAAAGATAATATCATCAACAAATATGGTTGAGATTAGTATTCCATTGTTTTCATCATTCTTCATGTACATATTGTTGTTTTCACTTCCTTATAAAACCAATCTTGATTAAATAAGAGTGCAATCTTTCATACCATGCTCTAGGTGCTTGTTTCAGACCATATAAAGCTTTGTTTAGTTTACATACCTGATCTTTATTCTCTCCTTCAACAAATCCTTCAAGTTGTTCAATAAAAACTTCTTCTTCTAATATACCATTTAGAAATGCAGATTTGACATCCATTTGATATACTTTGAAATTATTGTAAGTAGCGTATGCCAACAATGTTCTTACTCCTTCATGTCTCACCATAATCAATTCCTTCTTCTTGAACATAACTTTTGCAAACTAGTCTTGCTTTATTTTGAATGACCTCACCTTTTTCATTCAGCTTATTTTTGAAAATCCACTTTGTACAGATTACATTTTTGTCCTTCAATCTTGGGACCAGTGTCCATGTGACATTCTTCTTGATTTGATCAATCTCTTCTGTCATAGAATTTATCCAATCTTCATTGTTAAATGCCTCTTTCACTATCCTTGGTTCAAATTCAGATATCAGGCATGTGTTCTATCTCAGTTTATTCCTTGTCATCACTCAATCATTCTTATCTCCTATAATCTAACTTGATGCATGATTCCTTCTGACATACTTGGATAATATAGGCTCGGTAGATTCTGTATGATCTTCTTCATCACTCGGTAACTGGATATTCTCTTCATTTCCTTCAACAGTTTTCTGGGTAGGACTTCTTGGTTGAACATATACAAATCCTTCATAATCTTCTGGTTCTTTGGAGTTTCCTTTATCATTTCTTTCTGCAAATTCATCAATTTTCACATCTGCACTTTCTACTATTTTGTTAGATGATTTGATCAAACATTTAAATGCTTTGCTTCTAAAAGAATAACCAAGAAATGTCCCTTCTTCACTTTTTTGATCAAACTTACCATTTTTGTCATCTTTGTGAACATAGCATCTACTTCCAAAGATTTTAAAATAACTTACATTAGGTTTCTTGTCATACCAAATTTCATATGGTGTCTTCAAAGTTCCTTTCTTCAGTTGTACTTGGTTCAGGGTGTAAATTGTAGTGCTGATTGCTTCTCTCCAAAATGTTTGAGGTACCTTCTTTTCTATAATCAAGGTTCTTGCACAATCCACAATTGATCTGTTTCTTCTCTCAGCTATCCCATTTTGTTGGGGTGTTCTTGGTGCAGATACTTGCCTCTTTATACCATGATCATTGCAGTATAAGTTAAATTCATCAGAAGTGAACTCTCCTCCTCTATCAGATCTAAGACATTTTAGTTGTCTTCCTGTTTCATTTTCAACTCTTGCCTTGTACCATTTAAACATTTGAAAAGCTTCTGATTTTTCTTTTAAAAACATTACTGACATCATCCTTGAGTAATCATCCACAAATAATATGAAATACTTATCACCATAATAACTCCAAAATTTCATAGGACCACAAAGATCAATATGCACAAGATCTAAAATTCCCTTAGAAGTGTAGGACTTACTTGTAAAGCTTGATCTTGTCATCTTACCCATTTGGCATCCTCAGCACATAGCATTCTTAGGTTTGTCAATACTCGGTAGACCTCTTACTCGGTGCTTCTTTCTTATTTTGATCAGATTATCAAAATTTACATGACAAAACCTTTTATGCCATAACCAGGTATCATCTATCTTTGCATATAGACACTTATTTTGAGTTGAGTCAAGGTGAAATGTGTTACCTTTTGTTTTTTCCCGGTAGCTGCTAACTTTCCACGCTTTTCATGAACTTTGACAATTCCTTTCTAAAACTCTATTCGGTATCCTGTATTGTTTAGTTGTGCTACACTCAACAAATTGTATTTCAAACCTTCAACCCAATAAACATCATTACATTTAGCATTGTCAAGAAGTGTTATAGATCCTTTACCTCTCACTGGACATGGTGCATCATTACCAAATCTTACATAACCTCCATCATAATCTTCTAATATAACAAACTTGTGTTTATCACCTGTCATGTGATGTGAGCATCCACTATCTATGATCCAAGAATCATTAGTATTTATGTGAGATATTAAAGCTTTTTCTTCCTACCTTTCTTCATATGATCCATCTTTGATAGCCACATAAACAACTTCCTCTGTATCAATTTCATCTGATTTATCATCATTAGATTCCTCATCAGCTATTAGACATTTCTTTTTATCTCTTCTTCTAAAGTCTCGATGTCCTCTGTAATGATTATCTTTCTGTCTATCATCTCGGTAATCTCTCTTTTCACTGGATTCTTTGTCAGGACAATTAGAATCCATATGTCCTATTCTATCATAGTTAAAACATTTTGAAGGCAAATTTCCTTTGTACTTACCTTTTCCTCTCGGTAGCCTTCTGGTTAATAGTGCTTCAAACTCTTCTTGCTTTCTGATTTCTTCATAAAGTTTGTGTACCTCCTCCACGTTTTTGTGAAATCTTTCACTTGCTCCACTATGATTCCCTTCAGAGTACTTATACTTTCTATCATTGTAATCATCAGATTCATCAAGATGAAAAGAACTAAATGCAGACTCAACTTTATTTACTAAAGACCCACTATTATCAAAGTTACTTAACTCAAATACATGTAGCTTACCAATAGTAGCATCCAAAGAAACTGACATATTGGGTACAGACCTCAATTTATTAACTGCAGAGACTCAGATTGCATAAGCAAGTAGAAGGGTTCTTAATAACTTACTTGTGACATCCTTCTCTTTAATGGTTCCTCCTTCTCCTTTGATTTGATTGACAATCTCCTTTAACCTTGTACTGTACTGGGTTATGTTCTCACCTTCATTCATTCTCATAGATTCAAGTTGTCCTCTTAGACTGTCCACTTTTTCTCTTCGAACATGTTCATCACCACCATACATAGATATGATCTTGTCCCACATTTCCTTGGCATCATTGCAGCCTTCGAGATCATTAAACTCTGAGTCAGTCAATGTAGATGTTATTTCAATTATTGCTTGAATATGTTCTTGCTTTGCCTTTATCTCTCCCATTGTTAATGGATAGGTGCTAGGTGTAATGAAATCATTCTCCAGATAATATACAACATATTCTCCAATTCCTGATAGGTGCAGCTTCAACCTTTTCTACCATGTAGAGAAACTTGACTTGTTCAGCTTCGGTGCATCCCTCTGATACATCTTTGGATCTTTTCCTCAAGTACCTTTAAACTTTTCTTCAGGAGTTGAAGTGCTCTGATACCAATTGTTAGTTCTGATGCCAATTGTTAATAAGATGAGAGGGGGGGGGGGGGGGGGTGAATCATACAAACTTAATCTTCAATATATTCAACAGATTCAACCTCAGTAGCTTAAATAGATATATGTAGCCAAAACTGTAAAACATGCAAACTTAAGAACATGTAATCATAACAACACTCATAACACCAGATTTAACATGGAAACCCAAATAAGATGAGAGGGGGGGGGGGTGAATCATATAAACTTAATCTTCAATATATTCAACAGATTCAACCTCGGTGGCTTTAATAGATATATGTAACCAAAACTGTAAAACATGCAAACTTAAGAACATGTAATCATAACAACACTCATAACACCAGATTTAACGTGGAAACCCAAATAGGGAAAAACCATTATGGGATTTTGGACCCACTAAGAAATATACTCTTCTAGAGTATGCTCGGTTAAAAGCAAATCCTGTTAAAGATTACAAACACATTGCTAGATGTGACCCGGTTAAGGGATTTCCCTCAGATCTGTTAGGATATTCACCTTGTTAGAGGTGACCTTGTTAAAGGGTTTCAAACACTCAATCAGAATGTCGCCTTGCTAGAGGATTTACAAATAAGACTGTTAAGTCCACTTGGTTAAGAGATTTTCTATCACTTACAAATAAATAACAGTAATGAGTATGTCTGCAACTTTGCATCTAAAATGCTAAAGTAGATTCTTATTTGCTCAATACAATCTAGTCATAGGACTTATCTTGTCCCTCTACTGGGCTTCTTACTCTGTTATTCAAATAGGTCTTCAAGCTTCTATGCTTGGTAATCACTATGTAGCATCCCTGTGCTTACACTTGCCCGCATACATTGTTTATCAACAGTTCCTTATTTATAAACAATTTGCTAACTGCTTAATCTCTTTGATCACATTTCCCATGATCAATCATAGCCATCAGATCTTCAATCTTGACCAGGTTCAATGTATTCTTCGATCTGAAAACATTTTACCTCACCTTGGAACTTGCATACATTTCTTGGAACTTGTGCTAGGGTATTGCAGTTCAATCTGAGCTGTAGATCTTCCTGCCGATCTTCCATTGCCATAGATCCTTAACAAACTTTATACATGTTGTATCAATCATTAAATCATAACTAGCTCATCAGCTTCCATCATTAAATAATGCATGTATTCATCCAATGCATTTTGTTATTACTCGGTTGCAACTCAGTAGATACTAAACTTCATTTGGTAGACATTCCGCCTTCATTAATTGATAGTGATAACCTTAGGGTTTATCGACTAGGTTCCTTGCTCGGCAACATAGTATAGTATTAACCTTACAAACAATAGCATATGTAGGATATCAAAACAATCTAAACAACATGATCTCATCATTGTCTAACTCGGTAATAGTTGCCCATTGAATAACTTATTCCTCCCCTTATTCATCACATTCTTTTTGTGTCTTTTACCGACATCTTAATTCTCTTCAAAACATACTTCTTAAGATATGGCAACATCATACTAAATCAGAAAATCAATTTCTTGACATCAATGATAAAATAATATTGTGAAGACAGTAAACATCCTTAATCAGTTATATCCATAATTATATTATCAACAACCTTCTCAATATCCTAAATTAAAATACCAACAATCTCTTATTGTCTATTATAATGCCAACATGTCGTATGGGATGCTCCGACCTGTCGCCCATGAATTTTGGAAGCTTTTATTTCTCTGGAGTGTGTGCCATTGTTTTTTGTCTAGAGGGTTTTAAGTAGTGCTTGGAAGTTATTATATGCCTAGAAGGTATTATGTGTCTGGAAGATACCATACGTGTTTGATCTAGTTGGACCCCTATCCACAGGGCTTTGGTCACCCTCGCTCCTATAGTCCCTCCTTCCCAGGGTTTCTGGGTCTGACCCTCCTATTTTGGTTCCCTCCATCAAGGACAAATTCTCGATGCGGGATATGTCACTTCAACAATATTGGCATTCTCTTTGTGCAGACCATGTACCACCTCCTCTCCTTGTTTATAATACTCTGAGGGACTACTCTATGACTTAGCTCTGGAGTCTTCTTCACTTGATGCCAAGTGTGGGGTTTGGTCAACAAGATCTTCCTCTGCTACGTCTGGAAGTGGTAGGTTCCTGGCAACCTCCTTCAACTCCTTCCATGCACACGGTCTTTGTCTCTCCCATCTATGACTCTGACTCATCCTCCAACTTCTACTACATTCCTCAGGGCTCCTTTAGTTAGAAACTTCCCTTAGCTGTCGTCTCCACTCAACCTGTTCTTTTATGCGGAGGGATCTCCATATGATTCCCTCGTCTACTCCCTCGGTGGTAGTAGTACGTCTATCTTTGTTTGGCTGTTGGGGCATTAAGTGTCAGAGGTATGACATCGGCTTGTATCCCTTTCCTCTTCCTCCCTATGGTTCCACTCTTCGTACCTTTGGAGTACTTGTTGCTGATGGAGTTCCCATGCAGTTTCCTCTCTTCGGTCTTAGAGTGCAATCAAATTTTTGGCAAGAAACGTTGGAATACTTCTGACTTGATCAAAGATGGGAGTGTTGATGGTGAGTTCACCATGTACCATGCCTTCAGAGATGACTCTCTCTTGAGCCTCCCTCTGCATGTACTACGTGACCAACACGTCCCACAACTCTACCTAGTCTGTCATCAACTGATCCTCTTGTGCCTCTTCCATGGTACTTTCTTCGTGTGTGTCACTATCTATGATAGTTAATTGTTGGTTGAATGGCCGACCCATTAATTCCTTTCGCCTACCACCATAGTTATCTCCAGGTTTGTACATGCAACAATGCCAAAATGTTTAGTCCTTACGGTGAGGTTGGTAAACTCACGGATAAACAAAGATATTCCACATGTACCAACAATTCATGTAACAAGAACATTAACATATATCAAAGCATAAATAACAATTACATAACAACTATGGCAGAATAATGATATCTTTATTAGATTCTCAAATATGCCATTACAATACCAATCTGTTGAGGTTCCAACCATACCATATATAGACACGATGGTTGGTCAAGTTGCCAATCGTCACTAACTACCAACTACCCCACGGGAACCTCTCGACAACACATACATAACAAAACATAACACCCACACCAACTATAAACTAACATGTGGTATTGACCCCTAACAGATACCTTACAATGTAGCCAATGATCATATTTATATTCTCATGGCAATGTAATATGTATCATGACCCTTTTTAATAGACAATGCTATCATATTTTATGAGGTTTCATATGTATGTTTGGTTATTGTTATTCTTGAGTAACATCATTGTGAGGCCTTGAGGACTATTGCTAGATATTACTTGTACATCTTTTCTTCATCTTGTAGTACCATGTTACTCCATGCATAAGTGTGGTATAATTTATTTATATAAAAAAAAATCATTCGTATTTTTCATTGTTTTATTTGTTTAAGTCCTCTGGGCCTCATAGCGGGGCATTACACTATCCATTTTCATTCTCATCCATTGCATTATCATTTAGTCTCCTCTAGCATAATATAGACTTGTAAGTCTATCGACTAACCATTTTCATCCTGTAAAGCGGAAAATCGCGGTCGAACCCTAGTTGGTCTCCCCTCTTCTAACTCCGAGGAGAGAGAAGGGAGGTTCGCTAGGATTCAATGGGTTTTCACTTAGGGGGAAGACTTTACATTCAAAAGAGGGGTTGAAACTCATAAGATTCAATCCCACATGATGTAAGATTGGATACTAAATGAATTTCAAGGGTTTGGAAAGCAAAGCTACCCTCTTTTGTAAAGAATGTTGATTAAGGAAATTAAGCTAAGGATGCATAGAAAGTCATAAAGATTCGCTTATAAACTGAGTTTAGGTTATAGGATGAAGCTGCAGACTTGGAATTAGCAGTAGAATGTCGATACGGCGCTGTCCTGCAAATTTGAGAAAAAGTTGTCGGGGCGATGGCGCCCGGCGCCACGGTCCTCCGAAAAATCCGCGAAACGAAGGGGGATCTGTTCGTCTCTGCACAAGGATTCCAGATCTTCAATCTCAGCCGCGTACCTGCAACCTACACACAGAAAAGCAAAGACGATTGGGGGGTTAGGGATTAGGGGTTTGCCTTTAGGTCAAACCCCGGTTTTGGAATTAACCAAGAAATGAGCAAGTGCTGTAAATGTAAATGACTGTAATGTAAAACAAGTACTAATACCTTGTTCTAAGGATGTTTGTATCCTTATGTGCAAAGGTTTAGATGTTGTGTGTTGTAGTATGTAGCATGTAATAAGTGATCTCCTCTTCAATGGTTGAATCCTTGTCTTGAATGCAACACTTAGCCTTGAATGGAGACTTGGAATGATCAATTGCTTGAATGCTTGAATGCTTGAGTATAGTTTCCACGCTTTGTACACCTATTCTCCTCATCCTCAAAATGAGAGAGAAAAATGTAGTTTATATACTTGTCAATTAGGGCTGATAGACTGATTTTCCCGACCTTAGGCCGACCAGGGAAGTATATTTCCAAATTGCAATCAAAAAGACCCGATATCACTTAGGAAACCGGGCCCAAAATAGGACCCAGGGACTAGGGCGCTGGGCGCCCTGGTCCTGAGGGACCAAGGCACTGGGCGCTCTGGTCCCACCTCCGGGATAGCGGGGTGCAAGGAGGTTCAGGCCAATGGTACTTGAAAAATGCAGTTTTCAGTGTCGTGAGCAAGTTTTGGGGTCTCCATTCAGGTTGCGTGTTGCGTCGCCATCGTGAAGACCGAAATGCAGTCGAAATTGCAAGTGTCGCAATTTAAGGATGCTACATTTAGCCCCCACTTTAGCGGGAATATGTATGCTCATACTTCCGGTAAAGTACAAGGAAACAACGTTGAAAGACTTTCACCACGTCAAGGAGGCAAGATACACCAAGCCCCCAGTGGACTAAGGATCTTACAACTTCGATTGACAAAGTAAAAGGGAAGATCACGAGGAAGAACCATGACTGTCAGTAGTAAGGTTCCCTCACTATGAGTCATGCAAAAGAAATACCAAAAATCTTCAAGACAAAGCTAAGTTTGCCAAGAAATTTTCAAGTATCTTTGAAAGGATAGACAGGGTGTATGCCCCCCTACGTTAAAGCGATCGCACACGCCTCAACGGGGGTGATTGTTTTAACGTAGTGATACACATAAGAAATGAGAAAAGGAAAAGGAGCACGTTATCGCAAAGATTTAGCCCCCAAGTGTGAGATAAACCCAAGGATAATAGACACAAAACACAAAGCACGAGGTGACTTCGCTTTCCTCGGGGTCAGTATGCTGTATGATAATTCATGTATATATATCATATGTATGTATGCATAATTGTTCTTCATTCCCCAATCAAGGAAGGTCACCTAGAAGAAGGGAACACATGTGTCTTTTGAGTCAACATGAGAGAGACCAAAGAGATCTCAATGCTTTGCATCGTCCTCAAGTAGACAACACTAAGGATGACAAATAGAAGAATGAGAATAACATATAGAAGAAGTAACAAAAGAGAGGGGGAGAGAATCTGCCATGCTAATGTAACTAGTCTAGCATGTCATCTACCCCCTGATCTTTATGATCAATGTTTCGGGAAGGCAGGGAACACGCTAGAGGAGGAACATCCAACACAGTAGATGGAGCTATCACAAGATCCAAACAAGGGCTATGTTCATGTTCCAAGCCACATTGTTCTTGTCTAGGAGCTAGGATAAGTGCTTTAGAAAATTCATTAGATAAATGGTTATCAACATCAACAAGTTCATATTCACTATCAGAAGCAAGAGGAGTAACATTTTCATCTATATCGTCATCAAGATTTATAAAAATAGGATCTTTAACTCGCACAAGATCAAGACCATCATGCATCTTATGTTTAGGAAATTTAGGCTCAATATCCGGTTGAGGAGAAAATGGAATAATGCTTGTTGAAGGTGTTTTTGGAGATTGTAAAGTTTGAGAAGCAGCTGCTTGAGCCCTAAGACGACGCTTTCGTTAGCGTTCCCGTGCAGAACGATTACGTCTAGTCTTAGTAGGAAGTGTAGAAGATAGAGGAAGAGGAATGTTCTCATCCTTATCACTTGGGTGTTTAGGTTGTGGTCTCTTAGGCTGGATAATAGGAGAAGAAGAAGGTCTCTTCTCTCTATAAAAGGCAGGAGGAGGAACTGCTCCATACAAAGGAGGAATTTTTGGTGTAGGGAGAAGACCAAGTCCATCATGATGAGGAGGTATAGGTCTACTCTTAGGAAGTTTATTAGGTATAGACATAGTCGCATCCATAGGGACGGGTTGGGAATCTTCTTGGGGAAAGACATTAGTTTTGTCTTTCAAAGGAAGAATTTCCTTCTCAAGAATGATAGGAATGTCAAGTTTAGGTGTTCTAGGTTCACTTAAAGATAGGATCATATCTATTTTCCACTTTTGATAAGATTTAAAAAGATGATCACTTCGCGGAGGAAGAGATTGGAATTGTTTGGGCCAAAAGTAATCAATAGGAACACTAGAGGTTCTTTCGGCTGGTTTAAAGAGACTATGATTGACAGTAACAACTTCACCATTATGGGGAAATTTTAAACACTTATGAATAGGAAAAGCAATAGCTTTCATGGAAGATAGCCAAGGATAGCCAAGCTTCACACGAAATTGTTCGGAAGAAGGAATAATAGCAAAGTTCACATCAAGAGATTTATTATGGACCTCAATAGGCAATGTAATAGAACCAATTGCAGGAGAAGAAAATGCATCAAATGATTTCACAATCACATCTATTTTTTCATATATCACTTGATTCAATTGCAAAGTAAAAAGAAATTCTTCAGTAATAACATTAACCATGCACGAAGGATCAATAAGCACTCCACGGCAAGGTGTATTCTTAACTTTTGCAACTATGTATAAAGGACCATCAGGTGCTCTAATGGTTTCACTAGAATCAAATGTGATGGAAGGTTCTTTAGGGATTTCTTGCTTCTCTACAAAGTTAATCACATTCAGAGTCATAGACACAAGACCATCAGATGAGAAAGAGGAATCATTAGCCTCAATCGCATTAGAGGTATGAGAGGTATGAGAAGGTAATGGATCAGTAAAAATCTGAAGATTTTGGTTAGGAGGAGCTACAGATGTGTTGCCTTTATCATTCACTCCAGAAACAGAAATAGTATTATTATCAATCAAATCCTGAATTTTACCCTTTAAAGAAAAACATTTTTCAGTATCATGACCAGGCTGACGATGAAAATGACAAAAAGCTTTGTGATCAAAATAAGGTGAAGTAATCTTTGCAGGATCAATTTGTCTTATAGGAGGAAGAGTAAGCACATTTTGTCCCAATAACTTATTCATAATATCATGCAATGATTCATTCAAAGGAGTATACTTTCTTTCTTTCCTGAAAAATTTAGAAATAGGAGGCACACCTGATGCTGCATTCACATTGTTGTTGATGATGTTTTCATTGAATTTGATGGAATCTCTGTTCGGTTTAAACTTCCCAAATGGTTGTTGACTGCTATCACCCTTATCACTCGGAGCCATAGGATGTGATTGTTCCATTTGACTCACAGTCAGTTGATAATTGTGAAGAGTTGCACACAACTGTTGGAAAGAAGTAAACTCAGAAAATAGAAGTTTGTCTCGAATATCTTTTTGTAAATTAGAAATAAAGATTCTTTGAATATCATTATCAGGCACTGGAAAAGAAATTTGAGCATACAAATGCTTATATCTACCAATGAAATCAGTCACTTTTTCTTTAACACCTTGTTTACAATGCATTAAATCAATCAAAGTAACTTTAGGACTTATATTGTTTTGAAATTGTTGAATGAAAGCATTTGCAAGTTGTTCGAAAGAAGTAATAGAATAGGAAGGCAACGAGCAATACCATTGTAGGGCTTTGTCTCTTAATGTTCTAGTGAATAGTTTTGCAAGCAACCTTTGGTCATAAGCAAAATCAGTACATATTGTTTGAAAAGTCTTAACATGTGTTAGAGGATCTCCTTTACCATTATAAAGTTCCAAATGCGGGATTTCAACATGTTTAGGAGGAATAGCTCGGACAATGTCAAGAGAAAGTGGGCTCGCAACATCAAATGTGGGCACACTAAATTTAGATTGATTCATAGAGGCAATTTGTTGCTGTAAAGAAGAGACAGTTTGTGCAAGATTATTAATGGTTGCTTCAGTCGAAGAGTTCATATTAGGTGTGTTAGATTGAGATGGAGGTGTGATGTTATTGAAAGAAGGTAAAGAGTAAGGTGGTGGGACCCTATGATAGTCAACCATAGGGGATGATTGGATAGGAGGAACACTACAAGGAGGAATGGAATGGTTAAATGAATTGCCCCCTTGCGTCATGTTCATTTGTGAAGATGTAATAGGAACATTCATTGGAGGAATGTATGAAGAAGTCGGATTGAATGAAGGAATAGGGTTAATTGAAGAAGAGGGATTGCCCCCATGACTAGTAATCATAGGAGGAACATCTTGTATAGAAGTAGCCATGATGTTTGATGTAAAGGTAGGTATACTAGCAATAGGAGTTGTCAAAGGAATAGAATGATTGACTTGTGTAGGAGGTTGTGTATAACCTAAAGTTTCAGCACAACTCTTCAAAGGCATCACATTCGAATTCACAATGTGTGAAATACCACGCAAAATATCAATTCCATTTTTATCACTTTGAAGCATACGTTTTAGACCCTCAATTAAAGGAAGAGCTTGACTATCGAGATACTCATGAGACATCCATTGGTGAAAATCATCAAATTGGTTATCCAATTTGGAAAGTTGTTCAACAGAAACTTCATGGGGAGCTTCTTCATCATTCGGAGGATTAGAGGAATTACCCATGTCCTCGTTAAAAAGGCTACTCAAATTAGGTTCCATCTCCTTGGTAATTAAACCTCGGAAAGACTTAATTCTACGGCTTCGTCTAACGGGAATAGTGTAAGTAGGGCTTATTGTTGTAAAACTCATGCACCAGAGAGAGAGAGAAGATTTTGATTTTAGAGGTAGCAATTTTCAGTAAAACCAGCCAATCTTCCAGATTTAAGCTGTTAAATGCAATCACAACAGTCTCCCGAAATTTCGGAAAAAATGTTCGGGACCGTGGCGCTCGGAGTGCAACACGGTCCTTGCAACTTTTTTCGAAATTTGCAGGGATGAAAGGTATGATGATTTTAGAGCTAATCTGAAAAAATTGAGGGATTTTACGATCTGTAGATAGGCCAAATTAAAGTTGCAATCTCAAAATTGAACCCTATCAAGATTGTCGAAAAATACAAAATTTGAATTCTGAAAAAGAGAGCGAAACTGAAATTTTGAATTTTATGATTTTAGAGGGAATGTCAAAAGCAGTGCAAGTTTTGAAATTTAAAAATCGACTCAATTTCACGCTAAATTCAATTTTGAAAGCGGAAATCAAAGTTGTTGTAATTAGGCACTTAATTTCAAAAGTCACAAAATGCAAGAATTTGAATAAAGCACTGAAATTTTGAATGAATGCAAACACAATTTTCAGATTTAGGACAGTAAGAACACAATTTTGACACAAAATTTCAATTTCAACAATTTTTGAATGATTAGGAGCCTTAAACCAAGCAATCACAAGACCAACTTTGACTGTAATTTTGAAGGTGTTAAAATTGATAAAATCAGCCAAAATTCTGGATTTTAGCAGGAAAATACAGCAAGATCTCGCTCTCGAAATTTTGGAAAAAATGTCGGGGACGATGGCGCTCGGAGTGCAACACGGTCCTCGCAACTTTTTTCCAAATTTTCAGGGATGAAAGATATTGTGATCTTATTGCAGAATCCAAAGTTACAGCTGATTTGGAGATGTTTTGATCGGTCAAATTGTCAAACAAAGGTTGAATTAAGAGGGTTTCAAAAATTAGGGTTTTGACACTTAACCACTTAATTTTCAAAATTAAAGCACTGATATGAATTGATAATTTGTAATAGAAAAGCAAATCTGAATTAAGCATTAACAATTAAGCATTTCACAAGTTCAATTACTAAAAAGAAATTTTAGGGTTTTTATGCAATCACCTCTAAAATTTTGCAAAAGATCAAACATGG
Source organism: Cryptomeria japonica (assembly GCF_030272615.1). NCBI lineage: Eukaryota > Viridiplantae > Streptophyta > Pinopsida > Cupressales > Cupressaceae > Cryptomeria > Cryptomeria japonica. The sequence goes on from NC_081405.1 coordinate 11,227,734, forward strand.
AAATGTAATCAATTTTTTAGATCTAAGCATGAAAAATCAGAAAGGATGTTCACGTCGGGTTCACCAAAATGTAAAGCGGAAAATCGCGGTCAAACCCTAGTTGGTCTCCCCTCTTCTAACTCCGAGGAGAGAGAAGGGAGGTTCGCTAGGATTCGATGGGTTTTCACTTAGGGGGAAGACTTTACATTCAAAAGAGGGGTTGAAACTCATAAGATTCAATCCCACACGATGTAAGATTGGATACTAAATGAATTTCAAGGGTTTGGAAAGCAAAGCTACCCTCTTTTGTAAAGAATGTTGATTAAGGAAATTAAGCTAAGGATGCATAGAAAGTCATAAAGATTCGCTTATAAACTGAGTTTAGGTTATAGGATGAAGCTGCAGACCTGGAATTAGTAGTAGAATGTCGATACGGCGCTGTCCTGCAAATTTGAGAAAAAGTTGTCGAGACGATGGCGCCCGGTGCCACGGTCCTCCGAAAAATCCGCGAAACGAAGGGGGATCTGTTTGTCTCTGCACAAGGATTCCAGATCTTCAATCTCAGCCGCGTACCTGCAACCTACACACAGAAAAGCGAAGACGATTGGGGGGTTAGGGATTAGGGGTTTGCCTTTAGGTCAAACCCCGGTTTTGGAATTAACCAAGAAATGAGCAAGTGCTGTAAATGTAAATGACTGTAATGTAAAACAAGTACTAATACCTTGTTCTAAGGATGTTTGTATCCTTATGTGCAAAGGTTTAGATGTTGTGTGTTGTAGTATGTAGCATGTAATAAGTGATCTCCTCTTCAATGGTTGAATCCTTGTCTTGAATGCAACACTTAGCCTTGAATGGAGACTTGGAATGATCAATTGCTTGAATGCTTGAATGCTTGAGTATAGTTTCCACGCTTTGTACACCTATTCTCCTCATCCTCAAAATGAGAGAGAAAAATGTAGTTTATATACTTGTCAATTAGGGCTGATAGACTGATTTTCCCGACCTTAGGCCGACCAGGGAAGTATATTTCCAAATTGCAATAAAAAAGACCCGATATCACTTAGGAAACGGGGCCCAAAATAGGATCCTGGGACCAGGGCACTGGGCGCCCTGGTCCTGAGGGACCAGGGCGCTAGGCGCTCTGGTCCCACCTCCGGGACAGCGGGGTGCAAGGAGGTTCAGGCCAATGGTGCTTGAAAAATGCAGTTTTCAATGTCGTGAGCAAGTTTTGGGGTCTCCATTCAGGTTGCGTGTTGCGTCGCCATCGTGAAGACCGAAATGTAGTCGAAATTGCAAGTGTCGCAATTTTAGGACGCTACACATCCTTTCATTACCAATTAGGCATCAATGTTAAAATTGTCATCCTATGCTATTGCATCTATAAAATCTACCATACTCATCCATACATCGTGCATGCATCATCTCATCCATTTTGAGAGCACATTTGTGTTGTCTTGAACCCACATGTCCTCTCGAGGGGGCATCCTCATTCTCATCTCCCATCATATTTCCTCCAAGTCACTCTTTTGAATGACTGGGGCATCTTCCCTAATCTAACCTTTTTCTTCTAAGCTCTATATCTTAATTTTCTTTGGAATGATACTACTTCATAACACCATCTCAAGGAGCCACAAAATGTAGACATCTACATTTGATCATTACCATTTGATCAAGTTTATCCTTTTATTTCTCTATTCTTTTAGGTGAATTAATTATTTAATTTACCATTTTTATATATATCTAGATACTTATTCATCTATTTAATTAAATAAATCTCCATGTTTATTTAGTTAAATTTCCAACTCCAGTTTCCTCCAATTTTCAATGAAAATTAATTAAAAAATACTATTTTCCCTCATTCACTTGCATCCTCCAACTTTCCCACTTGCACCGTAATCCTAATCTTAATCTCTACCTGACCCACTCCACTAAGCATGTATATACACTTAATGTTTGTTTAACTAAGGTTAACTCCTTCCATCACATCAAGCATATGGGCCTCTTACACAAACACATGGGCTTGTCCCTCAAGTACCCCAAAAGGAATTTTAATTCCTTTATTCCTCTCCTTTATGGTCAACCCTTGATCTTCATCTTCCAATCTCAACCATTTATCCAATCTCATCTAAAAACCTATATATCCCAAACTTAGCCATTTTTTATGAAACTCACCCATTTTGCATTGAAGTGATGTTATGTTGTTGAAATATCGAGTGACCATGCATCCTACCTACCATCAAAGGACAAATCACTGCATCAAGGAGGCCTACATACTTCACTTGGGTTTGATTTTACGTTCAGTTTGGATTCTTTTCATCCTAACTTGATTGTTGCTTTGATTTCTAGTTTTGAGTGTGCTTATATGTCTAATGCATTCCTTTTGAAGTCACATTTTCAATGTAAACACCCCTAGGTCTAGCAAAACCTAAAGTGTAGAGGATAAAAATTGATTGTCTCCTATTCATTGGCCATTGATATGAGAGTCTTGATAATTGAAGATAGATACTTTATAGGGATAACTAGGAAATCAATTTGAAACACCAATAAATTGGCAACTCTGTTGGGGAGTTGTCAACAATTTAAGAGCAGTACTTTGGATAAAGTAAAGTTCTAATATAAGTGTGAATCCTAGTTGTGTGGGTGGTGACTTTGATGTATCTCCTAACTAGTGTAAACAATTGTTGTTTATATTGAAAGAGCATGGAGAGAAAAGGGGACAGGTAAAGCCCCAATTAATAGTGATGATCATTTTTCATCTCACAATAATAATAGTCAAGCTAAATTCCCATTAAAAGAAACTAGGCTTCCTGAACAACCCTTCACATCCATAGAGGCTAGGATTCATGAATCCTTTGAAAGACAAAAAGTAATTAATTAAAATGTAGGTTTGACTATCCAGAAAGAAGTTTGAGTAAAAACCCCAAAATCTACAAATAATACAAATACAAATTTAATAAATCCTCATCTACGCCAAGTAATAATGAATTGTTAGAGGAAGGTGGAAACCTAAGAGTGGAAATTGAGTATCTATAAGCAATCAAGATTAGATATGAAATGAGAGTAAGGGTTGATTTATTAAGAGATTCATATCATAATGCAATTCCTACTTCTTCTTCTACAACAAATAACAATGCAATTCGGAATACCCCTCTCCCTAATCAATAAAACTAGAAAAATCATAATGTTATGGGTAATCCATAGGGTGGGGCTTGATACGAATGAAAATTAAAATTTGAATCAAAAATGCCAACTAGAATACAAATTAAAATCCCATGGGAAACCAACATTTGAATTGTTAGTGTAGAATTTATTTTACTTTTTATTTTATAAGTAATTATCCTATATATTTATACACATGTTTTTGATTATGGGAAAAACAGGTTTTGAAGGGACCTCGAAAAAATTTACATAAGAACCTTAAAAGATAAGAGCATTAAGAAACAAGACAGGGCTGACTGTCAAAAAACCAACAAAGTACTGGGCAAAAGCCAACACAAAAGCCCAACACAACTAGCAACAACTAGCCAAAATAGAAAACAAACAAATTACTTAATGTTTTTAAGGGCATTAACCAATTTCCTGCTAATCCCTTGCATTTCTTTGATATTATCCCTGAGAATTGGAATTTCTTTGGAAGAGGCCAAGGCAAATTTTTCATACTCGCCCTAGTCCTTTTGGCCGCACCTCCAGGAGCACTATCCACATTCCCAGCCTCAATATCATCATCATCAACATCAAGGTCCACAACAGGTTTGGAAGTGCTAGAGCCATCGAGGTATTTGGAAATTTACTCCATATTCCTAGTCACAGAGTTGAGGATATCCAGAATCATAATTAGGAAGTTCTTCATGGATGTCTTTCCTTCCTCCGACTTGCTAATCTGAACTTCTAGCTTCTCCACTTTTTCATCCATAACCTTTTTCCACTACTCCTAGTTACTTTCACCTTTCTGTCCTTGCTCTTCTTGCTAATTAGCTATTTTTTCCATTTTATTAATTCTTTCATATACCCACCTATCAAAACCCGGACGAGCATCTGACTGGTTCTTAAGCTTATCTAGAATAATCTCATCTCCAACTCTATCCTTTTCCCTTCTCATATCCTCCATATCCTTGTTCTACTCAGTTTCTATTTCCCTTTCCTCCTGATTAATCTAGTTGTCCTGCTCCTCCATAGGCTGGTTGTTATTATTAGTACTTGCACTATGGGTAGGGCTATTCTGATCAGAATCAACCTCTTCACCTCCTTCCTCTTCCCCCACTTCCTCATCTTTCTAGTTGTCCTCCCCATTAGAATCATCAGTCTCCATCTCACTTCCTTCTTTTCCCATATCCTCAGGATTAGTCTTCATTTCCTTTTGTTTAAAATTCAACTCCATGTCCTCAACTTTTTTCTCCACAGAGGCTTTTTTAACCTTTTTACTCCATTTCAGCTCATCCTTACTGGGCCTAGGGTCCTCACTTTTCCTCTTACCTTTCCTTGGTGAAATCAACAACCTTTTATTTTCCTGAATTGCTAGAATCTTACAATGCTCATAAATGAGCAAAATAAGGCCATAATGTAGCACAGGAGAAGAGGGGTTCTTACTTTGCTTGTTCAATGAGTGCGATAGGGACCTGAAAAGGTAATAGGGAAGAGAAACCCTCTTCTCATGCCTAAAGTGATTCAAAAGCATGAAATGATAGGTATGGACCCTAGTGAAACAACCCTCCACAGTGATATACTCCATAATGGCATTAAGCACACAACCCCAAATTTTTTTAATATTAGACGCATCATAATACCCCCCAGATGCTTTGCCTAATTTCTCTCTCTCCTTATCTTTGTGTGGAAAGAGCTTCAAAGCATTATTGGACACTTTCAGGTCCCTAAAGAAATTAAGGCCGGTATGGGGCATACCTATGACCATAGAAATGAGGTCCGTGTCCAGCTTGAATTTTACACCATGAATTTTGAAGGAACCATTTTCCCAGTTTTCAGTCACTCTAGTAACTGCAAGGTTAACTCTTCTTTTGTCATAATCCACCAGTTTTTCCATGAAATGCATCATGAAACCCTTCTCTAGCTTTGTCCACACCTTAGGTGTCTCCTACCATCTAGAAATGTTATCAGGTTCCTCTCTTCTAAGATCACCTCCCATTTTTTATTTCATTTTGGAATTTCTCTACTTCTGCAACTTCAGAGCTATCCTCCAAATAACACTCAGCTTCTTGAAAATACACACCCACAAAGTGTGCAAATTTTTAATTTTCTTATTTAGCACTTTGCCCTTCTGATGAGCTATCATTACCTTTCTAAAGATTTGATAATTAATCATTAATACTACCATGATTAACATGTGATCCTTCTTTCCCCATAATTTTGTCCTTTCTAATGAGGTCTTTAATATTGAAATCAATATTATCTTCACCATTCCATATGCTTTGATCTTTGGAAATAATGCCAAGGTTAGCAAGACTGTCCGCTACAACATTTTTCCCCTAAAAGTATGCTCAATAATAATAGATTTAAAGCTAGAAATAATTTCTTTGGCCTTAAAAATGATATTTTCTATAGACCATGAAGGCTCAACTTCACTCTTAAGGCATTTAATAATATTAAGAGAATCTCCCTCCAACCATAGATTATCATGATCGAGATTTTTAGCTATAATCAATGTATTTAGGGCAGCCAAAGCTTCAACATAATGACTAGTTTGCTTACCAAAAGGGCCAGCAACAGCCACAAGGCAACTTCTAGCAAAATTCCTGACAATGGCCCCATAACAAACATTGCCAGGATTTCCCTTAGGTAGGTTATCTGGAAAATTGGAGAGTTCATCAAAATTATCCAAGGCACATGTTGCCACTTGTTTTCCACTTGGTGAAGCATACTTGCTACCAGTCATTGAGTGTTGGGATTGACTTCTGATTCAATCCAATTACTCCACCTATTTATACACACATTGTTCATTATCAATTTACTCTAGATTTAATACTAGCTCAAAACTTAGTAGATCCTAGTTCCAACATGGTATCAGACCAAACTAAGGTAGTTTTTTGGTTTGGTTTGGATTCAAGGGCTAGCAAGCATGAGATATTTCATGGGTTGTCTTGAGGATGCAATTAAGACTAGCTATGACATGAAGGTTATTGTTGTAGTTGTAGACATATAAAAATGACCATATTCCTAAATGAATATTTTATGTTCATTTCTCTATTTAATTAAATCCAATTTAATTAAATTATCCACAGTCTTCTATTTTATTAAGTAAATTACTCAATTTATTTAAATAAAATTCACTATACCATTTAATGAATAAATTATTTTATTTGATTAAATCCCCCCTAGCCACTTTTAATTAAATTCAAATTTAATTAAATAGTTATCCTAAATTGAATAAATCTAATTTATTTAATTTCCCCAAATTGCAACCAAATTGAATTAAATCATTTAAATCAATTAAATCCTATTATCCCCCCATCCACTTGCAAAACCCCAAACCCCTTTCTAATCCCTTCTAGAATCTTCTAATCGCTTCTAATTAACCTAACCCTTCCTCTAAACTTTGTCACATCCCTAAACAAAGGGAAGTCACTTCTCTTTACCTCAAAGTCTTTGATAACCATTAAAGGCTTTCAACCTTCAACCACTAAATGTCTCAAAGTCTTTGATAACCTTTGAAAGCTTCCAACCTTCAACCACTTAATCCACAAAGTCTCCAATAACCATTAATGGTTAACCTAAACCCTCCTAAATGGTTAAAACATTTGTTTTGACTCAACCTCTACCCAACCCAAGGGTCTCATTAGGCCTTTAATGCTTTGACCATGATTATCTCCTAATCATTTGCACAAAGGTTTATCCTTGGATTAACTCCTAATTTAGTGGGTAATCCTAATTTAGGCTTGACCCTTACCCTCTAGATAACCATGAGGTCTTCTCAGGCATTCAATGTCTCCAACCCCTTCTCTCAATCCAACCCTATGTTGACACTTGTCACCATTTCATTGGTGCCAATTACAAACATGGATCCCCAACTTTCAAACTTGGCCCTTGATTAAACCTTTCAATCCTGACCATCCATTGCCCTGTTTGTGCTATAAATAGAGCTCTCATTCCTCCATTTTTAATGATCATCCTTCAAATTTGTAGCATCACACTTATGCTCAAATGTATTCAAGCTTTCATTTCATATATGTTCATCATTTAGCCTCTCTTTAAATCAGGAAGTAGACTAAATATGCATGTTTAGATTACTTTCTTTATCATTTTAGTTCAATCATAGACTAAATATAGTATGCTAGGATAGTATTCATACTAATCTTGTCATCTTATCATTTAGTTTATTGCATTTTAAAATCATACCTAGCCTATAATGCATCTCATACTAAAATCTATCAGAGCATCCCTCGTTCTTACATTTGCCATCCCTAAACCACTTTGCTCAGTGATCTGAGAGCAAAACATTGGTTTGAGGGACATTGTGAGATAGAGAACCATGAGACCCTCCTTGGGAAGTTGAGTAATACGTTATTACTCCATAGCTTGCACCAAGAAGTCCTGTGTGTGTGTGTGGACTAGTATTTTGAAATATTTTCACATATTTAATTCTATCAAACCACTTTTCCCGCATACATTTCTGGCGCCCATCGTGGGGCCTGACCCCAAATAACAAATTGGTTTTTCAAATTAATGACTTTTGCAGGTCTGCGGGAAACAGGAATTGACACGTCGGAAACATTCCATAACGCATCTGGTTAACAGTCTAGCGCATCCCGCTTACTGTTTAGTGCGTGGGGTCTATACTTTAGCGCATGAAGACTTTCTCTCAGCGCATGACCCCCTCTAAAATTTTCCTGTAGGTCTCGACACGGGCAAAACACAGAGTAGCGCATCAAGTCAACATATTAGCGCATCCAACTCAGTTTAGTGCTTGTAGACCATCATCCAGCGCATAAAATTAAAACGTTAGCGCATCATATTTTAAATTTTCCTACAGGACTGAGCGCGGGAGAAAGAAAAGGGACAGAACAGTGCTTCCAACACACAGAGTAGCGCATCCAGTAAACAGTATAGCGCATTAATCCTTTATTTTAGCGCATCCAGGATATATTGTAGCGCATAAAATCTGTTCTGTAGCGCATCACAGACAGAGGACTAAAATTAAAATTGTAATAGCAAGAGAATTTAGACTTGTAGAAGTCCACCTAAATCCAAATTTTCTAACTCATGGATCGCAATTTTGCAGGATTCTAACAGTTTCTTGCAGGTAGAGAAAGAAATTTTATTGTAAAAATGATTTCATTTGTTGACCACCAAATCGAAAATTTTGCTTTGTTGACCAAATTTACTTTCATAGATTAAAAAAATCATTGATTTGCACAGATAAAAATAAACACCATGTTTTTGTGGAGCAACATCTCTACATAGATTTTAGCAAATCACTGATTTAAAAGGATAAAATAAACCAAATTGATTGCTTTGTCTCGAAAGTGGAAGGAATATGCTCTCCCCTTAACTGGGTGATCAAAAATCCAGACCACTCTTACAGCTTTCAATACTTCAAGCATTACATCCTTTAGCAGGCCTGCCTTCCCGAGGAGTTGCAATCAACTCTTAAAGCCATTTATGGCCGGTGTGAAGGGAACGACCTAAGTGGGGAATAGTTTTGACGCCAAGAATTTTAACCCACTCTAATCAAATGTGGAAAGTGACGAAAGTCCTTTTCAATGGTTGTGCGCAGTGATTAGCCTTCCCCCAGTATCCTCGAGATACGTAAAGCCTTTGTTCTAAAGGTTGGGAAGCCTCCTGAGGGAGTTTATCACTGACGGCCAAACGGGAAGCCTGATTAGGAACCATAGAAATAGAAACTTTGAGCCGAGTCAGTAACTAGACATTTGTAACATCATAGTGCAAGGGTGGGGAAGAATCCGCCCCCAAGATTACTCACCATATATCTCCCAAGATAACTACTCAACTGTGGAACAATTCACTTTGGGTTAATTTCTAGCAAAAGGCAAAAAAATGGGTGCCCTCTAGGGGGTGACACGACTGTTTGAGCTGACAGAGTATCGAGACTAGTGGGCTATGATGTTATTTATGACCCTTGACTAAAGAGTCTTTCTGAAGTGTATTACTTGTATCTAAACCTGTTAAAACATTGGAGATTTGAACACATCCTCGCAGAACATACACTTTTTGTTAGATTAGGCAAAAATGGTTGTACTTTTTGTGCCATGCTTGCATTTATTACTTCAAAAAATCATCCATCACACTTGAAAATTTCACAACAAAATTCAAAATCTACAAGAAATCAACCAAAAAGAGAAATCAATGTAGTTTAGCGCATAAGAGCAACCTCTTAGCACGTGGAGTACTTCTATTAGTGCATCCAAACATCAAGTTAGCGCGTGGCGTTAAAATAGTAGCATTTTCATCTTAAGGCAAAACGTACAAAGTCCTTTAGCGCATCTACAAAACAGTCTAGCACATGGAAGCATAATATTAGCACGTGGAAACAAATAGTTAGCACGTGACAGGCCCAGTATAGCACGTAGCTTTTTCAAACAAATTTGACAACAATTTTCAACAGTCCGAACTTTAGCGCATGGAAGAAACAGCTTAGCGTGTGGCATAGAAACATTAGCGCATAAGGTCAAAAAGTTAGCGCGTCGAAGACACAGGATAGCACATAAACTTTTTCAACTGTTAGACCACCATTTTTAGAAAGTCCAAACTTTAGCGCATGTCTAGGGGTAGCTTAGCGCATGTGCTCATTCTTTTAGCACATCAAGTGAATTCAGTAGCGCATGTAGACTCTGTTCTAGTGCGTAATCCAAGGCAGAAAAACAAAGAGCAAAAACTGAAATTTTTTTGAAAGTTTCAAAATCATTTTTAGAAGCCCTTTTCATCAAAATTCATCTTTCATCAAACCAGAGTGACAAAAACAAACCATAAACCTATTTCTTGAGAAAAGTTTGTGTCAAACGAAGTTGTCAGAATCTGAAACGAATCACGCAATAGAGGATGTCTCTCCTATCATAATCCGGAAGATTTTCATCATCAGTATCAATAGAATCTTTTACCATCTTATGGATTTTTATCTCAAAACACTTGTTTAGAATTATCAAATTGTCAAATCCAGTTTCCAGATCGGGAAGCTTTTATCCATATCATTTGACACACTTTGTCATGAAGGGACATCTACACCTTCACTCTGATAAAGTAAGATTTGAAATTTTTCAAACAAGAATCAACTAAATCCAAACAAATCAAAGGAAACCATTGATCACTCATGCATGACTAATCCCCTTATTCTGAGAAGAAAGAACCTCTATCGTAACATCATGTTGAAGAAACAACAACCTAGTTTTGCCAAATTCATCAAGAGAAATAAGTTTTTATACATCAATCGTCAACTCTTCAAATCTCATCAGGTATTTCTTCATCACGTCAAACGTTATATCCAAAACAAATCTAGCGTATTTGATAAAGAACCCTTGAAGACAAAAGCATACTGTCAAAAGTCTGCTTTTAATCAAAAGATAAACTGCGGAGGAAAGATCAATCCAGCATTCTTGCCCGACGAGTGCATCACATATAACACATCTCAACCAGAACCACCAACACCCGAGCAACACATCAATGAGGCTTTTGTCCCTTTCATCACTGAAAGTTTCTACTAAAATGTCTGTCACTCGCTCTCAAAGAAACAGACAAAGAGAGACACACGCAGAATCAAGTATGAATCGCAGATTGTCAAATCCTTTTGAAATTCCACACTCAGAAGAGCTTGAAATTACTGACGCAATTCTTCAAGAATGTCAAGAAAATCCTTCATTCCAAAAACTCATCGAAAGACTTATGGAAAATGACAAAGAAAAGTATCTGCTCATGCTCACAAGTAAAGGCATTAAATTACCTGAGGATTTCGATGCAAACATTTTTCAAACCGGGTCTCAACAATATACATATCAAGAACAACAAAGAGAAGAAGAAACTCGCATACCTGAGCAACATATTCCAGAGAAACATATACCAGAAATGTGTATACCTGAGCTTGAAACTCCAGAACAACACATACCGTTTACCACACCTTTTCAGTTAAGAACAAATACGAGGGAAGAATTCATCTCTTGACAAAATAATGCGCCCTTGGTTGCTCTTACTCAACAAATGCAAATGTTGCAAAGACAAATACAAGATATGCAACAAGGGACAACAGTGCAGTATTCTATAAACGAAATCTATCCTTATCCATTTGACAGGAGATTAAACATGGTACCTTTTCCTCCAAACTCAGATGTTCCCAAATTTGATAAATATGATGGGAAAAGTGATCCTCGGGATCATGTTCGAGAATTTTGCACCATGAGTATTGAATTTGCTCATGATGACACTTATCTGATGAGGTTATTCCCAAGAAGCCTGAGAGGACAAACAATGGAATGGTTATCCAAGATTACACCACCTGTTAGATCATTTGATGAATTGGTTAACAAATTCATCACCCACTATTCTTACAACATCCAACATGCCATAACCATGCTAGATGTTTGCAACACCAAACAAAAGAAAAATGAAACATTCATGATGTTCCTTCAGCGTTTTCGACGCATGGTATCACGATATCCTCGAGATATTCCTGAAAAGGAGAAAATGGAAATCTTCATCAATAACTTGAATGGCGAAATGAGTTACAGACTCAAACTTCAATGCATTCCATCTTTCACCAAATTGATTGAAAATGGCATTCAAGTAGAGGAAGCTTGTGTCAAAAAGGGAACACTCAAGTTCTACAAGGAAGGAACCAACTCATCAAACTACAATAATCAGAACAATGCCAACCTTGACAAATCTCGATTTTGGACCCAAAACAAAAATGAAGGCAATAATGAATCATATGATCCCAAATCTAAGCAACCAGTGCTTGCATTATTCGGCAATCCTCAAAATCCAAAAAACCTTAAAAATGCTACCCCCAGTGCTAACACATATGCACCAAACACTAATCAAGGACAACTCAACACAAACAATGCCAACAATACTCAAAGCAAAAACATGAATCCAGGGCCTAACAACAATTCACGCAACAACACGAACAATTTCCAAAAGCGTATCTTCACACCACTGGGACAATCATTAGAATCCACATTCCGAGAACTTTTGGCAAACAAAATTCTTTCTTTGCCTCCCATCAACAACTATGAACCCCCAATCAAACCACCTTGGTGGAATGATTCACACTATTGTGATTTTCATCACAACAAGGGTCATAGAACAAACGAATGCATGAGATTGAAACACATAGTGCAGGACATGATTGATCGAGGAGACTTAACGGTGGATGGTCTCAAAACAAATGGTGATCACGGGGCCTTCAAAAATCCTCTCCCTAATTACAACAAAAATGGAGCATCAACTTCAGATGATACACACGGAGCTCATATTAATCACATCTACACCAACACAATCAACCACATATCAGCTGAAGATCATCAAGTCAATGTCATCACCATTCGAGATCGGCATGATCATGAATCTATCAATGTAACAACCCAAACTTAGAAATATGTCTTGAAGGGACATACGGCACCTACAACTACCACACCAAAACTCCAATATGACTTGGTTAACCAACAATGTAAGACTCCAGCTCAGATATCTATCCTCGAATTATTGAGACTATCATCGAAGCACAAAGACATTGGAGCAAGCACTATTAGAAACAAATGTACCTCACAATCTGGATACAGACAGATTTCAAGCCATGGTCGCCCATATGACAGGACCTCATAACCTCACCTTCTCAAAGCATGATAATGCTTCATTGAGTCATCCGCATAATACTCCTCTCCATATTGAAGTCATTGTTTGCAAGCACTGGGTAAAAAGAGTCTTAATAGATGGAGGAGCCGGACTTAATATATGTACTTTAAAGCTTATCTGTGCACTAGGCTTCTCAGAAGAATCTATTGATTCTTGTAAAAAGATTACCATAAAAGCATATGATGACAAGGAAAGGTCCTCTAAAGGAATTGTGATAATACCTATTCAAGTGGGACCAGTGCAAAAGGATACTGTATGTCAAGTCTTAGACATCGATCTAACCTACAATATCTTGTTAGGACAACCCTGGATACATGAAATGCAAGTAGTACCTTCTACATATCACCAGTGTGTCAAGTTCCCTTATGATGGACAAGAAATCTCCATATCAGCTGATCACAATCCATTTCAACATTGCAATGCAATGGGGGCAACCCAAGACAGTTTGGTTCCTCATAATAGAGAGAAGCATCGATCTTCAACATTAGATCCACCAACAGCAAAGCTCAACTCCTTATGGGGAGACTTCAAGCAAAAAATGCAAATCAAAAACCAAGGCATGGGAGAATATTCTCTGGAACCTTTATGTTTGGCCAAATTGCCAACATCACCTAGATCACATGGTTTGCCTACTACATCAACACATCTGGCAACTCAACCCATCACTAAATTTGATGGTACCTTCATCCAATTGGGTACTCTAGCACATGAATCAGAACACAAAGACGTCCTTAGCTCGTTATACAAAGATGAGGAAGAAGATCATAGAGCAGCCGCTTTGGACATTGTTCTACCAACACACCTATATGGAAAAGGCTACTTAATTATGAAGCAAATGGGATATGGCGGTAAAGAACCTATTGGGAAGCGCAAGGAAGGAGTCATGGAGCCTATAGATCTTCCTTCACAACCTAGTAGAAACAAAGCAGGATTGGGTTCTAAACTCACATTCCTATTGAAACAGCCACCACACACAACTGCAAAACCTCAATGGAAGGTAAAAAAGAAATACAACGAAGATTCTTGGCAGGAAGCACTCTTTGAATCAGCAGAAACAATTCGCAAGGCACGAGAATGTCAAGATCAGAAGTTGCATCAGGGAAAGCTTCTAAATCATAAGAAGGCCATATATGCAGCAGTAGCTCATATTCAAACACCAATGTCTCAAGAACAAATCATGTCATCGCAACAAACCATTATTCCTCCTTGAGGAAGCACAATCTATGAACAAATTCAGCAAGTGGAAGACGGATCGGATACAGAATCAACACAAAATATCAAAATAGTATCCATCATCAAAGATTTGTTTTCACCATACAACATACCTGTTTGTAGCACAGATAGAATCTGGGATGATGCCTATGAGATAGATTCCAATGAATATGAATGGGGTGCCTACTCCGATGCTACTACAAATATCCCAGATGATACTGATTCCATATCCCTTTCTCAAGAAGAACATAACGCAGAAGATAGACCTCTTGAATTTGGACCACAAAATATCTATGACGCCAAGGAAAGCGAACAGAAACATTATGAACAAGTCTATGTGGAAGATGATACCATCGAAGACCTCGATGAAACCCTGGACTTCTTTAAAACCAAGACCCATCACGATGAAAACTCTATCCTAACACTTATGGTAGCAGAACTTGATCCACCCAATGATTCTTTACCACTTGCCTTTCCCGACCTCATTGATTGGGATGAACCTGAAACCCATGATATACCCATTTTCCCAGATGATGAATCTATTATACATTACCTATGTACCGTAAATCCAGAAACAGACTCTACCAGTGAACAAAATAATGATGTCTGTCAATCAGGGAGTGCCAAGTCTCTCAGTCACAAAAATACATCAAATATAGGATCTGATGCTGAAAACCAGTCAATGGCAGCTCTAGATCCCAAAAAAGTAAAAATAAAGGATGCATTTGAAGGTGAAAACCTTTTTAAGGCACCTGATGATGGGAGACTTGACACTCTTCCTGAACATTTTCATGAATGATCACCCATATTGATTGAGCCCACTCAATCAATCAACATTGGTACCACAGAAGCAGTCAAAAACATACATCTTGCAGAATCTCTAACAGAGGAAGAAAGATTGGCATTCATCATCTTCTTTAAAGGACAACAAATTAACTTTGCTTGGTCATATGCTGATATGCCCGGAGTCAATCCACACTTAATCATGCATCACTTGTCCATTTCTATAGGAGTCAAGCCAGTCAAGCAAAAGTTACGAAAGATGAATCCATAGGTGGCACTCATGGTCAAAACTGAACTGAAGAAGCTACTAGATGTCGGATTCATTCGACCCATTGGCTATGCAGAATGGATTTCCAACATCATTCCAGTGTCAAAACTAGATGGTAGTATCATAATATGCACTGACTTCAGGGACGTCAACAAAGCTTGTCCAAAAGATGACTTTTCTCTACCCAGTATCGATATAATTGTAGATCTCACAGCAGGCCATGCAATGCTCTCATTAATGGACGGTTTCTCAGGCTATAATCAAATCAAAATAGCTCCTGAAGATCAAGATAAAACAACATTCACTTGTCCTTGGGGAACGTACTGTTGGAATGTTATGCCTTTTGGCTTAAAGAATGAATGAGCCACTTATCAAAGAGGAATGACAACAATATTCCATGATATGATGCACACATTTATGGAAGACTATGTGGATGATTTACTAGCTAAATCCTTCACCAGAGCTGAACATCTCGACATCCTAACAAAGATCTTTGATCGATTGTAGAAATTCCAAGTCCGACTCAACCCTAAGAAGTGTGTCTTCAGGGTTACATCAGGCAAGTTACTAGGCTACATAGTCTCAGCTAAGGGTATTGAAGTTGATCCAGCAAAGGTACAAGCCATCATGGACATGCCACCACCAAAGAATATCAGTCAAATCAGATCTCTACAAGGACGACTTCAATCAATCAGACGATTCATCGCTCAACTAGCAGATAAAAGTCTACCATTTAACCATTTGCTACACAAAAATGTACCGTTCAGATGGGAGACTAAGTGTGCAGAATCTTTTTACCAAATTAAACAGTACCTAGTGAATCCACCAGTTCTAGTACCACCAGTTGCAGGAAAGCCTCTTATACTATATATCTCAACAATAGATATTTCGCTGGGGGCACTAGTGGCACAAGAAGATCAACAAGGAAAGGAACGAGCTATATATTACATCAGTCGGACATTGAATGGTTATGAACTAAATTATACATTCATTGAGAAGGCTTGCCTAACAGTGGTCTTTGCATCTCAGAAGTTCTGACATTATATGCTAGCACACACCATTAAGCTAGTAGCTAAAATTGATCCTCTCAAGTATCTACTCAGCAAGGCAGCTCTTATAGGCCGATTGGCTAAATGGGTCATGATTCTCAGTGAATTCGACATCCACTACACAGAAAGATGAGCCATCAAAGGACAAGCAATTGCAGATCAACTGCCTGAAGCACCACTACCCGAAAAACAAACCATGGAAATTGAATTTCCAGACAGGGACATTCTTGCTCTATCTCCTAAACAATGGACCCTATACTTTGATGGATCCTATACACAACATGGTTCAGGGGCCGGCATTCTATTCATCACTCCTAAAGGACACACTATGCCAAGATCATATAGGCTTATGTTTCCATGCACCAATAATGTGGCTGAATATGAGGCATTGGTTATAGGCATAAAAATGGCCGTAGAATGGAAAATCACAGAGTTAAAAGTCTATGGGGACTCGCAACTGGTCATTCATCAAATCAACAATGACTATCAGACAAAGGATGACAAGTTACTACCCTACAAGCGAATGGTGGATGACTTCAAACAGTATTTTATACGCATCACCTTCGAGCAAATACCAAGGTTGAACAACAAAGCAGCCGATGCAATGGCTACTATCGCTTCACTACTACAAATTCCAGAGCAACAAAGTCGTTACGAGTTCCTGGTAGAGCAACTATTCTCCCCTGTCTATGACCACTCTGAATCCTAGGTTATCTATGCCTTGACTGGTTCCGATTCTCCGTTATATGGACCAATATATGATTACCTCAAACACAATATCTTACCAATTGACCAATCCCGTAACCAAAAATGTAACTTTATCCGACAAGCTGCTCATTACACCCTTACCGCTGATACGTTATATCATCGAGGCCTAGATGGTACTCTTCTTCGTTGTCTTGATCGTAATGATTCCGATTCGACTTTACACGAGCTTCATGAAGGTATTTGTGGCACACATTCAAGTGGCACTACTCTTGCTAAAAGGCTTCTATGGATGGGATACTACTGGCCTACAATGGAAAAGGACTCATATCATTTCGCCAAGAAATGTCCTAAATGCCAGATCCATGGCAATCTGATACATGCTCTAGCACAGGAATTGCAGCCATTCACAACATCCTGGCCCTTTTGTCAGTGGGGACTAGATTTAGTTGGCAAAATTCATCCTTCATCTTCAAATGGACATAAGTTCATTATAATAGCAACAGAGTACTTTACCAAATGGATCGAAGTAGTTCCCATGACCACAGTGACCGGGAAACAAATTGCCTCTTTTATCCTAAATTATCTGATCTGCAGATATGGTATTCCAAGTTCAATCATCACAGATAATGGATGGCCCTTCAAGAATCAAGATGTCCAAGAACTATGTGAAAAATTCAAAATCCAACATAGGTTCTCTACACCATATTACCCACAGGGAAATGGTCAAGCAGAAGCATCTAACAAGACAATACTGAAAATCTTAAAGAAAATAGTGAATGATGCAGGCAAAGATTGGCACGTACAACTCAATCCAGCACTTTGGGCATACGGAACCAGCATTCGCACACCTATAGGAGAAACACCATACTCATTGGTATATGGATCAGAGGCTATTTTACCCCTGGAGGTAGAAATTCCATCTCTCAGAGTCTCTTTGAAAGGCTTAATCCTAGATGAAGAGTATCGAGTTAACCGACTGCAAGAACTTGAACTATTAGATGAAAGATGCCAACATGCTTATACTCATCTCAAAGCATTCAGCAACGCATGTGCTGAAGCTACAATCACAAGGTCATTCCCAGAAACTTCAAAGTTGGTGACCTAGTCCTCAAAGAAAATCAAAGAAATCAGCAAGATAGAGAAAAGAAAGGGAAATTTGAACCTAACTGGTTGGGTCCCTATGTCATCATATCAGCCTATGGATCAATTGCCTATCAGCTTACAAATTCAGAAGGAGATGTGATCGACGACCCAACTAACAGCATTCATCTGAAGAAGTATTATACTTAAGTAGCCTAGTACACGGAAAAAGCCAAAAACAATCAAAAAAATCAAAAAATCTAGAAAAAGCAAAAACAAAGTACAATAAAAACAAATGGTGAAAACCTGGTAAACAGGCGCTCTTGTGAAAGAACAGCTCCTCTATCTATTTCCATGCCATTTTATCAATACAAACACTATCAGCCATCGCCCGACACTTAGCAAATATCCATTCAAGACATACTTAGCGTAGTCACTATCCTGATTTGTCTATATATATATCCTCTTACCAATAATCCACCATGGCTTGGAATCATTGTATATATTCACATCAAGAGGGACACTCGGCCAGGAGTATGTACATCGTATCAATATTGCAAACATTCAAAACATCAAGACTAGATGCAAAACTCAAAAACAGGACAAAAACCAAAAAACCAACAAACCACAAAAACCAAAAAACTATGCTTCATAGCCAAACAAAAACAAAACAAATCACAAAAATACCAAGGATGGATGATTTTCTAAAGTACTGAATGTTGCACTATAGCATAAAATCTTAGCTAGTTTTGCATTTTGAACTTTTTGAATGTTTGGATTCTCTTCCTTGTCTCACTAAATGCTTCACAGCTAGAGCTCAAGGGGAACTTCCAATATTTTCTTAGTCTTCTATCTGGGAGGCGCTCACTTGTACTGTGTGAATACTTGCCTCGAGACGTGATACCTCAAATATCACTGAAGGCTTGATTCAACTTCACGCATATGAATGATCTAATCTTGTCTGTTTATGCAATATGCACTCAGGTCATCCTAGTTCAATTATACCTTGACGCTTGTGCTATCTTGCAAAATCAAACATCATGTAAATTTTTCTCAGGTCATCATGGTTCAATTATACAATTATGCTTCTATAAATTTTCAACATATCCTAAACAAATCAATGCTCAATGATGACACTTACAAAGAAAGCAAATAACATATGGTAGTATTGGGATGGTAAAATGCAAAATGGGGATGCTCCAAAAACCATTAGTTGCATATCATTTTACAATTAGTTGCATATCATATCATACATCTCATTTTCAAAATATCATTTATCATTCATCATTGCATCCCTCGCATGCATATCTATCACATCATCATGGAATCTTTCTTCACTTTCATATCTCTATCATTCTTCCAACCTATCTTCTATCATTCTTCCAAACTATCTTCTATCATTCTTCCAAACTATCTTCATCATTCTTCCAAACTATCTTCTATCATTCTTCCAAACTATCTTCTATCATGTCTTATACAGGCAGTATCATTCTTGAAACCAGATGCTTGATCATCCATGTCTTATACAGGCAATATCATTCCTAAACCCAGATGATCGATCATCCATGTCTTATACAAGAGGTGTCATACTAGAAACAAGACTTGCTCTCATTCCAATCAATCTAATCAATCTTATCAAACCCATGCATGCCATCACTATCTACTCTTCTATCTTTCAAACAACATTCTTCTTCTTTCAAGAGATCATTCATGCTTTGTGTGCACGAACGATCTCCCGAGGGGGCATTATCATATCAAATCTCAAAACAAATCCAATATCAGTTTCCATATCAAAACAACGATATCAAAATCAAACTTACATCAACAACATGAAACAAATTTGCTCATCTACATCAAGTTCAAAAACCTATCATTTCATATCAACTTGTAACACAACTCAAGTTCTCAAAAACCATATCAAAACTTGTAAAACAACTCAAGAACCAAAATCACATAAACTTGTAAAACAACTCAAGTTTCCCACCCATATCAGCTTGTAACACAACTCAAGTTTCCAACCCATATCAGCTTGTAACACAAATCAGGCTTCACACATCGAACTTGAAATAGAACATGCAAATAAATCATATTTTGATCAAAACAACACATTGATATCTACATAACTTGAAATATCTCACATCAAAACAAGTTATACCAACACTCATATTGGACAACTACATAAAATCATGGCAGCACGACACAAATATCGAATCTGGGGCATCACCATCAAAATATCGAATCTGGGGCATCACACATCAAATCAAATCTGGTATCACCATCAAAATATCGAATCTGGGGCATCACACATCAAATCAAATCTGGGGCATGACTTGCAAATCAAAGAGCAAAACAACAAAAATTGCATTTGATCATAAAATCACAAAAACACATCATTTTCTTTGAAATAACATGTGCACACACGTCACTTCAAAGAGGGGCAAAATGTAGACATATAAAAATGACCATATTCCTAAATGAATATTTTATGTTCTTTTCTCTATTTAATTAAATCCAACTTAATTAAATTATCCACATTCTTCTATTTTATTAAGTAAATTACTCAATTTATTTAAATAAAATTCACTATACCATTTAATGAATAAATCATTTTATTCAATTAAATCCCCCCTAGCCACTTTTAATTAAATTCAAATTTAATTAAATAGTTATCCTAAATTGAATAAATCTAATTTATTTAATTTCCCCAAATTGCAACCAAATTGAATTAAATCATTTAAATCAATTAAATCCTATTATCCTCCCCATCCACTTGCAAAACCCCAAACCCCTTTCTTATCCCTTCTAGAATCTTCTAATCACTTCTAATTAACCTAACCCTTCCTCTAAACTTTGTCACATCCCTAAACAAAGGGAAGTCACTTATCTTTACCTCAAAGTCTTTGATAACCATTAAAGGCTTTCAACCTTCAACCACTAAATGTCTCAAAGTCTTTGATAACCTTTGAAAGCTTCCAACCTTCAACCACTTAATCCACAATGTCTCCAATAACCATTAATGGTTAACCCAAACCCTCCTACATGGTTAAAACATTTGTTTTGAGTCAACCTCTACCCAACCCAAGGGTCTCATCAGGCCTTTAATGCTTTGACCATGATTATCTCCTAATCATTTGCACAAAGGTTTATCCTTGGATTAACTCCTAATTTAGTGGGTAATCCTAATTTAGGCTTGACCCTTACCCTCTAGATAACCATGAGGTCTTCTCAGGCATTCAATGTCTCCAACCCCTTCTCTCAATCCAACCCTATGTTGACACTTGTCACCATTTCATTGGTGCCAATTACAAACATGGATCCCCAACTTTCAAACTTGGCCTTTGATTAAACCTTTCAATCCTGACCATCCATTGCCCTGTTTGTGCTATAAATAGAGCTCTCATTCCTCCATTTTTAATGATCATCCTTCAAATTTGTAGCATCACACTTATGCTCAAATATATTCAAGCTTTCATTTCATATATGTTCATCATTTAGCCTCTCTTTAAATCAGGAAGTAGACTAAATATGCATGTTTAGATTACTTTCTTTATCATTTTAGCTCAATCATAGACTAAATATAGTATGCTAGGATAGTATTCATACTAATCTTGTCATCTTATCATTTAGTTTATTGCATTTTAAAATCATACCTAGCCTATAACGCATCTCATACTAAAATCTATCAGAGCATCCCTCGTTCTTACATTTGCCATCCCTGAACCAATTTGCTCAATGATCTGAGAGCAAAACATTAGTTTGAGAGACATTGTGAGATAGAGAACCATGGGACCCTCCTTGGGAAGCTGAGTAATACGTTATTACTCCATATCTTGCACCAAGAAGTCCTCTGTGTGTGTGTGGACTAGTATTTTGAAATATTTTCACATATTTAATTCTATCAAACCACTTTTCCCGCATACAGTAGTCAATCCCAACAAGTTATTCCTTCACTCGATTGAATTAAAATAATTTTTATAGTAGGATTCCTAATTCAAAGATATTTTAAGTGCAAAACTTAGTTTCAATTTTGGTGGAAGGTAAAATAATGACATTGGGTTTGTTCTTGGTGTCAAGGATCGCTAGGAGATCTAGTTCAAAGACTACTATTTGAAATGCAATTTGTCAAGCCACTTAGGTATGAGAGAAGATGAGGGTATACAGTTGTCATTGTTGTTTGAAAAACCATGAGAATGTATATTCAAGGGGCAAGGAAAAAATATTGTAGGTGGAACTTCTCTTGCATATAGATCTCTCATTTTTGAAGCATTTCCATAATGATTGTGTAAATCTTCTCGATCTTCTATTGAGATTGATTGCATTGCTAATTAGAATCAAATTCTATTTGAAGCTCAGAGGAAGGAAGTGGTTTCTCTGGAATTAACCCATGGAGTGTTTCTTTAAATTTTTTACGAGGTTGGAGAGAAGCTCTATAGTGAAGAAGGGTTGTTACACATAACACAAGTTCACATTCATTGGTTTGGAAAGAAAATAAAGAATGAGATAAAAAATAGGACACATGATTAGAAAGAATGTGAGGAGAAAATTAATTTAAAACCTATATGATATAAATGATATGAATGACTATATCTCACACAGTGAACTATGTAAATGAATGTTTATTTTCTCTTATTTGTATGTGTAATGTATTTAAATTATTATGTTTTCCATATTATTGTATAAAATTGAGGTTAAATTTCTTAATGTAACAAGTCTAAACCATGGGTTTATATTTTATGTCAACAATGGTTGATGATTAGGAAAAACAATATAGAAATATAAGAAACATAATTGGATTTATCTTTCTAATTCATTGTTGATGAATGTGTCAATTGAAGAAACTTCCAATGAGGGTAGTAAAATTAAGGGAATTGTATAAAGAAAGTCCCTTGTAAATAAAATGTTCTTAAGAAAGTAGTATTCTAATGAATGATGACAATTTATTAATTGAATATGTCTAAATTATTATGACAGTTAATAGTAACTTCGTACAAGAAAAGATACAAGAGGTTGTTACAACCTTATTGTCATAAGAAATAAGCTATAAGCTTGTGGAAGATACTAGGAAGGATGCTATTTTTGTAAGAAGTAGAGGCAATAAGAAGACTAGAGAATGAATATTTAAATCTTACAAAAATCTGAATTGAAGTGTTGAAACTATGAAGAAAATATAAACACTTCAAAAAGGAATATATGCTTTAAATGAATGATAAAGGTAAGACATTAGATAATGTCTCTTATTCAAATTAAAATTAATAACGAAATAAGGTAAATAAGGATATATGTATTTATGAAATATTTAGGTATTCATGCATGATATGGTTTATTGTTGATAAATTTATGAGCTTCATTTGGTATGATTCCTCATTGTTACCCCTATTTTTGCACATGTTTAATTTTTCCATAATTTCTTTTTCAAGCAAAAATAGAGTACATTAATGCCATCCTGATGTTGTTTCATTATAAATCCCTCTTGTTTTGGCCTTTATATGCCAAAGTGTTCCTTTAGAACCTTTCGCTTGAACTTGTGTGTAAGTTCAATAGTTAATTGATTCAAAGTTCATCCTGTGTGTGTATGTGTCGAGTCCTTGTTAAAGTAAGTGTTAAGTGTGCAGGAGGAATCTCAGCGGTGAGCGAACTTGAACCGTTGAACCTTTCATCTCACTTTAAATGTTCACAAGTTCAAAGCCCATGGTGCAAGCAAATATAAAGACGTGTAATCAATGTAGGGAAATGGTTAAGAAAAGGAGGAATATTCTAGGAATCTCGGGAACTTAAATTTTAAAAAGCTTCCATAAACGGAAGTGATCATTACACGATAAGTGCCTCTAGTGGAGTGACTTGTAATTAATACAAGTGTCAGAACTGTGTCACTTCGACATTAACCTAGCATGAGTGGATTTGATATTTGAAGCATGGCAATTATGAAGCCAGATTTTAAGCCTTTTATAGATTTCAAATGACTCCATCATTAAGAAGATAAAATTAGCAAGAAAGGAACTCAGCACTAGAGGTAATTAGTCTTGTTCATCAGGGTTAGCAGGGATTTAATTTGCATGAAAGGCGAGTTCTAAAATTTCTTGTCATCTCTGTTATTTTTTTCCGCAGAAAGGAAACTAGTTGAATTTCCCACATTTTTTTTGCTGGGTTTATTGCTTCATTTTGTATATGTTTAAATCATCACCACGAGGCCTGTATATCCAAAATTAGGGCCGAGCTCTGGTCTTGCATGCTATTTACCTACATTTTGGGATACTTATTCAGCTCAAGCTAGTCTAGAAGAATTTTTAGAAAGAGCTAGAAATCCTACAAGTTCCCCTATGATGGAGAAAATTGTTAATAGTGGGCTTATAGAAGTCGCTACCTTTCCCACGACCATGCAATGCCTAGAATTGGTTTTTGAATGTATGAATAGGTATGATCCAGATCATAGGTGCATTAGGTCTACATGCGAGGGTGTACTGTTGAATATAAATAGAGAGACCATAATGGCCGTAATGAAGATTCTTCCAAAAGAACCTTATGCAGATTGGACCATAACTTCATCCTATGGTTTCTTTTTTGAGAAGGCAGCCCAATATAGGAGTGTAATTGCTAGAATCTGGCTTTTGAAATTATAGAAAGGTGCTTCAAGGTTACCCAAGCCGTTGATGAGAGAACACCCTATTAAGGAGGTCAGAGATATTGTAATTCTGTTGCACAAAGTGAAAGGTAGCCAACAAGCCTTTTTTCTGGGAACATTGGATGTACTTTTTCATCCAAGTGCTTTTAGAAGGAGATCGGTATTCAGACTAGGCAAAACTCATTATTGAAAGACTTCATGAGGGCCTAAGTAATTGTCTTGGAAATACAAATTTCTACATGTCTTCTTATCTTTTCTATTGTTTAGCTTGTATAAGACCATGGAAAGGATTATATCATGAACCGCTGGTCGAAGGAATGAAAATTTATGAGTATCACCCTCATTTAAAGTTATAGAGATGTCATGACAATTTTATAATGGTGAATGATGTTTTTATAGGCATATTAGTTCAGGAGTTGTAGGGAAATGTCAATAGAAGACTGCTAGATGAAGCTATGCAACTAATATGTACTTATGGCAGCTATTTCATTCAATTTACTAGAATTACATATGTTAGGGTGGGAGGTTTTGAAAGTAAACCATTCAAATTGCCACAATATGCCTTAGATTATTTTGTGTTGATTGAAATTTGCAGATAATTGGCTCACATTGATAGAAAATCAATAACAAAGCAAAATTCAGGGGTTTTCTTCCCTAAGAACTAGGGTATTATATTTGTAAGTTAGTTTCTGATGCTCTGAACCTAGAAGTAGAGTTCAAAAATTTTAATTTGTAGTAGTATAAAGCTCACCCAAATTTTGATAGTAAAGGTTATGCACATGCCCATTTGAGCCTTAAGGCGGGTTTTTCTCACATTCCTCAATTGGATGATTTTTTGGGAGGATTGCTATGATGAATTCAAAGTGAGAAGGAGAATGTGGTCCAGCTTCATTGTGAACCAAATTGTTACTCTCAATTTGGAGATGAATGTTTTTAAGTTTACAGATGAAGGAGAGGATGTGGCAGACCCGCAATATGCTGAAAAGGTTCAGGTTTGTCCTATCCTAGAGATTGACTAGGATAAAGATGAAGAAGATCAAATCCGACTCAAGACATTCCCCGTGATAAGAAGAAATGAAAAATGGTTAAGGGACCAAAGGATTGGAAAAGTGATGATCAAAGATCCTCCTTCACAGGCCCTAATTATTTCATCTAATGAATCTGTTCAATCTTGTGGTGCAAGTGTTACTAAAGTTAAAATTGAAGGTATAACTACCAAGAAATCAAAGAAATCCTCTATGAGCCAACTACCTATCCACACTACTCGATCTAGGAGTAAGAGTAAAAGTTAAAGAAGTCCAGACAATAAGGTGGTCATTGATTTAGAGGCACTTCAAGAGGTTGAAGATACAATGGTTGATCAAAACTAGGAAACGCCTACTGTGGAGAATATTGATGCAGAGAAACCACTAGAAGAAGTGTTGGATCCTATAAGAACTATGGTGGTAATAAATGTGACACCCAACCAGGCTCCTCCAAATAAAAGTGAATCAGCTAGTACCCCTCGATGGCTGTAAGCCTCTTTCAACAACAAGAAAAGGAACTTGGTACCAATATCTCTATTGATCGAAGACATGGTAAGCAAATCTTTAGGGAAAAACCCCAAGTCCAAGAAATTGAAAACTACTTCAAGGGTGGATTTTGATCCAGACACAAGAAATTGGATTGCAGAGGTAGCCCATCCAGGTTTAGATGAAGAGGTAGAAAACCCATAGCTTAATATTTTACTATTGAAAAGATCAACCTTGGGACTTCCTTGAGAGCTACAAATGTACATCACTTGGAATCCTCTACCAAAAAGATAATCACTAGGACTTGGAAGGATGAAAAAGATAAACAAGAGCTAAAGTAGACATTGAGGTTAATGGCTGAAAACATTGAAGCAATTCATAATCCCAACCCTCAGCCAATAACTTAGTTGCCTATGTCTTTTGACCCCAAATCCCCAACCAATCAAAAGATGTTGGGTCAAATTCAAAGAAGCAAAATGGTAACTTAGGTATTTATTGATTGGTTAGAAGGAGTGATTCAAGCAAGTACATAATACATTAGAGATTTGAGAAAAATAGATGAAGATACCGTGGTGGTGATCAAAGAGTTGGAAATAGAAATGGCCTCATGAAAAAAGGAAGAAGCCAAATGGACGGCAGTGATCGCTCTGACGAGCAAAATTCAAAAGTATGGTGTAATTAAATTTCTGGAAGAGAAGGTTGTGCCTGGCTTAGATGATAATGTGCTATATGTATGTAAGAAAAGCATAAAATAGAGGAATTCAATTGTGAAACAAGGACACGAGGAATTTGTTAAGTTGTTGAAAGAATTAACAGAACTCACTCTGTCAATGAAGAATGATCTAAAATGTATTGATGTCAATTGTTTAAAAGATGATGGTAAAACCATAGAGGCTACATATATATCATAATTCAAACTTTCAAAGAAAAGATTGATTATGTAAAAGAGGCAAAAATATTGACAACAAAATATTTCTCCAGGGTGGCAAAAATAGAGTCTTAGTTAACCCTCTGCATCAATTACCTGGAAAATCATGCGAACAAGGTGGAACAAGTTATGCGGGATAAGGAAGTATTGAAGCAATGGATTACTCATTGTAATGGAGGGAATTTTCCACCTCAAGGATGATGCACCCTTGAGGACAAATTGTCCTTCTGATTACCTCTGTGAATTGGAGCTAAGATGAGCCAGGGGATAAAATAATAAACCAAGACAATTACCCACGATTCGAGACTCATAGACAGCCTTGTCAATCCTCTGTTCTGAGGATGAGCGCACAGAGCTGGGACACCAATGCGATGCATCGCCATCCTATACAGACAAAGTATAGAGTGCGTACAAAAAGTTATGAATATGTGGACAATATAATAAAACACAAAAAATGAATGAAGGATGCTAAAAGTTGTGAGATGAGAAATGACTGAAATAAAAAAGGAAAGGAGAAGGATGAAAACACTCACAACCGGTCCACAAATGAAGCCTCCCATTAAATGATGATCCTCTCACCTCTGTGAACCTACACACAAGCAATAAGGGAAAATTTTGGGGTTGTGCTTTGGAGTCTGCCTAAGTCAAACCCCTATTTTGGTGTTTCCACCTCCACGAACAACCCAAGAAAGCCGTGAGAAAGATAAATGATAAAGAGAATAACAATGTAACGTGAAATTAGAAATAAAGTTGATAAATATGCAAGAGAGAGGATTAAGATAACTCCCCTATCACGAATGAAGATTGGAATGCTTGGTAGTGCTGCAACAATGGTGGAATGGCTTCAAGTTCTCTCTAAGAGCTCAACCTATAAGAAAACAATTAACCAAATTGCCAAAAGATGTTAGTTAGATGAGAGGGGGGGGGGGGGGGGTGAATCAGATAAACTCACAATGCATTGATCTATCCAGATTCAACCTCAGTAGAACTTACTTGATATGCAACTATGACTGTAAATCATTCAAACTAATAAACTTGAAACAACAAAACACATATAACACCAAATTTAACATGGAAACCCAAATAGGGAAAAACCACCATGGGATTTCGAGCCCACAAAGAAAATATACTCTTCTAGAGTATGCTCGGTTAAAAGCCAATCCTGTTAAAGATTACATAAACACATTTGCTAGATGTGACCGGGTCAAGGGATTTCCCTCAGATCTATCAGAATCTTGCACTTTGTTAGAAGTGACCTTGTCAAAGGATTTCAAACAGTCATTCAGAATATTACCTTGCTAGAGGATTTACAAATAAGACTGTTACGTCCACTCGGTTAAGAGATTTCCTATCACTTACAAAAATAAATAATAGTAATAAAATATATCTACAACTTCACATCTGAAATGTTAAAGCAGACTCTATGTGCTCAAAATAATCTTGTCAAAAGACTTATCTTCCTCCTTGCTGGGCTTCTCAATCCATTCTTCAATCAGATCTTCAATCTTCTGTACTCGGTAATCACCTCTGCAGTGTCACTGCTCTTCTATTTGCCCGCATACTGTGATCATCAACTTTTCCTTATTTATAAGCAATTCCTAACCGCTTAATCTCCTTAATCACATTTCCCATGATTAATCTTAGCCATCAGATCTTCAAACTTGACTAGGTTCATTGAATCCTTCGAACTGAAAAATGTTTTATCTTGCCTTGGAACTTGTATACCTTCCTTGGTACTTGTGCTCGGTTATGACCATTCAATCTATGTTGTAGATCCAACTCTTGAATTTTCATTGCCATTGATCCTTAACAAACTTCTTGCACGACATTCCAATCTTCTATAAATCTCCAGCTCATTGGCATCCTTCATTTAATAATGTATTTATTCATCCAATGCATTCTGTTACTACTCGGTTGATACTCAGTAAATACAGAACTTTACTCAGTAACTTCTTTCTTCTTTAACCGACATTGATAACCTTGGTGTTTACCGACTAGCTCCTTGCTCGGTAAAATAGAACAGTATCAAACCTTTACTCATTTTGATGCATGAAATCTTTTCCTTCTTATTCAGTCTTTGAATACACATATATAGGATATCAAAACAATCAAAATAACATAATCTCATCACTGTCTAAATTAGTAATAGTTGCCCATTGAATAACTTATTACTCCCCTTCATTTTCACATTCTTTTTGTGTCACTTACTGACATCTTTATACTCATCAAAACATACTCTTAAAGATATGGCAACATCATACTGAATCAGAAAATCAATTGCTTGACATCAATGACAAAATAATATTACTAAGACAATAATCATCCTTTATCAATTATATCATCAATCTCCAACAAACTTCTCAATATCAACAAACTTAATGTAATGCCAACAATCCCCTTTGGCATTGATGGCAATACCAACTTGATTTATTCCAATTGATTCAGACTACTTTTATTCTTCTCCTATCATCCTTGAGCTATAAACTTCTCCTGTAATATTCTCCCCTTGTCTTTAGTCTTCTCCCCCTTTGACAACAATGCCAAAAGAAAAACTAATCCATGATTACTTCCCATGTGAAGTAATTTCCTTGCTGTTAACACATATACAAATGTATCATCTCAGTCTCGGTCAGGGCATCTTGTCTTCAATCACTGTTTCCTGCACAACTTTAGACAACCTTCTAAAGTGTGTAAATCATCATCAACTCACAAATAGTATTTTGTAGAGTCATAGAATTGATGCTTTCACCGAACTCTGTCAGTGAGTACTAGATAGGGGTAAGACCCCTAACTTACTTTTGAGATACTCAAAAGTGTCCCTTGGCAGTGGCTTTGTGAAGATGTTTGCTAATTGTTCCTTTGTGCTAACATATTCTAGCACAACTTTCTTTTCTTGAACTTCATCTCTTAGATAATGATACTTTATAGAGATATGCTTTGTCTTAGAGTGCATTACCAGATTCTTTGAAATATTAATAGCACTTGTATTATCACAAAATATAGTTACTGGCTTGGTAACTGTCTCATTCATACCTTCCAACAATTGTTTGATCCATGCTATATTGGTACAATTCAATGTTGTAGCGACATATTTAGCTTCAGCTGTTGACTGTGAAATGCATCCTTGTTTCTTGCTAAGCCAACTCACTAGCCTTTCTCCCAAAAAGAAAGCTCCACCGCTTGTGCTTTTCCTGCCCAATCAACATCAGTATAGACTTTTAAGTCAAAATCATTCCTCTTTTTATATAGTAAACCATAATCTTCAGTGCCTCTCAAGTATTTGAAAATTCTCTTGATTGTTGTCATATGGGTTTCTTTGGGATATGCAGAAAATCTTGCAGCTATACCTACTACATGTGCTATATCAGGCCTTCTGTGAACTACATATTGCAACTTTCCAATTATAGATTGGTAAAGTGTCTCATCAACATATGCAGATTCATCATTCTTTGATAGTTTACAATTAGTAGTCATAGGAGTACTTACAGGTTTAGAATCCTCCATTCCAAATTTCTTCAATATTTCCTTTATATACTTGGATTGAGTAATGAAAATCCCAAAATTCTTTATATATTTCATTTCCAAAGTTCTTGCATAAAGAATCATTACCACAAAAAATAATATCATCAACAAATATGGCTGAAATTAGTATTCCATTATCCTCATCATTCTTCATATACATCATGTTGTTTTCACTAGTCCTCATAAATCCAATTTTGATTAAGTAGGAGTGCAACCTTTCATACCATGCTCTAGGTGCTTGCTTTAGGCCATATAAAGCTTTGTTCAACTTACATACCTGATCTTTATTCTTCTCTTCAATAAATCATTCAGGCTGTTCAATGTAAACTTCTTCTTCTAGTATACCATTCAAAAATGCAGATTTCACATCCATTTGATATACCTTGAAATTTTTGTAAGCAACATATGCCAACAATGTTCTTACTCCTTCAAGTCTTGCCACAGGTGCAAAAGTCTCACCATAGTCTTTTCCTTCTTCTTGAGCATAACCTGTGCAAACTAGCCTTGCTTTATTCCGAATGGCCTCACCTTTTTCATTTAGCTTATTTCTGAAAATCCACTTTGTACCGATTACATTTTTCTCTTTTGGTCTTGGGACCAGTGTCCATGTTTTATTTTTCTTGATTTGTTCAATCTCTTCTGTCGTAGCATTCACCCAATCTTCATTACTTAATGCCTCTTTTACTATCCTCAGTTCAAACTCGGATATCAGATATGTGTTCTGTCTCAGTTTGTTCCTTGCCATCACTGGAGCATCCTTATCTCCTATAATCTGACTTGATTCATGATTTCTTCTGACATATTTTACTAATATAGGCTGGGTAGGCTCTGTATGATCTTCTTCATCACTCGGTAACTGAGTATTTTCTTCATCGGCTTTCTTGGTTAGACTTCTCAGTTGTACATATACAAACTCTTCATAATCTTCTAGTTCTTTGGAGTTTCCTTCATCATTCCTTTCTGCAAATTCATCAATTTTCACATTTGCACTTTCCACTATTTTGTTAGATGATTTGATCAAACATTTAAATGCTTTACTCCTAGAGGAATAACTAAGAAATGTTCCTTCCTCACTTTTCTGGTCAAATTTTCCATTTCTGTCATCTTTGTGAACATAACATCTACTTCCAAATATTTTAAAATAACTTACATTTGGTTTCTTGTCATACCAGATTTCATACGGTGTCTTCATAGTTCCTTTCTTCTGTTGTACTTGGTTTAGGGTGTAAACTGCAGTGCTTATTACTTCTCTCCAAAATATTTGAGGTACACTCTTTTCTATCATCAAGGTTCTAGCACAATCTACAATTGATCTGTTTCTTCTTTTAGCTATCCCATTTTGGTGTGGTGTTCTCGGTGTAGACACTTGTCTCTTTATACCATGATCATTGCAAAATAAGTTAAATCCATCTGAAATGAACTCTCCTCCTCTATCAGATCTAAGACATTTCAACTATCTTCCTATTTCATTTTCAACTCTTGTCTTATACCATTTGAACATTTGAAAGGCTTTTGATTTCTCTTTTAAAAACATAACTGACATCATCCTTGAGTAATCATTCACAAATAATATGAAGTATTTATCACCATAATAGCTTTGAACTTTCATAGGACCACAAAGATCAGTGTGTACAAGATCTAAAATTCCTTTAGAAGTGTAAGACTTACTTGTAAAGCTTTATTTTTTCATCTTACCCATTTGGCATCCTCGACATATTGCATTCTTAGGTTTTTCCAAGCTCGGTAGACCTCTTACTAGGTGCTTCTTACTTACTTTGATCAAGTTATCAAAATTTACATGACAAAACCTTTTATGCCATAACCGGGTATCTTCTATTTTTACATACAGACAATTATTCCGAGTTGAGTCAAGATGAAATGTATTACCTCTTGTTTGAGTTTCGGTAGTAGCCAACTTTCCATGTTTGTCATGAACTTTGACAATTCTATTTGGTATCCTATATTGTTTAGTTGTGCTACATTCAAAAAATTGTATTTCAGACCTTCAACCCAATATACATCATCACATTTAGCATTGTCAAGAAGTGTGATAGATCCTTTACCTTTCATAGGACATGGTGCATCATTACCAAATCTTACATAACCTCCATCATAATCTTCTAATTTAACAAACTTGTGTTTATCACCTGTCATGTGATGTGAGCATCCACTATCTATGATCCAAGAATCATAATTATTTATGTGTGATATTAAGGATTTTTCTTCATACCTTTCTTCATCCGATCCATCTTTAATAGCCACATATACAACTTCCTCTGTCTCAGTTCCATCAGATTTATCATCATTGGATTCCTCATCAGCTATTAGGCATGTCTTTCTATCTCTCCTTCTGAAGTCTCAGTGCCCTCTGTATTGGTTGTCTTTCTATCTATCATGTCAGTATTCTCTCTTTTCACTAGATTCTTTGTCAAGATAGTTTGAAGCCATATGTCCAATTTTATCATAGTTAAAAAATTTCAAAGGTAAATTTCCTCTATACTTACCTTTGCCTCTCGGTAACCTTCTGGCCAATAATGCTTCAAACTCTTCTTGCTTTTTGATTTCCTCATATAGTTTGTGTACTTCTTCCATGTTTTTGCGAAATATCTCACTTGCTCCACTATGATTTCCTTCAGCATACTTATACATTCTATCATTGTAATCATTAGATTCATCAAGATGAAAAGAACTGAATGCAGATTCAACTTTGTTTACCGAAGACCCATTGTTATCAAAATTACTCAACTCAAAAGCATGTAGCTTACCGATAATAGCATCCAAAGAGACTGGCATGTTTCATTAATTGCAGAGACTCGAATGACATAAGCAGGTAGAAGTGTTCTCAGTAACTTACTTGTTACATCCTTTTCTTCAATAGTTCCTCCTACTCCTTTGATTTGATTAACAATTTCCTTTAACCTTGTACTGTATTGGATTATGTTCTCACCTTCATTCAGTCTCATGGATTCAAGTTGTCCTCTTAGACTGTCTACTTTTGCTCTTTGAACATGTTCATCACCACCATACACAGATATAAGCTTATTCCACATAGCTTTGACATCATTACAACCTTCTAGATCATTAAACTCTGAGTCGGTCAATGCTGATGTTATTTCAATCATTGCTTGAATATGTTCTTGCTTTTCCTTTATCTCTTCCATTGTCATTAGGTAGGTGCTAGGTGCAGTGTAATCATTCTCCAAATAATATGTTGCATATTCTCCAATCCCTGATAGGTGCAGCTTCATCCTTTTCTACCATGTGGAGAAAATTGACTTGTTCAAATTTGGTGCATCCCTTTTATACATCTTCGGATCTTACCTCAAGTTCCTTTAAAATTTTCTTTCGGAGTTCTAGTTTTGATACCAATTGTTAGTTAGATGAGAGGGGGGTGGGGGGTGAATCAGATAAACTCACAATGCATTGATCTATCCAAATTCAACCTCGGTAGAACTTACTTGATATGCAACTATGACTGTAAATCATTCAAACTCATAAACTGATAAACTTGAAACAAGAAAACACATATAACACCAAATTTAACATGGAAACCCAAATAGGGAAAAACCATCGTGGGATTTCCGACCCACAAAGAAAATATACTCTTTTAGAGTATGCTCGGTTAAAAGCCAATCCTGTTAAAGATTACATAAACACATTTGCTAGATGTGACCCGGTCAAGGGATTTCCCTCAGATCTATCAGAATCTTGCACTTTGTTAGAAGTGACCTTGTCAAAGGATTTCAAACACTCATTCAGAATGTTACCTTTGTAGAGGATTTACAAGTAAGACTGTTAGGTCCAATTAGTTAAGAGATTTCCTGTCACTTACAAAAATAAATAACAGTAATAAAATATATCTGCAACTTCACATCTAAAATGTTAAAGAAGACTCTATGTGCTCAAAATAATCTTGTCAAAAAACTTATCTTCCTCCTTGTTGGGCTTCTCAATATGTTCTTCAATCTTCTGTACTTGGTAATCACCTCTGCAGTGTCACTGCTCTTCTATTTGCCCACATACTATGTTCATCAACTTTTCCTTATTTATAAGCAATTCCTAACCACTTAATCTCCTTAATCACATTTCCCATGATTAATCTTAGCCATTAGATCTTGAAACTTGACTAGGTTCATTGAATCCTTTGAACTGAAAAATGTTTTATCTTGCCTTGGAACTTGTATACCTTTCTTGGTACTTGTGCTCGGTTATGACCATTCAATCTATGTTGTAGATCCAACTCTTGAATTTTCATTGCCATTGATCCTTAACAAACTTCTTGCATGACATTCCAATCTTCTATAAATCTCCAGCTCATTGGCATCCTTCATTTAATAATGTATTTATTCATCCAATGCATTCTGTTACTACTTGGTTGATACTCGGTAAATACAGAACTTTACTCAGTAACTTCTTCCTTCTTTAACTGACACTGATAACCTTGGTGTTTACCGACTAGCTCCTTGCTCGGTAAAATAGAACAGTATCAAACCTTTACTCATTTTGATGCATGAAATCTTTTCCTTCTTATTCAGTCTTCGAATACACATATATAGGATATCAAAACAATCAAAATAACATAATCTCATCATTGTCTGACTCGGTAATAGTTTCCCATTGAATAACTTATTACTCCCCTTCATTTTCACATTCTTTCTATGTCACTTACTGACATCTTTATACTCATCAAAACATACTCTTTAAGATATGGCAACATCATATCGAATCAGAAAATCAATTGCTTGACATCAATGACAAAATAATATTATTAAGACAGTAATCATCCTTTATCAATTATATCATCAATCTCCAACAACCTTCTCAATATCAACAAACTTAATGTAATGCCAACAAAAGATCTTTCCAAATTCTTCCCAAGTGAGAGATATAGAGCCAAGAAGGAATTTAGATGTCAGTGGGCGCATGCAGAGGTGTTATGATTCTTTCTGGGTGCAGGCGTAACACTCAAATGACCAACTGCAGACTGTCAGATTCGCGGGATGCTAGCACACCACACAGATGTCTCCGCGCCGCGCTTGTGTCCCCGAAGGTGACAAGTTAGCAGAGTTGGTAATGCTTCAGCCAGAGTTGACATGGATGGTCTGAGTGGACAAAAGGACATGATGGTGGATCCTAGCCTTCGATGACATGGAGGAAAAGTGCCATTTGTCACATTAATTACAAGAGATAATATTTTTGATATTACACCCATATTGGGCTTCCTAACTTTACGGTCATTCAAAACTTCTCCGTAGCTCATTTGGAGTGGAAACGTGTCACCATCGCTACACAGAATCAACCTAGAGGTTCCACATCACAACACCAACCCTGATTGTGCCAATAGATTTTGGCCTCTTGTTTAGTTTCTTTGGATATGTTCTAGAATAGTTTTAGTATACAAAAACTGAATTTTACTTTAGGGCAGGGTTAAGTGACTCTACGTTTCAAAGACAGTTAGCCTATGTTGGCTATATATATGTTTTAAAATGACTTTGAAAAGGTTCAAGAGTTTTTTGGGGGCTTATAGACTTAGTATTTATTTTCTGATATATATGTTCTAAAAAAGACTTTCTATCTATGAATGAAATGAATGAATGATTATCGCAAGCTTAAATCTATGTGTTTGAGTTGATGAAAATAAATTTATGTGTGGATTTATCTTTCAATGTGATAGTTGTTCATTGCTTTGGAAATTCATCATATATCCGAGTGAAGTTGGTTGGTTTATAAGCTCATTTTAATTAATTTTTCTCAGAAATTAGATAGAGTTTGTGTGCTTTGTTTATTGAGATTTAATTTCGTTAAAAGATCACTTTCATAACATATCTATGTGTGGATGGTAGTTGGCCTTTAGTAATTTCTAGTGAAAAGTATAATTGCAAGTTTATATTTGTTTAAATCATTCATTGAATATCATAAAGGGAGTTGTACCTCAATTCAAAGGGAAACTATTTATAGTTTACCCAGCTAATTGGTTATTGATTTGATCTTTATAAAGGGTTACATAGTCAAGTACACATATGTTTAGGACAAATCTATTAACCAACACTCACCAATAGTATAAAAATGAGCTTCTCATCAATTAAGTATATGTGTGTAGTGGTTTCTTTTTTGTAATCCTTTTTGGGAAATTTTGTTGCAATCCAAGCTTTATGGGTTAATGGTCCAATATGCTCTTAAAAGATAACAAGTTCAGTTATGATAAATTTGGAGTTTTATAATTGATATTATTAGTTTTTTATTGAAGATGAATGACCTGTATGTTAGAAGAGTTACCCGAATTGGTTTCCCTTCCATGGGTATCTAATCCTTGATCACATCAACAAAAGAAAAACTTTAAATCCATAATGCTTTGCTTTTCAATTCTCTATGGATACTTCCAAACTTAATAAAATAAATGAAAGGAAACTGAAAGATAACTAGATAACAATAAAGCATTGAGATCATTGATAAGTTAAAACTAAATTTAATAATTAATTAACCAAATCAAAATATGGCCATGATTGTTAGATATCTATACCTAAGCTTGCAGGTTTGTAGTATTTTATCATATTTTCTACTGTAAAAAAATTAGCAACTATATATGACATGATTTACATAGGTTGATGGTACCC
Organism: Cryptomeria japonica; assembly: GCF_030272615.1. Taxonomy (NCBI): domain Eukaryota; kingdom Viridiplantae; phylum Streptophyta; class Pinopsida; order Cupressales; family Cupressaceae; genus Cryptomeria; species Cryptomeria japonica. The sequence continues at coordinate 11,264,817 of NC_081405.1, forward strand.
ATCAAAAGATTTTCATTCTACTTAGATGGTTTACATATTGGCAATTTTTATAACCATTTTTTATAGCTAACTATATATTACAAGTAGTAAATGATCAAGCCAAGTTTAAAGGTAAGCATTCAAAACCATGATTAATCTCAATATGGGATTTTGGGGTGTGATGTTTTTTAAGAATTAAGTATTTTATTTCCTACCCAGACTTATGTCATAGAACATACACATTTGAATATGGGGTAGGTCTAAAACCCAACAAACCTAGTTAACAAAACCCTACAGTTTTGTTCAACTTAAAAAACTAAATGCAAAAGAAAAATGAAAATATCAAATATTTGAACTATGAAAATACTAAAGATAATACTTGGAAGAGGATAAATTTTGTCAAGTTGGTGGGTGTGACTTTGGTAGAAGCTTTCGATCGAAAATGTTAGTTGGTGGGTCCCATGCGAAATGCTCAGGCCCCTAATTTTTTTAATATTTATATTTTGAATAATTGGTCAAAACCTTTTTGGTTGCGTATGTTTTAGTAGAAACATAGTCAACTAAAAAGGTATTGCCATGTAGGTGCCACACATGCACCACGTGGTTTTGGCTGAAACTATCTTAGCAAAAAAGACAGTCGAAAACTTATTGACTGAAACTACTTAGTTGGCACAAAGTGTTACACAGGTTTGTACTTTTACCCTTATGATAAATCATTCTTTGGTTATGAAATAATTAGTAAAATTGAATGTCAACATAATTTTTTTGACCTTTAGAAAGATAAACTTCAAATGTATAAACATGTTTTGGGAGATGAGGAAAAATAACATGGCTCAATGTAGATGATATTGCCTAAAGAGATAATACTATGATTTAAAAAAGGTCAACAAGGTAGGGAAAAAGTAGGAAACTTAACCGAAGTTAGAACCTACAAACTCATTTTTTATAGGCAATAAAATAATAGGTCAAGAGCAAAAATTAACAAAGAGCCACACATATACCAAGGACCATGCTTGAGAATAGCATTCCCATGATTTATATATGTAAAATAAGAAAGGGTGTAAACCCCTTTGTGAGGTTCTAGATAGCACAAGGTCAACCCCATGAGGGACCCATGCTTTATTGACCCACTAATAGAGTATGCTTTTATATGAGACATGGCCAACAAAATAAATTTAGACACCTAAAAGTGTCCTTTGATTAAATAAATATTTATTTTTTATTTAATTATTTTATTCCAATGTCTTCTATTAATTAAATAAATATTTTTATTTATTTAATTAATTCATTAGCCTCTTCCAATATTAATTGAATAAATTATTTTGTTTATTTAATTAATTCACTAATCCTCTTCTTTCTAATTTAAATTTAATTTTATTATTTATTTAATCCCATCTCTCTTTTCCAAATTAAATAAATGTTTTATTTATTTAATTTATGTGGTCTTTCCTTTATTAACTAAATAAATACTTTTATTTATTTAATTAATTCATTTCTCTTTTTCTTCTTATCCACATGACACCATGTCTCCTTAAATCACCCACTCCTCTATCTCACCCCTTCGTTTCAATTTAACCTCTTAATCTTATTCATCCTTATCTTTAACCTTTCCACCTCTTAATCTAAACCCTTGGTTCTCTTTGAGATTTCTATAAAAGAGGTTTATTCCTTCCATTTGGGGCTAATCAATCAATCGATCAATCAATCCATAATCAAGCAATCATACCTACATTCCATCGAAATCATTCTAGCATACATCATCACAACCACATCCATTCTTCTTTGAGCTATTGCGCAAGTGCAACACAAATCTAAGAGCAACACCATCAAATACAAGATCATGGAGGTTAGGAGAACAATGGAGACAAGCCTATTGGACATGTGAAAGGTATACTCTGTTTGATTTCATTAGTATTTCTTGTTTGATAGATTCTCTATTGATGTTGTGTTGAATTAGTTTGTAGATCTAAGTTAGTTGTTGGATTTATTAGGGTTTACAAATAGGTTCAAAATTCATCATAAACAATAATCAATTGAAGTATCAAATTCATTAATAGGTAAATCCACATCAAGTGAGGATTTTGAGGACTTACCCCATGAAACAGTCCTAGAACAAATTTTTTGGGGCTGACTTGGAGGGGGAGCCATTGCGCTCTACTTTCAAACCTATTACACTAGCATCAATTAACAATACATTGAGACTAGAAGTCATTTATAAGAAAGAAAACCATTTAAAGATGAACAAAACAAAAAAGACCTCTAATACATACAAAAAAAATTATATACACTTTTATTTAAACGAAAAACAATATGACATAAGCTTAGTCAATCTACTATATCGACAAACACGTGAACCAAGCCAAAATCAAAACCCTCTAATACATTGATATGAACTTCAATTTAAACAGGAAACAATATGACATAACCAATCTCTTATACTATGGACTGAGACATATGAGCCAAACCAAAATCAATGAAAACTCCCACAGTGTATTAATTGGTATATACTTATAAATTGAAGCATTACATACCATATATTCCTTTTAAGATTTAAGTTGAACTCTTATATGATACCTGGTTTTAGTTGGAAGTCTGAATGGTTTTGTATATGCTTGTAAGCGTAAGACAGGATGTCATGATCACCATGAGACACAATAACAAAATATCTATGATTTTGATGGAAACATAGTTTAAGGTTTTGTTTTCCTCCTTTTGAATTGATGACCTCCCTTTTAACTTATTACTCTCTGGCGCCTAACATATATTCTGATAGCCCCATTTTATATATTATAAGCACAAATTTAGCCTTATTATCTCATACCATACCTCAGGATTAACGTAAAAGGATAAGCAACATTATTGATGCTTGTATTATTAATTTATTCTTATTATGTGAATAAACATTTCAATGACAAGTTGGATGGATAAAACCTCTCGTGAATAAACTTTTAATATTAGTCAGCACTCAATAGTTTAACATTAAAACTTTCTGCATTCTTTTTCAATTCACAAAAAAAACATTAAAAGTTGGCAGATAAGACTTTGCCCAACTGTTTTGACCACCTTCTTTTGTTGAAATTGATTTGTCTGCGAGGAAAATAAATTAAATTTTTTTGTTACACAAAGACTGAGACAGTGTGTAATGGAGGGTATTGTTTATTAGCTTGGGATTCCTATACTATAATAAATTTTTATTTTTTAATTTTTTTGCTATAGTATAATAATGTGTTAATTCTCATTGGGGATTGATACCTTTTGCTTTACATTTGTCGCTCTCCTCACCTAAAAGATGATCCTCATACAAAATTCCACACCTAACCGAACTTAATAAAAAAGTGCACGTCGCTTTCGTTTACCGCACACGTGCAATAAAAGGCATGGACAATTTGGCTACCTCTTGACCTTGATTAAGGAGGAAGCGTTGAAAACATGAATACATCTTGTTATGGATATGAAAATTAGGGTTTGTCTTTTGGAGAAGGAACATTCATCTTCATTTGCGCTCTCTTGTTTTGGGTATGGGAATCTTGTGCCCCAAATATAGCTAGCAAGGAAGACCAGTAAACCAGGGCCTAGTTGGGAGTGTAATAGAATTCTTATATCTTTTGTTCAAATGTTTGCTCTTGGGAACTTGAGTGTGGGTTTTTAATGTTTGATTGGAGAGAATTGGTGATGTTTTTGGAAGCATTTTAATATCTTGTGTTCAAATGTTTGTTCTTGGGAACTTGAATGTGGGTTTTAAATATTGGGTTGGAGAAAACTGACGATGTTTTTGGAAGCATTTTAATATCTTGTGTTCAAATGTTTGCTTTTGGGAACTTGAGTGTGAGTTTTAAATGTTTGGTTGGAGAGAATTGATAGTGTTTTTGGAAGCATTTTAGTGTAGGTAAGAGTGAGGAAGGGAAATTGATTAGAGACAATTTAGGTTGGGTGAGATAGGGTTATTGATTAAAGACAATTTATGTTAGGGTGAGATAGATACATTGGTTAAAAATAGGTGGGGCAAGGATATTGATTAGAAGCAATTTATGTTGGGTTGAGATGTTTGCTCTTGGGAATTTGAGTGTGGGTTTTTAATGTTTGATTGGAGAGAATTGGTGATGCTTTTGGAAGCATGTTAATATCTCCGTGTTCAAATGTTTTCTCTTGGGAACTTGAGTGTGGGTTTTCAATGTTTGGTTGGAGAGAATTGATGGTGTTTTTGGAAGCATTTTAGTGTAGGTAAGAGTGGGGAAGGGATGTTGATTAGAGACAATTTAGAATGGGGTGAGATAGGGTTATTGATTAAAGACAATTTATGTTAGGGTGAGATAGAGACATTGGTTAAAAATAGGCGAGGCAAGGATATTGATTAGAGACAATTTATGTTGGGGTTAGAGGTAATTTATGTTGGGTTGAGATAGGAACATTGGTTAGAGACAACTTTATGTTGGGGTAAGATAGGGACATTGGTTAAAGACAATTTATGTTGGGGTGAGATAGACACATTGGTTAAAGATAGTTTATGTTGAGGTGGGCAAGGATATTGGTTAGAGGCAACTTATGTTGGGGAGAGATAGGGACATTGGTTAGCAATAATTTATGTTGGGTAAGAGGTATTTTATGCTGGATAATGTAAGGAAAGCAGTGTGCAGAAAATGCTCTCCTAACATCAATTCTAAGGGGATTTACAAGCAAGGAAATATTTTAATTCTTTTCTTTTTGCAATACATTAAGATAAACACAGACATAAAACTAAGATTAACCAGACAGAATAGCACCAGAGAGAGAGACCAGATATAGCACCAGAGAGAGACACCAGATATACGTGGGAAAACCCTTATGGGTAAAAAACCCACCACCAAAAGGAGATCCCTTTATTCAGTAAACAACATGGTTACAATAAAGTTAACAGATCTTCTTTCTGATTTTGTTCTCTGAACTCTGTCATTCGAACTCTGATCTCACAGCATGCAGACACCTCTACATAGCTCGGCCTCTACAACTTCCATTCTGGCTACTTGCTCTGTTCTGCTCAACCTCTTTGGCTTTACGCTCTATTTCTCTTTGGTTACCATCACTGTACTTATGCATACCCATCTGCTCGTCGGTTACATCTCTGGCAACCGCCGTCTGCCAAACCAAACGGTCTAGGAGCATAACCGTCAAGTAACAGCCTGTCCATTCATGAACCCGTGGAAAACATATTATCCCACATTCGTCCAGAAGTCGAGTCGGCTCATATTCAAAAACACTGACATAAACTTCTAATGTGACCACGATCTCATCTTTTGGACTGCGGTTTGAAGTGAGCACCATGGTCAGTCGCACCTTATCGAACATCAGAATACCCTCAACGAAGTTATCCCGATATCCTGATGATACCCGATCGCCGAAGGCGGCTCCATCGGGTCACCGGTATAGCTTCTCAAAAGATACTCCGATCTCCAATGGCTAAGAGTGGTCTCCATTGGAACAGGAACATAATTACTATCCCGATCTCTGATATCAAGAGCACGGACTCATCGGCTCATCGGACCAAATCCAAAACTACTATCCCGATCTGCATTGCCAGCCTACAATTCATCGGGTCATTAGGACACAGAGAAGAATACTATGCCAATAGATGAGAGACTTCAAGACAAGGTAGAGTGGACTCATTGGAACATCGACATGACATTCAGAATGTCAATCCGATAGCCAATATGCGACCCGAACACCAAAAGGCGACTTCATCGGGCATCGGCCTAACTCCAGATCACTAAGAGAACTTCATCGGATCATCGACACACCGCTCCACAAGTCATTCCGATCTCCAATGACTCTATCAGGCCATTAGTGAGACTGCTTCCAAACTATCCCGATCTTCGATATCCTAAGACGCTTCCATCGGGCCTCGATGAGACTATTCCCGAGCTATCCCGATATCTGACATCAAACTGAACATCGAAGACAACCTCATCGGACTTCGGCATAGCGCTGAACAAGTAATCCCGATAGCCAATGCTACCCGATTGCCGAAGGCGACTTCATTGGGTATCGACATAGCTTCAAACCGGGACCTCCGATAGCCAATGACAAGCCCGACTGCCTAAGGTGACTTCATCGGGTTTCAACATAACATCCAGAAGGCTCTTCTGATAATCGATAGCACTCTGATGACCCAAGGTGGATCCATTGGGTATCGGTATAACTCCAAACCGGTCCACTTGATAGCCGATGTCAACCCGAACCGCATAACACAGCTCCATCGGGTCATCAACACAACTCTCATGAAGTCTTCCCGAAAGCCGAAGTTACTCTGATGACCGAAGTCAACTTCGTCGGGTCATCGGGATGACTTCAAACCTGCTATTCCGATATGTGAAGCATTCCACCTGGAAGACAACTAACCCATCGGGACTTCGGTGTAACAAATAACAATCTCTCCCGATAGCCGATATCGAATCCGAGAAGTCAAGTTCATCGGCCAGAGTCACACCGATCAGAAAGTGTTCAACAACCAAGAAGGTAACACTCTGTTGCTCCATCAGTGTAGGCTACTCCAATCAAACCAAACATGGTCAGGAGAATTCGAGGCATAATCCCAACAATCTCCCACTTGCCGAGGAATCCACTGGACCTGTCTACCATGCCGAACATTTACAGATTTCATTGAGAACCATGGACTTCTAAAGTCCATCAATGCTGATATACCATTCAATCACAAACCACCAGGAAATACAGTTTGCTTTGTGTACCACTGAGACACACGCAGAGAAGTATCATCTCATCCATAGATGCTCCCACCTTCTACCATGCCACTGCCACCAGACACAAATAGAATCTATCTACTGAGAAAAACATAACTCTGACTCCCAGAACACAAAAAACTCACATTCCCAAGTCTACACAAATGTGCCAACATTAGTCACAATCATAGCTAGAATAGCACCCACAGCAAGTGCTAATACATCCAACTATACATACCTTCATGGTATACCAAGATGAATTTCAAAACATCCACATATACAACCTGTTACTTACAGTCTCATTCTTCAAGTGCACAATCACGTGCACACCAAGAAACTCCCATTGTACAGGTAATGTCAGAATTGAAAAAGATCCTTATTTCAACATTACATAGAAGTAAATAAACCTTTGTACCAAAGGGCATTCACAATGCTAACTGTATACAAAGAACCTACAAGCAAGTCTTCACAGCACCCTGTACCATACCCTTTCTTCACTTTTAAATGCTAACTGTGTTATCACATATGAATGCCTTTCAGTTGAACCTATTAGTCATTTCAACTCAGCACCATCTACATTTCCATGTTTCCTAGAGCACCTGTAGCTAATCAGCCCATGCTAAAACTTCAAATGCAAAACCACAATATCATGAAGTACCAAGCAAATGATCAGTGTACTTAAAACACAAAAGCAGAACCAAGATCATTGTCAAAATTCCAACTGCAAATTCAGGAACTTAAACATGACAGCCATGATCTAAAACATATCACCCAAAGAGATCACATGCTCCATATGAACATACACACATTATGTCACAACTCTAAATGCATCTCAAGAGTATATCCTGACATAAAAACATCCTAACTAAGGATTACAACATCTCTACCAAAGACCCCTTATGAATCTTCAAGATGTTAACATCTCCAGTCACATGAAGAACATTCACCAATACATGATGAATCTGCATCACTGCCAAAGACCCATGGTACCCAGTCTTCATAGCATTGTGATTAAACCAGACATCGATAGATGTCCGACTCACCAAAGCAGCTCAGAAGGCATCTCCATCCTCATTCTGAGAGGACCCAGAATCAGAAGAACCCTCACTTTTCTTCTTCTCTCTGCAATCCTTCCAGATGTGACCAGTCTTCCCACAATTCCAGCACTTCACTTTGGACTTCTTTCCAGGAGTCTTGGAGCTTTCCTTCGACTTGGATTCTGACTTCTTGTTCTCTTTCTTGCCTCTAACAGTGAGAGCATCCTTGACCATCTCAAAAGATTTTCTTCGTGTTTCTTCTAATAGTAACGAAGCAACCACACCTTCCATTGTGAACGTGGTTGTTGTACTCCCAATGGCCATTACCAGATGATCCCATGTATCAAGCAGAGAACATAATAGAAGCATGCACTGATCCTCATCATCAATCTTGACTCCTACAGAGGTTAGCTGAGCAACGATCATGTTGAAAACATTCAAATGATCTGCAATAGATGTACCCTCATCCATCTTCAGGGAATATAACTTCTTCTTCAGGAACAACTTGTTTACTAGAGACTTTCCCTGATAAATGTCTCCAAGCTTCTTCCATAGAAGATTAGTAGTCTTCTCCTCATGGACATTCAACAGAAAAGAGTCTACCAAACAGAGTCTGATTAACCCTCTAGCTTTTCTATCTGCAAGATCTCAGTCTTCTTGCCTCATGCCTGTAGGCTTAGCAGTTGCAATCACAACACCCTAGAGATCCCTATCAACCAGCAAGTCTTCCATCTTGAGTTTCCATAACTCAAAATTTGCACCATTGAATTTATCGATCTCCACTCACCCATAAGAGTTCACCATCTCAATCTACACACAAAATACTCTACCAGACTCCCACTGAAAACAGAATTAACACAAAACAGCCCTACTCGACAACGATAACACAACTAAATGGCTCTGATACCACTTGTAAGGAAAACAGTGTGCGGAAAACTCTCTCCTAACGTCAATTCTAAGGGTATTTACAAGCAAGGAAGTATTTTAATTCTTTTCTTTTTGCAATACATTAAGATAAACATAAACATAAAACTAAGATTAACCAGACAAAATAGCACCAGAGAGACACACCAGATATAGCACCAGAGAGAGACACTAGATATACGTGGGAAAACCCTTACGGGTAAAAAAACCCACCACCAAAAGGAGTTCCCTTTATTTAGTAAACAACATGGTTATAATAAAGTTAACAGATCTTCTTTTCTGATTTTGTTCTCTGAACTCTGTCATTCGAACTCTGATCTCACAGCATACAGACACCTCTACATAGCTCGGCCTCTACAACTTCCATTCTGGCTACTCGCTTTGTCCTGCTCAACCTCTCTGGCTTTACGCTCTATTTCTCTTCGGTTACCATCACTGTACTTATGCATACTCATCTGCTTGTCGGTTACATCTCTGGCAACTGCCGTCTGCCAAACCAAATGGTCTAGTAGCATAACCGTCGAGTAACAGCCTGTCCATTCATGAACCCATGGAAAACATATTATCCCACATTCGTCCAAAAGTCAAGTCGGCTTATATTCAAAAATACTGACATAAACTTCTAATGTGACCACAATCTCATCTTTTGGACTGCGGTTCGAAGTGAGCACCATGGTCAGTCGCACCTTATCGGACATCGGAATACCCTCAATGAAGTTATCTCGATATCCTAATGATACCTGATTGCCGAAGGTGACTCCATCGAGTCACCAGTATAGCTTCTCAAAAGATACTCCGATCTCCGATGGCTAAGAGTGGTCTCCATCAGAACATCGGAACAGGAACACAATTACTATCCTGATCTCTGATATCAAGAGCACGGACTCATCAGCTCATCGGACCAAATCCAAAACTGCTATCCCAATCTGCATTGCCAGCCTACAATTCATCGAGTCATCAGAACATAGAGAAGAATACTATGCCGATAGATGAGACACTTCAAGACAAGGTAGAGCGGACTCATCGGAACATCGGCATGACATTCAGAATGTCAATCCGATAGCCGATATGCGACCCGAATGCCAAAAGGCGACTTCATCGGGTATCGGCCTAACTCTAGATCACTAAGAGAACTTCATCGGATCATCGGTACACCGCTCCACAAGTCATTCCGATCTCCAATGACTCTATCAGGCCATCGGTGAGACTGCTTCCAAACTATCCTGATCTTCAATCGATATCCTAAGACGCTTCCATCGGGCCTCGACGAGACTGTTCCCGAGCTATCCCGATATCTAACATCAAACTGAACATCAAAGATGACCTCATTGGACTTCGGCATAGCGCCGAACAAGTAATCCCGATAGCCAATGCTACCTGATCGCTGAAGGCGACTTCATCAAGTATCGGCACAGCTTCAAACCGAGACCTCCGATAGTCGATGACAAGCCTGACCACCTAAGGTGACTTCATCGGGTTTCGGCATAACATCCAGAAGGCTCTTTCGATAACCGATAGCACTCTGATGACCCAAGGTGGATCCATCGGGTATCAGTATAACTCCAAACCGGTCCACTCGATAGCCGATATCAACCCGAACCGCATAACACAACTCCATCGGGTCATCGACACAACTCTCATGAAGTCTTCCCGGAAGCTGAAGTTACTTCGATGACCGAAGTCGACTTCAACGGGTCATTAGGATGACTTCAAACCTGCTATTTTGATATGTGAAGCATTCCAGCCGGAAGACAGCTAACCCATCGGGACTTTGATGTAACAAATAACAACCTCTCCCGATAACCGATACCGAATCCGAGAAGTCAAGTTCATTGACCAGAGTCACACTGATTAGAAAGTGTTCAACAACCAAGAAGGTAACACTCTGCTGCTCCATCAGTGTAGGCTACTCCGATCAAACCAAACATGGTCAAGAGAATTCGAGGCATAATCCCAATAGGTAAGGGGATACCAATGTGGATAGAAGGGTTACAACTAGGCATTCTCATATGGTAGGAATATTTCATAGATACTCAAAGAAAATTGGGTGGATGTGTCCCATTAACCTATGTTAGAGAAGTTCCATATGCATGTGTGATTACATAGAGGAGGTAAATACAAGTGGGGGTTGAATTTGTCTTGACATGTATACATTTTTATTTTAGTAATAATAAACATTGGATATTCATGTCCTTTTCTTTTATGTTTTAATTATATTTTAAATAGAATGTTCTTAATGTAATGAGCAATTTATTAGGGACATATTCTTGCATGAATTTGATTTCTAATATCATCACATCTTGATCTTGTTGTCATTCATTTATAAAGATTGATCTAAATCCCTAGATCGATTATTTATTAGTTCACATTAGATCTATGAGTGTGGATTTGACCTAGTTTTTTTCTAGTCACATATATCTAAATCCTTAACTTTTAAAATTCAATTGATTTAAATTAAATTCAATTACATTTTTTAGAATTGTGGTAAGTCTAGTAACTTTTGTAAGGAGTGTAAATGTGACATTTAGTTTTTCCTCTCTAAACATAATGAAATTATCTTGATGAAACACCATAATATTTTTTTAAATACTTAATCAAATACATCACAATTTATTTTAAGAAATTTGCAGCCTTGAGACATTAAGATTGCAATATTGTTTTTTAACAATCCATAAAGGGATGCATAATTCATTATTGTTATTGTTTCTTTGAGTATTGTATTGTATGATTAGACCACCTGGGCATCATTTAAGATGCGGTTCCTCAACATGCCAATTTTTGGTGTTATTTGCATTGAGATGTGTGTTTGACATTGTGCAATTCCTTGTGAAATCTTGATGTATTTTTATGGTTGTGGTATTTTTGAGATGCATGTGTGATTCTTAAATGCTTAGTTTATTGTTATGCTTTAGTTCAATGATATGCATATTACATGTATATTTTGATCAAATGGTATCATGATTTACATCATTTTAGATGCATGGGTTTATGTTTAGATGATGGTGTGCCTCATTGGGTGATTATGCTATGCTTCAACTATTTATGTACTGAGAAACTATGCTTGACATGTGTGTTAAGTGGTTACAAGTAGCGGGTTATTTCTCCACCTTGCTACACAAGTTTGAATTATTCTCTAATGGTGGTCATTTTAGATATGTCAAATTGTGGCTCCCTATTGTATTTTGCAATTATACTTGAATCGAGTATGGTATATGTCATGTCTGACCATATGTGAACTTGGGTCCAAAATTTTGGATTCCATCTATGTTTTGAGATACTTGTAAATGTTTGATTTAAATTAAAGTTTAATTTCCTTGTTTTCATAAATGAATTTTTAGGAACGAAATAATTGCATATGTTATCTATTGGAATATTTTCATGCTTTGGAAAAAGAGTAAAAATGAAAATAAAGCTAAGTTATTTATATAAAATTTGGAAATTCCTAGGGGTTGTGAATATATATGCTTGATTTAATCATTTTGTAAAATATACTACAAATGAATTATTGTGGTATGTTTTTTTTTTCTAAAATGGAAATTGAGGAATTATAAATGAAGGAATATAAAGAAAATGAAATTAAAACTATAAAATTGGAAAACAAAGAAAAATAAATGGAAAATGGTCAAAAAAGAGTATAAAAGAAAGGAAATTAGTTCTTTTTTTCTTAATTTTCATCCTTTGAATAAATTTCTCTCAAAACCCTCTTCATGCGAAAAAATTTAAATGGGGAAATTATGTGGAGCTGAATTGAAAAAAGATTGAGAGTCGATTGAATTGGGTTAGGAAAGGGATTGTGCTTGTGTGGGGATCTTCATCCTTTCAAAATGAAGAAATTATAAGTTTTTCATTATTTTGGGTGTGAATTCAAATTGAGGTAAGCCTCTCATTTCTTCTCATTTTAATGAAAAATTTACCTCAAAGTCTCCCATTTCTTCTCATTTTAATGAATTCCCTATCAAGATTTCAATTTGATAAAAAAATTATATTAAATATATTTCAATTGTTTTTTGAAAAACTTTATTTGTCAATGTAATTAATTAAAAAAATAAAATTGAATTTGGGAGTGGTTTATGGAAAATTTATATGCACCCAATTCTATCAACCACACATCTTCATATGCATACATTTTCAAGGTTATGTTAAATGATTTATTTTCATCCTAAGAAGATTTGTTTGATTTAGAATTAGAGGCACTCTTTTAAAATTTATTATTTTTCTCCTCTTTACATTATTTGTGTAGAAATGCCAATTTTTTTTTAGTTTGAATATTTCACCTTAGACTAACTAGAAGACTCAAAGATCTCCTTGGGGATTTGGATTGAAACTTCTTATCCTTCTTCACGCCTTTCTCTGTTTTATCTACCATGAATAAAAAGGGCCTCCTTAACTATATTGGAATATTTTATTCACTTCTCTTTGAAAATAGAAGATGCAACCACTTCATCCATTTTGAAGGTGGTAGTGGTACTCCCAATGGCCATGACAAGGTGACCCCATGAGTTTGGTAAAGAACATAGATATTTCATGCAACAATCTTCATCACCCATCTTCTCACCAATATAATCTAGTTGGGAAACCAATATGTTAAAGACATTTAGATGATCAAGCATGGATATTCCTTCTTTCATCCATAGAGAATACAATTTTTTCCTTAGGAACAAATTATTTATGAAGGATTGATCTTGAAAAATTTCACTAGGAATTTTTAATAATTTTGTCTCAATCTTCTCTTCATGAATGTTTAACAACATTAATTCTTCCAAATAGATTCTTATCAAACCCTTGGATTTTTTAATCCAATAACTCCTAGTTCTCTTGAGTCATTCTAGTAGGTTCTAATTGGATATAACAACTCATGTAGATCTCTATATATGAGAATATACTCCATCCTAGGCTTCCACAATTTAATTTTTTTGTCATTAAAATTCTTCATTTTGATCCTATTGGATGTGCTAGCCATCTTTCTCCCACAAAAAGGTCATCGAAATTATTCTATAAAATATCTCATAGATTAGTATAGTAGAACCTCTACCCAACAATGAGATCAGAATTGGCTAACCTTTGATACTAATTGAAAGGAATCTTTGTAAGAAAAAATAATTTTCTATACCAATATTAGTGGCAGAGATATTAAATTTTGTTATTAAACCCTTAAGTATCAAATAGATTTAGCTATACATTCATTTAAATTAAATAGATAATGAAAAATAATGGTAATCACAACACAATATTTTATGTGGGAAAAACGATTTCAAGAGAAAAATCCTATACTCCAAAACCATAAGCCAAATTTGTATTATTAGTAAATGTAATTAAGATTACAATACAATCAATAAGGTAATCTCATTTAGTAGTCTTCATTTGAAAACAAAATTTCTTTAGTAATTATGGTAGCATAATGATACTCATGAAATCTTCAAACCTATACTACTTCCAAAATAACTAAATGCTCAATAAATATAACTACAAGATAGATGGGTGCCTAGAATTGCCACATGCCACACATTCAACACTTGCATTCTTATCTTGAGTCTTCTTGAAATGTGCAAAACTTGCTTGCATGAAACAACCTTGCATGAAGTGTAATTTCATAAGAGAGACCCATATAATTTTTTGCTTCTATTTTCAACACCTATCTCCTCATGCATATGACCCGATCAACATGTAATGCACCTACATTCATAGGAAACTCAATCACATGAGGCCCACCTATCATAGTTTTCCATATATAACTCTTCCATTGTCATAAATTTTCATAGCAGATTGTCATGATCTTTCATAGAGTGAACTCTTACAATTTACGATACATGCCACCAAATTATCTTCTAATGAGGTCCACCAAGTGTGATCAATTCCTAATTATATTGTTTTAGCTTATATGTCATATAGTCACTACCATGTAGGATGTCACCTAAGCCAGTTGGTCCCATAAAATGGCTTGACATAAGTAGGTAATAAACATTGGCATAAAAAAATGAATAATCACCAAATTAAATGTTAGGACTTACAAAGGTTGAGACACCCTAATCCCAACATTAAGACAGATAGAAGGAGGATTTGATATGAGCCCCCAAGGGCTACTCCTATCATATAAGTAAATAATAGATACCCCCCAATAGAAGAGAGAAGATGAGGAGATGGATCCCCCATAAAGAAGTAGTTCTTATGATAATGATAAAATCTTAAAGATATAACATGATCCACTACCTACAAAACAACATTTCTCCCCTTAGGAAGAAAATTATCCATTGGTGATTGAAGAAGCCATTTTCATAAGCTAGATGAATAGGGAATCCAAATCTAAATGATGTGTGCCTCTAAAAGCTACTCAAATGTCCATATGTCAACATGAAATTATGTTAATCCAAAATCCTATGAAAATTGATGCAAAAAATTCTCCAAAGACAATAATGATGGGCTAACAATGATAATGTGGCTATCAAAAAATAAGATGAATATCCTAAAAATGACCCTCTAATTATATAATATGAGACCCCACAAACAAGGATGATATGTCAATAACATATGAATCCCAGGTAGTTGTTTATGGAAGAGAATGAATATCCTATTACACTAAATCAATAAGGGTAATTGATGTGGCGATACTAATTTGATCAAGAACAAAAAAAGATGAAGATTGAGTCTTGATATGAGAAGTGCGAGCAAGGAGAAAAGCCTCTAAAATATCAAAACATGCAAGATCTATGATGTGCTCAAGCTCCTCTAAAATATCATTATCAAAGGGTACACAATCTGCATCATGAAGGGGAATGAGATAATCTACAATAGGGTCATTTAGGAATGATGATATATGAGGGAATCCATGGATCTTCCAAAGCCTAGTCCAAATTGTGTGAGGACAATTAATTTTTGATACAATAGAGATAATATCATTATCAATACTAGAACAAGTCACTCCTACAACATGGTCAACATGATGCTACCCTAAGCTAATCTACTCCATGGTGTGTCTAGTTTAGGTATGAGTCTATATAGATAAGGAAAAATATTAAGCTACCTGAAATATGTCAGGACACCATTTTTGTAAGACTCGTATTTATCTTTTTCTACCCGATTATCATAAAATCAAGAGCATAAAAATCCATGATACCTCCTTAAATGATTAAATCAAAGACCAATAACCTCAATGCATGTAAAAAGATCAAATGAATTCATCTCATACAAATAGATCCTTTCTAAGTGTCAAGATGTCTAAGTAATTGATAAAAATGTGAAATAAAAAAAAATGAATAAAAAATAGTTTGAGAAGATTTTTAAAAAAGTATATGGATAGATCTAAAGAGCTCTAAAATACCTTTTCAATGCTACAAGAATCATAAAAATTGAAGATATACATAAAAATTTGTAAGCTTAGAAAAACAATAATCTAACTTCAATTGACGATAAATCATAGTAGATAAAAAATCAACGATGAGACCTAAACTATTAGAAAGTACATATAACTAGCTTTTGATTGATATTGTATGCCCAAATTATACCAAAAATGAAAAAATGGCTCCTTAGAGAAAATTAAGGGTAGGAGAAGGCTTGCTAGAGATACAACATTGACATCATCTATCAAAATGTTGATTTCAACAATTTTTTAGATGCTAGTGTATTGTTTGGCTAGCCAAATATTCACTCTTGATAAAAAAAAAGTGTCATAATTTATAAATTGCCAGAATATTCTAAGTGATTCTACCAAAATATTTTGTAGACACAATAACTTCATTCGTACATTCTCACATAGATGAAATATTCCTCCTTGAATCTATTGGTATTTTGGTATGGTTTTGTCATTGATGTCAACACCTACTAACACTTATCAACTCTGGCACTTTGAAGAATTGGAAATGTTCATCGGCAAGCAAGTGACTTATGCACAGTCACCGGTAGGATATAATGTTCACCGACACTTGGAATGATATGGAAAACACCTGGTTATGTTGAAGACATCGTTTGGACACTTTGTCTTGGAGATTTGTTCATTAGTGCTACTTTCATATTTGCATATTTGCTGTTACTAGCAAATAGGTCCAGAATAAGCACCGACAGGCTTATCTATTCCAGATCAGCACGACACACTATGGAGAGGATTTATTAATGTTGTAAATGCATCAAGCCGACATGTTGAATCAGTTATTGCATCAGACATTGTTTTATTTGTAAATTGATTTTATTGTAATATCTTTTAGAGCTGACCTACTAAAATTGGTCTTAGGTCATGATATAAATGTAAGATCTTATTTGTAAGATCGGATGTGGAATGCGAAAAAGAATTGTATGAAGGTATATGCGAGAATAAGCAGAGCTATACACACAGACATCATTTGAAGGTTGAAGGAGGGTTTTTGTGAAGACAATCAAAACTACACTGGTACTGAATCCAGCATAGTAAGATGCTAATTTGAACAGTACATCCTTATTGGATTTAACCATCCAATTGTAGTCAGTGTGACTCCTATTTGTGTTTGAGAAGTGAGCTCTAAGCGCTTGGCCTTTCTGCATGTGCAGACCCCATTTGTATACACATACTATCTGCAGTAGTATCATCTGATTGTGGGTAAGGTTTCCCACCGTAGTTTTTCCCCTTACAAGGTTTCCACGTACAAATATTGGTGTTATGTGTTGTGGATGTTATTGTCTTTCTATTTCATGCATTAATCTTTATCGGTACTGTAATTAACTGATAAAACTATCCACTGACATAAAAGACTAGTTTACGGGTATTAAGCATTAAAGTTGGTTAAGTTGTTTTTGGTTTGAATTTGTTGGACAACTGATTCACCCCCCCCCCACTCTCAGTTGTCCCCGGGACCTAACATAATCATCATCATAGGAAAAATTTAAATTTTGTTGAAATAAGTGAGAAATATTCCATCACAGGTTTTTAGTTCTATGGAGAATACAACACGAAGAAGATAAGTGGCTAATAATATTGGAGCCTATGGTTTTATGTTGATTGATAATAACATTCTCACCAAACAGAAAACAAAAAACCCTCAAATACAAGGCTCATGCAGCATGGTAGAAAATCAATGGTGACATAGAGTATAGCATAATAAAACCATATGAATATATAAAATTATACAAATTTTGTTAGATTTGATAGTGAACCCCATAACTCCCAAGAATAACCTACAACTAAAACACCTATTACATGGAGAAGAAAAGAATGATTGTGCTATGCAATCTTGAGAAGGGATTGATCCAAGAAAGCATGACGATTTGTGTACCGATTAAACAACTGAATTAACCTACATTTTTACAAAATACAAATGAATTATTTTAAAATAAAAAATTAAATTAGATCACGACAAGTGTCCTCATCCTATGCTATGAGATAACGTGACCTAAATATAGAAAAAACACTTCTATTTCAACTTAAGTGTAACAAAGTAAAAGGGGATTTAATTAATGATTGCTTAATTAATTAGGCGATCAACTAGTTTTGCACCTAGGTCCTATTTGCACTAGTTACTTAATTTTACTTTAATTACAAATAAGAAATTATCATTTTATGTCTCAATTCATAAGATTAAGACACATGCCATAATCTTATGCAATATCATGTCTCGCCTTGGTCTATATAACTAAGGGCTTCCTTTTGTAATCTCAATCTAGTCATATCAATGTATATTTTTATCCTTTGATAGAATATAATTATTCTCTCATAGTTGATCACTCTTGTGGTTTCATAGAAGTTCTTAGGTATTGGGTGACTATAGTCTTTAACAAAATCTTGCGTGGTGAAGAGTATTCTATACCAAATCTTACACAATTTTTATGATACTTTTAGGGTACTTATAAATAATATTCTTAGATCATTTGTGGTCTCTTTATGCTATTATTTAGTTGGATGATATTTTGATTTTTAGATAAATATAATTTATAATAAAAAAATAATTATATGAAAATCTCAACACTATTTAGAAGGATGTATCAAAAAACTATTGAGAAGAGAAAGTGAAGTTTTTTTCTTTGGATCATGCATTTTATATCATACTTTTATGATACTTTTGAATAAGATTTGTAGACCATTTGTAGACTCTCATGTTATTGTTCACTCGATGATATTTTGTTTTGTACCAAATAGAATTTATTATTAAATATTATGACAAAGATCAATCATTATCTTGTTATTTCTAGTTAGAAAGAAAGGTGGATTTTCTATCTTAATTGAATGAGTAACATAATCCTCTCAGTCTTTCAAGTATCCCACTTTCTAATTTTAAATAATAATCATCTTGTTATTGTTATGTGTATTTTGCTTCTTTGATGGGGATTTCTAATTAGTTGTATATTTGTATGCTTGTAGCCAACCTTGATATCTATTTAAACGTGAAGACTTTTGGGTTAACTTTGCTAATTAAAAATTAAATTTATTAAAATAATATATTTCTAATGCATGCTTTGAATTTTTAGTCATTTGAATTGATGTCAATAGACCTCTGCCAGTAACAAAAAAGTCATTCTCAAATAGAATTCACTATTATTATTTTTTTTGTTTTTAAATGATTTAGAAAGAGATAATAGATGATCATGAATTAAAAACTGAAAAACTTAATAATAATTTTATATAAAAATAATATTTTTTAATAAATATTTAATTAAAAAGATAAGTAGTTCACATAGTTTTCTCAAAAGCTTAACATTACGAAATGTAAAAACAATATGAAGATGGCTTTATTACATTGATTTGTCAACAATTATATATATACTTTTGTTTGGATTAGAAAACTGTTTTGGATTTGAATAAGACCCCAACCAATAATCCATGTAAAGCATGAAATATGATTATATTATTTCATAACTCAAATAATTCAGCTTTGACCCGTTCTATTGTCAAAAAGGAGGCCAAAATTTATGGTGAAAGTGCAGCAGACAGTTGAAACCAGAAAAACAGGAAGAAAATGCTCATCGAATACCTACCTACCTGGTAGGTAATGTATTATCCTTGGTGTGTTTGCACCAGTAACAAAAGTTTACATGACCGATTCTCGATTTTACAAAAGCTGTCGATTGTACTAACAGAAGAAGATATACTATCGGTCTGATACAATTCCCTCTTCTTTTTATGTAAGGTGATGGTGAATGATCCTATTTTTCAACAGTGGGAAGGAGAGGATAACCCACTCTCCACCTTTGCTTCTTCCTCTCTTCATCTTTACTTCTCTAAGATATAAAACTCTTAGAAGCTTTAACTCAGATTGACAATATTTCATTTCTTTCCTACCAAAATCAGCTGTCATGATGAATAAAAAGAAGCCATGAACGAGATTTGATCATGGACAGATTGGGTACAATTGTGTTTGGGTGGAGATCCCCTTCAGTGAGTGTGAGCTCTACATCTATCTATCTATATATATAAATTCTAGATCATAAATTACAAATGTTCTAGGATGATCTGGACTCCGTGCTTAGGCTGGAGAGTGAGCACACATACAGGTGCATGCCGGTAATTGGGGGAAAGCGTGAATCGAAATCGGGAGAGAATCATGGCCAGCACAACCTTGGCCTCCATGATTGCAAAACTCTGTCCAACGCAAGTTCGGGGTCCGGTGGAAAAGGGCAAGAAGCCCATCTGGTGTTTACATGCCTTATGCACGCCCTCTGCGAAGCGCTGCGGATTGAATTCATTTGCGTCTTCTCCCCACAATTCTTTGCTGTGGTGGATGGCCAACACGGGGATCCATACAGACATCCCTTTGGGCAGCTCCAATTCTCCCAGTTTCACGTCCTCAAATGCCTGCCTTGGTAGAATCGATGCCGGGGTGTATAGTCTCAATGACTCGTTCAGTATCATTCCCAACTGCATCGCAATCCAATCCAATTCAATTCAATCTATAAGTCAAGACTCTATTAATGAGAGTTAATCTGGCATGTATCTAAGATTGAGACAATTTTAATTCATTCATCATCATTTGATAAGAAGTTCTCTAATTTCTTATGGAATAATCTAATCATTTGATAAGAAATTTTTGTAATTTCTTATGGAATACTCTAAGATCTCTATATAATGAGACAACTATGATCATTTGATAAGAGGCTTGAAAACACAATAAGTTTAAAAATGATAGTTTGGAAACACAATAAACTTAAAAAGGAGAGTTTGGAAACACAATCTTTTGCAATTTTTATGAAATTATCTAAGATCTCTATATAATAAAACAATTATGAATGGTTTCATTATGAATTAGATAATTAGTGTGTAATTCTTGATTATTTGATATACATTTGTGTTTCAATTTTGGATTTTTTTTCAATTGGGTCTAGATTGAACTTACGATTTTGAGCTTGGGAAGATCTGCGAAAGAGGGTGGGGAGTCTTGACAGATTTCTAGGATCTCAGCGCGGGCTTTTTCTTGCCAATGAGGGCTGGAGGCGAGGAGCATGATTGTCCACGTCATTAGAAGGGAAGTGGTCTCTTGACCAGTGAAGAAAAATGTCTTACACTCGTCCATTAGCTGCTGGTTAGTCAAGCTCACACCTTCGCCATCGTTGCTTGAAAGAATCAGTCCAAGAAGATCGTTGCCGTAGGACGTGCAGCGTCCGACGTGGACAGAATCTCGTCGAGCTCTGATAATCTCCATGAGAGCGCTCTCTACTTGCTGCTTTCGCTTCTTGATCTCACGGTTGAAACTCGTGGGGAGGAAGCTGCCAACACAAGGAACAAAACACACCTTAGTTTTAAATTCGAAGGCCATCGATGGCGTGTAATTCTTATTTTTATTTTGTGTAGATTGGGATGGGCAAAGGTCATCGATCGGTCTGTCCAGTGACAGCTTGGTAATGGCGGGGGGAGGGGTAATGGGATATTCCCGGCAAGATAATATTTTGATTTGACATACAGTTGGTCATTTGTATTTGTAGCAAAATTCCTTGCGTTTGTTTTTTCATGACTGTTATTTATAGAAATAATGGCACGGGCCCAAAATTTGGAGCCCATCTGCACCGTCCATAGATAGGTAGTTAGGAAATGCAGCTTTGAAGTTCACTATGGCGTTGATTTGTTTCCTGGGGGGCCGTCAGACATCATTTATAAGTTTACAGCTTTGTTCTGACACATTTTTTTAATCCCAAATTCAAATGACTTGGATGTTTTATGAGGGGCTTAAATGGTTCTGAGGACGGCTCAAAATATTATATTCACTAGGCTGTTTTCAAGGTTGACAACTGCATGCCTTATTATATAGCCTATATCTATGTATCAGGGAGCACAGTAAAGGCAGGGCAGAGGGGCAACAACAACAATAATAATACCTTGGGCGGAATGGGATAATGACATGAAAACGGCAGAAGGCATTACTTCAACGAGTACTGGTACGATAGAAAATAATATATTGAGCCTGGACAACTTTGCTTTGATTGATTAAAGTGTGTGGTCACCTCCATATCGACAAAAACGTAAAAAAATTGTTACGTCGTTTTTATGAAAGCAATGGCGGATGGTTAAAATTTCAATTGGTGGGAAGAAAAGAAGGGATGGTGGAAAATACCTGTTACCCGGCAGCCATAAATATCTTCCTGACTTTGACGAAAGCTTCTGTAATGAATTGAGTTGTTGAAAAATCTTCTTTCCTTTCTCATAACTGCTACCGAACTCAGTGCGCGCAATTATATCAGCGGCCAATTTGCAAAGATGCTCGCCTATTTCAATCTCCTCGGACCCGCTTCTCACAATTCTTTCAAACTCATCTAGCATTCTTGATGTGCATTCCACCATGTAATTCACATGTCCCTGCAAAAGTCAATAACACCAATCATGGAGACATGAGAAAGAGAAGGAGATGGAGATGGAGATAGAGAAAGATCGTACTACTTTGAAAAGTAGAAAAACGTGCTTCCGGTCCTATGGTGACCTGCGAAAGAGTGGTCCTCTTACCTTAAGTTTCTCGATGCGAAAAGCGGGCGCTACGACCCGCCGCTGATGAGCCCATTCTTCTCCGTTGGCCATCAGCACCCCTTTACCAATGAAATCCTTGTTTCCCTTCTGTTGCAGTTCCGATTTTCCATAACTATGACTGTACAACATTTCTTTTATAAGTTCTGGTTGGTACACCGCTAACCTTGGCTCTACCCCCCACCACATTACGAATTGCTTTCCTGCAAATCATAAGAAAAGACCTTTGTCATTTCAATATATACAAAAAGAACCCATGTAAAGATCAACTCAATTTGCTCAGAAAACTGAACAAATACATAATTCTGAACAAATACATAATTAACTTTGTTAAGATTTCTGCAATTCATCCTGTTTTTTGAGTTAAATTGTGTGTTTCAGATCACACCGGATGATCTATATTAGAATATATGACAGCTAAGAAAGTCCTTAGATTGTGAAGGAGTTAACTCTAAAGAATATAAGAGAGCTATCTAAGAGAGTCATATTAGATTGTGAGGGAGTTAACTCTAAAGAAATCGGATGTGAACTCCAAGACGCACCTTTTGTTTTCACATATGTAAACCCTATTGATCCAAAGCTTAATATCTCTAAAACCCAGAAGAATCTAGCATTTCTCTTAGTGTTGAAAATCGCTTCGAGATCCAAAAACACAAGACGTAGGAATTTGACTTTGGTTTAAAGAGAGAAAAAAGTTGATAGCTGTCTCACCGTAAGTTTGAGAGTTGTAGATATAGTGTGGCAAAATCCGGTGAGCAATGTCGTGCGTGAAGCAGCCCATATCGTTTACAGTTTCTTGGTCGCGAAGTTTAGTCATCTCCATGAGATTGCCAACCATAAAAGCGGGGGGCGGTCCACTCACTCCTTGCCTCTCCATGAGTCTCCTTATGCGCCTAGGCCACCACACATAGGCTATGAAAAAGTGGGTCGCAGCCCAGACAGTCATCAAGGCCATTACTAAAATTAAGGATGCAAGAAGTATATGGACAGGATCCATTGCAAAGCGCAAAGCGCAACGAGCTTGAAGTGAAAGACTCGTAAAGAGGCTTGATGTGTTTTGAGAGGTTGAGAAGTTTAGTGGATTATAAAGGGTAGAGAGTTGTGGGACTGGGTGCATCAGCAAGTATGTAGCTTCTGGTGAGAGTGTCGTCCATGTATGGCCATGTCCGACTTCACTGTGCCCCACACAGTGCAGACTTAATTCTAAAAACTATATTTCAAAGGGCCATCGTCAGCCACGTATAGAACAATTCCCCTCCCTTGGCACAAATATATTTATATCGGGCATCACTTCTGACTTCATCAATACAGTTATCTCCACAAATTCAAAGGCCCGGTCCTCTACAAGTTTTGTTGTGTTTGGTGAAAAAAGGGTGAGAGGAGACCGAATTACAAGAGTATTTTGCGTTTGTTGATCATGAATTCTTCCAAGGGCCATGCCCCCAATTTAAGGGGCGACTCCTGTCCCCCTGTGGGACCTTTTCCTATCGATTCCCAACGCACGGTAAAACTAAATACAAAAAACTAGAGACAGTCAATATACGCATCACAGCTTTCCTCCATTTATACAGTCAACAAATCTTTTATATCACAATCTAGGTACTCAATCAATCTACCCCAATCCAGGGAATTCGACGTTTTCTCCATCTGGGTGTTGGATTGAAGTCACAAAAGTAGATCATCTTGTGGCTTATTTGGGTTTTATTCATGCGTGGGGGAATCAAATTCCGCATTTCCAATCGTTAATTTCGGCAGTGGGTAATTGACGAAGAGAGAACATTTGTCTTAATGAGGTTGTG
This sequence comes from Cryptomeria japonica, assembly GCF_030272615.1. Classification (NCBI taxonomy): domain Eukaryota; kingdom Viridiplantae; phylum Streptophyta; class Pinopsida; order Cupressales; family Cupressaceae; genus Cryptomeria; species Cryptomeria japonica. Next base: position 11,289,169 of record NC_081405.1, read on the forward strand.
GACAAGCAGTATTTTTCAATTGACGGGCTTCCCAATGCCCTAACGAACTTCGATCCGGCTCTCCCTCTCATATACGAGCAATCGAGACCGGAGAACAATAATTATAAAATTAGGGTTCTTTTTCCTTGTCCTACCCAACGCCTCAATCAGAAGCGCTGAAAGCGGCGCGTAGTCTGGTGTACTACAACTAGTAACGAAATGGCAAATATACCATGGATGGAAGAAGGAAGTCTGTTATGTTATGTTATGTTTTTGTTTGGTCACCCACATCAACATGAGTTGAATATATGTCAGTGACCATCCCAGAATATTAATGAGCGGTGTCCCAAGAAACAGTAGACTTGCATTTTCTTTTTATCTACCCTGCACATGCATCCACACATCACCACCTTCTCTACAATCAATTTTGCGCTGCAAAATGCCCATAAATATATAATAATATGTTGGCCAAAACAAGTTGTTTACTGTCCCGATATATACAATATGCTGGCGGATACAACTGCCCTGGTTCTCGGGTTTATGCCTAGATTGGAAATCGTGAATTTTGTCCATTTTTCTAATCTTTTCATACTTTCTAGTGCCATCCATCGCATCTCGCATGTTCCAGATGCACAAACCAAATTGCCAATGGCTTTTATGTTTGTCTTCCCTATTCATTCTCCATTGCCATGTGCATTCATTTATTCATTCATTCATTCATTCAAACAGCCCTCAAACTCCTGCCTTGGTTTTGCCGAGTTGAGATCTCTTTGCTGCTTCTTTCTAGAGTGGGAACACGTTGTTTTCTGGGGTGATGCATCCACTCTGCATGAATGTCTGGGGTGATGCATCCACTCTGCATGAATGTTAAGATTCAAAGAATTTCGTTTATTTTTGGAAGGGAATAAAAACACCCTTTCAAATAGGTATAGGGCGCAGTACTACATTTAGTATGAGAAAACTAAGTGGCCTTAGTTTATGACGTTGACATAGAGATAGTAATTGATATAAAAATATGAACTGATAAAAGAGGATCAAGGACCTTGTTTTGTATGTGGTTTGAAGTATTTTTTAATTTGAAATTTTAAATTGGGGTCAGTGATTGGATCTGTGACTCATAACTGTATATTCTAACTTTTAAATGATAATAAGAAATATATGGACAAAGATATTTTGGATAAAGTAATTAGAAATGTAAAAACAAGATACAATTGCAAAAGATAGACTTATGTAAATTTCATGTGTTAGTTATGTTTTTAAATATTTAATATAGAAATGTAAGTTGCTCTTCAAATCAATATTATGTACTTGTAGATCTGCCATTCATACATAATTTGATAAAGAACAAGGGTTGATTTAGAGATTTTTGGATGAAAATGTGAATGGTGAAGATTTGATCTCAAATGGATGGTAAGGATTGAATAAAAAGGGTGGAGAATCTCTTTTGACTATAGTCAAGAAAAGTGATGAGGGATTCTTTGTGGGCTCTAATATGGGTGAGGATAAGATCAATTGATTAATTTTAGTTAATTAGTTGTGCATATATTAAAATATAAGAGGATATGGAGGATTTTTTATAGAATATTAAGAGATAAGTATTTTTTTTTATAATATTGTGGAGAATAAGTAAAAATGAATTGTTTATGTATTTTGAGATAAATGGATAAGTATTACTTTGATTAATTAAGAACATGAATTATTTAATCAACTAATGGTTATAAATGAAATGGGAAATTATCATGAAATGAGAAAAATGTCACAATATTAATTTGTAATGTTAGACATAATGTTAGAAGAAGATGAGAAATAAGTACCCGTATTTTGGCCCTATTTGAAATGGCACTACGAAGTAACAATATTTCAAATAAAGTAGATATAGGAACTCAATAAGAAAATATAATGTGCCCCAAACATGAATGTTTTAATTTTAAGATCAATTCATGATTTAGTGATGCGCCCTCAAGAGAATAGTTGGGTTTGAAGAACACGAGTGTTCTCTCATAATAGATGAAAGAGAGATTGAATGGTTATGGATGAATGGAAGAGATAGGTTTTGAAGATGGAATAAATGGTAGAAGACATGAAATAGATAAATGAATGAAAGACATAATTACCTTCTCATCTCATGGATTGGTTGAAAGTAGAGGCATCTTTCTCCACTTGATTTTCTCTTTGATGTTTCTTAAACCAACAACATGGTGTTGAGATTAGGATAGATTAGATAGAAAATGGACAACATGTAGTTAAGATGATAAAAGATGATCAAAATGAGAGCAAATGCCTCACTTTATAGATTCTTAATGGGGAGAATGAATGGATAAGATTCAATGTCAAATGGATGGCAATGATTGATTAAGAGAGATAGCATGGATTTAGGGCTTAGCCTTGTGATATAAATATCACAAGGAGAATGGAGGTGTAATAGCTAGGCGTGCTCATACATGTGTGAGCACACAGAGGGAAACTCATGAAAGAAGCATGTCTATGACATGTGAGTAGACAAGGAAAATTTAACCATTGTGAAGGGTGGTCAAACCCCTCAAGGTCTCAATAACCTTCTCTCCTCTCTGAGAAAACCTTTGAGGTTCTTTGAACTCTAATTTTGTAAACTATTGATTGTTGTTGTGTATGTTGATGATATCATATTTGGAGGAGATGATAATGTATGTAGGAAGTTTACAAAAGAGATGCATAAGGAAATTGAGATGTCTATGATAGGTGAGCTATCATTTTTCCTTGGTCTACAAGTTACTTAATTAAAAAAAGGCATTTTTATTTCTCATACAAGTGTATCAAGGAGATGTTGAAGAAGTTTGGGATGGAGAATTCTAAATTGGTTGCCATCCCTATGGATGCTGGTTGTAAGTTAAGAAAGGATGATGGATATCTAGATGTCGATCAAAAAAACTATAGATCTATGATTGGAGGATTGTTGTATTTGATAAATTCAAGACCGGATATCATGCAGGCTATTTGTATGGTGGCTAGATATTAGGTTAGTCCTAAGCAATCTCATAATCAAGTAGTTGAAAAGGATATTCACATATTTGAAAGGGACTCAGGGTTATGGGTCATGGTATAAGAAGGATGATGATTTTACACTAAAAGCATATACAGATGTTGATTGGGCCTGATGTGCAGATGGCAGAAGAAGTAGAAGTGGTGGTGAATTTTTCTTAGGAGACAAATGGGTCTCTTGGTTGATTAAGAAATATGATTTAGTATCATTATCTACTGCAGAGGTAGAAAACATTATATAAGCATCTTGTTGCACTCAGGTCATGTGGATGGAGAAAACTCTTAGTGATTTTAAGGTGAAGTATAATGAGACAATTCCTATTATGTGTGATAATGCAAGTACTATTAAAATTTCAAAGAATCCAATAATGCATTCAAGGACTAAACATATTGCAATCTGGTATCATTTCTTCAGAGAGAAGGTTGTAGAGAAGGAAGTCAGATTGGAGCATGCACCTAGTAAAGAATAGATTGTAGATATCTTTACTAAGGCATTGGCAAATGATACTTTTGAGTATCTCCAGCAAAATTTGAGGCTCATTGCCCCTCCTTTTTAAAACTAGATGCATTCAAGTGGTGCATCTGTCTAGGGGGAGTTCTAAAGTTCATATTTTTCTCCTAGATTGATCTAGCGGCTGCTCTCAGGGGAAGCAGTGAATGCTGAAATTATTAGAGTCTTATCAGTAAGAGGGAGAGAGAGTTTAGAAGAGTGGGCCCTTTTTCCTTGATGCAAGATATACAAATCTAGGGATAGATTAATTTTGAGTTTAGTGCTCTTTGTTGTTGGTGGTGTTGCCATCAATGACAAAAGAGGAGAAAGTTGGAAACTTGAGTTATTATGTTGTGTTGTCATTGATGTCAATCTATCTTGTGTTATTGATGTCATTATGTGTTGTAGGTGGTCTGAAAGTGAGTATTCTGGTATTGTTGTCTGGTCTAATGAAGATGTTGAGATGTTTCTAGAATGCTAGTATAGTGGAAGTTTTAATATGTAGGAAATAGTATTTATCCAAGAAAGAGTTTTTAATTTCTCAATGGAAGGATGCTTTGTATTCCTTAGTATGTGAATATTATGTGTTGCAACTTTGGATATGAGTTTTATGTTTCAGGTGTGTATTCCACTATCAGCTTTGTAGGTCCTCTATTACTCAGATGGTAGAGTTAGTTGTTGTTGTTTCTAATAGTGAAGTTGTCTGTCAGAATTGGTCCAAAGAATGCTTGGTGGCTTTCTAATATGTGTATTCATGAGTTGTGATTTGGAGGACATGTTCATTTGGTTTGTGGAGTATTTCAGTTTAGTTTTTGGGTTTTAAGCTGACTGACAAGTGAAGTTATGTTGTTATGTGTTTGACATGCTTAGTTGTGTTGTGTTCAGACTAGTTTGGTTGGCTTAGCTTACTTTGATCATATTATTTGGTCTAGGTTTTCTTTATAAAATGAGTTTGGTTAGTGCTTTAGGTCTCACCATGGTGTGTGGAGATTTTGTATTGTGTAATTTGCATTGAAGGATATTTTTTGGGTCGAATGGTTAACATGCTTTAGCATTTATCTACACATTTCATTTGATAGTGACTTTGGAGGATATGTTATCATTTTTGATTCATTGGAATCGACTTATATGGATGTGTTGTGATGTATTTGGGTCCCCTCTATCTCTTGGAGTGAACTGAAATAGATACTTTAGGTTTGGGTGGCTGAATTTATGTAATATTATTTATTCTATTTGTGGCCAACCTAATCAAGGGTTTTAATGAATAATTTATAAATAAAGGAGTGCATATGTGTGAATGATGGTATGGGATGTGTGTGAATTGACAAGAAATAAGCGTGAATGATTTGCAGGTAGATTTGATGTTGGAGATGTGTGAAAGTTAGCTATGAAGAGATTTGATGATGATATCTTTAGTGTGACAGTGTTTTGAGATAGTGTTTTGATGATATTGGTCACTTGACACAATGGTTCAAGGATAATTTTATGATTAGGAGATCTTGTTCCTTTCAATTCGGCTATTCATTTCTTTGTTGGATGAAATTGAGTCTCTTGGTAGTTTTTTGTATCTTGCCTTGAGATAGCGTGTCTCAGTATTGCAAGTTATTTGTATCTTTCCCTAAGGTTGTCCACCTTAGTTCTACAAGTCCTCTCAGGAGAAATATGTTCTAGAGGATGTTAGGATAACTGGTGAACATATCCTCGGTATGTTCATCACAATCCAACCACTCTACTGGAACCCGGTAGATAGCCAAAAAATCTAGTGTTGACATCAATGCAACATATAATCAATTCCTCTAAATTGCCAACAATCTCCCCCTTTGGCATTAATGGCAACACTAGATGTGAAAAACATCCAAGTCCCAAGAAATTCCAAACAAATATCCCCCAATGGAAGACATCCAACAAATGATATAACAATGAAGTTCTGAACCAATTAACCAAACCATAGACCAAACTCCCCTTGTGACTAATATCTCTATTAAGCTTTGTTTTTCACATGTATATCTCTCTCCTTTGCATCAATGCCATAAATATGACATAAACATCAAAGAAAAACCATAGATCCTTTGAACCACACATCTGACTACTCCCCTTGAGTAGTAGCACCAAGTCATCAATCCAGAATGAATGATAGTTCTGATAATGCATACCAGACTGATGCCAATCAACATCACTTAAGTCTTTATCAGAGGGGTAGAGACCCCCAATCTGTCTCTAAAGTACTCAAATGATTCCTTGGGAAAAGGTTTAGTTAAGATATCTGTAATCTATTCTTTAGTGTTCACATAAACCAATCCAACTTCATTTTCTTCCACCTTTTCCTTCAAAAAGTTATACTTGATTGATGTGTGCTTTGTCTTAGAATGAAATACCGAATTCTTTGATATGTCAATAGTAGCAGAGTTGTCAAAGTGAATAACTACTGGTTCATTACAATCTACCCTTATATCTTTCAACATTTGCTTCATCCATAGAGCTTGTGTACAACTAGTAGCAGTAGCAACATACTCAGCTTCAGCAGTAGATAAAGAAGTACATGATTGGTTCTTGCTGATCCATGAAACAAGTTTCTTTCCAAGAAAGAAAGCTCCATCGAATGTGCTTTTCCAGTCATCTATATCTCTAGCCCAATCTACATTTGTATATACACATAATGTGAAGTCATCTTTCTTTGTCAATTTCTCACTTGTAACCATAGGAGTACCAACTAGTTTAGAAATTTTCATATCAAATTTCTTCAACAACTCTCTAGCATACTTAGTTTGACAAATGAAAATACCTTTATCAGTTTAAGTAATCTGCAAACTTAAGAAAAATCTCATTTCTCCAATCATAGACATCTCAAATTCATTCTTCATATTATCAAAGAATTCCATAAATAACTTTTCTTCACCTCCAAAAATGATATCATCAACAAAGACCTCAACAATCAATATGTCATCATTAGTGATCTTATAATATAAGTTACTATCAGCATTACCTTTAGTGAAACCAAGCTTCAAAATATATTTGTCCAATCTAGCATACCAAACTCTAGGGGTTTGCTTCAATCCATATAAAGCTTTCCTCAATCTGCAAACCATGTTATTGTCATCTGAAAGAGAAAATCCATCAGGTTGCTTAATGTAGACTTCCTCTTCAAGATCTCCATTTAGAAATGCACACTTAACATCCATCTGATAAACCTTGTATTTATTATGGGCAGCATAAGCAAGAAATAATCTCATAGCTTCAATCCTAGCTACTGGAGCAAAAGTTTCATCATAATCAATTCCTTCCTTCTGAGAATATCCTTTGTAGACAAATCTAGCCTTGTTCCTCACAACTTGTCCATCTTCATTCAATTTATTGCTAAAAACCTATTTAGTTCCAATAACATTCTTATTTTTAGGTCGAGGGACTAAAGTCGATGTATTGTTCTTTTCTATTTGATCCAATTCCTCTTCCATGGCTTTTATCCAACATTCATTCTTACATGCTTCATCTACTGATGGTTCAAATTGAGAAATTAAGCATACCTCTTCAACTGCCAACCCTCTTCTTGTCATCACTCCTTTGCTTTTGTCTCCAATGATCTGATCTTCTGAATGATTCAACCTTACATACCTAGGAGTCTTCTGACTTTCTGTTTCTCTACTCTGATCTTCAGTTACTGTTGAATTTTCAGATACTGTCAGAGTAACTAGTTCAACATTTTGTCCTGGTATAGGTGTTACCGGTTTAGTTATGATCATTTCCACTTTTGGCTCTCTCTCATAAGTTCTGATTTGACCTTTGTACTGCTCATCCACCTTGACATTAGGGCTCTCCATAATTCTTTGCAATCTTTTGTTATAACATCTATATGCTTTGCCTTCATTTGAATAACCAAGAAATATTCCTTCATTACATCTAGGATCAAACTTTCCAATGGAATCATCTCTTTTGATATAGCATTTATAGCCAGAGATTCTAAATTACTTAACTGTAGGTGTATGACCAAACAATAACTCATAAGGTGTCTTAGCGGTGTCTCCTTTGATATGAACTCTGTTGAATGTGTATATCATTGTTCTCACAACTTCTCTCCAATAGATATGAGGCAAATTAGCTTTCATCATCATAGATCTATCTGCATCCAGGATAGTCCCATTCTTTCTTTCTACAACACCATTTTGTTGAGGTGTCTGAGGTGAAGACAACTATCTCATTATCCCATGTTTCTCACAATAATTATTAAATTCACTGGAGTGAATTCACCACCCTGATCGGATCTTAAGAATTTGATATTCAACCCTGTCTTTGTCTCAACCATAGCTTTAAAGATCTTGAACTTTTCAAAGGCTTCAGATTTCTCCCTTAGAAAAGTAACCCACATCATTCTAGAATAGTCATCAATGATTATCATGAAATGTCTATCACCCTAAAAACTTCTTATTCTAGCAGGGCCACACAAATCGGTATGAATAAGATCAAGAATATCATTAGATTTGTCTTGTATACTCTTAAAATAAGTTCTGACTTGCTTTCCCATTTGACATTCCTTACATACCAGATTATGAGGCTTCACAATCTTAGGTATATCTCTAATTGCCATAGTTGAATTGGTCTTTACAATGCAATCAAAATTCACATGACACAACCTCTTATGCCATAGCCAACTCTCATCAATATGTGCAATCAAACATGTCTTCTCACCAGAGTTCAAATGAAAGATGTTACCTCTAGTCTGAGTACCGGTTGCAATCTCCAATCCAAATCTGTTGATGATTTTGCATTTTCCATCCTTGAACTGCAATTGAAATCCCTTATCCACCAACTGTCCTACACTCAAAACATTATGCCTTAAACCTTCTACATATTAGACATTATCAGTGTTATTCTTACCATCCAATGATATAGTTCCTCTTCCTATGATCATGCATGCTTTGTCATCTCCAAATCTGACCAAACCACCATCAAATTCTTGCAAAGATAAAAACTTCCTTTTATCTGTAGACATATGATGTGAACAACCACTGTCTATCACCCATTCATCCTTATCTTCAACTTTAGCAACAAGGGTCTTCTCTTCATTTTGAATGACAAGTTCTGGATCATCTTCCTTGATAGCTAAGAATACCCATTCCTTTCCATTTCTAGATTCACAAGCTGAATCTTTTGTCGGTTCATCATCAGAATCATCAGTTACACCTTCCCCATCAACATAGTAGCATGATTTGTCTTTGTTCCTCCTTTACTTATTCTTGATTTGATATTCATGGTTAGGCTAAAAAGATCTTCTATATTTCTCTTCAAAACTTGAATTCCTCTTAGGACATCTAGATGCAAAATGACCTATCTTATTACATGCAAAACATTTGAAAGGTGATTTTCCTTCATACTTACTTCATGTCGGACCTTTAGGTACCCTTCTATCGAATAGGGCTTCAAGTTCCTCAATCTCTTCATCTTGTTTCCTCATATCCTCTTGTTCCTTCATATATAATGCTTTCCAATCACTCTTGTCGGTTGATGATGTAGATGTCTTGAATACAAAATCTGTCTTTGTAGCTCCTTGAGGACCGAATTCTTCAAGCTCAAAAGCAAATAACTTTCCAACCAAAGTATCCCTATTGACAGAAGTGTTAGACATTATTTTCAGCTCATTAATTGCAGTATCCTTCATCTTGTAGGCCGATGGCAAAGCTCTTAATACTTTAGAAATAATCTCATATTTGCTCAGAGATCCACCACGACATTGAATTCCGAAGACAATTTCATTAACTCTTTCCATAAAAGTAGTAATTCTTTCATCTTCCTCCATTCTCAAGTTCTCATACCTCACCTGGTAACCATCAAGTTTAGCAATTTTAACAATAGGGTCACCTTCATTCAGAAGCTCCAACTTATCCCATATAGCTTTTTCAAATGATTTGTTTGTTAATCCCATTACTTGCTGATCTGAAAGGGCGCTCAAAATGGCTTCTCTAGCTCTACAATCAAATTCAATGTTCTTATCCAAGTCTGCCAGAGGAGGGTTGCCAGATGCTAGATCATAAGGAGTATAGCCATTCTCAGTGATCTCCCAAATCTCCTTCCTAAGGCATCTCAAATGAGTCTCCATCTGAAGCTTCCATACTCTGTAATTTGTTCCTTCAAGCCTAGGGATGTCCTTCTGATAAGCAATTGAAGTTGAATGATTACTCTCCATAGGATATTCCTCAAGCGGTTAAGCTTCTGCAAAGAGGACCAAGCTCTGATACCAATTGTTAGGATAACCGGTGAACAAGTGAGAGGGGGGGGGGGGGGTGAATCAGTTGTTAATAGATTATGAAACTTTAAGGACACAAAACCTTTTACCGGAATGCATAAACCAAATACTGGAATAGCAAATATATCAATTAAGCACAAACATAAATCATAAACCAAATACCATGCGTCCACAACACATAACACCAAGATTTGTATGTGGAAAACCCGATAAAGTGGAAAACCCGATAAAGGGGAAAACCATGGTGGGAAGCCTACCCACCATCAGATGATACTTGTGCAGTAAGTATGTGATTACAATAAGGGGCCTACATATGTAGGAAGGCCAATAGCCTAGAGCGCACTGCTCATCACAAAGGAGACTCATTGACTACAAAAGATCTTTGGACTACAATCTAGAAATAAGAATGAACTGCAAGAATAGAATCTCCTAATGCCTGAGTACAGTTTTGGTTAAGCTCAATGTCAGAGGTCTTAAACCTCTTACACAAACCCAATTCGATCACCTATGATCGACCAAAACCTCTACATATGATTACAACTTTATTCGTACACAGATAATCCCATAACCACGACCACATACCACGATCTACAAAAAGATCTTACATCATATTTATACCAACCCGTGACCTAAACAATTAGGTCGGCCACCTAAAAGATAATACAATAAATCCATTACATAAACCCGCAAACCAATGATAACACAAGTCGTCCTAAGACCCAAACAACATTAACCAAACAATAAATCCAATCGGTAATGCATTGGGAGCATCCACCAACACATTACATAAACCGGTCCATAACCTAACAGAATAGCATTAAGTGCGGACCTAAAATAGGTCGCCATAAACCAAATGCAACACCACCAATCAATTGGAACACGAACAAGATAACCATCAGCATACCGAAAACCTTCTAGAAGCCGCACCAACACCACTTATCGAATCCATCAAAATATTTTCAATAAAGCTCTACCGATAGAACCCTTACCAGTAACCAAAAGGCTTACTAGAACATATGATAGCTTCCGGATCACCAAATCCTGAACCAACTGAATGTGACATGCATCTAAATAACATGAATGACCGAGCCAAACCAATTCCACCAATCTGAACATATCCCCGATATGTTCATCACAATCCAACGACTCTACTAGAACCCAGTAGACAACCAAACAAGCTAGTGTTGACATCAATGACAAATATCAATGCAACACATAATCAATTCCTCCAAATTGCCAACAGAGGAAGCATTACATAATAAATTATATTCATATTGTGAGTGTGATTTTCACTGTGTTTTTTTCCTCTTAGGGTTTTCCACGTAAATCTGTTGTTCATGTGTTTGTTATGCTTTGCACTTTCATGATTTATTACCACTGTGATTATATAGTTGTAGTTTAAAAGTTTAAAGATCAGAAGTTAGGTATTTTGAGGCCACCCTTCTCAATCTCATGGTGTGTTCAACATGTGGATGATATGTTGTTTATTTAAAATGGTAAAAGAATAATTTTAGATTTGAAGTCTTAGTTTAGAACACAGTTTGAGATGAAAGATCTAGGTGCAATGAGATATATTATTGGGATTGAGATCATTAGAGATCTAAAGCTAGAAAAAAGATTTCAATGAGTCAGATTAATTATGTTCTCCATGTTGGAAAGATTCAACGTGACAACTTGCAAATAATCAATTGTTCTAGTGTTATAGGGGATGAAAATTTCTACATGGAGGGTTGTCTAAAATATCCCACTTAAATGGAGGACATGACTAGAGTACCTTATGTGAGTGACAATGGCAACTTTATGTGTGTTATGGTTTGTAATAGGCTAGATATTGCTCAAGTAGTGGAAGTCCTTAGTCAATTTATGGATAATTCAGGCATGGTGCATTAGAATGTGGTTAAGAAAGTGTTGAGGTATTTGAGGGGTATTTTTTAGTATTCTTTGTGTTTTCTTGGCTTTCCTACTAAACCTTGTAATTCAATATGCATTCATGGATATGTTGATTCAAATGGGTCAGGTGACATTGATAATAGAAGATCCACTAGTATATTTATTTCATGGTGTTTGGTGGTGCTATTAGCTGGATGAGTAAGCGACAATTTGTAGTGGCTTTGTCCACTACAAAAGTAGAGTACATACTAACTACCCATGCTTGTAAGGAATCTATTTGGCTTAAGAGATTGTGTTATGATATTGGTTTATAGATTATTATCTCTTGTAAAAATTAGAGTGCTATTTGTTAAGTGAAGATACTACTTTCCATGTTAGAACAAAGCATATGTATATTGTTTTTTTTCGTGATACGGTGGAAGATGGAAAGATGAAGGTGACGAAAAATGATAATTTGGTGAATGTTGTAGATGCATTAACAAAACCAGTGAGCACTAAGAGTTTTAGATGGTTTGTTAGTTCTATGGGCCTTGGAGCCTTGAGTAGATGATAGAGTTTTGACTCTTGATAGGTCTTCAACAAGTAGGAAAATGTTGGGATTAAGGTGTCTCAACTTCAGAGTCCTAATGTGTTGTCCATTCAATTATTATTTTTTTCACCCACTTTGGAAATCTAAAATTTAGGGGACTAGTGTCATAGGTTGCTATGTTGGGACTATGACACTTTCATTTAATTACTGTGGCAATTACTAGTTCAATGAAAGAGTCATGGAGAGTTATTTTTTGGTAGCTAGTATTTATGTTGGAGTTCACTTTTGACAAGTGGTGCGAGGTAAGGAATGTGCCTAAATTTGATTTGGCAGTTTTTATGTAGTTGGTTACATAGTGCATATGGCAAGATGATTGTTATGAGTGAGTGATGAGTTAGTGCTTTGGAAATTTTCTCTATGCAACATGTCATGGAAAGGGCAACTCATTTTTTTTTATACCACTTACCTTTTGAGTGTATGAGTTGGTTTTGGAAGCCATGGATGCTTTCCACTAAAATTTAGGGGACTAGTGTCATAGGTTGCTATGTTGGGACTATGACAATTACTAGTTCAATGAAAGAGTCGTGGAGAGTTATTTTTTGGCATCTAGTATTTATGGTGGAGTTCACTTTTGACAAGTGGTGTGAGGTAAGGAATGTGCCTAAATTGGATTTAGTAGTTTTATGTAGTTGGTTACATAGTGCATATGGCAAGATGGTTGTTATAAGTGAGTGATGGGCTAGTGCTTTGGAAATTTGCTCTATGCAACATGTCATGGAAAGGGCAACTCATTGTTTTTTATACCACTTACCTTTTGAGTGAATGAGTTCGTTTTAAAAGCCATGGACACTTTCCACTCATGTATTGAGCTCTATAAATATGTGGCATCTTAGTGTATTTTGTATGACAAGATTGAATATTTTATAAGTTGTTATGTGCCAAAATTTCTATAGAGTTCTATATTGCTACAATTACTCCTGATAGCATTTTCTCTATGCATTAATTGTAACTCTTATTGCTAATAATATAAATGATCTTTGGCTTTTGGAGTGTGGGTTTTTTATCAAAAGGGTTTTCCCATGTAAATATGGTGTTATGAGTTTATTTGTTTAAATTTGAATTTTATATGTGCATCTAATCTGTAACAACTAAAGGGTAGTTGTAAGAATTTTTTGCATTCACTCTCATTTTAGATTTAATTGGAAGCGTTATTCCACACTTTGCTTCCTTTTCACCTTTTCCTCCAAGAGGCTCCTATAAGAACCCAATTTTCCAAACTAATTCAAAGTACTTGTAACTTGTGATGTAAAAGAGACTGTTGGTGTAAAATATTTCTCATAATTATACTTTACTTAAGTTGACTTAAGATAATGCATTTCATATTAGTTTGGATATGAGATACTTAGGAAAGTGTACACATAGGGATGATGTATGTAGGAGAAATTCCACCTTTTGTGGTCTTATCTTGTTGTTACATTCCACCTTCGGTGGGTGATCCACCTCATGTGGAATATTTTATTATTTCTCCTACCTACCCTTGCTTCTAATTGAGCCACATGTCATGATTGTGTGCTCACATATCCATATGGCCTTGCCTTTATAAGCAGGCTCATCTACATTGTATGTAATTTCTGATGATCCAGTTGATCAGTATACCTCCTACGCAAGGGGTACCTACGGGACCCTTTTCTAAACTTTTTAAAAGTTCTTTTTAAAATTAAAGTTTTTAATATAGGTTTTTTTAATTAGTTTTTTTTTAAATGTTTTATATTACGTTTTTTTATTAAAAACTTTTAATTTTAAATGTTTAATTTTTTTTTTTAAAATGTTATTTTTCTTTATTAATTTTTTTAATAAAGTTTTTTTGGTCATACTTTTAATAAAATGTTTTTATCTTTTAAAAACAAAAATTTTAATAAATAAGTCAAATTGGAAATAATTTTTTTTTGTACACCTATCATACCTATATTGCAGGGCTTCGAACTGGCAGTCAAGGGGGGGGGGAGGTAAGTTTGTTCCTTTATATCTCTTGGTGACACCCCAATAGGAGACATCTTCATCTGTGGTTTTCAACATGGCATCATCTTCAGTTTCTAGATTTGCACTTTATCATGATGTATTCTCTTGCATGAGCAATGTTGTACTCGCACTATCATAAATTGCTACACCTCTTTGTACTTTGTCATTGATGACATATTTGATGTAATGCTCTTGTACACCGTAGATTAGGAATATTTATGTGAGACTTTTATTCTCTAGTTGAGAAAGTATTTGGATCAAGTACATCTTTCATTGGTGCTCATCTGTTTGTCTCCTTGTGAGACTTGGTGCATGGCTCTCATTGAGATTTAGATTGTACACATTTGTGCATGGCTCCCGTGAGACTTTTATTTTACTGGTATTTTTGTCATTTATGAGTATCCAGGTGATCCTCAAAGAAGGTTGTCTCCATGCCTGATCTTTATCACATTGCAGCAAGTGATTCATCGCCATCGATATTGGTACCTAGTTTTGTCACACTTTGACATTATTGGTGCAGCATTGGCTCTCTTTCTTCCTAATGGGGAGGTTTTTTGGTCAACATCATTAGACCATTTTTGCAGGAGATTCTACATTGAGGGGGGGCTTCATGGTCTCTCTTCTTCTTCTCTTATGGGGTGGGGGGGGGGGGGTTTCTTCACATGAGGTTTGTTCTTCTCATTCATCATTGAGAGCATTGTGTGCTTTCATCTCTTTTGGTGGGGGGGATTTTTTTCCCATTGGGTTTTTCTCTCTTTCTCCATTTGTGAGAGATTGCATTGGTTTGCGTACATTTGCATTTGTACATGGGTAACTAACATGGCCTAGTAGTCGAGACCCATCTTGCATTGTTGACTTGAGTCTACATTCCCCTAAGTTGCACTTAAGGGGGGGTGTTGGTGTAAATTATTTCTCATAATTACACTTTACTTAAGTTGACTTAAGATAATGCATTTCATAGTAGTTTGGATATGAGACACTTAGGGAAGTGTACACATAGGGATTATGTATGTAGGATAAATTCCACCTTTTGTGGTCTTATCTTGTTGTTACATTCCACCTTCGGTGGGTGATCCACCTCATGTGGAATATTTTATTATTTATCCTACCTACCCTTGTTTCTCATTGAGCCACATGTCATGATTGTGTGCTCACATATCCATATGGCCTTGCCTTTATAAGAAAGCTCATCTACATTGTATGTAAAAATTTTGGATGATCCAGTTGATCAGTATTTTTCATCTTGATTAGAATATAGTTTATTCTTATCAATATTTTGTTCTCTCTTATTTGTGCTTTCCATTGCCTCTAGATCTTGGCAAATTCTCACATAGACAAATAAACTCATAGAAAATAAGATTAGCATTACACGTTAGGTTCAGGAAAATGTAAGCATTGAAATTTAAAAAATTAAGAAAATAAAATAAGTTTAAAATCATAAAACATAAATAAAATCACATTTTTACTTACCAATTGTAAACCTCAAAATAAATGATTTTGTTTTGCCTTTGGATATTGATGCTAAATCTTTATAGAACAACACTATGAGTTTATAAGGATTGATTTCAATAGAATGAATTTAAAATATATGTGAGATATTAATTCAATGATAAAGAAATGATATTATTTATACACTTTCCTATGAAAAATTAACTAAGAGATGAAGATAAGAATAATTACTTTAGTTAATTGAACTAATTATGGAGTCAATTCAAGTGAAGGAGTGAAATTTTATATTTCTAATCCATGAGAGGATAATAAAAAATTATACGACTTAATTGATGGATAATTGTGCACAACAAGTTTCCATTTAAAGATGAATTTAACTCTGTGAGAAGAAAAAGAAGTTTCTAATTTGAAGAAGAATAAAATTTTGTATGAAGATTGATGCTCTGCAAAAAGGATTAGAAAATATGTTTGATGGCAACACACACAAGAGCACAAGAAACAAACGTTAGTGTTAGCAACAAAAGA
Organism: Cryptomeria japonica; assembly: GCF_030272615.1. Classification (NCBI taxonomy): domain Eukaryota; kingdom Viridiplantae; phylum Streptophyta; class Pinopsida; order Cupressales; family Cupressaceae; genus Cryptomeria; species Cryptomeria japonica. Next base: position 11,305,303 of record NC_081405.1, read on the forward strand.
TTATCCTAAACAGGCATATCAAGAGAGATATTAAGCATGAAATAGAAAGCATATAAACATAGAATAAAATAGCTAATCAAGATGCTCATAGTTGCTCCTCCCTTGTTCCTCTCCTCTCCAAGTCCCAAATGAGTGTAGCTCTCAGCTTTTAGCACTATCCATGGATGCCATATGGAGATTCAAGATGGTTGAATATGATAAACAAATGCTATGCAAGAGTAGATAGTGATGCTATGAAAAAGCTCTATGCTAATGCCAGTATAACAACAATACTCTAATGCTTCCCTTTTTTGCTTGAGGAGAAGGGTTCTATTTATAGAAGAAATGGGGAAATGAAGGGTTAAGATTGAGTAATCTTAACAAGGGTTAGGATTGAAAGATATTCAATCCATGTGAGACTTTCAACCCAATCCCATGTTGACAAGTGTCACCATGAGGAGGCTTGAGAGGAGAGATAAGGAGCATTAAATGCTTGAGGGGACATGATGGTTACCCTAGTCAAAGAAATAAATGCTTTGAAGAGACACATGGGTTACATAAGGGTTAAGTTAGGGGTCAAAGTCTTTAACCATGGGTGCAAGTGGAATTAACCATTAATGGTCATGTAAGAGCCATAAGTGGTTTGGAAGACTTTAGAGGTTAATTTGTTGAACACACAAAGCATTAATTGCTTTTCAAAGACTTTGGAGTCTTTGAGAAGTGACTCCAATTTGCTTAGGAATGTGACAATATTTAGGGGATGGATTAGGTTAATTAGGAAGGGTTTAGAAGAATCTAGAAGGGGTTTAGGCATGCAAGTGGATTTTGTAGGAAAATGCAAGTGGGAGGAATTTTGGTATTTTCAATTAAAATAAAATCATTTATTTCAATTAAATGGTGTAATTTGCATTTGGATAAATATTCAAATAAATATTAATTTATTTAAATGAGAAAAAGGAAGATAAAGCATTAAAATGCTTGAAGACTTTGAGGGAAACCATTAAAGGCTTGAAGACTTTAAGGGAAGCAATTAAAGTCTTAAGAAGACTTTAAGGGAAGCCATTAAAGGCTTAAGAAGACTATAGAAGGAAGCCATCAAGTTTGAAAACTTTAAAGCCATCAAGTTTTGAAGACTTTAAGGGAAACCATTAAAGGTTTCAAGTGGGTGAGGATAAATAGGATTTTAAATAAATAATTTATTTAAAATAGTTGTGCAACTTGCATTTGTAGGAAAATGCAAGTGGGTGAGGATAAATAGGATTTTAAATAAATAATTTATTTAAAATAGTTGTGCAACTTGCATTTGTAGGAAAATGCAAGTGGGTGGAGGATAAAGGTGATTTAAATAAATGATTTATTTAAAATGGTTGTGCAACTTGCATTTGTAGGAAAATGCAAGTGGGTAGAGGATAAAGGTGATTTAAATAAATGTTAATTTATTTAAATGTGAGAGGTGGGATTTTGGGGGATTTAAATAAATATTAATTTATTTAAATGTGAGAGAAGATTTAATTAAATAAATATGATTTATTTATTTAATTAATGGTCTGAATTTGGTTAAGTGAATTAAATCAAATAAATTGAATAATTTATTTAATTAATAGGAGAAGAGGGTTAAGATGAATTAATTAAATATATTAATTTAATTAATTATTAATTGATGGTTAAATAATCAAATAAATATTAAATATTCATTTAATTAAGTGGACAGATTTATGTGACTACAAAGATAAATATGAATTATTTTATTTATTTAATGGATTCTTTGACATGAGGAAGTTGTTAATTTGAAGATTGAGTTAACTAATGAGATAAAAACATGAATTATTTGAAACTGAATAATTTTTTTTATTTTTTTTAATGTCTGGTAAACTTTTTAATGTGATCGGCAATGCTGGCATGACATGCCCTCTAGCTCCACGTGAAACACTTTAAACCCGGAGATATGAACCGATGAGGCCACCATCGGGGGACCTCATCCCCACACTTCACTTGTTCAAACCCGCGAGCACAGCGACCCAGCGAAGACACAAGCCCTGTGAGTACAATGGCCCGACAGGGTTTGAACCTTGGTGGCCACTTCACCAACGAAGTGTTTTAATCGTGACACTACATGTCCGAAGACATTTGAAACTGAATAATTAGTTTACATGTAATTAAATAATAAAATATTATTCAATTAAATGGATAATTAGAAATTATTAAATAATCATTAATATATCAATATGATACATAGTTAAATAATTAATAAATGATAAATAGTAATTACTGGATAATAAATGATAATCAAGAATCCAATATTTTTAGTGTCTACACATAGCATAGGAAGAATTGATTCAGATACTTCCCCCAATAGTAGCAAACCATCTTGTAGAGAAAAGCATGCCATATTGTGGGGGTATCTCAACCATTTTCATATTAATCTTATACTGATTCTTAGGGTAAGAAACCAATCTAAAATTAATATCCTTCATGACTCGGCTATGATAGGGACCTCCTTAGAATCCGTGACAAAGAATTTATCAAAAGGTTTAATAACATATAAACCCAACAAGTGCATGACTTCTAAAGGAATAATATTAGTGGATGCCCTATAATCAATCATATAATTTCTTACCAACTTATCATTGGTAAACAATGCTACATAAAAAGGATCTACTTGAGTTGGAAATTTTCTCAAGGTTGACCCCAAACAAACTTATGATCTCTTAATATTATCTACTTTATTGCTTTTGCATATCACCTAGTTCTCTTTCTTCTACTGTATACCATAATCTTTGCACTTTTTTAATAGATCAGGAAGAGTGTAATAGATTAAATCCAATGATTTATTTTGTACTCTATTGTGCTCATGATATCCATGTTAAGGGAACAACAACTTAAATTATTAAGGGAGCAATAACTTAAATTATCTTACTTAATATCTAAGCCATATAATGGATATTGTTTGACAATGGGGTACCTATGATATAGCAGTGGTTGCCTAAAGAAGTTTATAACTAATAATACCTTGTTTAACAGGATCCTTCTTTTCTAATGTAGGAGTCTCTATGATGTAATTTCTTTTGTTAATTGGGTGCTCTTTTTTCATATCTAGGACCTTTGGTCATGCTTGGCAGCACCTCTATTCAATAATCCCAAATTAACTTCTTTTTCCTTGGTATTATCTTTAATAAATAAATAAGTATTTTATTCTCCAAGGTATTTCTCTTTAATGAAAATTCCCCTATTATTTAATGAGATAGTACCTCTCTTCTAATCATTCTTACTTCTCAAATTATAACTACTCTTGGCTTGAGCAATGGATGATATCATAGGTCTAATTTATTCATAAAAATGTTCTCATAATTGGAACTTCCTAGGGAAGGCATCTACATTATGTACATGATATTCCCCATCTTCTTTATCTGATAAGACTTGCTACTGATACAAAATATTTGCATGCCTTCAATAGCAAGCTCACAACCACATTCATAAGAAAAACAATATTTATCACTACCGCAATACCTCTGAGAAGATAACATGTTTATTTCATGGTGATCTTGATATTGTATTTAGCCACAATCAACTTCATTACATTCACCATAGTTTTTATTATAATTCATAAATGCTAGTGTTACAATACAGTCTAGCCAAGAATGGGGAATTTGGTAGGCCATGCACTATAAGGAACATCTACATTATTAAGAAGTACCTTCTTTAAAGGATTTGTTGTTGCTGTTTTTTTAGTAAAAAAAAAATTATCGACCCTTTAAAATCTAATAAAATAAGCCTCTCATTATATTATGTAGTGTTATGTGGTTGATTAGTCAGCTTATGCATTTTCTTACTTCTTGTTGTTGATAAGAAAAGTGAATTCACATACCTAAATTTGGAGTCTTAATATCATGTATGTTGTATGAGATCCTAGTTGTTACAATATAATAATAGTTAGATGTTTTGTGGTGACATGTATGTTTAAACATAATTAAAAAAGAGTGTTGGTAAATAGAAAACAATTATTTATACTATATAATTGATAAGAAAATGTATCAAGCTTTGACATATATTCATTTATTAGTCAATAGATTACATTAGCAAATGTTCAATTTTGAATATTTTCCATCTTCCTTACGCCTACTAACATATGTGAGAGTCTATCACAACCATCATTTTTATTTATTTATTAGATATTTATGCATTCTTTAAATTGGAATCTCAATTTATTAAACACAACTCTACCTATTTATAATATTTATTATTATCTTTATATTTCATGTAACTGCAAATGGTAGATGAGAATCATAGCTGAATAAAGGATGGAAGATGAAAATAAGTTTTGGTGGGGGAGGGTAAGAAAGTGAAGAAGATTCCATATTTAAAGGAGGAAATTTTACACCCACTTATCTTGCTTATTCTATTCTTAAGGCATCATTCAATGAGGAATTTTGTGAGACAGTTAGTGTGTCTTGTCTATGATTCTTTTCTTAATGCAGCCGTAACACACATTTTTATTCTTTACATTTTGTTGAAAGTTTCCATTAACCATAGGTTGATGAAGTGTCGTTTTACTCTTTCTAGTTGCATTTTGCCTTTTCAAGGAATATATTTTGTGTATATCCTGCAATAATTTACGTCGTGTGTCTTGTCTATGCAATTGCATGTCGCCTAAGCCATTGCATTACGCTGAAAGAATTGTGGAATATATTAGCCAATTGGACTTAGAAGCTTAGTGATATGGACTTTATCAAAGAAGCTTAGTTGTCTCAAATTCTTTTCATTATCTATTTAATCAACTTTAATCTTTTGTCCAATCATGTGATCTTTAGCATCTAAAAATGTGTTAAATATATGCCAATGAATTAAAATGTCAAATACTAGCATAGCCCATATCTCAACCTCTTATCATATAAGTTCTTAGATGGTTTGGAAGGTTAGGGTAAAAAAATATCGTCCAATAACTTTTAGGATGGTATAAGGATCATATTTGTTAGTTCTCAATTTGTAACTATGGTGTCTTGAATCTTCATACGTTCAATTGATGTCATATTGTTCGTCCGACTAGAAATTATGTAGCTCTGATAGATGATATGTATTTTCCTAATCTTCATATTGAAAATAATCAATGAGAATCTTTATTATAACTATCAAATTAGATAGAAAATTTATTGAAAGCTATTGATTTTATATTTATTGGTATTTCATTAATAGTCATTAGCAATTTATGCAAAAGTTGTTAAATAGATAATTACTAGTACTACATAGTTATTATTTTGTAATTAAAATGATCTTTTATTGTTTGATATTAATTACTATTATTTCTGTATCATTAAATTTCAAGAATATTTAGAACATTGTAGAGGTTAAATATCTTAATTATTAATGAATTCCTTATGTCTATTCCTTTCTATCCTAGATAGTTAAATAGAGCTAAAGATTTAGGTTGGCTGAATCATTTTCTAAAATTATGATAAATATAAGCATCTCTTAGATTTATCTATTTTTATATCTAATAGGGCTTTTCAATCTGAAAAAAATTACCTCTATTTTAATGCATGAATAGATAAGTTTGCATGGATCTTATAGATCAATATTCAATTTGTATTTTTAAGAAAGTGTGTAAACCTTGTAACTTAATAAAAATCCCAAACCTATGAGTGACATAATCATGTTAAATTGTAAGGTAAGAATCAATGATAGAACATGGACATCTATCAGAGGAGCTAATCACCTTAACTGCTTGAGTTAATCCCCCTAGTCTTGTTCTTTTGTGTTCTTTTTAAATTTTAATCTTAGGTCTCTATTGTTCTTCCTATGAAATACTATTATTGTTATTTGATTAGGACAATAGTTATTGCATCATTAAATATTGCACTTATTTGATTAGAATTTTATGTTGGTGAATGGGGATATTTCTTATCAATTTTTTCTCTTTGTAGTTTGAACAAGACACATTATCTAACTTGTTACTAGTTAAGTACTTTTCACACATGTTCATATGTTAAGCTTACTTAGTGATATAGGAATCTTTATAGAAGTCTCTTAGTTGTCAAGTGATCTCATCCTATCTCATTACTAGTTGTCTTATTGTATATGATTAAGGCACTTGTCACAATCTTGTCTAGTCTTATCTTTCAATCTTGTTTATATAAGAAATTTACCACATATATATTATCCGTATTTGATCAATAGATCTAATCCATTGTGCCTATGTACTCGAGAAATACAATTTTTCTCTTGTTTCTCTCTTCTAGAGGGCATCTTTAGGTTTTCCACGTGATCTTGGGAGCTTGAGTCGATTAGAAAATGTAACATGGTATCAGAGCTTTCGATTTGCAAGCCCCTTCTAAAATCTAGTAGATAATTAGATAAGAGACTATTTTGGGTACATTTTGGGACAAAGCACACCTCACCATCGAGTCTATAAGGTCTCAAATTCTGATTTTTTCATATAGAGTACTCTATATTTTGGAGACAATTTTTCTTGGTAAGTTTTAGGGTTCGAGAGAACATCTACAAAATAATTTCCATACAATTTTATGATATTTTTATAGTTGTATGGATTTGTACTACATGGCTCTATTTTAGTCTTTTTCTAGCATCAAAGGATATGTGGAGAATATTTTGCATATATACGTTGGTTTGCATAATCAATTCATTTGCACTATGATTTTTGGCATTAATGGTGTAGTGTCATAAATTGCACCATGTGCATTTATGAGACTTACACATTGAGCCCAATACATTTTTGAGAAAATTCATGATCAAGATTTTACAATTTCGACTTCATGGATTATAAAGACAAAGCATTAGCAGCCTACAAAATGAAATTCAGATCAATTTTGTTAGATGGGAGTGTAGCGCGTAGACATTTGCATGGCACACAAATGTGCCAAAAATATTCTAAGATTCAAATGGGTATTTCCATATTAGAACCCTTTTGATGTGTGTCCCTTCACACAAACATGTTCAAAATTACTATTCCTACCTAATCCAAGCAACAAACCTCACATTTTTGTCTCATTTTCATTCTTTGGTCATTTGATCTTTTAATTTTTTTCTCATTCTCTCTCATATCGCAAAGCTCTACTGAATTTTATCTATTGTTGCAGTATTCAAGATTTCTCTCATCTATGATCACACCTATTATCTCAAGAGAAAATCCATAGTTGTGTAACACTCTAATGTTTATCTCTAATATCGTTCATTTGCTCTCATATTTATTTGGCTATCTATTTATATTTAAATATTTTTTCATTTGATATCTAATAATAGGAGTTTTTCTCCACAGTAGGAATTGTTTTTATTATGCATCTTTTATTTGATCTTTCTATCTAATTGTCTGTGGAGCTAAAAACACTGAAATGGGGGTTCGACTAAACAAAACCCTTATACAAATGCAATATTTTCCCCTGTCTTAGCGTGTTTAGGTGACAGATAGTTTCAAGGGGCGAGAAGACACTTTCTGGCACCTTTTCTAGAAGTTTTTTGAGCTCTATCCAAATGGACAACAATGTGACATGCAGATGTACCCATGATACATTAGTGTGTGAGGCCAAAACATTCCCTATTTGATGGTAAGATCCTTGTATTGTAATATTTTCACTTTTGTACAGTCAAAATATTTTTAACTCATTGTATATTCTAGTTATTTGACATTTTCAATTTGTGACCATAGTTTAGTGTAGTTTAATTTCCTTTTCTGCATTGTCTCTCCTAGCTCATTAGAGTGCTATTTTAACGAGGTAGCTAAGGGTATTTTATTTCCTAATACCTTGTTATCTTGGGTATAGAAAATACTCTCCTCTACATTTTGGTGAACCTAACGTGAATTCCTTATGTCGGATCTCTTCCTTCATAGTTTCAATGAGACATTCTTTGAGGATGACTTGATATGTTGGATGATGCTCTAGCTAATTTCCTAGAAGTCTCTCTTTTTACTTGTAAGTTTGCTAAGCACAATCTACATCTACATTCTTCTTGTGGGATGAAAATTTTGTGAGAATTATTGTCATCTTTGTTACCCTTGAAAAGCCTAAGAGTCTAATCATTTATGTGACTACAAACAGTCCTTCTCTGGAGAAGTCTAAGTGTATTTGTGGTAAATCATTTGAAGATAACTCTCTTGATTTCTCCACGAGATTTACTCTATCTAGAAATAATTCTTACAATTCAATTGCTCATACATATAATATTAGACGAAATAAGAAAAATGTTGATCAATCTAGCATTTCTTTACTACCTTCTCAAGCAAACCTTCCTAAAGCTCCTAAAACCTTTAGTCAAGTAACCTAGTGACTATGATCTTATCAAGTAGATTTGTGTTACTCTAACTAAGATATCACTTTGGGGTTTGCTTCAAACTACCTTTATTTATTAGGGTATTCTTCAAGAAGGTCTTCAAAAGATCTTGTTGCCTTCTTCTGTCAGGCCTGTAGATGTAAATACATTGATGAGGAAGTTGCTAACTTGAAGAATGAGTTAATTAATGAGATAAATAATAGAAATTATTTGAAAGGGGATAATTATTCACATGTAATTGTTGAACACAAGATGCCACTAAGTGGGGGGGTGAATCAGTGATTTACAAAATTTACCCTTTTATGTCCTATGTGTGTGTATCAATTAGTAGAACTAACATAAAGAAAACATACCAGTGAGATAGGAGGATGGCACAAATGCAACCACACACAAAAGGAATATCACATAACATCGAATGTATGAGGAAAAACCAACATGGGAAAAACATTAGTGAGAAATGTTGTTGGGGTCTACTGCTCCAATCCAGCCTCGCAATAAAATAATGGTTACAACATTTAGGGCACCAACCACTGATTTAGAGCACCAACCCAAGGAGCACCAACCCCTGATTTAGGGCACCCACCCAAGGAGCACCAATCCCTACAACGAGCTCCAACTCAGTGATTACAATAACATATATCAAATACAAAAGTTAATACCTGGTTACAAATGTGTTCTATAACCTCTGCAATCTTTCTTCTGATTCTACTCTTCTCAACCGATCTTCCTCTGCTCTGCTCTCTACTGGTTCTCTCCTCACTCAGATCCTCCTATCCTTCACCTTCTGCTTCAACCTTATTGGTTTAGCCTCTACCTCTTTTCTGTCGGTACTCTTCTTTCTTCTCACTACCAGTTCTCACTTGGCCGATTATTCCACTTGCTAGTTTAAAACCTGCTCTAATCTTCTCTATCTCTTCTTTGTAGGTTCACTCTTCTCTAATTCCTTTTCTGGTTCAACCACCACTAGTTCACACCACTATCAAGCTCAATGACAGTCTGGAAGTTGCTTTACCCTCACTAGTTGCACTCTCCTAACTGGTTCTCTCTCAAGCACTCAGTCACCGTGATCTTAAATGAACTCTTTGACTGGTTGGTTCTTTGATACTCTTTCACTCTCTATCCTTCATCATCCGGCCTGCAGCATCAATCCTCTTCGGTCTTGAATCGGCATATTTATACTTGAGTTTTCCCACCAGGAATGACATTCAAACTTCTGGCACGCTAGGGTTCCTTCATCAACCATGAGGAAAACCAAATCAAATCAGATCTCCTTTCCAAAGATTGGCCACCTGCAACTAATCACCGATTACCGCCAATCATGCTACATCCAGAACACAATTGCCATATTTGGAAAACACAGCACCTATATTTGTCAAACACCTATGAAGCAATCACACAGATAGCTTCACCTACCCCGATCAGCACATGGAAACTCAACCTTAATCATGAAGCCACTAAATCGGATCTATGTCCTTTGATCAGTCTTGAGACGCACCCTTCTGCTCTCAACCTGTGATTCATGCTATCGACATTAATGTCGACCAGTCACCACCTACCTCATCGACATCACTTCACTAACCACAACATGCATGACACATGTCTCCTACATGTCATCTTTGGCGGCATCCACCTCTGCTGAGTCTTCTGAGTCAGTTCAGACAACATCACCGACCGACTACACAACCAAGTTCATCCCAACCGGTTCTCTAACCCTTTCGGTTATACCCTAACTGGACTGCCTTCAAACATTCACTTTGTTGCTCTTCTGGTGGAACACTTTAACCGGTCACTTCACATGCCAAAGCATATCATGCTCATCTTTATCAGACAACAAACCTTTCACTTCTGCTCTTTTTCTCGCTCACCAATTGTCCTACATACTAGTAATAACCTTGATGACACCTTGTCATCAATCTTCAACTTTTCTGCATCTACAATCTGGTTGCTCTCTCTGTCTATAGTTGCTCAACCTCGCCTTTGAATCCATCAACCTAGACATCATCTTAACCAGTTTATCAAAGTGAAAAACCTATCACTCTTTTACTCTTCCTTCTTTGTCTCAGCATCTCAACATGCCTACCTGGTTGATCTGGTGCATATCTCTAATTTCATGCACCTGAGGCAACTTAGTATTTCACCGGTTCATCCGGTGTGAGCCTTCAATATCCTTCCTTTAACTCTTGGAAACCTATTCCGAAGAGATGTAATGCATTCCATGCATGCTAGGGGATAAGCTCCACTTACGGGTGGGAGTGGATCCTTGTCAGCTGCATTCTGCTTTCAGCTTTGCACAGATGTGCCTTAGCTGACCTTGAGCATATACATCTTCAATTAGGCACATGTGATCCAGTTGGGCACACTTACTGTCATTATTCTCTTCACCCTATGATATCTTCTTCATTCGGTGACTACATATTTATCTGATGGAAGTCATGTTGTTTCACATCCAAACATCCAATATCATATTGGTTGGCACTTATGTATTGGCTCACCCTACATGCTCACTTGTCGGTTGTCAATAATGCACTGACAACATATCACTTACCGATTGTTATACCATACCAGTCTCCCCAACATATCACTTATCGGTTGTTATACCTACAGGTCTCCCCAACATATCACTTACCGGTTGTTATACCATACCGGTCTCCAATACATGTATTCAACACAAGTCAACACTAACTTGTGTATCAGTGACTCCAATGATCATTATGCTAGATAACATTCTCTTCCGTACCTGTGACCTACTATGCTAGTTGACATCAATGACATGATTTCCGGTATGCATCAATGACAACATGTCTCTCAATCTCCCATACCGGTTGCCATCCTATACCGGTTAACATCAATGCCAACAATCTCCCCCTTTGGCATTGATGTCAACACATGTAGTATCTGGAATACTACAGATTCTATCTCTCCCCCTTTGTGTGTGATATGTATTATCACACATGTAGTATCTGACATACTATAGATTCTCTCTTCCCCTTTGACAACAATGGCAAAGGGCACTAACAGGGTTTCACTCCTCCTTGTCTCTACCGGGCATTGACAGATTTTTCTCTCTCTCCCTCTTTTTGTCTACCGAATGCTTCTCCTCCTTTGACCATCATACTTTGCATCCTCTCAATCCACAACACTTGAGATGGAGGTCTCAGACACCAACTGGCACCAATTTCTTAGCAACCAAATGTATATACAAACTGGATACCTATTGCATATACAAGTCTGATACCAATTGAAGGAACATGTGTCAGTGAATACAACTTACCTTCTGGTCAGACTGCATCATCTCCCCTTTGATATGCAGAAGTTATTCTAACCCTAATTTGCTGATACCAAGTGTTGAAGTTGACACTGATACAAATTGTATCTTCTTTGATACCAAATGTATGCTCTCCTCCTATGCAAGTAACTCTCCCTCTTTGCAGACAACTCTCCCCTGAGTCCAACATGTCTGATAACAATTAGAAGATATGGTTGTCAACTCCCCCTAAGCTATAGATCTCAGGTATTCATTTTTGCCTGTCAGGTTCCAAACCGGAGCTCCAATCTTCACCTTATACTGGTTGAGTTGTTCATATGTGATCAATTGATGATCTTTCAGTTCTATGGCATCCATCATAGCTTATGATATGATCTTATATGAACACAATACCATACCACATTACAATCATGCCACATATCAAACCAGTTAGCCCAAAATGATGCACACATACATGGTCAACTACTGGGCCAACATTTGTCATTCAGGTCATTTCCAATACCACCTAAGACATAAACACCTCAATCCATTATATCGGATTTATTGCAATGATCCTGTACCTCATTGACTTACATAACCTGTAATACTGATTAGTATCCATACCGGTAAAATACTGCACATACCGGTTTCCTATACCGGTCCATCATTTTTACCGGATCACCTTCCTCTAACTCATGTCTTTTTGTGTCAAATGCTTCTGATCCCAATTGCAAATTAGTCATCCATTGACACATCTAATAGTGATCCATCTCTTATTTTTAGGTGTGTAGCCAAGGTAGCCACTACACACACTTGCCATCTCATTTCCTTCCTTTATACCGAAAGTAGTTTGTCCTTCAGCTTATCCTCTTCCACTGAGGGGGTGAATGATATGGTCAATATGTAACTCCCCCTAAGGCATGCATCTCCTTTAAGCCTTAGGAGATATCACATGTGCATTGAATGCACAGTGTCAGTCCATGGTTGCATCTTCTTGTTTCCTCCTCCATACCTACTTGACTTCACTCTTCTTCCCATTTTTCAATCTTGGGAGTAGGTCTTACCTTCTTTTGCCGATTGGTCCTTGCACTACTGGATTTTGCCTCATGACCGGAAGCATTGTTGTGGAAGAAAACAATGTTCATGCCAAACGCATGATTGTAGGACCTTCTGTCAAACCGGTTTGACCATCTCCTTTTGGTCATGTTATTTTAACTGACTAATGGAACCGATGGACCTCTTGATCCCACAGGAACATTTCTCCTTTGGTTCCATGCAATTCATTGACCTCCATATGCTCTATATCCATTTCCATGTTGAGCATAGTTTATATACTGATTGTCATGTGACTAAACTTTCCTGTTCCTGCATTCATGAATTATATGGCCAAGTCCATTGCAGTTATAACATACATAGTTTACATTTCTTGAGGCAACAAATGGACTCTTCTTATTATCCATAGGAGAAGATCTATGCATGTTTCTACATCTTGACATATTATGGCCATATGTATTACTTCTTGGACATACAACATTCTTATTTCTAGACCTCTTTATGCATTCATTTGTCCTATGACCATAATATTTGCATGCAAAACAATAACCGGAGAAAGGGGGCTTGTAACTTACAAATTCATTTTGCCATGCATGACAAGATCTTACCAGTTTAGTATCTCCATTTCTGCTTCTCCAAGGGTGGATATTGGATTGTCCATACTCTACAGTTCTTCCATTTGATCCCTTCTTCTCCCACACTTGCTTTATCTTGTGGGCAGAAGCATTTCTTTGTCTTCTACCGGTAAGAGGTCTTCTAAGTTGTCTCCTTCTCAGGTTCTCACTTGCAGTGAAGCTTCCTTCTCCCATCTTTCCTTTTCCTTTTGGATCGACATTGTTCCTCCTTCTTGCAATGTCAGTCTTTTTTAGCTTCATGTCCTCACTGGTTGTGGTTAGATCAACCTTCTTCCTGGGAGTATTCCGGACAGTGAAGTTTTGTCCTTTGTTATCTCCATTTTAGAAAAACATAATGCCTTTGTGGGGGACATTCTTGTTGGTGGAGCATTCACGGGCATCACTTCCTAATCCTCTTGTATCCTTCGATTGTTTTTGCTTCTTCAACATCTTATCCAAGGCATCACCGCTACCATCAAACTGGATTCTTACCTTGAGCTCATCTTGGCACTTCTCAAGGTCTCTTCTGATGTTCTCCATTTCTTCTCTTTGCTTCTGACATTCTTTATCCTTGGCCTCTAGCTCAGACTCTAGAACTTTTCACCTCCACTCCTTGGTGTCTTCTTGTGGAGTCTTTAGCTCTGAGATACATTTCTCAGATTATTCAAGGCATCTGATCAATCAGTTTTGTTCCATAACCGTAGCATTCTTGAACAACTTGTATTCATTCCTCACTCTACACATCTTGTTGGTAGGAGTGATCTACATGATCACTCTCAGATGTGTGCCTCTCATCTTCTACTCTTGAGCCATTAAGAGGTGAGTTTCCTCTTCATCATTTCTATTGCTGCTAACAAATCTATCTTCATCTACAAACCTATGACACAAATCTTTTCTTGCTCTCACAAATCGGATCTGTAGTGGTTCGCTCATTTCCATATAGCTTCTTCAATCTGTCCCGTAAGCTCTTTGTCGATTTGCATCTATCCACCTTTGAGGAGAAATAACTGGATAGCCCACTGAGTATGACCTTCATTGCTACATCATTACACCAATGTCTTCTTTATGCATCTAAATCGGTGGGAGGACTGACTTTACTAGGGCATCCATTTACTACTAACATCCATACATCAAACCCAACGGAGGATAGATAGACTTACATCCTACAACTCCAAACAGAAAAGTTTGAACCATCAAACACCAGAGTAGGGGGTGACACTAAACATACCATTGTGTTTAAATACCAAAATCTACCCAAGCTAGAGAAAGCTTATCAACCAAGAACCTACACTCTGATACCAATTGTTGAACACAAGATTCCACTAAGAGGGGGGGTGAATCGGTGATTTACAAACTTTACCCTTTTCTATCATTGTGTGTATACTGGTTAGCAGAACTAACATAAAGCAAACATACCAGTGAGATAGGAGGATGACACAAATGCAACCACACACAAAAGGAACATCACATAACACTAGATGTACGAGGAAAACACAACATGGGAAAAACCTCGGTGAGAAATGTTGTTGGAGTCTTCTGCTCCAATCCAACCTCACAATAAAGCAATGGTTACAAGATTTAGGGCACCAACCCCTGATTTAGAGCACCAACCCCTCCACCGAGCTCCAACTTAGTCATTACAATAGCATATATCAAATACAAAAATTAATAACTGGTTACAAATGTGTTCTATAACCTGTGCAATCTTTCTTCCAGTTCTACTCTTCTCAACCCATCTTCCTCTGGTCTACTCTCTATCGATTCTCTCCTCACTCAGATCCTCCTATCCTTCAGTTTCTGCTTCAACCTTATCGGTTCAGCCTCTACCTCTTTTCTATCGGTACTCTTCTCTCTGCTCACTACCGGTTCTCACCTTGTCGGTTATTCCACTTGTTGGTTTAAATCCTGCTCTGATCATCTCTGTCTCCTCTCTATAGGTTAACTCTTCTCTGATTCCTTTGTCGGTTTAACCACCACCGGTTCACACCACTGTCAGGCTCAATGATAGTCTCCTGATTGTTTTACCCTCGCTGATTTCACTCTCCTTGTTGGAACCCTAAATTTTGCAATTTTTAGAATTCCAAATTCCAAGACAAGGAACAAGAAAAATTATATATATTTATATATATATATAGATATATATATATATATATATATATATATATATATTGAATAGGTACAAATAATATGTTTTATATTTGTTGCACAATATGAACCTAAACACAATAATGGGCATAAAAAATGGATTGTGAAGCACCAAAGGGGGTATTTACATCATTTAAAGACCATTTATCCATTATATACCCATAAAATAGCCTTAAAATACCTCTAATATGCCTAAACAACTTGTAAAGTGACAATTAATTACATAAACTAAGGCAATTTCGGCATTTGGAATTATTTTTATTTAAAAGGGAGGTGTCTTTTCATCCAAAGGGGTATGAAAACCATTCAACCACATATATATGTGTGATGTAAAATGTAAAGAGGGGAGGATAGAGATACAAGAGGTGGAGGTAATTTTGTACTTTTAAACTTTTTATCAAAAATAACCAATTGAATTTTCTTTCTCATATGTGTTGAGAGATAACATATTTTCAGAAGGCAGTTGCTTGTGATATTATCTAAAGGAGATAAGGTTATTTGTGTTCTTCCAGTGAAATTTTGTGTTTCATATTGTAGATTTGGATCAAAAAATATTTACTTGTGAATTGTAATTATTCCCTGTATTTCTTCCTTGGATGGTCTCTTAAAGTTAGGGTTAAATTCATTCAAGTGGTTTACAATATAGACATTGAAGTAGAGCTCATAAGAAACATTAACTGACAGACTCGCCGAGAGGGGGTGGGTTTAAAAATTGTCTCATAAGTTTACACAATAAGTCCTAAAGAAATATAAGACTCTGTAGCCCAAATAAGAGGAAAGGCGTTGATCATTTATAAACAAACCCTTTAACCATACCAATCACCCTTTACTTTTAAGCATTAGGATTAGTAGAGTAGGTATAGTAGGTAATTTAGCCAAAGTGTAACATATATACTTTTGTAAGATACATAGATCAATACACACATCTGAAATCAGTCTGTTTAAGAAACTTATGCCATTCTGAGACTAGGATATATCAGATTAAGACACTAAATCTGCTATAAAAAAGCATTAGTTGAAGGAACAACTAGTGAGTAGGTATACCCGCCTAGGTCCTGCAAAGCCTAAAGTGAGAGAGTTAGTAACCAAATAGGTTCACTCTATAAGTTGGCCAAGTCAATTGGAGGGTTTGATCATAGGGGTTGGCATTTCCTTAGAACCTATCCAATCTGTTGATTTGAAACCCAACACTCCTAACCAGCTCTCTCTCAAGCACTCAGTCACCATGATCTTCAATGAACTCTTTGACTAGTTGGCTCTCTGATGCTCTTTCACTCTCTATCCTTCATCATCTAGCCTGCAACATCAATCCTCTTCAGTATTGAATCAACATATTTATACCTGATTTTTCCCACCATGACTGACATTCAAACTTCTAGCGCATTAGGGTTACTTCATCAACCACGAGGAAAACCAAATCAAATCAGATCTCCTTTCCAAATATCGGCCACCTGCAACTGAACACCTATCACCACCAATCACGCTACATCCAAAACACATTTACCATATTTGGCAAACACAGCACCTGCATTTGTCAAACACCTATGAAGAGATCACATAGATAGATTCACCTACCCAGATTAGCACCTAGACACTCGGCCTCAATCATGAATCCACTAAATCAGATCTATGTCCTTTGATCAGTCTCGAGACGCACCCTTCTTCTCTCGACCTGTGATTCACGCTATCAACATTAATGTCGATCATTCACCACCTACCTCACTGACAACACTTCACTGAACACAGCATGCATGACACCTATCTCCTACATGTCATCTTTGTCGACATCCACCTTTGCTGAGTCTTTTGAGTCATTTCAGACAACATCACCGACCGACCACACAACCAGGTTCTTCCCAATTGGTCTGCCTTCAAACTTGCACTTTTCTTCTCTTCCAGTAGAACACTTTAACCGGTCACTTCACATGCCAAAGCATAGCATGCTCATCTTTATTAGACAAGAGCCTTTCACTTCTTCTCTTTTTCTCACTCACTAATTGTCCTACATACCGGCAATAATCTTGATGACACCTTGTCATCAATCTTCATCTTTTTTGCATCTGCAATCCGGTTGCTCTCTTTGTCTACACTTGCTCAACCTCACCTTCGACTTCATCAGCTCAGACATCATCTTAACCGGTTTGTCAAAGTGACAAACCTATCAATCCTTTACTCTTCCTTCTTTGTCCTGGATCTCAACATGCCAACTTGGTTGATCCGGTGCATATCTCTGATTTCATGCACCTGAGGCAACTTAGTGTTTCACCAGTTCATCTGATGTGTTCCCTCAATCTCCTGGCTTTAACTCTTGGCAACCTATTTCAGAGAGATGTAATGCATTCCATGCATGCTAGGGGATAAGCTCCACTTACCAATGAGAGTGGATCCTTGTCAGTTGCATTCTACTTTTGGCTTTGCACATATGTGTCTTAGCTGACCTAGAGAATATACATCTTCAATTAGGCACATGTGATCCAGTTGGGCACACTCACTGTCAATCTTCTCTTCACCCTATGATATCTTCTTCATTCGGTCACTGCATCTTTATCCGGTGGGAGTCCTGTTGTTTCACATCCAAACATCCAACATCATATCGGTTGGCACTTTTGCATTAGCTCACCCTGCATGCTCACTTGCCGGTTGGCAACAATGCACTAACAACATATCACTTACCGGTTGTTATACCATACCGGTCTCCAATAAATGTCTTCAACACAAGTCAACACTAACTTGTGTATCGATGACTCCAATGATCATTATGCTAGATGGCATTCTCTTCCTTACCGATGACCTACTATGGTAGTTGACATCAATGACATGATTTCTGGTATGCATCAATGACAACACGGCTCTCAATCTCCCATACCGGTTGCCATCCTATAGCGGTTGACATTGATGACAACAGTAATTAAATTTTAAAATATTATTCAATTATATGGATAGTAAAAATATTAAATAATTACTAATATTGTTGGTGTAATTATTTATTTTTGTAGGATATAATTACACTTTACTTAAGTTAACTTAGGATAATGCATCTCATCATAGTTTGGATATGAGAAACTTAGGGAAGTGTGCACATAGGGATGATGCTTGTAAGAGAAATTCCACCTTTTGTGGTCTTATCTTGTTCTTACATTCCACATTCGGTGGGTGATCCACCTCTTGTGGAATATTATATTATTTCTCCTACCTACCCTTGTTTCTCATTGAGCCACATATCATGATTGTGTGCTCACATATCCATTTGGCCTTGCCTATATATGCAGGCCTATATTCTCTGTATTGGTTAATCCAGTTGATCATTTGTATATTGATGAGAATACAGTTTGTTCTTGTCATACTATTGTCTCTCTTTTATGTGCTTTTCATTATGCCCTTGATCTTGGCAAAATCTCACATGGTATCAGAGCCCTTGGGGCTTCATTGATTGGTTTTGGGAGACACTTTGGAAGGCTTCTAATTTTGGATCTGAGGTACTGCGCATTTTGGAGGCATCCTAGAGTGTTTTCAACCTCACCATTGCATATGGAAGGCCGTTTCCATAGAAATCGAGTATAAATTCAACCTATTTTCGAAGAAGTTGATTTTCGGGCTTGGAAGAAAAATTTCGCCTATTTGGGTAAATCGTACGATTTTTTTTTTCAAAAAAAATTTATATATATATATATATATTTAATTTCTACAAAAAAATATATATTTCTTTTTGCAGAATTATTAAAATCATTGTTTAAAAAAAAAGGGGGCATTTTTTTTTGGGGGTTTCGGAGGGGGGGGGGGGGGGTGGTTAATTCACCCCACACCCCCGAACCACATCGTACCAAGCTGCACTTTTCTATAGGGGTCGTACTGCCTGCTGACCACCGTTGTGCTGCCTCACTCTAGTCGTCAACTAGTCTCCGACCAACTTCCTGTCGGCCCCTGCTATGTTGTTGATGATCTCCTTCCTATCGGCCCCCGCTACGCTACCGATGATCTCCTTCCTACTAGCCCCCCAGTGCAGCTCCCTGTCGGCACCCGTCGCGACCTCCTGCTCACGGCCCAGCAGCCCCTCTGTCACAAGCACCAATCACCGACGATCTCCCACCCGGCTCCTGACAACCGCTCCCAGCTCCCAACCACTGTTGTTAGTGAAATTCCCACCAACTTGCCACCAAACACGTCACCTCCTTCCAGCGGGACCCACGTCCTCCACTGGCCTATGGGTAAGACACAGTAGCACATCACCTGCCCAGTTGGCCGCCACGTCAGCAACACAATCATCTGCCACATCAACATATCCCTACAACCAAGGAGAAGGGTGTGACGACCATTTTCATGGTCATACGGGCGTCAAATTTAACATAGTGAATTGTTGACATCAGCTTGCGTCAGCACTTTTTTGAAAATTTTAGACCCCTCTCCATTGAGCAGTTTGGTTTTTTGGGTCAACTTTGGAGGCTCATAACTTGCTCAATTTTGCTCCTTTTTGGATGCAATTTTTTTTTATTTGGAATAATTTTTTGTTCTCTCCGCAGTGGTGTGGTTATTTTCTAATTTTGGTAAATAGTTTTTTTAGAATTTTCAGACTCTCTCAATAGTACCTGTCCAATCCTCAATTTTGCAACTTCAAAGGCTTCGTTTGGGCTCATACGACTTCCTTTTCAGGTGTCGTTTTTTTTTTAAATGCATATTTTTTGTCTACTTTCATTATTTGTCATCAGTTTGCAGAAATTTTCAGTGGATATTGTACTTTCAGATATTGGTCTTTTTTGGCCTACTTGGTACTAGTAATTTTCTTGGATCTTAGTTTAGATCTCTTGCATTTTCAGTTTGAGTCTCCTTTGGCCTGTTTGAGGTAGTTGTACAGTTAAAATCAGAAGTCCACTTTGCCATTTTTTGCAAGTGGCCCATTGTACATGCACTAAGTATAAAGTGTCAAATCATCATTTTTTTGGGGGGGGGTTCTTTGATTGAGTGAATTTGGGGGGGTATCTTGTGTGATTGTGCCTCTCTTTCCTTGTGCTCTTTCATTTTTGTTTCTATGATTCCTCATAAATTTCCACCTTTAACTCCACATAATTATGCATCTTGGAAAATTAAAGCATGGAACAAACTAATGGAAAAAGGACTCACGCATTACATAGATGGAACAATAGTAGCACCACCTAATCCTAAGGCTGATCCTAATGCTCAGTTAGAATGGCTCACTAAGAATCGCATGGCTCTTGGAACTTTATGTAAGTATGTATCAGATGACCTCATTTTTCACATTGAGAAGTGTTCTACAATCAAAGAGGCTTGGGATATCTTTCAGAAATTGTATGGTCAAGTTGATGAAATCAGAGGCTACAAGATTGACAATGAGCTCACCAACTTGGATCCCAAGAGTTTTGATATGGATGCACGTTAAAAAGGACACAAAGAACATAAGACTCAAACGTTAATATGTCAGTGACACAAACGAAAGACAAACGAAACTATAATCCTAAGCATGCATATCAAGAGAGATATAAAACATATAATGAAAAGCATACAAAAATGGAGGAATGAAACAAAACCCTCCAAGATGCCCTCCAACATGCTCATAGTTTCTCCTCCCTTGTTCCTTTCCTCTCCAAGCTCCATATGACTGTAGCCCTCAACTTTTTGCACTATTATGGATGTCTTATGGAGATTCAAGATTATGAAAATGACTAATTATGCAAATGCAAACAAGCTAGATATTAGAAAAATACCTAATTAATCTATGTTAATTTTATCCAAAATAACAAATAAAAGTTCTTCTAAATTCTCTCTCAAATTTACTATAAGTTTGATGCATAAAGATTTATGGATTGTGGATCTTTGGATCCTTTTGAAGAAGGAGAGGGCTCTATTTATAGGAAAAAACATGGCAATGAATGGTTGAGATTGAGTAATCTCAACAAGGGCCATGATTGATGGGTTTATGATCCATGTGAGGGATTTCAACCCAATCCCAGGATGACAAATGTCAACATGAGATGGCTTGAGAGGAGAGGGAAGAAGCATTAAATGCTTGAGATGACTTGAAGGTTACCTTGGGAGGTAAGGCTATGCTTGAGTTGAATGAATAAAACTTTTATCCAATGAATAATGTCATTATCCAATGGACAAAATCTTGTGCAAGAGTTAGTAGGGATAACCATGGTCAAAGAAATGATGCTTGATGAGACCCATGAGTTAAATGGGGGTTGAGTTAGAGGGAAAGGCTCTAACCATGTGGGTGAGTTGAGTTTAACCATTAATGGTCATGTAAGAGCCATAAGTGGTTATGTAAGAACCATTAATGGTTTGGAGGACTTTAGGGGTTAACTTGTTGAAGACATAAAGCCTTTAATGCTTTTCAAAGACTTTGAGGCTTTGAGAAGTGACTTCAAGTTGCTTAGGAATGTAACAATAATTAGGAGATGGGATTCGGCTAATTAGGAATGGTTTAGAAGAATCAAGAATGGATTTAGGATGCAAGTGGGTTTGGTGGGTGAGAGAAAATAAGATTTTAATTAAAATAAAATTACTTTATTTCAACCAAATAGGTGCAACTTGCATTTGTAGGAGAATGCAAGTGGGGGGTAGTTTAGGGATTAAAATAAATATTTTATTATTTATTTAAATGAGGAAAAGGGGTTAAATTAAATAAATGTGTTTTATTTATTTAATGATTTAGAGTGTGGCTTAATGAATTAATTTAAATAAATTGAACAATTTATTTAGTTTAATAGAAGAAGAGGTTGAGGATGAAATTAATTAAATATTAATTTAATTAGTTGTTTGACTGGTGGTTAAATAATCAAATAAATAGTAAATATTCATTTAATTAAGTGGACAGATTTATGTGACTACAAATACAATCCAAGATTATGTCACAAAAGAAAATGAGCTAAGAGCAAAGCTTAAGGATTGTGGAATTGACAAAAAAGATGCTTAGATGATATTCAACTTGTTGGACAAGCTTTCACCTGAATATGCAACATTTGTTTCTAGCTTCCAAAGTCAGGTTCTCACAAAGCTTTGATAGGTATTACTCCTTTTGAGGCTTGGGCTGGGTAGGGAACCGATTGTGAGACATTTCAAAGTCTTTGGGTGTCCAGCATGGGCTTGTATTCCTCACAAAAACGCAAGGCATTGGAACCTCAGAGTAGGCCTTGTATTTTTGTTGGATATCCCGAGGGTGTTAAGGCATATCGATTGATGGATCCAGAGACACATGAGGTTTTTATTGAGAGGAGTGTTCATTTTGAGGAAAGCTCTCCTATCTTAGCCTCCCTTCCTCCTCTACCTTCCTCCATTATGGATAGTTATGAGAGTGATTCAGATGATGAGACTCCTCCAACTCTGACTCGCAGGGTTACACCTCAGCAGGGTCCACTTGCAGTTGAGGAGCCTCGTTCTCCACCTCCACCTAGAACTCATTGGGCTCGACAGACACTTGAGTCCGTGAGTTCTTTTGGTTGGGGATCGTTTAGATACAGTGAGGAATCGATCACAACATCAAGACCTTCCACATGCATACATTGCTACCACTTCCGATCCACAGACATTTCAGGAAGCATCAGGGGTTCCCGAGTGGGACCAAGATATGGAGGAAAGAGTATAGTTCCTTGATGAGGAACAACACTTGGGAGTTACTCCCTCTCCCTAAGGGGAGAAAGATGGTTTGATGTAAGTGGATCTATCAGACCAATTTTGTAGCAGATGGTACAGTGGATAAGTATAAGGCTCGACTTGTCGCGAAATGTTTCTCACAGATTCCAGGTGTTGACTATATTGAGACCCTTTGCGCTCGTAGCCAAGATGAACTCCATTCACTTGACACTTGCTATTGATGCAGCTCATGGGTTGGGTTGTACATCAGATGGATGTGAAGAGTGATTTTCTTCATGGGGATCTTGATGAGGAGATATATATGGAGCAGCCATGGGGTTTCATCCAATCAGTATTCTTCATTGGATTTTGCAGATTGAGGAAATCTCTCTATGGCCTTAATCAGGCCCCTAGGGCTTGGTATGCCAAGATGGATTCCTTCCTTCTCTCAGCAGAGTTCACCAGGTGTCATTCTGATCCGAATATCTACATTTTGCGACAGGATGACTCACACTTGATACTTGTGCTCTATGTTGATGATTTGATCATTACAAGGAGTACCTCATCCATCATTAGCAGTGTCAAATCTGCTTTGCATGACAAATTTTCTATGACTAACTCGGGTCTTTTGCACTACTTTCTCAGGATAGATATTTCACAGTCACCTTCCGGGATTACATTTTTGTAGCCCAATTATGCTCTTGATCTACTTGTACGCTTTCATATGGCTGATTGTAGGCCTGCATCGACTCCCTTTCTTTCAGGAGTCAAGCTTGAGGCTAAGTTCTCTTCTCCACCAATTGATGCCATATTGTATTGTTAGCTTGTGGGTGGTCTCATCTACTTGACCTCACACATGCCTTGACATTTCATTTGTGGATGGCATGGTTTCTCGCTTCATGCAGGAACCACATGAGCTTCATTGGAAAGCCACCAAACGCATCTACACTACATCCAGGGTACACATTCATTATGGGATTCACTATGAAGCAGGCATAGGACTTCGCTTGGTTGGATACACAGACTTTGATTGGGCTAGCAATCTTGATGATTGTAAGTCTACTTTTGGTTACAGCTTCCACCTTGGTTTGGGCCCCATTTGTTGGCAGAACAAGAAGCAGCATGTTATTGCTCTCTCTTCGAATGAGGTTGAGTATCACGGGGCTGTTAACGCAACAACTGAGACTATTTGGATTTAGCATATTCTCACATAGTTTGGATGCTCCACTCTACGGCCAACAGTTCTACATTGCAACAATCAGAGTGCTATTGCAATCTCAAAGAACCTGGCTTAGCATCAATGGATCAAACGCATCGAGATTCATATGCACCACATTCGAGAGCTGATTCGAGAGCAGGTCATTGATTTGCAGTATTGTCCTACAACGGAGCAGGTTGCAGACATATTCACCAAACCCTTCACTGAGAGTAAGTTCTAGCAGTTGCGATCTCTCTTGGGGGTGCAGGATGTTTCACTAGGGGGGGTCAGCTAACTTCTCCTTCCTCTCTTATGGGGGGGACTTTTTCCTCTTTGAGGTTTTGTCCTTCTTCTTTGAGAGTCTCTTTGTACATCTATCTCTCTTTTGGGGGCTGTTTTTTCCCACTGGGTTTTCTCCCTTTCTTCGTTTGTGAGAAAATGCATTGCATAGGTTTTCTTGCATTTGCATATTGTACATGGGTACCTATCATGGCCTAGTAGTCGGGACCCATCTTGCATTGTTGACTTGAGTCTTCATTCCCCTAAGTTGCACTTAAGGGGGGGTGTTGGTGTAATTATTTATTCTTATAGGATATAATTACACTTTACTTAAGTTAACTTAGGATAATTCATCTCATCGTAGTTTGGATATGAGACACTTAGGGAAGTGTGCACATAGGGACGATACTTGTCGGAGAAATTCCACCTTTTGTGGTCTAATCTTGCTGTTACATTCCACATTCGGTGGGTGATCCACCTCTTGTGGAATATTATATTATTTCTCCTACCTACCCCTACTTTTTCTTACCTACCCTTGTTTCTCATTGAGCCACTTGTCATGATTGTGTGCTCACATATCCATTTGGCCTTGCCTATATATGTAGGCCTATATTCATTATATTGGTTAATCCAGTTGATCATTTGTATATTGATGAGAATATAGTTTGTTCTTGTCATACTATTGTCTCTCTTTTATGTGTTTTTCATTGTGCCCTTGATCTTGGCAAAATCTCACAAATATAATAATGTGATATATGGTTAAATGATTAATAAATGATAAATGGTAATTAATGGATAATAAATGATAATTAAGATGCATATTTTTAGTGTTTAAACATAGCATAGGAAGAACTAATTTGGATACTTCTCCTAGTAGTAGTAGATCATATTTAGTCAACCAAATAGTGACTATGATCTTATCAAGCAACTTTGTGTTACTCCAACTAAGATCTCTCTTTGGGATTTGCTTCAAAGTGCCCTGCTTTGTTAGGGTATTCTGTAGGAAGATCTTCAAAATATATTGTTTCCTTCTTTTGCCAGGCTTGTAAATGTAAATTCATTGATAGATCATATTTGGGTAGGTGTAGTATCATGTTAGGCCAAACTAGGCCCTTAAGTGGCAATGAAAATTTTAAAAAAATAACAAAATTTGTATCAATATGAATTTAGTTTCTAAGCTACTAGTTGTTTATTGAAAAAAATTAAATCTATTTGGTGAAAATTTGAAATTTCAATGCAGTAGTACTAAATTTTCAAGAAAAAGATAAAAACAGGTGTATGTGTGACCAACCTAAGTACAAGAAAAACATAATATTTTTTATGCCACTTTAAATATAAGTAGAGGAATCGTGCCATGTCTGATCACCATAACCTGGTCAAAAATTTATGAAATTCATTTTTTTTTAAACTTATAATATGCAAAGCATAAAATGTCCAATGCATCTTTTGGATTCAAAAAATTTTATATCATTTGAAAGATATAGATATTTTTCACTCAACCCTTCAATCGGGACTTTAGACAATGTATGTAAAAAATAACTAATAATTATTTATTAATTTGAAAATAAGGTAAAATTTATATTGCTGGAAAGATGACAAATTCCTTAAAAAAACCTTTTTCATTTCATCAATTTTGGGTCAAAAGAATCGTAAGTGACATGGTTGAATTTTGGAAAACCAAGGAAAACTTTTAAACATGGATGACATGGGCGAATTCTATGTGTGTGTGTCTTTGTCTCTTTCGGTCTTTTTCTCTATGTGTGTGTGACTCCATCTCTATCTCAATCTCTATCTCAGTCTCAGTCTCAGTCTTGGTCTCAGTCTTAGTCTCAGTCTCAGTCTCAGTCTCAGTCTCAGTCTCAGTCTCAGTCTCAATCTCAATCTCAGTCTCAATCTCTATCTCTATTTCTATTTGTCTCTGTCTCTATCTCTATTTCTATCTCTATCTCTCTTTCTTTGTCTTTGTCTCTGTCTTTGTCTTTGTCTCTGTCTCTGTCTTTGTTTGTCTCTCAATCTCAGTCTCAGTCTCAATCTAAATCGTAATCTCAGTCTCAATCTCAATCTTAGTCTCATTTAATCTCAATCTCAGTCTCAATCCGAATCCCAATCTCAATCTCAATCTCAGTCTCAATCTCAGTCTCAATCCGAATCCCAGTCTCAATCTTAGTCTCAGTCTCAGTCACAGTCTCTCTCTCTCTCTCTCTCTCTCTCTCTCTCTCTCTCTCTCTCTCTCTCTCTCTCTCTCTCTCTCTCTCTCTCTCTCTCTCTCTCTCTCTCTCTCTCTCTCTCTCTCTCTCTCTCTCTCTCTCTCTCTCTCTCTCTCTCTCTCCCCTTACTTCTTCACTCTTTTTTCATCTCTCCCTCTCTCTACTTCACTCTACTTCTCTCTCTTCGTAAGTCTCCCTCTCTCCATCCAACCTCACTCTTACTACCTAGCTATCCCTCTCTCATTGACCCTCAATTATCACTTTGAAAATAAAAATAACTAAGTTATCCCTTTCAACTTGATCTTGTGGAGGGCATTATCTATCTCTCTCTCTCTCTCCCCTTACTTCTTCACTCTTTTTTCATCTCTCCCTCTCTCTACTTCACTCTACTTCTCTCTCTTCGTAAGTCTCCCTCTCTCCATCCACCCTCACTCTTACTACCTAACTATCCCTCTCTCATTGACCCTCAATTATCACTTTGAAAATAAAAATAACTAAGTTATCCCTTTCAACTTGATCTTGTGGAGGGCATTATCTATCAAACTCTTATAAGCAACCACTTTTCCAAAGAAATAAGAATTACCTTAGTTTTTTGGCTAGGTATAAAATAAGCATAATGCACTCATTCAAATAATCTTCAAATTATTAACAATTTAGTTACTATAGGTAGCAAAAAGTTAAAATAATTGGTTTGAAATGTTTATTTCAATTTCCCAATTTAGTTGAAAAGTAGGGGAAACACTATTTTGGGATCAAGAAAAATGTCTCTCCTAGTTTATTTATCAAATGAAGGAATATTTTCTAAAAATATTCCTAACAATCAAGTTTCCCTAATGTTTATAAATTATCTAGATGAATATATTCAATGAATGACATTCAACAAAAGAATATACTATATTTTTTTAGTACCCTTATTTATCAAAAAAATTATATGTTATAAAGTAATAAATCTAACATCAAAATTTACTTCCTTCATAACCTTGTCATTTATTTATAGTTGTCCCTTTATATAACAATATGGGTCTAGTAAGGAGAAAATGAGATTGTCAAAGCTAGATATCAAACAATGTTGAAATGCTCTAGTTTGATTTTTCATCTTATGGTTTTCTTTTTAATAGTCTTAATGTTTCCTCTTCGCTTCCATTCTTAAGACACATTTGTAGAATTTTCTAGATGTATTATACATTAATTTCAACCTTAATCCCACCTATTGGTGCATGCTTGGCTACATCAATAATTTGGAACAAGATTGTGTTGGCATTTCAGTAGAAAGAAAGATTGTTGATATTCAATAAGGATATTGAGAAGGTTGTTGGAGATTATTTGATATAACTGAAAAAGGATAATAACTATCTTTATAACATTATTTTATCATTGATGTCAAGAAATTGATTTCCTGATTTAGTATGATGTTTCCATATCTTGAGAAGATTGATTTGAAGAGAATTAAGATGTCGGTAAAAGACACAGAAAGAATGTGATGAATAAGGGGAGAAATCATATATTCAATGGGCAACTATTACCGAGTTAGACAATGATGAGATCATGATGTTTAGATTGTTTTGATATCCTACATATGTTGTTGATTGTAAGGTTAATACTATACTATGTCACCGAGGAAAGAACCTAGTCGGTAAACCCTAAGGTTATCGATATCGGTTAATGAAGGCAGAATGTCTACCGAGTAAAGTTTAGTATTTACCGAGTTGCAACCGAGTTATGACAGATCGCATTGGATGAATAAAAGCATTATTTAATGAAGACCAATGATTAGTTGGAGATGTATAAATGATTGGTATGTCGTGCTGAAGTTTGTTAAGGATCTATGGCAAAGGAAAATTGGCAGGAAGATCTATAGCACAGATTGAACCGCAATAACCTTGTGCAAGTTCCAAGAAAGGAATGCAAGTCCCTAGGCAAGGTAAAACATTTTCAGATCGAAAGGATACATTGAACCTGGTCAAGATTGAAGATCTGATGGCTAAGATTGATCATGGGAAATGTGATCAAGGAGATTAAGCGGTTAGCAATTGTTTATAAATAAGGAATTATTGATAAACAATGTATGTGGGCAAGTGTAAGCACAGGGATGCTACATAGTGATTATTGAGCACAGAAGCTTGAAGACCTGTTTGAATAACAGAGTAGAGAGCCCAGCAGAGGGACAAGATAAGTCCTATGACTAGATTGTTTTGAGCAAATAAGAATCTGCTTTAGCATTTTAGATGTGAAGTTGCAGATATATTTTTATTACTATTATTTTGTAAGTGATAGGAAATCTCTTAACCGAGTGGACTTAACAGTCTTATTTGTAAACCCTCTAGCAAGGTGATATTCTAAATGAGTGTTTGAAATCCTTTGACAAGGTCACTTCTAACAAAGTGAAGATCCTAACAAATATGAGGGAAATCCCTTAACCAAGTCACATCTAGCAATGTGTTTGTAATCTTTAACAGGATTTGCTTTTAACCGAGCATACTCTAGAAGAGTATATTTCTTAGGGGTCTGAAATCCCACAATGGTTTTTCCCTATTTGGGTTTCCACGTTAAGTCTGGTGTTATATGTGTTATGATGATTATGTGTTTATGAGTTAGCATGTTTAGCAGTTTTTGGTTATATTGTTGAAGTATAAGTTACCGAGGTTGAATCTATTGATTTTGTGGAAGATTAAGTTTGTATGATTCACCCCCCCCCCCCCCTCTCATCTTGTTAGCTATTGGCATCTATACTTTACATTTAGTATCAGAACTTACAGATTTTTCTACTTGAAATTTTGTTAAATCCAAGAGTCCTCTATGTGATTTTTTTGGTTCAAAGGACATTGAATCACCTAGAAAATAAATATTTTGGTTAATTTTTCAAGGGGATCCATTAGAATATTGATAGGTAATCAACATCTATTTTTTATTTTAATTTTTATGACTTGCTCATTTCTCATAGGTTGCCTACACACATATAATTTAATAAATTATATTCTGATTACCACATGATATCAAGTCTTAGATTTACACATTGCATTAATCAATCAATCTATATCACATCTCCTGAAAGCCTAAATTGAATCGTAACCTAATTCGCATGATACATAATACAAGAGGGGAGAGAGAGGAATTAAAATCAACTTGGGAAGTCTCATCCTCCAATAGAACTTCATGAGTAGATAACCTTAATCATAATCATTCATTTCTTGAGCTAAAGACTGACAACCAACCCAAATGAAGGTGGAATCATTTGAGGAAAGAGAACATAGGTGTAGTCTACAACTACCATATGTTGAACATCTAGAATATTGAGAGAGGCCTGGGTGAATTATTATTCCCTTAAACACATTAAAACTTTTGAATAACCATCCACATAACATAATTAATTGCAATAAAGAGAAAGGAAACTTTGAATGCAACACATAACACTTGACACCAGTATTTTTATGTGGAAACCAGCAAGGGAAAAACCATAGAGAGGGTTAACTCTTAATATCTTATAATTGGCCACAAAATATCACAATAGTGCTCACTACTAGAGGGCTCACTGCCCAAACAAGGCTCACTGTCGAAGGGCTTACTGCCCAAAAATAGATACAAAATAAATTGTTATAGTTGCAACCTAAACATGCATAGAGTACAGTTCCAATTAGGCTCAATAAATAGATTTTGCACACTTCATCAGCTCTTATATTATTCACTTCTTGATTTAATCACATATCACAACTAATCATTGTTTCTATCATCACTGTTGCTACCATCCTCATCATTATTACTACTACTACTCAAAAGAGAGTACATCATACACATATATCGATCCATATTTGATTTATGTTAACTACATATCCTTCATTACAATAATTGAGTCAGTCCAAAACACACTTTACACGATACACATTTCATCCACATAAGTCGGCCAAAAAATAGGTCAAAAATATTTACATTGGAAATTACACACTATGATATATCCTTAGTCTTGTCCCAAATAGCAAAGCAAAATGTAATCATCTAACAAGATGCAGACTCCTTGATCTTATTGTCCCGTATCAGAGAAATGGAGTAACTACCAGACAGACTTCTAGACCTTGTATCTTTCAAACCTTTTCATGCCAACGTTTGAAATCTTGAATATAGGTTCTTCAGGCATCTCAAAACTCACTATAAAAACTGCAGACCACTACAATCAATTGTGGAGGAGTGCAGTTCAAAATAGGACATATATATAGTCCATCTTGTTGGATTATCCCAAAACTATCCAAGAGCATTAAGCTCGTGTTGCCACGAGCATCGATGACAACATTCCAATAGTCTCCCCCTTTGTCATTGATGGAAACATGCAAAAAAATATTACCATATTTATCTCCTTATGTTTATATTCTACCATCTCCTTCCATCTCCCAAAACTACCAAAAATTCCTTATGTTTCCCCTTTTAACATCAAAGACAAAGGGTATATACAAAAATAACTCTAGTGAAAGCTAAATGAAATGCTCCCCCTAAATAAAATGCAAAAAAGGTTATATAAAATCAAAAATTTACATACTTTTGTAAAAAAAAAGATTGTCGACCAGATGTTGACCCTTTGATCTTCAGTGGATATGTTTTCCAGGCATCCTTGTTTGCATCTCAGGCTTGAACAATGTCATCAAGAAAATTATTATGAATATCCAATGTTTTTAATATGCTTTCTCCTTCTTCAACAATTGTAGTAGCCAGATCAAATTGATTAATTTGTTGTGCCTTCAGAAGGGTACAACAGACTGGAGACATATTTTCATTGATTAAATCTTTAAGGTGGTTGAACGGAATAATTTTGTTCTCTTTGTTGTTGTAACTCAAAGAAAATTTTGAGCAATTCTTGAATGGTAGGTCTAGTGGAACCAAACAGATCTTATTTCATATCAAAGTTGTGATAGGCTACATTGATCTGAGACTCAATAGATTCTATCTCATGTCTTATGCTTTTGGTGGCCTCAGGACATTGCAAACTGTAATAATATAAGACTTTAACTTCTTTAAGGCACACTCTTCCTTTAGACATAAGTTCAAGAAATATTTTATGTGCAACAGTACAGCTTCTCATAAGCTCAATTGACTTCTTTTCCTTTTCCTTTTCAATTTATTTTGCCACATCTTTGAGACCAAAAGAATAAACTTTGAAAGAATTATTTGAAATTTTTTGCACCTAAAAGAGATGGATCGATATTGCTTTTGGGTGTAACACTATGCAGCACTTGAACAACTTCCTCAAGTAATTTTTCTTTCTTTTGCTACTCATCCATCAAATCCTTTCTAGTAGATGCATAAAATGCATCTCCTAGCTGAAAATTATGCATAGGATCCATCTCGCTTAAATCAAAGAGTAACCTAGAATGAGTAATAGGTTGAAATCTTAGCTGCATATTCAATAAATTGTCCAAGGGATCTTCAGTATTGCCATAGAAAGTACCAGGTTCCATTTCTTTCTTTTCTTATTTTCTTTCTTCATTGTCTTTGCATTTTCCCCTTCATCTTCTTGTTTGTATTCTTCATCTTTTTGCTCTCCTTTATCTTGTTTTTTTATTTCAATTTATTTCTCATTACCAGTTTTTTATTCCTTACCTTCATACTTTTCTCGTTTTGAATTATCAGGGGCAACTGTCATGTCAATATACTCATCTTTTGTCATAACTTTTGTGTTTTTTGGAAGAGAAAGGTGTGTCTCACCCAAAACAGTATCCTCAACTGCAACTATAACTTGACCTTCATCCAAAGACTCATGTTGCACAGTGATATCTATATCATCATTATTGTCTGACAACATTCTAATCTTTTCTGCCATGTCCTATAGAGCTTCAATTGTCCCACTCTGTAGCTTCTCAAAATATTCCTTAACTTTGTTCATCAAAATATATTCTCTTCTTTTTTATCTAAATTCATTTTAATAAACTTTCTTTAACATGGCTCTATCCTCTTCTGAGAAGGTTGTGTCTACAGTCTGCAAGGCATGTTTCTTGATCTTTTCTACATCTTCTATTGCTTCATGTCTTAATTTTTACCACTCCATAGATCATCAGGAATATCATTTTTGAAACTTTCCATATATGATTCGAGATCAATAAAGTAAGCTATAAATGCCTCAACAATTGTTTCCTTATCTACCTCATCTTCTTTTCCATACATTTTTCCCACCTCTTTCATCTTATCATCCGACCCCATATAGTTGAATGAAGTGTCCAACTTCAAAGGCTTCTTCTTCTTAACTTTCTTCTCTTTTTCTTCTTTATTTATTTCTCGAAGTAAACGCTTTTCTTTTTCAACTTCAATATTTTCTTCATCTTAAGATTCTACAATATGCACTTGTTCACCCTTTTGAGTCACGGATTCTTCTTTTTCTTCAGACTTTGTTTCTATTTTTTATCTTCTTTTTCTTCTGATTCCTCTTCTTTCTTAGAAGACTTTACTTTAGTAGCCTTTTGTTTTAATCTCCTTGGAGTAGAGGAAGGGTATGTTTCTTTCTTCCTTTTTCCGGACTTATCCATAGATGTTGGAGGAATATTTTCCTCTACTTGAGATTTCTTCTTCTTCTTGAGAGTAGACAAAATGATTCCAAAGGACACATGTGTATCCAGAGAGGAGGATATTTTGGTTCTCCTAGAGATTGTTGCAAGACCTTCTTCCTATCTCTTCTGATAAATATCTTCTTGGGAAAGATCAACTACTCTGGAAATTTCATCAATTTTCTTTTGGACCCTCTTGTCAATGACAGGATTCATCTATTCCATATGCACTGCTTTGGATTTCTCTGCATATGTGTTGTAGCTTTCTTGGGTTTCATCTTTAGGAATATTCAAAAGAACTTTAGCTAATGCAATTATTTCTTCTTCTAACACTTCATACTGAAGAGATAGTATCCACTTAGTTCTAGGCTCTACCACCTCCATAATTCATTCATCTATAGTTATCAGAAAGGTGATATCATTGTGATATTTTTAATCAAGCCTTTTGGTAATTCTTTCCCTCTTTGGCATCTATTGTTGAAATACAGCATAGAAAGTAGTAAAAGATTCATCTGCCACTGACAATTCCTTAAACCTATTCATGTACTCATGTATTTGATGTGCCACTAGTTTGTCGTGAATCCAATCTAGATTCTTATAACTTGGAAGTTCACCCAAAAATTAAAACAATATGCACATGGATAATGTGCCATACTAGAAGTCATGCTTTTTTTTATTTTGACTACTTTAATTTTTCCAAAAATTATTGTCTTAACAACTCACAATGATCATAGTTTGCATTTTTCATGACCATCTCATAGGCTACATTGATAGTTATCGATACAGAGTTCTCTTTTTTAGTGAAATAAATTTTGTTTCCAATCATCAGTGATGCATACTTCACTGCAGGGTTAGAGATTATACTGACTAACATAGCTCTTCCATCTGGGGTAGCACTAGTTAAGTAAGCCACAACAATATTCTTCACGGCCCTCATTACTAGAATTGATCCAATAGACCATAACTCAGTAAATCATTCAATCACTTCCTTTGTTATCATACATAGTTGATCTAACCACACAAATTCATCATGAAATTACTAATTTCCATATGCACCCACTTGTCATCATAGAAGAAAAAGGGAAATTGGTTCCAAACATTCAACTTCTTTTCTGCTAGGGTTTTGCACTCGGGCTTCAATTCAAATTTGTCACTGGTTAACTCTTTATTCCATATATCATTGAGGATTACATGGTTGTATTCTTCCATTTTAACATGTATAAATGTTGTAACATACTCAATTGATAAAACTCCATACATAATGGTCAACAATAGACCCAGTAGATCATCCTTAGTTGACTTGTTAGGGTATCATTTAAATTTGGGATGGGGCTTAGCATTAA
This sequence comes from Cryptomeria japonica, assembly GCF_030272615.1. Lineage (NCBI taxonomy): Eukaryota > Viridiplantae > Streptophyta > Pinopsida > Cupressales > Cupressaceae > Cryptomeria > Cryptomeria japonica. Next base: position 11,339,750 of record NC_081405.1, read on the forward strand.
CATCAACAACATTTGGAGTCGTCATTGAAAAGAAACTTAGTTGCAGAAGCTAGGGTTAACATCAACAACATTTGGAGTCATCATTGAAAAGAAACTTAGTTGCAGAAGCTAGGGTTTAGAAAACTAGGGCACAAGAATACCTCTTTGCACTTCGCCAAAAACTTTCAAACTTTTTTCCTCTCTCCTTATCTTCTTTGGCTTCTAATGAATGAAATGAATTAGAAAAATTATTTCTAAGAGTTCATCCAACTTGCCAGTGTATGCAATAAATTTTTTGTGAAAAAATTGCTAACAAGTCTGTCTATCATAGTCACCATCCAATGTACCACAAATCACTAGACTTAAGTGTTTCTTACCGCAATCCTCATCAAAAGGTGAATTCCATCACTCTATACATTATATCATCATGTTGTGATAACAACATCACATTCGATAAGAAGGAGGTATTTTCCATAGCAAGTCAAACTATGATATTGCTATCAGGGTTCAACTGTGTATTTTTTGAGTCAAACTCAATGACCCATGTTTCATAAGTAGTGGACCATTCGCTCTCATGAGAGATGGGTTATTGTGAACCACTACTCATGAAACATGGGTCATTGAGTTTGACTAAAAACTACACAGTTGAACCCTAATAGCAATATCATAACATCACATTCTTCGGTAGGGGATAATGATCTTCATTTTAGCTCCCCCTAAGTTGAAGCTCTTTAGCTTAATTTTCAGAGGAAATTTCTACACTAGAGAAAGGCACAACCAAATCTTCTTTCTTCTTCCAAATCTTTTTCATCTCATTTTTAACTTCTTCCACACTGATCTTCTTCATAGGTTCATCTCTTTTCACCATATTATCCTTCTTTATACTTTTGTTTCAGAAAAACTTTACAAGGTGTTCAAACTTATTGTAATTTTAGCACTTATCAATCCTTTGTCCTATATTTCCTTTGTGGGTGGAAGAAATTCCACTTACTTACATAACCAGAAAATAGATAGATAAGTTCCTTCTCAACTATATCATTTGTTGGTATGGAGTCCTCTAGTCCATTGTCACAGATAACAGTCGCCCATTCAAAAACCAAGACATCTATTCAAACTTTGTGACCAATTCTATATCCAACATTTCTTCGCAACACACTATTATCTCCAAATCAATATTCAAGTAAAGATAACCAACAACATTGTCCTGGAAATCCTTAAAAAGGTTGTCAACGACATTGGACAAGATTGGCATTTGCAATTAAATATTTTTCTTTGGGCCTATTGGACCTGTGTCTGCACTCCCGCAGGTGCTACTCCCTACTCCCTTGTATATGTATCGAAGGGTATTATCCCCATTGAGGTCAAGCTACCATCACTTTGAGTTTCACTGCAACACATAATTCCAAAAGAAGATTATCAGGTTGCCATATTGAAAGAGCTATATATGCTTAATGAAAAGAAACAAAGTGCCCTTAATCACCTACAAGTATAACAAAACCATCTAAGGAGAAGGTAAAACAAGAGGGTGAGAGTCTGATTATTTGAAATCAAAGACTTGGTCCTAAGAGAAAATTAGAGAAAGCTTACCAAAAGAGAAATACCGAGGAAGCTTGAGCGAAATTGGTTGGGACCCTATGTCATTATAGGAGCTTTTAGGAATGGTGCATACCAAAAATATACAATAGAAGGTGATCCATTACCTAATCCGATCAATAAAATGTACCTAAATAAGTACTACACCTAGTTCTCGGAGGATCATGCGTCTGAATAATTCAAAAATAAAAAAATCCATTGAAAATTTAACAAAATAGGCACCTTGATGAAAATCAGGCTAATAGGCATCTTGTGCGACCACCAAAAAAAATAAAATATTAAAAAAGTTGGTAAATAAGCGCTTTGGCTAAGTACCATAGTGAAAACCTAGAAAACAAGTACCATGAGTAGAGATTATAGCTCCACTATCTATTGGTGACTCATCTGGTAACACATAGCCATCTCCTTTCATCACACCAACAAAACCTGGTCAGATACCTTTCATGGCTTGGTGATATGAATTCCCTTTAATACTATTGTGCTCAATATGTCAGTCCCATTTCATATTGATGCATTGCATTGTCCTAGTCCTAACTGGGGCCAAATCCTTAATGGTCCTAAAAAAATCCCTAATTATCATAAGAAGTCTTGAAAAAATCCCAAAAAATCATTAAAAGTCCTAAAAAATCACAAAAAATTCTTTAAAAAGACCTAAAAATCAAATAATCTGAAAAATCTAAGCAATAAACTCTCTCTTACAGAACAAGTACCTAAGTAGAAACATAATAAGCATAAAATGTCAATTAGATCAACTTAGCAACATACGACCTATCATCAAAGTCTACAATAAAACCAATCACATGTATTTTCAATCAATCCCTATTGTACGTTAGGAAATAGGGAATCATCACAAACAAGATAAACATAATAGCTCAATCACAAATGCATTCATTGCAATGATCTATCCTAAACAACACTCAATAGAGACATGAAATAAAAACATTCAAAATTAAAGACATATGCAAACCAATAGCAGATTTGAATGCTCCTTCATGCGGCTCCATTGTTCTTCTTTCCTCTTCAAATGGTTTGGTTGTGGATCTCACCTACAAGTGCATACACACAATTGAAAGCAAGTAGACAAGATTTTTGATCAAGAGTACTAGAAGCGTAAATTCGATAGTCTGATTACCAATTAAGAATTAAGGGGTTTGATTGAAGAAATTCATCCAATTTATAGACAAATTGGAGAAATGGATCAAATTAGCATGATAATGATTCGAATGGAAATTCAAATCAAGAATAGCAAAATTATGACATGTGTATGACAAATTGCTATGCAAGGATTGATAGATTGATGATTTATGACAAAATTATGACAAATTGCTATGCAAGAATTGATTGATTGTCAATTATGACAAATTATGACAAATTGACATGTCATTCCCATGAATGTAGGAGAGAAATAGGAGGAAATGAAATTAGGAATTAAGAAATTAGAAAAATAGGAAAAAGAGAAATGAGGAAATTAAGAATTAGGAAAATGATGAAAATTAGGAAATTAGTGAATTAATCAATAATTTTTCATTTATTAATTAATTCATTCACAAAGAGGAATAATTAGCCAATTAAATGAACATTTAATTGTGATGAGAAGACTTAGGATAAATAAATAATTTATTAATCCTAAAGAGGGAAATGACAAACCAGGTTAAATGATTAAATCACGAAACCCTAGAAGATGAATTAGGTCTTGATGAAAGATAATTGATTCAATCATGATTTGATTTTGGATTGATAAATGACCAATGTGATAAATGATTTGATTGAGATTGGTTGACAAAAATCAATGACAAATTGACCAAATTGACATGATTGAAAAGGACAAGGATCGATGACGAATCGATCGCAATATGACAAGATTGACAAGGACAAAGATCGACCCAAAATCATGATTGAAGATTGTTGTCGACAAGACCAAATTCGAGAGCAAGATGAATGAAGAATGTAGAAGAATGACTCGATGTTCACAAATGATAAAAACCAAGTACGAATCATAGGAGAAATGTTAATGCGACGCAAAAACCTAAAATGAGGCAATGCGCAAATGTTAAAGTATGACTCCGCAAGCGTTGACCATTTTTAGGTGTCTACACCTATTAATCATCAACTTGTATTATACGGGGAAGGGTACACTTGAAAACAAAAATATTGGTCTTATATGGGGTATTAGCTGTCTGAAACCAAATACCATTTATCTCTATCTTCATCAGTCATCACATCAAGCAATCAAACAATGACATAGATTACTATGGTTACTGGCTTTAGGTCTAGTAAGTCTTATCTTTTATCGATTTATTTTGGATCGTGTTCCTATGCTACTCAAGGATGTCCACAAGTGACTAGAGGAGCTGAGATGATTCATCATCCTTTTTCTTTGTTTTCCTTTTGTGGTGTGTTTTTGTGAAGTTTTGGGGAACGAGTATTTTGGGTGTCTATGTTAGTGCATTCATTTGGAAAGTATCCTATACAAAATGGAAAGTTAAGGATAACTATTCTTGTGACTATCAGACATACCTTGACCCTTACTACAACAACCCTAGAATGGATGGATTCGCTCCTTGTCTACTACATGTTTGTTACTACAGTGGGATATCACTTACGACTTGGTTTTTCATACCCTACTGTACAAAAAATCCATCAATACATAATAAGGCTTAATGATGAAAATGTTGCACTATCTAAAATCATAAGAATTCATTACAATCTACCTTTCCATATAATTCATGCCATCGATCAATCAATCTTTCTCATCTCATGCTAATTGGTCTTCCACACTAACAATTCTTTTGTCGAAACACAGGGTCACAATGGCATAGTACTCTGATATGGAAAAATAAATACATCCTACATTCATGTTAGAATATAAGCATACCATAATAGTATCATAGCATAAAATTTGTATTCCATTACATCATAATAAATATAAGCAATAAAAATGACATGTCGTCCTACATAGAGAGTCATGTTAGTACATATAATACCCATTATATAGTTACATGCAATAGCCTACATCCATAATAGAAAGTACATATCATATAGGAACATAAGCATTAGAAACATCATAAAAATGCATAAATACATCATAACACATACATAGAAACATCATAGACCATCCATTGCATAGTAAACATCATAAGAGAACCATCATGCATATAAAGAACCTAGAACCATCATATATACATACACACACATATGTGTGTGTATATATTTATATATATACATATATGTATATATATGCACATATATGTATATATATGCACACACACACACATATATATATATATGTATATATGTATATATGTATATATACATATATGTATACACACACACACACACATGTGTGTGTGTATATGTGTGTGTGTGTCAGAGTACAATATCATAATACAAAATGCCTACAAGCTCAACCAAATCAAGCATTTATATCAAAAAGTGTTGACTAGTTCTCTCCTTATCCTAAACAATATGAGTTCCCTTGGCATGACCATTGATTCCCAACCCTAGATGCTCTAAAGTTGGTGGAGGTCTAGGTGGTGGACCCATGAGGCCCCCACTACTAGTAGTAGCCCATGATTGACTTTGTAATTGGTTCTATAACCGACTCTACAAACAAAATGCTAGATAGCTAGGAGATATTTGATTTGCAGGAACTACCCCCTCATAGAGTCTCTGTTAGTATGATATCTCATTATCGGCCTCAAATAGCTAGTCAACCATCTATCACCCATGTGTCCTAGTAGTAAAATATCTTTGATATAAATCAATATTTTGTTGTGCTCTACCCATGACATCATCTCTCCTATGGTAGAAAAGATCCCTCTCGGCAATAGTAATATCTCACTCAATCTACAATTTGTCCCTCTCACCAAAATTGAAGTCATGCTCCTATATCCATGCCTCCTACTTCTACATGAATGAGGCTCTATCCTTCGCCCTATGTCATTTCTCTATAGATAACTCTAAATGGAGATTAGAAATATGATCCTAAAGAGTCTGAATATGAGCCCTCACCACCTGTGAATGAAGGATTTGTGCAACATCCTCCCCAACTAGTACATCCTCCAAATCTGGTATCTGTACATCAAGTATACCAGCATCACCCTGATCTTGACCCACAACCTCATCACCCCCATCATCATCATCCTCCTCCTCACCATCATCATTCAAATCATTAGAGCTAGAAGATCCTGATGAAGTGTCAACACTATCCTCCTCTAACACAATGATCTTCAATCTCCACCTTTATATCCTCATTTCCACCTCCTGCTACCTCTATTAGTGCCATCACTGGTGCATATCCTCCCTTGGCCTCATCCCTTCCTACAACCTCAACACCTATGTCTCTCCATCCATCTCTAACCCTCCCCCTACTCCTCCCCTTACCCCTCCTCCTCCCTGTCATGTCACCTCTATCACCTCCTCCCCCATCACCCCCTCAGCCTCCACCCTCACTGCCATCTCCTCCCTCACTCTGAACACCGCGCCTCTATCTCATACCCCTCACAATGGGAAATATTGGATCTTTCAAAGGAGTGGGCCTATGATCTACCCTCCATACATTATACTAAGGAGTTATCCCAACATCAATCATTGCAGAAGCCCAACCCCAATATATAGAATGTAAACTATCAAACTTTATAGATGCAATCTATGGACTAATACATGGCCCCATTTTGGTACCTCCTAAGTTGATTATTCTATTGGCTGAATAGGTTCTATAATTCATTTCTTTTTTGTTCCAAGACCATTGTGTTTGATGTATATGTTGAAAATGGGATGATAAAACAATTATAAAACCAACACAGATCCAACCACCTAAATCCCTAGTTTTACAATTAAGAATCTATTGGTAAGTGTCCAGCATATCCCCTCAAGATTCATGACATGGCTTAGCAGCCTCCTATGAGATCCTTAAATGGGATAGTATCGATTTCCTAAATAGATGCATCTTTTGGGATAAATGGCCAACTCAACTCCTATAAGTGGTATCAGAGTGGGATTATAGGTTCAATTCCCCTCAAGTAACACTGAGGGGGAAATTATTGGTAAGTGTCTAGCATATCCCCTCAGGATTTGTGACATGGCTTAATAGCCTCCTGTGAGATCCTTAACTAAGATGGTATCAGTTTCTTGAATAGATACATCTTTTGGGAGAAATGGCCAGCTCAACTCCTATAGAATCTACCATACACCAATGAAGAACCTAAAACATGTAAAATATTAAAATATATATATATATATATACTTAGTAGGGTTTGATCTCCATTGTTTCTTATCTCCATTTATCTTGCTTGATATGGTTTCTCTCAAATTTTTTATTGTGCACAAGAACTCAACAAAGAATGGATTGTGGTTGTGAAGTTGCTTGATTGCTTGATTGCTTGATCGCATGAAAGATAATTTGCTTGTTAGTTAGGTAGTGAAAGGATGAAGGAATCCTCTTATATAGAAGATGCCTTAGAAAATGGAGGGATAGGATTAAGAGGTGAATAGATAAAAGGTTGGCTAGGATTAAAGGGTAGGTAGAGGAAATAGTAAGGGGGTAGTTAGGATAAAATGAAGAGATGAATGACAAGTGTCATGGAGGAAAAAAGGTAATGAATTAATTAAATAAATAAAGATCTATTTAATTAATAGAAGAAGTGGGGGCCAATTAAATAAAATAGTTATTTAATTTGGGAAAAGGATAATTTAAACAAATAAAAAATATTTATTTAAATAGGATGAGGCTAGAACAGGATAAATGAGTTAATTAAATAAATAAAAATCTATTTAATTAACAGAAGTCTTAGAATAAAATAATTAAATAAATAAAATATTTATTTAATTAGGCTAGTACAATTTTAGTTGTCTACATCCATCATATCCTTTTTTCTACATGATAGTGAATCCTTTACCATAATTTTCTACAGGCAACTATATAGGCAGAACATCTTCCTCGTCTTTGTAAAGCCACTTGGATACATTTTCTTCAATTTTTTCTTAGTTATGGTCTCCCCATTATGTGGAAGTGGTGGGAGGCAGATATTGAATTATGACTTTTGGTTCCTTTTGCACATGATGTGGCTTTCCATAGGATTTAGGAGAAGCAGTTATTTTTCCAATGTGGAATGTTTGTGCCATAGTGTATTCTCCACATCTGTGATCTTCAACTTCGAGTTTTTCTTTAGATAATTTAGCCAATGTTTGAGGATTTGATTTCTAAGAAGTGTCATTGGATGATGAAGCTTCTCTATTTACAGGAACTTATTGTTCATATGTCCCTTTCAAGTTAGCACAAAATTGGAAAGGATCTAAATATCCAGGAATCATGATTTTTGTTTCATTGTATGGGAATTTTATGGACTGGTGGTATGTAGATGGGACTGATTTCATGACATGTATCCAAGGGCGACCCAAAATCATGTTGTAGGGGGGATCAAGGTTTAGGACTTGCAATGTTATACTTTCAGTGGCAGGTCCAACTTTGATAGGAAGCACAATAACACCCTTTGAAAAGTGTTATGCATAATTATCTTTCTTGAGGGATAAATGTCACTTTTAGAGTAGTTGAGAGCTATAACAACTCTCAATGTACAAATATTGGGTCCTACTCCACCATCTATCAAGATTCATCTTATCTTGGTGTTATGGAAAAAGATCTCTAGATGCAAAGGGTCATTGTGATTAGGCTTGTTGTGTAGGAAATCATTTTCGGTAAATGTAACTACATGTTAGGCAGCAATATGTCCTATCATGGCCTAAAATTGGTCAACATTTATGTTAGTAGGAAATATGGACTCTTGTAATGCTTTACCAAGGACTGCCCTATGAGTGGGAGAAATACGGAATAAATCCAAAATATAGATTTGTTTAGGCATTTTTCTTAAATGATCAAGGATATTATACTGACTAGTAACTTGTGACGTGGGACGGGCTCCTTGCAAAATAAATTTAGATCGTCAAGTAGTTATCACACAATGGGGACTTGGGTCCTTGATTCTTAAGGTAGATACATGATTGTTTGATATTTGGAGACAATTAATGGTATATTGATGGGAAGCATTCATGCAATTAACGCTTCCTTTTGAGTCAGAATTAGATGTAGAGGCATTTCCCTTATCATGATCAAGTAACAGAGTCTTGAATATAGTATGATCTGTATTTGAGGAAGTTGCCAGAGAATCTATCTCAACCAAACCTTGGTCAATCAAGTCTTGTATCAGATTTTTCAATTGGAAGCAAAGAGTTTTGTGTCCTTTTGTTTGGTGATATTCATAGTATTGATTGTCATTCCACCATCCAGTTTTTACTGCTAGTTCATTTATGATCTTGGGTAATTATACAAGATTTGATTGAAGAAACTATTTTAATACAGATTCACTGGGTTCCCTTAATGGCATGAATTGGTGAGGAAGTGTGTCTCTGTTTCGAGGAGGTCTTCATTGATTTTGTTGCATGGTATTGGTCACTTGATCTTGTTTTTGAGTTGGTGCATTGTTTTGAGTTTGCAAAGAAGGTTGATTGGTTGCTAAGTATTTAATGGTACAACTCCTTTGAGAACAATTTTTGTCTGTGTATTATTTACTACTTTCACATTGACAACCCCATCATTGGTAATATTTTTATTTCTAGACTAGAATTTTCTATTATCATTCAAATTGCACTAAGGTTGTTGGTATTGTCTTTAAAAATTTTGATAACCCCTTTTTGTATAAGAGCTTTCTCAATGTTTGTCCCCTTTTTTATAAGTTTTTCAATAGAACTAGGACTCTTGATTTTTAATTTGTACATCAGTTCTGGTACTAGGTTCTCAATAAAAAGGTTGACTTGTTGTTACTCATGGATGTCGAATGGACAACAACTAACTAAGATTTTCCATCTTTGTAAAAATGTGTCAAAGGATTCTCCTATTTTTTGTTTGGTAGTGCAAAGGTCGATCGTGGTTACTTCATTGTCTATATTGAAGGCAAAGTGGCCAATGAAATTTTGGCTAACTCATTCCATGACTTAATGTTGCCAGGTAGTTGGGAATACCAATCCATCACTTGTCCGGATAAACTTTGTGGGAATAGACACATGAGATATGTGTCATCATAATGAATTTCTATACAAGATGCATAGAATTGTCCAATGTGATCTTTTGGATCTCATTTTCCTCTGTACTTGTCAAATTTAGGGACACTAAAGTTTTTTGGGAAAGGAAGCATGTACAGACTTTTGTCAAAGGGATTAAGACATAGATCCTATGGCATGTAACTTCTTTTGATCCCTCTTGTCTATAATTCTTTGACTTGTTTAGACAATTTCTCAATTAGTTGTGTCATGGTGTTAGAAGGTCCTTGTCTAGGGGGTTCATCATTCATCCCTACATGACCTCATTTTCTATATGTTTTTTCCTTTGAGTGGATTTTTCTCTTGATACTCAAGAATAGTGGATCAAGGTGTACTTTTGATTGTTGTGTCTTGGTATGGATCACCATACTGTATCGCAGTGGTGTCTTGGTATTGATTTTTTTGTTGTGATTGTGGAAATTGTATCGCGGTTTGAACTTGGGGTTGATATTGAGTGTTGGATTATGTCTAACATTGAAATTGTTGCGTTTGTTAAACCGGCTATTGTTGAGTTCAAATTGTAAGCAACAGACAATATTGTTGTTGTTATTGCAATTGTGCTATTGGTATTTGTTGTTGAGTTCTTGATTGTGTCACTTGTTGTTGAAATCAAGGAACTTGAGGTATCCGTTGTTGATATTGTGCCATAGATTATTATTGTTGGTCTAATTGATATGGTTAAACAATCAGTTGTTGTTGTGTTACTTGATGTGTTAATCTAGCATTTTGATATTGGGCACCAACTTGCATAGTTGGTTGCATTTGTTGTCGATATTGTGTTGCAACATGTTTTTCTTGAGCAGTCGATTGTGTGTATCCTAATCTCCCAAGCAAGTAGTCAAGCATGTTTTGTTTTTTTTTGATGTTTATGAGGCCTGGATTGGGATATCATGTTTATACCTTCTTGTGGTATAATATTGCTTGGTTGACCTTGTTGTTTATTGGTGTTAATTCGCATCATGGGAACGTCAATCAGTGCGATAGTTGCTTGTTCATGAGACTACATTTGTATTGGATCTGTTTGGACATGTGTAGTTGTTGTTTGTGTGAGGGAAGTCTTTTGTATATTCTCATTCAAGGGGGGTATGTACGGAATCCCTATTGTATATGTAACCACTTCTTAGGTAGTGAGTTTGGTGTAGGGCACCTAACACTCCAAGCATGAAATTTTTGTTTTCTTTCAAGTTGTGTGTTGTCTTTGTGATGTAATAATGGACCAACCATTTGGGACTCAGTAGAGCCATGGTTGAGTTGTTCAAGTTTTGGTTTGAGTCACTTGTATTCAGGATGTTGTCAGCCTGAGAAGTGAAATGTTAAGGTAGATCACATGAGAAGTACTCCAGATGAATGTTATCATGTAATAGGGTCTTTTGTATTATGTTTAGGTCTTCTAGGGTGTGTGAGGACCTTCAGGAGTCTTGAAATGCATTAGAGTGCAAAGTTGCATCTTTGGAGTAAAAAGATGTAAAAGTTGTTGAGCAAAATTTTGCAATTTTTGCAAAAGTTGCATTTTTGGTAGATGGCATTGGAAATTTGGTTGAACCCATAGCATAAAATCCAAAAATTCACTTCATTGTACGGGTTGGAGGATTGGAAATGCAAGAACAAGTTTTTGGATTTTGAAGCAATCTTGCCTTTCACCATTTTTGTATAGTTTTCTCTTGCTTTCATTGCTTGTTACGGTCCAGTACGGACTTGATTGTACTAACTCATTGTGGGGCATGAGTGTTCATTGAATTTTTTTTCCATTAAGTTTGATTTGCAGGTTTGATTGTCTATAGTTGTAGAGATATCATCCATTCTTTGCAACTTGGTGTAAAACCCTTGCAAGTAGGGTTTAAGAGCAAAAATGGCTCTAACCTAAGCATTCATTGATGGCACCTGTTGAAATAAATAAGAATGCTAGGTTAGAGTATGTATATAGTTTTAGGATAGGTTTTGCGGTTTTTGAGGTCCTTGAGGAGGAGATACAATGAAGCCCTAGGCTCACCGCTAGGAGTAGGTGAGTTAGGACAGCAGAAGAAGTGTGTGTTGAGAGCACAAGATGATTGGCACATGAAAAAGTGTCATATGGTTGGAAATCCTTGAGTATTCCCTTGAATATTCCCTAATTTTTTTGAGCAAGTATTTTGACTAGTGAATATATTTAGACCCTTGTTTCCAAGTCACCCAGTGAGGCCTAAACCTTCAAAAATAGTGCAGTATTGGAAACCATGTTTGTACGGATAACCCAAATGCAAATATTCAGTATTGTCTATAACCCTAAAAAGGGTACTCAAATCCATAATTTATTTCTAGCCTTGTTTGGGAATTTTGCAAACTAAGTTGCTAAAACCGCCAAGGGAGGGTTAATACAATTAGGCCTATTTGAGCCCGGTAGAGACCTAGAAGGGTTAGGAAACCATAGTGATGGTTTTAGTGATGCTAAAAGCCTCAAAATACTTCAAAGACACTTTGTAGATGCATTGTGAGTCCATTGAAAGTGTCTGTGTGTTGTAATCCTTGCAGGAGTGGTTGGAGGCCTGAAGTGGTGTGTGTGTGATTGAGGTGGCAACCTCAATAGGAGTTGATTGTCTAGGACCAGTGGTTATACCTTGGAGTCAAGCCATAGTGGTTCAGACCTTGGAGGTCTTGTTGGTGTAAATAAATATTCATTTTGGATATTATTACACTTACTTAAGTTAACTTAGGATAATGCATCTCTTCGTAGTTTGGATTTGAGACACTTAGGGAAGTGTGCACATAGGGATAGAGCTTGTAGGAGAAATTCCACCTTTTGTGGTCTTATTTTGCTGTTACACTCCACATTCAATGGGTCATCCACCTCTTGTGGAATATTATATTATTTCTCCTACCTACCCCTAGTATTTCTTACCTACCCTTGTTTCTCATTGAGCCACATGTCATATTTGTGTGCTCATACATCCATATGGCCTTGCCTATATAAGCAGGCCTCTATTCATTGTATTGGTTAATCCAGTTGATCATTTTGCATATTGATGAGAATACAGTTTGTTCTTGTCATTCTATTGTCTCTTTTATGCTTTTCATTGTGCCCTTGATCTTGGCAAAATCCTACATGGTATCAGAGCTATTGGGGCTTCATTGATCGGTTTTTGGAGACATCGTGGAAGGCTTCTATTTTCAGATTTGGGGATCTTCATTTTTTGGGGGCTTCATATAGCAATTTGGACATCACCGTTGAATCCAAGAGGCCGTTTCCATAAATTTCGACTATAAAGTCGACCTATTTTGGTGAGAAAAAAATTTTCCCCATTTTGGCTATTATCGTACAGATTTCGAAAAAAAAAATTATTTTTCAAAAATTTCGAAAAAAAACTCAAAGGCGAATCAAAATTAAAAAAAAATTGCCATTCTTTGGGGGGTGCGCAAACCCCCCTGTACCCCGTACCTGCGTGTCGCAGGTGTTGCAGGCGTCGTCGGCCGTTTCGTCCTCCCGCCGCTGCTCGCGCCGGTACCCGCCAAGTCACGTCACCCTCCGCTCAGCGACCGCTCGCCCGCCACCGCCCAGGTCTCCCCGCCGCTCAGCACTTGTTCTCCCCGTCGGTGCCCAGGTCTCCCCGCCGCTCAGCGACCACTCGCCCGTCGGTCTCTGCACGCCACCGTCAGCTTCCCTCGGCTCCGACCGCTTCCTCCGCCGATGACCACCAAAGACAGGCGGCCCTGCGTCCGCCACGTGGCAGGCGGCCACTAGCCCGCGGGCTTAAACCATACATTCTATCAGCCACGTCAGATCCATATGCTTTGTCAGCAGACCTGCACAGTCATCTGCCCAATCAGCAATTCGTACAGTACGGACGCCTAGTCAGCAGGGAGGCGAAGTTTTTGCGACGGTCATACGGCCGTCAAATTTAACACAGTGAATTGCTGACGTCAGCACCACATCAGCATTTTTTGAAAAAATTTTGACCCCTCTCCATTGGGCTTTTTAGTTTTACAGTCCAACTTTGAAAGGCCATATCTTGCTCATTTTTGCTCCTTTTTTGCTGCAATTTTTTATGAAATGGGCTAAAATTTCATGACCTTCGCAGTGGTGTGGTTATTTTCTGATTTTGGTGCACAGGTTTTTTGGAATTTTCAGATTCTCTCAGCTGTACCTGTCCAATCCTCAATTCTGCAACTTCAAAGGCCTCGTTTGAGCTCATACGACCTCCTTTTCAAGTGTTGTTTTTTTTTAAAGTGCTTATTTTTTTGTCTACTTTCATAATCTATGATCAAATTTCAGAGATTTTGAGTGGAAATTGTACTTTCAGATATTGGTCTTATTTGGCCTATTAGGTACTTGTAAATTGCTTGGATCTTAGTTAGATCTCTTGCATTATCAGTTTGAGTCTCTTTTGGCCTTATTGAGGCAGTTGTAAAATTGTAATCAGAAGTCCACTTTGCCATTTTTTGCAAGTGGCCCATTGTATACGCACTACTTATAAAGTGCCAAATCATCACATTTGGGGGGGGTTCTTTGATTGAGTGAATTTGGGGGGGTGTCTTGTGTGATTGTACCTCTCTTTGTGCTCTTTCCATTTTTGTTGCAATGAGTCCTAATAAATTTCCACCTTTAACTCCACATAATTATGCATCATGGAAAATTAAAGTATGGAGTAAACTAATGGAAAAGGGTCTCACACACTACATAGATGGAACAATAACAGCACCACCTGATCCTAAGGCTGATCCAATTGCTCAATTAGAATGGCTCACAAAGAATTGCATGGCTCTTGGAACCTTACGCAAGTATGTATCAGATGACCTCATTTTTCACATTGAGAAGTGTTTAACAATCAAAGAGGCTTGGGATATGTTTCAGAAATTGTATGGACAAGTTGATGAAATCAGAGGCTATCAGATTGACAATGAGCTCACCAACTTGGATCCCAAGAGTTTTGATACAATCCAAGATTATGTCACCAAAGCAAATGAGCTAAGAGCAAAGCTTAAGGATTGTGGAATTGACAAAAAGGATGCTCAGTTGATATTCAACTTGTTGGACAACCTTGCACCAGAATATGCAGCATTTGTATCTAGCTTCCAAACTCATCGTTTGATAGTGGGGAGTTCTTAAGTTATGCCTTCATTTGATGCTTTCACAGATTTGTTGATATTGGAACAATCTAAGTTGTTGAACATGGGGCTTCTCAAGTCTTCAAAGTCCAAGGCTTTGGTGGCTAATCAAGGGAATCAAGGAAGTCAAGGCAAAGATTCCAACAAGAAGAAGAAGCAATCTAAGTCTAAGCCACACCAGGAAAAAGGACAATCATCCTCTCCATCACAAGGTGATTTTTCATCCTCTTCCAAGAAGGGGACACCACCTAAGAAGGATAAACCAACTTGTGCATATTGCAAGAAGTATGGTCATGATGAGAATCGATGCCACGCAAAGCAAGTTGATGAGTTAACCAATCTTCTTAAAAAAAACAACATCAACTTGCCATCTGCCTACACAAAGAAGGATTCATCTCCTTCCACTTCCTCACAGTCTAAGGGAAAAGGGAAAGCATTTGTGGCTACAAAAGGTTCTTCACAGCAATGGATACTTGACTCGGGTGCCTCATATCACATGGGTTCTACAAAGGAGCAGTTTTCTTCATTGGAGCCATCTAAGGTACCTCACATTTACATAGGTGATGACACACAAGTAGAGTTTGAAGGGAAAGGTTCAGTTGACATGGATGATGGAACATTTGAGAATGTTCTCTATGTTCCTAACTTGTCTACCAACCTTCTATCCATCTACCAAATCACTCACTATGGGAATGGGAAAAAGGTTGAGTTTACACCAGATTCAGTTGTGGTAAAGGAACTTGATGATGATGCCTTGGTAGCAATGGGACAAGTCAATGACAACTCAAGGCTTTATTCATTCTCCCACTTTGTGCCAAGTTCACCTTCTAGGGCCTTGCTTACTCATTCAAATTCAGAAAGTAAGCTATGGCATGAGCGGTTTGGTCACCTCAACTACCGCTATCTTCAGCAGCTCAGCACTAAAGACATGGTCATAGGTCTACCTCGAATCAGTTTTTCAGAGGGTGTATGTTCAGGTTGTTCCATGGGCAAGCATCCCGAAGAGAAGTTTGATAAGGGGAAAGCTTGGAGAGCTTTGGAAGTTCTTCAACTTGTTCACAGCGATGTAGCAGGTCCATTTCCAGCACCTTCATTTAGTAAGGCCTGCTATGTTCTTACCTTCATTGATGACTACTCCCGCTTCACTTGGGTCTACTTTCTCATTCATAAGAGTGAAGTATTTGACAGATTTCAGGACTTCAAGACTCATGTGGAAAAGCAATCAGGGAAAGTGGTCAAGATTCTTCGCACAGATAATGGAAGGGAATATGTGAACAAAAGACTTGAGGATTTTTGTACATTTGAGGGGATTGATCTTCAGCATTCTGTTGCATACACTCCATAGCAGAACGGGGTTGCAGAACGCAAGAATAGAACTCTCAAAGAAATGGCTAGTTGTATGATACATGCACATTCTCTTGATCCCGCCTTTTGGGCAGAGGCTATCAGTTGTGCCACACACATCCAGAATTGGGTTTCTCACAAACCTTTGCAAGGTATTACTCCTTTTGAAGCTTGGGCTGGTAGGAAACCAATTGTGAGACATTTCAGAGTCTTTGGGTGTCTAGCATGGGCTCACATACCTCCGCAGAAACGCAAGGCATTGGAACCTCAGAGTCGGCCTTGCATATTTGTTGGATATCTTGAGGGTGTTAAGGCATACAGATTGATGGATCCAGAGACACATAAGGTATTCGTTGAGAGGAGTGTTCACTTTGAGGAAAGCTCTCCTAGCTTAGCCTCTCTACCTCCTCCACCTTCTTCCATTGTGGATAGTGATGTTAGTGATTCAGATCATGAGACTCCCTCAACTCCGACTCGCAAGGTAACACCTCCACAAGGTCCACTTGCAGTTGAGGAGCCTCGTTCTCCACCTCCACCTAGACCTCGTTGGGCTCGACAGACACTTGAGTCCACCGGTTCTCTTGTTGGGGATCCTTCAGATACACAGAGAACTCGATCACAACATCAAGATCTTCCACATGCATTTATTGCTACCGCTTCCGATCCACAGACATTTAGGGAAGCATCAAAGGTTCCTGAGTGGGACCAAGCTATGGAGGAAGAGTATAGCTCCTTGATGAGGAGCAACACATGGGATCTAGTCCATCTCCCTAAGGGGAGAAAGATGGTTTGATGTAAGTGGATCTATCAGACCAAGTTTGCAGTGGATGGTAGTGTGGATAAGTATAAGGCTCAGCTTATTGCGAAAGGTTTCTCGCAGATTGCAGATGTTGACTATACTGAGACCTTTGCACCCGTAGCCAAGATGAACTCCATTCGTTTGACACTTGCTATTGCTGCAGTTCATGGCTGGGTTGTACATCAGATGGATGTGAAGAGTGCTTTTCTTCATGGTGATCTTGATGAGGAGATTTATATGGAGTAGCCACAAGGTTTTATCTAGGATACTTCCTTGGTTTGTAGACTAAGGAAATCTCTCTATGGCCTTAAGCAGGCCCCCAGCGCTTGGTATGCCAAGATGGATTCCTTTCTTCTCTCCGCAGGGTTCACCAGGTGTCATTCCGATCCGAATGTCTACATTTTGCGAAAGGATGACTCTCACTTGATACTTGTGCTCTATTGGATCATTACAGGGAGTACTTCATCCATCATTAGCAAGGTCAAATCTGCTTTGCATGATAGATTTGCTATGACTAACTTGGGTCTTTTGCACTACTTTCTCGGGATAGAGATTTCACAGTCACCTTCCGGGATTACTCTATCACAGCCCAAGTATGCTCTTGATCTACTTGCACACTTTCATATGGCTAATTGTAAGCCTGCCCTGACTCCCTTTCTTTTAGGAGTCAAGCTTGAGGCTCAGTGTTCTTCTCCACTAGTTGATGCCACTTTGTATCGTCAGCTTGTGGGTAGTCTCATCTACTTGACTCATACACACCCTGATATTTCATTTGCAGTTGGCATGGTTTCCCGCTTCATGCAGAAACCACATGAGCTTCATTGGAAAGCCGCCAAACACATCCTTCATTACATCCAGGGTACACATCACTATGGGATTCACCATACAGTAGGCACAGGACTTCACTTGGTTGGTTACACAGACTCCGATTGGGCTGGCGATCTTGATGATCGTAAGTCTACTTCTGGTTACAGTTTTCACCTTGGTTCGGGCCCCATTTGTTGGCAAAGCAAGAAGCAACATGTTATTGCTCTCTCTTCAACTGAGGTTGAGTATCAAGGCGCTATTAATGCAACGACTGAGACCATTTGGCTCTAGTAGATTCTCACAGAGTTTGGATTCACCACTCCACAGCCGACAGTTCTACATTGCGACAATCAGAGTGCTATTGCAATCTTGAAGAACCTGGTCTAGCACCAGCGGACCAAACACATCGAGATTCATATGCACTATATCCGAGAGCTCATCCAGGAGTAGGTCATTGATTTGCAGTATTGTCCTACAGCAGAGCAGGTTGCTGACATATTCACCAAACCTTTCACTGAGAGTAAGTTCCAGTAGTTGTGATCTCTCTTGGGGGTGCGGGATGTGTCATTAGCGGGGGGTCAGCTGACTTCTCCTTCCTCTCTTATGGGGGGTACTTTTTCCTCTTTGAGGTTTTGTCCTCCTTCTTTGAGAGTCTTTTGTACATTCATCTCTCTTTTGGGTGGGAGTTTTTTCCCACTGGGTTTTCTCCCTTTTTTCCGTTTGTGAGAGATTGCATTGCATAGTTTTGCTTGCATTTGCATATTGTACATGGGAACCTGTCATGGCCTAGTAGCTGGGACCCATCTTGCATTGTTGACTTGAGTCTTATATTCATTTTGGATATTATTACACTTACTTAAGTTAACTTAGGATAATGCATCTCTTCATAGTTTGGATTTGAGACACTTAGGGAAGTGTGCACATAGGGATAGAGCTTGTAGGAGAAATTCCACCTTTTGTGGTCTTATTTTGCTGTTACACTCCACATTTGGTGGGTCATCCACCTCTTGTGGAATATTATATTATTTCTCCTACCTACCCCTAGTATTTCTTACCTACCCTTGTTTCTCATTGAGCCACATGTCATATTTGTGTGCTCATACATCCATATGTCCTTGCCTATATAAGCAGGCCTCTATTCATTGTATTGGTTAATCCAGTTGATCATTTTACATATTGATGAGAATACAGTTTGTTCTTGTCATTCTATTGTCTCTTTTATGCTTTTCATTATGCCCTTGATCTTGGCAAAATCCTACAGGTCTCATTAGACAAAACCCCTACTAAGTGCCATTGGAAGGGCTTGAGTAGTTGAAGGGTTAAGGAGGACAAGTCAATCCAGAAGGTGAGTTGGATCAAGATCCAAAACTCTCTGCATCAGAGTGGTATCAGATCCATTCTTTGAAAGATTTAGTGTATGTCAGATTGTGAAGAATCAAAAGCAAGTTCAATGCCTCCAAAGGCAATGACTCGAGAAACCATCTAGCAGATGGTGGCAGAGATGATAGAAGGATTGAAGGATGCAGAAGGAAGTAGAGGAACCCGAGAGGTTAAGAAGGAGAAGGGGAAGGTAAAGACAGGATGAGGAGATGAGACTGATGAAGAAGTGGAAGATGGAGAGGAACCAGTAGTAGTAGCAATGCCTCAAGACCAAAAGCTATTCTTGGATGCAGTCAAATCCATTTCCAAAGACAACTCAGATGGATTACCCACCTATGGAGGAAATCTCAATGGAGAAGAGTTGTTAGATTGGATAGAGACCCTAAATAATCATTTTGATTATAAAGAGGTAGCAGAGGAGAAAATCTTAAATTTGGCCAAATCAAGATTGAGGGGATCAACATTAGTTTGGTGGAATATGATACAAGAAGAAAGGATACAAAAAGGTAAGAAGAAGATAACTTCATGGAAGCATATGAAGATTAGACTTAAGGCTCAATTCCTACTAGGGGATTATGAGGTTCAAATCCATAAGAGACTGTAAAATCTGAAACAAAGAGAGTTAGATGTCAATGCATACACTGAGGAATTCCACAAACTCAATTTGAGGGCTAGGAAGCATGAGAATTAAGTGGAGAAGTTGGCCAGGTACATGAATGACCTTAGACAGAATATACAAGATGAGATAAGTATCCTCACACCAGACACTATCCATAAGTGTTTTTTCAGTTGGCCTTAAGGGCAGAGGTGAATATCAAGAGGAAAAGTGAACAAAATCAGAAACATAGAAGTGGTAAGAATTTCAGAGATAGAGGAACATTTGGTAGAGGGTAGAAGTCATCAAGGAATGAAGAGCAGCAAAGCCAAGAAGGCAGTGGGGACTCTCAGAGAGGAACATTTAGAGGATCGTTTAGAGGAAGGAGCAATTTTAGGGGCGGCTTTGGAAACTTAGGAAGAGGAAATACAGTCTTCACCAATAGGTATTATCATTGCAACCAAGTTGGGCATACCATGAGTAGGTGCTCAGGAAAAGCCTCAAGTTCATCAAGTTCTTACATGGGTGAAAGAAGAACTCAATTAGTGCAAGAGGAGGATACTCAGAGCATGACTTCTTCAATCAGCAAGGCAGGGCTAGTGACAGATGGAGAAAAATTAATGATGAGAAGAACAACGCTCAAGATACCCCAAGCTCAAGAGCCACCACAGAGGAAAAGTTTGTTTAGAACCACTTTTAAGTCGCATGGGAAAATTTGTAAGGTGATTGTAGATTCAGGTTCTACTGAGAACATTGTCTCAGTTGAAATGGTGGACAAACTCAAACTGAAAAATATTTCCTCATCTCACTCGTTACAAGGTATCATGGCTCAACCAGGGTCAACATGTCTTAGTTGATGAATAAGCATGGGTGGAATTTGAAATTGGTGAGTATAAGGATAGATTATTATGTGACATATTGCCTATGGATGCTTGTCATCTGTTGTTGGGCCGTCCATGGCAATATGATGTGAGAGCTAGTCATGATGGAGAAAAGAACAACTATCTTATCACCAAGAATGGGAAGAAGTACCAAATGGATCCACTACCTGATCCAAAAGAGGAAAGGAAAATAGGATCAAGTATGATACTGATGAGAGGTAAAGAAGTGTTAAAGCAAGAAGGTCATCAAGGCCATGCTATAGTGTTGAAGCCTAAAGATGAAGCTAAGGCAGATCCAATGAGTGAAGTGCCTCAAGAGGTGCAAGGTCTACTAAAACAATATGTAGAAGTAATAGGAGATGACATACCTTATTATTTTCCTCCAATGAGATATTTATATCATCCAATAGACTTAATACTGGGGGCCAATCTGCCTAACAAAGCTGCCTATAAAATGACACCTAGTCAAAATGAAGAGATTGCCAAACAAGTGCAATAACTCTTAGACAAAGGGTTTATCAAGAAGATTTTGAGACCATGTGTTTTTCCTACTGTGTTAGTGTCTAAAAAGGGAGACAAATGGAGAATGTGCACTAACTCAAGAGCAATCAATAAGATTACTATAAGGTATCGGTTTTCCATGCCAAGGATTGAGGACCTAATGGACAATCTAGGAGGTGAAAGCTACTTCACAAAGGTGGACTTGAAGTCTGGTTATCATCATATCATAATCAGACCTATAGATGAATGGAAGACATCCTTTAGAACCAATGCAGGCCTATATGAGTGGCTGGTGATGCCATTTGGCCTCACCAATGCACCTAGTACCTTCCAAAGGCTCATGAATGAAGTCTTAGTTGAGTTTATTGGTAGATTTGTTATTGTGTATCTTGATGACATTTTGATCTTCAGCATGTCCAAGGAGGAACACCTCAAGCATGTGGAGATGGTCTTGAAGAAGTTGAAGGAGGCTCAACTCAAGATTAACCTTGAAAAATGTGATTTTTTGAAAACTGAGCTTGTATACCTTGGTTTTGTTATTTCTTAAGGATGCTTAAAGATGGATCCAAGTAAGGTATAAGCAATACTTAATTGGACTATCCCTAGGGGCATAAGTGATGTTAGAAGTTTTCATGGAATGGCATCTTTTTATAGGAAGTTTGTGAGAAACTTTAGTCATGTTTGTGCTCCTATACTCAACACCATTAAAGGAGAGATTAAGTGTCACTTTAAGTGGATAGAGGAAGCCAATAAGGGGTTTGAAATGTTGAAAGCCAAGATAATAGAGATGCCAACCCTTAGATTGTCTGATTTCAATCATTTGTTTACAATAGAATGTGATGCTAGCCAAAGGGCAATAGGGGCATTTTTAAGCCAAGAGGGTCATCCTATAGATTTCTTCTCAGAGAAGTTAAATGAAGCTAAACAAAGGTACTCCACATATGACTTGGAGTTATATGCAATGGTACAAGCACTGAAGAAGTGGCATCATTACTTGCTACCCAAGGAATTTGTAGTCTTCACTGACAACCATGCCCTTAGTTTCCTCAATGGGCAAGAGAAGTTGAACCAAAGACACCTAAAGTGGGTTGAATACTTAAAATCCTATACATTCACTATCAAACACAAGAAAGGGACATCCAACAAGGTAGATGATGCACTAAGTAGGAGAGTTATGACTATGCAGGAGATACAATTGCAAAGTGTGGGTTTGAGTGAGTTAAAAGACCTCTACAAGGATGATAAGGATTTTGCAAAGATATATAGTGTTTGTTCTGATTTTTCTAACACCTCACATGTCTCTTATTTAGAATAAATGATACAGGAGGGTTTTCTATTCAAAGGTCAGCTTCTTTGCATACCTCAATGTTCTATGAGGCAAAATATTATCCAAGAGAAGCATCAAGGAGGTCTAGGAGGACATTTTGGCATAGATAAGACTTTGGAGAAGGTTGGTAGGTTTTATTATTGGCCCAAGTTGCAATCAAAAGTGAGAAGGTTTGTAGAGAAATGTACCATCTGCCAAAGAGCAAAAGGATCATCAAGTAATGCAGGTCTATATCAACCCTTGGTCATCCCTAGAGGCCTTGGGAATTTTTGAGTATGGATTTTGTGTTAGGCTTGCCTAGGACCCCAAAGGGATTTGATAGTGTGTATGTGGTGGTAGATAGGTTCAGAAAAATGGCACATTTCATACCTTGCAAGAGCACCAATGATGCCACCTATATTTCAGGCCTCTTCTTAAAGGAGATAGTCAAAATTCATGGCCTTCCAATCAACATTGTTAGTGATAGAGATGTGAAGTTTTTGAGCCACTTTTGGAGGACACTTTGGAGAAAGTTGGGCACCAAGTTATCCTTTTCATCTGCCTATCATCCTCAATTAGATGGTCAGATAGAGGTATTCAACAGATCATTGGGTAACTTGCTAAGATGTCTTACAAAACAACATGGGCGGACTTGGGATCTAGTACTCGGTCAGGCAAAATATGCATATAATGACTCAGTAAATCGTAGCACCGGTAAAAGTCCCTTTGAGATAGTGTATGAATTTCATCCTAGGAGCATATTAGAGCTCAGAGATCTTAGTTCAATGGCACCTAAGAGTGCACAAGGAGAGAACTTTGCAGAAGGTATTAAAGAAGTGCATGATAAGGTAAGGCAGTCCTTACAACAAAAATATGAGCAGTATAAGGTTCAAGCTGATAAAACAAGGAGGAATGTACAATTTAAATTGGGAGACTTAGTGTTAGCATACCTAAGGAAGGACAGACTTCCAAAAGGGAAGCCTATCAAGCTCATGATGAAGAAAATTGGACCTCAAATATGGACAGAATGCATATGAAGTTGAACTTCCTCCCACCTTGGGTATATCTCCTATGTTCAATGTATGTGATCTCTATCCATACAAGAAAGACACACAAAAACATCAACTGGACATGTCATCACAGATTAGTGAAGATTGGGTGAGAGATTTTCCACCAAGCCAACCGGTCAAGTTGGAGAGTATCTTGGACACCAACGTAGTGAAGAAGACAAGGAAAGGAGTCTACGAGCATTATCTTGTCAAATGGGAAGGGTTACTTGATTAAATGCAATGTGGATGTCAGAGGCAGATATACCTCAGCATGGAGTGGAGATTGCAGACCTCTTAACTCAAGGGACTTGAGTTCTTTGTCCCAGGGGAGTATGGTGCAAGGCACCTAACACTCCAAGCATGAAATTTTTGTTTTATTTCAATTTTTGTGTTGTCTTTGTGATGTAATAATGGACCAACCATGTGGGACTCAGTAGAGCCATGGTTGAGTTGTTCAAGTTTTGGTTTGAGTCATTTGTGTTCAGGATGTTGTCAGCCTGAGAAGTGAAATATTAAGGTAGATCACAGGGGAATTACTTCAGATGAATGTTATCATGTAATAGGGTCTTTTGTATTGTTTTTAAGTCTTCTAGGGTGTGTGGGGACCTTCAGGAGTCTTGAAATGCATTAAAATGCAAAGTTACATCTTTGGAGTAAAAAGATGTAAAAGTTGTTGAGCAACATTTTGCAATTTTTGCAAAAGTTACTTTTTTGGTAGATGGCATTGGAAAGTTGGTTGAGCCAACTGAACCCATAGCATAAAATACCAAAATTAACTTCATTTTACAGGTTGGAGGATTGGAAATGCAAGAACAAGTTTTTGGATTTTGAAGCAATCTTGTCTTTCACCATTTTTGATAGTTTTCTCTTGCTTTCATTGCTTGGTACTGTCTAGTGCAGACTTGATTGTACAATATCATTGTAGGGCATGAGTTTTCATTGAATTTTTTTTCCATTGAGTTTTATTTGTAGGTTTGATTGTCTATAGTTGCAGATATATCATCCATTCTTTGCAACTTGGTGTAAAACCCTTGCAAGTAGGGTTTAAGAGCAAAAATGGCTCTAACTTAAACATTCATTGATGGAACCTATTGAAATCAATAAAAAATCTAGGTTAGGGTCTTTATATAGTTTTAGGATAGGTTTTTTGGTTTTTCAGTTCCTTGAGGAGGAGAGACAATGAAGCCTTAGGCTTGCCGTTTGGAGTAGGTGAATTAGGAAAGCAGAAGAAGTGTGTATTGAGAGCACAAGAGGATTGGCACATGGAAAAGTGTCATATGGCTGGAAATCCCTGATTATTCCCTTGAATAGTCCCTAATTTTTTTGAGCAGGTGTTTTGACTAGTGAAGAGTTTCACACCCTTCTTTCCAAGTCACCCGATGAGGCCTAAACCTTCAAAAATAGTGCAGTATTGGAAACCATGTTTGTATGGATAACCCAGATGCAAATTTTCAGTATTGTTTGTAACTCTGAAAAGGGTACTCAAATCAATAATTTAGTTATATCCTTGTTTGGGAAGTTTGCAAAATGATTCCCTAAAACTGCCAAGGGAGGGTTAATAAAATTAGGCCTATTTGAGCCTGGTAGAGACCTAGAAGGGTTAGGAAACCATAGTGATTGGTTTGGTGATGCTAAAAGCCTCAAAATACTTCAAAGACACTTTGTAGATGCATTGTGAGTCCATGCATTGTGAGTCCATTGAAAGTGTTTCTGTGTTGTGATCCTTGCAGTAGTGGTTAGATCCCTGGAGTGGTGTGTGTGTGATTGAGGTGGAAACCTCAATAGGAGGAGTTGATTGTCTAGGACTAGTGGTTATACCTTGGAGGAAAGCCACATTAGTTCAGACCTTGGAGGTCTCAGTAGAAAAAACCCCTAATAAGTGCCATTGGAAGGGCTTGAGTAGTTGAAGGGTTAAGGAGGACAAGTCAATCCAAAAGGTGAGTTGGATCAAGCTCCAAGACTCTCTGCATCATGGTTGTTGTAGACATGTTTGAATAACATTTGATGTTAGAGGTTAGATAGTGTTTTCCAAGGTTCCTATCATTACCTATGATACTGAAACTTTATATGGATCCATTTGTTGTGTTGATGATGTGGTACTGAATAAGGGATTATCGAACTTTTTGAAAGATTCCTTTGAGGGGGATTGCACAATGCGAGCTCATTTCTCTAGGTCTTCCCTTGTGTGGTCTAGGATTTTATCTATTTTTCGAGGGAGATTAGTTTGAACTATTTATTGAGAATGTTGTGTTTTTTCTCATGTTCTAGGTTAGGACTCAAGTTATCCTATCGTAGTTTGGTATTCAGATGTTGATGCTACTTTTTCCTTGAGTTGATTGAAAAATCATAACAAGTCCATGAAAATCAATTTGTCTAAGGTCTCAACAATTCTTGGGTTGTTTATAGCTTGTCAAAAAAAATTGTGATACTTTAGTCAAAGGGAGATGACTCTCTTGTGAGGACTCTGAATTAGATGACCCATCTGATTTCATATTCATGTTTAAGGAAGATTTAGGTCTAATGTAACTAAAGTCCAGATATAAAACAAGTTACATTCCTTTAAATGATCCAAGTTGCATGTAGCCCTGGATTGATGGGTCTAAGTCTAGAATTGGTGGCAAATTGATTAGTGTTGTTCAGGGAACATTTCCTTCTCCTGGTTTCACTATTTGGAAATCAAGTCCTACCCCTACTTGTGTTATGTCAAACTGAGGTTGAGGGTTTGGACTTATTTATGGACTAAAGATGGGCTGCACAAAATTTCCTGATTGTGTTTATTGTGATTGGGATCATTTCAAGGGTCTCTCATCCATTATGTCCCATTGTCTTCTAAAGGTCTGGGAACATGTTTCAATCATATGCACTATGATTTATGCTAATGTTTTGGGGATTTTTGAAATTTTGGGATGCAATGAAATGGTATAACCTATGTTTTTGTTGCTTTGAGGCTTTGAAAAAATTAATGATACGCAAATTAAAAATGACAAACCTATATTTTTGTTGTTTTCATAAAATCTCGGGACCCTTGAGTTTACAATCCTAAGGATGTTACCTTGAGAAAAGTGAAACTAAGTCAAAAACCTTCAAAGGATAAGATTGTGACAGTGTCATGCCCACAACTAGATTGATGAGCTTGGGTTTGACTCGATAGTGATCAAAATTGAGAAAGGGTTGTTCGACAAAGTTTTTGACTCTTTCACTAATAAAACGTTCAATCCTTAGATTATGGTGTTTCTTGGATTCCAAAATTTTGATTTTAGGATCTAAGTGCAAAATAAAATTTAAAACTAAGGAAATGAGTGGATTTATAATGAAGATAATGATATTGACAAGTGCATGTGACTGCAAAGATAGTCTAAACAAGTGATGTGGGATAAATACAAAATTATCCTAAGATGAAGAAAAGATAAATCTATCCTAAAGAATGCTCTAAGACTTAAGGATTTATGACTATTGTGCAAGTGCAAACTTATCTAAAAATGACTTAGGGGAGATGACAATGCAACTAAATATTTATGTATAAATTATGGCATGCAATCTATGATGAAGTGAGATAAGTGAAATGGACCTAAGCTTTGTGCAAAAACTTAAAAATTATTGGGACAATTATGCAAGCTATTATGAAGTGATAAATGGGAGTGGACCTAAGACTTGCACTAGTCTACAACTTTTGTAAAACCTATGACTTTAGGTTGATAGATATGCAAATGTGTAACTCTAAAATAAAATTTATGTGTAGTTGAAATGAATTTTCTAATGTTGGAGACAATTTTGAGATGTTTGCAATGTTTGAGTTATCACATTTCCCTTTCTCCCAAGACCTCGAAGGTGGGTGAAAAGGTACTTAATATAATAGTGATCCCACCCTACGGAATGAGCAAGCGCTCAAGAGACAGAAAACATATTTTCATTCCCTTTAAAGAAAGCAATTGCTTGAGCTAAGTTAATTAGAAGGCAATCCATGTCCATTCCATTAAGCAAATTGAACTATGATTTATGCTACTAAAAAATCAACCACATAAGTTTGTTTGAGGTTTGAATTCTTCAACAATCATCCTACACAAAACAAATTAGTTGTTTGATTAACCTCAATATTTGTCCTACGAATGCTACAATGCTGACAAAAACTGATTAGTAACTCGAGAAAGTTATGCCAAAATTGAAATGAAATCCTATCAAATTGATCGAAAGAAACAACTCATAAATCAAAGTATACATGTCAATTGTCTAAAATAGAGAACCACCTACACATAAATAGTGACCACCTGTACAAGAACAATGACCACCTATGCAGAAACAATGACCAACTGCACATAAGATAGACAGGGAGCTTAAATTCACAAATTGACAATATAAAAACCCTAAATCATGTCCCAAAAGCCAAAAAAGACTAACACAGAGTTAGATTCTATTGTGGAGGTGCAAGATTTGTTTGATTTTTTTGTTTCTCGTGTTGTTGTTCAAGCCTTCTTTGTTCTTCCTCTCGTTCTCTTTGTAGGGTTTCTTTGAGGCAATCCGCTTTATGTTCTTCTTTGTTCAAGGTAGTTGTTGTTTTTTCTAAACTTGACCAATCAATGTTCATTCTCCAAGCTAAAACATTCAATTCAAATATTACATCTTCCTGCTTATCATGAAATCCTAAATCAGGTTGCAATACAGGGGCTTATGTTTCTTCCTCACTAGGGGGAACCATATCAATTCATTCTCAGGGTCACAAGTTATCAATTCCCCCAAATATTTTGGGTAGTTGGGGTTGGGTGCATGTGATACTTCCGTGTAGGACCCTTAGCCACCTGTATAGAAACTATGACCATCTGTATAGAAATAGTGACGTGTTGGGAAAATGGTGTTGTACACCTTGCATAATAATGTTTCATTGTTGTATTATTTTATTACTATGTGAGGTGGACATGGAATTATATTGTAATATCATATTATATTGTTGCACCTAGGGGCATCTAGATGGACGTGCAACATGTAGAGATTCCCTTGGAATATTCTTCTAACCACTTGATGAGTTGTATTTGATGGTATGATGCAAGAATAAGTATATGGTCAACTACTGAGAGGGGGGTGAATCGGTAGATAGAAAAACTGATACAAACCTCACCAATCAATCTCTCAAAGTAAACTTAGAACTAACAACTCTATCAAGATAAAAACTCATAAGATAAACCAGATGATTGTTACAACAAATTGACAGTAAACAACTTCTTAATATCTCAATGCTTCTAGTTATCATGACTTATCAAGAATAGTTAAATAGTTAAGTAATTCAACCATGAAAACATAACCACAAAAACATTCACCACTTGATACTAACGTGAAAACCCAAATAGGTAAAAACCACGGCGAGATGAGACTCACAAGATAACTATTTGAACTCCTATGAAGTTTGCCCTATTAGGAGCCTATCATGTTAAAGCTTTACAAAAAGTCTTGTTAAGAACTGATCATGTTAGGAATCACCCGGTTAAGGGATTGACTATAAATGCCTTGTTAGAAGCAATAACTTGTAAGGAGTAACCTCGGTAGAGGATTTGAAAATCCAATCTAATGGACCACCTTGTTAGAGGATTTGAATAGCACCAAGCTTGTTAGAGATTACATGGTTAGGGGATTTCAATTTTGTTGTAATTGTTAGAAAACAACAGGAGTTTGTTGATCTTAGATCCATTTCATGCTCCTATCTGCCTTTACTCAAACTACAAATACATCATCTAGTTTGACAACCACACACTCAACTGAATTGTGTCTATCTCTTTGCCTACTCACTAAAACTAAACAACTTCATCGACCTTAAATACAAATCAATCAGGTCAGAAACACAACAAAAATCTAATTCTCATCGAGATTACAAACAAATTCGGTTCAAGTATGACCGTTGGATTACATAGAAATCTCTGCACATCAATCAAGAAAACCTTGATCGCTCCTTGATCACTGCTTCATTGAACTTAGTAACTCATCATGCACTTTGCATTAGATACAATACATTTGCTCATTCCCTAGACAAAAAATGTTACAACAACTCGCCAAAATCTCTTGGAATTGTCTTCATACAATAATCACGTGTTTCATCATCATTACCGCTTATCATCAGATCATAAACCAACATAATCAATTCACCAAACTTAATTGATTAGGGTTTATCAAAAACAATAGGTAGGTTTTTACCAGTTACATCAATAGATAAGGTTTACACCGGTTTCCGATTCACTCCACAAATTCTTCCTACCGGTTATAGTAACAATATTACAACAATATCATTACCAGTTTAATTGACATCAATGACAACATAACATATCATTAATGCAATCTTCATGCAAATGCCAACAATCTCCCCCTTTGGCATTGATTGTAATACAAATATCAATACCATTGATTATTGCATGATTGTGAATAGGAATCCTAGTTTACATTACCAAGTATTCACACGCTCTCTCTGTCTTCAGGTTGTCGCTGGTTCTCCTTCCCATAATCACATAATTCTTCTCCCCCTTTGAGAGCAAAGCCAAATTGAAAGTAAAACATGTAATGTCAAATTTTACTGTGCATCATCAACAATCTGCAACTTGATGTTCCCCCTGTGGAATACATCCACTTCTACACCAATCCTTCTATAAAATTTTGCAAGTAGCTCTAGGACTGATGTAATCTACATCATACTTAACTAACTTCATGAAGAGGGACAACCCCTAACTAACTTCTAAGATACTCAAAAGTAGTCTTAAGCAGAGGTTTAGTAAAAATATCTACAAGTTGTTCCTTGGTAGAAACATGCTCTAAGATCATGTCTTTAATCTGAACTTTTTCCCTTAATAAATGATACTTCAATTCAATATGCTTGGTTCATGCGTGCAAAATAGGGTTCTTGGAAATATTTATGACACTTGTATTATCACATAAAATCTTTATAGGTTCTGAAATCTTCATCTTAAAATCTTCCAAAATGTGCCTCATCCATATAGCCTGTGTGCAATTCATGTAAGTTGCAACATACTCAACTTCAGCAGTAGATTGTGAAGTACAACTCTGCTTCTTACTACTCCATGAAACAAGTCTTCCTCCAAGAAAAAATAATCCACTGGTTGTGCTTTTTCGGTCATCAACATTTCCTGCCCAATCTGCATCTGTGTACACCTTCAAGTCAAAATTTCCTCCATATGGATACCATAACCCATAATCAATAGTACCTTTCAAGTATCTAAAAATTCTTTTGGTTGCTATCAAATATGTTTCCTTAGGATTCTTCTAGAATCTAGCAACTATGCCAACTGCATGAGCTATGTTCGGTCTGCTGTGAACAACATAGTGCAATTTTCCAATCATTGACCTGTATTCCTTCACATCAAAAGATTTGGACTCATCTTCCTTAGACAACTTACAACCTGTAACCATAGGTGTTCCAACTGGTTTACAGTCACTCATGCCAAATGTCTTCAAGACCTCTTTCACATACTTAGACTATGTTATGAAAATACCATTCTTCATTTGTTGTATTTGCAAGCCTATGAAAAAATGTATTTCCCCCACTAAAGACATTTCAAACTCATTTTTCATTTGATCTGCAAAAATGTTGCTCATGTCATAATTACCTCCAAATATGATATCATTAGCAAATACTTCACTGACTAGTATTTTATCTCCTTCAGATTTGAGATATATGTTACTATCATCACTGGTTCTTAGAAATCCTATCTTCATTAGATGTGTATGAAGGCTTTCATACCATGCTCTCGGTGCCTGCTTTAATCCATATAAAGCTTTATGCAATCTGCATACCATGTATTTCTTATCAGACAGAGCATAACCATCTGGCTACTCAATGTATACTTCTTCAAGTATCCCATTCAAAAATGCACACTTAACATCCATCTGGTATACCTTGAATTTCTTGTGTGCAACAAATGCAAGTAAAGTTTTGACACCTTCTAGTCTTGCCACTAGTGCAAAAGTCTCACCATAGTCTTCTCATTCCTCTTGTGCATACCATTTGCATACCAACCTAGCTTTGTTGGGAACTACAACACCATCTTCATTCAACTTGTTCCTGAAAACCCACTTAGTTCATATCACATTTTTATTTACCGATCAGGGTACCAGGGTCCATGTGTTGTTCTTCTTAATTTGATCTAATTCCTCCTCCATAGCTTTAACCCAATGATCATCACCAAATTCTTCCTTAGCAGTTCTTGGTTCAATAATGGATACCATGCAAGAATTCTCTCTAATTCTTCTTCTGGTTAGTACTTCAGCATCCTTATCCCCAATAATTTGTTTAGGATTGTGATTCAGTCTCACATATCTTCTTCTAAATTTATTTGTTCCGGTTGGACTGGTACATCAATATTTTCTTTGCCGGTTTCAGATTTCATAGTTTCTGGTTCCAAAAACAAAATGCAAGGATCTTCATCCTTTTTCTCTAAACTGGTTTTCTCTGAGACTTCAGGAAATTCATCCACTCCAACATCAGCACTCTCAGCAATTCTTTGTGCCTGGTTGTTAAAACACTTGTAGGCCTTACTCTTGTTGGAATAGCCAAGATATACCTTCACACTTTTAGCCTCAAATTTGCTAATATAATCACCTCTCTTAATAGAACATTTGCTTCCAAATATTCTTAAATAACTAACATCAGGTGATCTACCATACCAGTATTCATAAGGAGACTTGTCCTTACCTCTCTTTACTAGAATTCGATTCATAGTGTAGACAGTTGTGCTGACACCTTCTCTCCAAAAAATTTTTGCTACACCTCCTTGTATCAACATCGTTCTAGGAGCTTCAACAACTGACTGGTTGTTTCTCTCTACAATACCATTCTGTTGTGGTCTCCTCGGTGCATAAAGTTGTCGTTTGATACCATTTTCTTCACAATACCTAGTGAATTCCTCATAAGTAAATTCACCGCCTTGATTTTTCCTCAGACACTTTATCTTCTTACTGCTCTCTTTCTCAACTAAGACCCTAAATGGCTTGAACATACCAAAAGCTTCAGTCTTATCCTTCAAGAATGTGACCCACATCATCCTGGAGCAATCATCAGTGAAGATCATAAAATATCTATCACCTTGAATACTTTTTGTTCTTATTGGTCCACAAAGATCTGTATGAACCAAATCTAACAAATGTTCCACTGAAAAATATTTGCTCTGGAAAGTTGAGGATGTCATCTTTCCCAACTGACATTATTTGCACAGAGCATTAACCAGTTTGTCTAACTGAGGCAAACCTCTCATTGTCTTGGACTTACTCACTTTAACAATGTTATCAAAGTTTATATGACAAAATCTCCTATGCCAAAGCCAACTATCATCTATCTTTGCAATTAAACAGTTGCTGACTTTAGGATTAAGATGAAACAAGTTACGTTTAGTTTGCTTCCTGGTTGTGATTATTTCACCTTTGTTGTCATAGATTTTATACATACCATTTTTAAACTCCAATGGGTATCCTCTGTCATTGAGTTGTGCCACACTCAAAAGATTACTATTTAAATCTTCAACCTAGTAGACATCATATGCACTACCCTTTACATTAAGAGAAATAGTTCCCTTACCTTTAACCATGCAAGGTGAGTCATTACCAAATCTTACAAATCCACCATCAAATTCCTTCAGAGAAAGAAATTTTCTCTGATCACCGGTCATGTGATGTGAACAACCACTATCAATGATCCAATCATCAAAGTTATCCATCTTGGATACTAATTCCTTTTGGTCTGACATCTCTTCTTTAATGGCTACAAACGCAATGTCTTCATTAGCATCACCATCAGATTCCTCATCAATGATACCACCATCAACAACAATAAGACAATCTATTTTTCCTTTACCCTTGTACTTCTTGAATTTCTCTTGTTTGTGCTCATTGTCACCATTAGGACAGTTAGCAGCAATGTGTCCAATATTGTTGCATGCAAAACATTTCAAAGGTAATTTGCCTCTATATTTACCTGTACCTCTAGGCAACTACTTGGCCAACAATTCTTCAAGCTCAACTAAACTATCTTCATCATCAGCTTCTCTGCTAGACCTGGATTCATGACTGTGACTGGCATCTCTACCTTTCCTCATAGATGGGTTATAAATAGAAGCTCTAAATGGAGACTCAGATTTCTGTATACTACCATCATAACCATTTAATTCAAAAGTAGTAAGCTTGCCAATGATGGAGTCAAGAGTTACCTTAGTTTTGTCAATGGACTTCAACTCCTGAATAGCTGCAACTCGGATAGCATAGACTGGTAGCAGGGTTCTCAGTACCTTACTGATCACTATGGAATCTTCGACTTTACCTCATGCACTCTTAATTTCATCGACTATCTCTTTTATTCTTTGACCATACTGCTAGATATTCTCACCTTCATCCATTTGCATGTCATCAAATTTTCCTCTTAGACTCTCTTCTTTAGCAATATTAACATGTTCATCACCGCTATAAATCTCTTCAAATTTCTTCCATACCTCATATGCAGTTTCAAGACCATGAACATCTACATACTCTGCATCAGACAAAGAACTGATAATGGCCTCCAATGCTTGATGATTTTCTTGTTTCTCTTTCTTCCACTCATTAGTTAGCATCCCAGTAGGTGCAGCATACTTAGTATCGACATGTTCCCAATACTGACTTCCCAAACTCTTGATATAAATTTTCATTTTTTCACTCCATATCTTGTCTTTCTCTCTATTAAACTTTGGACCTTCCTTATTCATCATGATCTGCAGATCTTTACCTCAAGCTATTAGGCTTAGACCTTAGAGGACCTGATATGCTCTGATACCAATTGATGGTATGATGAAAGAATAAGTATCCGGTCAACTACTGAGAAGGGGGGGGTGAATCAGTAGATAGAAAAACTGATACAAACTTCACCAATCAATCTCTCAAAGTAAACTTAGAACTAACAACTCTGTCAAGATAAAAACTCATAAGATAAACCAGTTGACTGTTACAACAAATTAACAGTAAACATCTTCTTTATTTCTCAATGCTTCTGGTTATCATGACTTATCAAGAATAGTTAAGTAGTTAAGTAATTCAACCATGAAAACATAACCACAAAAATGTTCACCACTTGACACAAATATTTTTGACGTGGAAACCCAAATAGGTAAAAACCACCGTGAGATAAGACTCACAAGATAACTACCTAAACTATTCTGAAGTTCGCCCTTTTAGGAGCCTAGCCTGTTAAAGCTTTACAAAAAGTCCTATTAAGAACTGATCCTATTAGGAATCACCCGGTTAAGGGATTGACTACAAATGCCTTGTTAGAAGCAATACCCTATAAGGAGTAACCTTGGTAGAGGATTTGAAAATCCAATCTAATGGACCACCTTGTTAGAGGATTTGAATAGCACCAAGCTTGTTAGATCTTACCCGGTTAGGGGATTTCAATTCTATTGTAATTGTTAGAAAACAACAGGAGTTTGTTGATCTGTCTGAATAGCATTACACTTGCTTGATCAGATCCATTTCATGCTCCTATCTGCCTTTACTCAAACTATAGATACATCATTCAGTTCGGCAACCACACACTCAACTGAAATGTGTCTATCTCTTTGCCAACTCACTAAAACTAAACAACTTCATCGACCTTAAATATAAATCAATCAAGTCGGTAACACAACAAGAACCTAACTCTCATCAAGATTACAAACAAAATCAGTTCAAGTATGATCATTGGATTACATAGAAATCTCTGCACATCAATCAATAAAACCTTGATCACTCCTTGATCACCGCTTCATTGAAATTAGTAACTCATCACGCGCTTTGCATTAGATGCAATACATTTGCTCATTCCCTAGACAAAAAGCATTACAACAACTCACCAAAATATCTTGGAATTGTCTTCATATAATAATCATGTGTGTCATCATCATTACCGCTCATCATCAGATCATAAACCAACATAACCAATTCACCAAACTTAATCGGTTAGGGTTTATCAAAAACAACAGGTAGGGTTTACCAGTTACATCAATAGATAAGGTTTACACCGGTTATCAGTTCACTCCACAAATTCTTCCTACCGGTTATAGTAATAATATTACAACAATATCATTACCGGATTAATTGACATCAATGACAACATAACCTATCATTAATGCAATCTTCATGCAAATGCCAACAGTATTGACACATTGGTATTATTATATTATATTTATTTAATATTGGTGAATGTAATTGTGATGAAGTGCCCAATATTAAATGTGGGTCAAGGGTAGGTAGGAAAAATATTATATTTTATTGTCAGATGGTTTTGGGCACATGGTTTTGATGTAATACAACTTGGTGGTTTTGTGGTTGCTTGTCTCTATAAAAGCACCACAAGGGTAGTTATTTGGGTTAGTCAGGTTAGCATTTGTGAAGGAGGAATCATGGCATGGGATGTGTGGATTCATGCTTGATCACATGGAGTACTTGGTTATGGTTGGGTTTTCGAAGGCTTTCCATAGTTGTATTGTAATGGACATATTGTTGATAATACATGGTGGATGATGCTTTTGGAGGCTAGGTTTTTCCCTCATGAGGGTTTTCCTAGGATATATCTTGGGTCACATTTTCATGGGTATGTTGTCTATTCTTTGTGTGAGAATTTTCCAAGATCTAGAGGCAATGGAAAGCACAAATAAGAGAGAACAAAATGTGACAAGAATAAATTGTATTCTTATCAAGATGAAAATACTGATCAACTGGATCAATCAAGATTGTTACATACAATGTAGATAATAAGAGAGAACAAAATGTGACAAGAATTAATAGTATTCCTGTCAAGATGAAAATACTGATCAACTGGATCAATCAAGATTGTTACATACACCGCTTATCTACATTGTATGTAACAATCTTGATTGGTCAAGTTGATCAGTATTTTCATCTTGACAAGAATACAGTTTATTCTTGTCACATTTTGTTCTCTCTTATTTGTTCTTTCCATTGCCTCTAGATCTTGGCAAATTCTCACATGGTATCAGAGCCATTAGAGTGACATTCATTTTTTATGTCTTTCCCTGCTTTATGAGAGATTGCATTGGTTTGCATGCATTTGCATTTGCATTTGTACATGGGTACCTAACATGGCCTTGTAGCCGGGACCCAACTTGTTGCTTAGTTGCATTGTAGACTTAAGTGCATTCCCCTAAATTACACTTAAGGGGGGGTGTTGGTGTAATTATTTATTCATCTTGGATATAATTACACTTAAGTGCATTTCTTAGTTGCTCTGATACCATGTGATATTATGCTTGAAGCAACCAAGATCAAAGAGACCATAAGATAGCACAATGATAAGAGAGAACAAAATGTGACAAGAATAAATTGTATTCCTATCAAGATGAAAATACTGATCAATTGGATCAATCAAGATTGTTACATACAATGTAGATAAGCCTGCTTATAAAGGCAAGGCTAACAGACAAGAGACCACACAATGATGACATGTGGCTCAATGAGATGCAAGGGTAGGTAGGAGAAATAGTAAAATATTCCATATGAGGTGGATCACCCATGGAAGGTGGAATTATCACTCCACGATAAGTGGATATGATAAAGCAATAACAATATCACACCATAAAAGGTGGAATTTCTCCTACATACACACTCTCAATGAATACACATCTCCCTAAGTGTCTCATATGCAAACTACAATGTTATGCATGTACCTAAGTAAACTTAAGTAAAGTGTAATTATATCCAAGATGAATAAATAATTACACTGATACTTTGCATATGGCTTCAATGTGTTGATTTGATTGAAATCTTAAATGGGTTATGTGGAAATTGTCATAAAGATGGTTGCAAATTTCCTTACAAGTGGTATCGGAGCTATTGGTTTAATGGTGTTTATAACCCTAGTTGGAATCTATGAATGCATGAAAGAATGAAAAGACAATGAAATATATATTGTTTTGCAGGTTGTTATTGCAAATCTATGTTATTTGGGTTTGTTGTTATGATGGGTTGTTTACAAATTTGGGGTTTGATGGATTTGGTCAATCTAGGGCATCATTGAAAATTTGCTTTAAATGAGGTTTTTGGAGGTGAGCTTTCAGATTTGGCCCCATGGCACAAAATGGACTTCATGGATGGATTCAGGTTGGCCAAGAAACAAAAATTGATATAAACTTTGCCCTCGTTTGGTCACTATTGAAAAATTGCAAAATTTTGTGTTGATGGTTGTGACGGTCATCAAATTTGATCAGTTTGCAGAGAATAAAAAATAATATTTTCATGTCATCAGATTTCGTACCTGCAAAATAATTAAAAAATAAAAAAAATAATTAGGGGGTCAGCATTTTGAAAAGAAAAATAAATTTAAAAAATTAAATTTTGACCCGTGGGGGGGATCATACTTGCACCCCCACGGGCCCCCTTTGTGCAGATAGTGTATTGTTAATGCAGTACTGCAATAGCATACTATTATCGATAGTATTGTGGCAGCAGTACTACCCCCGTCGAGGAAGGTCGAGCCGGCAGGGCCTTGCCAGCCAGCCTCGGCACCTCGGTCGGGGATGCCCCACTGCCAAGGCCCTGCCCAATGGGAGTAAAACAAGTTTTTTTTTAAAACTGCCATTTAAAATAATAATAATAATAATATAAATTGTCTTCTAAAATTTGCCACAAATATTTATTTCGGACAGGGTTTACTTAATTTTCTAGTTTTGAAGAATTAAATCAAAATGTATATGATTTCGGGTCCGAAAAATTGGTTTAGAGTATGATTTCTGGTTTTGGAGATGGTCACAAGTGATATTTGGTTTAGAGTATGTCGTTATGTCATGGTTTACTCTTGACACACATTTAGAGTTTGGCATGATACATTTATCTTGAGACCATGTTATCTCCATGGAGGGGATGGTTAGATCATGATGTCATGTTTATGTTCCCGATACCATGGTTGGAGCTTTGACATTGATCTTGGTTGGTTCTCTTTTCATTGAGTGTATGATCATTTGCTTGACACTTCATGATGGTGCCATGTTTCATTCGGAGTTTGGCATGGATTGATTGGTTGTAGGTGCTCATGGATACATGGAGATGTTGGTGATGCTAGTTTTCTCTTGTAATTAGAGATATGTGTTGGGACGGTTGGTTGTTTCAGCAAGAAGACTGAGGAGCATTCACCTGGTATGGACTTGAGAGGAGATTGTTCTTAGTGTGAGTCATGATGACTTGGATAACTTGATGAGAATTCTCATTCCCCACTCTTGGTCTACTCGACGGTTTACTACTTGAGAGGTATTGCCCATTGTTCCTTTTAGGTGCATTATGTTTATGCTTATCTTTCATAGATATGGATCTTGAGCTATGGAGATGTTTAGTTGTGAAGGGTTCATTTGAGAGATGTATAGCATTGGTTATCTCCTTATGCATATGGTTTGATGTTATGATATCATTTTGAGGATGTTAGTAGATGGTTTATTGGGTGTATTCACTAGGCTTGGGAATGGATATATAGTTTGATCTTCTTGGTTATGAGAGGCTTACATCCATGTTGAGTACATGTTATATATGTTGGTTTAGTCCAAGGGACTAAATGGTGTTTGGGTGTTTTTGATTAAGGTAAAAACAGGTTTTGAAGGGGCCCTGAAACCCTTTACAAATGGAACTTAATAGAAAAAGAAACAAGAGACAAAAAGGAACAGGCCAATGAAAAGTTAGCAGAAAACCATAGAAAACCGGCTAAAGCCCCACAAAGCTAGCAAAACTAGCCAGACCCAAGAAGAGAAACTAATTGATTTTTTTCAGGGCATTAGCTAGGGTGTTGCTAATCCCATGCAGATCTTTGATGTTATCCCTAAGATTTGGGAGATCTTTAGCAGAAGCAGCCATAGCTTTCTTGACACTCGCCTTGGTCCTCTTAGCAGCACTACCAACCGGAGTAGCTTCACCGCTGCCAATCTGGATAGTCTCATCATCCATGTCAAGTTCCACCACTGGTTTAGGGGAGCTGGTATGATCAAAGACCTTAGTAATATCCTCCAATTTTTTAGTGACAGTTGACAGGATATTTGGGATAATGCCCAGCAAATTTTCATCGCCTCTCTCCCTTCTTCCAGCGATTTAACCTTCTCCTCCATATCCTACTTCCATTTTATCTGCTCCCTATCGTCATCCTCCCCCTTCTCATTCGTATTTTTCTCCTTTTTTTCCAAGTTCTTCAAGAGTTCATAGGTCCATCTATCATAATCCAATCTCACCTCAGTGAGTTTTTTAAGGTTATCCAGGAATAACCCTTTACCTGCACTTTCCTTATCCTCACTTAAATTGTCCTTAGTCATATCCTTCTCAGGTTCCTTGTTCCTTTCCCTCTTGGAATTCACATCTATTTCCTCATTATCCTTGTATTCCACATCCTCCATAGGATTGTTGTTGTCCTTGCCAGGGAAATCACTGTGGATAGGGCTTTCATTGTCAGACTCATTATCACCAATTTCTTCCTCAATACCCACCTCCTCAACTTTCCAGCTGTCTTCACCATCGGAATCATTCATCTCCATTTTGTTGCCTTCTTTTTCAATTTCCTTTGTTTCCATCCCAGGGGCACTCTTTCTTTTTTTGCTAGAAGACGCCTTCTCCTTGCTGGAATCGCCTCCCTCCATCTTTCTCTTCCCTGGAGAGGTGGATAGCCTCTTGTTTTCCAGCAAGGCGAGGGTTTTACAGAGTGGATTTTTATGGAGGAGATCATACTTGACATAGTTAGCATTTAGATGTGTGTGTAGAATGACATACTATGGTATTTGATTTGCATTGTTTCTCTCTTTGTTTTGTTTATCTTCTTGGATGTTTGTATTCACATTACATTAGCTGGAGGTTGTTTGGAGCTATGTGTTCATTGGTTTTGTGTTCATGTGTTGTCATGTGGGAGATGGCATAGAGGTTCCTTTATCTCTTTCTTTTGTTGGTGTGGAGAACATGGGAGAATATTGGAGACATGGTGTGAGAGTGGTATGATGTTCATATTGATGTGGATGTTCTTGATACTACATGGTTACACTTCTATGATATGATGTTAGTGGATTCATTTCTGATATTGACATTACCTATGCAGTGGGAGTTCCTTGGTGTACATATGTGGTAGGTATTACACTTGGGGCTTATGGTTGCATGTTACAGGTTGCATATGTTGATGACATGCTATTCACTTGATTTGTATGTCTTGGAGGCATGTATAGTTGATGTGTTAGCACTTGTTGTGGGTGTTATTTCAACTATGTAAACAAATACCTTTGCATTGGATACCTTTGGATTAATGTTTGTGTTCGGATATCAGTTGGTGCAGAACTTATCATTTGTTGTGACAGATTGTGTTGATATCTCTTTGGATGGCCTTTTCATGTCTAGTGGCAGTGGCATGATGGAGGCTGGGAGCATTCATGTATGAGATGATGGTCACTCTATTTCTTGTTGCAGGTATCTTGATGGAGCACATGGAGCACTTGGATTCTGGAGAGATCAGTCTCTTGTTCGTGTGATGGATTACTTCTTAGCCCTTATGCAATATATACAACAAGTGGGAGAATGTTGTGAAAATGGTGGTGTACACCTTGCATAATAATGTTTCATTGTTGTATTATTTTATTATTATGTGAGGTGGACATGGAATTATATTGTAATATCATATTATATTGTTGCACCTAGGAGCACCTAGATGGACGTGCAACGTGTAGTGATTCCCTTGGAATATTCTTGTAACCACTTGATGAGTTGTATTGACACAATGGTATTATTATATTGTATTTATTTAATATTAGTGAATGTAATTGTGATGAAGTAACCAATATTAAATATGGGTCAAGGGTAGGTAGGAAAAATATTATATTTTATTGTCACATGGTTTTGAAGTAATACCACTTTGTGGTTTTGTGGTTGCTTGTCTCTATAAAATCACCACAAGGGTAGTTTTTTGGGTTAGCCAGGTTAGCATTTGTGAAGGAGGAAGAATAGCATGGGATGTGTGGATTCATTCTTGGTCACATGGAGTGCTTGGTTATGGTTGGTTTTTCGAAGGCTTTCCATAGTTTTATTGTAATGGATGCATTGTTGATAATACATGGTGGATGATGCTTTTGGAGGTTGGTTTTTTCCCTCATGAGGGTTTTCCTAGGATATATCTTGTGTCACATTTTCATGCGTATGTTGTCTATTCTTTGCATATGGCTTCTATGTGTTGATTTGATTAAAATCTTAAATGGGTTATGTGGAAATTGTCATAAAGATGGATGCAAGTTTCCTTACATGACGGGTGTGGAAATCAAGACATTCAGTCTTCTCGGACCTGCATATCATAAAAAATTTGACAAAAGAAGCTAAATGGATGTGTGCTTCATGTCGGGTTCACCAGATGTAGATGAGGAAAAGGGATTTCGGAAACGATTAGAAAACCATAACCAAAGCATGAATGTAAACAGTGTCTAAGCTAATCACAAACTTAACAAATATGCTACCTATTCCTATTCTGGACAATATGTTCATTGAAATGAAAACATAGTTAAAAATATAAATGAAAACCTTGAATCTTCAATGAAGCCCCGTTGTTATTCCTTTCATCTCTAATGATGTTATGTTGCTCTCTTGTATGACAAGTGCATGAAACAGACGAAAGAAAGGAAATGATGTTTGAGATTTACTAGGAATGTGTGATTATGCAAAATTAATTTCTAAAATGAAAGATTATTTCAACAGAATGACAGTGTTTAAGCTAGATGATTATTGGACAAAATGATAGAATGAAATTACTTGAAAAAGTAGATTTCTAACAAACTGGTAGAATGAAATTACTGAAAATTAGATGAGTTGATTGAAAAAGAGGTCTCAATTTATAGAGAATCGGAGACTTGACGGATGGATGACATCGAAAAAAAAATTGATCGGGTGGATGGACTAGATTAAACGCACAACAATGTTTCTATTTGAGGAAGGATGAAGGAGATGAGGAAAAAGTAGAGAAAAAGAAGATTTTTTGAGGATGCATTCCTTATTTTCTAATCTAAAATTAAGATATAATGAGATATTTCCAAAAAGAAAGATTTTAAAAAATCAAAGATAAATCTCATAAATATCCAATGTAATATTGTCATTTTCAAAAATTAGGAGGATATTAAGCAATTAAAAATTTAAAAAGCAGATATTATCCTCATATGAGAAGATAATTGAAAAATTAAATAAATAAAGTTTTTTTATTTAATTTTGATGACATAATTAGCTAATTGAATAATTTAAATAAATTATTCAACTATACGTTTTTAGAAATGAATCTTTAATTAAATAATCCAAATCATTTAATTAAAGGGAACGAATCGAAACTAATTAAATAATTTAATATTATTTAATTAATATTAAAAAGGGGAGGTTTGATTAAAATGATAACAGATTAAAAGCAGAATAATTAGTAAGATGAGGCTTAATTAATTAAAAAATTAATTAAACATAAAAGGACGAATTAGTCAAACTGACGTCTGAAGACCTTAATTAGGTCAAATTAAGTCAATTTTGTTCAAAACGGGTGAAATTGGAAATAATTGGGAACGTTCAGACAAAACATGGAAAGATTTGAGCGAAAATGGGAAAATTAGGTCAAACTAGGTAAAACCAAGTAACAACGGGTAAACCGGGTCAAAGCGGGTTGACAGACAGAAAAGGGACAAATTGTTGACCATTTAGTGGAATTGATTATGTGTTGCATTGATGTTTTGTCATTGATGCCAATACTAGTTGTTTGGATGCTTTACCAACACCCTTCTAGTCCCGATAGGATGAATGGTTTCTGGTTGGTTTGGATCCGGCATGATCCAGTAGGCTCCGGTATGATTTGGTTATGGAATTGGCTTATTCATGATACTCATATTCATATTTAGTAAGTTGGTTTTGATCTGGTGATTATATGTTATCATGTTTGCTTAGAAGCTTGGCTTTTGGTTCCGGCGAGGGTTTCACCGGCAGAGCTTTTGATGAAGATATTTGATAAATTGCATAAGTGGTGTTGGTGCAGCTTCTGGTCGAATTTTAGGATGTTGTTGGTGATCATGTTCAAGACTTGGTGGATGGAGATCATTTTTGTAGCGTGTGGACCTATATTGAGTCCCGGTTGATCTAGGTTATGGACCAGTTTAATGAAGAGTGCGGATTGGACTTCTCGACACGTTTTTAAGATGTCTTATGTGTTGAATATTGTTTGTTTGGTCTAAGGTCGACATGTTTTGTAATTATGTAATTGGTTTATTGTCTAGTGGCCAACCTGATTATTTATGGTTGAGGGTGTTGAAATGTGGCGACTGACATTGTAATAAAACCCTAAAAAGGCCAACTTTGTTTGTTGCCCTAAAAGCGCATGTTATAAGTAGTTGGGATGCTTAAGGCATTGTAAGGTTGATGTACTGTTTTTGCTGGATAATAAGAAAAATTGGACGACTGTGTATGGTGGACGTAACCCATTCTGAGTGAACCATGTTAAATCTCTGTGTTATCTGTGTCCTATTTTATTTATTTATCTTTTGTATTTAATTTTGCATATAATTGTTAGTTCATATTTGCTTCAGATCTGCTTGAAACCCTAACAATTGGTATCAAAGCGAGGTTTTTTGTAAATTGGCAGGACTTTCAGATTTGAGTGGGAGCAATGGAGGATACCAAATTCAAGGTTGAAAAGTTTAACAGCCAAAATTATCAATTATGGAAAATGCAGATGGAGGATTACCTGTATCAAAAGGATTTGTGGCGGCCATTGGAAGGAAAGGCAAAGAAAGCGACCACAATGTCAGATGAAGAGTGGGACATTTTAGATAGAAAGGCACTAGGATCCATTCGATTGTGCCTTGCACCGTCTATAGCATTCAATATAACAGAAGCAAAAATGACTGTAGATTTGATGGCGACATTGGCTAAGTTGTATGAAAAACCCTCGGCTTCGAATAAGGTATTTCTTATGAAGCGTCTATTTAATTTGAAAATGAGTGAGGGAGGATCTGTAGCAGAGCACTTAAATGAATTTAATACAATTACCAGTCAATTGTCTTCGGTAAAAATTACTTTTGCAGAAGAAGTTAGGGCTCTCTTGATTTTATGTTCTTTGCCAGAAAGCTGGAATAGCTTGGTTGTGGCTGTAAGTAACTTTGTCTCTGGTAAAAATACTTTGGTATTTGATGATATTGTTAGTGTTATCCTAAGCGAGGAAATGCGAAGGAAAAGCATAGGTGAGACTCCAACATCATCAGGTAGTGTTTTGAATG
The DNA here is from genome assembly GCF_030272615.1 of Cryptomeria japonica. Lineage (NCBI taxonomy): Eukaryota > Viridiplantae > Streptophyta > Pinopsida > Cupressales > Cupressaceae > Cryptomeria > Cryptomeria japonica. The sequence continues at coordinate 11,384,399 of NC_081405.1, forward strand.
TGGAGAATAGAGGAAGATCAAAGGAAAGAGGAAAAGGCCCTAGGAATGAGAAGTCACGAGGGAAGTCAAAGAAAGGACGCTCTCAATCTAGAGGAAAGAAAGATTGTTGGTACTGCGGAAAGCCTGGTCATCTAAAGAAAGACTGTTGGTCTCGAAAAAACAAAGAAGGAGACAAAAATGAAAATGATAGTAAGGAAGCTAATATTGCAAGTAATACTTTACAAGATGCTTTAATCTTATGTTTGGATAATGTTAATGATTCCTGGGTAATAGATTTTGGGGCTTCATTTCATGCTACACCCATAGAAAATATTTTCTAGATTATGTTCAAGGTGACTTTGGATAGGTATATTTGGGTGATGATGAGCCCTGTCAAATTGTTAGAAAAGGAAAGATAAAGATCAAGTTGCAGAATGGAAATGACTGGTTTCTGTAGGAGGTAAGACATGTTCCTAATTTAAGAAGAAATTTAATTTCTGCAGGGCAACTAGGTAGTGAAGGTTGCATAGTTACCCTCTTAGACAGTATGTGGAAGGTTGCTAAAGGATCATTAGTAATAGCTAAAGGTGCGAAGGTAGGCACATTATATCTATGTACAGGTAACACTTACTCTACCCTAGCTACTACAGATAAAGTTACTGCAGGGAAAACAACAATAAATGTTGCAAGAACATATTCGATAATTTGGCACCATAGGCTTGGGCACATGAGTGACAAAGGGATGAAAACCCTTCACTCCAAAAATCTATTGCTAGGACTAAAGAAGATTGATTTAGAGTTCTATGAAAACTGTGTTTATGGTAAACAAAAAAGAGTTAGATTTCTCAAGGTTTGGAAAGAGAAGAAGAGTGAGAAGTTAGAGCTTGTACATTCAGATGTATGGGGACCGACTCAGGTATCATCTCTTGGTGGCTCTTGTTATTATGTTATTTTTATTGATGGCTCAACTAGAAAAACATGGGTATATTTCCTAAAACAAAAATCAGATGTTTTTGAAACTTTTAAGAAATGGAAAGCTTTGGTTGAGAACGAGATAGGAAAAAAGTTGAAGTGTCTCAGATCGGATAATGGAGGTGAGTATTGCAGCAAAGCATTTGAAGATTACTACTCCTTAAATGGGATTCAAAAGCAGAAGACAGTTCCAGGAACTCCACAGGAAAATGGTGTGTCAGAGAGAATGAATAGGACTATCATGGAACGCGCTAGGAGCATGAGATTGCATGCTGGATTGCCCTTACATTTTTGGGCAAATGTTGTACATATTGTTGTCTATTTGATAAATAGAGGACCTTCAACCCCTTTGTATGTTGGTATTCCAGAGGAGGCATGGACTGGTAAAAAGGTAAATTATTCTTTTCTAAAAACTTTTGGTTGTGAAGCTTTTGTCCATGTTGATAAAGAAAATAGAACCAAGCTTGATGCTAAATCTCAAAAATATACCTTCATTGGATATGGGATAGATGAATATGGCTATCGGTTATGGGATTTTCAAAATAAGAAAATAATTAGAAGTAGAGATGTTATATTCAATGAGAAGGTTATGTATAAAGAACAGATGCAAGAAAAGAAGCATGAACAGGCCAAACAAGAATATGTGGTGTTGGATGAGATTCCTGAAAATGAAATGCCACAGGTACCTAATGCTCAGCAAGAACAGATTATCCCACAAACTCCTGCAAGTGTTAGACATTCTATGAGGACAAGTAGACCCCCTGAAATATTTTCTCCTTCTTTGTATTCTATTTTATTAACGGATTTTGGTGAACCAGAAGAATATGGAGAAGCAATGCAGGTAGATGTCAAACAACAGTGGGAGCTAGGCATGAAAGAGGAGATGGACTCCTTGATGAAAAATAAGACTTGGGACTTAGTCCCTTTACCTGCAGAAAAAAGAGCCTTGCCTAACAAATGGGTTTATCAGCTGAAGGAGGAGGAAGGAGATCAGAAAAGATATAAGGCCAGACTTGTGGTAAAAGGTTTTGCACAGAAAATGGGTATAGATTATGATGAAATATTTTATCCAGCTGTAAAAATGACTTCAATTAGAATTGTACTTAGTCTTGTGGATGTAGATGATTTACATCTTGAACAATTAGATGTCAAAATAGCTTTTCTCCATGGAGATTTGGAGGAGGAAATTTGCATGTTGCAACCACAGGGATATGAGGTCAAAGGTAAGGAGAACTTGGTGTGCATGTTGAAGAAAAGTTTGTATGGCCTAGAGCAAGCACCCCGACAATGGTATTTAAAATTTGATAGTTTCATGGCTGAACATGGTTATCATAGATGTCATTCTGATCATTGTGTATATTTTAAGAGATTTGATAATGGCAGTTATATTATCCTATTACTTTATGTTGATGACATGCTTGTTGTTGGGTCTAACATGCAACATATAAATGATCTTAAATAGAAATTAGCCAGGTCATTTTCTATGAAGGATTTGGGTGCAGCTAAGCAAATTCTCGATATGAGGATTACACGGGACAGGAAAAATAGAACCTTGAATTTGTCCCAAAGTGAGTATATAAAGAAGGTGTTGAAAAGATTTAACATGTAGGATGAAAAAGCAGTTAGTACACCTTTGGCTAGTCATTTCAAATTAACTAAGGAGATGTGCCCAAAGGCACAGGAAGAGGTTAATAAAATATCTAACATCCCATATTCATCAGTTGTTGGCAGTCTGATGTATGCAATGGTATGCACAAGGCCAAATATTGTACATGCAGTGGGAGTCATGAGCAGGTTTATGAGTAATCCGGGTATGGAACATTGGGATGCTGTGAAATGGATTCTTCATGCTGTGAAATGGATTCTTCGGTATTTGAAAGGAACTACTATGAAGGCATTATGTTTCAAAGGATCTAATGCTGCTCTGAGTGGATTTGTTGACTCTAATTTAGCGGGTGATATTGATTCATGGAGGAGTACTGCAGGGTATGTTTTTACTATAGGGGGAACTGCAGTCAGTTGGATTTCTAGGCTGCAAAAGGTTGTTGCACTTTCAACCACTGAAGCTGAGTATGTTGTTGCTACAGAAGCCAGCAAGGAGATGATTTGGTTGTAATGTTTTCTAGAGGAATTGGGTCAGACACAAGAGGATAGCCCATTGTATACTGATAGCCAGAGTGCCATTCATCTTGTGAAGAACTCTACCTTTCATTCAAGGACAAACCACATTCAGCTCAGGTACCACTTCATCCGGACTGTTTTGGAGGAGGGTCAGTTACAGCTTGAGAAGATTCACACAAGTGAGAATCCTACCGATATGTTTATGAAGGTAGTTCCACAGGAGAAGCTGATTTCATCATCAGTTTCTATTGGTCTTCTTGATTGATAATTGTGGAATTTATACCAGTCGAGTCCTAGTGTTTTATCCAGTGGATGCTACATGTACAGTGGTGTCGTGTAGTATCAGTCTCCAAGTGGGAGATTGTTCAATGTGGAGCCTGATCAGTCTCCAAGTGGGAGATTGTTGAAATGTGGCAACTGATCAGCAAAGTACTGTACACTCAGCATGTATCCTCACCGGGGTCTGGGGTTGGGCCGGGCCCCGGGCAAGGGTTCAGGGGCAGGAGCCCCTGAGAAAAAAAATTTTGCCGTTTTTCGTTGATGAAAACCGACATTGTAATAAAACCCTAAAAAGGCCAACTTTGTTTGTTGCCCTAAAAACGCATGTTATAAGCAGTTGGGATGCTTAAGGCATTGTAAGGTTGATATACTATTTTTGCTGGATAATAAGAAAGATTGGACGACTGTGTATGGTGGACGTAACCCATTATGGGTGAACCACGTTAAATCTCTATGTTATCTATGTCCTATTTCATTTCTTTATCTTTTGTATTTAAATCTGCATATAATTGTTAGTTCATATTTGCTTCGGATCTGCTTGAAACCCTAACAGAGGGTTTGTATATATGATGTAAGATCTCATTGTAGATCATTATGGTCATGATTATGGTATGGGAAATAGATATGCAATGTGCGAATAATGTAATATCATTCAGGCAGAATATTTGGTCGATCATTGGAGATCGAATTGGGTTTATGTAAGAGGATTTAGTCCTCCGGTATTGAGCTAAACCAAAACTGTACTCGGGCATAGGAGATGATATCTTTGCAGTTCAAACACTTCTCTGGATTGTAGTTTGGATTTCTATGTAGTCAATGAGACTCCTTTTGTGATGAGCAGTGCGCTCTAGGTTGTTGGCCTTCCTGCAAGTGCAGGCCCCTCAACTGTAATTCACATACTTACTGCAGAAGTATTATCTAACTGTGGGTAGGCTTCCCATCGTGGTTTTTCCCTTTACCTGGTTTTCCACGTATAAATCTTGGTGTCATGTGGATGGTATTTATTCTGTGATTATTCTTTATGCTTAATTTGTTTAACCGTTATTTTGGTATTTGGTTTAAAAGCATTCCGGTATTAATGTTTTGGGTTCCGGTATTAAAGTTTTAATTGCTTAAGGTTCTACTAATCTGTGACAACTGACTCACCCCCCCCCCCTCTAAGTTGTCTTCCGGTTATTTGAATTGTCTAACAATTTGTATCAGGGCTTTGGTCCTCTCTGTAGGAAGCTTAACCGCTTGAGGAAGATCCTATGGCGACTAACAGTTCAAGTTCATCCAGTTTATCTGGAGCTATCTTTCGAAGAGATATTCCTAGGATTGATGGAACAAATTACATAGTATGGAAGATTCGGATGGAGACTCATCTGAGATGTCCTGGCAAGGAGATTTGGGAGATCACACATAATGGTGTCACACCTTATAATCTGGCATCTAGAAATCCTCCTCTGGCAAACCTAGATAAGGATTGAGAATGATTGTAGAGCAAGAGAAGCCCTCTTGTGTGCACTTTCTGATCAGCAAATAATGGGATTAACTGAAAAATCATCTAGAAAGGCTATATGGGATAAGTTGGAGACTCTTAATGAAGGTGACCCTACAGTGAAGATTGCTAAACTTGATGGTTATCAGGTGAGATATGAAAACCTGAAGATGGAAAAAGATGAAAGGATTACTGCATTCATGGAAAGGGTAAATGAGATTGTTATGGAAATTCAATGTTGTAGTGGAACTCTAAGCGAAGATGAAATTGTTTCTAAAGTTCTAAGAGACCTACCACTGGCTTACAAGATGAAGGCTACTTCTATTAATGAGTTGAGAACAATGGCTAATACATTTGTCAACAGAGATACTTTGGTTGGGAAACTATCTGCTTTTTAGCTTGAAGAATTTGGACCTTCTGGAGTTGTGAAGACTGAACCTGTTTTTCATGCATCTCCAGCATCAATCGGTAAGCAAGATCGGAAAGATATGCAAAGGAATTAAATGATATGAAGAGAGAAGATGAAGAATTTGAGAAAATTGAGGCACTATTTTCTAGAAGAGTACCTAAAGGACCAATAGGAAGTAATTATAGGGTAAGTGCAAGAAGTTGTGTCCACTTTTTGACCAAAAAGTGGAGGTTTTTTCGCTTTTTTTTTAATTTCGTACCGTTTGACCAAAATATTTGAGGCACTTAAAGGATGATTCTTGAAAAAATTCAGTAATAGAAAAAGTAGTGCTTGAAGTCTACTTTCCAAATATGTAATTTTTTTCAATACCCAGATCTTAAAAATGAAGTTTGAATAGGCATTAGTAAAACCTATAGTTTAAAAGTCACTTTTTAGGACCATACCATGCCCGTGTACGGCAAGCATAATTTGACCTAAATGAAACTATTTTTCTTCATCCTTTTGGGAAAAGATCTATAACTCACTCATCTTTGATGAGGATATTTTTTTGTAATTTTTTTCCATTTATTTTTTTTTGTTATTTTTTAATTGGGCATAATCACTGTTTTGAAAAATCTGCATGTACGGCAAGAATAATTTGACCTAAACTTAACATTTTTTAATATTTTTTTTTTTTTAAACTGTATAGATTTGTCTGTAATTTGATGCCATATAAAAAAAATTTCAAAAAACTTAAAGATAAAAAAGTTATTAAAAATTTTTAAAAACATGTTATTTCAAGTTTATGGATCTCTTTTATTAGAAATTATTTTAAAATTAAAAATATTGATCCATTCTCTTAAAAATATATATATTTGGAATCTAGACAGTGTGTACTATAATGGGTTTTTGTTGTTTAAAAAAATTCTGAAAATTAGGTGTTCAGATATATTTTTGAAGTCATTTTTTGGTATGAAGCTTGATTTAGGCTTGAAGTTGCAGGTCAAACTAGTTCTGAGCCTCAGGTTTGGCTTTCCGAACCATTTACCAAGCCTAATTCTGAACCTACAAGTGGGCCCCAAAAAAAACTATTTACAAACGGGATCCCGTGTTGAAAACGGGATCCCGTGTTGAAAACGGGATCCCATTATTTATTGCAAAAAGCAAACGGGATCCCGTTTGCTTTTACCACTATTATTTTTTTTGAATTATATAAATATATGATCATTTAACATAATAAAACATGTCAATTCAAATGTGCGAGTTTTTAAATGATATATTATGATCTAGTTGTCCTTTGGATGCTTTTTGGTTGCAATTTTAGATCCATTTTTTGAAGGTGGCATTTATTGCATAAGTTTTTAGTCATGGGGTCTATACAATGTCAAAAGAAGAAACAAAGGAGGAAATTGACCGTCGAGGAAATTCAAGAAGAACAAGAGAAGGAGGCCAAACATCAAAGGGATAGAAGAATGACGATTCGACAAATGAATAATCCTGATGCTTTTGGATCCACAACAATGGAAGAGACAAACATTCAAGATGATGCCCTGGGGGATCAGATGGACGTAGATGATGCAATTATGGATGATGATGATGTGAATGAAATAATTATGAAGAATATTCCAAGTACAACATCCTCAAATCCAGGTACATCTTCAAATTATCCAGGTACATCTTCAAATCCTTCTCTACAAGACATGGATAATGTGATTATAGGTGATCTCCATATTGTTGATTTAGTAGAAGCTGGATATACCAATGTTGAGATTGATAGAATTTTCCATGAAAATGAAAACCTTCATATTGGTAGAGATGAAATTCTTTTGAATGTTGAAACTGAAAATCCTTTTGAACATGGTGAAAATGAAAATCCTCCAATTGTTGAAGATCAGGGAAACTTTTTTATAAAAATTGAAAAAAATGTTTTGGATAATCTTCCTGGTAAGATTTCTTGGAGACAGATAAGAATATATGCCAATAGAATATACAAAGAATTTTTTTATCGAAAAAAACTTGCAATTCAATGTCAACTTATGATGCAATTGATGAGAATGTGGAAAATGAGAAAAGTGATGAAAAAAATAGGCATCTATGTGAAAGCATCAAAAAAAGATGAATCTGTTAAGCATGTTATGTCTACTGTTGCAAGTGCCATTGAATCTATTGGTACAATGAGTCAATCTAAAGATAAGAATGTGGCACGATGAGCTATAACAACTGCCATAGTGAATAAAGCAACCTTGAATAAAAGGAAGGTAAGCAACATTAGTGGAATTTTAAAGATGCATCCTAAAACATTGGTTAGAGCAACTAAAAGAAGAGAAAGTATTGAAAGTGATCCAATCAACCAAAGTTGGAGTTTTAGTGGTAGACTTTGCAGGTCAAATATGAAATTGAATATTGAAGTGAAATCTTTGGTTGAAAAGTTTTGGCATGATAATACAAGGGTATCATCTAATGCTAGAGATGTTCTAAAGTTGAGAGTGGGGTGTAAAATTTGTGACCCTCATCCAAAACACCTATTAGACACAACTCAAATTGAATTTTATAAAAAAAAATTGGATGAAGTTTTGTTACCTGGAAATATCACTATAAATCAAAGATAATTTGAAAAATGCAAGCCCTGGTATGTGAAAATTAACAAGCAAAGAGTCTCTTGTTGTTGTAAAACGCACGTGCAATTTCATTACTATTATGATGTTTTTCGATACATACGTTGTGTTTTGCATAGTAACATGCTTATCCAGAAATGTGGTATTGATATGCCACCTGAATCAATCAAAGAATTTGTAACAAGTTTATTTTGTCAAAGAATTGATGGACAATTATTTTATTTACATTCATGTATTTCTGGACAATGTTCTAGTTGTGGCAATTTTTCATCACTAGTAGAATGTATGCATGAGAGTAGTGAAACTGATTTTGGACAACAACTAGTGGATGTTAGAAGATTTAAGAATGTTGAGTATCCCTTAAAGGATAGGAAAACAGGAAAGCTTGTCAATTTAATCACAGAGAAGGTTAGTGTACATGCATTCATGTCAGAATTTAAAAGTAAGATTGTACCACAATATGTGACACACTCTCAACATGCTAGATGGCTTGATTCTCAATTTCACACATGTAGAAATACATTTCCAGTTGGAAGTATACTATCGGTGGTGGACTTTGCAGAAAACTATACTCTTAAGCCACAAGGGGAAATTCAATCTCAATATTACAATTCCACTCAAGTTGCTATTTTTGTTCATATTGTTTATAGACACGCAGATGATAGCACAGATGATGATAGAAAAATCCTAAGGGAGTATCATTTCTATGTGAGTGATAATAGGATGCACTCGTCAGAGTTTGTTCAATATTGCTTCAGCATATTCTATAGAAATATAAGAGAAAGAGGAATCCAGATGACAGAACATCTTATATGGTCAGATAATTGTACCGGACAATTCAAGAATGCTTGAATGTTTTATTGGTTAAGCAGGGCTCACAAGAAATACAATATCCAACATATATGGAGTTTTTTTGAAGCTGGACATGGCAAAGGAGAACATGATGGAGCTGGTGCATGTGTTAAAATAATTCTTGCTAGAGAGCAATTAAAATTTGAAGATAATGTAAAATTTAAAGATGCACGTGCAATTGTAGATTGGTGCAACACAACCTTATCTACCGGATCAAGTGTGAACTCTACAATTCAATGATTCTTTTGGTTAGTTGAAGAGGAAAACATTGTGCTGAAACTTGATTGTGAGACAATTAGCGGATCAGCGAAATGGCATTCATTTACGAGTTCAAATGCAAGCACATGGACTATATGGATAAGGGAACTTGCATGTTTTTGTCAGTTTTGTATTTCAGGTGATTCTGATGTATGTGAGAATACTGAATGGGTTGAAGATTGGAATCAAAGATCGTTGACTCCTACTCAAGCACAAGATCATATTAACACAATTGAAGATAATGATGAACTATTTGCATCAGATGATTATGATCGTGTTTCAGACCTTGTACATAAAGGTAATCATTTATTATTATTTTGTTGGCCATTTAATAAAATTAGGTTCAAACTTTTTTATATTTGGTGTAAATTAAAAATGGCATTTTTTTAATTCTAAATTGTGAAAATTTATTAATTTTTTGTTTGTCTAGGACATGTGTATGTCGTTGTTGCACCTGAGGACAATGAAGAGGAAACAGAATATTTGTTGGCTCGATGTGTTGAGACTAAACACAAACTAGTTAATCCTCGAGAAGATGACGATGGTTTTCATTATCCGACTGGTTCAGTGGTAGTTGTTGGAACTTGGCTAAGGAAATATTTGACAAGGAAGAATGGTTTGCCTGCTTTTGAAGATTATGAAACACATAAGTGATAACTCAATGATGAACGGATAGTACCAAACTGGTACTGAGAGGGGGGGGATGAATCAGTACAGACAAAAACACAATCCTAAACCGGTTTGTCAGCAGACACTATGCTTAGGCAGACAAACAGTAACACCGGTCTTAAACAGAGTACAAGAAGCAAAACCCAGAGTAACTGAAACAAGCATAAACCGGTTGACACTTATCTTCTCATGCAATCTAATACTTCATTTCCATTTCACCCTAGTGTATGAACAGGTAATCTACCATCAAATATATATATAAACAGCTAGATCAACATGATTCACCGCTTGACAAAAAACAACTTAGCATCACATGAAAAAGACATCACATATGACACACATATTTTTCATGTGGAAACCCAACTGGGAAAAACCACGGTGGGGATGAATACCCACAAGCTATTTTTGAACTCTTTGGAAGTCTGCTATGTTAGGAGCCTTGTCCGGTTAAAGACTAATACAATAGGTTCTGTTAGGAACTGATCCTGTTAGGGATCACCCAGTCAAGGGATGGCTAGAATACCCAGTTAAGGGTTAGACCCTGTTAAAGGTTACCTTGTTAGAGGATTTCAAGAGCTCAATGGTTTTGAGTCACCCTATTAAAGGATTTACAGTAAGCCGGTTAAATCTACCCTGTTAAGGGATTTCCCAACTATTGAAGTGGTTAGAGACCAACGGGTATTACAATAATCTGATAACAGCACTCAATGCCAATGCAGATCCGCTTTAGCTCCTCTTCACCTTCTGCACTTACACTTTGCAAGTATCTCTTCTCTCTTCTGGTCTGGCAAGAATCATGTATCTCTTCTCTTGGATACACACACACAACTTTTGCCAACAACCTCTGAAAGAAACACAACATCGACCTTATAGGAAATAGATAGGTCGGTAGCATAAACCCTAAACCCTAAACCTGTTAGGTTAAGCAAATCAAAATGGTTCAATCCTAACCATTGAGAATATTGCATTAAATGCAACAATATTGAACCAATCTCAAGACGTTCTCCATCGTTTGTTCTCAACCGATTTCATGGCGGCTGATAACCCATCACACGTTATCACTGTTTACAGACTTTGCACATTCCTGAGGTAGATAGGGACAATCTCCTTCATGCAAGATCCTTCACGCGCACAAGGCTGACATGGCAACATGATCTGTTCTTCGTTACAAAGCTAACTCATCACACAAAGTCACTGAATGAGTCACACAGGCTTGAGGCACTTCAACCAGAAACCCTGAAGTTGAGACTACCAACCGGTAGTCATACAAAGCTTCTTTGTTTCGGTTCCCATAACCACATGCTGGTTCACCTTAAACAAACACACCACTTCACTTTGGCACAAATGTCAGTTCACAATGTTTTACCGGTTCTCTCCTCTTAAGCATATTGACATCAATGACAACATACAATGTCATCATGTCCTCATACTGGTTCACATAATGCCAAGAATCTCCCCCTTTGGCATTGATGGCAATATACAAAGATATCTCTCTGCTTCACATCTTCTCCCCCAATTTCTGTAGATATCTTCTTTTCTTCTCTTCTTCTCCCCCTTTGACAAAAATGCCAAAGTGGAGGCACAAGCTTCGCTATTCCATTATGCTACTCCCCCTGAGGAGTAGCATCCTTCAACACATCAATCCTAAAGAAAAATTTGACTATGCAATACTTGATAGATGTGGAGCATATACCTTTAGTTTACTTCCTGAAGGGGTAGCACCCCTAATTCACCTCTTAAGTACATAAATGTAGCCTTTGGAGAGGCTTGGTGAATATGTTTGCTAATTGCTCCTTACTGGAAACATGTTCCAGTGCAATCTCTTTGTTCTGAACCTTTTCCCTCAAGAAATGATACTTAAGCTCAAAGTGCTTGGTTCTAGAATGCAAAACTGGATTCTTGGAGATGTTAATTGCACTAGTATTGTCACAAAATATACTTATCGGTTTAGATACAGGAACTTTGAAGCCATTTAATACATGCTTCATCCAAATTGTCTGAGTGTAGTTCATGAAAGTTGCAACATACTCTGCTTCCGCTATAGACTGAGAGATACAACTCTGCTTCTTACTCATCCATGAGACCAGTCTACCACCGAGAAAGAATGCACCACCAGTTGTGCTCTTTCAGTCATCCACATTGCCTGCCCAATCAGCATCTGTGAATACTTTCAACTTGAAATCCTTGCTATATGGATACCACAATCCATAATCAATAGTTCCCTTCAAATACCTAAGAATCTGCTTGACTGCAACCAAGTGGCATTCTCTTGGGCTTTTCTAGAACCTTGCAGTAATGCCAACTGCATGTGCAATATCTGGTCTGCTATGCACTACATAATGCAACTTACTAATCATTGATCGGTATTCCTTCTCATCAACCAATGTTGAGTCATCCTCTTTGGATAGTTTACAACCGGTCACCATCGGTGTACCAACCGGTTTGCTATCTTCCATGCCAAAGGTCTTCAACACCTCTTTGACATACTTGGACTGAGTGATAAAGATTCCATCTTTCATCTGTTGGATCTGCAGTCCAATGAAGACTTAATCTCCCCTATGAGTGACATCTCAAACTCTTTCTTCATCTCATCTGGAAACTCATGACTCATCTTGTCATCTCCACCAAAGATAATGTTATCAACAAATACCTCATAGATCAGGATCTGATCTCCTTCAGACTTCAAGTAGATATTGCTATCTTCGCTTGTTCTCTCAACTCCATTATTCACAAGATGGGAGTGCAGGTGTTCATACCATGCTCTAGGTGCCTGCTTTAGACCATATAAGGCTTTATGTAGCCTACACACCATGTCACTGTCTTCAGATAGGGAAAACCCATCTGGTTGCTCTATATACACTTCCTCTTCAAGTACACCATTTAGGAATACAAATTTTACATCCATTTGATATACTTTGAATCCTTTAAAAGCTACATATGCAAGAAGCATACGAACTCCTTCCAATCTGGCTACAAGAGCAAAGGTTTCTCCATAGTCTTCTCCTTCTTCTTGGGCATATCCTTTGCACACCAGTCTAGCTTTGTATCTAATCACGGTGCCATCCTCATTCAGCTTATTTCTGAAAACCCATTTGGTCCAATGACATTTTTATGCCCTGGTCTGGGTACCAAAGACCATGTACCATTTTTCTCTATCTGGTCAAGTTCCTCTCCCATTTCCTTGATCCAGTCTTCATCTTTATGTGCCTCTTTAAATGATTTAGGCTCAAATTCAGAGATCATACATGAGTTTTCTCTGACCTTTCTTCTTGTAAGGATTCCTGCATCCTTATCTCCTATAATCTGCTTAGGATCATGATTCAGCTTGACATACTAAGGAATGGTCTTGATAGATTCCTCTTTCTTTTCTTCTTCATCCTCATCTCCATTAGTATCAACATCTACATCTACATCTACCGATGTAGGAACACTATTACTAGTACTCGGTTGACTGACAACTGGTTCCCAGAAGGTTACAACCGGTTCATTTACCGCTGGCTCACTGTCATTTTCCTCAGTTTTCTCAAAGGTTTCATCAACTCTTACATTGATGTTTTCCATAATTCTCTGAGTCCTATTATTGAAACACTCGAGAGCTTTGCTCTTGGTGGAATACCCTAGGAATGTTCCCTCATCACATTTCGCACATTTCGCATCAAATTTGCTCTGGTGTTCACTCCTCTTGATGTAACATTTGCTACCAAACACTCTAAAGTAGCTAACCACAGGTGTCTTACCAGTCCAATACTCATAAGGAGTTTTATCCTTACCTTTCTTAATGAGTACCCGATTCATTGTGTAGACTGCAGTGCTCACCGCTTCTCTCCAAAAGGTGTGAGCAACTTTTCCTTGAATCAAAATAGTTCTAGATGCTTCAACCACAGTCTAGTTATTCCTCTCTGCTAGGCCATTCTATTGTGGAGTTCGGGGGGTAGACAGTTGCCTCTTGATGCCATGTTCTTCACAGTACTTGTTGAATTCACCGAAAGTGAATTCCCCTCCTTGATCAATTCTCAGGCACTTGATCCTTTTACCACTTTCCTTCTCCACTAATGCTCTGAAAGCTTTGAACTTTACAAAAGCTTCAGACTTAGCTTTCAAGAATGTGACCCACATCATTCTTGAGCAGTCATTAGTGAGAATCATGAAGTACCTATCACCCTACACACTCCTAGTTTTCATAGGACCACATAAATCAGTATGCACAAGATCAAGCAAATTGCCATCCGTGAAAGGTTTACCTTTAAAGGTTGAGGAAGACATTTTCCCCAGTTGACACTCTCTACACAAGGTATTTTCCAGTTTGCTCAGCACTGGCAACCCTCTAACTACCTTGATCTTACTGGCCTCCACAATGTTATCAAAGTTTACATGGTAGAGTCTCCTATGCCATATCCAGCTATCATCAAATTTAGCCATAAGACATGTACTTATATTTGCATTCAGCTGAAATAGGTTATCTTTGGTCTGCATGTCGATGGCCACCAATTCAACATTCTTTCCTTTGATTATGCACACTCCATTCTTGAATTCCAGAGTGAGACCATTGTCATTCAGCTGGGTAACACTCAGAAGGTTGTGTCTGAGACCATTAACCCAATACACATTGTCAGCACTACTCTTTCCATTCAGACAAATGGACCCTCTACCTTTGACCATGCATGGTGCATCATTACCAAAGCGAACCACACCACCATCATACTCTTCCAAGGATAGAAACTTGCTTCGATCACTAGTCATATGGTGAGAACAGCCACTATCAATAATTCACTCATTGGAATTATCAAAGCAGGAGACAAGAGCCTTCTTGTCTAACACATCTTCCTTGACAGCAACAAACACAATATATTCATTTTCTTCATCTTCTGACTCCTCATCTGTGACACCTTCATCAACTGCCACAAAACAGTTTCTCTGGTTTCCTCCTTTGAATTTCTTGAACCTTTCCAGTTTGTCCTTATTGTCGTCATTAGGACAGTTTACAGCAATATGTCCTATCTGGTTACAAGAAAATCATTTCAAAGGGAGCTTACCTCTGTATTTACCGGCTCCTTTAGGAAGTTTCCTGGCAAGAAGAGCTTCAAATGCCATCAGAATCTCCTCATCATCCATTTCTCTGTTTTGTCTTGGTTCACCACTAGTGCTGGCTTCTTTTCCTTTTCTGGATGGTGCAGCAGAAGTTTTAAAAGTTGATTCAATCTTTTGAACACTATCATCAAAACTATTTAGCTCATAGGTTGTCAACTTTGCAATGATGGAGTCTAGGGATACCTTAGTCTTGTCTATTGATCTCAACTCCTGAATAGCAACAACCCTTGTTCCATAGACCGGTAATATGGATCTCAGGACTTTGCTTACCATAGTGGAATCTTCCATTTTACCACCTGCACTCTTGATATCTCTAACAACAGTTTTGATTCTTATTTCATATTGTTGAATGGTTTCACCTTCAACCATTTGTATGTCTTCAAACTTCCCTCTAAGGCTTTCTTCCTTAGCTTGTTTTACATGCTCATCACTGTCATAGATATTTTCAAGAGTATCCCATACCTCTTTGGGATTTACCTTATCTTGGACATCAATAAACTCAATGTCAAATAAACTACTGATTAGGGCTTCCATGACTTGCCCATTCTCCTGCATCTCTCTCTTTTGGTCATCAGTGAGAGTACCGGTAGGGGCAACATAGGCATTCTCAACATAGCTCCAGTGTTGAGCACCCATGCTTTTGATGTATATCTTCATTCTGTCTTTCCATATACTGAAATTTTCTCTATTGAACTTTGGACCTTCCCTCTTCATCATTAGACTGGGATCTTTACCTCAAGCGATTAAGCTAATAACACAGAGGACTTGGAGGACGCTCTAATACCAATTGATAACTCAATGATGAATGGATAGTACCAAATTGATACTGAGAGGGGGGGTGAATCAGTATAGACAAAAACACAATCCTAAACCGGTTTGTCAGCAGACACTGTGCTTAGGCAAACAAACAGTAACATCGGTCTTAAATAGAGTACAACCAGCAAAACCCAAAGTAACTGAGACAAGCATAAACCGGTTGACACTTATCTTCTCATGCAATCTAATACTTCATTTCCATTTCACCCTAGTGTATGAACAGGTAATCTACCATCAAAGATATATATATATATAGCTAGATCAACATGATTCACCGCTTGACAGAAAACAACATAGCATCACATGAAAAAGACATCACATATGACACACATATTTTTCACGTGGAAACCCAACTGGGAAAAACCACGGTGGGGATGAATACCCACAAGCTATTTTTGAACTCTTTGGAAGTTCGCTCTGTTAGGAGCCTTATTCAGTTAAAGACTAATACAATAGGTTATGTTAGGAACCGATCCTATTAGGGATCACCCGGTTAAGGGATGGCTAGAATACCTGGTTAAGGGTTAAACCCTGTTAAAGGTTACCTTGTTAGAGGATTTCAAGAACTCAATGGTTTTGAGTCACCCTGTTAAAGGATTTACAGTAAGCTGGTTAAAGCTACCCTATTAAGGGATTTCCTAACTGTTGAAGTGGTTAGAGATCAACAGGTATTACAATGATTTGATAACAGTACTCAATGCCAAAGCAGATCCGCTTTAGCTCCTCTTCACCTTCTACACTTACACTCTGCAGGTATCTCTTCTCTCTTCTGGTCTGGCAAGAATCATGTATCTCTTCTCTTGGATACACACACACAACTTTTGCCAGCAACCTCTGAAAGAAACACAACATCGACCTTATAGGAAACAGATAGGTCCGTAGCATAAACCCTAAACCCTAAACCTGTTAGGTTAAGCAATTCAAAATGGTTCAATCCTGACCATTGAGAACATTGCATTAAATGCAACAATCTTGAACCAATCTCAAGACGTTCTCCATCATTCGTTTTCCACCGATTTCATGGCGGCTGATAACCCATCACACGTTATCACTATTTACAGACTTCGCACATTCCCGAGGTATATAGGGACAATCTCCTTCATGCAAGATCCTTCACGCACACAAGGCTGACATGGCAACATGATCTGCTCTTCGTTACAAAGCTAACTCATCACACAAAGTCACCGATTGAGTCACATAGGCTTGAGGCACTTCAACCGGAAACCCTGAAATTGAGACTACCAATCGGTAGTCATACAAATCTTCCTTGTGCCGGTTCCCATAACCACATGTCGGTTCACCTTAAACAAACACACCACTTCACTTTGGTACAAATGTCAATTCACAGTGTTATACCGGTTCTCACATATACCAGTTCTCTCAGCTTCAGCATATTGACATCAATGACAACATACAATGTCATCATGTCCTCATACCGGTTCACATAATTCCAACAATAAGAAGATAATACACTACTCACATTTTATTGTTACAACAAATATACAACTAGTGAGCAGACCTAGTAATAAAAAGTTGTGGACAATTTCTATGGAAGATCACAAGACACTTATAGATGCTTTGGAAAAAAGAGAGGATGCGGATGGTACAATGGAATAAGTATTTAAATAAAGAGGAATGTATACATGTTAAATGTATGTATGTATATATTGTGTACATGTATTTTTATTACATACCATTTGATCATATAGATGGTTTAAATATTATTGTTTGATATATATAGGTCCATCCCCTTATTGAGAGCTCTTACACAATTGTGTTACATGTAATGGAATAAGTATTTAATTTATAGAGGTACATATACTTTTTTTAAAATTATGTATGTCTTTTGAAACGATTATACTTGCTTTAAAATTATACTTCAAATGATCCTCTTTTAAGGCACATGTCCTATTTCTAGTTTGATCCCCTTAAGCCACATGTCCCAATCATACACCCATCCCCTTAAGCCGAGTCATATCCTAATCAATTAATCTCCCCTTAAGCCATGTCCTATAATTTAGTTCAAATGATCCTCTTTTAAGGCACATGTCCTATTTCTAGTTTGATCCCCTTAAGCCACATGTCCCAATTGTACACCCATGCCCTTAACCGAGTCATGTCCTAATCAATTAATCTCCCCTTGAGCCATGTCCTATAATTTAGTTCAAATGATCCTCTTTTAAGGCACATGTCCTATTTCTAGTTTGATCCCCTTAAGCCACATGTCCCAATTGTACACCCATCCCCTTAAACCGAGTCATGTCCTAATCAATTAATCTCCCCTTGAGCCATGTCCTATAATTTAGTTCAAATGATCCTCTTTTAAGGCACATGTCCTATTTCTAGTTTGATCCCCTTAAGTCATGTCCTATTTTGGTATTTTAAATTAAATTTGACTTAGTTAATATACATGCATTTAATAAATGATTTCTAATTAAGTTCTGATTAATTTTTTTTTGTGTGCATGTAGGTACATCTTGTTACCAGGCTTTTAATTGTGGAGATCTAATTTAAAATCTCTAGATTGCTTTTGAAACTGTGGAGATCTAATTTATCTAGATCACTTTTGAAACTGCTTTAAATGTCTTAGATTGGATCAAACTTATATAATACTTTAGATTTCATAATATTGAGTTAGACTTTAATATATATATATATATATATATATATATATATATATATATATATATAGATTTAAGACATGTGGATCTTGAAAAAATTTAATTTGAGATACATGGATGAAGCTAAATTATTATATATTCAAGAGATGCACCTAGATTAAACTTTTTTATATTTAAGCTTTTAGTATGTATATATGTGTGCATGTACATGGTAATTTTAGAAATTATCAATTGCTTTGAATTAAAATTTTAATGTATACAACATTTGTGTGTGTAAACATGTGCTATTTGGAAAAATATCAAAATTGCAAGTGTTTTATTTTTAATACATGATATATATGTACATGTGTACAAGTGTGCTATTTTTATAAATATCAATTCCTCATGTGTGTATATGTGTTCAATTGCACTTGCTATTTTGAGATGTGGATGAAGCTCTAAATTATTATATATTCAAGAGATGCACCTGGATTAAACTTTTATAAATATCAATTGCTCATACTACATATATGTGTTCAAAATTGCACTTGCTTCATTTATTTTTAATCTATTTATTTAGTACTTTTAGTATCATGTAAGTACACATACACATACATATAGATTTAGATTAAAAATAAATGAAATTTACATATAGCGAAATATAATGTCCATGAAACACATGTATGTATGTGTACTAGAGAAGTGAACACTCCAATGTAAACACACACACACACACACACACACACACACACACACACATATATATATATATCACATGTACAAGCACTGCATATATGTATATCAAGTCTAGATGTGTGATGATCAACAAGTCCACATGTGGTCAACATGAAATATAATCAAAGTGTACGTGCAAAATAAACAAGTCCATGTATACACGCAAAATAAACAAGTCCCAGTGTGTACACATGTATGTATCAAGTTCATGCTCAAAATGAAATATATAATCAAAGTGCGCAAAATAAACAAGTCCCATGGGATGGAATGATCAAATATCAGTAAACTACATGAAACATTAACAAATCTAGCCCCTAAAATGAAGATGGTTGTAAGCCCTAAATATGATCTAGATTCCTCTTCAAGCCACGTGGATGAAGAGGAGAAGATCCACTTTGCAAGACAAAAATGTTCAAGTTTGTGAGAGTTCTACGTAGTTCATGTTCATATATATATATATATATATATATATATATATATATATATATATATATATATATATATATATATATATATATATATATATATATATATATATATATATATATATATATATATATAAACAATTTAAAAATTTCAATTATAAGTTCAGTAGCACATACGTGTACATGAGTAGGCTCATCTCCTCTAGACTCTACTAAGGGCTCTGCATCTCTAGGTGCTATAGGGGCAGTCGATGGCACTAGTATCTCATGCTATATATAGTACACACACACACACACACACACACACACACACACACACACACACACACACACACACACACACACACACACACACACATATATAGATCAAGATCAATTGATTATTTAAAATAGAAATATAGATCTAATTTATATTTAAAATGTTCATTTTGAACTAGAGATAATTTAATGTTCATACGCATACATACCTGACTCAGATCATCTCCTCTAGGCATTACAGTATCCGGGGCGACATCAAAAAAAACTGAGCCACTATCAACAAGATCCTACAAGGTATTTAAAAAAGAGTTGCACGTGTCAATTATATGTATCAATTAATTTAATTTTTAAATAAAATATGATTCTGAAACTTGTATCAATTTTTTTTAATTTAAATCAACATTAAATACCTGAAATGATGACGATGTTTGTAGAAAAGTATCAAGAGGATCAAGATGATCATATGGCCCATCTAGATGTAAACTCATCCCGATGGTCGTGTCCACCTATACAACAAAATTAATTAAATCTAGATATTAAATCAAATGTACATGATGTTTATTTATTTATTTAAAATATTGAATGTAAGTTTGATGAACAAAATTAATTAAATCTCTAAATATATATATAACTTAAGATAGAGTGTCAACGTACCGTATCTCTCTGCTCATCCGCAACAACCGATGTTGGAGGAGCTGCACTCACCACATTGGCAAATGGGTAATCCGACATGGAAGTCGGTGTCGTAGTGGCCCCAAACATGGGCTGGAGACATGTAAATGTGTAAATAGTGAAGACATATAGATAGAGAGATCTATATAAATTATGTATATATATATATATATATATATATATATATATATATATATATATATTTACATAATTTATATAGATCTCCCCATAATTTATATAGTATATATATATATATATATATATATATATATATATATATATATATATATATATATATATATATATACTATACATGTATATACTGGATCTCCCCATACTTGTTTACCACGTAAATCATGATCTATGGGATGATCATCGGCACAAAGAAAATTGACATATGAACCAATATTATCATGATTAGTGGATGCTCCCCGTGCAACTGAAGAGGATGGACCATGATGTGAACTCAAAGCAAGGTCTGGACCATCACAAGGCCCATAGCATAGTCAATGGCAACTCGTACAAAAATGAGGTGTCGATGTATGTGGAATGGTTGTACTCATGTCAATATCATCCTCACCAGTGTCAATGTCGCCACGGTCCAACAAATCGGCTGTCTGGTGACTAAGGCTACCAGTGAATGTGGTCAATGAGTCCAATGTGGAGATAACAAAACGTTGATGAACAGTCATAGGTATAACAGGCATAGGAGCCACAATGGCCTGGCAAAGGGCAGGTCTATTGGGGTCAATACGTGCCCCCAACCTATCCTGTGGCATGCCACCACCAACACCCTAGAATGCTCTTATATCAAAATAATTGGGCTTTAAACCCAAAACAAACTCTGCATATAATTTTCTCAAGAAGTATAAAGGGCACTCTAAGCTGGCATGTGGTGGAGTATCAAATACCATTTGCCATCGATCCCAAAAATTATCGGCCATGCCTCAATGTGTACACCACCCCATGGATATGCGAGATTTGTTTGGTGGAATGGGTTCACCTGTGATGGGGTTTGAAAAATATGGAACAAGGTGAGATTTGTCTATTCTTAGGTTCAAAATATCCTTATAGGAGAGGCCATCAAAATAAAACCAGCATCTCTCCTCTCTCCATGCTTGATGTGAATCGAGCTCTGCATCTATAGACCTAACTGCATCAATAACGTTTGATGCAAAATGGTGCATGTATGGGGATATATGTGGTGCTCTAAGGATCTCATTAACTTTCCCCTGTATGAAAACAATTCTCATCAATAATGGCTCGAAATCGACCCTCAGCAGAATCAGGAGGTGGAGGATGATGATCAGGTGGGGGTGGGGGTGGAGGTGGAGGAGGAGGTGGCGGTGGAGGTGGTGCATCATGGGCAGGGCCATCTGAGGGGGTTGCTCAGGACCTGTTTCATTAAGCAAATCTTCCATATCAAACAAATCCATCTAATGATGTGTATGTAATCTTACACATGTACACATGATACATTTAATTAAAAATCAAATAAGAATTTAAAATCTAACTTTTGAAACTAAAACATGAATTTAAATTAAAAATAATTTTAAAACATGTACAATCTACATATATATACATTGTAAACATATATATACATATACAAACTTTACAAACAGATAAATGATAAAAAATTACATGTGTACATATGAAATCAAGAACATGCACGATTTTACATATAATATATATGATCATGTACATGAGAATTTAAAATTTAACATCTACATGAAAATGTTTATAATTAATCATCAAGTGACACACATGACTTAAGGGGATTGGCCTACAGTTAGGACACGTGGCTTAAGGGGATCAAACTAGAAATGGGATAATTTTGGCTTAAGGGGATAGGCCTAAATAGGTCGTAATTAAATTTTGTAATTAACCATTTAAGACACACTACTTAAAGGGATTGTCCTAACTAGGACAATTGGCTTAAGGGGGTAGGCCTAATTAGGATGTATGTTAATAGATTGGCTTAAGGGGATTGGCTTAAGGGGATAGATTGAATGTATGTTAATAGGAGAATTGTCATAATAGTATGTTAAGAGGCCCATATGGTTGTAAATATAGTTGATTTAATGTACTTAGAATAAAAATTTCAAAGTCAGCATCTACAAACTATAGGATGTATGTGGCTTAAGGGGACAAGCCTAAATTATAGGATGTACGTGCATTTCCTAATTACATGTGTCTTAAGGGGACATGGTCGAAATTAAATTACATTTGATCATAATTAAGTTTAATAAATTGAATATATAGTTAATAGGACCTATTTCATGCTATTTAATATATATGGCATTTAATAATATATATAGTTAATAGGTCCTAGTATGTCAAAAGGGGAATTGTCATAATAGTATGTTAAGAGGCTGGTATGGTTGTAAATATACTTAATTTAATGTACTTAGAATAGGAATTTCAAATTTAGCATCTACAAATTATAGGATGTATGTGGCTTAAGGGGACGAGCCTGAATTATAGGATGTGCATGCATTTCCTAATTACATGTGTCTTAAGGGGACATGGTCGAAATTAAATTACATTTGATCATAATTAAGTTTAATAAATTGAATATATAGTTAATAGGACCTATTACATGCTATTTAAGAGGTCCGTATGGTTGTAATTAGTTAATTTCATGTAAGTTTAGAATAAGAATTTCAAATTTAGCATCTACAAATTTTGTAATTAATCATTTAAGACACATGACTTAAATAGATTGGGCTAATTAGGATGTATGTGGCTTAAGATGATAGGCTTAATTAGGGTGTATGTGGCTTAATACCATCTGCCTAGATTATAGGATGTATGTGGCAAGTAAAGGAAAGAAGATTTACTTTAAATATAGGACACACATGTAGCTTAAGGGGATCATTTTATAAGGTCCTAGTATATACATATAGTTAATAGGTCCTAGTATACATTTTAAAATGTCCTAGTATACATATAGTTTATAGGTCCTAGTATACATATAGTTAAGGGGATCATTTTATAAGAAGATTTACTTTAAATATAGTTAATAGGTCCTAGTATACATTAAAACGGGTATGATTGTAATAGTATGTTTTAAGAGGGGTATAGTCGTAATTAGTTAATTAGTTAATTTCATGTACTTAAGATACCTGACTTAAGGGGATGGACGTATGTACACAATATAGGAGATCTTATATGGTCAAATTGGGTCATAAGGGGTACATGTTGTGTACATAAATGTTAAAAAGTGTCATGTGTGTGACGGGCCTTTAGGACCACATTGTGTAGTAAGGGGTCACACATGTGTTCTAACGCATGCGTGACCCCTTAGGACCACATATGAGCCCTTTTAACATCCTATACTTAGTGTATGCAATATACCCCAACTACTAGGATGGTAAAAGGGGTCATATGTGGTCCTAAGGGGTCACACATGTGTTCTAACACATGTGTGACCCCTTAGGACCAAATTATGACCCATTAGAACAGAATGTGGTCCTAGTAAAGGCCCATCACACACATACACACATTCTAACTCAAGGTATAATACAGACATGGCTCAAACTAAATTATAGGACAAATGTGGCTTAAAAGGGGAATGAATTTGAAAATAGGAGATGGCTTAAGGGGATACACACATGTGTTCTACAATGTACATGTGCGACCTCATGGGATCGTGCATAGTGTCCTAAGGGGTCATGTATGTGGTCCTAAGGGGTCACACATGTACATTAGAATGTGCATGCATGACCCCTTAAGACCACATACATGACCCCTTTGGACACTATGGCTGATCATATGTGGTCATATGTGGTCGTAAGGGGTTGGACGTGATGTGATCCTATGTGGTCATAGGGGGTATGTTGTATACAGTTTAAATATGTTTTAAATAGTTTCATTTTTGTTATATTTTTTTGGTTTTGGTTTTCATTTTCATTTTTGTTTTGATCTTGTAAACTAAATGTTTTGGTTTTGATTTTTTGGGGGGTTTTCGTTTCGTTTAAAAAAAATCCTAATCTAATCAATTCATAAAAAAAAATTCAAACTAAATTTAACTAATTTTTAAAATAAAAACATACTTTTCTAATTAAAATAAAATTATTGAACTAAAACGCATTTTTTCCTAACAAAAAAAATAAATTTAAAACTAAAAATTATTAACAAAAAAAAAAAAAAATTTAAACTAAAAATATAATTTTTCAACTAAAAAATTAATCTAAACATGAATTATTGAATAAAAATGGGTGTTGGGCATACCTGGAAGACTAGAAGGCAAGTTGTTGGCAATTCCTGTGAGGGCTCCACACCTTGAATCGAGATCCCGTATGATAAAAATGAACTGCATTACGTTAAAAAAAAAAATTATATATTCAAAACAGGATCCCATGTTGAAATGAAATGGGATCCCGTTTCATTTCAACACGAGATCCCGTTTCATTTTCAACACGAGATCCCGTTTGGAGCTCTAGGCTCGGGATCCCGGGGCCCACGGGATCCCATTTGATTTTAGGCTCGAGATGCCGAGAGCCAACGGGATCCTGATTCGTCTCTTATTCTTTCTACCTAATTTTGACTTTTTAACTAAGTCCAAAACTTCCACATTAAGTGGACACAACTTCTTGTACTTACCCTATAAAGGAAAAGCACCTTTTAAATGTTTTGCATGTAATAAGATTGGTCATTTTACATCTAGATGTCCTGAAAGGAATTCAAGATTTGAAGAAAGAGTTAGAAGATCTTTTAAGCCTAACCCTGGATATTAGAACAAGTATAAGTACAAGAAAAACAGAGACAAATCATGCTACATAGCGGATGAGGAAGGCATTATTGATTCTGATGATGAACCGATAGAAGACTCTGCTAGTGGTTTCAACAATGGGAAGGAATGGGTGTTCCTGGCTATCAAGGAAGATATTCTAGCACTGGAAGAGAATGTACCTAAAGAGAAGGCACTTGCTACTAAAATTGAAGACAAGGATGAATGGGTAATTGATAGCAGTTGTTCACATCATATGACTAGAGATAAAGGGAAGTTTGTATCTTTGCAAGAATTTGATGGCGGTCTGGTTAGATTTGGAGATGACAAAGCATGTATGATCAAAGGAAAAGGAACTATATCATTGGATGGTAAGAACAATACTGACAATGTTTATTATGTTGAAGGTTTAAGGCATAATCAATTTAGTGTAGGACAATTGGTGGATAAGGGATTTCAATTACAGTTCAAGGATGGAAAATCCAAAATAATTAATAGATCTGGTTTGGAGATTGCAACCGGTACATAGACAAAAGGTAATATATTTCATTTGAATTACGGTGAGAAGACATGTTTGATTACACAGATTGATGAGAGTTGGCTATGGCATAAAAGGTTGTGTCATGTGAATTTTGATTGCATTGTAAAGATCAGTTCAACTAAGGCAGTTAGAGATATACCTAAGATTATGAAGCCCTATAATCTGGTATGTAAAGAATGTCAAATGGGTAAACAGGTCAGATTGTATTTTAGGAGTATACAAGATAAATCAAATGATGTTCTTGATCTTATTCATACTGATTTGTATGGCCCTGCTAGAGTTAAAAGTTTTCAAGGTGATAGATATTTCATGCTAATCATTGATGATTATTCTAGAATGATGTGGGTCACTTTTCTAAAGGAAAAATCTGAGGCATTTGAAAAGTTTAAAATCTTTAAGGCTAAAGTGGAAACTGAGACATGATTGAAGATTAAATGTTTGAGGTCAGATCATGGTGGAGAATTCACATCCGGTGAGTTTAATAACTTTTGTGAGAAGCATGGTATAAGAAGACAATTTTCTGCTCCCCGGACACCTCGTCGGAATGGAATTGTGGAAAGTGCTAATGTCAAAGTGGATGAGCTTAATAGAGGTCAAATCAGAGTTTGTGAGAAGGAACCGGTAGTGGAAATGATTGTATCTGAACCAGTAGCACCTTTACCAGAGCAGAGTGTTGAACCAGTTACTCCAGTAGTATCAGAAAATTCTACAGTAACTGAAGAATAGGGAAGAGGAACAGAGAGTCAGAGGAATCCTAGGTATGTAGATTGAATCATTCAGAAGATCAAATCATTGGGGATAAGAACAATGGAGTAATGACAAGAAGAAGACTAGCAACTAATGAGGTATGTTTAATTTCACAAGTTGAACCGGTATTAGTAATTGAGGCATGTAAAGATGAATATTGGTTGAAAGCTATGGAAGAAGAATTAGATCAGATTGAGAAAAATAACACATGGACTTTGGTTCCCCGACCTAAAAAATAAGAATGTTATTGGAACTAAATGGGTTTTTAGAAATAAATTGAATGAGGATGGTCAAGTTATAAGGAATAAGGCTAGATTGGTTTGTAAAGGATATTCTCAGAAGGAAGGAATTGATTATGGAGAGACTTTTGCACCTATAGCTAGGATTGAAGCTGTAAGATTATTTCTTGCCTATGCTTCTCATAAGAACTACAAGGTTTATCAGATGAATGTTAAGTGTGCATTTTTGAATGGGGATCTTGATGGGGAAGTTTATATTGAGCAACCTGATGGTTTTTCACTATCAAATGATACAAATATGGTTTGCAAGTTAAGGAAATCTTTATATGGTTTGAAACAAGCACCTAGAGCTTGGTATGCAAGGTTGGATACATATCTTTTGAAGCTTGCTTTTACTAAGGGTAATGTTGATAGTAATTTATATTATAAAA